>NC_080567.1:9229166-10462500 GCF_030253575.1 Rhododendron vialii
GAAGAAGATGAATAGTAGCAAAGGCGGAGAGAGTGACCTTCATTTGAAAGTAGAGACAGAAAGTGAAAAGTGAAAAAGGGGTTTTGAAATGATTTAAACCCAGAAAAGTGGGGTGACATATCGAAAATGTCACCCAAAAGATGTCGTTTGGGCTGAAATCAGAAAAGGGAGCGTCACTTCACATTAAATGCGAACGAGGCGTGACCCGCCACGTGGCGGGAAGGGGAGTCCACTCTGACTTTTTATGTACAATTGAGCCCAAAGATTGGAAAAAGCAAAAGGCGTTTTAAATACTCCAGACCAAAGTTGCGTTCACAAAACAACTTTACCCATTGCTCGCTATCGAGTAGTAGTCAAGAGCAAAGCTAGGGAGCAATTATAGTAGGGTTTTCCCCGAGGTAGGAAAAATACACTAAAACACGTGCTAAGTAAGCACCATGTAAGGGTGCGACACAGGGGATTAGAGCCGACCACGTGTGGTGCACGGGAACACTAGGAAGAGTGCGCACAGGGTAGTGCACATGGAAACACGGCAGCACCACGAGAGGGTGCATATGGTTGAGTAGGGTAGTTGCACGGGGCTAGCATGTAGCGAATGTAGGGAGGTATTCCCGAACAGGCTCAAAGAGGGCCTGAACACATGGTACAAGGGACCATGGTATAAAAATAATAGGGACAGTCGCCATGCAAGACTGTGTTCGTTGATATGGACCAGTGACATGAGAAGTCACTGGTCCAGGAAGGTTGTACGGGGTCTTGGTCCAGTAAACATGAGAAGTTATTGGACCAAGAGACTAATAAAGGAACAGTGACATGTGAAGTCACTAATCTAAGTAGCTTGTTCGGCAATGAGAAGGCCGAATAGGAGGAGAGCTCCTGAGAAGATATTGGTCCAAGTAATTGATAAAGGACCAGTTGCACGTGAAGTGACTAGTCCAGGCAGTCTGTTCGGCGATGAGATAGCTGAACAAGGAAAGAACTCCAAATCAAGTGTTGGAGCAGAGGGAACACTCTGGAAGGGTCCAGAAACAGTGGTATTCTGTTAAGGAATGAGATCCCGAGAATGTAGGATCTGGGAAAGATACCCAACGGGAATGGGATGTTCGGCCAGTTATGGAAAAGAGTCCTAAAAGGACTAAGGTAATGAACTGATAAGGGAACGAGAATCCAAAATATCCTGGGTTTTCTATACGAGATAGGAATCCTAGGGCAACAAGGATGCTTAGGCAGCAAACATCTATGAATCTATAAATACGAGGTAAACCTAGAAGTAAAAGGTACGCAATACGTTGCATTCATATCGTTTTCCTACTGATAATTAGGGTTTTTCTGCTAGTATGTGATACTAACTTAGGCATCGGAGAGCCTTTGACACGAGAGGCAAAGGTGCGCTCACCTTTTATCTGTTTTGCAGATTAGGGTTCCGACGACGAACTAGGGTTCTGGTGAAAAGGCACGAGTAGCCTTTGTAATCTAGTGTTGTTCTAAGCACCAATTGTTTTCATCCCCCTACAGCAAAGACCAGCATGAGTGTTGAGCAAAGGGTATAACCGCGTAGTGTTAACCCAAGTTCAGTCGACCAATGAGATGGGCGGCTGGAATGGTCCAGAATATTCTAGAATGAGCTCCTTACATGATAAGGAGAGATCCCGCGAATAAGGGAAGACTATATTCTGCCTTGAAAGGCAAAATAGAGTTACTATATGGAACGAGTTCCATATAGGGAGAGTTTCCTACTGAGAAAGGGATCTCGGCTCATTGGAGCAGAGAGTCCCATAAAGCTAAGTTTCCTATACGGGATAGAAAACTTAGGCAATGAGGGTGCTTGAGAAGCAAGTCACGAAAAACTATAAAAATGAGGTAAACCTAAAGGGAAAAGGTACATTTTGAGCTATAGTTCTGCTTATTATTTTTCTTACGAAATTAGGGTTTTAGTATGTATACTGACTTTGCCATTGGAGGGCCTTTGCCGACGAGAGGCATAGGTGCGCTCACTGTGTTTTGTGTTGCTCACCCCTCCACTTGTAATCACTTTACATCAACTCCCAAACTTTCACATCTATGATAATTTCACCTCCAAACATATTATCCACATTCTATTTCACATTTTTCCACCACTCGAATATTTATAAAACATTAAAATTATTGAAATTAAATACGGGTCTTTACAAGTAGTGAACGTCGCACTTTATCCGCATGATTTTGGCAATCTTTCTGGATATATGGAAGCTTACCAGGTATCCCAGCCTCAATCAGAAGTGAGGCATAACTCTGGTTCAGTTTGATCCCAACTTCATCATTCAATTCTAAGTCTTCTTTTCACGTGTTCATCGATTACCCTATTGCTCTTCAAATACCTTACTTTTCTCGGGCTTTGGTCATGATTGTGATCTAAAGAAACCTAATTTAACCTCCACTTTCCATTCGGGTGCAACACAACGGTAACATGAGCTTGACAATTAGTTTTTTATTGTGGCCGTGGTTTGATCGGGTTGCTTGTTGTTACCCTTGCCTTTCTAGCACGACTGCATGCTATAGATACATCCTTCAACTTTCCATCTTTTCCCTTTCTCGATATTCTTTTTGCCAATACAAACCCTTTTTCTTTAGCATATGTTGAGTAATATGAATAAGCTTCCTCCGATGTGTCAAATGTCATTCCCTCTTTTGGTTCTTCAACTCTATCTTCACAATTTTCTATTGCCTCCTTCCCAACTCCGATAGTATCTATTTACCATAGCTTTTGTTTGAAGGACTACTCCATACCTCTTGTTCGTCGTCATGGTCTCCACTCCATACCTCTTCTTCTTCTACACACTCTTTGTTTGGAGGCATTGCCAACGGAACAGAATCCAGTGACATCATCTATTGGTTAAAAAAATGAGACAATTATACAAAGATATTTTCAATTGACAATGCAATGAATAGAGTGAAAAACAATATAAGATACATGAAGCTAGAACACAAATTCTATTTCTAACAAAGGCTGTTTACATATTCATATAGAGATATAACTTTGAACTTTCACAAAACCACTCTCTCCAGTAAGGAAAAAGAAAATAGGGACGTAATAATTGATTAATATCCCACCATAATCATGATTACTACACGTATTACGAAATCAAGCCCTCCCTCTCAGCATCTATGGATTACATATTGTGTGCAAGGAATGCTATAATCTTTCAAAAAGAAATAGCCTAATGGTTGGTTCGATGGACCAGTAAGTACTTAGAGTTTTTGCTCAATGCCTGGGTTCAAGTCTCCACACCCGCTTGGTAGGACTAAATATGCTCTTTAGCACATGTAGCATGCTATGGACATAGCTCTGGTTCCAGCATAGGTGTATTGGAGTCCCTTGCAGATGATTAGTTTTTCGAATTAGGGTTTTTTGTTCCAGCAACTCAGTTTAGGTTTTTTTTTTTTTCTTTTTTCTAGCAACTCAGCAATTAAGTTTAGGGTACTAATTGAAATAAGGAGAGAGAGAGAGAGAGAGAGAGAGAGAGAGAGAGAGAGAGAGAAACCTTTGTGGTGGGGGTAACAACGTTAGAGTTCTCAGAAATTGGTGGTGGTGGCAGTTGCCGGAGATGGGGGAGCTCTGGGGTTGGGATGTGGTGATGTGGTGGTCACCGGTAGTGGTGGGAAGAGTACCCATGATGGCCAGTGGTGGTGGGAAGAGTACCCATGATGGCTAGTGGTGGTGGAAAGAGTACCCGTGGTGGTAGTGGGAGCCCGTCTCTCTCTTCTCTGAATTTTTTAGCGTGAAAGTGGAGGGAAAGGGAAAGGCCCAACCTGAGTATTTTTTTTTATTTTAACAAAATGACATCGTTTTGTGCTGACATCAGCGGTTGTGTACCTTGTTGTGCTTGGATGGTTGTGTGGGTAGCATTTTTGACACATCTATTGTTATGGCAGGGTGCTTGCCACCACATGGCATGTTCCTGTCAGTTGCCGACGCACACTATTTTAATGATTACCTCAGTGTTCTGCGATGCTCTCAACGAATTTTTAACAGTGTCTGATCAGGGTCCGAACACAATCAAAATACTTGTTGCAACGTGGAGATCAATACGGTGAAGTCGGCGGCGTTCAACATTGTTCTGAACTTGAATTTGAGAGTGGTGGGGCAAAATTGGGTGTCAACATCAACTGTAAAAAAAAATCAGCATGCAAACTTATAGTGGTTTGAGTAGGACATCCATTTTAACATTTAATGCCAAAATGTCTATACTTTTTAAGATATATAAGAAGGTTACTTCTTAAAAATGACCAATTTTTAGTTTTGCAAAAAGGAAAGTGATCGTAAAAGAGAAAATGATTATTGTACAGTACTTTAGTGCCTCAGAATAAACACAGTACAATGTTTAAAACATAGTAAAAGATAAATTTTATAGTGCATATGTAAAAAAATGAAGTGCAAAATTTATTTTTCAAAAAAAAAAAAAATGGCCATATAAACTGTCTATATAAAAAATGTGCCCATACTCCATTTTCATAAACACTAAAATTTTCTTCTATTTTAATAAGATTATTTATACCTAGGACCACCCAATTGATATTGTTTGTCATTTGTGATTTTGCAAGTTTAATTTCCATAGTCAATGACTAAATTAGTGTATTTATTTTTACGTTTGTGCAAAAATACCACTCAAGTACCTCAAATTGTGAGGTTTTAAATCCGTAAGTATTCACTAATTATGCAAAGCACAGGTTGGTGTGCTTAGATTTGTACTTATATTGTTAAATGCAAAACATTGGCTGGTTGGTGTGCTTAGATTTGTACTTATATTGTTAAATGCAAAACATTGGCTGGTATGCTTAGATTTTCTCTTATGTTGTTAAATGCAGAGCACTGGTTGGTGTGCTTAGATTTTTACTAATTTAGTAGATGCAAAGTACTGGCTGTGTAACGCCCCTAATTTTGGGAACGTTAAATAGGAAATTTCATTGAAAAATAAATGGAGTCTGGCTCAATATTACAACATCAACTTCACAAAAGTACTTTTATTCAAATAGGGGAGGGAACTAAGGTTCCTATCTACTGCTCCGCTTCTTCCTCCATCCTGGCTAGCTCTTCGGCTTCGAAGGCCTCCAATGTATACATCTCACCCTGTTCATCTATGAGGTCTGACACATTATACCGGCGTCGCTACCAATATAATATGTCAAGGTCACCAAAAGGTAACATCGTGAGCTACAAGGGCTCAATAGAATAACCCATACCCTCTAACCCTTAACTTACAAACATTAAGCCAATAAAATCAACAATTTCCACATAGTTCAAACATAATTGACAAACAATGACACATCCACATTCGTTATCCAATCTAACGTTGTTGTCCATGATTTTTTGAGTTTCTCCTACGTGACTCCTCGTAGACTGTGTCTCCATTTCATAACCATAACAATCATTTCCGAAATCCATTTAACACACCCAACCTCGGTTTCCTCCGGTCCGGGTTCCCGAGTGTCCTCACAATGGTTCCGCCGCACCGGGGTCTCATTGGCACACTTTGCATTGGCTCCTCTCCGTGGATAACCAAGCCACACACCCAACCTCGGTTCTGCCGTTCCGGGTTCCCGAGTATCCTCACAATGGTTTCGCCGCACCGGGTTCCCATTGGCACACAAAACACACACCACACAATGGGCTACCATGTCCGGCCACATTGCGGTTTCCAAAACATTTCACCTTTTCAAAACACGCCTTTTCATCAAACCACACCCTAGGTTTCATGTTTCTACTTTCTCGATTTCCGTGTCTCGTTTTCGTGCATAGGCTCCGCGGTAGGACTTTACACAAACATAAATCATTCATTGTAATCTTGAAACTAAATGTAAGATCATCCAACTCTATATTAGTAATCATGCTCATAACCATCCTAACGATCAAAATACGAATACTTACAATCACACGATAATTAGTTATCGTTCTTTCTTCCTTATGGAAAGTTCAAAACAACATATGTTTATTGAATTAAAAGTCGATTATTCAACATGCTCATACTTCCTTCATAGTTTTAGTAAAACAAGTTTGCTAACTAACCAAGACATGCAATTAAACATACGAGTAATATACGAACTCCTAATTTATACCTAGGGAAAGTAGATAGGGAAAATCTACTTCATGCATTTCCAACATTTCAAACATCATACAATATACTTAGAGATAGTAAGTACGGAAGAATCTACATATCATACAATTATCTATACTTAGGAGTAATGGATAGGGAAAATCTATGTATACTTAGAGTTAGAGTGTGTAAGAATATTCTACTTTCTAACGTACGATTCTATGCTATACATAGAGTTATTGGACTAGGGGTTCTACCTTTCTTCTTGGCGGTAGTGGCGGCTATGGAAAAAGGTACGTCGGGCGGAGTAATTTCTTAAGGTATGCTTCCGGAAGTTTTGAAAGAGAAAGGTTTCTCTCGAAACTTGATCTTGACTAAACTTTCTAAACTTTTGGATCGAGAGGGTGGTCGAACGGTGGTTTAGTGGCGGCTTAGGATGAGTTTCTTGAAGAGCTCAAGAAGAAACTCAAGAACAAAGAAGAACTAGGCAAGAACAAGCAAGAACACAAACTTTCTTAGAGAGAGAAGTTGCTAGGTGAAGGTGTGAGTTGAATGGCATGAGGGTGGTGCTATTTATAGCAAAACTTTGGCTCCTTCTTTCTCCCCCTATGGCCGGCCCTCTCTCTCTCCCAATACTCATGGATTTGCTCCATGGACTTGTCATTTCAAGTCCTTCAATCAATCCATAGCCTTCCCTCACTTGTCACTTCCATTAATAGGCCAAATCTTAGGCTATCATGAAGGGTTTTTGACTAGTCTTGTCCTAAAAAGAGGTTGCTTGCAAGAAAGAACAAAATCAAAGGCTAGGATGTACTTTGGAAGACTAGAAATGGGTTGTAAAGTAGATAATAGGCTTAAGGCTAATGGGTAGCTTGTGCAAGTGTACAAAACACAATCACACGCCTCACTTTCTCCCTCACTCTCTCGGCCTCCCTCTCTCTCTCCTCACGGCTCTCTCTCTCTCTCTTTCTCCTTGTACTATGTACAAACACATATATGTATATATATATAAGTACATATATACACATCTAGGAAAGTAAAACCTAAAAATAATTAGGCTTAAGGCTAAAATCTAGGTGTGCATGCATGGCATGGCTAGGCTTGCTTCTTTTGGAAGCAAAATAATGACTATGACTTGTCTTGTCCAAGTCATACACACATGGGCAAGTCAAAGGTCCAATAACCAAGGGATAATAATTCCCCTAACATTTATTACCCAATGGGTAAAGAAAAAGCAAGGTTGACATGACATGACCCAAGATTCCTTTCTCGACTTGTCACATCAAGCTTTATTGGCCAAGCCTAATATTTATTGTCCAATGGACAATATTTCCCCTAACATTTATTGTACAAAGGTCAAAGGGATTTTGGATATAATTAGGGTTTGAAATGACTAGTCATGGGGTAATAATGATTACCTCTATGGTCTAATGGTTCGATAGGGTTTTGAGGGGTTCATAAGGCTCAAAAATGGTCAAAAAGGTCCAATTAGGGTTATGGTATTGTAACTAGGTGGATCGGTGGTCCGATTCCTCCAACTAATCGGTTGGAAACTAACTTTACTAGCCAAATAAGGCTTTTAATCAAGAAATGGAATTTCAAAAGACTAAAATCTAATTATGACGGATTAAAGAAATTAATAAGGAATATTAAAAGTGATATCGAGTAATTAAAAGAAATAACAAAATTTAAATGAAATTTTTATTCATTAAAAATTAGAGTCATTACAAACTATCCCCTTTAAACAATTTTGTCCTCGAAATTAGGTGCACGCTCGGATTCGAACAGGTGAGGGTAATTCGCTTTCATGGTTTCTTCTCTTTCCCATGTGGTCTCTCCAGAACCCCGGTGCTTCCACAAAACTCGCACCAACTTGACGGTCTTGTTTCAGATTGTCTTCTCACTTCGGTCCTGAATCTCTATTGGTTCTTCCTCGTAGGTCGCATCTTGTTCGATGGTGAGATCCTCCCAATTGAGGACATGCGTGGGCAATGCAAGATACTTGCGGAGCATTGAAACATGGAACACGTTATGTACTTTATCTAGTTGTGGCTGCAGCGCTAGGCGATACGCAACTTTCCCAATTTTCTCTATGATGTCGAAAGGTCCAATATAGCGTGGGGACAGCTTTTCCTTTTTCCCAAATCTGATGACTCCTTTCTTCGGTCTGATCTTCAAGAATACATGATCTCCTACTGCGAAGGTTAATGGTCGGCTCCTTTTATCCGCATAACTCTTCTGTCGGCTTTGAGCGGTTTGGATCCTTTGCCCGATGGTTTTGACCTTCTCTGTAGTATCCCGTACTAGGTCAGGTCCAATCAATCCCGTTTCTCCAGCATCTGTCCAGCAGACTGGGGATCGACAGGGTCGACCGTATAGAGCTTTGTATGGTGCCATCTCGATACTTGCTTGGTAGCTGTTGTTGTATGCAAATTCTACCAACAGTAAGTGCTGCTCCCAATTTCTGGAAAAATCCAAGGCACAGGCTCTCAGCATGTCTTCCAATGTCTGAATAGTCCTCTTCGTTTGTCCATCTGTCTACGGGTGAAAGGCCGTGCTAAGCCTTACGTCTATACCCAATGCTTTCTGCAATCCTTTCCAAAAGTGTGATACGAAACGTGGATCTCTGTCAAATACAATCGAGATAGGTACTCCATGTAGTCGTATGATTTCTCGAATGTACAACAGGCTCAGTTGCTCCACGTTCTCTGTCATCCTGACAGGCAGAAAATGCGCAAATTTGGTGAGTCGATCCACGATCACCCAAATAGCTGTGTTGGACTTGGCAGATCTTGGCAGTCCAGTTACGAAGTCCATCGAAATGTGCTCCCATTTCCATGTCGGAATTGGTAAAGGTTGAAGGTCTCCTCCTGGTTTCTGATGTTCAGCCTTGACTTGCTGACACACTAGGCAGGTTGATACACATTGAGCTATGTCCTTCTTCATTCCTTCCCACCAGTACGTTCTCCGTAGGTCATGATACATCTTTGTACCGCCAAGGTGAACTGCAAAGTTCGAATGGTGAGCTTCTCGGAGTACAGCTTCTCGAAGGGTCCCAATATTCGGTACGAACACTTTTCCCTTGAATCTCAGGTTGTTATCCTTCTCGATTGTCCATCATGGTAGCGCATTTCCTTCTCGGATTCGGTACCAAATGAACTCACAATCCTGCTCAAAGGTTTGGGCCAATAAGATTTCTTGATGAAGCGCCGGTTCTGCAACCAGAGCGTACAATCGAGCATTTTCGTTTTCTGATGATGGTCGCAGGTTGAACTCGTTGAGGGTATCCACCATCTCCCATTCTTTAATGGCTGTCTTGACCTTCTGTGCCCTATCATTTCGGCTTAGATAGTCAGCTACCACATTGGCCTTGCCAGGGTGATACTGAAGTGTAAACTTGTAGTCCTCCAAGTATTCCATCCATCGACGCTGCCTCAGGTTCAACTCCTTCTGAGTGAAAAGGTATTTGAGGCTCTTATGGTCGGTGAAGACCTCGAATTGTTCTCCCCATAAATAGTAACGCCAAGATTTGAGGGCGAATACCACTGCGGCCAATTCTAGGTCGTGTGTGGGGTAATTCCTCTCGTGTGGTCGAAGTTGTCGTGATCCGTAGGCTACAACTTTTCCATTCTGCATCAGCACGTATCCCAAACCATCTCTTGATGTGTCGCAGTAAACCGTATAATCTACACCCCGCTCGGGAATGATGAGTATCGGTGCACTGGTCAGTCCCTTTTTCAGATCCTGGAAAGACTTCTCGCAGGCTTCATTCCAATCCAGCTTCACTCCTTTCTAAGTTAGCCTGGTCATTGGTTTGGCTAGGGTTGAGAAGTCCTGTATGAATCTTCGGTAATATCCAGCCAATCCTAGGAAACTCCTAATTTCGAATACCGAGGTTGGCTGTTTCCAATTTAGTATTGCTTCAACCTTACTTTTGTCCACTGCAATCCCTTCTTTGGATACTACATGCCCCAAGAACTTAACCACTTCCAGCCAAAACTCGCATTTACTTGCCTTGGCATAGAGTTGGTTATCTCGGAGTACTTGTAGCACTATCCGAAGGTGTTCCTCATCCTCCTCCTTGTTGGCGGAGTATATCAAGATGTCGTCAATGAACACCACTACAAATTTGTCTAAGTAGGGCTGGAAGGCCTTGTTCATGAGACACATGAATACTGCCGGAGCGTTAGTCAGTCCGAACGGCATTACTACAAACTCGTAGTGTCCGTATCGGGTGCGGAAGGTTGTCTTGGCGATGTCCTCATCCTAGATTCTTAACTGATGGTAACCTGATCGGAGGTCAATTTTGGAGAAACAGGTTGCTCCTCTCAATTGGTCAAATAGGTCGTCAATCCTAGGCAGGGGATATCGGTTCTTGACTGTGACTTGGTTTAACTTCCTATAGTCAATACACAGTCAAAGTGTTCCTTCTTTCTTCTTCACGAACAATGCGGGCGCTCCCCACGATGATGTACTTGGTCTGATGAATCCTTTATCCAACAACTCCTGCAATTGGGTCTTGAGCTCCTTTACTTCTGTAGGGGCCATTCGGTATGGTCCAATTGAGATTGGTGCTGTTCCAGGTCGGAGTTCTATAGAGAAGCCTATCTCTCTTAGAGGTGGTAAACCTAGAAGTTCTTCAGGGAAAACATCAGCGTACTCGCAAACGATGTGCGGTAATCCCAAGTCCATCCAGTATATTTCTTCCATTTGGAGGCTAGCTAGCCATCCAAACAGTTGATTCAGCCACCTAGATCTTCCCGTCGTTGAACTCGTCGTCTGTCTATCCCCCTTAAAACGAAAACGAGTCCCTTCAGAAGTATGAGCCGTCATTGTCTCCTGGTGGCAGTCTATGACCGCTCGGTAAGCTGATAGCCAGTCCATTCCAAGGATTACGTCGAAATCTGCTATGTCAATCACTCTGAGGTCGCATGTCAGACGCAGGGTGGCTATTTCTATCTCGCACCCTCTACATACTAGATTAACAGCTATACTCCCCCCCAATAGCGATTTGACTTTCGTACTCGTACTTGAGGGTTCTGTTTCTAGTGCTAGAGCAATTACACAGGTAGAAGATATAAACGAATGCGATGCTCCAGAGTCGAACAATGCTTGTACGCAGGTACTATACAATAATAGCGTACCTTGGATCACAGAGGGATCCTCCTCCTGCTCTTCAGTCTGTAGTGCAAAGATGTGTCCTCCAGTACTCTGTTGCGTTCCCAAGGGCTGTTTCCCCTTGTTCTGCCCATTTTGCGGCCGTTGTGTTGAGCCTCCGAGATTTTGCTTCCCAAATCCGACCTGTGCAGGTTGTTGAGTTCCCTGGCCTCCAAAGTTCCCATTTCGATTCCTCTGGGGTTGGGGGCATTCCCGCTTGTAGTGGCCCATGGCCTAACAATTGAAACATTGTACTGACGCTTTGTTTTGACCGACTCTTGGTGGTTCACCATGCCCTAGTGCAGCGGTCTTCCATGGTTGATTGTTTTGAGACGGGGTGAAGGGTTTGGTAGGGTAGGGTCCGCGGTTATTATTGGAAGGTTGAGTTCGGATTGGTCTGTCGATGTTGCCTGTTGCCTTTCTCCATCGGGTTTTGAAGTCAATTTCCTCACTCTCCAGCCGAAGAGCACACTTCACGGCACCGGCATAAGTGGGAAAGGCTTGAGACACCACAGCCCTTCTAGCAGTTGTCAGCCCCCATTCAAACCTTCTTGCTTTCTTGTCCTCCGTTGCTATGGTTGCTAGAGCGTAGCGGGACAGTTCCTCGAACTTGGTCGTGTATTGGGTAACGGTCATCGTTCCTTGTTTCAGATTTAGAAACTCTTGTTCCTTGACCAAACGAAGAGGGGTGGGGAAGTACTTGTCGAGAAACAGGGTCTCGAACTCGTCGAAAGTCATGGTGGCTATGGTCTAGGTTGCCTCCATCAAATCCCACCAATAACGGGCTTCTCCTTTTAGCTGGTATGTGGCTAAGGCTACATGATCTCCATTTCGGGTAATCTCCAAGGTGTCCAGGATCAACTTGACTTCCTTGAGCCATGTTTCAGCTACGGTGGGGCTAGTATCTCCATTGAAGGTCGGAGGTCGGCGTTTGCAAAATTCGTTCATCGCTCGAGTTCGGGTCATAGGTTCATCATCGTGGTTTTGGTTTCGGCGATTGGCGTCTAGGGCTGTTACGAGTGCTTGCATGACTTGAGCTAGATCAGGGTTGGTGTTAGAGGATTCACCGTTCTCATATCCTAGTCCACTACGTCGATTCACCATCTACGAGTAAAAATTGAAAGGCACTACTACAATAAAGCATAACAATCACAGCTATTTGCAGTGATTGTTAGTTTTCCATCACACTCGCGCTACCGTGATAGATTTGAGTGTGATTGTAAATCACTCTTTTTTATCACTGTTATAAGCCGTGATTGAAAGATAGAAACAATCACACCCAAAAGGTGTGATCGTTTCTAGGCAAAACCGAGATGGAAACCCACCCGCGTGTTCCATCCTGGGTTTTTTATCACGCTTTTCTTAAAAAACCGTGATTGTATGTAGATAACAATCACCACAAAAAACTGTGATCTTTCATGTCTAAAAAATGAGATGGAAAATAGTTAGGCGTGGTCTTTTGTGGTTTTTAGATCACGGTTTTCGTCTAAAAGCGTGAAAGCGTGATTAAATGTTCTTATCATCACAGTCCAGTACCGTGATTGAAAGATACTTTCTTTTCTTTTCTTTTTGCATTTAAAAAATGCCCGAATCTGTAACCAATAATAAATGCACATAAAATATGTATTCAGCCCGTAGCTATCTTCTCCAAAACAAAAGACATTGCCATACGAAATATGCATAAATGATACTACATCTTGCCCAAAACATATCATAGATAGAATTAAACATGGTGCCAGAAAGCCTACTTTCAATATAAGATCAATTAAATTTCTGAAAATGCATAAAAAATGCAGAACAAAAGCTTCAACAACAAAAAAGACAAAGAAAACTTGAACCACAAGCATGGAGTTATGTCCTAAGCTACAACGAATCGCACTTCGTCATTCTCTGAAGCCAATTTCAAGCACTTTGTCATTCTCAGAGCATGCCTAAATTAATCCAGCAGAAAACATATCTTTAGAACCAAACTCAGGCATATAAAAGATCAAGAACTCCAAGCAAAAATAGCAGCATCAAGAGAAGTAGAACAAGCAGTAGGCTAATAGAGCACTTCACATAAACATCATGGCAACAACAAAATCAACATAATAAAAAAGTCTTCTCCTTTTTAAGAGAATGTGCCATATCCAAAATGCTACCTAGTTGCCAACAAGAAACATAGTATCTATGGACCACGGCAGAGAAAGTGAAACAACAACTAAAGAACCAAAGAACAAGGCCTGGCTGTCATGAATACTACTAACCACAGATACGACTGGTTTAAGCTCAAACATGCAGGCAAAATTCCATTTGCATGTCAACAAACATTCTTATAACATCTAAATATAGTGAGGATAATAGTATCTGACCCGCAGGAACACAGAATTATATGGCATAAAGAACGAAAAGGCACGGGACAATTCCATTGCTAAAGCATCGGATTCGTAAATTGTAGTAGGCGTTACGCGTATGAAAAAGTTTTAAAAGCTGCAATCCAGTTAGTAAGGGCTCCTATTCGCCTCGAATTAGGCCCGATGGCCTGTTTAATATGAGCCGGAAACACATCCAATTTCAGCTTGAAGAGTTGGGTTTGAAATATTACTCCTCTTGGCAGATTGCCATTCTAAAATTTTGTGTACTGGGCCAAATGCTTGGTCTAAGTTTATTTTAGATGATATTGGACATCTTTGTTAAAGAGATTTAGAAAAGATCCATTCTTGATTCAGGAATTTATACAGAATACAACTTCATACAAGAGTAAAGACGAACTACTTGAACTAATACAGCTGTCAACAACTAGCACCTCCACTCCACTACATACTTCCAGTAACTGACTCCTAACCGACTTACCACAGTTACACTATGGTGTAACTAGACCCATCGTTTTACTGTGAGGATACATTAAATTCAGTACTCTTATCATATTCGTGGCCAAGGCAATAACAGAGGTGTTATCACACCACAACACCGGAGTGGAAGTAACCAGAATATGAAGGTCACGAAGAAGCATTTGAAGCCAACTCAATTCAGCAGCAGTGTGAGCAAGAGAGCGATACTCAGCCTCGGTAGAGGAACGAGAAACGGTTGTCTGCTTCTTTGCAGACCAGGAAATAAGATTGTCACCAAGATACACACAATAGCCAGAAGAAGACTTGAGGGTAGAGTAGTCCCCAACCCAATCAGAATCGGAGAAAGTATGAAGCTCAAATGAGGAAGGTTGATAAATCAGACCATGATCAGTAGTACCCTTAAGATATCTGAGCAATCGTTTCACTGCTGCAAAGTCACCAATGGTAGGAGAATGCATATGTTGGCAGGCTTGGTTTACAGCAAAAGCAAGATCGGACGAGTAATAGTGAGATATTGGAGAGCACCTACAATACTCCTAAAAAGAACTAGAGAAGCAAAGGGGGCAGAGGACACAGAAGAGGAAGTAGGCTTGATCACTGAAGGAGAAATGCAGGGCTTACAATCAGCAAGACCAGCTTTGTGGAGGATTTCTCTAGCATATTTAGACTGAGATAAGAAAAGGCCCTCAGCACAAGATTGAACAGCAATACCCAGAAAATAGGAAAGAGAACCAAGTTCCTTCATAGAAAATGCAGAGTGCATTTGAGATATGAGATGTTGAAGGTGAGCAGGAGAGTTGCCAGTCAAATGAATGTTCAGACCACATTCTGAATCCAATAGACGCAACTTCCAAGCTATTTGATCCAAACACATAAAGGCGTTTCAATCCAGAGCTGAATTCAAGGATGGGAGAATGACAGTTTGTGCTTCAACAACAGTAAACTCAAATAGAAGTTGAACACCATCCTATGAAAATTGATTCACACAGGTGACTTCAGGGTTTCATGCAACTATGCAAGTTCCAAGAAATAGAAGTGAGCATTTACGGAACGTGAAGTCCAGAGTTTTGCCACGTGAGGCCTTCATCTAGACATGTCAAAGAATAAAGAGAATAACATGTTTTGCAAACACATAGGAGCTCATAAAATAGCTCCAAGCAAATGACCAACATTTCCAAAGCTTGAAACTAATCTCAACACTCCCAATGCAACACAATTAACAAGCTACAACCTACATTCTTGATAAAGCCATCTAAACAAACGAAGAGGTAACTTACATGTATAAGCTGATTATACTTCGTTCATGACAGACTTTATCCACTCAGCTCACACTTCATCAATTTCGGCTTTCGTGTAAGTTTTTTTTCCATTGAACTGCAATAGATTGAAAAAAAAAATACTTACAAGTTAACAATTTTATTCATAAAGCAATATAAAGAAATACAAGTTAAAAATAAGTCTCACATTTCCTCTGCTTAAGATCCTCTCATCTCTAATCAAATCTTTCATGTATTTCATTACATAGAACCCACATTCCACGTTTGTAGGTTGTTTCGGGCATTGTAGACAAATACAATAATTTCAATCAGAAAAAACATAAAAACAATTCCAAAAAAAGCCAAAAGGAGAGAGATTGCATTGATACCTCAACTGTTATCACGCAATCAGAGTCGGAGAGATTGATCATGCGATAGAGAGGGTATTCGGGACGATTGATCGTGCAATAAAAAAAACCCCACTTCAAGAAGATTTCTGATAATACTTTTCCCATTTTCATCAAGGGAATAGCCTTGTCAATAGTTGATACACATTATGCATTTTCCTTGACAGATTAGCCACTCCATCCCAGAGATCAACAGAAATGAAAATTCCTATCAGAATCAATGCAATTCAATTCCTAACGAATCAGAATCAAGTGCAACGGTTCCAGGGATAGTTGTAAGCAATTATCTTTACAAGGGATTTTAAGCAAAGGAAACAGATTCACAGGAAGAATTTTCATTCACAGAAACCACCAAGAATTAAGTGACTATAGCAATTTTCTTAACACAAGAGTAGGAGTAGTATAAATCGAGATGAAAACAAGACCACAAAGGCCACTAGCACAGACGAAAACTCATGCTTTCGACGGTTTAGGAACATCTCTACTTCGAGGGCATTTTTAAGTTTACACGGAAAACTTTGCCCGGTTCATTTCCCATTCATCACTATACCAATATGTACACTGGATAAATAATCTCCAAATGCGGAGACTACGGTAATACTGGATTTACGTTAAGTTACATTCATTTTCCACAGAGTACAAGTAATTCTTGAGACTGGAATGGTGATTGGAAGATTAGTGAGGATAACGGTATCTGACCCGCAGGAACACAGAATTATGTGGCATAAAGAACGAAAAGGCACGGGACGATTCCATTGCCAAAGCATCGGATTCGTAAATTGTAGTAGGCGTTACATGTATGAAAAAGTTTTAAAAGCTGCAATCCAGTTAGTAAGGGCTCCTATTCGCCTCGAATTAGGCCCGATGGCCTGTTTAATCTGAGCCCGAAACACGTCCAATTTCAGCTTGAAGAGTTGGGTTTGAAATATAACTCCTCTTCGCAGATTGCCAATCTAAAATTTTGTGTACTAGGCCAGGTGCTTGGTACGTCTAAGTTTATTTCAGATGATATTGGACATCTCTGTAACATAGCAGGAGAGATTTACCTATTGCAATCCTAACTTCTGAATCTTTGAAGCTTCATAAAATTCACAATAAGGAAACGAAAACAAGTAGCAGAGAACAACAAAATGGTCCATGAGGGCATAGTATCAACTGAAAGTATCGTGGTCAGAAAGCTACATCTACAAACAAAGAGAAACACAAACGAATCAAATGACCAACATTTCCAAAGCATGAAACTAATCTCAACACTCCCAATGCAAACAATTAACAAGCTACAACCTACATTCTTGATCAAAGCCATCTAAACAAACAAAGAGCTAACTTACATGTATAAGCTGATTATACTTCGTTCATGATGGACTTTAACCACTCGGCTCGCACTTCATCAATTTCGGCTTACATGTAAGTTTTTTTTTCCATTGAACTGCAATAGATTGAAAAAAAAATGTAAAAAAGAGAAACACATTTACGAAGATCTCGTACAAAAATTGTAAAAAATGGTCATGTTGAGAAACACAGACACAATTGAATCAATACACTAGGAAGGCCTCGTACAAAAATTGTCATGTAGGGAACCAAATTGAAAAAGAACACATAGTGAGCTTACCAAGGTCTTTGGAATGAATGGAGCTCTTTGGCGACAATCACTTTGCTGTCTAATGCACAATTCTGTAGTTCACAGTCTCTGAACGTAGAAAAACATATAGTTAGTTGGTTAAGTGCTTCAATTTAAAAAATTGATAGTTAAACATTAGAGCAAACCCACATAGTAGACATGGGCACTGAATAGATGAAAAAGTGATTGTGTGCACGTGAGTGCGAGATAAAGGGATTAACATGACTTTACGATTGCATGAGTATGATCACGTTTTGAAACAAATATCGAGTGGATTCAGCTATTCAAAAGCATGAGAACTAATCCACTAGCACACATTCAAAACTAGAGGACAAGACTTGCAATTGAATTCCTTCCATATAAGTAAGAATAAAGGAGGTTTTGCAGCAAAATATAATACCAAATGAGCAAAAAAACTGATATAAGGCTAGGTTAAGTATTGCCGCTGCAACTGTTCCAAATCTTCAACCTTAATCAAAGAGATTTATGGCTGCTAACTTATTAACAGAAACCATTTAGACATGACAATTGTGTCCATTGCAGTTATGGGCTTCCCTTTCCACCTAATAATCATTACAAACTTGCAACAAAGGGCCAACCTTCCCCCTAGACATAAGCCCATGAACTAGCATAAAGGCCCATTTTGATGTCAAATACTATTTTCAACAACTTTAGTGACATCCCCTCAAGAATCTAAAGCAATCCTTCAATCTCTTCTTGTCCACCGACCATGCCAAACCTTCAATGCCAAAAGAAACAATCAATACACATGCTAAAAAACAAACAAACTATGTACTTGTTTGAGAAAGAGAGGGAGGAACCTGAAGAGTTCATACAAGCATATTGTATGAACTTTTGGCAAGTAAAGGGTGTGAGCAATAGAAATGACGGTTTGATGTTGGGGAATGTGGATGAGATGAGAGTACTCTTCTCACGCACATGGATTGTCAAACAAAGGATGGCCAAAAAACAAACTAAAAGAGAACCAAAAAAACACCAAAGAAAAGGACGGAAATGCGTTTTCTATTTCTCATGCACATGGATTACAAAACAAATTAAACCAAAACCCATTCAAAGGAAATAAAACTTCAATAACATAAACTAGGACATTTTTTAATGCCCTTACTAGCACATATTTGTTCTTTACTCTAAAGACTCTTAAAGAAGTCTGACGATGGGTTCAAGGACAGATGAACACCACGTCAACACCCAAGAACATACTACATGAACAAGACAAAATTCGACTATGCAATTTCAAGGACACTAGCTCTTCCACCCCATCAAAAGCCCTCCAGTTGCATTCCCCTTAAAATCTACTTGCTTGATTAGTATCATACCAAAAGGCAGCAAAACCAACCATTTTTCCTTTTCTTCCCCATTACAGCCCCCTCCACGATAGCAAAGACAAAAAATCTATGTGCTCGATTAGTATTATTAGGCAGTATATTCTTCAAACACTAGTACTCGTCCTTAAAATAACAAACAAATACTAGTTAGATTTCTCTTAACAAGGATATGTCTTTTGGTAAATCCTTCAATCAATTTCAAACTTTCCTTAAAAAAATGAAGGCAGAAATGATTCAACACAAGAAGGGTTATGCCCTAAATTACCCAAATTGGAAAGTTAGATGAAAGTAGCAAATCGAATCGCAAACAAGAATCTCCATGAATTGCCCAAAAAATTTGGTCAGTCATGAAAGACCTTTCGTCATAACTATTCTTCCACAATCTTATTTCAACCAAATCTGATAAAAACAGAATTAAAAAAGGGGAAAATCGATCACAAGCTAAAGGCAGAACCTTAAAAAATGGCATCGAATTGCAATTGTGTGAAACCAAGCACAAGCATCCAACGAGGTCTGGTTCTTCTCCTTCACTTCTTGAAATCGTTTCACTCTTTCTAGAAAGCCCCAATTTCCTTATTAAGGAATACGTAAAAAAATGCAATATGGCCCTGTTTAGCATATCCTAATTAAGGAATACGTAAATAAATAAAAAAAAATTACACACACCCAATAAGCATTGACTCGGTGGCCTCACCTGAGTCGGAGTGGAGCATACCGACGAGGGGCTTGACGGGAGAAGTGTCGGCGACACCTGCATTATTCTTCTGCAAAAAACGCAGTGTAACAAATAAATAGGTGATATTCGAACCCTCGTTGAGAGATACCTGGGAGAGGCCAACTATATTGTAACCGAAAGTTGGTACCAAACCCGAGACCGGCCTCGGAGACGCGTCCTTCACCAAAAACAGGGTGAAAAGAAGATCAGGCAGGCGCGAACAAAAAGGAAGATGGACGATGATTAAATCAAAAGACATTTTGGAGAAGGATAATGGAGGAATACAAGAAATCATAGAGAGGGAGCGCACCATTTCTTCCTTCACAGTGGTGGTGGAGAGAGAACAGGCGGCGGCAGCGGCATGTGAGGATGGGGGCAAAGAGGCGGCGGCAGCGTGGGAGGATGAAGCTTCAACGTGTACTGGAGAGCTTCAACGTGTGAGCTTCAAAGGGTGAGTGGAGAGGAACTAGGGCTTATTTTGGGCTAACATGAAACGACGTCATTTTGAGCATCCTTTCAATTTCTTTTCCTTTTCCAAGCGTGCCTAAATGAGCCAAAAAATTCAGAAGTTCCCGAGTTTTTCCATAGTCTTTTATCACGCCACAAGAGCGAGATCTTTTATCTCGCCCTTTCTTCGCACCAAAGTTTTTTATCACGCTGCAAGAGTGAGGTCTTTTTTTTTTTATCTCACCGCACGAGCGAGGTCTTTGTCTCTCTCTTTTCCGCGGCTATTCCACGCTAAATTCTTCTATCACACTGTAAGAGTGAGGTCTTTTTTCTTTTATCTCATCGCAAGAGTGAGATCTATTATCTTGCTCTTTTCTATGGCCAAATACCACTTTTTATCTCAGCTTTTGATTTAAACTGAGATAAAAAAGTTAGCATATAATTTTTTATCACGCTTTCACTGAAAACTGTGATCTTTGTGAACCTCCTTAGTGTGGTATTTATCTATTATTGTAGTAGTGAGGGGGAGTTTTAGTCTATCTAAACAATTTTCCTTTCGCAAATGGTATGTCTTTCTTAAAAGTTAACGCAATAGATTATATAGTATGCAAGAGTACTCTTAAACAAAAACAAGGCAAACTTTTCATAGATAAGCAGGACATTACAATCACAAACATAGAGTTCTACTATAACGCAAGTAGACTTAAAACAAGATTCCCTAATACAAGTTGAGACGATCCTACACGCTCCCACTACATGATCTTACGGCTTACAAAGCCTTATTCCACTCCGTGGCCACAATATTCTAAGGTGGACTGATTCCGAAGACTTCTCTCAGCCACATCTTGTAGCTCCTCTCGGCAGCGGTTTCTTCTCTAAAAAGACGCTCACGTTCTTGTGCAAGCATCTCATCCATAGTTAGGATGGGTGGTTCCTTCAGTGGTCCTAGGTAATACTGGGAGAGATTCAGCATTGTAGTCTCCAACTCAGACATGAGATAGTCGAATGGTTGCTCGTAGTACTGCACAGGTGGTGCAGGGCCAAATGGTTGCTTGAAATTCTGCACAGGTGGTGTAGGGACCTGGGTAGGTGGAAAGGGCTCGGGATTTGCGACTAGTGGGGGCATTTCCCAAGTGATTGGGACTTCATAGAGCTCCATGTCATCTTTGGATGGAAGGGTCGGTCCGGTGTACTCTGGTGCTAGCAATGACCGATAGTTGGCCAAGACTCGTGGGGCGAATGGTGGGCATCCTCTTCATGGTAGGTTCGACATCTATAACAATAAGAGAGTTATATATTAGACTTAATGGTGGATTGCACACAGATAAATACAAGTACACACATAAATAGTGATCATATGTCAAAAGGAAATTCAAGTCTTTCATTACTGAATAACAAGTTCAACATGGATAGCCTACTAGCCTAAGCTTCCTACTTCATTCCGATTACAACAAAAGATCCAACCACTTGCTAAGCTTTCCTAACTGGTCTAAAAGATACTCGGGAATTCGACCCTAATTGCACCTATGTCGGTCTCGAAAGGTGGTGGGGGTACATCTCCCGAGTCAGCGAGTATGTCCATGAAGTCGGGCATAACTTGTTTTACTGGTTCTGCTCCAAAAAATATCTCCTCGTCGTCCGAGGCCCAGTTTTCATTTCCCCAAATTTCCATCGGTTCTTCTTTGGGTTCCTCCTCCTCAAGGTCTTCCTCGGGATCTTCTTCGGGATCCTCTTCAACTTCCTCAACCACGTTGTCGGGGGGGCTATTTGGGCTGGGATAGGTGCTACTTCGGCATTGTCGTCCTCCATTAGAAACTCCACATCATTGGGTGGTTCTATTTGGACTAGGACGGGTACTGCTTCGGCCTCATCTACTTCTTCTTCATTTACTGGAAGTACAAGGGTGCCATGCTCTTGGTAGAAGTCGTGAGTGTAGGGGAATGCATAGGGAAAATAGGGATCTCCCAATAGTTGGTTCGTCATTGACCTTAGGGTGCTTGCGAGATGGTGAGCTTCGGGTAGCAGGTTGACTTGGTAGGGACTCATGTGATTCATCTACAAGGAAAAGTTTAACCTCAATTAGTAACATTTTAGGTCCAAGGTTTACTAACTCCTAAAGACATCTTTCGAGTTTCTAGTTCCACATTCGATTCTTAATTTAAGTCATCATTCAATTGTTCGGGAATTCCCAGCTCAATGGTACTGCCAATTTCCTACACCTTACTTCAATCCGAAGATTGTTTTGTCAGAATTCCACCCAATTTGGGACGGTAAACTTAAACTTAATTCACGTTTGTGCAACGGTCAAACTATCTTATGGTTCTACCCATTCTACCCATGGCCGAGGTTTTGAACCTAAAGCTCTGATACCAAGTTGTAACGCCCCTAATTTTGGGAATGTTAAATAGGAAATTTCATTGAAAAATAAATGGAGTCTGGCTCAATATTACATCATCAACTTCACAAAAGTACTTTTTTTCAAATAGGGGAGGGAACTAGGGTTCCTATCTACTGCTCCGCTTCTTCCTCCATCCTGGCTAGCTCTTCGGCTTCGAAGGCCTCCAATGTATACAGCTCACTCTGTTCATCTATGAGGTCTGACACATTATACCGGCATTGCCACCAATATAATATGTTAGGGTCACCAAAAGGTAACACCGTGAGCTACAAGGGCTCAATAGAATAACCCATACCCTCTAACCCTTAACTTACAAACATTAAGGAAACAAAATCAACAATTTCCACATAGTTCAAACATAATTGACAAACAATGACACATCCACGTTCGTTATCCAATCTAACGTTGGTGTCCATGATTTTCTGAGTTTCTCCTACGTGACTCCTCGTAGACCATGTCTCCATTTCATAACCATAACAATCATTTCCGAAATCCATTTAACACACCCAACCTCGGTTCCGCCGTTCCGGGTTCCCGAGTGTCCTCACAATGGTTCCGCCACACCGGGTTCCCACTGGCACACTTAGCATTGGCTCCTCTCCGTGGATAACCAAGCCACACACCCAACCTCGGTTCCGCCAATCCGGGTTCCCGAGTATCCTCACAATGGTTCCGCCGCACCGGGTTCCCATTGGCACACAAAACACACACAACACAATGGGCTACCATGTCAGGCCACATTGCGGTTTCCAAAACATTTCACCTTTTCAAAACACGCCTTTTCATCAAACCATACCCAAGGTGTCATGTTTCTACTTTCTCGATTTTCGTGTCTCGTTTTCATGCATAGACTTCGCGGTAGGACTTTTCACAAACATAAATCATTCATTGTAATCTTGAAACTAAATGTAAGATCATCCAGCTCTATATTAGTAATCATGCTCATAACCATCCTAACGATCAAAATACGAATACTTACAATCACACGATAATTAGTTATCGTTCTTTCTTCCTTATGGAAAGTTCAAAACAACATATGTTTATTGAATTAAAAGTCGATTATTCAACATGCTTATACTTCCTTCAAAGTTTTAGTAAAACAAGTTTGCTAACTAACCAAACTTAACATGCAATTAAACAAACGAGTAATATACGAACTCCTAATTTATACTTAGGGAAAGTAGATAGGGAAAATCTACTTCATGCATTTCCAACATTTCAAACATCATACAATATACTTAGAGATAGTAAGTACGGAAGAATCTACATATCATACAATTATCTATACTTAGGAGTAATGGATTGGGAAATCTATGTATACTTAGAGTAAGAGTGTATAAGAATATTCTACTTTCTAACGTACGATTTTATGCTATACGTAGAGTTATTGGACTAGGGGTTCTACCTTTCTTCTTGGCGGTAGTGGCGGCTATGGAAAAAGGTACGTCGGGCGGAGTAATTTCTTAAGGTATGCTTCCGGAAGTTTCGAAAGAGAAAGGTTTCTCTTGAAACTTGATCTTGACTAAACTTTCTAAACTTTTGGATTGAGAGGGTGGTCGAGCGGTGGTTTAGTGGCGGCTTAGGATGAGTTTCTTGAAGGGCTCAAGAAGAAACTCAAGAACAAAAAAGAACTAGGCAAGAACAAGCAAGAACACAAACTTTCTTAGAGAGAGAAGTTTCTAGGTGAAGGTGTGAGTTGAATGGCATGAGGGTAGTGCTATTTATAGCAAAACTTTGGCTCCCTCTTTCTCCCACTATGGCCGGCCCTCTCTCTCTCCCATTACTCATTGATTTGCTCCATGGACTTGTCATTTCAAGTCCTTCAATCAATCCATAGCCTTCCCTCACTTGTCACTTCCATTTATAGGCCATCATGAAGGGTTTTTGACTAGTCTTGTCCTAAAAAGAGGTTGCTTGCAAGAAAGAACAAAATCAAAGGCTAGGATGTACTTTGGAAGACTAGAAATGGGTTGTAAAGTAGATAATAGGCTTAAGGCTAATGGGTAGCTTGTGCAAGTGTACAAAACACAATCACACACCTCACTCTCTCCCTCACTCTCTCGGCCTCCCTCTCTCTCTCTCCTCACGGCTCTCTCTCTCTCTCTTTCTCCTTGTACTATGTACAAACACATATGTATATATATATATAAGTACATACATACACATCTAGGAAAGTAAAACCTAAAAATAATTAGGCTTAAGGCTAAAATCTAGGTGTGCATGCATAGCATGGCTAGGCTTGCTTCTTTTGGAAGCAAAATAATGACTATGACTTGTCTTCTCCAAGTCATACACACATGGGCAAGTCAAAGGTCCAATAACCAAGGGATAATAATTCTCCTAACATTTATTACCCAATGGGTAAAGAAAAAGTAAGGTTGACATGACATGACCCAAGATTCTTTTCTTGACTTGTCACATCAAGCTTTATTGGCCAAGCCTAATATTTATTGTCCAATGGACAATATTTCCCCTAACATTTATTGTACAAAGGTCAAAGGGATTTTGGATATAATTAGGGTTTGAAATGACTAGTCATGGGGTAATAATGATTACCTCTATGGTCTAATGGTTCAATAGGGTTTTGAGGGGTTCATAAGGCTCAAAGATGGTCAAAAAGGTCTAATTAGGGTTAGGGTATTGTAACTTGGTGGATCGGTGGTCCCGTTCCTCCAACTAATCGGTTGGAAACTAACTTTACTAGCCAAATAGGGCTTTTAATCAAGAAATGGAATTTCAAAGGACTAAAATCTAATTATGACAGATTAAAGAAATTAATAAGGAAGATTAAAAGTGATATTGAGTAATTAAAAGAAATAACGAAATTTAAATGAAATTTTTATTCATTAAAAATTAGATTCATTACAGGCTGATGTTCTTAAATTCTAAAATCTTAGTTTTTACAATATTATTCTTGCTTTTGCTTCCATATAAACTATGTTTTCTGTTTTGTTTTTGTAATAAAATAGCCATGATCGAGTGACATATGACACATATATTGGAAACATGTCAATGAATATGCATGGGTTATTGTTTTTCGCGTAGTTAGATTTGTTGGGCTGGGGTTGGCCTATTGCACGCGAGTCAAGTTTTTATATGCATGTGCTAATCGTTTGAGTTGTGCCTTCAGGCATGGGTATGCACTAGCAACGTGCATGTAGGCACATTGAGCAGTGCCTTCAGGCACGGGTATGCACTAGCAACGTGCATGTAGGCATGTTGGCACGGGCATGCACTTATATATATAATGCAAGTCATTTTTATTAGTTTATCGGGCTGGGCCGGGTCGAGCTTGATTTTAAGAGATATTTCCAAGCTTATCCTATTAACGAAACATGTTTAAAAACTCAACCCAAACACAAACCGGTGGGCCTAAATACATATTCCAAGCCCTAAAAAAAAAAAGAGCTGAGTTGAACAGACTAGCGAGCGAGTGTGCACCCCTACCCATAGTAGTAGAAAGCTCAACTACTTTAAGTTCTTTTTTCCCTTAAAGCACCCCTTTGGTACTGGGAGAGAAAAAAAGATTTATATGGAGAAAAAATAGGGGGCCCAAAGCTTGAATCGTGTACCTTTAGGATAGAGGCCCTATGTTTTTCCACCAGGACAACTAGCTTAGTTGTTTCTCGGAGCGCTACATTAAATATATATCGCATACCTACTTATTATCTGGGCTTTGTGGCATACATATTTGTAGCTTTTTTGCAGATTTTTTGGTGCAATGTATCTTGCCGAAATCCACAATTGTTTGCAAATTGCTATGTAGTCTTTCTTTTTTGCTTTCTTTTGCATTCTTATTTTAGTTGACTTCTTTTTTCCACAATTTGGTTTTATTTGACAACTCGGGATAGATTGTGGTACCAATGCTGCCATGCATACGAATTTTGAACATTGTCGTGGTTGCTATGTGAACAGTTATTATAGTTAGGATGAACTATTCAGAAGTGTACAACTATTACTCCCTTCGTCCCCATTTAATGGTCTCTCTTATATGCTTTTGAGTTTGTGAATGCAGAAGTTACGGGTTGAAAAATTATTTGTTCTTTATTTGCTGATTCAAATTATTCACGTCAATTGAAATGATGGGTTAGTATTTTCTTGCATAGTTGAATTTAATGGACACTAGATAGTGGGTTGATATATTGCACACGAGTTCAGTATTTATTTGTGTGTATTGATTGTTCGAGCTATATATCGCATGTGAGTTCAGTATTTATTTGCGTGTGATTGTTCGAGTGCATGCGCTTGTCCCTATATCTATATATCTATATAATATGGAAGGACTGTTTTTGAAATCCTTATAAATCTAGACCCTTGATTTGATCATCCTACGGTAGATAGCGTGTTTAAAATTTCTATAAATCTGATCCGTGCAATTCTTTACATTAACAAATTCTAGGGCTATGATTGTGTTTCAAAACAAAACCCCTAAAAAGTCCCTTCTTCCGTTACAAACTGTTGAACTCCCCACCCCTTCTGCAACCGCTCTCCACACATCCACCTCTCTCTCTCTCAACTGCTCCCCACGCCCCCACCCGCTATACCTTCTCCTCTTCACTCCTCCCTTCCTTTTCCACCTACGCCAACCACCACCCCTCCTCTCTGAGCAAAGACCCATAAACACACTCTGTTTTTCTCCCCTTCAACTGCCCAACACACATTGCCTAAAACATTGTTCACGTTAAGGAACTGCCTGCTGCAGAAACCATCAGATACCCATCTTTGTCTCTCCTAGTAAGAAATCCTCCCCCAACTTTGACAACTTTGATTTTTGGAAGAAAGTTATACGTTGCCGTTCTAATGGTTCCCTTCTGATTTCAGATAAGTTGGCTACCTGCTCTGAAGAGAGAGTTCCGAAACTGAACCTGGATAAATTACCCACCGCCACCAAGCTCCCCACCCCCCCCCCCCCCCCCCCCCCCCCCCCTCTCTCTGCATTCTAAGTGTTAGATTAAATGTATGAAACAATTTGTTGCCAATTTCTGAAACTCGTTTCCACTGTGACTAATTTGGAAGATCGTTACCAGAAAAAGGCCACTCAATTGAGGTTTTTGAAAAGCCTATCGAACCAGCTCCTATTTCAATCTGTGTTGGACCGATCGATATACCAATAATAAAGAATTCTACACTGAAGTCTTCACCAAATTATTAGGAGTCCCCTGCTAAAGTCATTAACAAATTATGGGCTTCTTCCACCTTAGACATTAAGCTCGCTGTCAAGCAAGTGACCCACCCTGGGCTACAACATCAGAGGCACACGTCATGACCGTTTTAGATTGTTTGTTTGCTTCCTTTAGCTGACAACTGAGCTTAGAATGTAATTCATATTAGACATAACCGGAACTTTCCCTATGGCTACAGGCATTGCCAAGATTTGACCCCAAAAAGTGTACCTTCCACCCATGGGTTTGTCCTTCCATTTGAGAAAAATGAATTGTGGGTACAACTATAATGATTAGGCATACATCAGTTTTGATTAGTTTGCTTTAACAATATATTTTATGCCAATTAATCGGGTTGGTTCGCTCTTATTAGTTTTAGTGTCTGGTTTAAGCATAACTTTGAGGTGGAAAACATATTCTTGAATTGAGTGAGCTAATATTTTTAAATTGTCATAGCTCAGATGTTTAAGCTAGGTTATGCGGACATTGACTACTTCCTAGAAATTCCACCGTCTACTAACATGGCCTAATTAAAGTCCGAACCAAATCTCTTGTAGATTTGTCTTTATGCATTGATAGCCCTTAGTGGAGAGTCAAAATGAGCTTCGTATATGCTTGACATTCTTACCTGCATGCCCAAAGGCATGTCTTTTCATGGCTTCCCTCTAAGAATTGGCATGACAGTCTCGGTTCACATTAAATAGTGGTATTGTTGGAAGCACAAGGAAGCATGGCATACCTTTTTCTTTTACTTATCTGCATTTGGACTTGATCATAATCTAAGTATGGATACTTCAAGTTATATATGTATAGGTGCAGAGGAATGCTGTGAGCAATTCTATAGGAGTGACTTAAATACCCCACTCACAACTTGGATGCATGAAAATAAAGAAGTACCGTCTATTTCCTTGGTGTATTCGTTTTCTGATTACCCTATGTCATAATTGAAGTGAAAGAAATAGGAATATTTTTTTCTATCTATCTTGGTCTTGACCGTGGGTCGGTTTCGGTTCCCTCCTCCGTCGCTCCGTGCGCTCGCCGCCTGACCTGCAACAAGTCACTAGGGCTGTGGGAGCCTAGTGACCCTCCAATGATCAAGTTAGATGTAGGGAGAAGTGTATAGGTCCGGGGTTAAGGTAGAATGGCATACCTCTCCAGGTTAGAGTCCCTTTATATTTATAGACCTTGCTTTGCCTGGCCTCCAAGCTAGCACGCTCGGGTACGCTCGGGTAACCACCTCGGATGACGTCATAGACGACGTGTGGGATAAGGCGGTTACGGAGCAAATGGCTAGATCAGCCCTAATGATGATGCTCACGCTGTAAGCATTCTGTCCCATGTCATGGTGATGCGTATGCCCGAGGGTCTTGGTTGCCCAAGGATGGGGATTGTATCTGAGGCTCCATGCGTCGTCTCTCCATGACGTACCGAGCATCTTTACTTGGTTGTCCAAGCCCTTTAAGAAAACCCTTCGGAACAATGTACTGATGGACACTAAGAGCTTGTCCGAGAGCGTCCAATGGTAGATGCCTTAGAATCGGCCTGAGCCCACTTACTTTGGGCCGCTACAATAGCCCCTCAATCCATCTGGGTGTCCTTCTTAGCATGGGGGGATTGATACTAGTTATTGCCGATACCGAGTCATTGGTCCGAAGGAATCTTCATAACTTCTTCGGCAACCACCAGAAGCCTAGCCCCAGCCCCAGCCCTAGGAGCCATGCGTCAGCCATAGCATCGCTAATCATATGGTGGTAGCTAGCTCGGCACGTGCCGTGTCAATTGATTGTTATGTTCTATCAAGTCATTGCAAGGCATCGCAACGCTAATGGCTCGGCCAACCGAGGCGCCATTCCTGACGCCGCTAATTGTCCAAGAGCCGCTGATTGCCGCCACGTGTCGCACATTTGACGAAATCTGAGGAGTCGCTCCGTTTCACCCGCACCCCTTGACCTTTGAACTGCAAGTATATAAAAAAAAGGGGAGTGGGGAGAGAGAGAAACACTCTCGCTTTCTCTTTCTAGTTTGTCGTTGTCAGAGCTTCTCTCTCTAGACTTCAAGTTTTCAGAGTTTTGGATTGACTTTGCATGCATTTGGCAATGTGATCTCTTCCCAGATTCAGGTATGTTGATCGATCAATACTTATTTTGATATTTTTAGCATTTTTAATGCATTTTGCAACGTTTCCTGGTTGAATTTGTTGTTTAGAGAGACCTGGACTGACTGGAAAGTGGGAAAGAAGATGAACATGCACTGTTCATTGTTCTTCCCGGTGGAGAATACCCCTTTTTCGGGCTCATAACTTAGCATTTAGGTGTCTGAGGAGTGATGACTTGATTATGCCCAAATGACTGAACCTCTTTGATTCTGAGCATCCATGTAGCTAATAGCTCTTGCACGTGCATCTTGTTAGGTTCGGGTGAATGGTCATTGAGATCTCCTCAGACAGCTCCAACAGCTCTTTAACATTCATTACCCCGAGCGAAGAAGATTTTATAGACGACTTCCTTCGTAGTCTAGACCAAGTTCATTGGGCCACTCCTGTCCCCGTAGACTATTTTGAGCCCCTTGATCTTTCTTCTACAAAGATGTTGGGCTCCCTAGTATGGTCTCCCATCGCCGATCCTGCAAGCTCCTCGGGTAAGGATGTCGAGGCCGAGGCTCCTGAGGAGGTTCGACGAGGAAGAACGGAGCATCCTTGCACATTCCTCCATTTCTTTGATGGGGAGGCCAGGTCTTACGAGGAGTTCGCGGTGACCTATTCCATCCCCCATGATGTCCGAGTTTGAAGAGGGGCGTCACGCCTGGACGATATCTGTTACCGAGAGGGGGAGCTGACCTTCCCTTTGATGGCCATCACCGAGGGTGGAGTTAGGTATCCCCTCCATCCGTTCATCCAACATGTCCTTCGGGAGCTGACCCTCACCTCTTCTCAGCTTTCCACCAACTCCTACCATATTATTACAAGCATCATTGAGTTGCGAAGGAGGGAAGCCCATAACTTCAGGATCGAGGAGTTGTGTGGGGCATACTCGCTCGGGAATAATCTTGGCTACGGCCGGTACTACCATGCCAGTCGGCCCGAGTACAAAGACCTGTTGATTGAGAGCCTGCCGAACTTCGAGTTTTGGGCGAACACATTCGTTGTTGTGTCGGGAAACTTTATGTTCGATCTCGGGGAGGCTGGCGATGATCCTATTCAATGGAATACAGGCTCTCCCGGTCTGCATTTGTCTTTATTTTTATCCCTTATTGCTCTTATTATAGTGCATTACTGAGTAGCATTCCTTGTTTACCTTTGCAGGGAAGAACGTCATAGAGCGGTATCAGAGGAGATGCAATCGCTCGGTCATAACAGCGGCTTACGCCGTACCACTCGTTAGGAGGAGGGCCCCCCCATCTCCTCGGTTATAAGCCATCCTATACCTGCTTTCTTACAAAAATATCGAGGAAGCAGGCCGGTGAGGACTTGACTCGGGCACATGGTCGAGGGCGAAAGGGCAAAGGAAGAGGGCGAGCGGGAGTGGTGATTTCTTCCGAGGCAACTGGGAGCAGTTCCCTTCCGCTTGGGAGAATCCATGAGCCAATTGATCGTCCAACACCGAAGCCGTTGACCGAGAGTGGAGAGATGGTGAGGAAAGAGAAAGAGCGGCCAACCTGAGGCTGGCGGTTGGGGGAGCGAGGGGAGGAAACACAGTTTCGCCGAGCTCATCTCGCCCGATGGTCCTCTCCAAGGATTCTCACCTGCACAAAAAGCAGCGGACCGACGCGCCAGTTGGTGGAGAGGGGAGTGAGGCGAATTTGGGCAAGAACGTGATTGATCTGGAGGACCAGAGGGAAGGAGTCAAGACCGAGGGATCCCAACCCAACGAACGTCTTACTAACGAGGAGCTGAAAGCTCCGTCGACTCCGGCATTTAAGACTTTCTCAGGACATCAGATCAACTAAAGGGATTGCGCATGCCTGAGTTCGTCGGTGGCGTAAGGGATTCTCCGAGCGAGATCTCTCCTAAGGGATGTAAACGAAGCTCTTAAGGAGCTAGCTTCACTAATTGGTGAGATAGCCCAATATTTGGCCCTGGTAAGTGCATCCCTTTATTTCATAATGCTTTTACTCATCTACGCTTTATCGTTGGGATGACTGATGCTTTGTTTTGGGCAGGCTGGTGTTCGTGCCAGTTGCGTTCATGGGGAAATGATTAAGCAGTCTGTGGCCATGAGAGAAGCCAAAGACGCCGCGGCGGTTGAGCATCAACAAGCGCGACTGGCTCGGGAGGCAACCTCAAAACATCAAAAGAACTTCAACAAGTCAGAAGGACTGAGGAAGGACGCCGAGCTCAGGGCACAAAAAGCCGAGGAAGAGCTTGCCACTTTGAAGAGCCAAGTGCAGTCATAGGTGGGTGCAACGGACCAGAAGGGCTATGATGAATGATATGATAAGGCAACACTAGAGTATAAAGTACAGGTAAGGGATATTGTGGCCGAGGTCTACTCTAGTCATTTTAAGGCTGGGGCGAAGTGGTACCATGAGCATTTGATGGCAACTCTGAATCCTTCAAAGGGTTCATTCATTCGTACCCTTCTCGAACCTCTTGCCGAACTGCTAAAGATACCCAATCCCATCGCCAAAGAACAAAAAGCCGAGCTGAACAACAAGCCTGAGAGTGAGGCCACGTCGAAGACAGTGGTAGCCCCTGCCCCCTGAACGTTTCTCTCTTGTGTTGATTCAAACAAACCTTGAACTTAAGACAGTTTACATTTGGCTGGATGGCTCCGAACAATTGGAGTTTGCCGTTCCAGTGGATTTGTAAATATGTTTTCACTCCGTGACTGGAGCCGAACAATTGGCCCGAGCCAAATCACTTGTAATAGTTTGGAAGGACTGGTGCAGAACAATTGGCCAATGCTAGATCCTTAATAGGTTTTCACACCACACACTTTCTGCACATGGATGGTTTTATTGTTTGCTTTGCGAATGAATGGTTTATTCAATATCCTTTCTTGTTACTATGCTGTAGTGAGTATTTTTAACTATGCTTGGCTATCTCTCCCCTTGCTTCGGGTGGGCTTGACAGGTATGCAGGAAAGGTCGAAACCGAAGTATAACAGTTGGATAGTTTTGAAAAAAGTGTGTTTTTTTGCTGCCCCCTGCATCGGGTGGTCTTGAGAGGCATGTGAGCAAGTATTAACTGAAGCATAATCAGCGGAGCAAATTTTTAGAAAAAATTGAATTTCAGTGCCCCCTGCTTCGGGTGGGTTTGTTTGGAACCGAGCAAGCTAAGCCGAAGCATTTAGATGAGAAATTTTAAATTTCCCGAGCCCATGCTTCAGGTTAGGTTGGCTTGGTTATCCGATAGGGCTGCCCGAAGCACTGTGATTGACAAGTAACATCATACGCTAGGTCGAGTCTGCTAGGGTGTAAGTGCTGGGGTCCTGCGTAGGGCTGGCGTCAGCCAGGGGTTCGGGACGCAGCATATCCAAGCAATGAGTGGCTTTATGATGGATCGTGGTAAGAAGCTCGGAAAAAAGATCAAGTATTCTTAGGACAATCCGTCGAAAACTTGAACGATCGTTTTGGTCGGGACCACTTGGTGGGAAATGTGTCGGAAGGGTTTTTACCTTTTGGATGGCCAAGTCCCGGAAGTCGTGATAAAACGGTTCGAGCAATAGTAAACCGAGTGATGTAATGTGAATAATAGTAAGAGTAAGAACAAGTACGAAAAAAGAAAAGATCGTTTCTCATTGACACTTGCTCAAATGCCGTCATTACAATGAGGATTTTTTGAAAATAAAGAAAGTAAATTAACATAGGGGGGATGTAGAGACCCGTAAATTATTCTATTTTCTGTAATCGTTTAAATATGTGGAAGATCATATTTTGATGTTGTAATGATGTTTGGAAGTGTTGGTAGCGATTAGGGTTTGATTTGGTGATCGTCAGCAAAAATTTCAATTTTCTGTCCAGCCAGTACCAGTACTGCATTTTGCCCAGTACCGGTACCCAGTGTCTAGAACTTGGCCCATTTGACATTTTGAAGGTTCCAATTCCGATACTGGAAATTGCCCAGTACCAGTACCCGCTGACGATATTTAGAAATTTCAGTACGCTTTTTAGCCCATTATAAATACCCTCCCTTTACCATTTTTCACACCCAAACCCACGAAATAACCCTAGAAACACGCCCTCTCACCTACCCCACTGCAATCTCACTCAAATCCTTTGATTTCTACCTCAAATCTTCAAGATCTAAGGGATTTCTACCTTAAATTCACTCGATTCTTACATTTGGTGAACAAGGGGAAAGTTTTGTGTTCTTACTCCCACTTTTTGGCTCTCAATCACGTTTCTCTCTCTCTCTCTCTCTCTCTCTCTCTCTCTCTCTCTCTCCTCTCAATCACTTGTTGATCTATGCTTGTTTATCTTATTTTTGGGTTATATCTACTCTAGATCTTGTACCAAAGCTTGGGTGGAGCTTGTTCTTGGTGGATTCAAGCTCATAACACTTAGTAGACTTAGGGTTTTGCTCAAAACCCACTTTGGTAGGGATTTCTCTCTCTACATGTTATGTGGTGAAATCGCGTGATATTTTTGTTTGATTGCTATACATGGTTCGGATGGAATACCTTATGGCTGGAGAATTGCATGTTCTTATGAAAGTTGTATTGTTGTGATCCATGAGGTATTTGGGGCATGTTGGTTAATGTAGGAATATGTAGAGTTTACCGTAACGCAAGGGGTGGAAATACGGAATCGCAATGGGTGGAGTTTATCGTAACGCAAGAGGTAGAAATATGGAATCGCAAGGGGTGGAAATTTGGTGGAAGGAGTGTGTGTGTGTGTGCGTGTACGTGTGTGTGAGAGTGTTTTGATACTAGTAAATGGTGTTGTTATATGTAGTTACTGGATTTACCACTATGTGCCTATTTCTTGTATTCCAATGAGTTAGAATTGTCAATAACTTACTTCTTGCAACAAGGACTTGCCATTTAGCTTGATTCACTGTATTCACGATTATCATCTCATTAGCATATAAATTTTGTAGAGATTCTCCTACTGGGCTAGTGTAGCTCAACCCAATCTTTCTTTTCAGGTTCAAATGCTGGACAGTGACTTACTTGCATTGTGTGCTTGGAAGTGAAAGACTTTTTGGAAGCTAATCTCATTTAGTTACTTGATCATCTTGTAATAGCCTTCTTTTGACAAAGATGAGTTTGTAACTAATCATTCTAGAAATTCTTTTGACTAAACCGTTTGTAACTAAAGAACTTGTTCGAACTTGTACTTAATCCCATTTTGGGGCCGGTGTGCCAAAGTTGTACTCCCTCTGTCCCAAAATGGATGACAATTTTTGAAGCTCGTGTTATTTTCGTCACTTATATCTTTCAATCTATAATGTTTTTCCTGAGTTTGAAAACTTTGTATAATAGAACTAATCGAGAACTATCAAATAAGATCCATATTGCATAGCTTTGAGATCCATATTGAAAGATATAAGGAATTGAAATTGGCACGGATATCAAAAATTGACATCCAATTTGGGACGGAGGGAGTATATCTCTTAACTTGGGGACTTAATTTGTAAATTTTACAGGTGGGAACTCTTTTTGGGTATTATTTATCTTACGCAAGGATCTTTTATCGAAATCGTTTATTTAATTATGTTAAAAAATCGAGGGCGTGACAGGGGAACCGGTGGGCTTGGTACTGAGGCGACATCTAGTCGTAGAACTTTTTGAGGTTGTTGGCGTTCTAAGATTTGGCGATAGGGGTGCCGTCCAATTTTTTCAGTTTGTAATTTCCTAAGCCAAGGTGCTTGAGGACGTGGAATGGTCCTTCCCAATTGGGCATAAGCTTCTTCTTTTTGGACTTCTCAATCACTTTCTTCCACACGAGGTCATCAGGCTTAAAGGACCTGAGGTGGACGCTACTGTTGTAACCTTGGGCAACCTCTTGCTGATAGGAAGCGAGCTTGATCCAAGCGCTCTCGCACTCTTCTTCGGCCAGGTCTAGGTCCGAAGCGATGGCTTCGTTGTTAATTGCCTCATCAAAGTTCTTGATTGGATGGTAGGGAGCCCAACCTGGAGGGGAATGATAGCTTCCATGCCAAAGGCCCGAGAGAAAAGGGTGTGGCCGGTGGAGCGTCGGGGAGTGGTTCGGTATTCCCAGAGTACCCTTGGTAGTTCTTCTGCCCATTTGCTCCTTCGAGATTCGAGCTGGCGCTTGAGTCCAATAGAGATAGCCTTGTTGGTGGCCTCGGCCTGACTATTGCCCTGTGAGTACCTCGGAGTGGATGTGTCCCACTTGATTCTGTATTTGTCGAAAAGGGCTCGGTATTTATGGCTGATGAACTATTTGTCGTTGTTGGTAATGATAGCGAAGGGAATGCTCAAGCGCAAGATGATGTTTCTCCGAACAAAGTGAATGACGTTGGCTTCTTCAATGGTGACCATTGGCTCGGCCTCGACCCACTTAGAAAAGTAATCGGTGGCTGTTAGAAGGAATTTGAATCTGCCTGGAGCAACCTGAAGCTTTCCCACGATATCCATTCCCCATTGTGAAATGGCCATGAACTGGTGAGAGGGCTGAGGTCTCGGACGAGCTGATGGATGATGGGAGAAAATAATTGCACTTCCGCCACCACTTAACGTACTCCTCAGAGTCGTGCTTCATTATAGGCCACCAATAATCCTGAGTTATGGCTCGGTGTGCTAGGGAATGACCACCTGAGTGACAACCACAATCACCAGCGTGAAGTTCTTCTATAATTCCAGGCACTTGGTGCGGGTGTGCTACCAACAAGTACGGGCCGATGAAGGACCATCGGTAGAGCTTGCCATTGGGGTTCAACCTGTAGATAGCAGCTTTGTTGCGGAGTCGATAAGCTTCCTTTTTATCAGAGGGGAGGATGTCATCCCAAAGGTAGCTAACAATCTCGTCCATCCGGCTCAGTCCAAGGTCAATATTGAGGACTTCGTGGACTAGAACATTGAGCTCAAAGCTGGGCTTGTTGATAGTACCGAACGAAATAGAGCGGGGTCTCGAGGCTGAGCATGCCTAGGCAAGTCTAGCAAAAACGTCAGCATGTGAGTTTTGTTCTCTAGAAATGTGTTTGATGCAGATGGTCTTGAAGTTTTTAGTGAGTTTGATAGCCGAGATGAGGTACATTCGCATTCGCTCGTCCCGAGCTTTGTATTCCTCGATGAGCTGATTGACAACCAGCTGAGAATCACTGTAGATGATGAATTCATCAATGCCAAGTGCTTTGGCGACCTTGAGTCCTAAGATTAGGGCTTCATATTCGGCCTTGTTGTTTGAGGCTGGGAAGCTGATGGAGAGGAAGCTTTCATGCAGGATGCTAGTTGGGGAAAGGAGTACGATTCCATCCCCAACACCTCGGCTGTTTGAGGCTCCGTCAATGTACATTTTCTAGACATCATCGTGGAATAACTTCCAGGTGGAGCTAAAGTTAGCTTGGAGCGCTGCTTCGGGATTAGGAGTCAGGCTCGGGGCGGGGGCATCGCTCGGGGTAGCTATGAAGTCAACAACAGCTTGAGCCTTTATAGCTGTTCGGGGCTGATAGTGGATGTCAAAGTTTACGAGTTCCATAGCCCACTGGGAGATTTGGTTGGAGAGATCTATGATTCGGTGCGTCTGGAAGTAGGGAGTGAGCTTCCGGGAGGCCGAGACTAAAGCAAGGACAAGCTTTTCCAGAGGCAAATAACGCGTCTTGGCCAAGGTCATTGTCTTGCTTGAATAGTATATAAGCTAGTGGTCTCATCCCTCCTAACAAACGAGCACCGAGCTTATGGCGTGCGGGGAGACGGCTAAGTACAAGAAGAGGTCCTCCTGGTCCCAAGGTGTGACGAGGAGTAGAGGCTCGGAGAGGTAACTCTTCAGCTATCGTAATGCACGGTCACACTCCTCGGTCTAGTTAAAACCGTGTCGGGTACCTTTCAAAAGTACGAAGAATGGGTGGCACTTGTCTGAGGAGCTATTGATGAATCGGTTAAGAGCAGTGGCCATTTCGGTGAGACGTTGGACATCCTTTTGTTGTGTGGAGCAGAGAGTTTCTCAATCGCGAGGAGCTGAGTCGGGTTTGCTTCGATGCCACGTCAGGAAACGAGGTGGCCGAGGAATTTGCCCGAGCTTACCCCAAAGGCGCACTTCTCCGCATTGAGACGTAGCTTGTGTGTCTTGAGGATGGCGAAGGCTTCGATGAGATGGGCTAGGTGGTCGCTCGCCAACATGCTTTTCACAACCATATCATTGATGTAGGCCAATGTGGTGTGTAACGCCCCTGAATTTTGGTCAATAAAAATTTCGTTCAATATTAGAATTTTATTTGAATTACTTATTTTTACTTTCAGTAATCCGTCGTAATTAGATTCTAGTCCTTCGGGGCCAATCGAATTAGATTCCAACCGACTACTTGGAGGAACCGAGCAACCAAACTCACCTAGTTACTCGATGAACCTTTTGGACCTTTTGAATCTTTTGCCTTTACCCATTGGTCCATAATGTTAGGGTAATTTTTGTCCATTGGACAATAAGCTTTTGACTAAAAGTACATGTAGTTTTTTCAAAATCTTATTTTAAAGTATAAAAGTACTTGTACTCTTTTGTCCATTAGTTATTACCCGCAAGGGGAATTATTATCCATTGGGTAATAACCGTTAGGGAAGTTAGTGACCCTTGGGTAATAGAGTCTTTTGACCAATAAAGTATCGATGTGACTAAGGAACCTTCCAATAAAGTTAATTTGACTAGTCATAATAAAGGAATCTTGAACCTTTTGAACCTTTTCAAACCCTAGACTAGAAATTGTTTAATTATTTTCTTTTATTGTTTAGTTTTATTCTTTATCCTTTGGACGATAAAAGTTAGGGGAACTATTATCCATTGGATAATAGAAACCCAATTCTTTATATTAAAAAGGGTTTAATGAAAGATTTGAACAAAGTACTATTATAGACTTTTATAATTTACTTTAAAGTACTTTTTGATTATTTTACTATAAAAGTTTCCTTGTAGCTATGGTCCATTGGACAATAAATGTTAGGGGATTTATTATCCGTTGGGTAATAGGTTGTTCTTTCAACTAAGTACATGGGTTTATTAAACTATTCTTTTTCTTAAAACCCCATGTGATGAAGAACCTATATTTTATTATGTAAGTACTTAGTAGTCTTAAAAGCCTAAGATTTCCTAGGTACCTTAATAATATTTTATATTGGGGTTTTGTACCCAATTGGATTAATTTATTGGGGAGTTGATCTTCCTATAGTACATTAGTACACTAGTCTATTTGTTTAATCAAACATGTGCCTAAATTGGATTTCTTTAATCTAGTACTTTGTACCTTTGTATTATATATGCATATATATATATATATATAAGTGTACTTGAGAGAGAGAGAGAGAGAGAGAGAGAGAGAGAGAGTGAGCCGAGAAGGGGAGAGAGAGGGAGAGAGAGAGAGAGGAAGGAGGAAAGAGAGAGGAAGATTGGTTGTACCTTGACTTGACCTTCCTCATCCTTTCAAATCCTTGGGTAATATTCTTCCTAGCCTAAATCTATCTCCCATTGTACTTCTATGATTTGTTTAAAACCAAATCTTGTACCATTGTCTCCTTTCTTCCAACAAATCTTCCATAATCAAATCCTTGGTACAAATCCTAGCCATGCAAGCCTAAAACCCTAACCCTTCAAGCTTTCAATCAAGTTTGACAAGTGAAAGATTGAGTTATGGAGCAAATCCATGGGAGATATAGAGAGAGAGAGGGGCCGGCCATTAGAGAGGGAGAGGGAGCCAAGATTTTTCCTATAAATAGGACCCCATTCCAAGCATTGAACTCACACCTTCTCATTGCTCCAACTTCTCTCTAGAATTCCTTTGTTCTTTCTTTGTTCTTCATGTTCTTGAGTTGTTCTTGAGTTCTTCAAGAAACTCATCCAAACCGCCACTAAACTGCAACTCGACCACCCTTCGATCCATAAAGTAGAGTAGTGTTAGTCAAGATTAGGTTTCGAGAGAAACCTTTCTCTTTCAAAGCTACCGGAGACCACCGTAGGAAGTTACTCCGTCCGACCGCCGATTACCGTCCGTAAGCCGTTACTACCGCCTAGAAGAACGGTAAGGAATCCTTACTTACTTCCTATTTACTTACTTATTCAAGTATAACGTTGTTGTTTTGAATTGCTAAAGAAAGAACGGTAGATTCTCCCTATCTACTACTCCTAATTATATGTAGTGCATCCTTACTTACTTATCTCGAAGTATTTGTATTTCTGATATTTAAGATGGTTATGAGTATGCATATATGAGTTGCTTGTATTACTTGTGGTGTGATAAAGCATAAGTGATTTCACTCCAAGGGCATCCGTACATGTGGCGTTGTGCTTTGAATAAGCATAAGTGATACACTCCAAGGGCGTCCGTATATGTGGCGTTATGCTATAAGTGGTTATGAGCATGATTACTAATAGAGAATTGGATGATCTTGTTAGTTCAGTTTCAAGATTTCAATGGATGTCGTATGATTGTTTATGTGGAAAGTCCTACCGCGGAGTCTTTGCATGTAAACGAGACACGAGAACCGAGAAAGTAGAAACATGGCACCTATGGTGGGATTAATGAAAGGAAATATTTTCCGAGGAAGGAAATATTTTGAAACTACATAATGACCGGTTTTTGGGTGGCATTATGTGAGTTGTGTGTGTGTGTAAAAGCAAGATTTGCGAAAAACCCAATGAGAACCCGGAGCGGCGGAATCATTGTGGGGATACTCGGGAACCCAGAGCAGCGGAATCGAGGGTTTAATTTTTCGAAAACCCCAAATGGGAACCCGGAGCGGTGGAACCATTGTGGGATCACTCGGGAACCCGGAGCGGCGGAACCGAGGGTTTTGAATTGTGTGCCAATGGGAACCCGGGACGGCGGAACCATTGTGAGGATACTCGGGAACCTGGAACGGCGGAACCGAGGTTGGGTGTGTTAAAAAAATAAATTTTGGTTTGAAAAAGGTGAAATGTTTTGGAAACCACAATGTGGCCGAACGTGGTAGCCCATTGTGTGGTGTGTGTTCCAACGGAAATCCGGGAAAAACGGAACCATTGTGAGGTTGTGTGCGTTCCCATGGGAATCCGGAGCAGCGGAACCATGGTGAGGTATAGCTTGGTTATCCGCGGTACGGAGCCAATGCGATGTGTGCCAATGGGAACCCGGGACGGCAGAACCATTGTGAGGATACTCGGGAGACCGGAACAGTGGAACCAAGGTTGGGTGTGTGCTTGGTTATCCACGGTACGGAGCCAATGCAATGTGTGCCAATGGGAACCCAGGACGGCGGAACCATTGTGAGGATACTCCGGAACCCGAAACGGCGGAACCGAGGTTGGGTGTGTTAAAAATGAGTTTTTGAAAAGGTGATACGTTTATGCAAATGTGAAAATGTTGACACGGTCTACGATGAGTCGCGTAGGAGAAACGAAGAGAATCATGGACACCTACGATAGTTCGAATAACGATTGCGGATGTGTTTTTTACATTGTCTTTTGTAACTGTGTATATACGTATCATGTGGAAATTGATGTTTTATTATAACCTATTGTCATAAGTTAAGGTTGGTGGGTAAGGTTTATCCTATTGAGCGTTGTAGCTCACGGTGTTACCTTTTGGTGACCCTGACATATTATATGGGTGGCGACGCCGGTATAATATGCCAGACCTCATAGATGATCAGGGTAAGATGTACACCTTGGAGGCCTTTGGAGCTGAAGAGCTGGCTCAGATAGAGGAGCAGGTGGAGCTGTAGTTAGGAACCCTAGAACCCCATTCATTTGTGTAATTATTGAACTCTTGTGGGAGTTTTGTTGTAATAACGAGCCAGATTCCATTTGATATTATCAATAAAATGTTTATTTAACGTACCTAAAATTCGGGGCGTTACATGGTGCCTCCCAACAATCGTTCAAATATTTTGGTTATCATACCTTGAAATGTAGCTTCGACATTTTTGAGACCGAAGGGCATGACGAGATATCAGAAAATGCCATGCAGGGTGATGAAGGCCATATTTTCAACATCACCTTCGCTCATTGCTATCTGATGATAGCCTCGGTAAGTGTCCATAAAACTGAGTCGGTCATGACCGGCGGTGGCGTTGACTAACTGATCGATCCGTAGAAGGGGGAAGAAATCCTTCGGGCAAGCGTCGTTGAGGTTGGAGTACTCGACGCACACATTCCACTTGTCGTTCTTTTTTTTTGACAACTACTGTGTTGGCCAACCATTTTGGATACTGAACTTCACGGATAGCCCGAGCATTTAGGAGGCGCTTGACCTCTTCGATAACGGCCTCGGAATGTACCGGGGAGGACGTCCTTGCCCTTTGCACGACCATATGTCAGTTTTTATCAATATTGAGCTCATGGCAGATGAACGATGGGTCAATCCCGGGCATCTCATACGGGGTCCAGGCAAATACTCCAATGTTACGCTTTAGGAAATCAACCATCTGCTCCTGCTCAGCATCGCTGAGGGAAGATCCGACAAGGAAGAATCGGGAGCCATCCTCATTGATGGGAACGGTGACCAAGTCTCCGATTGCCTTTTCGTCGGCCCTTCTGCCAACGTCTTCAAGGACTGGGGCACCGGGGACCTTGATGAGGTTGACCCAAGACATATTTTTATTGCTTCGGACGGCATTGACATAGCACCGTTTGGCATGGGTCCAGTCTCCATAAAGGTCTTCCTGACAGCCATAAGCACCAATGAATCAAACATGCTATCATAGACGACATGTTTGCTTTATTGAAACAATAGGTATAGGATGAAGACAGACTGTCGTGGGAGCTTTAAGCAAACTGGAAGGTACTGTTCTAGAGTGACGTGGGTAAAAGGAAACCAACATGCACAGATCAAGTCACTGCATGCTGATTTAACCTGTGTACTCCACTTCAGTACTCACGTATGCCAGTAAGCCTAAACCTACAGCTCTTATTTTCAACCCTCTAGGCTTTGGAAATGACCAGTTCACACCTAGGACAAACCAAGTAGTTTATACACAATTATAGGCAATTTAAAAGGGCTATAGGGCCATAAAATGAATAGAACACCCCATAAATAGTATGGGGATAAAAACAAAGGCCAAGGCCTAGTTACCATGCAATGGCCAGCCACTGGCCTATGGACGACCTGCGTGCGCGAGTAAACCACTGCAGCACGAAGGTTGTAACCTTTTGGTTAGTGCTTGGCTTTGCATTCTCTGGGTTATGAGACATGATCAGAAGGACCCCAGAGGTAATCCATAATAACAGGTAATAATTTCAAAACACAACTAACAGTTCTAACTAAAGAAAGCACTAAACTGGTTGTAACATGTTTCACAATGATGAATATGGAAAGAAATACATAAACAACTAGACACCGATCCCCATGCCAGTTCTGTATGTACTGCCAAGGATTGGCATACGCATGCTTGTGACTGGCGTGCGCCGGTTCTAGTCAGAATGGTTTTTGAAACCTTGCCAGCTTTAGGGCCAGGACTGGTATTGATTACCAGCCTTGACCCTGCAAGCCCGCCCCCCCCCCCCCCCCAAGGATCAGAACAGATAGTATTACCAAGGTATTATTGTAACGACCCTGATTTTTTTGGTCAATAAAAATTTTGTTAAATATTTAAATTTTATTTTTAATTACTTGGATTTCCTTTTAAATTCCTTTTTAATTTTAATAATCCGTCATAACTGGATTTAAGACTTATAAAATTATATTTCTTTGCACCGGACAATCTAGTCATTTTCAAAAGACAAGTGTACTTGTAGAAACACTTGTATATTTTCCTAGTGTATAAAATAAAATCTTAAATTATATTTCTTGACTAGAAATCCTACGTGGCAAGTAGAATTAGTTTTCAACCGATTAGTTGGAAGAACCGAACTACCAATTCATCTAGTTATCTCCTAACCATAGATGAACCTTTACCCATTGGACAATAAAAGTTAGAGAAACTTTTATCCATTGGACAATAGGAAACCTAGATTTCTATCAAAGATATTTTGTGCTAGATTTGATAAAGTACTCATATATAGTTGTATATAGACTTATATACACATGCCTAAAGGACATTTGGTTATTTTAAATATTATTCATGTATATATTACCTTATTCCTTTTATCCATTGGTCAAAAAATGCAAGGGAAAATATTGTCCATTGGATAATAAGTTAGTCTTACTAACTAGTACTAGGATTTATTAAATAAATCACTTCCTAGATTTTTCCATGTGTTTATATGCATTAAAGATATGTGAATATCTAATTTCCTAGATTTCTAAGTACACTAATAAATATATAAGTACTAGTACTTCTTGAATTATTCTAATATGAAAATCTTGGCCATATATTTTATATGATACTTGGAAATCTTGATGGATTATATGGTACCTAATAGTACCTGCATTTATATTTGAAAACTTGGACATGTGTGTATATATATATATAATAATATAATAGTAACATGTGCTTATTAGATTAGTTTATTAGGAAATTTTGATCTTATATTTTTTTTATTAGATACTTGAAAATCTTAAAAGATTATATAGTACCTTGTAAAGTATTTTACAAGATTTTCTAAGTACACAAATATATTTATATATGGATACATGTACCTTTTGGCCTATTATTTTTCTAGGAAAATCTTAACCATTGGACAATAATTGCTAGAAAAAGTTTTATTCCTTGGGTAATAGCCAAGACTTTTGCTATGAATAGCACCCCATCCTTGCCATTTAACTCACACCTTCCAACCTTTCAACTTCTCTCTAGAAATACTTGAGTTCTTACTTTGTTCTTTCTTGTTCTTGGTGTTCTTGAGTTTTTCTTGAAACTCATTCTAAGCCGCCACTAAACTGCCACCCGACCACCCTCTCGATCCAAAAGTTAGTAATTTTCAGTCAAGAACTAGTTTCGAGAGAAACCTTTCTCTTTCGAAGCTATCGGAAGCTTACCGTAGGAAGTCACTCCATCCGATAGCCGACTTACTTTTCCGTAGCCGCCCTACCGCCAAGAAGAATGGTAGAATCATCTTATCCCCTATCTCTAAGTATATGTAGAATATCTCTACTTACCTACTCTACGTATATTGTATGTTGTTTGTATATCGAAATGCATGGAAGTATTCGTATTTTGATCTTTAAGATGGATATGAGCATGTATTATGAATTGTTTGTATTACTTGCCTTGTTGTAAAGCATAAGTGATTTTCAATCCAAAGGCTTCCGTACATGTGGCGTTATGCTTTAAGTTGTGGTTTGAGCATGATGATTAATATAGAGTTGGATGATCTTGCTAGTTTAGTTTCAAGATTATATGATTACGTATGTGAAAAGTCCTACCGCGGAGTCATTGCATGAAAACGAGACACAGAAATCGAGAAAGTAGAAACATGGCACCTAGGGTGTGTTAATGATGAGATGTGTTTTGAAAGAAGAAATATTTTGAAACCACAAATGAGGCAGGACGTGGTAGCCCATTGTGTGGTGTGTGTGTGTGTGTGTATGTGCCAATGGGAACCCGGAGCGGCAGAACCGAGGTAGGGTGAGTGGCTTGGTTACCACAGAGAGGTGCTAATGCCAATTGTGTGCCAATGGGAAACCGGAGTGGTGGAACCATTGTGCGGATACTCGGGAACCCGGAGCGGCAGAACCGAGGTAGGGTGTGTGTGGCTTGGTTACCACGGAGAGGTGCCAATGCCAATTGTGTGCCAATGGGAACCCGGAGTGGCGAAACCATTGTGCGGATACTCGGGAACCCGGAGCGGCGGAACCGAGGTTGGGTGTGTAAAAACGATTTTGGAAATGTTGATTTGGAAAATGAAAAGTGGAAAATGGAGACACAGTTTACGAGATATCGCATAGGAGAAACTCAAAAATCACGGATACCAACATTAGTTGAATAGTGAATATGGATGTGTCATTGTTAATTATTTTGTTAAGGATGTGTCATTGTTAATTGTTTTGTTAAATACGCATGTGCTATGTGGATCTCACTGATTCTATGCCCTATTATGTGTAAGTTATGGGTTAGCAGGTATGGGATTGTTCTGCTGAGCTTTCGTAGCTCATGGTGTTACATTTGGTGACCCTGACATATTATACTAGTGGCGCCACTGGTATAATGTGTCAGACTTTGTAGATGAACAGGGAAAACTCTACACCTTGGAGACTTTCGGAGCCGAGGAGCTAGCTAGAATGGAGCAAGCAGAGCAGTAGATAGGAACCCTAGTTTCCCCTCCTTTTGCTAAATAAAAGTACTCTTGTGAGAATTATGATGTAATCTTGAGCCAGACTCTATTTATATTTTCAATGAAAATGTCTATTTAACGTTTTCAAAATTCGGGTCGTTACAATTATACCTTTGATTTTTGAGTTTGGAAGGTGTTTAAGCTTGAGCTTGAAGGATGGATGGAGAATGGTGTGGTATTGCTCTATGGAGGGAATGTGTGATGCTTATTTATATCTTCCTTTGGCAAAGAAGAGATGAACAAGCGGCTTCGGACTTGTAAACTTGTAACTAGAGATTTTGGAACTTGGTAACCAGCTAAAGGAGGGCTGGTTGGGTTGGAGTGCAAGCTTCCCTCTCATTAAATGAGGGAGGAAAGGTGATGGGGGTTATGTGTGAGAAGGGGAACATCCCCCTGCCATGAGATCAACTTCAGACGAATAAACAGGGTGTACGGGTGCCCCAAAAGTCCAGTGATCATGGCTGAATAAAGGTGATGGGACTAGATTTGATGGCTTACGCTGGTGATTGACCTGCGTGCACGAGTCCAAGCCTGGTCAAGGGTCAAAGCTGACCGATGATTGACACGTGCCAAGTGGACTAACGCACGCTGGTGTAGGACCAGCGTGTGCAGGTAGGGTTTGGCTAAGGCTTTTTGGTTTAGGTTTAAAGGGTTTAAAAGGGATCCAACCGCTTAAAGCTCAAACATGCTATCATTCCCGAGGTGTTCTTGACCTTTTTCATTATTGGGGAATCAAAAATCGAAAGTAAACTAAACTGAAAAGTCTAGATTGGGGTGTCTACAGATAGATGGAGGCAATGGCCTTCATTTTGTGAAGCCAGTGGCATCCAACGATGGCATTATAAGGGCACGGAACATCCACCACAACGAACTCCATTTGGTGGGTCACCAACCCAGCGCGGACAGGAAGGGTGATGAGCCTGAAAGGCCATACCGGAGCTCCGTTGAAACCAACTAGAGGGACCTCAGAAGGTCAGAGGTCGGTCTCTGGGAGCTTCAAATCCTTGAACAGGGAGTAGTACATTACTTTGGCTGAGCTACCTTGGTTGACGAGGACACGCTGGACATTGAAGGCTCCGATGCATAGTGTAACTACGAGGGCATCATTATGCGGGAGCTGGACTCGGTCTAGGTCTTTCTTGGTGAACGAGATGGTCCATTTAGAGCCATCTTTAGTACAAGCGCGCTTGGGCTTGGGACCTACCAGTAGGAGTTGTTTTGATGATGAAGCATCATTAAGCTCAGCACGAATAATTCGTGCAGCCTCGGCGTCCAGGGGACCGTGGATGACATGGACTGTTTGTACCTCCTCCTCATTCTGGCCTGCAACCCGTTGTGCCCGAACCCTAATTTTTTCATGATCAATGAGATTACTGAGGTGGCCACCAGTGACAAGCTACTCCAAGTAAGCCTTAAAGGGCTTGCAAGCGGTGGTGAAATGGCCTTGCTTGTTATGGTAACTGCATCGGACAATCGGGTTCTTGATCTTCCTGTTCTCAATGCCAAGCTTCTGGTTCGGGAAGGAGAAGAAGAGCTGGTCCTTAACCTGGTCAATTATCCGGTAGATAGGGACGGTGAAGATGGTTTTTTTGGCGTTGAAATCACTCGGCTTCGGTCCCCTCTTCGGTGAATGCTTGATGTTGTGGACTTGCTTTTTAGGGGTCGGGACTTGTGCGGCAGCTGTAACGATTGCAGAGGCAACAAGGACTTTTAGACCTGCAGATTTCCCGATTCCCCGCTCAGCCTTGGACTCAACTAACTGGCACCACCCTTCGATACGGGTCATGAGCTCTTTCACGGATCCTGGTTTGTTCTGCGCCAGGTCATCGTATACCTGCTCGTCCTGCGTGGTGAAACCGAGCTTAAACCCCTGGGCCGAAATGACTTCATTGCATCCCTCAATTTCATTAAAGAGCTCCCATAGCAACCGACGTATTAGTGGAGCGCCTCATCACTTTGCTTGCATAATGCAAGGAGAGAGTCGATTTACTTTGTGTGCTTATTGCTGGTGACGAACCGAGCCATGAAGGCGTCACAAAGGGAATCGAATGAGGAAATGGACTGGGGAGGGAGTTGGTTAAACCATGTAAGGCCCAGGTTCCCGAGGCTCGCAAGAAATACTTTGCAAAGGAATGCGTCATCCAAGGGGCCGTTCTAAAGGAATAAGGACATAACGTGCTTGTATTGTACCAAGTGAGTGTAGGCTTCGGACTTGCCGTTGTACTTGGAAAACTTGGGTTAGGTTCATCCTTTGGGGGGGTGACTAAATCGATCTCTTTAGTGAACGGAGAGGTCGAGAGTCTCTCAAGACGCGCATCGCGATGAGGTCGGGACCGTCTAGACGCTCGGTTGCGGTGCATTTCTTTGGAGTGAGATGGTCCAATCTTTCGTAATTATTTGGTTTCGGCGAAATGCTCCCTAACTTTTGGGGGTGTGTTCACGCTGGTCCTTTCGTCTATCGGATTTATAGCTGTCTCGAGTGTTACTTGAGGCGCTTGGTGACTGGGCTTCTATCGCATCCATTTTTGGGGTGCTCGATGATCGGGCTTCGTTCGTGTAACAAGTAAAAACTGCCCAGGGAAAGATAACTCTCTTTGAGATCACAACGCACATGATAGCCTCGCCTGAACCATAAAACCTGCATCCATAAACACAGGTGAGCGCACCATTGCCTCTCGTCGGCAAAGGCCCTCTGATGCCTAAGTTAGAACACGTACTAACTGATAACCTTAACACACGTAGGTATATTTGTGAGTTAATAGCAGCGTACCTTTTGCATTAGATTTACCTATGTATTTATAGATTTTGTCTAACTTGCTCTTCAAGTCGTCGTGTTGCCCTAGGTTTCCTATCCTGTATTAGGAAACTTCGGCATTCCGGGGCTCTTTTGCCCAATAAACCAAGATCCCTTTCTCGTAAGGAAACTCTTACCATATGGAATTCGTTCCATATAGCAACTCTATCTCTGCCCTCATGGTAGAATATTCCATCCCCTTATTCGCGGGATCCACCCTCATCTTAGATGGGGCTTTTTCTAGAATCCTCCAAGTTAATCCAGCCATCCATCTCATTTGGTCGACACTGCTCGGGTTAACACTCTCGTTGTTGCACTTTTTGCTCGGCATTCATGCCTCATATCATTATGTGCTATTCCCATTTAGCTACCTAGTTCAGCCTTGCACACCCTCTTGCGGTGCTGTCGTGCTTCCATGTACACCATCTCGGATGCCCTCCTCATGGTACTCCCTTGCTCACCAAGTGGTCAACTTTTATTCCCTATGGTACTTCCTTACGTGGTACCCTACTCCACACGTGCTCTAGTGTATTTCCCTTATTCCATGGAAAACCCTACTACAGTTCGCGTCCATTTTTTAGGTGTTCACGTTACCCCTTGGTTTGGATCTCCATGAGGCTGTTGTCCTCTCATGCGATTTTTGTGAAGCTAGGGGTGGGCTCGATATGCCCCTTGCTCCTGGGAGGATGGGTGGAAGAGGCGGAGACACTTCCAAACCTCTCGAAGGTGAATTGCTTCCCCGGGTTCCTTTGAGGATTCCGAATAGGAGACCGGGAGCGCTCCCCGCGCCGCCCATTCTTTTCAGCGCGAGCTACCTCCTCTGATGGGTCGAGGCGGTCTTTTGGCGAAGGCTGTGATTTGTGTTCCACTAGGGGACCACCTCCACGGCTGCGGGGTAGGCTGTGGTGGCTCCTTCGCCCGTCACGGCTTCTGGTGGAGCGAGAGGGAGAGATCTAGAGGAGGTGCTTCATCTCCGCCAACTCGTCCCTGACGTGCCTATTCAGTTCTACGACTTTCGTAAGGTCGTCGATCTTTCGCTCCAGGTGACGAATGTAGGTATGGATTTCAGAGGACAGCTCTACGTCTGGCGTTGAGGTGCCGACTCCAACACCAATGGAGACGTGCTTTCCTAGGACCTTGGCTCCGCCGGAGCCCAGGTGAGGAGCTCTGAGGGGTCCGAGTCCGAGAGTTGTGTCGCTAAACGGTAGATCTTGTACCTCCACCATCTTAGTTCAGGAATTTTGAACAAAGTTTTTGGGAAGGGGAAGAAATGGAACACTGAGAATGCGATCAGGATCCCCAGTAGAGTCGCCAATTGTAGGGATTTGATTAATCGGGATCTTGATCGTGGGTCGGTTTCCGTTCCTTCCTCCGTCGGTTCGTGTGCCCGCCATCTGACCTGCAACAAGTCACTAGAGCTGTGGGAGCCCAGTGACCCTTCGACGATCAAGTTAGATGTAGGGAGAAGTGTATAAGTCTGGGGTTAGGGTAGAATGGCATACCTCTCCAAGTTAGATTCCCATTGTATTTATAGACCTTACTTTGCTTGGCCTCTAAGCTAGCACATGGAGGGTACGCTCGAGTAATCGCCTTGGGTGACGTCATAGACGACGTGTGGGATAAGACGGTTACGGAGCACATGGCCAGATCGGCCCTAATGATGATCCTCATGCTATAACCATTCTGTCCCAAGTCATGGTGACTTGTATAACCGTTCTGTCCCATGTCATGGTGACGTGTATACCCGAGGGTCTTGGTTGCCCGAGGATGGGGATTGTATCTGAGGCTCCACGCGTCATCTCTCCATGACGTACCGAGCATCTTTACATGGTTGTCCAAGCCCTTTAAGAACACCCTTCGGAGCAATGTACTGATGGGCGCTAGGAGCCTGACCAAGAGCGTCCAACAGCAGATGCCTCGGAATCGGCCCAAGCCCGCTTACTTCGGGCCACTACAAATTTGTTGCCATTTTCTGAAACCCGTTTCCATTGTGACTAATTTGGAAGATTGTTTCCAGAAAAAGGCCATTCAATTGAGGTTTTTGCAAAGCCTGTCAAACCAGCTCCTATTTCAATCCATGTTGGATGATCGATATACCAATAATAAAGAATTCTACACTGAAGTCTTCACAAAATTATTAGGAGTCCCCTGCTGAAGTCATTACCAAATTATGGGCTTATTCCACCTTCGACATTACGCTCGCTGTCAAGCAAGTGGCTCACCCTGGGCTACAACATTGGACTAATTGGAGACACACGTCATGACCGTGTTGGATTGTTTGTTTGCTTCCTTTAGCTGACAACTGAGCTTAGAATGTAATTCATATTAGACATAACCAGAACTTTCCCAATGGCTGCAGGCATTGCCAAGATTTGACCCCAAAAAGTGTACCTTCCACCCATGGGTTTGTCCTTCCATTTGAGAAAAATGAATTGTGGGTACAACTGTAATGATTAAGCATACATTAGTTTTGATTAGTTTGCTTTAACAATATATTTATGCCAATTAATCGGGTTGGTTCGCTCTTATTAGTTTTAGTGTCTGGTTTAAGCATAACTTTGAGGTGGAAAACATATTCTTGAATTCGATGAACTAATTTGTTTTAATTGTCATAGCTCAGATGTTTAAGCTAGGCTATGCGGACATCGACTGCTTACTAGAAATTAATTCCACCGTCTATTAACATGGCTTGATTAAAGTCCGGACCAAATCTCACGTAGATTGGTCTTTATGAAATGATAGCCCTTAGTGGAGAATCAAAATGAGCTTCGTATATGCTTGACATTCTTATCTGCATGCCCAAAGGCATGTCTTTTGATGGCTTCCCTCTAAGAATTGGCAGGATAGTCTCGGTTCACATTAAATAGTGGTATTGTTGGAAGCATAAGGAAGCATAAGGAAGCATGGCATTCCTTTTTCTTTTTCTTATCTGCATTTGGACTTGATCATAATCTAAATATGGATACTTCAACTTATATACGTACAGGTGCAGAGGAATGGTGTGAGCAATTCTATAGGAGTGAAAATACCCACTCACAACTTGGATGCATGAAAATAAAGAAGTACCAACGTGTATTTCCTTATTGTATTCGTTTTCCGATTACCCTATGTCATATTTGAAATGAAAGAAATAGGAATATTTTTTTATTTATCTTGGTCTTTTGGCATGCTACATTTAGGACTTTGGACAAAATCATTCCATCATTTGGTCTATGGTAAGAAATTAATACTACAAAAAATAGTTTTGAGTTGTTGTTTATAGGTCCCTAGAATTTCTACTTATATTGATATTGTTTTCATAGTTCAAAAACATTCCTCTCACTTTGTAGTCTTTGACCAATGCTTTTTTGATGCTACCTTAAGATTTCATTTACATGTGAATTCATACGGGAGAATGGGGCTTTGATATCCACATCAATGAGTATCAATGAAGGAGACTAACTAAGTCACGTTAAATTTGCAACTGCAAATGGAATAAAGAATTGTAGCAAATACCTTTCTTTTTCTGGTGAAACTATGAATAGGCCTTAATAATCATTATTCTTGAAGCTTATACCTCGAAAATTGGGGCTTTGTGGCATACATATTTGTAGCTTTTTTGCAGATTTTTTGGTGCGATGTGTCTTGCTGAAACCCACAATTGTTTGCAGATTGCTATGTAGTCTTTCTTTTCTGTTTTCTTTTGCATTCTTATCTTAGTTGGCTTTCTTTTTCCACAATTTGGTTTTATTTGGCAACTCGGGGTAGATTGTCGTATCAATGCTGCCATGCATACGAATTTTGAACATTGTTGTGGTTGCTATGTGAACAATTATTATAGTTTGAATGAACTGTTCAGAAGTGTACAACTGTTACTCGCTCCATCTCCATTTAATGATCTCTCTTATATGCTTTTGAGTTTGTGATTGCACAAGTTAGGGGTTCAAAAATTATTTGTTCTTTATTTGTTGATTCAAATTATTCACGTCAATTGAAATGATGGGTAATATTTTTTCACATAGTTGAATTTGTTAGACAGTAGATAGTGGGTTGATATATTGCACACGAGTTCAATATTTATTTGTGTGTATTAATTGTTCGAACTATATATCGCACGTGAGTTCATTATTTATTTGTGTGTGATTGTTCGAACCGTGCTTTTAGGCATGGGCATGCGCTAGTAGTATGATATACTATAGCACAAAACTTTTGAGGTAACAGTCGATCCCTTTCCATTGACTACCCGCTTGTGAACTCGTGTTGCCTGAACTGTCGATAGAAAAAGACAACCAGAAGAAAAAAACTCATTGGAATCATTACTCTTGCGCAACCAAAAAAAGCGACTATGCTACAACAATAAATCTACCCATGTCACATCCAACTTCACATGCTCACTCACATTCACGTGTGAGCTCTATAGACATGGTAGTATGTGTAGATTTCACACATGATTTTGAGTAGATGTGGTTGTATAGGTGTCAACTACAGGTGCTATACACCGAAACGCGTACACTAGTTGTTCGGAACTCATTTTGGGATGTGATTAAAGCCGTTAAATTTATTTAAAACATCTTATAAGGGTTTCTTATTAAGGACAACAATTAAATAAATAGATTGGAGTTGATATGCAATTACAATAATTTTTGGAAATGTATTTCAACCCTCCCTGATGCAAACACTACTTTTTTTGTCTCTTAGCTAGTGAATATACGAAAGAGTTTTTCAAATTTCTGAAAAAGATATGTGTGCGGGACTATTTTGTAAATTAACCCACTAAAAAATGAAAAAAAAAAAAAAAGAGTATTTGCATCAATTAAAAAAGTACAAAAACCAATTTCCTAATTTTTTTTACGAGAATATTTGGAAAAAATTAAACAACTTAAATTATTTACCTTAGATATCAAGATAGATTTCACACAACCTAATATAAGCTGGATGGTATATCCATAGTGGAGATGTACAACTACCGTTACCTGCCATCTATATCATATCATCTGTATTCAACTAACTACCCTTGACATCTTTCGCCGATGTGTCCAAATTTTGAAAACGAATTGGAGAAATGTCCATGTTTTGAAACATTTTGTAAAAATAGTCCATCCCGCAATACTAAAATGTGTGATATCAATTTACAAAGCTTGCGTGATATCAATTTAGGAAAGACATCGCGCATCTTCAAAATGTGTTTTGAGAAGGGAAAAAAAAAGAAGAACACGCATCTTCAATATGTGTTTTTAAAAGAAAAAAAAAAACACCCGTGCCGCGGTTTCCCAACCCCCTCAAATTCTCCACCACCACCCATTGATTTATACGGGAAGCAAGGTGTGGCTTCTAATATAAACTGAATCCGATTTTCCGGAATGAGGAAGAGAGAAAGAGAGAGGAGTATAGAGCAGTCTATACGTACATATTGATGAGTTCTCGCACAATTGTAGCCTCATTGGACAAAGAACTCAAACCCTAGGAGAAAGAGAGAGGGGGAGAGATTTATACTAATTTTCTTTATCTCTCTCTAACAATAGAAAAAAACATCTGTTTGTAGAGAGAGAAGGAAAAATAGGACTCTATTTCTCATCCTCCGAATTTTTGGCACGAAGCTGAGCCTCGGCATCACCGGCGGTGGTGATCCAAAGGACGAGGTTCAGAATAAGACGGACGAGAAATCAAAATCCGACGTTGTGATCGGGCTCGTTCGGTACAGGAAATGTGTGTTGTACGGAGTGCCGATGCCAAGGATGACGTTGAGGCGGGGAAGTCGGCGGTGGTTAAGGTGTTGAACTTGGAAGAAGGATGGGGCGTTCACGTTTAGTAGGGCCGAGGATATAGCGCATCTTGAAGATGCGCATTCTCTTTTATTTTTTTCCTTCTCAAAATGCATCTTGAAGATGCGCCATGTCTTTCCCAAGACACATTTTCATCAATATGCATTATTTGTTTGCGTGGATTTTTTTGTCACGCAAGCTTTCGTAAAATGACATCACGCCTTTTTCGTAATGCGCGATGAACTATTTTTATAAAATGTTTCAAAACGTGGACATTTCTCCAATTTTCAAAAAAAGACATTTCTCCAATTTGTTTCCAGAATTTAGACGCATAAGCGAAAAACTCGCACTTACCATATCTATTTCCAGCTTCTTTTTAAATCGCTGTCCCTGGCCTGGCCCCTATCAATACATATACTCTATCAGTTATGTATGTATAAGTAATATAAGTATATACTCCTACGCTACTACTCATTTCGTCCCACAAAGTTTGGCATTTTAAGAAATGCGTGCCATTTTTAAATTGCATATACCTTTCAATCTATAATGTTTTAAGAAATTTTTTAAATTTTGATTAATAGAACAAATTGAAATCTATCAAACAAGATTTATGTTGTTTAAAAAAAATATTACAAATTAAAAAATATAATTAATTTTTTCATAAAACTGAAATAATGAAAATGTCAAACTTTGTGGGACTGGCGGAGTATGTAATACGTTACGCTCTCTGAATCTTCTCAGTACGTCTGAAGTGAGAGAAAGCATCGGACGACGGCAGAGACCAACAAAGGAACCCCCCCGAGTCTCGTGAAGACCAGTCCAGATCGACTTGGGCGCAGGTTAGCAATCATTCGGGGGTGTTTTTAGTATCGGAGCTTATGTTGTTTTTATGTACTTTATTTACGTAGGTGAATGAACGTGTCGATGATTGATTGACGCTGGAATGCACAAGTGGTGACCGGGGAGCAGGATAACGATGAACCGAGTAGTGACCGGAGGCATGGTTACGATCGAAGTCAGTGGAACACAGAGGTGTTTCTTATTTCTAATTTTTACCAAAAATGTTTCATTTTTGTCAAAGAAAATTTAAATTTATTTCCATAAATTGAAAGAACTCAATGTTATCCGGTAACTTGAGGGGTAAAAGTGATATATATATAGACACACATACACACACACTCGGGATCCAATGAGGGATCCCGCACAGGCTTACCGTGCGGGACTCCCCTTTCCCGATCGAATTGCGACGATCCGAGCTGCTCAAAGTGTGCAGAACGTGATTTTAAGGGTACCCGCGAGAAATCGGAAAAAAAATGATCGGGAAGGGCTTGATCCGAACAGTTTTTTACTGAACCGTTCAATAAAAAACTGTTCGGATGAAGCCCTTCCCGATCATTTTTTTTGTTGATTTCTCGCGAATACCCTTAAAATCACGTTCTGATCACTTTGAGCGGATCGGATCGTCGTAATTCAATTGGGAAAGGGGAGTCCCGCGCAGTAAGCCCGTGCGGGATCCCTTAGGATATATATATGTGTGTGTGTGTGTGTATATTGATAAAAATGCATTATTTTTAAGTTCTTGTTCTTGAGGGGTAAAAGTGATATATATTTGATAAAAATGCATTATTTTTTATATATATATTTTGTGTGTGTTGGGGGGGTGGGGTGGGGAGTGGTTCAGTAAAATTGGACCGAAATTCTAGTGATATGCAAATGCGATTGTGCAGGGACATAATTATGGAAGGACTGAGGAGTGAAAGTCTAGTGGATCACAGACCGCAGCTCGACCCCATAAGGTTCTCCCTCTCTTCGTTTTATAGGTTTGTTGAGTTGATTTGGTGTCGTGTTGGACATGAAGTTAGGGCGGTCAAATGAATCAAGCTCGACTCGTGTTCGGGCTTGTTGACTTGTTAAAATCTCAAAAGGAGATAGAGTTATTGGATAAACACACCAAGTTTTAGCACATTTCGAAAGTCGTCAATCCACCACTTAATTAATTGAGTTTAGCTTGTGATCAGTTCGTTCAAACTCAGGTCCGCTTGACGAATAGAATTTAGCTTTAAAATATTCCCTTTTTTTTAAGCTTGTTAAGCTTTCTTTTGTTTTGAAAGAAAACTTGTTAAGTTGTAAGGCGAAATTTGATTACCCTACTATCAACTATTGGGTAAGAGTAAGACTTTCATCCCTGCTTGAAGTTAGTGAACTAACAATGTAGATGGAATTGACGGATTAAGATCACTGTCCTAGTATTTAGTGTTTGTTTAGGTTAAGCAAGAACTTATGACCATTGGTCAACTGAACAAAATCGGCTATACATCCCTAGTTTGTGATAGAGGTGTCAAATGGGCTGTGCCGGCACGGCACGACACGGGCACGAGGTAGCACGGCACGTCACAGGTACGGTATTGGCCTGGCACGGCACGACACAGCACGATTGTAGTGGGTCCGGGGCACGGCACAGGCACGGAAGTGGGCGGCACAGCACGGGCACGGCACGAAAGTTGGCCTGGCACGGCACGGCACGACACGGTTGTAGACGGGCACGACACGAGCACAGGCACGAAAAGTGGACAGGAACGGCACGGCACGGCATGGTTCTAGCAAGGCACGAGCATGGGCACGACCTGACACGACATGGGCACGAAAGGGCACGACACGAGGCACGGGAAAAAAAATTAAATAAGCCAAATGGCTTTTTTTTTTTTTAATTTTAAAAAAATTAAACAATTTCTATTCGGTAAAAAATATTTGTTTACCTTTTTTTAAAGGTAAACAACTAAGATATTTAATTTTTTAAAAAAATAATTTATTAAAAAATCATGTTTTTAAAAAATTATTTTTTCACTTTTAAAAAACTATCAAATTTTATTCAGTAAAAATATTTGTTTTGTTTTTGTTAGTAAAATTAAATAGGCTTTGGACATTTGGTTTGCAAATTTAACATTACAATACAAGATAACAAATAAAATTAAAAAAACTTATCAAAATATTTATGGTGCAAGAGTAATTTAATATGAAAGGAAACGTGCAAAAGTCATATATTATTTACCCAAAATCTAACAAGAAAAAAAAAAGAAGTGTCAAACAAAAAAGGAAAAAAATACATAGTAGAAATAAGGGAAAAAATATATAAATAAGGGTTAGCTGGACAGCCTGGACTAGGACAATAGGACCATTTGTAATATGTTATTTTTTTAATTGTTAAATTTTACTTCATTAAGACCAAGAATTTCTTTTTAATTAGGGGTTGTAATATGTTATTTTTTTAATTGTTAAATTTTTTTGGCATGCCATGGTATATGAAAATGCAGCGTCCATTGTTATTTTTCTCCTTTCATTGTGAATTGTCCTCTCCTTTTTCTCTTCTGCAAGTTACAGAGTGATTATGATATTCTGAGACCGAGTGTAGACCTTTTGCCTAACATAATTCTCGTGCACTAGCAAGAGCGTAAAACGGTAAAAGTTTTTTTAAGAAAACACCTCAAACTATTCAAATGTGCGACAATAAGAATTGAAAGCGCAACTGCAGATTGATTGAGCCCTTTACCAAACTCGCTTGTATACTAACCAAAAAGTTGTCTAAGATTTATTAAGTAGGAAGCTGAAAAAACGAGGAAAAAGAGGAGACGTTCAAAGAAAAAGAAGGGGCAGCCAAAGTTGAATAGCAACTTCGCTCTCTCTCTCTCTCAAACACAAACACTGATCCCTTGTTTTTTATGAGGATGCAGTGAATGCAAGGATCTCTCTATCCTTGCCCAATGTCGCTGAGTTTTCAATATGCCAAAAAACCAAATGTATACAATGGTTGCATGTCTGATGCAAGATTAGTTATGCCTTAAGTCAACCCACACATGTTAGGACAGACTAAAACGACACGACTTAAAACGGCCTGGCCCGGCCCGATCGAACACGATACGATTAAGTAAATAGTGTAACGCCCCAATTTTTTTTGGAAACATTAATTAAAACTATTTTATTCAAACATAAACATTTAATAAATAAAAGTGGAATAATAAGTCATTACATCCCAAATTATTCTCAAATCAAGATTACATTTATTCAAGGATAGGGAGGGGTACTATGGGAAATTTCTACTCTACAGGGTTGCCGTCTTCTTCAGCGATATTCTGTTCAACTCCATACTGCTCCAGATTGTAGTACGTCTCCTGTTCACCTTCTAAATCTGGCATAAAATGCCAGGGCCACAAAAGTAACACCGTGAGCTATTAAGCTCAGCAGCTAACTCCTACCCCTATGTCCCATACTTTATCAAGAAAATAATAATAACTACTTTACACGGCATCAAACATAACATTCAAATCAACAAATAGAGATATCATAAAATAAAAGTGTCGAGTGTCGAGTTCAGAATAGTGTATCGTACTCTGTGTCAAAACGCCAATTTCACTTATTATCAATTATTTTCCTTTAGCACTGGTTCCGTTTACTCCCTCTTTCAGAATGACGGTCGACCATGCATTTACAAACTCTGGTTCCGCCGTTCCGGTCTCCCAGGTTTACTCACACATTCTCAAACACTGGTTCCGCCGTTCCGGTCTCCCAGGTTTACACATGTCAAAATTTATCTTTTGCTCTTTTCATTTTTTTCGAAATATCGTTTTCTCGTTTCTTGTGTCTCGTAAACATGCATCTTTTTCTCGCGAACACATTATTCTTTCAAGGCTTGCTACAATCATGTAAAAATAAATAAATTCCACTTCCATGCTTTTCAAATTCGTCGATCAAACGTTATGACCATACCTGATCAGGAAATAGTATTATTAACATTTCACTGATAATCATGCGAAGTTAATTGTAATTAATTCCAGTAGTGATGTTCTAAGTTATGCTCTAACAGTTAAATCTGATTTCTTTCGGTCAATCTTCGGTCAAGAATCCCAAGTCAAGACAAAGGTCAGTAAATTTGTACAATGAAGACTTTTCTTGCATAAAAGTTACTGTAGTACACTTGGCAAAATGAGGGCTTTTCTTTCATGCAAACAAAACACCTTTTCTTTTTTTTTTTTAGTTTCCAGGGGTTATTCCTCTTTTCCTTTATGCAAACATTACAAGCATTTTCTCCAGCTTCCATTTTACGGATTTCAACGAAAATTTTAACGTCAGTAACGTTAATAACCTAAATTTAATACAGGCTAATTATGCGGGTAATTAAAAAAAATTCTCTAGATTAATACTTTTAAAGGAAAATCAACGTACACGTAGCACCACTATATTTAGGTGAGCAGGTATGAGGTTTCTACCTTACTTCTTGGCGGTAGTGGTTTGACTACGATAGCGTTGGATTGAGTCGCAAACGGTACGTCTCCGTTAAGCCTTAGTTTGACTGAACACTTAGCTTTTCCTTCTTAGGAAAAGAAAATGAAAGGTAAACGAAAGAAATAGATTAATTGAAAAGTGGGTCCAAGCTCTCTCCCTTTTTCTATTCCTTACAGTAGTTTTCTTTCCGAAAGAGGAAAACAAATCTGAAGAAGGGTGGTGGTCCTCCAAATGGAAAGAAAGGAGGGGTATTTATATGGGTTAGCCTCTCTCTCTCCTCCCTCTCATCCGGTCCTTCTCTCTCTCTCTCACTCTCTCTGACTACTAGACTCAATGGCTAGGAGTTTAAATGATAGCTATGCATATATAAATATATATATATAGGGTGACAGGCTATTAGCTATGATAGAAGGAAGGTTTAGATAAGAACCCCTTTTCTCCCTCTCTCCCCTCTTCTGCAGTAACTCTCTCCCTCTCTCTCTCTACGCCACACACACACCCTCACTCTTTCAAATTTTTAAAAGAAAAAAAAATCTCTTCAGCCTGCAGCTACATTATAAAGGGGTTGAAGTGCTGGCACAAGTGGCAAGAAATCTGATGATGATGACAGCTTTATCTCTTCCACCCTCTCTCTCTCGCAAATCTCTTTGTAAATCCTGACCAAGCTAGTCTCAATAGGTTGCCTAGGGTGATGATGGTGCAGGAGTAAAATCCGGTGGAAAATTCTATCTCACCCTCGACAGTAATTTTTTCCCTCTTGCTAAATTGATTTGATGGGACAAAGATAAGATGTGTAAGAGAGGTGGTGAGTGATGAAGTGATATGATAGGTTCTTGGATAGAAATTTAATTCTCGGCTTACTCTCTCTCCATATATGCGTACGGATATATTTTAAGGCCTAAAAATCTAAATTTATTAAAACATGATTTGTTTAATCAAATAAATACTCAATTAATTAAACAAAAGGACAATCAAGTAAAAGAAATTTTATTAAACTTAAAATTTTATTGATAAGAAATTAGGGTCGCTACAAATAGGCCGGCACATCATGACACGATTGAAAACGGTACGGCACGACATGATTTAAGAGCATGGGCCGGCACGACACGTTACGATTTAAGAAAACGGACCGGCATGACACGACTCGATTGAAAACGGCACGACACAACACGATTTAAGAAAATGGGCCGGCATGACACGACACAATTTCAGAAACGGGCCGGCACGGCATGACACGATTGGCAAATGGCACGGCAAAACACGACACGATTTAAGTAAACGGGCCAACACGGCACGGCACGATTGACAAACGGCACGGCACGACACGATACGACACGATTTAAGTAAATAAAGTAAACGGGCAGGCACGGCACGAAGCACGGTTAGCACGAAATTAAACGGGCCGTGCCGGCACGGCATGACCCATTTGACACCTCTAGTTTGTGAGGCTTTTGAGAGAGGATTCCATGGTATTTGTTAAATGAATAAACGGATTTGCCGAAATGGCTTTTGAAGATGACCCACATGTCGATTCCTCTCAGGGAGGCTTGCTTCGTTTCATCTTGAATCAACTGTGGAAGTGAGAAATTGTTATCAAATGCGGAGATACACCATGTCATGTACGTCACGGATCCAACTTTGTAAAGGCTACTTTTTGTATTTTCCACAGACGTGACCTTTTCTGTACAGTAGCAATAGGGAAAATTTCAAAATAGCACCTGATTTTTTGCACAAATCACATATAGGCACCTGATCTTTTAAAATTATCAAAAAAACATCTGACCTATTTAAAAACCCATCAATTTTACACCCGCCGTTAACTTTCCATCCAAAACAAACGGAAATGCTGAAAATGTATATTCTGGCACGAATATTGGCAAAACAAGATTAAGGCTCATTTTGGCAAAACACAATATTATACTTATAAACAAGATTAAGGCTCGATTTGGCTTTAAAAGTCAATTAATAATGTAATTTTTGTATTTAGTCAAAAGAAAAAAAACGCATTTGTTAGTTTTGCGTCAAGACCAATCAATAAGTCACAAAAATTACTTAAGTTTTCAATCCAAATCCACCCTAAATAAGGAATCAAGCTTAATTTAATAATTAAATACCCATAACTATGCACCCAAATAAGATTACTCTGTATTAAACAAAGGAAAAGGCAAAAACAAAAAATATAGAATTGTCAAGCTTAATTTAGTAATTAAATACCCATGACTTGTCACTTTTCACACCTACTCATGACTATTATATGTTCTTTGTTTTTGCCATTTCCTTTGTTTATTTAATACAGAGTAATCTTATTTGGCTGCATAGTTATGGGTATTTAATTACTAAATTAAGCTTGATTGCTTATTTAGGATGGGTTTGAATTGAAAAATTAAGTAATTTTTGTGACTTATTGATTCGTTTTGACGCAAAACTAACAATGTTTTTTTTTTCTTTTGAATAAAGATAAAAATTAAGTTATTAATTGACTTTGAAAGCCAAATCGAGCCTTAATCTTGTTTATGAGTATAATATTGTGTTTTGCCAAAATGAGCCTTAATATTGTTTTGCCAATATTCGTGCCAAAATTCACATTTTCAGGATTTTCGTTTGTTTTGGGTGGGAAGTTAATGGCGGGTGTAAAATTGATGGGTTTTTAAATAAGTCAGGTATTTTTTTGGTAATTTTAAAAGGTCAGGTGCCTGTGTGTGATTTGTGCGAAAGGTCAAGTGCTATTTTGAAATTTTCCCGTAGCAATATAGGAACTCTGATACAATTCTCTGCTTCTTTTCATTATATTGCCAAAAAAGTTGCAGAGAACTTGGATGTACCCCACATTGCATAAAGTGGCAAGTTAGCTGATTACATGACATAAAGCTGATGATTTTTGTAACGACCCTGATTTTCGATAAATAAAAATTTCGTTAAATATTTAAATTTTATTTTAATTATTTGGATTTCTTTTAAAATTTCATTTTTATTTTCTAATAATCCGTCCTAATTAGATTTGAGATTTATAAAATTATATCTTTTCGTCCTGGACAATTTTAGTCATTTTCTAAAGACAAGTATGCTTGTAGAAGTACTTGTATATTTTCTTAGCAAGTTAAATAAAATCCTAAAATTATATTTCTTGGCTAGAAATCCTACATGGCAAGTAGGATTAGCTTCCAACCTATTAGTTGGAAAAACCTAACTATCAATTCACCTAGTTACATTCTACTAACCTTAGATGAACCTTTTGACCATCTTTGAGCCTTATGAACCCCTCTAACCTTAGTTGAACCTTTTAGACCTAGGGAGGTAATTATTACAATTCATGTCTAGTCTTTCAAGCCTTACTTATCATTATTATTCCTTTACCCATTGGATAATAATTGTTAGAAAATTTTTTATCCCTTGGATAATAAACATTGGAAATTGCCAATGAAAAGATAGATTTGACAAGACAAAACATGGACGAAAGGAAGCCATCATTTTGCTTCCAATAAAAGCAAACCTAGCTTTACTCTTTATCTCCCTTGAAAGGTCACTTTCAAAAGGATATTTCTTCTCATTATTTCCTCTTTAACCTTTGGGTAATAATTACTAGGGAAAATTTTATCCTTTGGGTAATAGAAGTAAGTCTTGCCCAAAAAATCCAAGTACACCTAGATTTGACTAGACAAGTCAAAACCAAATCCCATCATATTGCTTCCAAAAGAAGTAAACCCTTTTTTTTTCATTGAGTTGTCACTTGAAAGCCCATAACCCTCACTCTTTTCCTAGATTTTCTCTAGGTATATATATACATACCTACATACATAGTACGAGAGAGAGAGAGAGAGAGAGAGAGAGAGAGAGAGAGAGAGAGAGAGAGAGAGAAGGAGAGAGAGTGAGTGTGTGCATGTGTTTGGTCACTCCCACAAGCTATCTCATAGCCAACTTCACACTCAAGCCTAAGGACTGCATGACAACCCATTTCTAGTCTTCTTTAAACATAATCCTAGCCTTTTATTTTGTTCTTTCTTGCAAGCAACCCCTTCTAGGACAAGACAAGCTCATACCTGTCATAATTGCCCCTTTACCAATTGGACAATAATTGCTAGGGAAAAATTTATCTCTTGGATAATAAAAGTTAGTCTTGCCAATGGAGGCCAAGATTTTTGCTATAAATAGCACCCCTCACTTACCATTCAACTCACACCTTTCATCCTTCAACTTCTCTCTCTAGAATCCTTGCAATTGGTCTTTGTTCTTCTTGTTTTTGAGTTGTTCTTGTATTCTTCAAGAAACTCATCCTAGGCCGCCACCAAACCGCCACTGAACCACCCTTTCGATCCATAAAGTTTAAGTAGTATAGTCAAGATTTAGTTTCGAGAGAAACCTTTCTCTTTCGAAGTTACCGGAAGCTCACCGTAGGAAGTTACTCCGTCCGACATACTTACTTTTTTCCATAGCCGTACCTATTGCCAAGAAGAACGGTAGATTTCTCCGTCCTCATTATCTCTAAGTATATGTAGCATGTCCTTACTCTCTAGTTCAAAGTATAATGTAGAATATCCTTAACTGCTTTCTCTAAGTATATAAGGTTATCTATCACTTATAATGTTTGGAATGCATGATAATTAACAAACTTATTTTGCTAATGGAAGTATGAGCATGTTAAATAAACGACTTTTACTCTAATAAACATATGTTGTTTTGAATTTCCCACAAAGGAAGAAAGAACGGCTTTCGGAAGATAAGACTTTACCATTTGATAGAAGTATTCGTATTTTGATCTTTAGGATGGTTATGATCATGTATAGTTGAATTGCTTGTATTACTTGTCTTGTTGTAAAGCATAAGTGATCTTCACTCCAAAGGCGTCCATACATGTGGCGTTATGCTTTAAGTGGTGATTTGAGCATGAGTAGTAAAATAGAGTGGGATGATCTTGCTAGTTTAGTTTTAAGATTACAATAAATGATTTATGATTACGTATGTGAAAAGTCCTACCGCGGAGTCGTTGAATGAAAACGAGACACAGAAATCGAGAAAGTAGAAACATGACACCTAGGGTGTGGTTAATGGAATGGTGTGATTTGCAAAAGAGAAATATTTTAGAAACTGCAATGTGGCCAGACTTGGTAGCCCATTGTGAGGAGTGCGTGTGTAAAGTATTTTCGAAAAACCAATGGGAATTCAGAGCGGCAGAACCATTGTGGTATACTCGGAAACCTGGAGCGGCGGAACCGAGGGATGAATTGTGGTTTGGTTATCCGCGGAGAGGAGCCAACACAATTGGTTTAATGATTTTCGAAAACCCACATGGGAACCCGGAGTGGGCGAACCATTGTGAGGATACTCGGGAACCCGGAGCGGCGGAACCGAGGGTTTTGAATTGTGGATTGGTTATCCGTGGAGAGGAGCCAATGCCAAATTCAATGTTTTTGTGTGCCAATGGGAACCCGGTGCAGTGGAACCATTGTGAGGATACTTGGGAGATCGGAACGGCGGAACCGACGTTGGGTGTGTTAAAAACGATTTTGGAAATGTTGATTAGGTCTACGAGAAGTCGCGTAGGAGAAACTCAGAAAAATTATGAACACCAACGTTAGTTTGGATACTGAATGTGGATGTGTCATTGTTAACTATTTGTTAGATATGCAAGTACTATGTGGAAATTGTCAAACTATGATCTTCTGCTTGTAAATTAAGGGTTGTGGGTATGGATTATTTTATTGAGCTTTTGTAGCTCACGGTGTTACCTTTGGTGACCTTGACATATTATATTGGTGGCGACGCTGGTATAATGTGTCAGACCTTATAGATGAACAGGGTGAACTCTACACCTTGGAAGCTTTTGGAGCTGAAGAGCTGGCAAGAATGAAGGAGCAGGCGGAGCTGTAGTTAGGAACCTTAGTTTCCCCTCCTTTTGTTGAATAAAAGTACTCTTGTGAGAGTTATGATGTAATAAAGAGCCAGACTCTATTTAGTTTTCAATGAAAATTGTCTATTTAACGTTCCAAAAATTCAGGGGGTTACAATTTTGCTTGATAAGCTGAAATCTTTGGTAAATAAAATGCAAGATGGATAGTTTAGTAGTTGGTAATTGAAATCATGACAAAGAACTGGAAGGGGTACTTTAACAAATTAAATCACAGAGGTCCATAACTTTGCTTCATCTAAGATAAGAACTAATACTGGTGTTAACTTTCTATCTGTAGCAAGCCGAACATGAGTTCGCTATGTAACGACCGAGCTCGTGCTTTGCCGAGCACGAACGTTGAGCACGGCTCCCGTCCCTGCTCTACGTTGGCCATCACTTTTGCCATGGATTCGTCGGCAGGTCGTCTCGTTCTCGGCCACCTTCCATGGCGGGTCATTTGGGACTGCCCTCTCCTGTCAATTATGTGCCCGGTCGGCAAAGACGTGCTCGGCCACCCGCAGAGCAAGGTCACTGCCGACCTTGGCTAGCCGCTGATTTGCATGTCTTTCCATGCGTAAAAGCGGTTATAACAGAAGATGATCATGAGCGCACAGGGGTGTGCCAGCTCAGCCCTAAAAACGGTTACCAGATCTATTTGGTGACGTCATAATGATGCTGCCTGACCCGTGCAAGGCACGTGCTGGTGCTTGGAAAGCAAGTGAAGGAGCTCTATAAATACCTAGCAGAGGAAACCCTAAGGAGGTACACACTACTACATACTCACTCTCGTAATCTTCTGCCTACTGTCTCTGCACTTTACTCATCCTCACGCCGGAGGGCCTTGCCGGGACAATCCCCGGCCTGGTCTTTAGTCGCGCGCTCATTGTGCAGGCGAGGAGAAGACTCGACCACCAATCCACCAGCAGAGGAGGAGATCGAGGATCACGGGCCACACAATTGGTGAACCCGACGTGAATCTTGCTTCTGATTCAAACGGCTCTCACATCCTCCAAACCCACCAATCCTCCGTGAAACGACGACCAAACCACTCTCTATGGGCGGAGATCAGACGGGTGTAGCTATCTCAGGGACTAAAGACGCTAGCGGAAATGTCATCCCCACAACACCCCATGAAAGGCACATGTCCATCTCCCTCGCACCAGGATCCGGCCTCTCACCAGTCACGGACGACGTGACGACGGCCTACATCCGATTGCTGCAGCGTCGCGATGACGAACGCGATAACGAGTTGGCCGCGCTAAGGGCGGAGGTGGCCCAAATGAAACAACACATGCAGCAAGACACCACCCCCGCCGCATCCAGATCTGGTGGAGGAGGGGGTGGAAGAAGGCGAACACCACCTCCACCTCCACCACCACCGCAAAGACGTCAGGACGAGGAAGGCCAACGAGGGTCCGTCAAAGACCGCCTAGGCTTCACCCCGGCACCAGGCGACGCCAGAGAAATTATCCTTTACAAGCGACCCACCGCATCCAGAACACACCGCTCAAAAGAACACCGCGATCGAACCAAGACAAGAGATACCGAATCGTTCACAAGCACCTACTCCACTGGCCGCGCGGAATTCTCTCGCATGACGGTTTCGCACCGTAGCCGAGATTTCGCGCAGACCAGACGCCATGTATCTGAACGACTCAGAGAAATCCCTGCAGAAATGCCCGAGAACAGCAACTTTGGCCGACGAAACGGAAAAGGCGTGCGTATTGACGAGCCAAAGGAGACCAAATCCCGAAAGGACAGGGGGGAAATGCTTGATGAACGTTGCCGGGAAACAACAGATCTACGAGACAAACTCCGGTGCCGAAACCGCGAGAAATCTTCAGATAGAGAGTCCAAAAGAAACAGGACGGACGAGCACGGCAGGCCGCCACGCCCTGGTTTTGAGCGCCAACTAAAGGATCTCGGCGTCTCTCCCTTTGCCCCCCACATAATCAACACGACGGCCGAACCCAACTTCCACCTGCCCAAGTTTACAAAGTTCGACCCTACCACATGCGAAGCCTACACCCATCTTATCCACTTCCGTCAAACCATCGAGCTATGCACTACCAAAGACGAAATCAAATGCAAAGCGTTCCCATCCAGCCTCGGCTCCCTTGGACTCCAATGGTTCAACAGATTGCCCGCTGGATCCATACGGAATCTGGCCGACCTTGAACGCGCCTTCAATACTCGCTTCATCACCAGTAACAGGACAGCCAAGGAGCCTGAATCCTTATCCTAGATGAGGAAGCTCCCAAACGAAACACTAAGACAATACGCCGAGCGTTATTGGCAGCTGTTCAACGAAATTCCAGGAATCGATGAATATTGGGCTGCGCGTACTTTCAAAAACGGTCTGGAAACCGGCAGCAAGATCCTAGACGAACTCGCCATCCGCCCACCACACGGCATGGGAGAATTAATGCGCGTCGTGGAGAGATTCTGTGCTCTTGAAGAGTTTTATGCGGACCGTGCGGCCCAGGGCATCCCGAGCTTGACAGCATCCTTCACCTCGACCACAGCCCAACCGCCGGCACCAGCAATCATCCAGCACCCCCAACCCAAGAAGCAGGTGCACAACATCAAAGAAGGGAAAAAACGCCAGCCAAAAGAGCATGACTACGTGGCCGAAACCACCCACTTCAAGGAACCCATTTGGTCTTTTCTGAAAGAGATAATGAGGCAACCATGGTTCGAGTGGCCGACGGGCAAGCTCGGCACAGACAATGGCCAAGCTGATCAGAACCCAAGAAAGAAGTGCTCATATCACAATGAGCTCGGCCACTACACGACGGCATGTGCCCCCTACAAGGCACTGTTGGAACGTTTGGTGACTCAAGGCCATCTCGATCAATACATTGACCGATCAAAAACGCCCACCCGACAGACAAATCCCAACCCCAATGAACAGCGCCCACTAATACACGTTATCCACGGTCCAGTGTCAAAGGAATTTGAATCAACTCTTTAGGCCGACCTTAGCCGCGCATCAACTTCCAAGCAGGTACTCGCAGTAGGACCTGGATCCAAACGTCCACGAACAGAAGAGTTGCCCAAATGGACGATTACTTTTACCGAGCGCGATCTTGAACGTGTGCAAACACCACACTCCGACGCTCTCGTCGTAACCGTCCAAATTGGAGTGCATGACGTCAAACGCATTCTTGTCGATCAAGGAAGTTCAGCAGAGGTCATGTACTACGACCTTTTCAAAAAGCTGGATCTACCTGAGTCAGCCCTACAACCTACCGACGTACCCCTCATCGGCTTCAACGGTGCACCCGTCTGGCCGCTTGGCCGAATCTTCCTACCAGTTGTCGTTGGATCAAAAACTCTGACCGTCGAATTCATCGTCGTCAACGCACCAAGCCCATACAACGCCATCCTTGGCCGAACCTGGCTCCACGGAATACAAGCCATTGCTTCTACCTACCACCAGGTCGTCCGCTTCATCGGCGCCACAGGACGACAGGAAGATTTGCGAGGCGACCAAGTGGCGTCCAAAAAGTGCTATGTCTCTGCCATCCACAACTCCGCCAAAGCCAAACAAGTACAATGGGTTGAAGTCCCCGACATGGCAGTAACCGACGACGTCGGCCAAAAAGCAGAAGACAAAGCAGAGGAAGACCTTGTCCAGATGCCGATCAACGAGGATGGCTCCCGATTCTTCCTCATCAGCTCTTCCATCAGCGAGGCTGACCGCGAAGAAATGTTTCAATACCTCAAGAAAAATATCGAAGATTTCGCTTGGACCACCAACGAAATGCCGGGGATCGACCCGAAATTCATCAGTCACTCCCTCAACATCAAGAAGGACGCTAAACCTGTCATCCAGAAGGCACGGCGATCTGCAGCCGAAAACGCCGACGCCGTCGTCGAAGAAGTCAAGCGTCTGCTGGAGGCCAACACCATCCAAGAAGTACAATACCCGACATGGCTGTCCAACACTGTGGTTGTTAAAAAGAAAAACGGTAAATGGCGAGTTTGTGTGGATTATACCAATCTCAACGACGCTTGTCCAAAGGATTGGTTTCCACTGCCGAAAATTGATCAACTTGTGGATGCAACGGCAGGACATGCTCGGCTTAGCTTTCTGGACGCCTACCGTGGCTACCACCAAATTGCCATGGACCCCGACGATATGGAGAAAACTGCTTTCATCACGCCGTATGGAATCTTTTGCTACCGCGTCATGCCCTTTGGACTCAAGAATTCCGGGGCAACATTCAACAGAGCAATATTCAAGATGTTGGAAGAACAAATCGGCCACACTGTGGAGGCTTACATTGACGACCTAGTCATCAAAAGCAAGAAGGAATCCGACCACCTGCGAGACTTGGCCGAAGTTTTTGACATCCTCAAGCTACACAAGCTACGGCTAAATCCTGAGAAGTGTGCGTTCGGAGTAAGCGCTGGGAAATTTCTCGGACACCTGGTCACTCGAAGAGGCATCGAGGCCGATCCCAACCAAATCAAAGCTGTTCAAAATTTATGCCCACCCAGAACGATCAAGGAAGTTCAAAGGCTCACTGGGATGGCAGCGGCTCTCAACCGATTCATCAGCAAATCCTCAGACAAATGCCACGCATTCTTCAACGCCCTGAAGGGCAAAAGCCGACGCAGCTTTGAATGGACCCCGGACTATGACTCAGCCTTTGCCGAACTAAAAGACTACTTGAAATCGGCCCCGCTGTTGGTAAAACCCAAAGAGTTCGAAACTCTTTATCTCTATCTCGCCGTGTCCACCCACGCAACCAGCTCTGCACTTGTATGGCGGGAAAGCGCCGATGACAAGCCCATCTATTTCACAAGCAAAACCCTCCTTCCAGCTCAAACTCGTTACCTACCGCTTGAAAAGTTAGCACTCGCTCTCGTCTCAGCGGCCAGGAAGCTCCTGCCCTACTTCCAATCACACTCAATCGTCGTCCTAACAGAACACCCCCTCAAAGCTCTCTTTCGAAAGGCAGATCTGTCAAACAGGGTCTCCAAGTGGGCAGTTGAGCTAGCAAACTTTGATATCCGCTTCGAACCACGAACGGCAATCAAAGGACAGGTTCTCGCAGATTTCATCGCTGAGCTTACTCCAGCAGATACTAAACTCCTCAACACACCCATCCCAGCACAAATCGTCGCCGAGCATCAATTGTCACCAGCACCTTGGTACCTTTTCCAAGGCGACATATGGCGTCTGCATGTCGACGGAGCGTCAAACAGCAACGGAGCAGGGGCCGGGGTCGTCCTAGTCTCCCCTTGCGGAACACTACACGAAAGTGCTATCAGCATCGACTTCCCCGCCACCAACAACGAAGCCGAATATGAAGCGCTCCTAGCTGGCTTACGCTCTGCCATTGCCATGGAAATCTCTAACCTTGTCGTTTTCTGTGACTCCCAACTCATAGTTAACCAAGTACTTGGGGACTATGAGGCTCGGGATCCGCGGATGTCAAAATACCAGGCGACCGTAGCCGAACTAATCACAAACTTTCCCAACTTCAAAATTGAGCAAATCAACCGTGAGCACAACGCACACGCGGACGCACTTGCTGGCCTCGCCTCGGCATCCACAGCCTCAGAATTCAGAACCATCAACTTCAGCAGCATTGGACGTCCATCTTTTGAGCCCAATCCAGAGGTACTCAACATTAAACTCGGTCCCAGCTGGATGGATGAGATCGTTGCGTTTCTAAAGCACGACACCCTGCCCACAGACAAGAAGGAGGCTTACCGTGTAAGGAACAAGGCCGCTTACTACTGGCTTTCTGAAAGTGGCCACTTATACAGGAAATCCATCTCCGGACCGTATCTCTTCGTTGTCCACCCCACCCAAGTGCCCGAAATCCTGACAGAACTTCATTCAGGCAGCTGCGGCTGCCATTCTGGCGGCCGCTCCCTTTGTCAACGTGCCATGAGCCAAGGCTACTTTTGGAAGAACATGAAGAAAGACTGCGAAGAAGTTGTCCGCAAATGCCAACCGTGCCAGCTTTTTTCCCCCATACCAAAGCAACCCGCCCAGAATCTCTCTCCTATTACCAGCCCTTGGCCCTTTGCACAATGGGGCTTGACATTGTCGGAAAATTACCAACAGCTCCAAGAGGATTCAAGTTCTTGATCACAGCAACAGACTACTTCTCCAAATGGGTAGAGGCCGAACCCCTTGTGACAATCACAGAAGCTGACGTTCGCAGATTTGTCTGGCGAAACATTGTTACAAGATTCGGAGTTCCATACGCCATCGTATCAGACAATGGAAGCCAATTTGTCGGTAAAGACCTGACCAGCCTTTGTGAGGAATTTGGGATACGCTTCTTTAACTCCACACCAGCATACCCCCAAGGGAATGGACAAGCCGAAGCTACGAACAAGACCGTCTGCGCTGGGATCAAGCGACGACTGAACTCCAAAAGAGGAAAATGGGCTGAAGAATTACCACGTGTCCTCTGGGCTTACCATTCTACACCCCGGCGTTCAACCGGCCAAACCCCCTTTTCAATGGCATTCGGCATGGAGGCAGTAATCCCACTGGAGTCCAAATTCCCCACTCTGAGGACTGAGAATTTTGATCCAAAGACTAATGAAGAGGCAGTGGAACAAGAATTGATTTTGGCAGAAGAAAAACGCGACGACGCTCAGCTAAAGCTCGCCAAATACCAACAAGAAGTTGCAAGAGGCTACAACCGAAGCGTTCGAACCAAGACCTTCAAGCCAGACGACTTGGTTTGGCGAAAGGTAGTGCAAGCTAGCAAGAAACAAAAGTTCAAACCCAACTGGGAGGGTCCCTTTCGCATTGTCAAGATTGCTGGTGAAGGTGCCTATGTGCTGGAGGACATGAACGGGAAAGTTCTCAGTAACCCATGGAATGCACAGAACCTCAAGAAGGCATACATGTAGAAGAAACCCCAACAGTGTGCCACGTGTTCGGCCACTATTTATCCTATTTTTCTTTCAGGCTTCGGCCCATGTCTTTACAATTTCAACCTGTACTTCATGATTGAAGAATCAAAGAAATTTTATCTGACAAGCTTTCATTTTGCAATTCAAAGCTATTCCTTGTTACTTCATATATACTATCTTGGCTAAAACTTGCCGACCACAAACGTTGACCACGGTCACACCCACAAACGGCTCATATGCCTCTGCTTCGGCCACAATTACCGCCCAAAGAAGCAAAACGGACATCAGGTCCACCGAGCCCAGAAACACACAATATGGCTGGAATTTGGGCTCGGGTTTGGCTTAGCAAGACGCTATGGTCGGCTACAGCCCGGTTAACCTCACGTTTTGGTGAGCAAACCACCCACAAACATTAAATACTTTACTTACAGACTAAGACCAGACAAATTTACCGAGCGAGCCTCAAACTACGGTTTTATGCCCTCCACAACTTTGGCAAACAATCTCCGTATCAACTATACTAGCAAACTAGCCGAAACCAACACACGCTCGGCAAGTTCTCTTCATTCTATTCTTGTTCTATTTTTCTCAACTTTGGTTCAAGCTCGGCAATACCTACAGCTGTCAACTTCAAACAATTGGACAAACGTTCTTACCAATAGGCCGAACCCAAACCAAAGTGGGGGCTACAGGACAATCACTACCACATTAAACAAGGGTCAGCAAAATCTCACATCAACACATCTGATACTGACCAGGCTCGGCTCTGTTGTCAATGCATCGTTCAAAGCTCGGCAAACACCAAAATGATGCAGTCTCTACTTAGCTACATGTCAACTTAACTCAGCCGACCCAAAACCATAGAAGGAGCTACGAATAACCATGATCTCAAACAAAGTCTCAAAAACAAGCAAGTATGACAAATTCTAGGAGACATTGAAAAAAGACATCACATTCAAGCTCGGCGAAAAGTTCAAAGACAATATTCATTACATCTGGAACGGCAAAATCCAAACTAGGATCCGTCCAGTCTAACAAAAGTACAAATTGAAGGAAAACAGTAAATTAACAAGTAAAAGCATTTTTAGCCTCGGCTTCGGCTTCGACTTCAGCAGCCTCAACCTTGGGCAGTATCTTCGGCAATAGCTCCGGTTGCAGCTGCGTCCACGCTCACCGCACCACTACCGCCAGCAACATTTAAAGGCTCGTGCTCGGCACCCCGAACAACCTTTTCAGCAATTTCAACAATTTCTTCACCAACAGCAGCTTGCCTAGTGGCCCCAACATCACCATCATCACCAGAAACCTCCTCGACTTCATCCTCGCTCTCGGGAAATTCTTCAGGAGCAAGAGGTGCACACTCCTCCTCGGTATATGGCAGTACGAGCTCGGGAGTGACAGGGGCTGGAATAGACTTGGTCAAATTCATGTCAGCCTCCAGCTGCATGACTCCACAAGCTGCACTCACCCCATCTTTGTACCCTGTTCGGTAGGCGATGGGGATCCTCATGCGGATGGCGTCGTTGGCCATGGAACGAGCCTCCCGCATGTATTCGGCACCGGCTCGGTCAAAGCCAGCTTGGTACGCCGCCCCATCCACCTCCTTCATCTTTCTCTTCTCCCTCCTCATAACTTTGGCCACTTCACCTTCGGCCTTTTTCATTCTCTCTTCCATCTCGTCTCTCTCTTTCTCGAGCTCGGCCACCTGTGCTTTCACTGTCTTTAGGCTTCCCTTGTAGCTCCTCACCTTCTCTCGCTCGACCTTCAAATCATCATGAAATCGAGCGCGCTCAGCGAGCACAAGCTCGGCATCCTTTGATGAGCGCAACAAGGCCTGTCCAGCCTGGTAAACAAAAATCATCGGCATATAAATACTCAAGGATAGAAAGTGAAACAAAATAACCAAGGTCGGACAATACCTGAACAAGATAAGCACCAGCATGAACCAAACTCGGCTGGAGGCCCTGAGGGATTTTCTGCATATCCTTCGGCAATGCCAGACCTTGGAGAATGGCAGTGGCCAACCCGGGTTCAGCTTTCACAGAATCCTCCACAGTCACGACTCTGCCCTCGGCCAAGGCGTATGACGGGGCGAACCCCTGAGCAACTACTTGGCCGGCCGAACCCAAAGGCCGCTCGGATGTCTTTGAGCCACCAGCCGCTGACGACTCTGTCTTCTCCCTCTCGCTCGGATTGGAACTCGGCGGCTTGGTTGGGAAGAAATCATGGGTGACCTTTCGCCTCTTCTCAGCGGGCTCGGCAAACCCAGATCCCTGTTGAACCGCTTTACCATCTCGTATGTTTACACGGACAACGTTCCGACGGCCCATGTCACTGGCAAGATCCGGTACGAGAGTTTTTAAAGGAACGCTAACTCCTGGATGTTCGACTTGTAGAGCTTCTCCAAACCAAAACTCTGCTGGTTTCCTGAACGTCGGCAACTTCACCCTCGGCTGCTTATTGGCTCCTGTCTGCCTCGGCTTCTTTCCTCATCCCTGACCTTCTGTGCTGGGCGCCGCCTCCCTTCCTCTCCTCCTTAGCTTGCCCTTGTAAGACGGCTCGTAGCCAAGAAGCGTCGGCGCATCCCTACAAGCTTGAGACAGAAGGATGTCAACGTGTGCCTCAACAGACAAAGATTGCTGAGTCTTTGTTATGGCTCGGTGATCTGCAAAAGTATTCAACTGTTAGGAAAATCACATGCATCGAAGGAAAAGTTAACGTCGGCTGAGCAGAAGAAACATAGTTACCTCGAAAGTCTTTCGTCTTCGGCACTGTATACCTACGTACGGTCTGGTCGCCGAACTCAAAGTTGCCCCTCACTTCGACATAAAAGTTTGCCCATTTGTCAGTGTCGGGCAAACCATCTACCAATGGTTGTTTCTTGCCACGTGTGGACAAGTATCGACGCTCGGTTTGGCCGTGCCTAGACATAATGTAAGTATGGAAAAGGTCGGCTACGGTAAACTCAAGGTTGTGAAGCTCCTTCAGCTTAATCACCGACATTACTATTCGGTAGCTATTGATGGCGAAATAATGTGGGACGATGCTGAACCGAGCAAGAAGTTCCCTCAAGAAAGGATGAAGAGGGAACCTCAAACCAGCCTCGCATATCGCCATCAATGGGACAGTGATATGCTTGGGATGGTCCCCTCTCGTATCCGTGATTCTGTTGCTCGCCACTTGGTTGAGTATTACGTCATTTGGGATGTTGTACTCTCTGCAAAAATCTTGGTACTCCCTGGCACTTCCGGTGAAGAAATGGGCATAGGGGCAAACTTGGCCCCTCTCATAAAGATCGTCTAGACCTCTACCCTCGGATTGGGACTCACTGTACCCTGAAAGGATAGGGGTTGGGGCGTCGGCCTGTGGGACGAATCTAGACTCGGCCTCCGGTCCCAGTTGAGGCTCGGCATCAGAATGAGTAGATGGTGTGAACGATATTTCAGGATCGGTTACAAACTTGTCGGCGCCGTATTCAAAGACGCGTTCGGCATTCGAGTCACATGAGTCGGATGACATATTTGAGGCGATGGATGATATTTGGTGTCGGCGTCTGTGTCTTTCCAACCACTCGCGGAAAAATGAGTCCCCAGAATCTTCCCTTGAGCTTTCAGAGTCGGAAGAGATGACAATGGGTGGGTGAGCCAGACCTAACAAAGACAAGAAAACAATGAGAGACCTCGTCGTCGGCTAGAAGGCAAGGGATCTCTATGCTCGGCTACCCTATTGACCCACCCGATTTCTCTTCAAGATTCAAGTTCGGGAAATACTAGGACTCCAAATGGGGCTCGGCCTGCCCGCGTTCAAAATTGGGCTCGAAAAATCCCAACGTGGCCGAGCACGAGCGTCGTTGCAAGACTCGTGCTCGGAAGAACAGATCGAAGACGAAGATGAACAGTCGTCCAATCTCCAGACCTCTTACTGTTCACTCAGAACAAAAAACTCCCAAAAACCTAAGAAAGCAGAAAGGAAAGCATGGAAAAACGACACAAACTACAAGAGGGAGAAAGATCGAACACTTACCTGTTAGTTTCAACGAGATTTGATGAAAAACTGCTGAGAATCAAGGCTGGAACGCGAACGGGCAAGAAACGGAGCTCTGTCAATGGAGGTCTAGAGAGAGAAAGCAACGATGGCTTCTCTCTCTAACTTCAGCTCTTTATAAAGACGTGGGGATTTGAGATTCGAGTTTCCCGCCCATGTCGCTGTACCGCCGAACCTGCAGCCAATAAACATCTGACGCGTGGCCTGATGAGACGGGTTGGCAGAGCTCCACGCGTGCTCACCGTCTCCCTGTTAGCCGTACCCAATAAGAAATCGACACCTGGCGAATCCCCATTGATCCCCGTCGTTGGCTGTTTTGTTGAAAAGGGTTTTAGGCTCGGCTAAATTCTGTCCAGTAACCGAGTTCCATGCTCGGCCAAAATTAATATCAATCCCAACCGTGCACTTAGCGACGACTGAGATTGAGGGGCTATTGTAGCAAGCCGAACATGAGTTCGCTATGTAACGACCGAGCTCGTGCTTTGCCAAGCACGAACGTTGAGCACGGCTCCCGTCCCTGCTCTACGTTGGCCATCACTTTTGCCATGGATTCGTCGGCAGGTCGTCTCGTTCTCGGCCACCTTCCATGGCGGGTCATTTGGGACTGCCCTCTCCTGTCAATTATGTGCCCGGTCGGCAAAGACGTGCTCGGCCACCCGCAGAGCAAGGTCATTGCCGACCTTGGCTAGCCGCTGATTTGCATGTCTTTCCATGCGTAAAAACGGTTATAACAGAAGATGATCATGAGCGCACAGGGGTGTGCCAGCTCAGCCCTAAAAACGGTTACCAGATCTATTTGGTGACGTCATAATGATGCTGCCTGACCCGTGCAAGGCACGTGCTGGTGCTTGGAAAGCAAGTGAAGGAGCTCTATAAATACCTAGCAGAGGAAACCCTAAGGAGGTACACACTACTACATACTCACTCTCGTAATCTTCTGCCTACTGTCTCTGCACTTTACTCATCCTCACGCCGGAGGGCCTTGCCGGGACAATCCCCGGCCTGGTCTTTAGTCGTGCGCTCACTGTGCAGGCGAGGAGAAGACTCGACCACCAATCCACCAGCAGAGGAGGAGATCGAGGATCACGGGCCACACACTATCCTTCAGCTACGAAAAAGTTGATTGAATGATCTTTGTGAACGTAATAATTTGCAGGGGAGAACTGTTGTTCTGATTTAGATTTGACTTTTGAGGGGAGAACAAATCACGGCAATAATTTCATTTTACAATCTGACTACTAATAGTGGTACTCTTTCAAAGAATTTTGTGGTATTCCAATGCATCTTTTTCTGTCCCTTGAATCGTGAAATAAATTGCAACTTCAATATATCTGTAACTTTTTGTGGTAAATCTTTCCCTATAACCTTGGTCTGTGCTAAATTACACATGTTTACACATTTTGTACCCTTTTAAAAGTTTTCAACCATTCACATAACTTAGAAGTATGACTTATGGTTTGGATTTGGAAGAGTACATTCAATTTAACCTTCACTATTGAATTTCGCCATAATCTTTTTCTACCGTCTGGTTTCCTTTTTGGTCTTTCAAAACTTGGAGTTCATGGCAATGTCATAAATGCAGGCTATCCATGAGGGATATGGAAGGAATGAGGATGTTGGACAAAATCATTCAGACCAAGGTCATTGGAACAGAAAGGTAGATTTGGTTTGATGTGCTTATCTACTTTTGATGTAGTTAAAGTTGAACATGAAAGGTGTACGTCCTTCTGTGGAACATGTAACAGGATGAAGAGGAGAAAAATGATGAGTGACAAACTGTTTGCAAAAAGCCTCCAAAACAACCCCACAAGGTTTTCTCTATTATAATTCATCAAAGGAATGTTAAAGATCATTTTCCATGTTATACATCATTTAGAACTGTAAATGATGGAATACTCCATGGTTCTTTGGTTGTGCAGATGAAGTAATGAATTTTGAAATGCTGGAAAACGAAATTGAAAACGATCTTTTAAAAGTTCATGATCTAGCTATAAGTGATGACCAATCGACTATGAGTCCCCAATAGTTGATGGTGGTTGGACTGTTGCTTCATGTGACTATGGAAATGTTATGAAATTATAGGGAATCCTAAGGTTAGAGTTACCATATAAGCTTGTAGGGTCTATGCTTACATAGTCCTAAGAAATCCACATGACCTGTCCCTTTTGATTTCATGCAATCTTCAACATCATATTCATAGGTGCAAATGAATAACTGGAATGAATATAAACGCCCCTCCAGTGAGCAATACTACTCAGAGGATGTTGACTATGGTGCCAGCATGGAGCCCTCTGAGGAAGAGCTTTCTGACCTGTCAAGAGCTTGCAACAAGCTTTGGGAACTTGATGTAAACTGTTTAGTACCTGGGAAGGATTATCAGATTGACTGTGGTGAAGGGAAGAAAGTTTACCAAAAGGAAGATATGGCACAAGGAAGCCTGTTCTCTTGGTTAGGTGAAGACATATTCAGGAAGCCTACTTTTTCCCGTTTCTGTTCTCTTCTAGATAATTACAATCCACAAGAACGGTAAAAAGAAGTAGTCACATCTCAAGAGTTGCAAGAGCAAGCAGCATTTGCTGAAGAAATTAGTAGAACTGCACCTATCAAATATCTTCACAAGTATCTGTCATCCAAAGGCATTGTGTCTGAGAACTATCAAAATTTCAAAAGAATGATGACTACTCTCTGGTTTGAGCTTTACGGCCGTGGTGGTACATCTAGTTGTTCTTCTGCTTTTGAACATGTTTTCGTTGGGGAAATCAAGAACTGCAGGGAGCAAGAAGTTTCAGGCTTCCATAACTGGATTCAGGTGCATACTTTCCTCGTTTTTTGCTTCTAAGTTGACAGTGACCTTATTCATTAACAAACTAATGTATATTGTGAATTACAATCAACTGCATTCATGAATTCTTGTTGCCGTGATGTTTTACTTTTTGTTTGTTTATTAGAAGCTAGTTGGCCTGACTAAGAAGAGGAAGAGTATCACATCTCAAAATGTTTTTCAAACGATTGATGATGACTCTTGTAACAAACAAATATAGTAAACTAAGGCTCAGTTCTTGTAAACTTTTTTCTCTACTTCTTTTTGTGCGTTTTGCTCGTCTTTTCTAAATTTTTGTTAGATTCACGTCATATTTTTTGAATTAATCATCCGTCTCAACGAGAGGAGTCTAAAAAGTAAAAAATTATGACCAAAAGCCACAAAAAAAAATCACTAAAAAAAAAAAAAAACCAAATAGCTGTCCTTTTTTTGTCTAAAGTGTCGGCTTGTATGAACTTTTTTCAACATTAAACCACATTTTTATATTTTTTGGATTCCTCTCATTGAGACGAATGATTAGTCCTAAAAATTACGATGAAAAGCTAAACAAAAGGTTGCGAAAAGTATAAAAAAAAGATGAAAAAAAAGTTTTATACAAAAAAGTTAACAAGAGCGCAGCCTAAAGAAATGGTATTTCAATGGAACGTGCTTTGGATACCATTTATTTATTTATTTTTTGTCCCTTGAATTCATTAGCTTTTCATACTAGCTTTTGAATGCAAATTGGTATTCGCTCATCAATGTACGGTTAAATTCACCTTTAGATTTTGTCAGCTACAAAAGTAATGTTCAAGAATATATGCACCTATAACATGTTTAAATAATTTGCTCGTTATGTCCTCTCTCGTCTTAACTTCAACTACTTTTATTATGTGAGTTGCTTGTTGAGGCTCCTTTGATGACATACTTTATGATAACTTTGCATGGTTCCCAATCTAACTGTGTACAGCTTCTGTCTTCAGTTATGATTTTACATTTCACTTGTGATTTCTCGTATTTTTATCAATTATAGTTTTCCTCCTTTGGTGTGACCATCTAATGGCAGTTCATCTCTCTACAGTTCTATTTGGAAGAAGCAAAAGGGAGGGTTGACTATCAAGGTTATATTTTCCCCAGAAGACATGGGCAAGTTGTAAGTGATTCTATTCACATAGTGATTCTCACTTGCAGTAACCAATCTGAATCCAAGAAATGTAGATTTTTATTATCTCTTATCACTGGTGTTTTCTCTTCATTCGAAGGAGCAGTGCATGATATGCACCACAGCATGATTGGAACTAGCTTCTCTTGGAGTGATGGCATCACATCTAGGAATGTGATCCATCACTCAGTTGCATGAGCTCACTTTATGCCGTTATGTTTTGTCACATTTATAGAAGATATTCATCGTGCAATCACCATATGAGATTCTATAAGTAGTGCATAGTCATTAGTTTGACTGAAGGTGGTGATTCAAAGGAAAAGAGCATTCTTGCACGTTCAGTTAGAGTAGCTGTTGGAAGAGTATATTAAATATGCATTGAATAATTGTGGATCCAGAAGTTATTTCCTTTACAACTAAATTGTATCAAGATAAACTTGTACAGGTAACAACGCATGGGAAAGGAACACTATATAGTATATACTGTAGAATACAAAGTTTTAGGTGAAATATACGAACTAACAGTCTACTTCTTTACTACTGAGAACAAGGAGAGGCTAAACTTGAGAATGCTAAAATCCTTCTTTGAATGTTGACACCATTGAAGAGAAACTACAACTATACTTCTGGATTATTTAGTTAAATTTTCTCATAACAATACAACTAAAAAATATTTTTGCGAATTCAAATTTTAGATGTACTACAGACTTGTGCTTGCATTAAGTTGTGTAGATAAGGCTTGAGATTTTGGAAGAGTTGACTAAGGAAGAAGAAAAACAACAGAAGATAATGAATGATGGAACATATTTGGGAATGATCCCTATGTTCGAGTATCCCTACCCTTGCTTCTAGTTTTGTTCTATTAGTATGTTGACTTTGTATGGAAAATGAGATATTTTAGAGAGAGGTGTGATCAAAGAGTTTAAAGATTGAAAGTGGCGCCAACTAATTTCTAATATTTTTGGAACTTTTGAGAGTAGTTGATAAAAGAATTTCAAACCTAGGAAACCACCTGCTGTGGTGTGTTGAACATTTCTTCCATTAGGGAAACAGCTTCCTAATCTTTAGCGGTCGTCTAACTATTGCATCCTGGGATCAAACCAAGTGCTTGGTATCACTAAGTGTTTTGTCCCAGAAAAAATCATCACAAAAGAGAAAGATGGTGATGATGGTAATGAGATATACATGAGAAAGGACAGCGCTCTTAGGTTTCTTCAGTTTGAACTAACATTGACTTCGCGTAGCAGTGGGATCCCCAAAAGGATTCAAGCACTGTGAAGGGTATATAGCTTAAATAGAGATCATTATGAAAATCTACAACTATGTAAGGAGGTACAACCACAAATGAGGAAAACGGGATAAGAGAGCAGTCTGTAATGAGGAATTAGGATATAAGAACATGGCAAAGGAGGAGACTTTATTAGGACACTGAATATGGGAATACAAGTCTGGGGATAAGTGTCTGCTATTCTAGCCTAAGGTCTCCTCATAGCAATGTCAGCAATTTGCTGATTCATATACCTAAATCTGCACTTTAGCCATTTGAACAAGAAATTCGCCCCTTCTAATTGAACTCCTGTATAAACATTTATTTCCTTAATGTCCAATTGAATGGTCCAGATTAAAACTCCCCGAATGTTTTGAAGCTAACTTCCTTAGTCACACCTATGGGCCTGCACTGGCTCTGATTTATGATTAGCTTTTCCTTTGGTAGCATATTACTCAGATTGCTAAGTATATTTTCCATTATTTCTCCAATTTCAATTAAATAACGTGTTATTTCTCTTATTGCCTAAAGTTAGCATCATGATAGGAGTGCATTTCTATTGTTCATTGGATCTATCATCTATTTTGTTACTTGTGTCATCCTGCAGCCTGACTCCGAGACTCAGTTGCTTACAGTTCAGTTTGAATGGATCGGTGTACTCAAATCTGTCTCTAGCACATTGCTCGGAGTGAGCCCAGAGTTTGAGATTGCCCTCTATACCTTGTGTTTCTATATGGGCAGCGAAGACAATCAAGTCGAACTGGGTCCATACCCTGTTTATATCAAGTGCTATCATTTAGGGAACAAAATCGGGTCTGCATTCCCCATTGCAGAAAGCTGATGCAAACTGAACTGAAACTTATAGTTTTCATTTACCTAAGGTGTCTCATGTCTCCAAAAGAGATTGATATATATGTTGCAGGCTGAAAATGTGTGACAACAGTTTGTGATTCCAGTCAGTCTATCAAGATTTGTACTTAGCCCGCTTTCTTATAAAATGTAGAAACTTTCTGTTAAAGTTACGCTTTGTCCAAGTGTGTCCTCTGTATTTCCATTGCTTTAATTCTTTATCTGCTACGTAGTTGTTCATTCATCAGCTATAAACATTCTGAGATTGCAATAGCCTGAATGTGTACCCTGCACATGTGATATGAACGATCACATCCCATTTCGTGTGGTCTTTCTTCACCTTCATTTAGACCGTGTTCATATTAGGAAACCGCATAATGACTGAGAATTAGAATTGTCTGTCCATGTCAAGTGTAAAACTTTTCCGTGTTGCAAGTGTGTCACGTCTACATTACCTATCTCTCGTCTATGTTACATATCTTGTGTAGTTATGTTTACAAAACCTTAACATTGGCTTACGTTAATCTGGACACTTGAGATGCACTTGGAACATAGATTTGTGGATGTGTTAGAGAGGGAAAAGAAAATGGTGTGGAAAACCTAGTCTTCAATGAATTGTTTTCTTATCTTTTACTATTTTACGTTCTCGTTTTCTTTCGTACGTTCATACACAAATCCGTTATAATATTACTGTCTTAAATGAAAAGTGGATGCACCCAATTAGAACCTGCTGAAGATTATAGTAGAATTCTCATGCATCTCAATGGAGTTAAAGTAGGTATTATGTTGGCGTAGATCTTTCTTCGAGTCGGGCAAAATGGCTTATTGTTACTTGAAAATATAGGAGCAGTTGAGATGGTGCGTATATGTTGGGCTACCCAAGAAAAATCGAGAATCGTGAAACAAGACCGGACCGAACCGATTTGTGACTTTTGGATTGGATCCGTGGATTAATGGTCCTGATACGGATTTGAAAATTGAAAAACCGTAAGATACGATTCGGTTCACGGATTTTCATTATGAAACCATGGATTAACTGAGTTGAACCGTGAAATATTTAAAACTAATATATATATATATATATATATATATATATATATGTGTGTGTGTGTGTGTGCGCGTGTGTGCGCGTGTGTGTAATATTTAGTAAATAAGTATAAGTTTTACCAATTGATTTTATTTTTTTTCCAGCACTTTTATCTTAATGTGATACTATTTATTTGTTTTATAAAACTAATTGGCTAGTTTTTGTTAGGTTTTATGGAATGTAATAAGTAGATAATGCTTGGAGAATACTTGACTAGAATTTGCATGTTGTGTTGATGGAGTCATTTGATTGTTGCCTTGCTATAACTAATCTGGAACTCTGGATAATACTTGTGTACTTTACTTCATTTGGTTGCTATCTTGTTGGATGTAATGGCAGATTGTAATGCTTGTGTAGTAGGCCGAACCTAATGGCTCAGACCACATATCCGATGGACATGTACTAGGGCTATGCCGAAGGAGGTCCAAGTGCTTTTGAAGCCTAGGCTCAGCAATGACCGAAGCTCGGAGAGGGGTCTCACCTCACCTGCCCAACACCTCGACCGAGAACCGAGTTCTCTAGCTCGACCAAAGTTAGGGCTCAGCCCTTCTCAACACCACAGTCCACCCCATGCGAGGAAAGTGGTTACGCCAAGAGATAATGATTGGCGCACATGGGGGCACCACCTCACCCTAAAAGTGGTTACCAGATCTTATCAATGATGTCACTATGACGCCAGCCGACCCGTGCAAGGCATGTGCTTGTACTTGGAGAGCAAGCCAAGCAGACTCTATAAATACCAAGTGATCCAGCCCTAAAGAGGTACACCAAAAACTCACACTCAAACCCTAGTCTCTTGCTTTGCTCTCTGCACATTCTCATCCTCTCTCCGGAGGGCCTTGCCGGGAAAACCCCCCGGCTAGGTCTTAGTCCTGCATTCACTTTGTAGGTTAGGGCAAGAAGGCTAGGCAACCACCGAACCCATTGGTGAACCTGACGTGAAAGCTTCTGATTCATGGCTGCTCAAAATCCTTTCAACCACCTTCCTCTTCTCAAAACAGCCACAATCTCAGCCATGATGGGTGTAGAACTGACAGACGGTACCATCTCAAGGGCCAAGGACCCCAACGAAAACCCAATCCTCTAGCCAGCGGCGGGACACATGTCAATCTCTATCCCTGCTAGCTATGGGCTTTCTCCGGCTCAGGATGACGTGACAGCGGCCTACATTCGCCTATTATAGTGACGGGACGATGAGAGGGACAACGAGCTGGCGGCTTTAAGGCCAAAAATAGCTCAAATGAAGCAACACATGCAAGAAGTTACACCAACAACTTCAAGATTTGCTGGTGGCCGAAGGCAGCGACAACCAACACTGCCTCCACCACCCCTTCTACTGCTGCAGGAGCAACCCTTCGAGATGGGCTATCGCAATTCAGTGAAGGATCGTCTTGGCTTCACACCTGAGAAGGGCGATGCGAGGGAGTTGATCCTTTACAAACAACCGACTACCTCCACAACAAATCGCTCAAAAAGTCACCAAGAGCGGAGCAGGTCTTGGGACACAGCTGGATCGTTCATAAGTACTTACTTAATCAGTCGCGCAAAATATTCCCGCAGCGTGGCATCCCATCATAGTCGAGCCACGTTGGAGACGAGGCGCCATGTTTCAGAGCGCCTTGGAGAGATTCCTCTTGAGAACTTAGAAGCTGTAAGGAAGGTTCGACGGGACAACAAGGGAGTTTGTGTCAAAGTACCAAACAATGGCCGAACAAATGACCCAAAGGTTCGACACGAAAGAGAAAAGTCTATTGACGGTCCTTTCCGAGCAAACACGGAGATGAAAGAGCAGCCTCGGTGCAAATACCATGAGAAGCCCTCAGGCAGAGGCTCTAAAGACAGGGAGTACAAGAAGTCAAGAACTGACAGGCACGGCAAACCACTGTGCCCAGGCTTCGAGCGACAGTTGAAGGAACTCGGCGTCTCACCCTTCACGCCTCAGATAATCAACGAACCTACCTTCCACTTACCGAAATTCACTAAATTCGATCCGAACACTTGTGAGGCCTATACGCACTTAATCCACTTTCGGCAAACCATCAACCTGTGTACCATGAAGGATGAAGTCAAGTACAAAGCATTCCCCTCTAGCCTCGGCTCCCTCAGACCCCAGTGGTTCAACAAATTGCCCGTTGGGTCCATCCGGAACTTGGCCGACCTTGAAAGGGCATTCAACACCCACTTCATCACAAGCAACAAGACGGCCAAGGAGCCAGAGTCCCTATCTCAAATGAGGAAACATCCGAACAAGACGCTTAGGCAATATTCCGAGCGCTATTGGCAGCTTTTCAATGAAATTTCTGGACTGATGAATATTGGGTTGCACGATCTTTCAAAAATGGGTTGCAGTCCGGTAGTAAAATCTTGGATGAGTTGGCAATCTGTCCCCCGCATGGCATGGATGAACTAATGAGAATTGTGGAAAGGTTCTGTGCACTCGGAGAGCTTTACGCTGACCGAGCTGCTCAAGGGATTCCCCACCCAACTGCTCCACTGCCACTCCTCAGCTGCGGGCACCAATTCCCACCCCGCAATCTTTGCCAAAGATGCACGTCAACAACATCAAGAGAGGAAAGAAGCGCCCACCAAAGACATTTGATTACATGGCTAAGACCATAATTTTCAAGGAACCCATTTGGTCTTTCCTCAAGGAGATTATGAGACAACCCTAGTTCGAATGACCAACTGGCAAGCTCGGAACAGACACGGGTCAACCCGAACGAAACCCAAGAAAGAAATGCTCCTATCACAATGAGGTCAGCCATTACACGACGGCTTGTGCTCCTTACAAAGCACTCTTGGAACGTCTTGTGACCCAGGGTCATCTAGATCAGTACATTGACCGAGCCAAAACACCTACCCGACAGCCCACCACTGCCATTTTGAATCCCAATGAGCAATGGATGGTGATTCACGTCATCCATGGCCGGGTAACAAAAGAATTGGAAACCCAGTTGCATGCTAAGCTAGATCAAGCTTCTACCTCTAAACAAATACTCTCGGTTGGCCCCGGTTCAAAGTGACCAAGAACGGAGGATGTACCAAAATGGACAATCACTTCACCGAGCATGACCTCGAAATGGTGCAAACCCCTCACACCGACGCTCTCGTGGTTACTATTCAGATTGGTATGCATGATGTGAAGCGAGTTCTCATCGACCAAGGCAGTTCGGCAGAGGTCATGTACTTTGACCTCTTCAAGAAACTTGATCTCCTAGAATCTGCACTATAGCGGCGGAAGTACCCCTCATCGGCTTCAATGGAGCACCCATTTGGCCGCTCGGCCGAATATTCCTTCCAGTCGTCGTCGGCACGAGAATGTTAAGAGGCAAATTTGTCGTCGTAAACGTGCCGAGCCCATACAACGCCATACTTGGCCGAACCTGGCTCCATGGCATGAAAGCCATCGCCTCAACCTACCATCAGGTCGTCCCTTACATCAGTGCCTACAGTTGATAGGAGGATTTACGCGGTGGCCAAGTCGCTTCCAAGAAATGCTACGTCTCAGCCATCCATAATGCCACTACACCGAAGCGGCGGCCAAGTCGCTTCCAAGAAATGCTACGTCTCAGCCATCCATAATGCCACTACCCCGAAGCAAGTTTAGTGGGTCGAAGTTCCTTACCTTGAGGTACTCGAAGACATTGGCAAGCCCGCCAAAGAGAAAGCAATCAAAGACCTTGTTACTATGCCAATAAACGAAGACAATTCCCGCTTCGTTCTGCTTGGCTCTTCCCTCAGCGACGCCGAGCATGAGTAGATGTTCCAATTCCTCAAACAAAACATACAAAACATTGATGTATTCTCCTGGACTCCCTACGAGATGCCATGCATAGATCCAAACTTCATATGCCACAGCCTCAACGTCAAAAAGGATTAGAAGCTTGTCGTACAAAAGGCTAGACGCTCAGCCCCTGAGCATGCCGAGGCAGTCATTGAGGAAGTCAATCGATCTTGGAAGCCAATGCTATTCAAGACGTACAGTATTCCACATGGTTATCAAATACCGTCATGGTGAAGAAGAAAAATGGCAAGTGGAGAGTCTGTGCCAGCTACACCAATCTGAACGACGGTTGCCCCAAATACAGGTTTCCCCTACCAAAGATCGACCAACTGGTAGGCACTGAGGCTGGCCATGGTTGGCTAAGCTTTTTTGACACCTACCATGGCTACCACCAAAATGCGATGGATCCCGAAGACATGGAAAAGACGGTGTTCATAACCGCATACGGCATCTACTGTTACAGAGTCATGCCCTTTGGGCTCAGGAATTCCGCGCAACGTTCATCCGATCTATCTTCAAAATGCTCCGCGCAACGTTCATCCGATCTATCTTCAAAATGCTCCACACTTAGATCAGCCACACGGTGGAGGCATAGATCGATGACCTAGTTGTTAAAAGCCAGAAGGAATCCAACCACCTGTGCGAATTGGCTGACGTTTTTGAAATTTTGAAGACACACAAACTACGCTTGAATGCAGAAAAATGTGCGTTCGGCGTTTGTGCAGGAAAAATTCTCGGACACTTAGTCACAAGACGAGGAATCGAGGCTGACCCTTGCCAAATCATGGCCGTCGCGAACCTTCAGCCACCAAGGACAATCCGAGAGATTCAACAACTGACAGGCATGGTGGCCGCATTAAACAGATTCATCAGCAAGTCATCGGAAAAGTGCTACGCATTCTTCCAAGCCCTCAAGGAAAAAAGCCGATGCAGCTTCAAGTGGACAGCAGACTATGACTTGGCTCTTAATGAACTCAAAAGTTACCTCAGCTTGGCCCCATTTCTTGTCAAACCCAAGGAATTTGAGAATCTTTACCTATACCTCGCCGTCTCTTCTCATGCTGTGAGTTCGGCATTGGTTCAGCAAGAAGGTTCAGAAGATCAACCGGTCTACTTCACCACCAAAACACTTTTCCCTGCGCAAACACGCTATCTCCCACTTGAGAAATTGGCCCTAGCACTCATGTCGACTATGCAGAAACTTCTATCGTACTTCCAGTCCCATACTATCATTGTCCTAACGGAGCATCCCCTCAAGAGCCTTTTCCGAAAAGCCAACCTCTTGAACTGGGTGTCCAAATGGACTGTCGAGCTCACCAATTTCAACATCCTCAAATGACAGATTCTCGCCGACTTCATAGCCGAGTTAACTCCAGAGGATACCGAGCAATCTTAACAATCCGGCATCGCCCCAACCTGCAGCTGAACAACCAGAGGTCAACAAAACTTGGCATCCGTTCCAAGGAGACACATGGCGCATTCATGTCGATGGTGCCTCCAACAACAATAGTGTAGGGGTAGGGGTTGTCTTGGTTTCTCCTTGCGGAACTCTCCATGAAAGCGCTATTACCATAGACTTCCCAGCCACAAACAATGAAGTAGAGTATGAAGCCCTTCTGGCTGGCCTACACTCCACCTTTGCCATGAAAGTCGAGGATTTGGCCGTCTTCTGCAATTCTCAACTTATTGTCAATCATGTTCTCAGGGACTACGAAGCTTGAGACCTAAGAATGCTGAAGTACCAAGCGATGGCATCCAAACTAATCAAGAACATCAAGATTGAGCAGATAAGCAGTGAGCATAACTCATACATCGATGCAATCACCGGCCTCGCTTCGACATGTGAAGCATCAGAATACCGCACGATCAATTTCGGCAACATTGTGAGACCAACCTTTGAAGCGGAACAAAAGGTACTCAACGTGGAACTCGGTCCAAGCTAGATGGACGAGATTGTTGACTTTCTCAAAAATGATACCCTACCGACGGACAAGAAGGAAGCCTATCAAGTTTAGAACAAGGCCGCTTACTACTGGTTATCCGAGAGTGGCCAGCTTTATAGAAAATCCATATCTGGTCCGTACCTCTTGGTTGTCCACCCAACACAAGTGCTAGCAATTTTAGCCGAACTCCACTCTGGCAACTTTGACTGTCACTCAGGCAGCCGCTCCCTCTGCCAATGAGTGATGAGCCAAGGATATTTTTGGAAAAACATGAAGAAGGATTGCGAAGAAGTTGTTAAAAAGTGCCGACCGTGCCAACTGTTCTCTCCCATCCCTAAGCAGCATGCACTAAATCTCTCTCCAATCACCAATCCTTGGCCTTTCACCCAATGGGGGCTTGACATCATTGGCAAGCTGCCAACGGCACCAGGCGAATTCAAGTACCTCATAACAGCAACAAATTATTTCTCTAAGTGGGTGGAAGCCGAGCCTCTGGTTACAATCACTGAAGTTGATGTTCGACGATTCGTTTGGAGGAACATTGTGACTCGATTTGGTGTTCTGTATGCTATCGTCTCCGACAATGGGACCCAATTTGTTGGGAACGGCCTCACAAGCCTCTATGAAGAATTTGGGATATGCTTTTTCAACTCCACTCCTGCATACCCCCAAGGGAATGGACAAGCCGAGGCAACAAACTAGACAGTCTGTGCTGGCGTCAAGCGTCGGCTAAATTCAAAAAAGGGGCAAGTGGGCCGAGGAGTTGCCAAGAGTCTTATGGGCTTACCATTCCATCCCTCGGCGTTCCACCGGACAAACACCATTTTGTATGGCATTCGGCATGGAGGTCGTGATCCTTTTGGAGTCTAGCTTTCCTACCTTGGGGATGAAACACTTCGATCTGAAAACTAGCGAAGAAGCCATGGAAAGAGAACTGGTTCTTGCAGAAGAGGAGAGATGATGCTCAACTAAAACTTGTGGAATACCAGCAGCAAGTCGCAAAGGGATACAACCACAACGTGAGGACCAAGTCCTTCAAGCCTGATGATCTGGTGTGGAGGAAAGTTGTCCAAGCCAGCAAAAAGACTAAATTCAAGCCAAACTGGGAAGGACCATTTCGTGTGGTTTAGATGGTTGGTGAAGGAGCTTATGTTTTGGAAGACATGGGATGGAAAGGTCCTCACCAACCCATGGAATGCCCAGAACTTGAAAAAGGCATACATGTGAACTTTAAGGAAGGAATGTCAAGGCTTCAGCCAAACTATCTTTTTACTGTCTATTTCGGCTATAGCCTTGTTTATTTCATGTTTTATTCCGGCTCTGGCCACCTATCATATGTACGTCTGACTTTAGTTTGGACAGTTTATTTCCCCTTGTACTTAGTTGCAACTTTTAATACAAGCAAAGTGTCTTGCTCGGCAATTGACATCTTTTGGGTAACCCTTCAATGTTTTCACAATTTTACCAAGTATTACCTACATTCGGCACTTACCAAACATATAAACGATGACTTCGGTCACAAACCTATAAGCGATGCTTGTGCTACCACTTCACCCACTACAATGCTCTAGAAGCACCCCGGACATATGGTCCACCGAGCCTAAGACTCACATTACGGCTGAGTCCTCCACAACACTAAGGTTCAGCTTGGCAAAACACTAAGGTTCGCCACAGCCGGATTACGCTCACGTTTCGGTGAGTCAACCACCCACAAACTTCAAAAATCCACTAAGTCCTCCATACTTTGGCTAAAGACTGGCACTTTGGCCGAGCCTTCCGCAAAAGTGGGGGGCACTAATCAAATTCTCGCTAAGTCTTCCATACTTTGGCTAAAGACTGGCCCCTTGGCCGAGCCCTCACCAAAAGTAGGGGGCACTAATCAAAATTTTTAACACTTTCATACTTTGGTCAAGGATCGGCATGGCCTAACCCCAACCAAAGTGGGGGCTACGAACAATCACATACTCAAAGTAGTAGCGTGATCAAAACATTTCCAAGGCATGGAAAAATGCTAAGTGTAACATCCTTTTTAATTGAGGTGCTTAAATATTATATTTAATAACTTAAAGGACTAAAGTGCAATTTTAAAAAAAAATTGTGCATGAGTGCCGTGTGTGTGCTGATGTGTTGTGTGTGTGTGTGTGTTTCTTTAAAACAAAGAAAAGAACAAAAAAAAAAAGAAAAAGGAAACCCATCAGGGAAGGAGTTGTCTCCTACGTTAGAGAGAGAGAGAGAAAGAGAAAGAGAGAGAGAGAGACGGTGGAAGAAGGAGAAGAGAAGGGGGAAGTGAGAGCCAGGTTAAATTGGAGACTTTGTAAGGTAATTCATGACGTTCTTTACTTGAATATATGATTTTGTTGTTTAATTCCCAACTTGGCATCTAGTTAGAGTTGGATTGAATACATGGGAGATGGTTTTTGAGGCTGGAATTGGGTTTAATTTCAGAAAATTTGTGGTATATTATGAATATGCATAATTGTGTTGAACCAAGTTGAAACTGTCCTGTTTTTGACAAATTTATTCAAGGTACCTAAAAATCTTCTAAATTCTTGAAAAGAATCCTGAAGGTTCATCTGTGAGTCTATTGCATCGTGTTAAATTTTTAGAAAATAACTCGAAAAGTTTTGGCCTACAAAATTTGTGAACTGAACTGGTGTCTGATTCGCGTCTGTACAAACAGCACAGACACGTTGTAGCAGGCCGAGCCTAACTGCTATCGCACCAGGGACCACCTCCACTCCTCTGCCACCGTCAGCTGCCGCATGGGGCAGCAAACCCACTCCACCGGGCTCGGCTTGAGCCGAGGCATGCCGGTCGTCGGTTCAGCCTTTGCCTATCTCGTTCGGCGACGGACAAGATTTATGTCAAGCTCGGCCGCCGATTGAGGGGCGGCCCCCGCAGAGGATGTTCACCTAGCCCGAATACCCTTCGGGCTCGGCTTCCCCTCAAACTTGGCAAACCAACAGGATCTTTCGGGCTCGGCCACGTGCCCACCCACGTGCAGAGGCGGTTATGCCAAAGGATAGTCATGAGCGCACATGGGAGTGCCAGCTCATCCCCAAAAGCGGTTACCAGATCTGTTCGTTAACGTCACGGTAATGTCGCCTGGCACGTGCCCGTGCTTGGAGAGCAAGTCAGGGAGCTCTATAAATACCAAAGGATAACGCCTCTGAAAAGATACGCATTCATACACGCGAATAACCACTCAAAACCCTAGTCTCTTCCCTTTCTTCCTGCACATACTGATCCTCTCGCCGAAGGGCCTTGCCGGGCAACCCTCGGCCAGGTCTTAGTCGTGCGCTCACTGTGCAGGCTACGTGGAGAAGGCTAGTAGACCACTGAACCAACGGAGGAAGGATTCGAACCAGACATCACGGGCCACACAATTGGTGAACCCGACGTGAAACTACAAAACTTCTGATCCAAACTGCTCGAACCTCCTTGATCCCATCCTCTCCTCCTTTGAACAACCACTAAAGCTTCGATCACCATGGGCGGAGATCTGGCAGACGTCACCGTCTCAGGGGCCAAAGACGCCAATGGAAACGCAATCCTTACATCATTTTCTGAGAGGCACATGTCCATTTCACTTCCACCCAGTTCAGGCCTCTCCCTAGTGGCGGACGACGTAACAACGGCCTACATCCGCTTGTTACAATGTCGCGACGAAGATAGGGACAACTAGTTGGCAGCTCTGAGAGCGAAAGTCGCCCAAATGAACAACAGATGCAGCAAGATACCGCTCCCGCTGCATCTAGATTGGCGGGAGGCAGAAGCGGGAGGCGACGAAAGCAAACACCACCCCCACCACAGCCACAAGAACGTCCTCACGAAGCCGGCCACCGCGGCTCCGTCAAGGACCTCCTTGGCATCCCACCAGATCCAGGTGATGCGAGGGAGATCATACTTTACAAGCGGAACATAACATCTGGAACGCAGCGCTCAAAGGGCCGCCACGATAACACTAGGGATACCGAGTCGTGTACAAGCACATACTCGACTGGTCGCGCAGAATTCTCTCGCACAACGGTTTCCCATCGTATCCGAGATTCCGTGGAGACTAGACGCCATGTATCTGAACGACTCAGGGAAATCCCGGCAGAAAAATTTGACAACAGCAACCAGGTTCGACGGAATGGAAAAGGCGTGCGTATTGAAGAATCGAACGACGAAACAAATCCGGTAAAGACAAAGGAGAAATGGTTGATGGATATCGTCGGATGACAGCGGACTTACGAGACAAACTCCGGCATCGAAACCGTGAAAAGTCTCCCGACAGAGACTACAAGAGAACAAAGACAGATGAGCACGGCAAACCACCGCGTCTAGGATTTGAGCGGCAACTGAAGGACCTTGGTATCTCACCCTTCACCTCCCACATCATCAACACCATTGCCGAACCCAACTTCCACCTACCCAAATTCACGAAGTTCGATCCAAGCACCTGCGAAGCTTACACTCACCTGATTCACTTTCACCAAACCATCGAGATGTGCATTACAAAGGATGAAATCAAATGCAAAGCGTTCCCATCCAGCCTCGGCTCTCTTGGACTCCAGTGGTTCAACAAATTGCTCGCTGGATCCATACGAAACCTGGCCGACCTTGAACGCGGCTTTAACACTCGCTTTATCACCAGCAACAGAACAGCCAAGGAGCCTGAGTCCTTGTCCCAAATGAGGAAGCTCCCAAATGAAACACTCAGGCACTACGCCGAGCGCTATTGGCAACTTTTCAATGAAATTCCCGGAATCGACGAGTACTGGGCTGCGCGCACCTTCAAAAATGGATTGGAATCTGGCAGCAAGATACTCGACGAACTGGCTATTCGACCCCCGCACGGCATGGGAGAATTGATGTGCGTCGTAGAACGGTTCTGTGCTCTTGAAGAATTCTATGCGGACCGAGCCGCTCAAGGGATACCAAGTTCAACGACCATTCCACCGACGGCAGCTTCTCAGCAGCCGACACCGATCGCAACTCAGCAATCCTAGCTAAAGAAACATGTCAACAACATCAAAGAGGGGAAGAGACGCCAGCCAAAAGAGCACGATTACGTGGCCGAAACCACCCACTTCAAAGAACCCATCTGGTCCTTCCTAAAGGAAATCATGAGGCAGCCATGGTTCGAGTAGCCGCAAGGCAAGCTCGGCACAGACAACGGCCAAGCGGATCAAAACCCGAGGAAGAAGTGCTCATATCACAATGAGCTCGGCCACTACACAATGGCATGTGCTCTGTACAAGGCGCTGCTGGAACGTTTGGCGGCCCAGGGCCATCTCGACCAATACATTGATCGAGCAAAAACACCCACCCGCCCACCTGTCCGAAACCCCAACCTTAATGAACCACGGCCGACGATACATGTCATCCATGGCCCAGTGACAAAAGAATCCGAAGCACACCTCCGAGCCGACCTCGATCGCGCCTCCACCTCTAAACAGGTACTTGCGGTAGGACCCGGGTCAAAACGCCCACGCCCGGACGAAATGCCCAAGTGGACCATAACTTTCACCGAGCACGACCTTGAGTCCGTACAAACTCCACACTCCGATGCCCTTGTCGTTACCGTGCAAATCGGAGTCCACGATGTCAAGAGAATCCTCATCGACCAGGGAAGCTCGGCAGAGGTGATGTACTATGATTTGTTCAAAAAACTTGGCCTTCCAGAGTCAGCCGTACAACCCGCCAAAGTCCCGCTCATCGGATTCAACGGAGCACCGGTTTGGCCACTCGGTCGAATTTTCCTTTCGGTTGTCGCAGGTTCGAAAACGTTGACCGTTGAGTTCATCGTCGTCAACTTGCCGAGTCCGTATAACGCAATTCTTGGCCGAGCCTGGCTTCATAACATGCAAGCAATCGCTTCGACCTACCACCAGGTTGTCCGCTTCATCGGCTCCAATGGACGACAGGAAGACTTGCGAGGTGACCAAGTAGCCTCCAAAAAGTGCTACGTCTCGGCTGTCCATAACTCCACCAAGGCCAAACAAGTACAGTGGGTTGAAGTTCCCGACATGGCCGTGATCGACGACGTCGGCCAGAAAGCCGAAGACAAAGCAGAAGAGGACCTCGTCCAAATGCCAATCAACGAGGATGGCTCCCGATTCCTCCTAATCAGCTCTTCCATCTGCGAGGCTGACCGCGAAGAAATGTTCCAATACCTCAAGAAAAATATAGAAGTCTTTGCCTGGACCCCCAACGAAATGCCGGGGGTCGATCCCAATTTCATCAGTCACTCCCTCAACATCAAGAAAGACGCTAAACCTGTCATCCAGAAGGCACGGCGTTCTGCAGCCGAACAAGCCGACGCCGTCATCGAAGAGGTCAAGCGTCTGCTAGAAGCCAATGCCATCCAAGAAGTACAACACCCAACATGGTTGTCCAACACTGTGGTCGTCAAAAAGAAAAATGGCAAATGGCGAGTTTGCATGGATTATACCAATCTCAACGACGCTTGTCCGAAGGATTGGTTCCCACTCCCGAAGATTGATCAACTTGTGGACGCGACAGCAGGCCACGCTAGGTTAAGCTTCCTCGACGCCTACCGTGGCTACCACCAAATTGCTATGGACCCCGACGATATGGAGAAAACTGCTTTCATTACACCATATGGCATCTTCTGCTACCGCATCATGCCCTTTGGACTCAAGAATTCGGGTGCAACATTCAACAGAGCAATATTCAAGATGTTGCAAGAACAAATCGGTCACACCGTGGAAGCTTACATTGATGACCTGGTCATCAAAAGCAAGAAGGAATCCAACCACCTGCGAGACTTGGCTGAAGTTTTCGAAATCCTCAAACTACACAAGCTATGGCTGAATCCCGAAAAATGCGCATTTGGGGTGAGCGCGGGAAAATTCCTTGGATACCTAGTCACCCGAAGAGGTATTGAGGCCGATCCTAACCAAATAAAAGCAGTTAAAGATTTGCGCCCACCAAGGACGATCAAGGAAGTACAAAGGCTGACTGGAATGGCAGCGGCTTTAAACCGATTCATCAGCAAATCTTCAGACAAGTGCCACGCATTCTTCCGTGCTTTGAAGGGAAGAAGCCGACGCAGCTTCGAGTGGACTTCGGATTGTGACGCCACCTTAGCCGAACTCAAAGAATACTTAAACTCGACCCCACTAATGGTGAAACCCAAGGAGTTTGAAACATTATATCTCTACCTCGCCGTGTCCGCCCACGCAACCAGTTCTGCACTCGTGCAGCGGGATGGTGCCATTGACATGCCAATCTACTTCACAAGCAAAATGCTCCTTCCAGCTCAAACTCGCTACCTGCCACTTGAAAAATTAGCCTTTGCTCTCGTTTCAGCGGCTAGGAAACTACTGCCCTACTTCCAATCACACCCCATCGTCATCTTAACAGAACACCCCCTCAAAGCTCTCTTTCGGAAGGCAGACCTCTCCAACCGGGTATCAAAATGGGCTGTCGAACTTGCGAACTTCGACATTAGCTTTGAGCCACGAACGACAATTAAGGGCCAGGTGTTGGCCGACTTCATAGCAGAACTCACTCCAGCAGACACAGTGGCACTCAATGCTCCAACACCATCGGACGTTGCGGAACGTAGCTCCGTGACCATGCCATGACACCTTTTTCAAGGCGAGACTTGGCGACTTAACGTCGACGGGGCTTCCAACAGCAACGGAGCTGGAGTAGGGGTAGTCTTGGTCTCACCTTGTGGAACACTTCATGAAAGCTCCCTCACCATCGACTTCCCAGCCACCAACAATGAAGCTGAATATGAAGCCCTCCTCGCTGGCTTACGCTCAGCCATCACGATGAAAGTCACCAACCTCGTAGTCTACTGCGACTCCCAACTCATCGTTAACCAAGTACTCGGTGACTATGAAGCTCAGGACCCTCAAATGTTGAAATACCAAGCCACGACAGCTGAGCTCATCTCTCAGTTTCGCAATTTCAGCATCGAACAGATCAACCGCGAGCACAACGCACACGCGGACGCACTTGCAGGCCTCGCCTCAGCATCCACAGCCTCAGAATTCAGAACCATCAACTTCGGCGACATTGACCGCCCATCTTTTGAGCCCACTCCAGAAATACTCAATGTCGAACTCGGTCCCAGCTGGATGGATGAGATCGTTGCGTTCCTAAAGCACGACACCCTACCCACAGACAAGAAGGAAGCTTACCATGTGAGAAACAAGGACGCTTACTACTGGCTTTCTGAAAGCAGCCAACTATACAGGAAATCCATTTCCGGACCGTATCTCCTTGTTGTCCACCCCACCCAAGTGCCTGAAATTCTGACAGAACTTCACTTAGGCAGTTGCAGCTGCCACTCTGGCGGCCGCTCCCTTTGTCAACGTGCCATAAGCCAAGGTTACTTCTGGAAGAACATGAAGAAAGACTACGAAGAAGTTGTCCGCAAATGTCGACCGTGCCAGCTGTTTTCACCTATCTCGAAACAGCCTACCCAGAACCTTTCCCCCATCACTAGTCCTTGGCCCTTTGCCCAACGGGGGCTTGATATCGTGGGAAAGCTGCCAACGGCTCCTGGAGGCTTCAAGTTTCTGATTACGGCAACAGACTACTTCTCTAAATGGGTTGAAGCTGAACCCCTCACAACGACAACTGAGGCTGATGTTCGAAGATTCGTATGGCAAAACATTGTTACCAGGTTCGGCGTCCCATACGCCATTGTCTCAAACAACGGAACTCAGTTCGTCGGCAAGGACCTCACCAACCTTTGTGCCGAGTTTGGGATACGTTTCTTCAACTCCACACCAGCCTACCCCCAGGGAAATGGCCAGGCAGAGGCCACAAACAAAACCGTCTGCGCCGGCATCAAGCGTCGGCTGAACTCCAAAAGAGGAAAATGGGCTGAATAATTGCCACACGTTCTATGGGCCTACCGGTCTACACCAAGGCGTTCAACGGGCCATACACCATTTTCAATGGCGTTTGGCATGGAAGCCATGATCACGTTGGAATCCAAGTTTCCAACTCTTAGAACAGAAACGTTTGACCCCAAGACAACGACGATGCTATGGCACAAGAGCTGATTTTGGCGGAAGAGAAGCGTGATGACGCTCGCCTGCACCTCGCTGAATACCAGCAGCAGGTGGCCAAGGGATACAACCGTAGCGTGCGAATCAAAAAATTCAAGCCAGACGATTTGGTTTGGCGAAAAGTTGTGCAAGCCAGCAAGAAAACAAAATTCAAGCCCAACTGGGAGGGACCTTTTCGTATCGTCAAGATTGTTGGTGAAGGCGCCTACGTGCTGGAGGACATGAATGGGAAAGTTCTAACTAACCCATGGAATGCACAGAACCTCAAGAAGGCATACATGCAGCCGAAATCCCAACAGTGTGCCTCATGTTCGGCCACTGCCTATCCTATTTTTCTTTATTGGCTTCGGCCCAAGTCTTTACATTTCAACCTGTACTTCATGTTTGAGGAGTCAAAGAAATTTTATCTGGCAGTTGTCATTTGCAATTCCAAATTCCTTTTTACTTTATATTCTACCTCGGCTTACTTGGCCGACCACAAATGTTGACCTCGGTCACACCCACAAACGGCTCCTACGCCTCTGCTTTAGCCACTATTACTGCCCAAAGAAGCAAAACGGACATCAGGTCCACCGAGCCCAAAGACACACAATATGGCTGGAATTTGGGCTCCGGTTCGGCTTGGCAAGACAATCAGGTCGGCCACAGCCCGGTTACACTCACGTTTTGGTGAGCAAACCACCCACAAACATTACAACACCTCATAACCTCTCCTAGGGGCTGGCACCTTGGCCGAGCCCTAAACCACAGGTACAGACACTCCACAGACCTCGGCGGCTAACCTAAGCATCACCCACAAACTAGCAAAATAGCCGAGCACAACACCACTCCATTCTACTAAACTTTGGTCAAGGCTCGGCAATCACCTACAGATAGCCACTTCTACAATAGCCGAACCCAGACCAAAGTGGGGGCTACGGATAACTATAATCTCAAACAATTTCAAACGAGCAAGTAACTACAAATTCAAGCAAGCATTGCAAAAAGAGAAGTCATTCATTAAAAGAGATCATGCATTCAAGCTCGGCGAAATGTTCAAAGCTAGCCTTCATTACATCTGGAACGACAAAATCCAAACTCAGATCCGTCCAGCCCAACAAAAAGTTCAAATGAAAAGAAGACAAAAATTAACAAGTACGACAAGTAAAGAGTAGTTAACTACGGTGACCGGCTACCCCGAGTCCGGCACCTGCGGGCATCCTCAACCTTCAGCAGCCTCCTCAATGTTGGCACTAGCCCTAGCAACGGCGCCAACTTCAGCCTCGGCTTCGGCATTTTTATCAACATTCATAGGCTCGTGCTCGGCACCCTCACCAGTCTTGGGCTCGGCATCTTCGGCAACCTTCTCGCAATCCTTACCATTTTTAACCCCACCAGTGCTACCTCCAGCGTTGGCATCGGCGTCGGCTTCAGTAAGGTCTTCAACGTCATCCTCGCTCTCGGGAAATTCCTCTGGAGGGAGAGGTGCACACTCTTCTTCAATATAGGGGAGGACAAGATTGGGTGTAACAGGAGCTGGAATTGACTTCGTCAAATTCATATCAGCCTCCAGCTGCATAACTCCACAAGCGGCCTTCACGCCGTCCTTGTATCCCGTTCGGTAGGCGATGAGGACCCTTATCCTAATGGCATCATTTACCATGGACCGAGCATCCCGCATGTACTCGGCCTCAGCTCGATCAAAGCCAGCTTGATACGCTGCCCCATCAACCTCCTTCATCTTTTTCTTCTCCCTCCTCAGAACTTTGGACACCTCGCGCTCGGCCTTCTTCATTCTCTCCTCCATCTCATCTCTTTCCTTCTCCAGCTCGGTGACCTGAGCTTTCGCCATCTTCAGACTTCCCTTGTAGCTTCTGACCTCATCTCGCTCGACCTTCAAGTCCTCGTGAAATCGAGCGCGCTCGGCGAGAACGAGCTCGGCATCTTTTGATGAGCGGAGCAAGGCCTGTCCAGCCTGATAAACAAAGAGAACGTCGGCATGGAAGTACTCAACGACAAAAATGACGGTGAGAAAAAGGACCAGGGTCGGATCATACCTGAACAAGGTAAGCACCGGCGTGAATCAAGCTCGGCTGAAGGCCCTCAGGAATTTTTTGCATGTCCTTCGGCAACGCTAGACCTTGGAGAATCACAATAGCCAGCCCAGGCTCAACTTTGACAGAATCCTCCACCATGACGACTCTGCCTTCGGTCAAGGCATAGGAAGGAGCAAACTCCTGGGCGACGACACCGCCAGTCGAGCCAAGAGGTTGTTGGGCTGCCTTTGAGCCACCAGCGGCCTACGACTCGGTCCTCTCCTGCTCGCTCGGACGAGAGCTCGGCGGCTTGGTCGGAAAAAAGTCATGGGTGACTTTTTGCCTCTTTTCAGTAGGCTCGGCGGGCCCGGGCTCCTGACGGACCGCTTTGCCGTCCCTTATATTGACGCGGACGACGTTCCGTCGGCCCATTTCGCCGGTATGTTCGGGCACGAGTGTTTGAAGCGGAATATGAAAACCCGGGAGCTCGGCTTGCCGACTCTCTTGGAACCAGAACTCTGCTGGCTTCCTGAACGTTGGCAACTTAACCCTCGGCTGCTTACTGCCTCCTGACGGCCCCACCTTCTTCCCTTGGCTTTGACCCTCTGTGCTCGGCCCCGCTTCCTTTCCCCTTCTCCTGAGCTTTCCCTTATAGGACGGCTTGTAACCGAGTAACGTCGGTGCGTCTCTACAAGCTTGTGACAAGAGGATATCGACGTGCGCCTCGACGGACAGAGACTATTGAGTCTTTGTGATGGCTCGATGATCTGCAAGAAGAAACAACAGTCAACGGTCGAAAAAATTTGCAAAATGACCAGGCTCGGCTACAACAAGGGTGGTCGAGCTACCTCTAAAGTCTTTGATCTTTGGAACGATGAATCTACGGTTAGACTGGTTGCCGAACTCAAAGTTACCGCTCACTTCGACATAAAAATTGGCCCATTTGTCAGTGTCGGGCAAGCCATCTACTAGTGGTTGTTTCTTGCTTCGTGTCGACAAGTATCGACGCTCGGTCTGGCCGTGCCTAGACATAATGTAGGTGTGGAAAAGGTCGGCGACGGTGAACTCAAGGTCGTGGAGCTCCTTCAACTTAATCACCGACATTACTATTCGGTAGCTGTTGATAGCAAAGTAATGTGGGACGATGCTGAAGCGAGCTAGAAGTTCCCTCAAGAAGGGGTGGAGAGAGAACCTCAACCCAGCCTCACATATCGCCATCAAAGGGACAGTGATGTGCTCCGGATGGTCTCCCCTCGTATCCTTTATTCTGTTGCTCGCCACTTGACTGATTACAACATCGTCGGGGATACTGTATTCTCGAAAAAAATTTTGGTACTCCCTAGGATCTCCGCTGAAAAAATGAGCGTGGGGGCAAACTTGGCCCCTCTCATAGAGATCGGCGACCCCTCTACCCTCGGATTGCGATTCACTGTACCCGGAACGTATAGAGGTGGGGGCGTCAGCTTGTGGGACGAATCTGGATTCGGCCTCTGGCCCCAAGTGAGGCTCGGCCTCAGAGTGCGTTGATGTTGTAAATGATATCTCAGGCTTGGTATCGAACTCGTCGGCACCGTACTCAAAAACACGTTCGGCATTCGAGTCATTGGAGTCGGTAGACATGTTTGAAGCGATGATATCTGATGTCGGCGTCTATGTTTTTCCAACCACTCGCGGAATATCGAGTCTCCAGAATCTTCCCCCGAGCTTTCAGAGTCGGAAGAAATGACTACGACTGGGTGAGCCAGACCTATCAGCACAAAGAAAATGATGAGAAACCTTATCGTCGGCGACGGATATGGTTCTCCCTACGCTCGGCTACCCTACTGGCCCACCTTATCTTCTTCCTATTGGGATTCAAGCTCGGGAGAATCTAGGACCCTAATTTTGGGGCTCGGCGTCGGCAAAACCCAACAAATAGTGGAGTTGGGGCTCGGAAGAACAGGATGAAGGCAAAGATGAACAGTCGTTCATCTCAGCCCTCGTACTGTTCACACAGAACAGAAAACCCCCAAAAAACCTAGAAAAAATGACGAAAAAGGGCGTAAAAGATGCAGAAATGAAGAGAGAGTAATATAACGAACACATACCTGGAGATTTCAACGAGATTTGATGAAGAATCTGCTGGGAATCAAGGCTTGAAGATGAACGAGCATAAAGTGGAGCTCTGGCTATGGAGTTCTAGAGAGAGAGAGTTTGTAACCTCTCTCTCTCCTCTCGTCGTCCTTTATATAAGGCTAGGGTTGGAAGTTCGAATTTCCCCCCCATCATTACATTGCCGAACCAGCAGCCAGTAAGCGCTCGACACGTGGCGATGACAGGTTCGCTTTGTAGAGCTGCACGCGTGCCAGCCGTACTCGACCAAAATTAGACACCTGGCGCACCTCCGTTGGTTCTTGTCCATGGCGGTTTGTTGAAAGTGATTTAGGTTCGGCCAAATTCTGCCCAGCAACCGTTAATCATGTTCGGCGTTCGGAAGACTCGGCCAAAGTTTGAAATCAATCCTAACCGCGCGCTCGGCGACGGCTGAGATTAAGGGGCTATTGTAGCAGGCCGAGCCTAACTGCTATCGCACCAGGGACCACCTCCACTCCTCTTCCACCGTCAGCTGCCGCTTGGGGCAGCAAACCCACTCCACCGGGCTCGGCTTGAGCCGAGGCATGCCGATCGTCGGTTCAGCCTTTGCCTATCTCGTCTGGCGACGGACATGATTCATGTCAAGCTCGGCCGCCGATTGAGGGGCGACCCCGCAGACGATGTTCACCTAGCCCGAATACCCTGCGGGCTCGGCTTCCCTTCAAACTTAGCAAACCATCAAGATCTTTCGGGCTCGGCCACGTGCCCACCCACTTGCAGAGGCGGTTATGCCAAGGGATAGTCATGAGCGCACATGGGAGTGCCAGCTCACCCCCAAAAGCGATTACCGGATCTGTTCGGTGACGTCACGGTAACGTCGCCTGGCACGTGCCTGTGCTTGGAGAGCAAGTCAGGGAGCTCTATAAATATCAAAGGATAAAGCCTCTGAAAAGGTACGCATTCATACACGCGAATAACCACTCAAAACCCTAGTCTCTTCCCTTTCTTCCTGCACATACTGATCCTCTCGCCGGAAGGCCTTGCCGGGCAACCCCCGGCCAGGTCTTAGTCGTGCGCTCACTGTGCAGGCTATGTGGAAAAGGCTAGTAGACCACTGAACCAACGGAGGAAGGACTCGAACCAAACATCACGGGCCACACACACGTGTTGGAAAAACGGGCATAACTTCTTGCTCGGGTATCGGTTTTATGCACTGTTTCTTGATTCCGAAACTAGACTCATATATCTTTCTGAATATGTATGGGTTGTGCCATGACTCTTTCTAGATTATAGCAGTTTTTGAATTAAATTTCAGGTTTTGGAGATTCTGGAATTCTGGGCAGCTTTTGGAGCTGTGTTGTTCATCAATTTTATCATAGTTGAATATGCTTAATGACTATGCGTTTTCATGAGTCTTTAAACATTGATCAATTGGTGATGTTTTAGTGTTGGAATTATTGGAAAAGATTGAGTATGTGATTTTTAATGAGCTTTCGATCGTAGACTGTCCTGTTGAAATCATGATTTCGTGTTTCTTGTTATGTAATTTCAATTGAGCATATCTTAGTCTTCCGGAGTCCAATTTGAGCAAATTTTATATCTAGATTTATGAACTAAAAGTCTTCTTGCTAGTGGTGGTGGTCTTGTAGTACTCTTTTGAACCTATAGAAAAGTATGGCCAAAATACAATAGATTGTTTGGCTGAATTTTGGTATTTTCAACATAGAATTGCTGAAAGTGTAGGAAACACATGCTACATGCTGGAACTGTTTTGGAAGTTGAAAAATATGAAGTATAGATGCTGTAATTGTGTATTGGTAGCTGGAGTTGTTGTATTATTGTAAACATGTTTTAAAGAACAACGATAGGTGTTTATAATTGCAGAAAATAAGAGTTGGACACCGAATTTGACTAAATTAAACGTTGTATTGTATTGTTGAACTGAGGTAGGATATTGTTAATGCATTTGTTAAAACCTTAAAAGTATTTCTATACTAAAATGTTTGGCTTGTGGATAGGTGACGAGTCAGTGAATCAAGGAGCACCGAAATCATAAGTTGTACTCTCTTTTGGAGTACAAGGTGAGTGTTTGATTTATAGATGTTGTTCTATATTGAATTGAACTTAAATTATTGGCTGTGTGCCGGTGATTGGCTTTATGCCTTAAACTATTGGCTGTGTGCCCGATGATTGGCTTAATGCCAAAAGGCTTATGCCTTAAATTATTGGCAGCTTGTCTGGTGTTACTTTTTATTTCTCGATAAACTGTTACAAGTTGAGAATATCTTTTAGCTGTACCTTTGAATATGGAATTGCATCCATGTCTCATAAACACTCCTGGATTCCATTTTGGAATCCAGTTTTGCAGGCGTTGTAGATATCCACTGCTGATTGTCTTGTGGTTGTACCCTTGCTTAGGGTAGCGTGTCGGAAAGGTTGGACGAGTTTTGGTGAAATTTTGTAGATAGGGATGTAGTTGCAGCCTATGTTAATATCTGTACAATTTAACGTTTCCTTAAGACTTCCGCTGTGTTTGTAAGAACATTATGTTTTGCATTATCAATAAAATGGTTGTTGGTTAACTTAATTGCTAGAACTTGAATGGTAGAAATGGATTGGTGGTTGATGTTGCACCCTCACGTCAGTTTGGGCTCATTGGAGTGCTGGCCCGGGGTGGGGTGTGACACTAAGGCATTAAGAACAAAGGTCAAAACCATGTACGAATTGATCAAGGCATCCAAGCGATATCAAGTTACCAAGTACTATGGAATTCCTAAGCAGGGAGACACGGCGTGGTAGATTATTCAGTGCTGCCCTCCCATAAACTATTACATCCAAAATGCCCAAGTTTGGCACAAATCTCTATTGAACTATTACACCTGGCACGGTTTAATCCAACTTTTCGGAGCCATCCAGTCCAAAGTTAAAGGTAAAAATTCTCATGGAGTGAAAAGGATTAGAAGGGTTGAAATGACTACGGTAACCGACCACCCTAAAGCCGGCACCTGCGGGTGGTGCTCCAGCTTTAATCATCTTCAAGATTTTCTCCATCAACGCCCCTCTGATGATCTGCAATGGCGTTAGCTCTGTCATCGGCGGCCTTTGCTTTAGCTCCGTCATTAGTGGCCTTGTCAACATCTCCCTCTTCGAGCCCTTCGTCCTCGCTGTCTTCAAATTCTTCAGGGGGAAGGGGTTCACACTCCTCATCCGTGTACGACAATACAAGCTCGGGAAAGATAGGCACAGGAATCTACTATGTCAAGTTCATGTCGGCCTCCAACTGCAACACACCGGCTGCAGCGGCAACCCCATCCTTGTATCCTGCTCTATAAGCAATCGATATCTTCAAGACCAACTCCTCGTTCACCGTCTCCCTCGCCTCCCTTTTGTATTCCTCTCCAGCTTGGTTAAAGCCATCCTGGTATCCCTTGGCGTCGGCCGTCTTGAGCTTCCTATTTTCCTCCTTCTTCACCTTCTCTAGCTCTCGCTCGGCAGCCTTAGCCCATTTCAGGGCAACATCCCTCTCCTACTCCAGCCTGCTCACCTTTGCCTCGGCCACTTCCAACTATCCTTCCGTCGTCTTCAGCTTCCCTCTTTAAACCTTGATCTCTTTCCGGTAGCGAGACTTCTCGACAGCCACAAGTGTTGCCTTTTTTGTGGCATTCAGCAAAGCCTGCTTAGCCTACAGAAAGATATTGATTGATTTCAGAAGAATAAAAGGAACTAAACTTAAAAGCAAAAATCAAATGGAATGTGGGAAAACCAATATACAAACCTGAACCAGAAAAGCACTCGCTTGGACGAGACTCGGCTGAAGATCTTTAGGAATCCTCTCCAGATCCTTCGGCAGTGCGAGCCCCTGAAGCATGGTGACGGTGAGACCAGGGTCGCTTTTGACGCTATCCTTGATCGTCACCAGTCTCCCATCTACCGCGGCAAAGGAAGGGGCGAACTCTTGGGCGACAACTACCTGCATAGTCTCAACGGCCTTGAGGCCCACTCCCGAGCCGAAAATAGACGACGCCTTAGGCTTCTCTTTCTCCATAGGTCGAGGGAACGGTGGCCTCTTGGTGAGAAAGTCGTGCATTGTCTTCTGCCTTTTCTCTTGGGGCATGACCGGTTCGGATCTGCTCGGCGCTATCGGAGTGTTCCACTTGAGGTTGACGCAGACGGTGTTCCTTCTTGACATCTTGTTAGCAAAGTCTAGCACAATGGTTCGCAACGGCACGTTGAATCCTGGAAGCACTGGTTCCTGAACATCACCGAACCAATAACCAGCTAACTTCTTGTACAACAGCAGCCTCACGCTCGACTCCTAACACTTCCTCTTGGCTCCTCCCCTCCGAAGGCCCCGCTTTCTCACTCGGCTCCCCCTCATTCTTCTCCTTTTTCCTAAGCTCACCCTTATAAGATGGTGTATAGCCAAGTAATGTGGGCGCGTCTCGGCAAGCTTGAAATTTCAAAACATCAACATTCTTTTCCGAAGAGACAGCATGTAGGTTCTTGGTGATGGCTTTGTGATCTGCAAAAGAAAAGGAGCGATCAGCAAAGCGGAATCGTCGAACGAAGCCAAAGTACAACACATCAAAGTAGAAAACAAAAGATGAGAAACCTCTAAAGTTTTTTACTTTCGAGACGGAGTGCCGACAGAGGACCTGGTCACCGCACTCATAATTACCATGCACCTCAACATAAAAATTGGCCCATTTATTAATGTCGGGAAGCCCAGAGATCAAGGACTCCTTCTTCCTATGAGTCGACAGGTACCTACGCTTGGTACGCCCATGCCGAGACATAATGTACGTGTTGAATAGGTCGACAACGGAGAATTCCATCCCTTGGCCTTCCTTTAGTGCGATTATGGACATAACAATCCTATAGCTATTGACAGCAAACAAATGCGGGGCTAGGTTGAACTGAGCCAGAAGCTCCCTGAGAAAAGGGTGAAGAGGCAATCAGAGCCCGGCTTCGCAAATAGCCATCAAAGGAAAGTGATGTGCTCGGGCCTATTATTGGCTTTGTCCTTAATTTGGTCGCTAGCCACTCGGCTAATAACCACATCGTCCGGGATGCCGTACTCTCAGCAAAAGTTTCTATACTCCTTAGGATCGCCATTGAGGAAATGGGCGTGGGGACAAACCTGACCCTTCTTGTAAAGATCGACAACCTCTCTGTCCTCCCCCACGTCAATGTTGTGTTCAAATTGCGCTGATGTTGAGGCTTTGGCTCTAGAGCGAAACCTCAACTCGGACGCCATTCCCCTCTGAGGGTCGGCCTCGGACGGAGTAGACGGTGTGAAAGAGATCTTAGGGTCAGTAAGGAACTCCCCGCCTCTATATTCGAAATCACTCTCGGTGTTTGAATCTTCGGACATGTTCAAGGCAACAGACCTGTTCAAAGAGACGGAGGAGCTTCAGCATCAGTTCCTACCCCTATTCAACAACTCTCAGATCAATGAGTCGGTGGAGTCGTCTCCCGAGCCTTTGGAGTCAGAGGAGATGATGATGACCGGGTGAGCCACACCTAACAAAACAAAAGAAACTGAATGAAAATCTGTGTCGTCAGTAAGTAAGTCAAAGAACCCGTGAAGTTCAGTTACACCTATAGGCTCACCCAAGACTACACTACAGTCAAGGGCTCGGAAGTCCTTCGTAGATCTAATTCATGGTTTGGCTCCGTTTCACCAAGGATAGTACGGTTGGTTTCACTTTGAAGATAGATTCAGGTTCGGTTGAAGCTAGCCAGTACCATGACTGGGGCTCGAAAGAATAGTTTGAAGATGTGGATGAACATCACTATTCACCCCCGGGTATCCACTGTTCACTGAGAACAAAAACCTCCCAAAACACAGAAAAAACAATGGAGAACGGTGCATAAAACTAAAGAAAAGCGAAGAACAACATGGATTAACCACATACCTGAAGATTTCTGGTAAATTTGGGTCTTGAATTGATGAGATCCGATGAAGGCGACAGAGTTCAAAGATAGTGTAGCTCTGGATATGGAGATATAGAGAGAGAAGTGAACAGATGGCTCTCTCTCTCCCCTCAAGCGGTTTATATAGGGGGAGAGGGAGGGCAGTTCGAATTTTCTACCCATAATGGCGACGCTGAACCGCTAGCCAATCAGCGGGTGGCAACGGCGTCGGCAGAGATTTAGGGGCTATTGTAGTAGGCCAAACCTAATGGCTCGGACCACATATCCGACGGACATGTACCAAGGCTATGCTGAAGGAGGTCCTAGTGCTTTTGAAGCCCAAGCTCGGCAATGACCGAAGCTCAGAGAAGGGTCTCACCTCACCTGCCCAACACCTTGGCTGAGAAGAGAGTTCTTTGGCACGGCCAAAGTCAGGGTTAAGCCCTTCTCAACACCACGCTCCACCCCACGCACGAAAAGTGGTTACGGCGATGGCACTCGTACAAGTGTTCAACGGAGGATACCACGTGATTACAAAAGTAGCTCTCAACGTTGGCGTAAACCAGTTCGTCTTTTGCGTTTTCCGCGACGTTCTTGCCTTTTCAATTCTCGCTCCTCTTGCCTATTTCTGCGAAAGGTCAGTACCTCTCTCTGGGTGTTTTTACAGATTTTGTTTCATTTCGAATTTGTTTACTTAATTGCTTTTTTTTTTTTATCGATAATTGATGGATGAGGTACGCCAAGAGATAATGATTGGCGCACATGGGGGCATCAGCTCACCCAGAAGCGATTTCTAGATCTTATCGGTGATGTCACAATGACGCCAACTGATTTGTGCAAGGCATGTGCTTGTACTTGGAGAGCAAGCCAAGCAGACTCTATAAATACTAAGTGATGCAGCCCTAAAGAGATACACCAAAAACTCACACTCAAACCCTAGTCTCTTGCTTTGCTCTCTGTACATTCTCATCCTCTCACCGGAAGGCTTTGCCGGGAAAACCCCGGTCAGGTCTTAGTCATGCCTTCACTGTGTAGGTTGGGGCAAGAAGGCTAAGCAACCACCGGACCCATTGAAGAGGAGTTCAGACCAAGGATCACGGGCCACACGGCCTTGTTTTTTAGGTGGCAAGATTTGGTTTTTATGGTTGGATTTGCAATTCATGTTTATGGAATATAATCCTTGGATAAAACTGGAACCGAACCTTGACTCACGGATTGGATTGAAACCGAACCGTAGGACTTTTGGTCCGGACACGGATTGTATTTTTTAAAAACCATGACTTGCGGATTAGGATTAGATTCATAGCAATCCGGTTCAATTCGGACTGCGGACAGCCCTACGTGTGTGTATGGTTCTCCTGTATTATCCAAATATGAGTGCTTGAAATGAAAATCAATTGTTTCGAAGCTGCCATCCATTGCCACGTTTGGCGTAAATATCTGTATGGGAGATACTGTGAGATATTTTGGTCGAGGCCCTGAGATATTTTGGTTCATGGGTTTCCAACAAGCTTCAATTTGGAGATATTTTTGCCTTTGCTCTCTCAGTTCACCTCGTACCGTGATTTTTAAAAGAAAACCACAATGATAGTACTTTTTGGGGTGAGGAAGGGGCCAGGGGTCGAACCCTGGTTGGTGAGGTCGCCCGTTCAACGCCCCATCTATGGTGGCGCCGACTATCGCAATCAAACTCTCTCCTCTCTCCAAAACAAGTACTCCATTGCATGAGTTTTGGGCCTTTTCGCATTCGGGTTGTGTGTGAAACGTTTGTGTGGGGATTGATGTGAGTACGTTTCAACGCATGAACCACAAGCTATGAGAAAAGGAAGGTACCTTTTGGAAATTAGTTGGGGGACCATACCAATAATAATGAAGAAAACAAAAACAAGAGACTTTTGGAGGTGTGAAAACTGAAAAATGGTAGGCTAAAATTCGGTTCCTTTTCTCAATTCCGTTGCTTGCCTATCATTTAAACTTTCTTCATGACAGGTAAACCAAGAAGTGGCTAAAACAGAATGACTTAATCAAGAAGTAAAAGGATAAACCAAGTTAGTGCATGTACAAAGGTACTTCATCTAATGAAGACCGTGATGTGTTTATGGTTTCTAATGAAAAAGGCTAGGTTAATATGACGACAAAGACGATGAACAAAACTAAAACCATAATCGAAACTTATCCCTAAAACCGAAATCATAACCACAATCAGCGGTTTTCTTTTTCTCTAAACCATAACCAAAATTGTCGGTTATCGGTTCGGCTTGATTTTTCACCATAATCAACCAGACAAATGGGGCAGAAAAAAATCAACACAAAGTGTATCAATCTCCCTAGCAACATAAAATTCGTCTTCCAAACACAAAGACACTACTCTAAGATTCTCTCTCTCTCTCTTTAGAGAAAAACTGAAACCCTAGATCTTGATTTGGGGGGGGGGGGGGGGGGGGGGGGGCGCCCCCCTCCTCCTCCCCCCTCCTCCTCCTTCCAATCTTCCCTCCTCGCCTCTCTCCTCTCTCTCTCTCTCTGCCTGCACTTCTGAGTTCCCTAGTCTTCGGGCGGCGGTGTTGATAAACGGCGAGGACTCCTCAATGCCTGTGTGGTCGGCATAAGGTGGTTCCACTGCCCTGTTTCTTGTCCGGCATCTCTAGATTTGAAGTTCTTGAACCAGTGGTGAGTTAGTAAGGTGTGTGGTTGGGTGATGGGGGTCTTTTCTGTTTTGTTTTGTTTACCAGCTGGTCTCTCCAGTCCGTGTGGTCACTGGTCTAGGTTTCCCCTAGATCCGGTTTGTTTTCCGGTCTGGGTTTCCCCTAGATCTGGCGGGCAGCGATGGTGGGTGAATAAGGACCAAGGCTTGGCCTTGTGTCTGGTTTTCACGTGTTTGTTTAGCCTTGGGGACTTAAACCGGCTGAGATGGTTCTTCAGTTATCGGTCGTTGTGGTCGCGTTTGATCGGGAATCTAGCCCACAGAGGATTTCCTTTTTGTTCTCCGCGCCCAGAGCTTGCCGTGACAACAGGGGCTTGCTGAAGTGTCATCTCCATCACTTTGGTCGAGGACCCGCAAGTCTTACGCGTCGGTGCGTCTCCTCAACCGAAGTAGGCCGGCGTGCTTATTGGAGTAGTTCAAGGTGCTGATTTTCCGTCTTCGCTTGCATTATCGTCTGTTTCCATCGGTTCTGTTTTTGCTGCCTCTGATTTGGAAGTTGTGCCTTCTCTAGGTGGCTGTTGGATAGATTGCTAGCTAGCTCCATGTGACCCGACCCTCAGAGGTGGTGTGGAGTGAGCCTTGGCTTGTGCTTAGGATCTAGACAATAGTTGCGTAGTTTTGGTATTTATGTTGTGCTTCGGTTTCATGTACGGTTCAATTTTGGTGCGGTTATCATATAAAACCAAAAGTAAACCGGCCGGTTTTTTCAAATTTAAAACCATAACCATCACCACGGATAAAAAAATTGGTTAAAAACCGTCCCGATCAGTTTGGTTTACCATATATATAGTTTGTCATATCTAAGTCTACGTACAAAATAATTTCTCAAACATACCTCATCCATACTATTGCCAGTTGATACTGATGCCTGATCAAACATACCTCAACCATCCTATTGCCAGCTGAGGTGTACACAACAATATATAATTTCTCTTCTTGAAAAGGACATTAACACACCACTTTTAGCCTATCAAACTCACATGCTCCAAGTTCCTTTCAGAACACGTGTGTCCCCAAAAAAGAGAGAGAGAGAGAGAAGAGAGAAGAGATAAGGTTCAATGGCCTCCACAGAAGAATGACATGGTAGACATGAAAACTACTAGGCCTACTTGAGTCCTCGAACTGCATTCAGAACAAAATCCAAAACTATCGCATTTGATTTTGCAGACAAGACTAATCCACATTCCACATTGAATCTTCTGTCAAATAAACTCCAATCATTCTTTAGTTAAGATCACTACTCCTTCACCCACATTTCCTTACCAGTCCCAAATTTCCATAATTTCTAGTAAATACTAGAGGCGTAAGCCGCGTAACAATACTTAACTTCTCTAAGAAAGTGGCGGCTCGCATGCCTTGAAATTTCAGGATGTCTTGAATTCCAGTCCAATAATATGCGTCCTAAAATAATGCAAACAAAATCGGGAGTTATCTTTTTAACCATCCCAGGAGTAAAAAGGTTTGATCATGTAAAGGTATATAATGAACCTGACCATGGAATACTAAAAGAAGGACCAACCACAAAAACAAATTCAATTGACGTACGTTTTCCACATAGAATACATTCATCAACCGACATATATATGTGCGTGCCGGTGCCAGCGCACATAGAGAGTCGGTGTGCAATTCATTTCGAGTCAGTGGAAGAAATCTGTTAAATTCCGTAGTGCTTAAAACAAACCATTGAGAAGAAAAGGAAAGAGAGGTTGATCAGAACTAACTACATGTGCCATGTTATAAAAAGGCAGTGCTAGGGACACAAACAATCGGACACAAAATCCGACTACGGATGTGTTTAAAACCGTCTGATGCACGTGAGTCCTGTGTGATCAGACTCGTCTGGGTCCAAAGCGTTTTCCCAAAAGATGAGTCAGCCTACAATTAGAAGACAATGATATCTACCTAAACTTTTCCCAACTTTCTGTACGTACCATCCAACAAGCTCTTTTTTCAACACCTAAATTCTGATTGGTTGGTGATCTTCTGTTGGTTAAAGGAAGCTGATTCCCAAAATAGACTTCATAGAAAAACACGCAATGGATAAATGCGGTTTGACGTGTAATGTGTGGTAGGAGAAGTGTAAGAAACTAGACCATATGCCGGCTTCAAAACATTTAAGATTTAATTGACAGATTCAAAACACTCAAGATACAAATGTCAGAATCACAACATACTATCAAGTTTCAAATTCCAAAAGGATGTAAAAGCCGTAAGCAAAAATGCCAATCAAAACATTAATTTTCAGGCTAGAAACCAAGTCAAGAAATTGAGATCCTCAGGAGATGACTGTTACGAATATGAATATTGCGATATAATCGGAAATTCCGGAGTACAATTCCATTAACAATATAAACGTATTACAGATTATATGTTACATGAACAGAAAAAGAAACGTATAGAAAATTGTAACAGGGAACCGAGCCCTGAATTAGTCACCTAAAAATAGATTCACCGCCTCACCGTTGGGTGTTGTAGGTTGATCGGCGTCTGTCTCCCAGAATAGAACGGTCAAACCACGGCTACCGGAACACCACCAGAAAACCGCCTTGGCGAACTGAATGCTACTTCTGTCTCTCTCTCACACAAAAACAATATCAATATCAGAGTGGATTTGTGATTTTGTAAACTCGTGAGTCACTTCTGAAAATGGGATGCTGAATATATACACCAGGTCGCCCTTGTAACAGTCCGGAATTGAATTCGGGGGCCATTAATACGCAGCAATGAATTGGAAAAAACTGCCGAAATCAATACATGATTCAATAATCCTGCCAATAACCATACATTATGGGCAATAACTTGCTGAAAAACTGCTGAAAATCTGTGGAACTCGTCCAGATACAATGAACCGGAAAGAGGGATCATTCGGTTGCCTCAGTGACCCTCCGTGTGCCCCAATTTCCATTCACTAATCTGAAAATTTTCCAACAATGACTACCGCGGTTATGTAACTAGACTTTCAAAATGTGTTCACATAAACAATGTTTAATCGGGTATCAGGTAAATCTTTATTTTACGCAGCTTTAGTTGTGTGTATGGATATGAACACGACACACTTTTCATGCATGCGTTTTTTTTTTAACCATGCTACTGGTACAGACAATCTGTGCACAGATTTTGTGGTGGGGCCCACCACGGGTCCCACACAAATGATCCGAGCCGTTCATTAAATGTAAAATATTTTTTCAAGAGTCCCCGTAAAAAATCAGCTCAATCTAATACCTATAAGTACTCGATCGAATTATCTAAATTTTCATTTAGATTTCCGGGTAATGAAAAGTTAGATGATTAGATCAAGCACCTATAGGTATTGGATTGAGCTGATTTTTTAGAGAAACCCTTGAAAAAATGTTTTACATTTAATGAACGGCTCGGATCATTTGTGTGGGACCAATGGTGGGCCCCACCACAAAATCTGTGTACAATCTGTGCACAGATGGTATGTACCAGTAGCATTTCGGTTTTTTTTTTTTTGCATTTACTGTGATTCAAAACATTCAAGCTTAAGACTTGGGATTCTTTTGTCAATCTTGCATTGGAACGTCTCTGCCCTTGTGCATATCAAAAAACTAGTGCAACAGAACATACGGATATATATATGTGCATAAAGCGCCGTGTATTTCAACTCCAATGGCAAGGACGACACAGCAATGGAAATACCACAAAAATAAATAAATAAAATAGACACAAATTTGTTACAAAAGGTAATGTAAAATAAAATCCATGAAACTGAAAGCAGAGAATTCGTAGCCACCACATGTTTTCCTTATGGAAAGAGTCCCAGCTCTTATCCGAAACTAACAAAAAGCAAAGAATATTCTCACCCACATATACCCAGATTGCCACGTAATAAACATAAAACATACAAAAAAGAGAACTTGACCGAGGCAAAACAAAACCACCCATTAGTGATCAGACCATTACATATGGCTGTGGTTTTGGTGGAAACCAAGAAGGATCGAGAAACCAACAAATTTCTTTTCTTTTCTATTTTTCCCCCTCATACGAGTTTGAAAAGCCTATAAAGGTAACTCATTCTTTTCTTTTTTTTTATCGGGAAAAAAAAAATTCATTCAGATAAAAGAATGAAATCATGTACAATAAAAATAAGAAAAGAATGAGAGAGTCTCGGAGAATGCACAATACATCCTATTACTGCTACCCGCATATCTTTTCTTCATCATTCCACATGATATACCGAAACATATTAGCAATCCATCTAAATTGACATTTAAAACAAATGAAAAAACTAAAAGCAGAAAGGAGAAAATTAAGGTTAATTGGGCAGCTTCCAAAGTTCCACCTGGTCTACGTACAGAATATCAACCATTTTTGCATCCATATCAATCATATAAGTAATATCTACCAATTTCAGCGTAATATCCGTGTCCAGATGCAGCGTTAACAGTGACAATACTAGGCTAAATCACAAAAGATTAACGCGGGGCAACAAGATATTTTTATGGCTGCCGATCAAAAGAAGAAGATATTATTAGGGCTACTGTAGCAGCTAAGATCTTCTTAATTGGTGCTACAATTTACCCATGAATATCTGTGAGGACTGATTAGCAATATCATGAGCATGGCAAAACTATTTACTGTCCAAAAGACAGTGCTTGAGGTAACTTAACTACATTTGCCAAATACAAATCTCATTTCAAACTTTTTCTATCTTCTAGCAAATTGACAGTTGAATTCCAAAATTCCTGGACACTCTTTTCTTTTCAAGTCCCTACATTTTTTAAGAATTCCAAAAGTGGCATAAACGCATTCAAGAATCTCACGTGATTCTGCGGCTGAAAAGCGCTTAGTACATGGGTACCCCAAAAACTCGGTACATAAGATCTCTGATGATGACTTAGGAAAAAAAGGTGAGCTGACTGATATTGATTTTTTGCACTTTTTCCTTTAAGTCAGAGCCCACCACTATTGTTTCCTTCAGAAACCCAGATGCAAGTTTTCCTTTATATATAGCAGCACACATTGCCTTCATTCATTCCCACACCTATCTTATCTCTTCAAAATACCAAACAAAGATCACAGTATGGCTTTGACACTGCGTTCTTCAACTTCTTTTATCAATCTAAGAGATGCAAGAAGTTTCAAAACTCTTGATGAATTCTCCAGCATGGTTTGTTTTACACAAATCAGGCCATCGTGCCGCCTCAAAGCCAAGAGTTCGATGCAAGAAACTCAACTCTTGCATGAAAAAACCTTGAATCTGGAAGACAGGAGAAGCGACAAGTGGGAAAAGCTCCACGGGCTAACGGAAGCACACGGAAAGAGCGATTCCAGGGTGCCTGTGTTTGTGATGCTGCCACTAGACACCGTATCGTACGGGGGCCACTTGAACAAGCCGAGAGCGATGAATGCCAGCTTGATGGCACTAAAAAGTGCAGGAGTTGAAGGAGTGATGGTCGACGCTTGGTGGGGATTGGTGGAGAAAGAAGGGCCGTCCAAGTACAACTGGGAAGGGTATGCTGAGCTTGTAAAGATGGTGCAAAAGCATGGGTTAAAGCTACAAGTTGTTATGTCGTTTCATCAGTGCGGAGGAAATGTTGGAGACTCTTGCAGGTATGAGAGTGTTATTGTAATTTGTTTTCAAATGATTTTCCAGCATTCACTTTCCCCAATAGACTAACCTAATACTATATAGGTCTACAGGAGTATACACAATTATACCTATTTATAGTTTTATATAGGTAAAGATAACATTGAAGATCCCCACAAGGGACTCAACCTCTTAGGTATGCACTATACCCCTCAAAATTTCTGAAAGATAACCCAGTGAAGCACAAATACTTAGGTTGTTCCTGGCTCATCGCTCGTCGTCTGCTTGTTTTTGGTTAACTATGAAGCACAAATACTTCTAATTGGGAGTCATATCCCTATCTTATCCGTATTCGATACTATTAATCATTTAATACTCTTGAATACATATTTCGGTAGTATCATCTTTTAATTCTTTTTGTATCACATACTTTTTGGATACTTGAAGAACATATCCGAACTTTAATTTTATGAAATTAAGATTGTGACACTCCTTGCACAATAGTATATTATAATTGTTACGAATAATGAAAATTATTGATTTGTAGCTCTTAACTTACTTTCTAGAAAGAGGGACATACTGAGATTCTTGAACGTTTTATTGTATGGGAAATAGCATATCAGTGGAGAAAGGGGTAAATAATGCCCAAGTGATGGAAAGGTTTTTTCGAAATTGCATAAATATGGAACGGAGGAAAAAAAATTCCCCATATATGAAACGGAGGAAAAAATATTCCCCATACATGGAGTCCGAATCTGGGTCTCCTACGTTGCCCCTTCTATGAATCTAAGTTACCCCTTCTATGAACTTCCTTGGTATTCAATTTCTTGAGCATTTCTTCAATCTTTTTACCATTTCTATTATTTTTTGAGAAATTTGGGATCTGGGTTTCTTGTAGATTTCCATGAAACGGACCAACTGAAATTCTCCATGCATGAAATGAAGGAAATTTTTTTTCCAAAACATGAAGTCGGTTTGTAGTTAAATTTGAGTTTGAACCTAAGTTGCCCCTTCTGTGAATTTAAGTTGCCCCGTCTATGGATCTAAGTTGCCCCTTCTATGAACTTCCTGAGTATTCAATTTTTTGAACATTTCTTCAATCTCCTTACCATTTCTATTATTTTCTGAGAAATTTGAGATCAGGGTTACTTGCATATTTGAGTTTTTAAAGTATTATTTTTGGGTAATTTTTTAGAAAGAGAAATGATAGAGAAAATAAGATGTATGTTTTCTAGCATCCACTTTATACTTTTGCTTTTAGATTCTAGGAATTGCCACTTAAAATTTCTTGTTTGGTTTTACTTGAAAATGTGAAGAAGTTATGCTACTAGCTAATTAAGGGGCAATTTAGGTTCATAGAGGAGACAACTTAGGTCTATAAAAGTGACAACTTAAATTCATAGAAGGAGCAACTTAGATTCAAACTCAGATTTGACTACAAACCGACTTCATGTTTTGGGAATTTTTTCCTCCGTTTCATGCATGGAGAATTTTAGTTGGTCCGTTTCATGCAAATCTACAAATAACTCAGATCCCAAATTTCTCAAAAAATAATAGAAATGGTAAGGAGATTGAAGAAATACTCAAAAAATCGAATACCTAAGAAGTTCATAGAAGGGGCAACTTAGATCCATAGAATAAGCAACTTTAATTCATAGAAGGGGCAACTTAGAAGATCCAGATTCGAACTCCATGTATGGGGAATATTTTTTCCTCCGTTTCATGTATGGGAAATTTTTTTCCTCCGTTCCATATTCATGCAAGTTCGAAAAAACCTCTCCATCACTTGGGCAATATTTACCCCTTTCTCCACTAAAATGCTATTTCCCCTTATTGTATCATACATGTGTTCAATAAAATTAAACTTCAATAATGGAGCAAGTAACCAAGAGACTTATGCAGTAGTTCTATCCTGTTCTTGTTATTATGGCTGATACAATGCTACAAACCTTTAAAAACGTCTTTTAGTCTAACGTATCCTAGCTGTATACATATCTTGTTTTTTTTTGGATTTTCTTGTATCGTTGTATCCATATCGTATTGTGTCCGTATCGCATATCAGTATCCATGCTTCATAGTAGGCTATTAAGGATTCCTTTCTTCCCTTTATAAGCCAAAAAAGCTCTCTAAGGGCATTTTTTATCCATTGAACTGAAGAAGGCTTCTGTTGAAATGCCTCTTTTTACGATATCCCTCCACTGTGAGCTAAAAGCAAGAAAAGCCCGATACCTAGTTGAACAATTTATTACCTTTGTAACAGCAAACTGTCTTATGGATAAATTGGTCAAAAGTTTGTATCTCTTGCATTCTAAGGACCCCTTTACCGTGTGAGAAGGAATTAATCAAGCAATATATTTTGATAACCTTTTTCTTGTGTTGATTTTTCAGCATTCCTCTACCCCCATGGGTGCTTGAAGAAATCAGCAAAAACCCTGACCTTGTCTACACAGACAGATCAGGCCGGAGAAATCCCGAATATATCTCCTTGGGTTGTGATTCATTACCTGTGCTTGGAGGAAGAACACCCATCCAGGTCTACTCTGATTACATGAGAAGCTTCCGCGACACATTCAAGGATTACCTGGGGGACGTTATTGTGGTAAGGATTATCTTTCAAATTACCTCTCTTGTGTAGAATTATGAGGGTGTTGAAACCAATAATAAAAGTGATAACCAAACGAAAATGATGTATAATGAAACATCACCAGTGGACACCATAACAGACTAATACTGTTTCTCAATCTGAGGATCTTCAGTCTTATATGAGGAGAAAAAGGAGGAAATAAACAAGGCAGCAAAGGATCATAAACCCTATTTTAGACAAGCAATCGTGTATGGTAACAGATGGAAGCACACCACATAAGCATATTAAAAAGGTCCAACGGACAAAATCTGATGGACCCTTTAGGGCAAAGACTGTTATGGACTTATGGGTCCTTCACCCTAAAGGACCCATGAAGATAGACCCCATTTCCTCAGTTTCACTATGAGTTTACAAGTTGAATGGACACTTGACCATACTTAATGTCAGCCACAGAGACAAAGCCAGATCTAAGGAAACTTAAGAAGAATGAAACAGATAACCAATGGTCTGTCAGCCAATCTTCCCATAGTGTACGGACTATGGAATACAAATGGTGGATAGCTATAATCTCCTATCGTTTGACATGCTACAATTATGAACATAGCCTGTTTTAGCAGTAGAAACTAAATTCTTTTTCTAACGCAGGAAATTCAAGTAGGTATGGGCCCTTGCGGAGAGCTCAGATATCCATCCTACCCAGAAAGCAATGGAACTTGGAGGTTTCCGGGAATTGGAGAATTTCAGTGCTATGACAAGGTAATTGAAAGTGCATTTTTTCGTACATCCCTTCAAATTTGAACTCTATATGAAGTAAGAATTGATGAGCACAATTTAGGAAACTTGATCAGAGGATTAGGCATCCACATCTTGTAAACAAGAAAAAATGGGAACATGCATCATGCTAAATCTTTCACCATAGCATCAAAAAAGACAGAAACCTATTGTAAATGGTAATTAAGCTAAGTTACAAGGGCTATTATTCCCTTTCTTATAAAAGAATACTTGCCCTTTTTGATACTCTGGTATACAAAACACCAGTTTATCAACTGAAATTGGCATGGTAACATTGTAAGTTTGTAACATATGGTACATATTTTCTGAGTCCATGTACCAAATTAGAAGTTTGAAGAGTCTAACACCTAGACACACCCCCACACACATGATGCTCGTACCCTAGTCCATAAAACATAAATTGCATGTAATGAGTTTCTAACAAATCTACCCCACAAACAGTACATGAAGGCTTCACTTCAAGCATCTGCAGAGACATTGGGGAAAACTGACTGGGGAACGAGTGGGCCTCTTGATTCCGGTCAGTACAACCAATACCCAGAAGACACTGCCTTTTTCCGAAGAGATGGAATTTGGAACAATGAGTATGGACAATTCTTCCTAAAGTGGTACTCTGGGATGCTACTAGAGCATGGAGACAGAATCCTAGCAGCTGCAAAAGGAATATTCCAAGGAACTGGAGCTAAACTATCTGGAAAAGTGGCTGGGATTCATTGGCACTACAGAAGTAGATCCCATGCGCCCGAACTGACTGCTGGATACTACAACACTAGACATCAAGATGGTTACCTACCAATAGCACGGATGATGGGTAAGCATGGAGTGGTACTGAACTTCACATGCATGGAAATGAGAGATGGAGAGCAACCCGAGAATGCAAACTGCTCACCAGAAGGGCTAGTTCGGCAAGTAAAGATGGCAACAAAAGCTGCAAAAATAGAACTCGCTGGAGAGAACGCGTTGGAGAGATACGACGCCGGTGCGTACGCACAAGTTTTGACAACAAGTAGATTGGACTCTGGGAATGGATTGAGTGCATTTACATACTTGAGATTGAATAAGAGGTTGTTTGATGGGGAGAATTGGAGGCACTTGGTGGAATTCGTGAAGAGCATGTCAGAAGGTGGTCGGAGCACAAGACTTCCGGAGAGTGACACAAGCAGAACGGACCTTTTTGTTGGATTCATAAAGCAGAAAAATGCGAGCAAGACAAAGGAGGCCGCTCTTGTGTAAAGTAATGTATATATGCATGTTCAATACCAAATCGTCTAGTGTAACTACTATGTACATGGAGAGAAAAAGGATCGAAAATACGGTATATTCGACATGCTTAGCTATGCTTTGAAGCTGGTTCACAACAAAATAAAGAAAATTGTATTTCGTATCTAGAGATCATTAAATCAGAAAACTTCAATATACTCCTATCTTTAATATGATTATTATGAAGTTGGCTTCGATCAGGAATCATGGTTTGTGGTATCAACCACCAGTACAACACTCACCAGTACAAAACCCAAGTGCTGCACCAATGAATCAGCATGACTCCATACAAAAGTCGATCTATTTCACACTATGCTTGACAAACTAACCAGCTTAGTTAACAACTGAGTTTGATGGTGAAATTGCGTGCTCAGATTCAAGTCTCCCTAGGAGGTCAAACACCATGTTCAATGATTCGCCTTTTGGAAGGTGACCGTGGCTCAAAAATAGGTGAACAAACACAATAAGCATTGCCAAAATTACCATGGAAATTGTAAATGTGAATTGGTGGCGGAACGACACAGCAAATCGGTACATACTGAAAGAAATTTATGAACCAGTATCCTACTATATATCAGGGCCAAGTGATACCACTACCAGAGTATTGAACTATTGTATCCTGAAAAGACATTTGTCCACCCACTATACCTGAGATCAGTGTCCTATACCTATGATCAATCTTAACTTCTTGTGAAATCTCCGACTCCTAAGCCCTTGAAGTAGGCTTTTCTGGACAAAACCAAATACTTTAGCTAGTTGTCCTTGCAAAAATGTGTATCACCATGACAGGTGAACCATAACACCAAGAAAGACACATAGTAATCAGCATAATAGTCGAGTCCATCAGGAGCAAACACAGCCCATCTCAGGACATGCGATATTCTTCTATACCGGTAATTTCATTGCAATAGCTTTCTACAGCACAACTTGTCGCATATATTCCCTTCCCAATTCAAAACAGATTAAGACAACACTAGTTAATGCCTTTTTGGTTCAAAATATGGAAAACAAAAAATCCAATTCCAAATCCACTTATTAGAGCATCTGCAGTGGAATAACTAAAAGTTGTCACATCATTATTTATTTATACATTTAAGGGGTTGCTAATGTTAGCAATGTGGAGGTCCACAATGGTACAATCAAATTTAAATAACCAAAACTTGCCACGTCACATTTCCAACTTATAAAAATCTAAAAATTGTGACATAGAAAATAATTTTTTTAAAATAGTTTTCAAACTAATAAAAATAGGTTATTAGAAAAGGAGAAAATAGTTTTTTGAAAACTTTGATTTAAAAAAACAGTTTTTGGGAAAAAGTTTTTAAAAAACCAGTTTTTGAATAAAAAGATTTTGAAAAAAAAAAGTTTTTTTTTAATAAAAAGAACAGTTTTTGAAAAAAAAATTTAGTTAAAAAATGCTATGAAATAAACTGTTGTGGCAAAAAAAAAAAAACTGTTTTTAAAAGTATTTTTCATAGAAACATGTTGAAAATGGAAGAGAAAGAAGGTTTTTGTGGAATGATGATATACTTGATTGAGGAAATGTGGGGACAACTAAATTTGATTATTGGCAAAATGTTCCTATTTTTGATTATCCAAAGGCCAAAATTTAATGAGTTGTTAAAAGGTTGCTAAGTTTGGTTATTACAATGCAAGCTCTTTTTTGAGTAAATGTTGCAAACCTTAGCAACCTTTTGGTTTTGATTATATCACTGTTAATGCTCTTACTCATATCTCCAATCATTACTCTCATTTCTCTCTATCCACTCATTCCCCTATCTCAAATCATTATTCTTGTTTCTTTCTCTATCTCTCCCCACTCATTATCATTTATCACTATTTCCAATTATTACCTTAATTTCTATCCACTCATTATCCCAAAAACACTTTTCAAATTTTCCCAAAATTGTAAACCGAACAAAGCATAAGCTATCGCATCACTTTGGTTTGATACAACTTCCATATGTTATAATCAACCATCCTTCACAAACCAGTACGATCGTTTTTTTTTTCTTTTGTAACGGAGATACTTTTCCCTTCCTTATCAATTACGTACAGTTTCTAAAAAATTGCTTCTCCAGCAAATAATCACTTTGTTCACTTACAAGTTTTGACGTCGGACAAGTGGCCGCTGAATTCCTGGATCAATTGCACTGTTGTAAGTCCAAGAAGGTTTTAATTGTTGCCTGATTTAGCAAATTTCGGATGAGCTCAAATTGAGCTCAAACTTGGTGGGCTGAAGTAGAATTGCACTCCAGTCATGACTCACCTCCTTAAGTTCCGTGGCCTATGGTGGATTTCAGCCTGATTCTTTTGTTTAGGCCTTCAATTTAATGTTTTTGCTATTTTAGGAAAGTTTTAGATTGTTAATAACTCTTAACGTATGATTCCGTAGAGGGTGGTTCCAGTTGGGGAAGGCTTATTTTTCTTTCTATTTTTCAATTTTCGTAGTTTCCCTAATTTTTGGATTTTTTATTTTGTCAATCTATTTTCTAGGATTTATAGGTTTAGGCCTTATAAAAGGGGTTGTGACCTAATTTCGTACTTAACTTTTAATCAATATTATTCTTAGAGTTTTTCTCTCTTCTTGTGGATTCAAGAACTGCTCGATTTTCTCGAGTGTTTATTTGTTTGGATTTGTATGCTAACTAATGTCTTTTTAATTTCGCTGCGTCAAGTTTAGAAAAAAAAAATTACTCTTTGCATGATTCTCAATAAGTTCCTCTATGTCTCTCCACTCATTATATCAAAAAAAAATTCTCAAAACTCCAAACTAAACAAAGTGAATATTAATTTTTCTATGGTGCTCTTTTTGCTCATGATCCAAATTCCAAACGCCCACGACGAAATCTTTAAGGCGCATCTCAATAATCAACCTCCTAAGGTTAAAATAAAAGGAAAGAATTGCAACATAAAATTGTTTAAAAAACTTGTAACGCCTTGATTTTCAGACACGTTAATTAAATCGTTTTTAATGAATTTAATAATTCATAAAATTAATTTAAGAAATGAAATTTTATTACATAGAGTTTAGCAGTGAAAATCTCAAATACTAAATTCAAAACTACTTAATTGTCTACAACTCAACAAAATAAAATATAGTTTGACAAATGTGATAACACTTTTGGAAATTCAAATAACGATACTTCAAAATAGCAGAGCTTATAAGGGTAAGATATTCAAGGCTTGACAAACTCTCCCATCTCAGTTGGGAGATCGATCAATCTGATACTGATCATCTTGTAGAGTATTCAGTTCTTCGGTCTCCTAATTACCTGACATGAAACACCAACCCAACAGTACTATAATAAGTTTTGAAACTCAATAGATAATCCCAACTCTAATAACCCCATACACTCTAGTTAGCAGTTCTACAACATTACAATTGATGATAATACACAAAAGGTACAGAATAATAACACATCGTCATTTTCTTTACTATTCATCAACTTACATGAAATCTAAAGATCCTCTCTACGAGATCCTTTCCTCCCACATCCACTAACTACAACCGTCTCATGGGTCCATCATTCCTCTTGCGTATCCTGTACCAGGGTCCTAGGTGAGCGCACCTAAATTATGTACTTAGCACCTAAATTATGTACTTAGCATGTCTCACTTAAGACTATAACAGGAGGATCAAGTCCTCCCATGACGCATTGTACATTAAGGTTGGACATCCACTACCACTAACATTAACCGTCTCATGAGACCTATTCCCTCTTTAACATAAGAAGCAAATTTTTCCATGACGCATCATACATTAGCTTCATAACATTTCTCAACACAGGGCCCCATTGGTTACCCTTGCCATCACCATGGCTCATATCACAATCCACACACTCACACTTCCAACACTTTACCATTTTTCATTTACTTAACATCGTCTACGTGAGTCAATACTCATAATCACCCAGGAACCTAAGTGAATTCTAGCACGTACAACATGATACAATCAATAATAGCTCAATTCATAACACAGTACATTTCAATGAGATAACAATATAACAATCAATGTGTGCAAATAATCAAACACGTAAGAAATTTGGATTGGGCCAAAGCCTTTTGGATTATTAAGTTTTGTTGAACAAGTATGTTCATTTATTGATTTTGTTAGAGTAACTATTGTAATTGTAAGTATAAGCTACCAACTTAGTAAGTCAAAGTACTTTAAATTAATCTACTTTCCCTTTTCTTGTTCGTTAGCTAACCTTTTAATTATTATCATTTTTATAGTTGCTTTTTCTATTTTCACAAAACTAGTTGACCCTTAACTTCTGACATATTTTGTTTTACACTAAGAGTAAAGTCCTCTTGTTAATTCTTTTCAAAATCCCCCTTTTCAAATGTTTACTAGTTCACGGTAGTTTATTTAGTCACTATTTTTCTAATATACAACATAATATTTTATTAGAAAGTTCAATTAATAAATTATTATTCTAACTTGATTCTAAGATTTCTAAATTTTAGTTATAGCTTACTTCCTAATGACAATTATTTAAGAAGTGCAGGTGGACTCATTGGTTTAGTAGTTATACACAAGGTTAACACCTAAATCATAAAAATAAACATTTGACAACTTAGGATATCATTCTATCATAAATACTGTAGATAGGTAAACTCAATTAGGGCTCAAGTAAAACATATCAGTACATAGCATGCATCAATTACTTTACACATATAAAATATAAACAAATAGTGGTAGAAATAAATATAAACATTATCTAGGGTCAGATCTGAAAACAAAAAAATAGCACAAGGGTCTAAGTGAAATAACAGTCAAACATTTCCCAACCTTTCGTGCATGCTACAGTGATTATTTTTGGAAAAACAGAGTATCGTTTTGTTTTCACCGGTTTTGATCCGTAGTCCGATTTCAACCATTATAACTCCTTAAACTAAACATATAGGGATTATTTTATACCTAGGAGATAGTAGGGAAGCGATTATACTACCTCGATCCGGACAAAAAGCTCGACCATGGAGTTCGGTGGGTGTTCATTGTGTTGGAAGGGAGGGTATCTAGTATATATTTGGATAAGATTTTTGAAGGGGAAGAATACTTGTATTTCACTTAGAACTTGAATTTTTTTTTTGACATAGTACATAATGAGTAGAACCCATCCACATTTATAGTGTTCTATGGAAGGTTTGTAGATATCTTTTACAAGATAGTTTATAGGTACATTCTAGATTTTACACATGTGACTTATACTAACAACAAATATCTAGATATTTTCTAGGGATATTCTAGAACTCTTCTAGAAACTAGGTCTTCTAGAAACAAGATATTTATACTCCTCCAATAATATCTTCTATTTGGACTTCTTTATTGGGTTTGTCTTAGATTTTATTTTTCTTGGGCCAAAATACCAAATCAAGTTTATGCTCCAACATCCCTCCTTAAACTTGATTTAGTAACTCCGAGAAGATTTCTTAGCTTGTAGAGGACTTCATACTTGAGCGGCTTGGTGAGGATATCAGCAATTTGATCTTCCGATCTTGTGAATGTCATTCGGATCTCCATGTTAGCCATCCATTCTCTTATGAAATGATACCTTGTATCTATATGCTTGCTACGATCATGGAAGACTGAATTCTTGGCTAGTACTATGGCTGATTGATTGTCCACGAATATCTTTGTTGCTTCTTCTTGTGCAAAATGAAGCTCCTTAGCCACATTGCATGACATACACATGAGGCAACAGCTACATATGCCTCACAAGTGGAGAGAGTGACAATTGGTTGCTTCTTCGAAATCCAAGTGAATGCCGTGTCACCAATGTAGAATAGAAAATCGGTTATGCTCTTCCAGTCATCTAAGTCTCCAGCCCAATCACTGTCACTATATCCAACAATCCGGAAACTGTTAGATGATAAATAAAATAGGCCAAAATCAAGTGTACCTTTTATGTAGCGGAGAATCCTCTTTGCAGTTTTTAAATGCGTCACGGTTGGCTCCTCCATGAATCGGCTAACTAGTCCAACTCCGAAGAGTATGTCTAGTCTTGTGCAAGTCAAGTAGCGCAAGCCTCCCACCAAGCTCTTGAAATATGTTAATCCACTTTTTCTCCTTCATCAAGCCTTGATAACTTAACTATGCATTCCACTGGTGTGCTAATTGGTTTGCAGTTAGCCATGTTGAATTTCTTGAGCACTTCTTTCGCATAGCCTTCTTGGGAGATGAAAATGCCACATTTGCTTTGCTTTACTTCGATTCCAAGATAGTATGACATGAGCCCAATATCCATCATTTCAAACTCCCGCTTGAACTCTTCAAACATTCTTGGGTTGTTGCCGGTGAAGATCAAATCGTTTACGTACAAGCAAACAACCAAAATATCTCCATTCTCCACTTTGGTGTAAAGGGCATGCTCATGAGGGCATTTAGTGAAATTATTTTCTTGAAAATATTTATCAATTCTAGTATTCCATGCCCTTGGAGCTTGTTTTAAACCATATAAAGCCTTGTTTAGCTTTAAAACTTTATTGTCATGCCCTTTCACCTCATAACCCATAGGTTGCTCTATATAAACTTCTTCTTCGAGAAAGCCATTTAAGAAAGTAGATTTAACATCCATTTGATAGATGTTCCATTTCATTTGAGCCGCTATAGAAACAATTAATCTTATAGTTTCTAAGCGAGCAACGGGAGCGAATACCTCATCATAGTCGATGACAGCTTGTTGCTTGTATCCTTTGGCGACAAGTCTTGCTTTGTATCGCTCCACTTCTCCTTTGGCATTCTTTTTGGCTTTGTACACCCACTTCACACCAATTGCTTTGCGGCCTTTTGGAAGATTGGCTAGCTCCCATGTGTCATTCTTCTTGATTGCTTGTATCTCTTTGTCCATGGCATCTCTCCATTTCTTGCTTTGCACCGCTTCTTCAAAATCTAATGGTTCACAATCTACAAAAAGACAAAATAAGGTGAGATTGTCTTGGTTTGCCGTTACCTCATAGAGCTCTTGTAGATTCCTCAAGCGGTGCGGCCTTTTGCTTGAGCTTTCCTCTGATGATGGATCTTCTTGGTTTGGAGTTGGTGATGGAGGTGGTGTCATGGGCTCTTGTGGCTCTTCTCTTTCTTCCGAACTTTCTTGGAACGAAGGAAAGAAATCATGTTGCTCCTCTTCTTGAGTCTCCCAATCCCACGTGCTTTCTTCGTCAAAGACCACGTCTCGGCTTGAAATCACCTTTCCATTGCTTGGATTATACAATTTGTAGCCTTTGGACCTTGAATCATAGCCGATGAAGACATCCTTCTCGCTTCTATCATCAAGTTTGGGCCGCTTTTGCTCCGGCACTTGTGCATAGGCAATGCTCCTAAAAACTCGCAAGTGTGAGATCCCAGGCTTTCTTTCGCTCCATGCTTCTTGTGGAGTCTTCCCCCAAACACTTCGTGCGGGAGAGCGGTTTGACAAGTAAACCGCACAATCAACTGCTTCAACCCAAAATTCTTTCAGCATTCTCTTGCTCTTCCACATACTTCGAGCTGCGTTAAGAATGGATCTATTTTTTCTTTCGACAACACCATTTTGTTGAGGAGAGTACGGAAGTGTTAGAGGACGGCGAATCCCATTTTCTTCATAACAATCATTAAATTCGTTTGAGGTGAATTCGCCTCCTCTGTCAGATCACATGACTTTTATATCATAGCCACTTTCTTTTTCAACAAGTGCCTTGAAGTTTTTGAAAACATTATACACTTCCAACTTTTGTTTCAAAAAATAGACCCATGTCTTGCAGCTAAAATCATCAAAAAGAGAAGAAAGTATCTATTTTTGCCAAGAGAATAAGGATCAATTGGTCTACACACATTGGTGTGAATAAGTTCCAAAGGCTTTCTTGCTCTTGTTATTGCCTCTCTTGGAAAGCTTTTTCTAAAGTGCTTACCACGAAGGCATCCTTCACAAAATTGATCCGGGTGATTAATGGAAGGCAATCCTTTCACTATTCCATTTTCGGACAACAATTTTAGTCCCCCAAAATTTAAATGCCCAAATATTAAGTGCCAAAGCCAAGTGGTATCTTGTAGCATGATTTTAAGCATTTAGCAACATCATTTTGTATATTTAACAAGAACATTCTATTGCTTATCATTGGCACTTGGGCAATCAAGTCTCTTTTGTCATTTCTTATAAAAAAGACTACGATTCTTCATGTGGATATCATAGCCTTTTTCTAAGAGTTGTCCAATACTCAGAATGTTGGTTTTCATGTTGGGGACATAATAAACATTTGAAATAAGTTGGTGCCTTCCCTTTTTTAAGTGAAACAAAATTTTACCTCTTCCTTTCACCATAACTTTGGATAGATCTCCAAAGGGAACACTGCCGCTTATCGATTCATGAAGCTTCACGAACAAGCCTTTGTCTCCACACATATGGTTGCTTGCTTCTGTGTCAAAATACCATGTATTCTTGTCTTCGCCTTCTTTGGCCTTATATGCCAATAACACCGTAGATTCTACTTCTTCTCCTTTGCTAACAAGGTTAGCTTTCTCTTCCACATGGTTAGTATTATTTTCACATTCCCAAGCAAAATGACCAAACTTTTGACAATTATAACATTTAACTTGAGATTTGTCATACATTTGCCTTCCGTTGCCATAATTTCCTCTCCCATGACCTCTATTTGGATGGAAATTTTGACTTCTTTCTTCATTGTGATATTGTCCTCCTCTTCCTTGTCCTTCTCCTCGACGACGACCACGACCATGTCCTCGGCCACGGTCACATCCACGACCATTTAGATTCACATCACATCTTTCATTTAGATTGAGCCTTGTTTGAAGAACTTGCTCCAATGGCTCTTTCTTCCTTCTGTTGATCTTCAACTCATGGGCTTCCAATGATCCCATGAGTTCATCAATAGCCATGGAATCAACAATTTTTGATTCCTCAGTGGCCGCAACAACACAGTCAAATTTTGAATCCAATGACCAGAGGATTTTTTCAACCACCCGGACAACATTCAAATTTTCACCATTTGCTTTCATTTGATTTACAACTGCCAAAACTCTTGAAAAATAGTCCGAAATTGATTCGAAAGTGTTCATTTGTAAAGCTTCAAACTCACCTCAAAGAGTTTTGGAGACGAACTCACTTTACTTTGTCTGCTCCTTTGAAGGAATTTTGGAGGATCTCCCAAGCTTCTTTGGCGGTTGTAGCACGTGCAATCTTCTCAAAGTTGGCATCATCCACTCCTTGATATATGAATGATAAAGCTCTTTTATCTTTCACCTTGGCGTCATGCTTTTGCTTTTCGACAATTGCACCAATTCCTTCAACGCCTTTTTCCACCACGTCCCATACATCTTCTCCACCAAGAAAGGCTTTCATTTGAATACTCCAATGGTCATAGTTATCTTTGACTAGCCGAGGGAATGGGACTCCTTGGGTGGACATCATCTTTAACATGAACTGACCTTAGCTCTGATAGCACTCTCTCAATACATACCTCTTTCCGGTAAGGGCATTGCCGGTAAATACTCGAATCCATTGACAGGCATACAGGAGGAACCTTATGACAAACTAAAGCCTTGCAGAGTAAATAGTCTCTTCTAAATACATGAGAAGATTAGCAAATGCGATATCAAGCTCACTATATTGAGTTGGGCCCCCCATTTAGTCTATAGGCATTCGTTGTGCCAACTCTGATGCGGAACCTAGGATATTTCATCATAGCTTCGGATTCTACGACCAGCGCAGAACTTACCAAAGATGTTGCGAATTGGTGCGAGTTCCAATCAGTGCTTGAAGGATTATCTCTATGTGCTGCCCTCATTGTGTCGGTATGTTATGATTGTTGGCAATTCTTCTCATGGATGCGAAACATAGGAAAGCTGTTTATCCCATTATCCGTGAAGGCCTCTTCTTTAATGCCTAAAAACTGGGACCAAGCCAAGTAAGTCCATAGATCGTCTGTTAATCCTTCTTTGAATCCCAGTTGTATTAGTATCCGTCATCGTCTGGGGTTTTAACATGACCAAAGTACAAAAAGTCTTGTTTTCAATCCGAGGCAACAAGGAAAAAATGAAATAAAGTTTTGAAGCCAAGAATCTGTGAAAGAAGATAATTAGCTGGAACAAACTACTTGATCTCACCAATGAGAGTAACAAACTACTTGATCACGTGGAGCAGTGTCTTGGCAATCAAAGTCAGGGAAAACCTTTGAAATTATTTCAATATTGGACCTTGGACATATAATAGTTCCGAATCGAATTTCTTTAGAAAGAAGATCTTTTGTCTCGTGGTAGCCTGCTCCAATTCCTTTACGAAACTTTCGATCCCTCGGGAGTCAGATTCGTAAAAACATGTTATGTTCACGCGGTGATATTCTATCTTTCCAAGAGTACTACCCTGTACGTAGTCTATGTTTGGGGAGCATACTTGACAGGAGATAGACACAGGCGGTAAAGAGATCCCCCACTTCAATTCCCGCCCCGTTAGCATTTTCGATCCGAGATAAGGGATTACTCTGTTAGGTCTTTTTGGTTTGGAGCCAGCCAGTAATGGACGTCATGGATGATGAATTCAGTAGATCCTAGCATTGCTAGAAATTTCACTCAATATGAGTCGGCTAGCTAAATTTGGGACTAGCTTACAGCTTATCCACCACCAGCACCAGCAGCATCTCTTTCAGTCCCAGTAGGAGAGGGGGCAAGGGTAAAAGGAAAGGCAGATCTCTCAGATCGAAAAGCATGTCCTATTGACTCACAACGTCCCAGTGAATAATTAACAAAAGAAGATTGAGACTCAAAGGTTGGTCCCATTCCTGACTCAACTGGGCTTATACATTTTTAGATTGAAATGACAATCAGTGAAACCAGAGAAATGGGGGACTTCAGCAAAGTCAGGATGGAAGAAACGTGAAAAGGCGGGTGAGGGCGCCTTATTATTATGAAAAGGGGAAATGGCTTTTATTGGAAGGGGAGGGTATCTAGTATATATTTGGACAAGATTTTCGAAGGGGAAGAGTACTTGTATTTCACTTAGAACTTGAATTTTTTTTTGACATAGTACATAATGAGTGGAACCCATCCATATTTATAGTGTTCTATGGAAGGTTCTAGATATCTGTTACAAGATAGTTTATAGATACATTCTAGATCTTACACATGTGACTTATACTAACAACAAATGTCTAGATATTTTCTAGGGATATTCTAGAATCTTCTAGAAATTAGGTCTTCTAGAAACAAGATATTTATACTCCTGCAATGATATCTTCTATTTGGGCTTCTTTATTGGGCTTATCATGGATTTTATTTTTCTTGGGCCAAAATACCAAATCAAGTTTATGCTCCAATACGTCGAGCGGCGAAAGATCAGGATTCCTGCAGCAACTTTGGACTGGAATAACTTGACCAACCATCTGCCATTTTGGATGATTCTTGTGTCTAACGCAAAGCTCTTGAAACGCCCTACAACTTTTGTGAAGAAGTCTAAGCCTGAACACTACTCTAAGTAGGAGAAAAATGGAAAATTAGAAGGGTCGTTGAATCTGTCTGGAAATCAGAATCCGAGAATTTTACCAAACTTTGAATGGCAATTACTCTATCAATTCTTGGCCGTTTTGGATGATTCTTGGGTTGAAATCGAAGCTCTCGACGTCCTCTACAACATTTGTGAAGAAACTCAGGCCTAAAAACGACATAAACTAGGAAGAAACAGGCTATGAACAGAGGTACGTGATATAGAAGAGAATGGAGTTGGTTTGGTTTTTGTAGAGAGATGGGAGGGAGGTGGGGAACTAATATAAAGGAGTAGTGAAGGAAGGTGGGAGTGTGGGAGGATAAGGGTGGAGGTGATGGAGTGTGAGAGGGAAGTGGAGAGAGGGTAGAGAGAGAGAATCGGGAGAGATAGGAGAGAAGCAAAGAAAGGAAAACAAAATCCCCTAATTTTACTGAAAGTAAATTTTGTACACTACTGTATATATCTTCACATATACATGTAGTTATCCTAATATTATTCTGAATACAACATAATAATAATTGAACTAGTTAATTTAATTAAACTAATAAAATTTGAGATAACTATTTATATTTTATTTTTATTCGAAAAAAATTTAGGGCCAAAATTAGGGTCGTTACAAAGCTACTCTTGCCATATACAAAAGTTCTTCAGCAAATAGTGTTGAACACAAATTTCGAGTCTACGAAAAAGACGGAAAAAATGCTAATCGAAGTCAATTTTATTGAAAAATTAGGGTTACAATCTCTGATGAATTTCTAAAAGAAAATAATCCTCTAATTATTCTCTTCGGTTGTTGAAATGAGAGCTTTATGCTTAATTGATCTCGAATTGAATGGCGGAATCTTCTCCGACATTTGCGAAGAAGATGATGACTTATGTTGAGTGTCCTTTGGAGCTTTGAAGCTTTGATCTGAAGAACCTTCTTGTTGGATTTGGACTTGAGGAAATCTAAAGGGCTTGGAGGCTTTGATCTTTAGAGCTCTAGAGTTGGATGCTTGAATGTGATGATGATTGATGATCCTTTGAAGGAATGGAGCACCTCTATTTATAGAGATGTGGGATGGAGAGTCGTGGAATGTCCAACCTCCTTTGTATTTATCTCAATAATTATTTTTTTATTAGAAATAAAAGATTTAATTATTTTTTATAATTATCCTTCTTTCTTTTATTTTAAGATTGACAGTTATTTGTAAAGAAAAATATAATTATTATTTTACTAAGTGGCTTAATTTGATTGGCCGGACTTAATAAAAATAATTACTGCATCACTTAGACACGTGACACCATTTGATTGGTCCATTTGTGTCACTTTGACCTTTGACCTCAAGACACATGGCGACATTTGATTGGCCATTTACCGTGCCCTATTTATTAGGTCCCGCGACTTGTGGCAATTTGTGATTGGCTGAAAATTTTACATGCCTATAGATGCCCTCGAAACTTGCTCATGTACAAAAGTGAGTAGGTCTCGAAACGCTAACTTGACTTAATTTGATGCCGAAAATTTGTGTATTTGGCAATGATTTATTTCTGCTTAAGACTTGAAGTGAATTTGACCCATAAAAAATTCAACTTACAGGATGAGCCAAAATTTGATGGGAAAATGATAGCCCAAGACGTGTTTTAATAATTAATACCCGCCGAGAACATTTTCAGCATTAACAAATGTTCTCAACATGTCTTTGGCGGGTATTAATTATCAAAATACGTCCTTAAAATCCACACTAAGTGAATATAGAATCCAATGTGATTTCTTTATGATGAACAAACTTGACTTTGGCCCATGACATTTGACGTCAACTTGACTGGTAAAATTTCAACTCATAAACCGAGTTAAAATTTCAGGTTTCAATATCCTGATACAATGAAATTTGGTGGCCCAAATTATGGAAACCCAAGTGAAGCTTAGATTAATAAGCCTAGATTAATTAATTGGCCCATTGAAACAATTTTTACAGCTTGGGATATCCCGTGCTCGGAGTCCACCGCCTATTGAAACAATTTTTACCGCCTGGGATATCCCGTGCTCGGAGTCCACTATTGAAACAGTTTATACCGCTTGGAATATCCCGTGCTTGGAGTCCACCGCCTAAACACAATTGTGTTTGTATAGGACTGGAATATTTGACTCCTTTTTCAACTAGCACTTTGTCCTCTTGCTCTATATATTGAGAGGAAGCACGGAAACAAAACTTCACAATCTATTTGCACAGCCGAAAAGAATTCCAGATCAATACGGTAGTGAGTATTCTCCTTTTGTCTTTTGCTTCTTGTCTTTGTCTCTCTGCACCAAGCACATGTCATACACCATCCTTTTCCAAGTATGATCATACACTTAGGCAAACCAATGGGCCTTCAAGCATGCCTTTTTTGTTATTCTCGTATCAGTGCAATGTTGGGAAACGATTCTCAAAACTCAGTAATGATGTGTACAGATTAGACAACAAAAAACGCAAAACCCTACGAGGCAGAATTAGGATTTTACCAAAACTCCCGCGTCACGAACGCTGGTTGAACTTGTTACAGCACACCATAATGTATGCCAAGAATACTGGTCGACCATACCTTACAATCTTCTACCGTATTCCCCACACATCTAGAACACGAACCGAGTGTGGACTCTATTGTGATCTGTTTGCTCTCTCTAGGTCTCTCTATTTCGTGAATAATAGAAATACGTCTATCTGACCTTGAGAGCATAACGTGTATATATAGGGCTACGATAGGGAGCTAAGGAGTAATAAGTCCGGGCTCTCAATGTAAATAAGAAACCCTAATCCCACTAGGATTCTATTTCTTACTTCACTAGTTCACCCCACTACAGAATTATAATTGCACTCCCATCCTTATCTCAATTATATTACGAGTTCCATGATATTAAATACTTAAACATCTCATCACGTTAAGATTACAGATACCCGTTGATTAAAATAAATTACTGACAATCTCCCACTTAATCAACATCTTATAAATACCTTGAGACTATCCGCTTAACTTATTCGGTATGTCGGATACAAATATCCACCTGCAGGGTTTGACATAATCGAAACTTCTAAGCTTACTCAATGGGGTATCATCAATTCCTACGGGGACGTGGATTCCATCAATAATTAATAGCTGTAATATACATAATATTGCGACCCAACTCACCGAGACTATAAAGATCTCATTCTTTAAAGAATCAAAGTTAACAACATTTAAATATACACCTCTAATAATTATCTTTGGATTAAGAGCATAAGCATTCATAATAACCATGAGGTTCTTATTGTCTTATGAAGTCAGTACAAAGACAATTACCTCAAAATGGTCCTGGTTCAATACACACAAAGTGTACTAGCACAATGAGTTGTAGTACCATTCCCTGTAATCAAGACAGACCTACTAAAATATTGTGCTACAGTCCTACTGATGGTGTGTCAAATTCCATCTAAGACTGTGAACCATAACTTATATTTCACAAGAATCAATGATCCAATCTTCTATGTGTAAGTCGTACTCTACACACTGGATCATCTACTATGTAGAATAAAAGACACGCATGCACAACATATAATAATATCATGCAAACATTGCCCATAAAAGATTCTCATCAAAAAGGGATAAAACTGATTAATAAATAACAATCAAATATTAATCCATTACACAAAAGCATGACTTTTAGTATAATTTTCTAACAATCTCACTCTCATTCCCACTATGTGACCATAAAAAGTCTTTGAGCCAAACAACCTCCTTGGCTGCTTCAGAAGCTGCCATATACTGGGCCTCCATGGTAGAATCAGCAATGCAAGATTGCTTGATACTTCTCTAACTAATAGCCCCACCTCCTAGGGTAAACACATATCCCGAGGTAGACTTTCTGGAATCATTATCTGTCATAAAGTCTGAGTCTATGTACCCATAAGGTACCAGACTCTCTGACTGGAACACCAACATATGATCTCTAGTTCTTTTCAGATACTTGAGTATATGTTTCACTGCAGTCCAATGCTCTTGCCTTGGATTAGACTGAAATCTGCTAACCATGCCAATGGCAAAGCAAATATCAGGTCTAGTACACAGCATAGCATACATGAGACCTCCTACTGCCAAGGCATAAGGAACCGCCTTCATTTTCTCCATCTCCTCAGGTGTCTTAGGACACTGATCCTTAGATAGGTTGATTCCATGTTTAAAGGGGAGGAACCCTTTCTTGGAATCCTGCATGCTAAAATGGGCAAGAATCTCTTCGATATAAGTAGCTTGTGATAAGCCCAACATCCTATTCTTGCAATCTTGCATAAGATTAATCTCAAGGATGTGACCGGCTTCTCCCAAGTCCATTTTGAATTGGCCGAATAACCACACTTTCACTAAAGACAACACTCCCACATCATTTCTGATTAGCAGGATATCATCGACATATAGCACTAGAAACACCACCACTTTTTTGTTGTGCTTTTTATGCACACATGACTTATCCGAACATTGATCAAAACTAAAAGACTTGATTGCTTGATCAAAATGGATGTTCCAAGATCTAAATGTCTGCTTAAGCTTATAAATAGACTTCTTAAGCTTGCACAACATGTGTTTTTGACCTTGCTATGAATCTATCTAGTTGCACCATATAGATACACTCATCCAGATTTCCATTAAGGAATGCGGTCTTGACATCCATTTGCCAAATCTCGTAACCGAGATGAGCTGCAATGGATAAGAGAATCCGGATGGACTTAAGCATGGCTACTGGCAAAAAAGTTTCCTCATAGTTTATCCCTTCTTTTTGAGTTATCCTTTTGCAACAACCCTAGCTATAAAGGTATGCACCTTTCCGTCCGCCCCTCTCTTCTTCTTGTAGATTCACTTGCATCCAATGGGTTCGGGTGGTTCTACAAGATCCCAGACCTGATTAGAGTACATAGACTTCATCTATGATTTCATAGCCTTTTGCCAAAGTTCCACATCTTTATCTTGAAGTGCCTCATTGTAGTTATAGGGTTCAGCATGTTGATCATCAGGATAATTTCAAAAGACTCTCCCAATAACCCTCCCACTACAACGAGGTACAAGTGTGTCAATAGGTGCCTCTACTCGCGTGTCGAGTCCTTTTTAGTTAGTTTTAGATATTTGGGGCCATGCATTTTCCTAATGTTTTTGGTTTTCAGTATTATATTATTTGTGTTGATGATTTCTCTTGTGTTACATACCTTTTATCTTATGAAAGAGAGATCTAAGTTGAAGTTTGTTTTTAAGTCATTTTACATGAAAATAAAGAATCAATTTAATACTTGCATTCGTATATTTCGTTCCGATAATGCACGTGAATATTTTCATACTACTCTGTCTCAGTTTTTTGATGATCATGGTAATATTCACCAGTTGTCTTGCGCTAGGACCCCACAGCAAAATGGGGTTGTTGAACGCAAGATTTGACATTTATCAGAAGTTATGCGTGCCATGTTATTTTAAATGCAGGTCCCTAAGTCTTACTGGAGTGATGTTGTCCGTACCGTTTGTTATTTGATTAATCGTATGCCATCTATTGTTCTTGGATACCCCATAAGGTCTTGTTTTTTGGTCGGCCTCTCCACTCATTACCCCCTCGGGTGTTCTGGTGCACGTGTTACATTCATGCCCTCAATCCTAACCAGGGTAAACTGGAACCTCGTTCCATTCGCTATGTCTTTCTTGGTTATTCGCGCTCTCAAAAAGAGTATAAATGTTAGTCACCATTTTTACGACGTCATTTTGTGTGTGCTGATGTCACGTTTAATGAGTCACTGCCATTCTTTTTGGGTCTTGTCACTACAGATGATCTACCTATGGCTGAGTCTGTTTTCCCTATAGTCGTACCTTTTGGTTCTGGTTCTAGGTCTGCCCTGCCGGTAAAACCTTTGCAGGTGTATGCTCGTCGTCCGAAAGTTCGACCAGTGCCATCTTAGCCCACCGCTCCATCTTCCCCGCCGTTGTGGGATCAAGACGAACTTCTTATAGCTCTTCGCAAAGGTATTTGGTCTTGCACTTGTTTCCATCCCTTCGTACTTTTACTACTTCTCTTTCGTCCGTTTTCATTTCTAACACTGTTTAGGAGGTCTCATCTATTTCTGAGTGGCAGAAACATATGGAGGATAAGATATCTTCTCTTTATCACAATGGCACATGAGAGTTAGTTCCTCTTCTTGCCAGTAAACCCACTATTGGCTGTCATTGGGTATTCACTATCAAGTATATTCATGTTGAGCGCTATAAAGCTCACTTGGTTGCCAAAGGCTACACCCAGACTTACGGTGTTGATTATTCGGAGACGTTTTCTCCCATTGCCAAACTTGATTCTATTCGAATACTTATTTCTCTTGTAGGGAATCTTGGTTGGCCATTGTTTTAGCTAGATGTCAAAAATGCTTTTCTTCATGGGGATCTCCAGGAAGAAGTCTACATGGAGCAACCATTAGGGTTTGTTGCTCAAGGAGAGCATAATCAGGTATGTCATCTTCGTAAAGCCCTATATGGGCTTAAGCAGTCTCCTAGGGCATGGTTTGACAAGTTTAGTGATGCAGTTTTGAGATGTGGTATGCATCGCAGTCAGTCTGATCATTCTATTTTCTCTTTCACATCGGACCGAGGAAAAGTATCATTGATCGTCTATGTGGATGACATTATTATTACCGGTGATGATTAGCGGGGAATTGATGAGCTAAAAGCCTTCTTATATCAGTCGTTTCATACCAACGATTTGGGAAAACTATGATACTTTTTAGGTATTGAGTTGGCACGATCCAAAGAAGGTATTAGTTTATCCCAGAGGAAGTATGCCCTGTGTGGGCTCCCCGACCGGCGTGCGCCCGAGAGAGTCGCCACCCAGATTTTTGAGATGGATGATTCGAGAAATCGATAACTTGTTTTGAAAAAGGCTTTTGGTTTAGCGAAAAAAGTCGAGACTTTGGGTCCGGGAGCCACATTACGAATAGGGAAGGTTTTGTCGAACTCTACTAAACATTTTCAAAAAGAAAACTCTTCATGAATCTTTTGGAAAATAAAGCTCTTTTAATAAACAAGTAAGAGGGGAAGGGACATGGGAGAATATATCACATTGATGTGCGTGTGGTGCTATTTGTACAGAGATGATAAAGATGATGCAGTGCATAAAAGAAAAGAGAAGCTTCTAAATAAACTGACTGAGTCACTGTGATCCCCTTCACGGCATACTGTAATGTCACGCACGGCTTTACAATACGCCGTGCGGGGTTTCTATTCTGTTATCAGGTTGTCATCAGCTCTCAAAGTATAACTTTCACCACTTTTGACAGGCATCTGAAGATGCTCAGTCATTGGATCACTTTAGAATAGTACCATTTCATCAAGCCATGGACATAAAACAACCTTTAGTACGTTTAATCGCTTGAAATGATTGAGAAAGCTTTGTTTATAAACAGAACATGGCTCGTAGATATGGCCTCATTCTAAGAACGTTGACAACTGGTTTCTTTTTAACAGAAATAGGCCCTATGAAAGATGACTTTGATGCAGACAGTTTGGACAAGAAAAATAGTAGCTGATGAAATGCCGTACGTCTGAACACACTACATCGTGTGACGCATTGAAACGCCGCACGGCATGGTGCCTTCGGGTCAGTGGCTACTTTGTTTTCTAAAAATGATTTTTAAGTCAAAGCTTTACCAAAGAAGGGTTAAGTCTGGCAGCAGAAGAGGTTCCCTCAGGGTCAGGACTGAGCCTAACCTAAGGAAACTTGGTTTTTACCTTTGATCTTGCACTTGGACAAGGACGGATGATGGTGGATGAGCATTGGTGAGGTCGGTTGAAAGAAGAGAGGTATAGATGTGTGTAATAAATGGGTATATTGGGTGGTTGGGATCTTAAAGTGAGTAAAAGGGCTCACTTTTAATGGTAAAGAGAAAAATGGGGACTTTAAGAAAGGAGAAGCCCAGAGAATGTTTTTAGAGCAAACTTTCTTAAGACTTGGAAGTGAGGAGTGGGTGTGAAAGCATGATGAGAGAGAAAGAGAGTTCAAGGCCCCTTTCCCTTGAGTGGAGGGGTGTATTTATAGGCAAGAGCCAAGGATTTTGAATTCAAATGGTGGAGGTATTTTCTGGGCGGGCCAGAAGTGCCTTTTTCAGCTTAGCCAACTTGTAGCTATGGCTCAAATGGGCGTGGCCAACAGCTAGCTAAGCCAGTCAGAACTTTATCCAAAATGCCGTGCGGTTTACCTCATGACCTCGTGCGGCATAATGAATTCTATTATGCCGTGCGGTGTAGAATTGTTCCGCACGGTATTTTAGGTCCAGTCCAAGGCTTTGAGGTTTTGGTTTGGGCTTTGAGGTTTTGGGCTGAAAGGATCCTTTATCCAAGCTCGCAAAGGTATTGTTTCCTTTATTTTATGATTGGGATGTTTAAAGGTCCTCCGAGGTCTGGATTGGGGTGTCTATAGTAGTCCCTCTTTAACGTAACTTAGACACCATTGATTGGTGTGAGTGACACTTAAAGAATAGACATACCAATCTGTTGCTCTAAGATATTTAAACAGAGATAAAAACGAATGAAAATCGAAATATGAGCAAATGACAATGGTGGTCGCGCTCATGGAGCTACCTATGTACCCCATTGTAGGGATCAGACCAACGTAGTTCAATCGAGATAGTGTAACTAAAACGAGTCCCAGGGGACGAATTTGTGAAACCATGCAATAAGCTTTTAGAAGATTGAGTGTGTGTGGTGCTGAGTGTTGTGAAATAACCGTGTGTGTGTGAGGCGAGCCTTCGGGAGGCAAATTGAAACGAGACGAGCCCTCGGAGGGCGAAAATTGGAGACGAGCCTTCGGGAGGCAAATTGAAACAAGACCAGCCCTCAGAGGGCAAAAATTCGAGACGAGCCTTCGGGAGGCAAATTGAAACGAGACGAGCCCTCGGAGGGCAAAAATTCGAGACGAGCCGTCGGGAGGCAAATTGAAATGAGACGAGCCCTCGGAGGGCGAAAATTCGAGACGAGCCTTCGGGAGGCAAATTGAAATGAGACCAGCCCTCGGAGGGCGAAAATTCGAGACGAGCCGTCCGAAGGCAAATTGAAACGAGACCAGCCCTCGGAGGGCGAAAATTCGAGACAAGCCATCGGGAGGCAAATTGAAACAAGACGAGCCCTCGGAGGGCAAAAATTCGAGACGAGCCTTCGGGAGGTAATATTGAAACAAGATGAGCCCTCGAAGGGCAAAAATTAGAGACGAGCCTTCGGGAGGCAAATTGAAACGAGCCCTCGGGGGGGGGGGGCAAAATTATAGTAGAATCCAGGGGTTGTTATGACGACATCCCCCTGGAGGATGAACACAGTAAACGCGAATACGACGGGTCCCCAGGGGATGAAAAATTTTGCGAGTCACGAAGGATAAAAATTAAAGAATCCTTTAAACAAAGCACGACATTCTAATGGATTTTTCTGCAAAACGGCCGGAATATTTGAGTCCCAAGGAGATTTTGGTGGCTGGTTTGAACAATTTCCAAGAAAAAGATTTTATCCATGCAAAACCAAAACGACGCGCAGCTTATCACTGTGGCGCACGGCATTTCAATTTTCCATGCAACTCTTCAATTTTTTAGAACAATTGGCTGGTTTAAAGGTGTCCATTAATACAGGCGTGCCCTTTCGTCGGTTGGAGATTCTTTATAAGGGTGGTGGTGCCTCATTCCATGCACCACCACTGAAAATCTCTCAAGTCTCTTTGAATCCTTATTCCTCCTGAAAACAAAGCGTTTTCGAAGCTCTCGACATGGGGGACAATGACTTGGCGGCACGAGTCGCTGTCTTGGAAGCCGAAGTGGCTTCGTACCGCGAAGAGATCGAGCATCTCACTACGCAAATTGCGAGGCTGATTTCCACTTTTTGCACCCTTCGTCGGGCGGTGTCGAACTTACAGGACTTTACCTTCGACGAACTGGATGACAAGCAAGACCCCGATTATGCACCGGGGCATAAGTAGAAAGAGACCGCAGAGGACTCGTAGGGGAATCCGAACGGTTTCGATGACCATTCAGATGGTGGGAACAATGCTTCCGGCGAGGGGAGCGATTGAAGCATGAAGACCGAAGAAAGGGGCAGTAGGATTTCTTTATGACTTTTGTTGTTTTCTCTTTTCTTCTTTTTTTTTTTTTTGAACGAATTGTAATGAAAATCCTGGGGGTTATCCCGGGTTTTATGAATGAAAAGTCCCCGTTTCTTGCCTTTATCTGCTTTTTGTTCTCGAACAACCCCCGACAAATTCAAACGATCATAGCCTCAAACGCCGAGAAACTGTTTAGAATTCGAACTGTTAAAAATGGGATAAAATGCCCTGCGTAGCTCTCGGAAAGATGCACGTTAGGGTGAAACAATATACCCTATATGCCTGATTAGTATGCCACGCGGTTTGTTCAAAATGTCGTGCGGCACTATAGGCTAAGAACCCAGTTCAAATGTAATTCCGGATGAGCCAGTTCGAGGGAGGGGTATATACGGGTGAGGCGTATACGATACGCCTCACTTCGTTCGAAATTCTCTCTTGCGCCCTCTCTGTCTCTCTCCCGATCATCTCTCTCTTTCTCTCTCTCTCTCCGCCCTCTCTCTTTCGGTTCTCTCTCCCAATCTCTCTTCCTCCCTTGCATTGATTATGGACAATTTTGATACACCTAGTGGCGATCAACCACCAAGGGTTGAGGTTCCACCACCTTCGGTCCTTCCAGAGAGCGAGGCAGCAGTTGGGGATATTTCGGAGACCCCGGAGGTTTTGATTTTGGTGGCTGCGGCCGAGGAGGCCAAGACCTCAGCTACCATGGTGGCGGTAGTGGAGGGGTGGCCGGCAATGGCCAAGGCACGGAGAGCCCGGGTGTAATGGCATAAGGGGGTGAGGACGTGGCACAGGGCCAATTGGAAGTCGCGGGTGGCTCGAAGGAGAGGCCACAGAGGTCCATAGCAGTGGTGGTTCAGACCGGGCAGAGGAGGAGACGAAGGCCTCTCCCAAGAGAGAGCCTCGAGCCGACTTGGGGAAGGCCCCCATTGTTGAGGAGGAACCGGAGACACCAGCCATGTTCGTAGGCAGTGGCGTGGGTGCAGGGTCGTCACGGCCCATAGGTGTAGGTGACTACCTAGAGATGGCGTCTCTTGAGGACTTAGTTGAGACCCTACGAGGGATGCCTGGACTGGCGGAGGCTTTGCTCGAGTCCCGTGAGTGGGAGTTACGGGCCGAGCTTGAGACTGGAACGGCCGAGGGGCCATGGGTTGAGGAGGAGGAGGTTTTGGTCCCCCGAAGGACCGTGGTGGACGGGGCGACAACGATTTTAGGGGAGGATCATCCTTTTACCTGAGGAGTCTTACGTGCCACTTCGGCACGTGGTGGTGCCTTTGTTGCTGGACGCCTACAGGCTAGAGAGGACCACCTACGACGAGACTTTGGTTCTGAGGGACCCCCGGCAGCACCTGTCCTTGCGATGAGACGAGGTATGCCTTAATATTCGTATTTCAACACAATGTATTTATGCTTTCAATTCCGTGCTTTAGAATACCATGCTTATCTCTGAGTATCATGCCTGTTTATTGAATACTATCGATTTGTTGTAACAGGCGATCACAATCTCGTGCTATGGGGGTGCGGCCGATGTGCTGAAGTTTTGGGAGAGGCTCCCTGTGGGCATGCGTGCCCGTTTTCGGAATTTTCGGATTCCGAGACGCGAGGCAAGGGGCCCGGGTCGAGGGAGCGCGTGCGGGGAAAAGCAAGCGCTCGCAAAATACAGAGTCGCCACTCGGGTTTTGAAGGTCCGACACCCAAGGAACCGTATTTCGAAGCACTTGCCGCGCTGTTTGATTCTGAAAAAGTTAAGGAACCAGTCCGTCATAACCATATCTGGGTTCGGGAGCCGGGTTACGAGAGGGGAAGGGTTTTATGGCACCCCTCTCGCCCAATCCGAAGATCGGTCTCTACTTAGGCATTTGCAAAAATGTTTGTTTGCGATTCTGTTTGATTAATCAATTCTTTAGCCATTTAGGGCGGGGGAACAGTTTAAGGGATTAAGACTGTAACAGTTTGCAAGATGTGATAGATAGCATGGATGAGTGAGATGACAAGTAATAAATGGAATGAAGTTCAAAACGTCGATCATACATCAAGACAGCGCTGTGTATGATTTTGGCACAAACGAACAGCCAGCTTGCATGCGTGAGTTCATCTACATGCAAGCAAACCATCGCGCGACATAACCATATACTCGCGCGAGTATTGACGCTTCATCAATGGTTTGAATTTCACCCCCTTCTGGGCTCTGGAAGGACCAGTGCTCACCCAGGTGCAAACCAAGCAGTTTATAGGTACTTGAAAGTAAACAATATTACAGCCAACAGATGGAAATATTATGAAAATACAACCCCTAAACAGTGGGGGTGTCTAAACAGAGGCCAAGGCCAAGCTGCTCATGCAAGGGCAGTCCCTGGAAGACAGAGAACCATCGCGCGACAGAGTGATACAGGCGCGCGATTGTTCAGACTGGACTTCCAGGAATTGCTTTGCATACTTAGGGCTCTGAGACATGTTCAGGAGCATCCCAAGAGCATTCCAAACCAAGAGGTGTTATAAACTAAGCTAAACAATGATTTTCAACATGCAAAACAGCAAAGCAGTGAGCTAAAGCTCCTTAAAAGACTTTAAAAAGACTACTAACACAATAATAAACTTAAAAACCAGGGTCCCTTCCCCACGTGGTCCAATCTCACGCAGACAGAATTGTCGCGCGAGTGTATGGGACCATCGCGCGAGGGTTTTCCAGGTAACGGCTCTTCAAACCTTGCCAGCTTTAGGGCCAGAACTGGTATCAATTACCAGCCTTGGCCCTGCCAGCCCCCCTCAGGGGTTCGAACAGTAAGCAGAAAGATATTATACCTTTAGCTTGAGTTCCTTGGAGATGGCTTAAATGAGGTGATGAGGCTTAGGAGGTGACTATCTAGGAGAAAGTGTTGTGTGAAGTGTTTGTGCTTGAGCTTTCACTTCTTCTTTCTTAAGGAGAATTTTTGTAACCCTTTGCAAGGAAGCATGGGGGGGGTATTTATAGAAAAAGGGGTTAGTTGGTGGCTAGCCAAGGCCTTGTAACCAGCCAACAATGCTGGTTACAATTGCTTGGTGGAGGAGTGGGGTGGCAAAGGTGATGGGAGAATGGGGGGTGAGGTGGTGCAAGGGGAGCCCCCCCAGAACGCTGTTCAGCCGAGAAAATGGGGTCACATAGGCCTGTAGCCCCCTGACCACCACGCAATCTGGGTGAAAATGACAGGTGTTGACCATCGCGCGATGAAGTGAGAGCATCGCGCGAGGGTCCAGCCAACCCCGCGAGGGTCAATGGTCAAAGCTTTGACTTTGACCACCACCTGGCAAATGGACCATCGCGCGAGGGTCCTAGTGTGTCGCGCGACATTCAAACCCAAGGTCCAGGTTTTGATTCAAGGGTTTAAGGGCTAAGAATGGGTTCCTCACATGCCAAACTCAAGCCATTCCAAGTTCTCGAGACTGTTTTCGACCTGATTCATCATCGGGGAATCAAGAAACCGAAGAACAAAGTAAAACGATCGGGAAGTCAGATCGGGGTGTCTACACTCCCGGAGGCCTCGAGAGAGATGGTAAGTGTGGCAGGCTTTAGGGAGTTCGTTGGCGTGTTGATGAGGGCGAGTAATGATTGCCAGGTGGTGAGGGCACTCGCTGAGCGGTGGTGGGACACAACGAACTCGTTCCACTTCTCTTTCGGCGAGATGATAGTGACGCCGTTGGACTTTGCGGCGATCACCGGGTTGAGGGTCGGAGGCGACCCTATCCCGTATGACGCTATGTGTAGCAGACCGAACATGGAATTTTCGCTATGGTGCGAGCCAAGCTCAAATCCATACCGGGCACAGATCTCGAGCACGGCACCCGTCCCTATGATTCATCACCACTCCACACGGGCACGGGCTCGGCGGAAGACAACTCCGTGTTCGGCATCCACCCTCGGCACTTCGCATGGGACGCATCCTTCTCGCCGGTCACGCTCCAGGGTCGGCTAGAGTCATGCTCGGCCGCCCGCAGAGCATGGCCGCTACCGACGACGGCTAGCTGTTAGGTTGTGCGTTGTCCTGCGTGTAAAAACGGTTATAACGAGAAGATAAACATGAGCGCACATGGGAATGCCAGCTCACTCCCAGAAGCGGTTACCAGATCTATTCAGTGACGTCACATATGACGTCGCCTGACCCACGCAAGGCATGTGCCTGTACTTGGAGAGCAAGCTAAGGGGACTCTATAAATACTAAGGGAGAATGCCTGTCAACGGGTACGCACTCATATACGCAATTACTCACTCAAACCCTAGTTTGCTCCCTTTCTCTCTGCACATTACTTATTCTCTCACCGAAGGGCCTTGCCGGGACAACCCCCGGCCCGGCCTTAGTCGTGCGCTCCCTGTGCAGGCTAGGAGAAGACTCAACCACCAAGCCACCAACGGAGGAGAAGGTCGAGGATCACGAGCCACACAATTGGTGAACCCGACGTGAAACGCTTCTGATTCAAACGGCTCTCACATCCTCAAAATCACCCCCACTCCTCCGTGAAACAACGACCAAAGCACTCACCATGGGCGGAGATCAGACGGATGTAGCCATCTCAGGGACCAAAGACGCTAGCGGAAATGTAATCCCCACAACACCCCATGAGAGGCACATGTCCATCTCCCTCGCACCAGGATCCGGTCTCTCACCAGTCGCGGACGACGTAACGACGGCCTACATCCGTTTGCTACAGCGTCGCGACGACGAATGCGATAACGAGCTGGCTGCGCTAAGGGCGGAGGTGGCCCAAATGAAACAGCACATGCAGCAAGACACCACCCCCGCCGCATCCAAATCTGGCGGAGGAGGGGTTAGAAGAAGGCGGACACCACCTCCACCACCACCACAAAGACGTTAGAACGAGGGAGGCCAACGCGGATCCGTGAAAGACCGCCTAGGCTTCACTCCGGCACCAGGCAACGCAAGAGAAATAATCCTTTACAAACAACCCACCGCATCTAGAACACACCGCTCAAAGGAACACCACGATCGAACCAACACTAGGGATACCGAGTCGTTTACAAGCACATACTCCACTGGTCGCGCAAAATTCTCTCGCACAACGGTTTCCAACCGTAGCCAAGATTCCGTGCAAACCAGACGCCATGTATCTGAACGACTCGGAGAAATACCTACAGAAAAACCCGACAATAGCAACCAAGGCCGACGGAACGGAAAGGGCGTGCGTATTGACGAGCCAAACGAGACCAAATCCCATAAGGACAGAGGAGAAATGGTTGATGAACATCGCCGGGTGACAGCGGATCTGCAGGACAAACTCCGGCATCGAAACCGCGAAAAGTCTCCAGATAGAGAGTCCAAGAGAACAAAGACGGATGAGCACGGCAGGCCACCACGCCCAGGTTTTGAACGGCAGCTAAAGGATCTCGGCGTTTCTCCCTTCGCACCCCACATAATCAACACGACGGCCGAACCCAACTTCCACCTGCCAAAATTTACAAAGTTTGATCCTACCACATGCGAAGCCTACACCCACCTTATCCACTTCCGTCAAACCATTGAGCTATGCACCACGAGAGACGAAATCAAATGCAAAGCGTTCCCATCCAGCCTCGGCTCCCTTGGACTCCAGTGGTTCAACAAATTGCCCGCTGGATCCATACGGAACCTAGCCGACCTTGAACGCGCCTTCAACACTCGCTTCATCACCAGTAACAGGACAGCTAAGGAGCCTGAGTCCTTGTCCTAGATGAGGAAGCTCCCAAACGAAACACTCAGAGCGTTATTGGCAGCTATTCAATGAAATTCCAGGAATCGATGAATACTGGGCTGCGCGCACTTTCAAAAATGGTCTGGAAACTGGCAGCAAGATCCTAGACGAGCTCGCCATCCGCCCACCACATGGCATGGGAGAATTGATGCGCGTCGTGGAGAGATTCTGTGCTCTTGAAGAGTTTTACGCGAACCGTGCAGCCTAGGGAATCCCGAGCTTGACAGCATCCTTCACCTCGGCCGCAACCCAACAGCCGGCACCAGCAATCACCCAGCACCTGCAACCCAAGAAGCAGGTACACAACATCAAAGAAGGGAAGAAACGCCAGGCAAAAGAGCACGACTACGTGGCCGAAACCACCCATTTCAAAAAACCCATCTGGTCCTTCCTGATAGAAATCATGAGGCAACCATGGTTCGAGTGGCCGCAAGGCAAGCTCGGCACGGACAACGGCCAAGCAGATCAAAACCCAAGAAAGAAGTGCTCATATCACAATGAGCTCGGCCACTACACAACGACATGTGCTCCGTACAAAGCGCTGTTGGAACGTTTGGCAGCCCAAGGACATCTCGATCAATACATTGACCGATCAAAAACGCCCGCCCAGCAAACAAATCCCAACCCCAACGAACAGCGCCCACTGATACACGTCATCCATGGTCCAGTTTCGAAGGCATCCGAAACCACCCTCAAAGCCGACATCGACCACGCCTCAACATCCAAACAGATACTCTCAGTTGGTTGCGGATCTAAGCACCCACGAACAGAAGAGTTGCCCAAATGGACGATTACTTTTACCGAGCGCGATCTTGAACGTGTGCAAACACCACACTCCGACGCCCTCGTCGTAACTGTCCAAATTGGAGTACATGATGTCAAACGCATTCTCATCGATCAAGGAAGTTCAGCAGAGGTCATGTATTACGACCTTTTCAAAAAATCGGATCTACCTGAATCAGCCCTACAACCTACCGAAGTACCCCTCATCGGCTTCAACGGTGCACCTGTCTGGCCGCTTGGCCGAATCTTCCTCCCAGTCGTCGTCGGCTCAAAAACTTTGACCGTCGAATTTATCGTCGTCAACGCACCGAGCCCATACAACGCCATCCTTGGCCGAACCTGGCTCCACGGAATGCAAGCCATTGCTTCTACCTACCACCAGGTCGTCCGCTTCATCGGCGCCACAGGTAGACAGGAAGACTTGCGAGGTGACCAAGTAGCATCCAAAAAATGCTACACCTCTGCCGTCCACAATTCCGCCAAAGCCAAACAAGTACAATGGGTTGAAGTCCCCGATGAGGCCGTAATCGACGACGTCGGCCAGAAAGCCGAGGACAAAGCAGAGGAGGACCTCATCCAAATGCCAATCAACGAAGATGGCTCCCGATTTTTCTTGATCAGTTCATCCATCAGCGAGACTGATCGCGAAGAAATGTTCCAATACCTCATGAAACATTTCTGGACACCTACCTCGGCTACCACCAAATTGCCATGGACCCCGATGACATGGAGAAAACTGCATTCATCACGCCATATGGCATCTTTTGCTACCGCGTCATGCCCTTTGGACTCAAGAATTCAGGGGCAACGTTCAATAGAGCAATATTCAAGATGTTAGAAGAACAAATCGGCTACACTGTGGAAGCTTACATTGATGACCTGGTCATCAAAAGCAAGGTGGAATCCAACCACCTGCGAGACTTGGCCGAAGTTTTTGAAATCCTCAAGCTACACAAGCTACGGCTGAATCCTGACAAATGCGCGTTCGGAGTAAGCGCCGGGAAATTCCTCGGACACCTTGTCACTCGAAGAGGCATCGAGGCCGACCCAAACCAAATCAAGGCTGTTCAAGATTTGTGCCCACCCAGGACAATCAAGGAAGTACAAAGGCTCACTGGGATGGCAACGGCTCTAAACCGATTCATCAGCAAATCCTCAGACAAATGCCACGCATTCTTCCACGCCTTGAAGGGAAAAAGTCGACGCAGCTTTGAATGGACCCCGGACTACGACTCAGCCTTTGCCAAACTTAAAGACTACTTAAAATCAGCCCCGCTGTTGGTAAAACCTAAAGAGTTCGAAACTCTTTATCTCTATCTCGCCGTGTCCGCCCACGCAACAAGTTCTGCACTTGTACGGCGGGAAGGTGCCGACGACAAGCCCATCTATTTCACAAGCAAGACACTCCTCCCAACTCAAACTCGTTACTTACCGCTTGAAAAGTTAGCCCTTGCTCTCGTTTCAGCGGCTAGGAAACTCCGACCCTACTTCCAAGCACACCCCATCGCCGTCCTAACAGAACACCCCCTCAAAGCTCTCATTCGGAAAGCAGATCTCTCCAATCGAGTCTCAAAATGGGCCGTTGAACTTGCCAACTTCGACATCAGCTTTGAGCCACGAACGGCAATTAAGGGCCAGATATTGGCCGACTTCATAGCAGAACTCACTCCAGCAGACACAGTGGCTCTTAATGCTCCAACCCCACAAGACGTTGCCGAACATAGCTCCGAGACCATTCCATGGCACCTTTTTCAAGGCGAGACTTGGCGACTTAATGTCGACGGGGCTTCCAACAGCAACAGAGCAGTAGCGGGAGTAGTCTTGGTCTCACCTTGTGGAACACTTCATGAAAGCTCCATCACCACCGACTTCCCAGCCACCAATAACGAAGCTGAATATGAAGCCCTCCTTTCTGGCTTACGCTCAGCAATCGCGATGAAAGTCACCAACCTCGTTGTCTACTGCGACTCCCAACTCATCGTCAATCAAGTGCTCGGTGACTATGAAGCTCGGGACCCTCGAATGTCGAAATACCAAGCCACGACAGCTCAGCTCATCTCTAAGTTTCGCAATTTCAACATCGAACAGATCAATCGTGAGCACAACGCACACGCGGACGCACTTGCAGGCCTCGCATCGGCATCCACAGCCTCAGAGTTCAGAACCATCAACTTCAGCAGCATTGGCCGCCCGTCTTTTGAGCCCGCTCCAGAGGTACTCAATGTTGAACTCGGTCCCAGCTGGATGGATGAGATCGTTGCATTTCTAAAGCACAACACCCTACCCACAGACAAGAAGGAGGCTTACCGTGTGAAAAACAAGGCCGCTTACTACTGGCTTTCTGAAAGCGGCCAATTATACAGGAAATCCATCTCCGGACCGTATCTCCTCGTTGTCCACCCCATCCAAGTGCCCGAAATTCTGACAGAACTTCATTCAGGCAGCTGCGGATGCCACTCTGGCGGCCGCTCCTTTTGTCAACATGCCATAAGCCAAGGCTACTTCTGGAAGAACATGAAGAAAGACTGCGAAGAAGTTGTCCGCAAATGCCGACCGTGCCAGTTGTTTTCCCCCATACCAAAGCAACCCGCCCAGAACCTCTCCCCTATTACCGACCCTTGGCCCTTTGCACAATGGGGGCTCGACATTGTCGGAAAACTACCAACAGCACCAGGAGGATTCAAGTTCTTGATCACCGCAACAGACTACTTCTCCAAATGGGTAGAGGCCGAGCCTCTTGTGACAATCACAGAAGCTGACGTTCGCAGATTTGTCTGGAGAAACATTGTCACCAGATTTGGAGTTCCGTACGCCATCGTATCAGACAATGGAAGCCAATTTATTGGTAAAGACCTGACCAGCCTCTGTGAGGAATTTGGGATACGCTTCTTCAACTCTACACCAGCATACCCCCAAGGGAATGGACAAGCCGAGGCTACAAACAAGACCGTCTGCGCCGGGATCAAGCGACGACTAAACTCCAAGAGAGGAAAATGGGCTGAGGAACTTCCTCGTGTTCTTTGGGCTTACCGTTCTACACCACGGCGCTCAACTGGCCAAACCCCCTTTTCAATGGCATTCGGCATGGAGGCAGTAATCCCACTGGAGTCTAAGTTCCCCACTCTGAGGACTGAGAATTTCGATCCAAAGACTAATGAAGAGGCAGTGGAACAAGAATTGATTTTGGCAAAGGAAAAACGCGATGACGCTCAGCTAAAGCTCGCCGAATACCAACAACAAGTAGCAAGGGGCTACAACCGAAGTGTTCGAACCAAGACCTTCAAACCAGAAGACTTGGTTTGGCGAAAGGTGGTGCAAGCTAGCAAGAAGCAGAAGTTCAAACCCAACTAGGAAGGTCCCTTTCATGTTGTCAAAATCGTTGGTGAAGGTGCCTACGTACTGGAGGACATGAATGGGAAAGTTCTAACTAACCCATGGAATGCACAGAACCTCAAGAAGGCATACATGTAGCCGAAATCCCAACAGTGTGCCTCATGTTCGGCCACTGCCTTTCCATTTTTCCTTTATTGGCTTCGGTCCATGTTTTTACATTTTAACCTGTCCTTCACGATTGTGGAATCAAAGAAATTTTATCTGGCAGTCGTCATTAACAGTTCCAAATTCCTTTCCATTTACTTTATATTTTACCTTGGCTTATTTGGCCAACCACAAACGTTGACCTCGGTCACACCCACAAATGGCTCCTATGCCTCTGCTTCGGCCACTATTACCGCCCAAAAGAAGCAAAACGGACATACGATCCACCGAACCCAAAAACACACAATATGGCTGAAATTTGGGCTTCGATACGGCTTGGCAAGACTCTGAGGTCGGCCACAGCCTGGTTACACTCACATTTTGGTGAGCAAACCACCCACAAACATTACAACACTTAATCACCTCGGCTAAGGGCTAGCAACTTGACCGAGCCCCAAACCACGGATGTGCGCCCTCCACAACTTTGGCGATTAACCTTAGTATCATCCGCGAAACTAGCAACTGGCCGAGAACAAAACACGCTCGGCAAACTCTCTTCTATTACTCTACTTTGGTTCAAGCTCGGCAATACCTACAGCTAGCAACTTCAACAATTGAACATTTCTACCACTAGGCCGAACCCAAACCAAAGTGGGGGCTACAGAATAACTATTACACCATTAAACCAGTGCTCGGCAACATATCACATCAACATCTCTACTACAACCTAGGCTCGGCTTTGTTATCACTATGCATTATTCAAAGCTCGGCAAACACCAAAATGATGAAGCAGTTTCTACTTTGCTACATGTCAACATAACTCAGCCGACCCAAAACCATAGAAGGAGCTACGGATAACCATGATCTCAAACAAATCTCAAAACAAGCAAGTATGACGAATTCAAGGAAGCATTACAAAAAGACATTACATTCAAGCTCGGCGAAACGTTCAAAGCTAGTATTCATTACATCTGAAACGGCAAAATCCAAACTCGGATCCGTCCAGTCCAAAAGTTTTGAAAAATAAAAACAACAAAAACTCAAGCTTGAGAAACGTCCTTCTCAGCCATAGCAGCATCAGCCTCGGCAGCAGTCTCTGCAACCTTCTCAACTTCCTTAGGCTGCTGCTAGGTGTCCTCAGCCACCTTCTCCCCATCAGAGCCGTCTAGACCTTCAGCATCGGCCTTTGTAAAGTCTTCAACTTCGTCGTCACTATCTGGGAACTCCTCTGGAGGAAGAGGCTCACACTCCTCGGCAGTATAAGGAAGTTCGAGCTCGAGAACCACCGCTGCTGGAATTATAGACAAATCAAGCTCCATCTTCATCGTTTCACCGACAGCCTTCACGCCGGCCTTATACCCCGCTCGATACGCGATCGGGACCCTCGCCTTGACTTCGTCATTTACCATCGATCTAGCCTCCCTCAAGTACTCGAGACCAGCTCGGTCATACCCAGTTTGATAGGCCTTCTCATCCACCTCCTTCATCTTCCTCTTTTCCCTCCTCAAAACCTGACCAAGCTCACGCTCGGCCTTCTTAAGTTTGTCAGCCATCTCCTCTTTCTCCTTCTCCAGCTCGGTGATTTGAGCCTTCGCCATTTTAAGGCTCCCTTTATAACTTCGGGACTTCTCACACTCGACCTTCAGATCGTCATAAAAGCGACCCCGCTCGGCTGTCAAGAGTTCGGCTTTCTGAGAAGCACGAAGAATAGCTTGGCTGGCCTGCATAATATCAGGAACACGAAACTCACAAATATCCTCGAAAATGGAAGAAACAAGGAAAAAGCTGGGCTCGGATATATACCTATACAACATAGGCACTGGCATGGACCAGACTCGGCAAGAGCTCATCTGGAACCTTTGCCATATCGTTTGGCAAAGCAAGACCTTGGAGCATGGTAGGGGCTAAACCAGGCTCCAGCTTAACACTGTCATTGACAGAGATAATTCGCCCCTCAGACGTCGTGTATGAAGGAGCGAACTCCTGCACCATTGCTCGGCCACCCGAGCCTCCAGATCTGTCTGCTGCCTTCGACCCACCTGCGGCAGACGACTCAGTCTGGTCCTTCTCTCTTCGAGTCGGCGTCGGCGGCCTATTCGAGATTGTTGCTTGAGCAATTTTTTGCTTCTTGGAAGCAGGCTCGGCAGCAGCAGCATCCTTTTGCCGAGCCAAGACCCCATCTCTGAGGTTCATTCGTACGACATTTCTCTTGCCCATATCTTCGGCAAATGCAGGAATTAGAGTTTGCAGGGGAGGAACGTTCAGACCTGGGAAAAAAGATGGTTGGCTTTCTTGAAACCAGAAGTCCGCCGACTTCTTCAAAGTTGGAAATTTAACCCTTGGAGCTTTGGCCTTCGTGCTCGGCTTGTCAAACTTCTTTTTTCCTCCAACCTCCTTGCTCGGCCCCGCTCCCTTCTTTCTTCTCTTCAACTTCCCCTTGTACGAAGGGTCGTAACCTAATAACGTTGGCGCGTCACGGCAGATCTGGGCCTTCAACGTCTCTACATTCTTTTCGTCGGCTAAGTCTTGTTGTCGCTTTGTGATTGACCGGTGATCTGTGAAAAGTTAATGGCCAGACAATTGTCAGGGGCTGTTTCCAAAGAAAAAATACGATTGGCGAGATGAAGAAAAGTAAAACAACCTCGAAAATCTTTTATCTTCGGCACCGAGAACAGCCGTGCCACTTGATCGCCAAATTCATAATTACCACTAACTTCAACATAGAAATTAGCCCATTTATCGGTGTCGGGGAGCCCGTCTATCAATGGCTCCTTGCCACCACGCGTCGATAAGTACCTACGGTCGGTCTTGCCGTGCCTGGACATGATGTACGTATGAAAGACGTCGGCTACGTTGAACTCAAGGTTGTGGAGTTCTTTCAATTTGATCACGGCCATCACTATCCTAAAGCTGTTGATAGCAAAGTAGTGAGGAACAAGCCCGAACTTGGCAAGCAGCTCCCTCAAAAAGGGGTGAAGAGGGAATCTGAGGCCAGCTTCACATATAGCCATAAGGGGAACCGTTATGTGCTCGGGACGGTGTTCCACCTTATCTCTAATACGATTGCTGGCCATTTGACTAACTACAACATCATCAGGGATGTTGTATGTTCGGCAAAAATCTGCGTATTCGTGGGGCTGACCGCTAAAGTAATAAGCATAAGGACAGACTTGACCTCTTTCGTAAAGATCAGCAATCTCCCTGTCCTCGGACGCAGTATCACTCAGCCTAGGGTGTGACGACGTTGTAGCCTCGGCCGAGGGATTGAACCTAGACTCGGCTTCGGGCCCTAACTCGGGTTCGGTGTCAAAACGAGTGGAAGTTGAAAAGGTGATCTCTGGTTCGGTGTTAAATCTCCCGTACTCATAGTCACGCTCGGCGTTGGAATCATCAGTATCCGACATGTTTGAAGAAATTGAAGAAGACTGACGTCGGCGCCTGTGCCTCGCCAAGTACTCTCGGATAATCAAATCCCCCGAGTCGTCCCCCGAGCTTTCAGAATCGGAAGAAATAACAATGATTGGGTGAGCCAGACCTAACAAAAACAAGAAGTAAACAAATGAGAAACCTCGTCGTCGGCCAGAAGGCAAGGGATCTCTACGCTCGGCAAATTTATTGGCCCACCCTATTGTCTCTTCAAAGTTCAAGCTCGGGAGACACTAAAACTCGAAACGGGGCTCGGCCTATCTACATCGCTGGGCTCGGTAAAATCCAAAGTCGGCCAAGCACAGACATCATAGCGATCTGTGCTCGGAAGAACAGTTTGAAGATGAAGATGAACAGTTCGCTCATCTCCAGGTCTCGTACTGTTCACTTGGAACCAAAAAGACCTCAAACACCCAGGAAAACGGGGAAAAATCCAGGAAAGTTGCAAGAAAAGTAAAGAGAAGCAGGAAACGAGTTCATACCCGGGATTTGGGATGAGATCTGGTGCTGAAGCTGTTAGGAATCAATGACAGAAGATGAACGGTTGATGGGAAGAGCTCAACAATGGAGTTCTAGAGAGAGAGAGAACGTGGCCCTTCTCTCTCCTCGCATCGTCCTTTATATAGGGCTAGGGTTTAAGATTTGAAACTCCCGCCCATCATTGCATCGCCGAACCTCTAGCCATACAGCACATGACACGTGGTGGGGAAAGGACAGCCTGCAGAGCTTGCCAGCCGTCTCCCTGTCAACCATAAAGCGACATCTGCCATCCTTCCACTTTAAGTTTCTACCAACGAATGAGATCACTTCAGAAAGAAAAATGGACCAGGCTCGGTAAAATTTCACCTTTAACATAAGATTGCGTTTTGACGATCGATAGGTTCGGCTGAGATCCTATTTCAATCTCTACCTCGCGTTCGGCATCGGCAGAGATTGAGGGGCTATTGTAGCAGACCGAACATGGAATTTTTGCTATGGTGCGAGCCAAGCTCAAATCCATACCGGGCACAGATCTCGAGCACGGCACCCGTCCCTATGATTCATCACCACTCCACACCGGCACGGGCTCGGCGGAAGACAACTCCGTGTTCGACATCCACCCTCGGGGCTTCGCATGGGACGCATCCTTCTCGCCGGTCACGCGCCAGGGTCGGCTAGGGTCATGCTCGGCCGCCCGCGGAGCATGGCCGCTGCCGACGACGGCTAGCTGTTAGGTTGTGCGTCGTCCTGCGTGTAAAAATGGTTATAACGAGAAGATAAACATGAGCGCACATGGGAATGCCAGCTCACTCCCAGAAGCGGTTACCAGATCTATTCAGTGACGTCACATATGACGTCGCCTGACCCACGCAAGGCATGTGCCTGTACTTGGAGAGCAAGCTAAGGGGACTCTATAAATACTGAGGGAGAACGCCTGTCGACGGGTACGCACTCATATACGCAATTACTCACTCAAACCCTAGTTTGCTCCCTTTCTCTCTGCACATTACTTATTCTCTCGCCGGAGGGCCTTGCCGGGACAACCCCCGGCCCGGCCTTAGTCGTGCGCTCCCTGTGCAGGCTAGGAGAAGACTCAACCACCAAGCCACCAACGGAGGAGAAGGTCGAGGATCATGGGCCACACACTATGGCTGGGAGAGACCCTGAGTTCCAAAGGCGTCTCCTGGGGCGCAGGCTGAGGGCGGAGAAAGGGGACGCGTCGTATGCTCAGCTGTTGGAGTTTTGGACGGAGCCCCCGGAGGGTAGAGTTCAGGAGGAGCAGATGGCGAGGTGTTTCTTGTTGTATGTGCTCGGTGCGTCTCTATTTCCCAACAGATGCAATCGAGTGCACTTGTCGTTCCTGCCGACCTTGAGGAATATCGGGGAGATTGCCCATTTCAACTGGGGTGACGCAGCTTTGGGGGCGTGCTACGCCTTCATGGGATCTCTTTCCCGAGGAGCTGGGAAGAGCCTTAGCAGCTATTGGCGAGTCTGGGAGGCATACCTCGAATCCTTCCTTTTCATTTTTAGTTAGCTTTCCATTCACGTACTTATATCATTTCATGCTAACCCTTGATGCTTTGAATTCTGTAGCTCTGGACATACGAGGTACTGGACATGTACCCTCCCACGACGTCATGTCCCGACGATACGATACTCCCTCGGGCCCTCCGTTGGTCAAAGGAGTATCGGGGAGTGAAGAAGGGAAAGGGTGACCTGAACGCCTATCGGCTGTACTTAGACGAGCTGCGTCCCGACCGGGTATCTATGCACCTTTGGCTTCTCAATTTACATTACCCGTGTATTTCCATTGGATTGATTTCTTGATGCATGCTTCCCGTTGTAGGTACATTGGCGCATCTGGGATCGTTTCGAGATTCCATATGTGGCCCAGAGTAGGGAGGTGACGAGAGGGAGGATGTTGCTTGAGTCCCCTTACGGCTGGGAGTGGTACTTGGGTGACCGGGTATCACATCAGTCGTTAAGGCTGGATGCTTTTTGAGTCCCAGGGCCACTTCCTCCTTTTGTTCAGAGGACAAGCGAGTACACGCTGGAGGAGGTGGAGCGGTTCACACAGCCGGACTCTCAGCTTGAGCCATTGTTTCAGGCCGGTGCTGACTATGCAGAGTACCAGGCTCAGTGCCTGATGCAGGGCTTTGGGATCCATGCTGCCTGGGACGCCCGACGGCAAGTGCAAGGTGTTGGAGGTGGTAGGAGAGGCAGGGGAGGAAGGAGAGGAGATGGAGGCAGAGGAGGCGAGAGCTCCCGTGGTGGCGATGCAAGCCAGAGCGAGGCTAGGTTGCCTGTGCTGTCCTGGACGGTGGACGTGGTGACCGCTCAGGGAGTCCCTAGCCTTGTGGAGGTGCCACATCCTTCAGTCGAGCCTCCGGAGTTCGTTGCTCAGGTATAATTTACTTTCATTTCCTTCGTATGTCTTATCACTGTTACTGCATTTTCTAATTCTTTCCTTTCAATGTACAGGTGACTTCGGAGTATGCTAGGGAGATGGCGGCGGCGATGATGGGCCTGGAGCAGCTGGTGCGGCAATACGCCATGGGCCACTCCCCACTTGCACTGACTCGTGCTGGAGGGATGATAGTAAACCCTTTACTCTTAGTTGCTCTCTATTACCCTTATTCATGATTATGATGTGAATGCTTTATGAATGTTATTGCAAGCTAGAGGAGGAGCGACTCGGGGGTTACGCAGGAAGTTTGTTCGCATGCCTACGCAACAGGCTTCCTCTGCGAGCTCTCGAGAGGAGCGTCCGTCAAAGAGACAGCGGCACTCTGGCGGCATTGAGGAGGAGCCTATTGCCACTTCAGACGAGACTGAGGAGCTTACAAATATCGATCTGGAGGATACCTCTGGCAGTACTGTGCCCAGAGTGACTCGTACTCAGGAGGTTGTTAGCTCTGAGGCAGAGGAGGAGGACGAGGATGAGGACTGAGTTTCCTCTTTTGCTTTTGTCTTTTGATGGAGCCTGCGTGCTTCCTTTTATAGGGTGCCTGTTTACCCTTGGTAGGTAGGATTTTGAGCATCGGGCTTGCATGCCTTGTCTTGGACTTCGACTCATGGATCCCTTTGGGATTGTATATGCAGAGATTACCTTTTCATTGTCTTTTGTTGTTTAATTTCTTTTATTGCTATTGTTTAAAGAAAATTGAGTAACCAAGACTATTACTGTAATGTGCAACCAGCCAATTATCCAAAAATGAGTCGGGTACGCAGTTTTTGCAAGGATAGATATGCTAACAAAGAAGTAAAATATGACTGTTTTTGGAAAAATTGATGTCTCACCTGAGAATATACACAAATGCCCTTGTCAAAGGTTCGAATATGACTGTGACTGCCCTTGAATTCTTGACATATAACTCGGAAATTCATCTTTATGTTTAGAACATGCTACAAAACTAAGGAAATGTTGACTTTGGAAGGTGACAACTTCGAATTTTGACTCGGGACTTGAACCGGAACTCAAACCAAGTCACTTTTGACCATAGTGACCTGTGAGACTCGAAGAAATGACTTGAAACAAACCAAGACGCGATTTGACACCTTGACATGGCTTAGAAACGGGATTATGTCGACTTTTCGTACTATGACCTTGAATCTCGGGAGTTAACTCGAAACGAAACGGCCCTGAAGTCCCAAATACATGTTGGAGTGTGTTCTGGTGGTTAATAGTGCCCTGAGATACATCAAATCCATTACATGCTTTTGCTGTCAAAAACTTCAGAAATGCAGACACAGTATGCCGCGCGAGCTTTTAAAACGCCGTGCGTTGTGTCATAAGATTCCACGGTATATTAGTGAAATACCGTGATGATTTTTCTGGTTTGGATATGCCGCACGTGGCTTCAATATGCCGTGCGTGGTTGTTTTTTTGACAACCTGCATTTTGTTATTTCCCAAGACGGATTTGCACGATGGTTGAAGTTTGACTTGTGTAGTGGCATTTCTGAGCCAGTGCATGTCTGTATTGTGTTCCCATGCTATGACCAAGCCTTTTCTTATGCAAGACTCATGGGAAATTTGAACTTTTGAAACCCGAGGCACTTTGAAAGTTGAAATTGTCTCCTCCATCCCCCTTATAAATTTTGGCCAAATTCTTTCCATCTCACTCGGCTCTTATTCTTCTGAAGCTCATTCTTCCTCTTAATGGCCCTTTCGCTCACCGGTTCGCTCCGTCCATGGCTAGCTTCAATGGAGGGCGTTGATTGGCTCAACTTCCGAGCCCATGGTCTTTACTCTATGAGGTATCTTCGCAACGTCTTTACCCCGAGCTTTTGAGGCCAGCTGCGAGTTTTTGGGATCCCGAGGTCCATGTGTTTCGTTTTGGCGAGCAAGAACTTTGTCCTACCATGGAAGAGTTTCGTGCCTACCTTGGCAGTTTCGGCTCGGGAGAAGTCATTATCCCTCTTGTTCGTGAGAGCATCCACAGGGTTCTAACCACGGTCCTTGGATTGAGTAGTGGTGCTGCCCGTTACTTAGTAAGCGATGGTCACCTCAATGTGATGCAACTTATCGAAATGTTTTCTCCTCCGGGTGATCTTACGGACATAGCTTATGAAACTCAGTGCATGACTGTCCTTTGCATGTGCCTGCTCGCGGCCTATCTTTTGGTACCCTCCACTGGTCATGCTAGTTTAGCTCTGGTCAGCATTGCCGTTCAAATTGAGGCTCGAAAGGACGTGATCCCCATGGTTTTGGCTGAGACATTGATGGGTTTGGACAAAGTTTGCTCTGGAGAGGCTGAAGCTTTCGGGATAGTCCTCTCCTCCTACAGGTTGGCTTCTCACTTAGCTCTCCCTTTTCGGGTTTTTCCCACATTCTCATTTTACCTCAATGCTCGATTCGGCTTTCTATGGTTTCTTACTTGTTTTTCTCTCTTTGGTAGATCTGGCTTTGTGATAGGGTGAATGTGTTGACCATTCCTCCCGGCAATTGGGCATATGAGGCTAGATTGTTGTCCCTCCGATGCTTTGAGTTCGAGGACAGGTGCGTTCTTGAGTTGGTCAACTTCTTTAGGCGTCTGCGAGCAGAGATAGTTTCGTGGAGGCGTTCATGGCTAGATTGCCCTCCTATGACTGTGCACTTCATGGGCCCCTAGTGGGTCGTCCTTGCTGGTTTGGAGGCCTTTACTTTCTATATCCCATACCGGATTCAGCGTCAGCTTGGCCTTAGACAGGAGGCCCCTGCAGAGGTCATGGTCGATGTTGTTTTGCCCTTATTTCTCCACTCCATTCTTTGCAACTATCAGCGGCTTTGGAGAACTCGTGAAGTGACTGATGCACATCCTTACCCATCCGTGATGGTTCGTAGGAGCTGTCGGAAATGGCTTAAGAGGGATATTGCCGCGAGGGCTGGGGCCCAAGGAAACTAACTCAATCCTACTACCCTAATTACGGAATAAATTGTGGACCCTGTTTTCATTATGTTGCTCTTTTATTTTCAAAAGTCATGCTCAGCCTTATGCACTATAAGCAGTTATCATAATAAAATGAGTCGTGGAGGGTTTCCCCTTTCTTGATTCAATGCTTTGAATTCTTGCAACCTAAATTTTTATTTTGATTGATCATGACCAGGCCTTAGAGTAAGGCTGCCTACGTATCCTTATGGTAAAGGAATCGGGTCATAACGTAGTTCAGGTTAAGGTTCGCTCTGATTTTTGACACTCTCCTTTTGCGCTCTAAATTTTGCCTAGTACCCCCCTTTCGGATTTTCAGTCTAGCGAGCTCATTTATTGCATGCCTTAATTTTTGCCTAGGACGCCCTTGCGGGTTTTCATCCTAGCAGGCTTTTGCTCTAACTTTTGCCTGGGTCTGCCCGCCCTTGCAGTTTTCAGCCCAGCGAGCTTTTCTCAGGGATAATAGCGCTTAAGTTGATCCAGGTTGACCAAAGTTGAAAATTCATTTCCGTCCAAGTCAATGAGTTGCGTAGCTCCTCCGGATAGGATGGTCTTGATGATGTACGGCCCAGACCACTTTGGTCAGAACTCCCCGCGTGGATCATAGACTGGGGCCCGGATTTCCTTTAAGACCATGTCGCCTTCTGCTAAGTCCTTAGGCCTTACTTTCTTATTGAACACACAAGCAATCCTTCTCTAATACCCCTAAATATGATAGAGAGTCCTTAACCGACGCTCACCAAACAACATGAGCTCTTCAAATCGATTGCTCAACCATTTTGCCTCCTGGACCTCACACTCGATCATAGTCTGAAGAGATGGAACTTCCAACTCAATGGGAACTACAGCCTCCATACCATAAACTAGAGAGTAAAGAGTTACCCCCATTGGTGTACGTATGGATGTGCGATATCCCCATAATGCTAGCGGTAATTGCTCATGCCAATCTCTTGTGGATTGAATGGTCTTTTCCAAAATAGCTTTGATTGTCTTATTGGTTGCTTCCACGGCCCCGTTGGTCTGCAGCCAATAGGTGGTTGACTTGTGTACTTGAACTTGGAACTCATTCAAGACTTCCCTGGCTCTTCCCTTGAAATGAACCCCATTGTCAGATACGAACGCCTGAGGAACTCCATACCGATAGATGACGTTTTGTTTGATAAAGTGTGCGAGCTGAACTGTAGTTAGAGTGGCGTAAGAACCAACTTCCACCCATTTCATGAAGTAATCAATGTCTACTAAAATGAATTTATGGCCATTGGACGCAGCTGGTACAATTCTTTCGGTGACGTCGATTCCCCATACTAAGAAAGGCCACGGTGAGGTCATTTGATGCAGTTCGGAGGGCGGGACATGCGTGAGGTTGGCATGGACCTGGCACTTGTGGCAACACCGCACGTATTCCACACATTCTGTCTAAGGATCTTCTTAGCAAGCATCATGCCGTTCATGTGAGGGCCGCACACACCTTCTTGAATCTCTTCCATCACCCTTCTTACTTCTGCACCATAGACACATAATTTGTGCATGCCACAATGTGACCTTCGATACAAATTTCCTCCGCAGATGATGTATTGAGCCGCCATCCTTCGGAGGGCAATCTTGTCTTTCTTACTTGCTTCAATGGGGTATTCTCCTTTTTCCACGAACCTCCAAATGTCGTAATACCAGGGGTGACCATCATCGGGCTCGTCAATAGTCATGACATGTTGATATACCGGCGTATCTCTTTGTTCGATCACAATCGGCCTTAGCTTCACACCGAGAGGGAGTTCGACCATAGATGCTAAGGTCGCCAAGGCATCTGCGAATCGATTTTTGAGTCTCGGCACATGAGTGAAAGTCACCTTATTGAAATGGGGGATGAGATCTTCGAGGTCCTGATGGTATGGCTTCAGTTTTTCCTCCTTGACTTTCCAGTCCCCGTTGGCCTGTGACACTAACAAGTTAGAATCTCCCACCACTTCCAATTTCTCTATGCCGATCTCAATTGCTACTTCCATTCCCACAATGCAAGCCTCATATTACGCTTGATTATTGGTAACCTCAAAGTTTAGGTTGAAGGCGAGTGGGATGTGAGACCCGTCGGGTGCTATTAATAGTACACCAATTCCAAACCCCTTCTAATTTGCAGCACCATGGAAGTATAACCTCCAAACATCCTCAGCCAGAGTCATTACATCTTCATCGGGAAACTGAAACTCAACATCTTCACCTCCCTTGACTGGGCAGTCGGCCAGGAATTCAGCAACAGCGCTCCCCTTTACAGATTTCCCGGTAACATATATTAATTCGAATTCTGCTAGCATTAGTAACCATCGTGCCATCCTCCCGGTGAGAGCTGGTTTCTCAAACAAGTACTTGAGAGGGTCCATTCGAGAAATCAACCTTACTGGGTAGGCTAGCATATAATGTCTCAACTTTTTAGAAGCCCAAACGAGTGCCCAGCATGTTTTCTCCAGCGGAGTATAACGCTCTTCGCATCCCACCATTTTTTTGCTCAGATAGTAGACAGCCCTTTCAACCCCATCGTCTCCTTCCTGTGCCAACATACACCCCATGGAGGACGGAGTGACTGATAGGTATAGGATCAAAGGTTTTCCCAACACAGGGGGTGTCAACACTGGCGGACTCCGTAGATAAGCTCGGATTGCTTCAAAAGCTGTTTGGCACTTATCGTCCCATTTGAACGGCACACCCTTCTTGAGCAAACGGAAGATTGGTTCACAAGTCGAAGTTAGATTGGTAATGAATCGACTAATAAGCTGTACCTTGCCGAGAAAACTCCTCACATCCTTCTCTGACCGTGGCAGTTCCGTTTCTAGAATGGCCTTGATTTTTGACGGGTCAACTTCAATACCACGAGTGGTAATCATGAATCCGAGCATTTTTCCAGTTGTGACCCCGAACGTGCATTTTGCTGGATTAAGGCGCATCTTATACTTCCTGATCCTTTTGAAGAACTTCTTGAGTGCAAGCAGGTGCCCTTCTCGTTCCTTGGCTTTGACAATCATGTCATCAACATAGACTTCCACTTCTTTGTGGATCATCTCATGCAACAAGGTCGTGGCGGCCCACTGGTAAGTAGATCCTGCATTCTTTAATCCGAAAAGCATTACCCAATAGCAAAAAGTTCCCTATTTAGTGACAAACGTGGTTTTCTCTAGATCTTTTGGGGCCATTAGGATCTGGTTGTATCCTAAAAAGCCATCCATGAAGGAAAGTAAAGCATGCCCAGTAGTGTTGTCAACTAGCACATCGATGTGAGCCAAGGGAAAGTCATCTTTTGGACTTACTTTGTTGAGATCCTTGAAATCAGCTCAGACCCTAATCCTGCCATCCTTTTTAGGGATGGGAACAATATTTGCGACCCATTGTGGATATTCGGTTACCATTAGAAACCCTGCATCGATTTGTTTAGTGACTTCTTCCTTTGTCTTAAGCACCCAATCAGGTCTCATGCGTATTAGTTTCTGTTTTACGGGTTTTGCATCAGGATAAAGGGCGATCCGGTGTTCCACAATTTCGGGATTGATTCCGGGCATATCAGCATGTGACCATGCGAAAACATCCTCGAATTCTTTTAGCAAACTTATGAGAGCTTGACGCTCTTCCGCAGACAGCACGGAACCGATCTGAATCATTCGGGGATTCCCTTCATTTCTCAAATTTATTATGACAACTTCTTTTTTTATAGGCTGAGCGTGCCTTTCGTCTTCCCTTTCAACTAGGGATCGGATCTCTTTAGGAATGTCCCTATCGAAATCGATCTCTTCGTCATCAGGGTCGACACAATTTATTTCAAAATTAGGGAAGTAGGCGGAATCAGATTTGTCTATTCCATCATTAACAGAGGCCTCAGGGCACCATACACACGGGTAGACTCAAATTCAAAGTACAGACCATGAGGAGCGGGGCCCAGAGGCACCAACTCTGACTCAACAGACTCAGAAGACTCAGATGACTGGGACTCAAACTCAGAGTTAGACCCTCTTTTTTGTGTATATACAGGTATATACACAAAAGGGGTGCTCGGATCAAGCACTCTACACACCTCGGATGCCGTTGATTCCCGTAATGGGCCCCTCGGTTTTTTTTTTTAGAATTTTTTGATGGCTCGGATCGGCTGTCCGGTGGCCGGAGACGGCCCGGCGCGGCCGGTCAGTACGAAATCCCTCCTCGGCCGTCGGTACCTATATCATTTCTGTTTTATTTTTGGCTCATGAGTGTTATATAAATGCCTAATCTCAGCACCTTAATCAATATATGAGTTATTTAAAAAATATAAAACAATTAATCAGAAGTCCCTTACATAGAGATGCTTATCCAACCGTTATTTATATATATATATATATATATATATATATATATATATATATATATATATATATCTCCTATCTCCTACCGTGAATAATAAGGGGAGGCTTTCGGTGGACAACTTTCAATTTGGGACCAATTTGCCCTTTAATTTCCACCATTTTACAGATTGCCCAGGGTATGATTTGGCACGATTTTTCCAATTATGTCCCCTACATGTTTCTGGCCGCGTGGTCTGCCCGGGGTGGTTTTGTCATTTTCCAGCCTGGGCCAAAAAACGTGAACGTGATTGCGCCACGTCTCCCTGTGTCCTTTGCTTCGTTTTCTTTTTCTTTTTCTCTGGTTCAGAGAAAACAGCGAGAGAGAGAGAGGAGTTTGGGGGTACCTTCCGTTCCTCTGCTCTGCCGCTTGCCGTCGAGAGGTATTCCGCGGGATTCGTGATCGATTTCGTGCGTCGATCCTCTCCTGTCTTCCTTGAAGCGCTGGGGGTTGGTACTGTGCAACCAAGAGGTTTCTACTCGCTTTCTTCTGGTGTTTTCTCCCGGTTCCGGTTCTACTTCCATCTGTGTCGTCGTCTCGTCCGGTGGGAGGTGAGTGCTCTCGGATCTCTGGTTTAGGGGTTTTTCTCCTCTGATTTTTTTTTTAGAGGCGCTTTGTTTCCGGCTTCCCTCGATTTCTCGATGTGGTTGTTTTTCCCTGGAGTGTCGGTGTGTTGGTGGTTGTGTGTGTGGTGGGTGCATTTGTCTTGTTTATTGTTGTTTGTGGTTTTGGGTCGTGGGTTTTGGATTCGGCGTTAAGATCGTAAAGCAACGGGAGGAACTGAGGTGGCCGCCGACGGATTTGGGTCTGGGCTGGCCCGATGTATTCCACGGCATCTGTGATTGACGGGTGGCGGCGATGTAGTAAAGTGGGTTCGTTGTAACTATTCTGACCACTTTGCTGGTTTTTTGCTATGGATTCCCTGTTTCCATTTAGTGCATGTAATGTGTTTTTTTTGCTTCGTGTTTGGGTTGGGGACTTGATTAATTTTATGTTGCTTCTTTAGGTTTATGCGTTTTGTTCTTTATTAGGTTTATAGTCGAGACTCGAGAGTTTGTGTATCGCTTCTTTTGCATTAGCTTTTCCTTGAATTTACGGGTTCTGTTGTCCTCTTCCTTCTCCTGGTAGCGTGGATTGTTCTGATCTGTTTTGTCTCCAGCAGCTTATGCAAGTATTTGCCTATTTTGGACCAATTATGTGTGCTGAAGTTAATAAAGAGAACTGCCTATGGGTCCTGCATGGTCATTCTTTAACCCTTTTCCAAATATAGAAGTGCTCTTTATTCTAGCTTTTACATTTTTACTTGCTTTAAAGTACAGGCCATTTAACATTGGCTATTAGTCGGGTTTTGGCTTTTATGTCTAGGGTTTTCCTGTTCTTTTTGGGTGTCTTTTTTTTCCTGTTTGTTTTGGCTGTTGTGTTGGAGGATTTTCCTGTTTGTTCATTTGTCTTGCTGTTGTGTCTCGTGTTCTTTGGGGTGTCTTCGGCCATTAGACAGTCTTCGTGCCTGGAAGGTACATTTGTTTCTCTATTGTTACTTGTGCACTTTATTGCTCACTACTGCATATGAGGGATCTTATTGCAACCAGTTTTTGCAACACAAACTTACTGCTGAAAATATTTTGATGTTGCAGCTGGAACCATCGAGTTCGCTGCTTTGATTCGGGATTGACTAAACCTGTGGGGAGGGAACGAATGGCATGGCAAAGATTCCAGCCTTTCCATCAACTGTCACTATATGCTGCAGCATTGTTTCGAGGCTTCCTAATTCGGAATTCATTTACTAATCTGCTGCTGCTGGTAAGATACATTCAAAATGCTGATCATGAGTCTGCTATTTTGCTATCTTTTCATGCTATTGCATAATTATGTATTTTATCTATTTATGTGTTGTATGTTATCTAATTATGTATATTCTGCTGCTGGCTTCTTACGCTATAATTATGTATGTTATCTATATATGTGTTGTGTACTTGTGATTGAATCATGTGTCACATTGGTGGGAATTTTTGAGTCAGGTATGCAATTTTTTCCACAGATTTATTCATATAAGGTTGTTCTATTTGAATCACTACTCCTTGGCTTCTCATGAACTTTCCCGCTTTTTAAGTAGTCTTCTCCTCTTTTAAGTAGTGTCAGAGTTTCTTTTATTGTTGTTAGCTAATAATGCCCAACTTGTTTTCAGAGTAACCTTTATCAGTTCCTCTGTTTCATTGCAGACACGTAATAGGGATAGCAAGAGAAGTGCATGCGAAGGGATTTTAAAGGACATGGAAGGATTCTGGCATTAGGCGTGGTTGTTGGCTTCCCTTTTGAATCTTTTAAATCTTGAATTGATATTTTGCCAATACATTATATATATATATATATATATATATATATATATATATATTATATTTCAGTTCAAATGTGCATTTACCATTTTACAATCATGAGCATTTTATTTCTTGTTTTGTGTGACTGTACAGACTGTGCTATATATCCAAGAGCGTTAAATAAAAAGGAGGAGAGTTTCGATGTGCCATTTTCCAATTTGGGACCAATTTGCCCTTTAATTTTGCCCATTTTACGGATTGCCCAAGGCATGCCAATCCTTTTTTTTTTCTTCTCCCGGTTAATGTGTGTTGTACTCATCTCCCCTCACAACACCTCTCTCTCGCCTCCCTCTCTCTGTTCACTCCCTCTCTGCCCCTCCAGTCCACCACCACTGCACCACACCACCACACCGCCTTTCTTCTCCATCAACGGCATCACCATCAGGTGTTTCTCTCTCTATCTCTTCCCCCATTTTGCTTTTTTTTTTCTCTTTTTTTTTTTTTTTTGGGGGGGGGGGGGGGGGGGGGGGGGGGGGGGGGTTTCCTTCCGTGTTCAGTTGATTTGTTGATGTTGTCGTTTTGCCCGTACGCTCAGTGCATTACCGCCCTTTGGGTGGGTCTTTATTGTCTGTTTTGGTTTGGCCCCTGTGTGTGCTCTGTGCATGTCAAGCTATGTTAGGGTTTTGGGTTGTTGATTTTGGGTTTGACCTGGGCATGTGAACCTATGTTAGGATTTTGGGTTTGGCCATCGATTTGTTGGTCATTTGCTCATAAGGGTTGTGGGTTTTGGGTTTGGTCGTCAATTTGCTGATTAGTGTGTTTGTCATTGATTATTTCACTTTTGGTCTTTTGCTCATAATGGTGGTACGTCCGAAAGGCATTGAGAAGACCCATCTTTTTGGCCATGATATATAAATTTAGAGTTGGTATGGTTAATTGGAAAATCGGAATGAAGCCATGATATATAAATTTGAGTTGGTATGGTTAATTGGAAAATTGGAATGAAGCTTGACGTTTAGCAGATATAGCAATTGTCTATGGGTTCTTTTTTTTCCCCTGCCAAAAACAGAACATAAAGGCATGTGTGCTGGTGTTGAATGGTGTTGGAGCCCAGTTTAGATAATTGATGAGCAATAATAACATTAAGATTTGTTTAGATGCCATTTGGCTTTGTGGATTTCAGTTGCTTTTGCTCTTTTCCAAGACCAACACCTTATGCTGATTTTCAAGACTTTCTTGCGTTTTCTTCATTTCCTGCGGTTCATGAGGCTAGGTAACTATTCCTTCCTTGCCTCCTTACTTCGTTTCTTCCTCCACTTTCAATAGTCATTATTCGTCGTTTTTGTCTGCCTATAGCTTAGTAATCTGGTTTCAATTAGGAAAAATGGGTTTTCAGATCTACTTGTTACCCTAGAATGGGTAATCCTAGAAACCACAGATTCTTGCAGCAATTTGTAAATAGTTTCTTTATTCATGCAGATCTATTGCATCTGCATTTGTAAATGTTCTATGCACGCTCAGTTACAAAACCAATTTTCGCGAATGAATTAGACAATCATAAAAATGCGTACATAGAATTTATTCGAACTCCATTTGTGAATCCATTTAGTATGGTTTTGGTCTATCTTGAGAAATTACTCTTATTCTTTCCAATGCCATTTCGATGCCAGACCCTTTATTTTTCTTCATAAATTTCAGCCAACCCAAATCTTGCCCTAACGTGAGTTTTTCCAAAATTAGTGCTTTTAATTCATTTTTTTTTTTTTTACCTATAAATTACTCATGATTCATGCATTAGCAGTATGTTACCGAATTGAATAAAGTTTTCAATACTGATGTAACCTCATTTTGTACTCTATCGTTCCATTTTGTTTTCATGTCAAAACATATTTGATAGGTACATTTAGGAAAACAAGTTGCATACAGAAATGGTTGTCAATGTTTCATTCAAATGCTAGGCTCCTATGCATAACCCATGGCCAGATTCCGAGACACCAACTCTCTACCGTTTAGAAACTACTAAAAGGCCAACACATAATTGCTGCAATGGCAACCCGCGCTCAGGGAGATCAATCCGTTTACCAGCAATGCGATGGTTTTGTATGACAATATCGAAATATACTACAATTGGGCCATGTTTCTGTGTGGAGTTCTAGCTTTGAGTTGCATGCATGGTTAGACAATATCATCTGTTCATTTGTCTGGCACAGCACTGAAGGTGTCACAAGATTAACAGATATTATTTGATTTATTACATCACAATATTAAGTATACAGCCATCCACTTTTTCGACAATTGCTTTCATTAAAATTCTACATTTTTACTGCACATTAGCTCCTGCAATATTAAATCACAGGTATCAACAACTGCTGGCATGTGAAGAAAATTTCACTCTTTGGTGTTACTGAGGTCTAATGTTCACCTCTCCTTGCTGCTTTTTCTTAGATTCTATTTTACGCACATCCTCACGTACAAAGTATTGCTTTTGCCATTTTTCCTCTCACCGTCAGAGGTTGCCGCGCCTGCTCCATCAATACTTCAGTGTTTATGGCCTAAGCACTTGGATTTTGCTAAAGCATGGATCACAAGTTTGGCCAGTGGAAGTTGTTAACCACGAGTTTCGTAATGGTTGGGACATTTTTCATTTAGCACATGGTCTTGGAATAGACTATAAGCTTACTTTAGCTTGTGAGCGTAGATGTACATGTTTGATAGACATGATAAGGAACTTGTCTTTGAATCGTCTCATCCAAATGATTAGGGGCAAGATGTGCATCCTCCTGCAGGTAAATGTGGCTGCCTTTTAAGTAGCAACAATTAAACATCAAGAAATATTTTCCTTCTGCTTTCATTTAACCATTCTACACATCACAATATTAGATTAATGCCTCTCAATTGTTCATTGCTTTATTATAGTTAATTTAGAGACTGCTTGTTTGCTTTCCACACTCAGGGCTCAACCAGCTGTGCTGAAATTTGGTTATTTCCATCTGCGGCCTATGGAACTGAAGAATGTATAGCAATCTATTCTCTGCATTTAGATTTGTCTTTTTTAATTCCTCTTTAATTTGAAAGACACACCAACTTATAGCCAGTAATGTTATATTTGATGCAGGAATTTCAAACTCAACTTCAACATGCTTTCACCTTTACTTCTGCTTCAGGAAATGGTCATTAAAATTGCTAATCGTACCTGGACTATACCAATCCAAGACCGCGAGCTTAGTGCCAAGCCATTTAACAAGTTCGTTGCTACCCTTGATCTGGAACCTTTTGATTACTTACTGATTACCATGCTACCGACAACACAATTTATAGTCATTGTCTTCCATGCACACAATGACAGTGAAAGGCTTTATCCATGGTTTTAGTCAAGTTCTACGGTGCTTCCTTAGCAATGTGTTATGTCATTTGTGGCAACATAGATATTTTGCCCCAACTTTTCTCCAGCCTTTAGCGCACACCTCCCCTCTAGAGTAACAATTTGTGCCTTCGCATCTGTTTATGCCTATGTTAATATGCAGCTTTTCAATCTTTTGGAATTTTTGCAAGGTTCCAATGTTATGCTTATTCTACCTACTACTATTCTGAAATGAAGAAACTAGATTTTCAGGTGATGGTTGATTTTCCTGGGCATTATAAATAGTACCAGATAGACATTAGAATTGCGTCATGTGTTGCATTTCTGTTAATTCTTGTCCAACTGCTTTTCCCTATTGCTCAGTTCCTTACACTTTCTAAAATAGAAAGGCATTCGTAATCTACCCATTTATATGGCAAACAACTGCTTTCCTTGCCATGGGGAAGACACACTCTCAACTACCATTCCTCTTGTTCGAAAGCTGATTATTAACTCCATAATTCTTCAAAAACAGAACTTCTGCATTCCTCTTATTGAAAAGCAGAATTATTACAATTTTGATGCTATATGTGTAGATTTCGCATGGTCTTGTTCTACTTTCTTTCATCTATGCTTTTTCCAGATTTGCTGATCCTAAGAAACTTTTTAATTCAAAATCAAACCTCCTTTTCCATTTTTTCCAAATATGGTCTCAACTGCATCTCTACGCAAGTTCATAGTCGCACCCAACCGCTTCCCACCATATAACGCAATTACACAAACCAAATTCTGAATTCAATTCATGCTCAATTCTTGCCATGGGCAAAAAACACCCTCTTCAATGGGCATGATTCTCGTGCCTAGCACGAGGCTGGACCTAGTATTATATATAAAAAGAGCCAGATTTTCGGATGGCCAAATTTCAATTTCGGACACATTTACCCCTCCAATTGAATCCTCTGCCATTGTGGGTTTGAGGCTATTTGCGACTTTTCCCTTCTCACGCAGATACGCGGCTCTCCTTCTTCCACATCCCTCGCTTTCCCCCGCTCCTCTTTTCTTCCCCCTGTTTTTCCTTCCTTTCTTCTTTGTCTGCTTTTCGTGCAACAGCTAGGGGGAGAGAGAGAGAGAGAGAGAGAAAGAGAGGGAGAGGGGGGGAGTTCTGGGCCGATTTCTTCTTGGACTGTGTGCGGCCGGTTGCGTTTCTGTTGCTGGGCGAGAGGTAACTGCCCAGATTGGGTTTTGTTATTTTCATTTTCTTTTTCATTCCTCTTCTTTGTGCTCTGTGGTCTCTCCGGCCTAGGGTAGGAGCTTAGGTTTTCAGGCCTGGTTTGTTTTATGGGTCGTGCGTGTTTCGTCGATTTGCTTTTTGCGAGTGCTTGTGTTGTATCCCGTGGGATTTACTTGCTAGGTTGGATTTACCTTCGATTTGTGCTTACGATTGTTGCTTTGTTCTTGCGGTATTTGGTGCGTTGTCTTGCTGTTTGGGTACTTATCGTTGGGTTGGGTCTGTAGTTGCGTGCAGTAGGGCTTGTTGGGTTGGTTTGGCTTCGGTTTGTGCCTGTAGTCTTTGCTTCGTCATTGTGGTTTTTCATGGGTCGTCTTGTTGTTTGGGTACTTATCGCTGGGTTGGGTCTGCAGTGTTGCCCTTGTTTTGTTATTCTTTGCTTGTTTGTTGTTCTGTATATGTTATTTTATGTTTTGGGGTATACAATGTGCATACATATGTAACGGTGAATCGCATAAATTCTCCCCAAATTTTCCTTGCGGTAGGTCACTGCTTAGGTTGCCTAGCCCCGTTGTGATCCCTGTGTTGTTGTTCTGGTGCATCAATGATACATTTTTTTTAGCGTTCTATATTTTCTGGGTTCATTACTAAATTTTTTGTATACTAAATTTGTGCTCTTTTGTGCGTGCTCTTGCGCTAAAAAAATTAAGCCAGTATGTTATGGGTTGGGAAAATGCATTTGTTTGTGACTTTGTGCTGTTGGCTTGGACTTTTAGCTTCCCTTTTTCGGGTTTTTGTGTTTACCTGATTTTGGATTTTGGATTTTATGTTGGGATGGTTGTGTACGTGCCGTTTGTTCGATGGGACATGACTAGCCATGGTAGTAATGGTTCCGCAGGGGTTATGGTGTTGGTTTGGACTTTTAGCTTCGCTTTTTGGAGTTTTGATTTTTTACTGATTTTAGATTTGGGATTTTTGTGTTAGGATGGTCGTGCATGCGCCGTTTGTTCAGTGGGACATAATTAGGCATGGTGGTAATGGTTCCACAAGGGCAGGTGTTTATTATTTGCAAACTGCTCGGGGAGAAAGGGTGGTTTGTGCTATTGCTATTCCTGGTGAGGGAAATCACATGACATATAGACCCTTGGATAGTTTTCTTGAGGAATACCATGCTTTGTTGCCTTCGAGCCGCAGTTTGGAATGGAATTTTAGGTTTCAGTTGGCTGCATGGCTGGATGGCATTATGTACTATTCCTTCTTGCAGTGCAGTGAGGAAGGTGCGTGTGTGCCTCCTTTGATTTATTGAAATGGTGATTGAATGTGCATTTTTTTTTTGGAACCTCCTGTTGCGCATTTGCCCTTCATGTTCATTCTTTGTTGCTATTCCTTTATTGCATGTTACTAGATTTATGTGCTTTCTTATGTAGGTGTAGGTAGTTGCTGGCATTTGGTGCATGCCAGTCCTGCTGATGTTGTGCAGGTTTGTCTTGCTATTGTTTGTTTTTGGGATGTCTTGTGTTTGTGGTATTTTCTAGCGATTGCTCATGGGTTGGATTTTTTTTTTGCAGCGATTGCCACAGGCGCTGTGGCAATACTTCCTTCCTCATGGTTCGACCAAATGGATTTTGGTTGCACATGGATATAGGGTTTGGCCAGTTGAGGTTGTTGATCGACAGTTTTGTGATGGCTGGGATAGATTCCGTGATGTCCATAAGTTAAAAGCTGGGTACAAAGTTATCTTTGCATGTGAGCGTAGATGGATTTTCCACACTATCATTCTGGATGAAAATGATGTGGAGGTACGCTTCCATTGGTCAGGTGCACATGCACACCATCGGAGGCTTCATCCGCCTTTAGGTACATATACGCCCATATTTGTGGTTTATCATTTAGCGTTTTGGAAAGTAATTATGTGTTGGTTAGTTCTTTTTGTTTTCCAGCTAACCCTTTTGGCAAAGTATGTTCATGCTATTGTCTTGTTTCTGTTTTGTCTTAGCAGATCTGCACACTTCTTGTTTACCTTCTGCCATCTCACATGAGCAGCCTGTGCTAAAATTTGGTCATCTCCATCTTCCGGTTGTCCAGTTGTGTTCGGTATATGCCTCTATAGTTCTGATTCTGCTCATTCGCTCATGGAGTTGTTTTTTTTGTGTTATCTATTGAAGTAATTTGAATTATGGTTCCCCACATACCCCCCCCTCCAACCCCCCCGTCCTCCCCCTTCCTAAATATGCACACGCGCACGCATGTAGGAATTTGAGCTCCGGCTGAAGGAAACCTTCTGTGAATTTGGTCTTGAAGAGATGGTCATTAAAATGTCTCACCATGCGTGGAGCGTGCCCATCAATGACCTGAGGCTTGATGCTGGAGTGTTTGCCTATTTCTTGGCTACTATTGACTTGGATTTCCTTTCTTATCTTCTGGTTATCATGCTGCCTACTCTGGAATTCCGAGTTGTTGTCTTCCTTATGGCTGAAGACACTGAGAGAATATACAACTGGCTTTCGTGATTGCATGATTTGGATAGATTTTGGGAGCTTACATTTAAAACAATGCCTTTGCCAACCCAGGCAACCATTGAAGACTATATGCACTGTGCATGTTTTGGGTAATTTTCCATGTGAAAGGTGTTGCATTGATGTCCCCGACGAAACTTTTGTTTGTGTTTATATTTTGGATGGGCTCGGTGACTTGTCTGCCTGTGTGTAGCAAACTATTTCCTCTGGTGTTTGGTTTTTGTGCTGTTTGGCCATGCTGTGTTGTTTTCTCCACTTACAACAGTGTCTTTACTTCGTAAATTACAGTGCTACTAATTAGTTGTCTTCTGGGCACATATGTACAGTTTAAACAAAGCAAGTATTGGTATGGTAAAGATGTAGGTGTTTGGTGGCACAGTTTGGCGTTCAAAAAATTAATGCTTCTTTCCATATGCATTTTTGGCATGTCTGTGTAGCTGCCTAAATTCATGTGTGTTTCTGTGTATCTATGTGTATCTATGTGTATGCCTAGGTTTGTGTATGCTGTGTGCGCTTTATTCTGTATATATGCTTTAATAAGAAAGTACATACACACACACATATGTGTGTGAAAATAGATTATCCAGGGGAATTTCTTAACAGTCTACCGTGTTGGCCTTCCCTATATTCACATGCAAGAAAGCAATTTTTTGTGACTATAAAGTTATTAATGGTGGTTGTCAAATTTATGGTCGCTAATTTTTTCCTCGTTTTAGCTCACTACCGTGTGGAAAGACAGTTATGTCATGATGCAATTATTTGTCATTTTTGTTACTTATATTGCATGGTTGAATGTCAACAATTGATATAGTAATGTATCGGCACGTATAGCATTTTATTTGCAATGGTCACTTAGTTTTCCCCAAAAAAAATCGTCTGGTAATTTAAATGCTAAAAATCTCTTTACTTGACTTCTTTAAAAGTGCATATTATGAGGTAACATAATTATTGTTGCAGATTGATTTTACCATGTGTATTTCCGCTAATGCTGCTTTCCTTTATATTTTTTGTACATCATTTGTTTTGTGCAAAACAAAGAGTAACATTAAAAAAAAACCCTCTGCTTTATCTGAACATTGCATATTATAAGCAATGTATGTTAGAGAACATGAACAATTTAGAATTGGATGCAAAATTATTGTGGGCACTTAACTTAAAACGAAGGACATAATATTTTATGCGTCTTTTTGCAATGTTCTATTACATGTTTGCATTTACCTGTGGAATAAAATCCATGTGTAGAATGTATTGAAAGATGCATCCTCTGGAAAAAAATTGCTATAATTTCCATATATTCCTAAAATTGTAACGTGTAGTGGTCAATTTTTCAACATATGAGTTTCTATTTGTCAAAGTAGATTTACCTCTCAAGGTTATCTTACAATTAGAGTTTTGTAAAAAATGAATTGCTATTTACAACTTCTACCAATGAACAAACATAAATGGCCAAAAAAATTAGCCAAATGCAAAATATAAACCTTAAGTGGCTAATAAAAATCATGCTCTAGGATTGAAATCTATGTTTCTCAGTGTATATAAATTAACTTCATTGTCAAGCCATATGTTTATTGTTCAGTGATGGTAAATTAATTTAGATATGCAAATTTTTTTCACTGTCCATATTATTTCGTATATTTAGATGTGTCTCAAATTATACGCGCACAAAGATTTCAAAAAGCCAAAAATGCTAAACTTCTTTCTCCTTCAAATATTTTCAAAATGGTCTCTCTGCGTCATAATACTTAACACTTTCACTATTTTACCCCAATGGGAAAATTAACTGTTTCTTTAGATCCATAATAATATTTTTTCCAAGTAATATAAATTTTGTTTTGCATATTTTAGTTTCTTCATTAAGATAGAGATTAGAGAATCACGTAAAATATTATAGATTACATATATATCTAATTTAAAAAATACCGTTCATTTGTGTTAATATTAAACATTATAAAATAGATAAGAGCATCCGTTTTTCGTAAATTTTCCTTGATTTTGTTGCCCTAACTCGCATTTGTTAGAAACTTAAAGAAACTACCAGAAAAGCAACCAAAATTTTAAATTTTCTCCTTCAATTCTTTTAGCTGAAAAAAAATATAAAAGGTACATAAACCAGTGAATTTAGGTTTTCTGAATAGTAAAATTCCCATGTATTTTGATGCGAAAAATTACCCTCGCACTTTTTCCCTTTGTTTTCCGTTGCTGCTCATCAACTCCAATGACAATTTTGCTTGTTTCATTCATTTAGATTTATTGGTGGGCATAATCGTAATTCCCTTCGTGCCTATAGTGGTACAGACCTGGCATAATCTGGCTGCTTCGCGGGATTCGAGATGAATTTCATCCATTCATTTATCTGTGCTTTCTGCCTGCATTACTGGTACCCTATAACTTTTGTTCATCCGTTTGCATCTTCCAAGCTTGCGCTGGTTCTTCCGTGGATTTCATCGAAAAAAGGCGACTCCCCATATTTCCTTCGCCTTCTTCCTTCCCCCTCCCCACCCCCCACCCCCCCGGGCTCGCACATACATGGTACATGCCTTTTGTTCGTTTTATCTTCGATACTTTCGTGCTCTCTTTTCGTCTTCTTTGTCTATCGCCCACATGTGCAGAACATTAGTTGCATAATTTTCATTGGCTTATTCCCGTATAGTTTTTTTTTTTGCAAAGTTCTGTTATGCTCGGCAATATTCAGTTCCGTTTATGACTTAGTTTTGGGGTGTTTTATTTTTTCGTGTGCTTGATTAATTTTGGAAGTCCTTTTCGCTGTTACCTCTTACAGTTGCTGATACTGGTTTTTTGGGTCTGTTTTCTTTGAGAGTTTTTGTGTCCTCTCTGTCACAACCGGAATTTGGCACTTGCTGCTATGTGACTCAAGCTGCTTTTCTCGTCCCCTCTCGGTTATATCTATCGCATTTATTGCATTCACAGTGCATCTATTTCCAGCAGGCCTTCATTTGCGGCATCCGTGGATCCCTGTTTTACTGGTTCTTTTCCTTTTTGTGTTCTTGCTGTTGTTCAATGTATATATCTCTATACATCACTTTATATCTGCTTCCTGCGGCTCAAGAAAAAATCCCACTGTTGCATGTGTACGAACTTAACATTTTCTTGGTTTGTTTTGCTCAAAAGCGTTATGCATGTGATTAGTCTTGCCTGCCAAAAGTGCAAAGGAGCAACAAATTTGCCCAGAGAACTTGGTAATTGTAGCCTTGTTAATCATTGATGTGCAAAAATATTCCTCATGGTGCCAAGACAACCTGACATCAAAAATTATAAAAGTAACAAATTAAAATCAATGTGTTGTGATATTTGGCTTCCGTTTCTTTTCTTTTGCGCAGTCAATCTACAATTGCTTAACTTTGCTATCATGCATTTCTAATTTTGGTTGTTTAGCTGAAATGGTGCTTCGTGCTCCATTTGTGCGCTGGGCTCGCATAAAAAATCCATCGCCGACCTCCCCAAGAGCAGCCCTCTTCTACTTGCAGACCGCTGCAGGCAAAAAGGTTTCTTGTGCACTTGCAGTTCGTGGTCCAACAAATCGCATTACCTACAAAGCTTTTGGTGCTTTTCTTGATGAATACCATCAGATCCTACCTTTGGGTGGTGTTGCTCAGTGGAGATTTAGCTCTATCTTTTCACAATGGTTGGATGGTCTTCTCTACCATTCATTCCTCTTGTGCAGCGAAGAAGGTCTAGCCATGCTTTGTTTACTTGTGTACCATTCTTACTGATATTTACTATATTCTCCATTTACTTGGTCCCTTTTATTCCAATGCGTTGCCAATTATTATGTCTAGTGTTCTCATAACATACTAATGCAGGTGTCGCTAATGCATGGCACTTAAACTATGTTGTCCCAGCTGATTCTGCTCAGGTGTGTGTTTGCCTTTGTTTTCCCCGCATATGCCTTTTCATGGAATCCATTGTTTTCGTAATAAAAAATTCTCATTTTGGTTTCAGAAACTGCCGAAAGGCCTTCGTGCTTACTTCCCTGCTGATGGTGCGAGCACATGGATTGTGCTTAGGCATGGATTTAGAGCCTGGCCAGTAGAGGTTATTGACTTTGAATTTCGCAAAGGGTGGGATACTTTCCGTGAAGTTCATGCGCTCTGCGCTGAGTTCAAAGTAATCATGTCTTGTGAGCGTAAATGGATTTTCCACACTGCAATCTTTAATGAAAATGACCGAGAACTTGTCTTCCCATGGTCTGGCCCAAATCCACAATGGCAGGAATTCCATGTTCCTCCAGGTTTATAACAATGCATTCTCTTCTTGCCCCATTCCTTCAAGCAATAAAATGTGACAGTCTCACTTTGCTTTATTGTTTTGTATTGCATATAATCATCACAATCTTCCTACCCCTATTGCTTTCTGTGCTATAGTGAATTTGCAAACTGCTTGTTTGCCCTCTACTATTGCCAAACAGCAAGCTATGCTCAAATTTGGATTTTGGTATCTTCTTGGGCAAAAGCTTCATCTGGTATTTAGGGTATCTGAGCTTTCCTTATTCCTTCCTTTCAGCATAATAATGGAGATGAGAGAAAATGGCTCATTTTATAATGTATATTTACTGTCTTGCTTCTGATTATATAGGAATGCGAAGCTCGCCTTAATGAAGTGTTTCACACTTTCGATCTCGAGGACATGGTTATCCATATGGCTGATCGTACCTGGGAAATTAAAATTCAAGATCTCAAGCTAGATGTTACTGAATTTGACCAGTTCTGGAGTGCTCTCAACATGCCACTGCTTGACTATCTGTTGATCATCATGTTACCAAATGCAGAATTTCAAGTCATTGTCTTTGACACAGATAATGAGATTGAAAAAATCTACACTTGGTTTTAGCCTCACCATATCAGCTCTTGCTTTCTTGGTTCTGCTGCTGTAACTCTTTTGGAACAACGGTTGGTAGCGTTTTGTCAACGTAAACCTCATGGACTGCTCTTGATACTTCCCTAGCCTTATAGCACTAACTAAGTTTCTGCATGCTTTTGGGTGCTTTGTGTAAATATGAACTCATAGATCCATGTGGTTTTCAGTCTGTATATACCACTCGATCTTTTGGAACAATGGCTGCTGCCGTTTTGTAAATATAGCCCTTATGGGGTGCTCTTACTACTTCCCTAACCTTCTAGCACTAGGTTTCTGCATCCTTTTGAGTGCTTTTGCTAGATACAAACTAATAGACTCCTGTGGTTTCCGATGTATATGTGCTACTCATAGTATGCAAACCTGCAACTCATAGCACGTGCTATGCTTTCGTATGATGTGACCCAACAATCTGAAGTTTAACTGAATTGTTTTTCTGTGTAATATCGTGTATAGCCAGGGTGATTCTCGCACAACAGTTTTTTTCGATGCTTCCGTGTTTGTCTCCGTAATATACTTGGGCACCAATTTTCCCTTATCATTTTCCCGCTAGAAGCAAGGCTATAAATGAGCCAAGCAACTTGCAAACTCATCTCAGTCTGGCTCAGCTAACCTTGCCTCGTTTAATAGACTAATCAAAGTTGAGCTCAGATCTTCGGCTTGTTTGCTAAATAACCTAAGTGAAGCTTAGTTCATTTAACAAAAGCTCAGCTTGCTAAAAAAAAGTTGACTCGATTAAATAGCCCTATTTAATAAATGGCTAAACTTGACTCATTAGAGGCTCAATTCGTCAGTGTTCAAGGCAACCTTAAACTCAACTTTTTTACTCATTAGATGAACAAGCCAAACTGAAACTTGTGAAAGCTTGATTTGGCTTGACTCATTTTACACTCTTAGGTTTGCAAGTGTTCATACGTTCCCATTGATGCTTCTACATTTTCTTTCCTTTCCCCTCCAACTAACTCAAAGTAAATGCGCACATTACATAGTTTGGTTCTTGTAACGCCCCGAATTTTGGGTACGTTAAAGAAGACATTTTATTGAAAATAAACTGAGTCTGGCTCTTTATTACAAAAACTTAAAAGAAGTACTTTTATTACAAACGGAAGGGAACTAAGGTTCCTAACTACTGCTCCGCTTGTTCTTCCATCCGGGCTAGCTCTTCGGCTCCAAATGCCTCCAAGGTGTAAAGTTCACCCTGTTCATCTATGAGGTCTGACGTATTATACCGGCGTCGCCACCAATATAATAAGTCAGGGTCACCAAAAAGGCAACACCGTGAGCTTAAACGCTCAATAGAATAATCCAAACCCTTTAACCCTTAACTTATAACAATACAACATATAGTCAAAGATTTCCACATAGCATGCTCATCTAACAACAACACATTCGTATACGATAAACCATCAACGTTGGTGTCCAAGATTTGTGAGTTTCTCCTACGTGACTCCTCGTAGACCGTGTCGACATTTTCCATATTTCATAAACGTATCACTTTTTCAAAAACTCAATTTTTAACACACCCAACCTCGGTTCCGCCGTTCCGGACTCCCGAGTATCCTCACAATGGTTCCGCCATCCCGCCTCACAATGGTTCCGCCATCCCGGGCTCCCATTGGCACACATTGCATTGGCTCCGTAACGCGGATAACCAAGCACACACCCAACCTCGGTTCCGCCGTTCCGGACTCCCGAGTATCCTCACAATGGTTCCGCCGTCCCGGTCTCCCATTGGCACACAAAACACACACCACACAATGGGCTACAACGTCCGGCCACATTGCGGTTTCCAAAACATTTCACACTTTTCAAAACACGCCTTTTTCATAAACCACAACCTAGGTGTCATGTTTCTACTTTCTTGATTTCCGTGTCTCGTTTCTCATGCATAGACTCCGCGGTGGGACTTTTCACATACGATATCATTCATTGTATTATTCAATCTAACAAGATCATACATTTCAAACTACTTGACATGCTTGAATCACTTAATAACAACCATCATGCATTTCATACACTTCCAACAAAAGATAACATTATCTACTTTAAATGACATGTTTAAAGTTTCTCCCTAATGAACTTATTTTTTTGTACAAGACTATGTTTGGGAAAGTAAGTAAGGATAACTACTTGGGATGGAAGTTAAGGAGATCCTACATTACACTTTAGGTATAGAGATAAGAAATCCTACGTTATACTTAGGAATAGGGATAAGGAATTTCTACCTTGCTTCTTGGCGGTAGTAGTCGGCTAAGAAGATTTGGTCGACGGTTTTGGATTTCGGCGGCGTAACGGCGTCGGTTTGCTTCGAAAGGAAGAGAGTTGATCTTTTCTCTTCCTAGAAACAACTTTCTAACTAACTAAGCTACTTTAAAAGATCTAACGGTGGTTTTGGGAGGTGGTTTGGTGGTTTCTCTCAAGAACACTCAAGAACACTAGAAAACTAGAATTTTGAAAGCAAGAACTTTTGGAATTTCTAGAGAGAAGTTGGAGCAATGGTTGAAGGTGTGAGTTTAAGCTTGGAGTGAGCTTCTATTTATAGGCAAAGGCTTCTCCTCTCCCTCTCTCAACCGAATCTCTCTCTCTCTCTCTACATCTTTGATTTCTTTCACTTGTCAAGCTTGATTGAAAGCTTGATGGGTGAAGTAAAGGCTTGGTTGGAAGATCAATGGCTAAATGGTAGGCTTGCATGGCTACTTTGGTCCTTGGATTTGATCTTTGGAAGATATGTTGGAAAGGAGGAGACATGGGTACAAGATTCATGGCTTAAACAATTGAAGTTTGTACAATGGAGGACAATGGAGTTAAGATTTGGCTAGGAAAAGAAATCACCAAGGATTTGAAGTACTTTGGAAAACTAATGTCAAAGTACACATCAAATCTTTCTTCTTCTTCCTTCTTCTTTCCTTCTCTCTCTCTCCCTCTCCCTCTTTTTCTCTCTCGGCCTCTCCCCTCTCTCTCTCCCTCACGGCTCTCTCTCTCCTCTCTCCTCTCTCTCTCTCTCTCCCATGTACTAGCTATATACATATGTATATATATGTACTACAATGCAAGAATACAAATAAACAATAGGTACTTTTTGTACAAAAGGGCAATTTAGTCTTTAAAGGGTCAAGATTTCCCCAATAAACAATTAAAAGGTACGAGTACTTTAATTAATATAATAATGTACTTTTGTACTCCCGGAAATCTTAACAAAACATTAGTTTAATGGGTTAAGTACTTTGGTTGAAAGATGAGCCTATTACCCAATGGATAATAAAACTCCTAACGGTTATTATCCAAAGGATAATAAGGTACGGGTACTTTAATTAATATAATAATGTACTTTTGTACTCCCGGGAATCTTAACAAAATATTATTTTAATGGGTTAAGTACTTTGTTTGAAAGATGAGCCTATTACCCAATGGATAATAAAATCCCTAACGGTTATTATCCAAAGGATAATAAGGTACGGGTACTTTAAATATTAAACTAAATTTTTGGAAAAGACTACATGTCCTTTTTATTACACATGTGCTTATATATATATATATATATATATATATATATATATATATATATATGTACTTACCAAATAAAATAAAGAAAAGGCTTTTGTCCAATGGGTAAAGATTACCCTAACGGTTATTGTCCAATGGTTCATAGTTACTTGGGTACTTTTATTAGAAAAAATAATCAAAAGTACTTTTCAAATGTCATTTCTTTAAAAGATCAAAGTACTTGTTCAAATCTTTCAAAATCCTTTTAATATAAAGAAATGGGTTTCTTTTATCCAATGGATAATAGTTCCCCTAACATTTATCGTCCAATGGATAAAGAATAAAACCAAAACAATAAAAGAAAATAATTAAACAATTTCTAGTCTAGGGTTCAAAAGGTTCAATAGGTTCAAGATGGGCAAAATGGTCCATTTACGGTTAGGGAAACGTAACTAGGTGACTTCCTAGTTTGGTTACTCCATCAAGCCGGTTAGAAGCTAACTAGGCTTGCTAAGTAGGACATATAAGTCAAGAAACGATCCTTGAGGGTCCAAAGTGCGATTAGGGTTTCTAGTCGAGAAATACGATGATAAGACGATCGATTGTTTAAATACAAACCACAAGGAAATCAAATAAGAGAATCAACGAGTAATTAAGAGAAATTAAGAAATTTCAAATAACAACGAGATTTTTATTGAACGAAAAATCGGAGTTGTTACAGTTCTCATTACCGCAGGCCTAACAAATCTACGCTCTACCATACGTACTCATGCAATTAAAGATAGCTAATCAATGTCTACCATGTTTGTTGACATGTCTGACTAATGGTTTTAGTGGTCACATCATTACCCCACTAATCTAAACATGTGGTACATCCATCACTAATATAAAAAATTCATTTTGGCACTCCAATTTTCGTCACTGACACTTTACTTTGTGTGTTAGTTACAGAAAAGCACAAAATTAAAAGTAAAGTATCATTCGCTAAAAATAGAGTGCCAAAATCACATCTCTGAATATGTTTCGTAATAACATATAAAATGCAAGGCTAAATTATCTTGCAAAAAGATTCATTCCCTCCATTCCATATGCAAAATTCACCATAAATTACCACACCACTTTTCAGAATTTTTTTGTTGTTGCATATTTGGCAATTTAATTTTGCGAAATTCTCCACGTTAGATTGAAGCACCGATTGAGCTTCTTAGTGCAAAATGCAAAAAAAACTGCAAAATTATGCATCAGTATAGTTAATCTTTTGCTTCAAATTACAGTAAAAAAAATAAAGTGAGGGTTACAACGTGAAACAGAAAGGGTAATGCCACTACCTTATGTTTGGCCTGTGTTATAACACTTATATTCATTTGTAAAAATTCTTTTACAAAAGCATTAAAAAATATTCCCCGTTCTTTTAAAAAAAAACCCGTCGTCTTATGATAACTTAAAATAAAATAGTGAGCTCTCAATTTAAAATAGAGGTAACATAAAACTAATTTAACTTCGATTAGGCTACTTTTTCCTCCCTCATCCTTGCACCTATAATTTTATCTCCAAGAGTAACAAAAAAACCAAAGTCCACGTTTTACTTTTGCGCAAATCAAACAAATTAGCTACTTCCCTACATAATTTTTAAAATTTTCCTGTGCCATATTAAAAATCACAACCAGTGCTTTAATTTAATGCCAAAATTTTTTTAAAAAATAACAAAAGAAAATCGTTAATTTCCCCATTTGAAAGATGACAAAAAGATTTATGCTGAACTCTTAATATGACACAGAGTGATTAAAATAACAAAAAAGTACAGCTAATGTTTTTCCCCAAAAAAACTTGCACAAAACTGTACCTATGCTTTTCCTAATCCCTGAGTACTCTCCCTGTTCACACCTTGATATTAGTGAGGCGCTAGTTGTGCCCCAATTGAACCACCCCCCCCCCCCCCCCCCCCCCCCCCCCCCCCCCCCAATGCACAAAAAATAACAAAAACCTGTTCAGGTTAAGCACTACACCCTTTGCTATGCACTGCCCTGCTCATCAACTCTGAAGAAACTGGAAAATTCGTGCTTCTGCTGCTGCGCACTACCATAATCTGGTAGATATGTTCATCCCGTTACTGTTAGTCGCAAAGCCAAGTAGTAAATTTTCTCTGCTTTACTTGCATTTCTGTTGCTGCATCATATTCATACTTTTGGTAACTTTTCTGTTCTTACACAAAGGCTATAATTCTGTAACGAAAATATTCATAGCTATGGAACTATACTTCTGCGAAATAAATATCTACTAAAACATTATACTTGGAAAACATAAAACACACACAGTTAGTTACTAATCTAAACAAACCATCAATATAATTATAGCAAGGAGGAAAATGTCCAGCAATAAGCGTAAAAGAACACCATACTGTCAGCTGTCACAAGATCAAAGAGATCGCATAAACGCAAACAAACGATCTTCGTATCATAGAAATAAAAAAAGGCAGGATCAACTTTTCCCAGTTGGTATAGAAGATCAGATCAGTGCAGAAGAAAATATCGGCTCGAGTTTGTTTCTTGATAACCTCCAAGATCATGGTTATGGTGATGGACACATATTTGGTGCACATGCTACTGTAGATGCCGAAAATGCAGGTATGGGCTGTACTTCCATGCAGCTGCTCTTTTGCGTAGCTCATTCTTCTCAAACTAACTAATTTCTATTATCTTGTGCACCATTTGCAAAGCTAATATTTGAACATATTATTCCCTTTCCATAGGTCCTTCAACTGTACCATCAACTTCAGCTCAATCTGAACCATGTATGAAAATCCCTCCATTCTGCTGCATATTTACTTCCCTGCTTCAATTTTGTACAGTTATGAACACTAACTTATCTGGTATTCCAATAGGTGACCTCTCTGATATTCCCATAGGTAATTACCCCAAACTAAAATATCTAACCATCTTACTTTTTGAGGTTTTATTTATGGCATCAAATATTTGAACACAGGGGTAGCAGTTGGTACTCTAATGCCATTACCAAGAATTCAGCAACATTCCATACCAACTGAGCCATTCGGGTTACCAGCAGTGCAGCCTTGTCAATTTTGTGAGGCAAAAAGGTTTCCCTATGAGCCACCCAAATTCTGTTGCTCCAGCGGAGAAGTTTCTTTGTACCCAATTGCTATTCCACCACAGCTGCAATAGCTATACTCTGGTTATGGACCCGATTCAAGTCACTTTCTTCAGTATATAAAACCATATAACGACATCTTTTCGTTCACATCAATGGGTGTGCATCTTGATCCTCTATATGCAAAGCGAGTGAACGGGATTTACACTTTCCGCACCCAAGGCATAATCTACCACGCAATCAATGATCTATATCCTTCTGGACAAATGCCATCGTATTTACAACTTTACTTCTACGATACAAGAAATGAAGTCACCAACAGAAAAGCTGATCGCAACAAACTACGTTCAGATATTATATCTCAGTTGATCGATATCCTCAAAATCAACCCATACTCTAAATTCTTCTGTGGTCTAAGCGAAATACCGAATATTGAGGAATATTAAATAAGATTGAAGGCAAATCCTGATATGCATGAACGAACTGCTCAACCACCAACTGTATCTCAAGTAGCTGCCATGTGGATTGAAGATGAAGATGCAACAGAACTGCAGAAGCGCAGTATAATTGTGCAAAAACATGATGGTCATAGCAAGCGTATTAGCTATTACTATGGTTGCTATGATTCCCTTCAATATCCACTTCTTTTCCCGCTTGGTGAACCTGGATGGCATCAAGGCATTAAAAAAATAAAGGCCAACATTACAGACCTTCTTTGTTCAAGTCATAGCCAAATTTCTCCAATTCAGTCACTAACGGCAGACGATTTACTTGCCAATGAAGCAGCAGGTAACAAATTCTTTGCTTTCTTATTTCCAATGCAATGTCTTCCTCATATTATGCTTCAAAAATCTTTATCTCCTCTCATATCATTTTTTTTATTCAGTGCATGCAGCAAAACCAGACAAAACATCAATGGTATCTGCTCGCAAATTTTATGCATATCGATTCCAAATCAGACCAAACACAACCTCCATATTGTTGCAGTGCGGGCGCTTGCTACAGCAATTTGCTGTTGATATGTACGTTAAAATCGAAACATCTAGATTGGACTACTTCAGAAATAGGCAACACGAAATCAGAGCTGACTATATCAAGGAATTGTTGACTGCGTGAATAATGGCGAATCTGTTGGTTCAAAGGTTGGCACACGCATTGTTCTTTCGGCCACTTTCACAGGAGGTCCAAGAGATATGCGAAAACGATATCTAGATGCAATGACCCTTGTTCAAAGATACGGCAAGCCTGATTTATTTCTAACCATGACATGCAATCCAAACTGGCTAGAGATCAGAGCAGAGTTAAAGCAACATGAAGAAGTACAAAACAGGCCAGATTTACTGTCAAGAATATTCCGAAGTAAATTTCACTATTTATGCAAAGAAGTTGTCAAAAAAGAGCTCTTTGGCCCGGTAGCAGCCTATACATTTGCAACTGAATTCCAAAAACGAGGGCTGCCGCATGTACATATGCTAATAGTGCTTAAAGGCGCCTACAAAATAAGCACTGTTGACCTGGTTGATTCTTTCATTTCAGCTAAAATACCAGACAAAGATCAGCAGCCACATTTGTATGCAATGGTCCTCAAGCATATGCTTCATGGACCTTATGGAGAATTGAATCTCCAAAATGCATGCATGCACAATAATAAGTGCAAAAACCACTATCCAAAAAATTACTGTGCGGAAACTACCATATGTCCAGATGGCTATCCAATATACATGAGGCGACCAAATGGCGAAGAAGCAACAATACGTGGCCATAAGCTGGACAATAGATGGGTAGTGCCATATAATCCCACTCTCCTGGCTATGTTTGACTGCCACATCAACATTGAGGTTTGCTCTACCGTCAAAGCAGTCAAATATTTATACAAATACATCTACAAAGGGTATGATAAGATTATGTATCGTTTAGCCACCACAGACGAAGCACAGGGCATAGATGAAATCAAGCAATTCCAAGATGCAAGATGGATTTCCCCACCAGAAGCAATGTGGAGAATCTATCGACTGCCTTTGTACGAGATGCAACCAGCTGTTATAACTCTACAGCTGCACTTAGAAAATCGCCAACCAACCAACTTCAACGACAACACTAATTTACGAAATATAGCAGGAAATACATTCATGCAGCGGACAATGCTTACTCAGTTCTTTTGGATGAATGCCAATGATAAAAAAGCAAAGCACCGAAAACTAATATACCAAAATTTTCCTGAAGAATATGTATGGGACAGCCAAACAAGAGCATGGCATGAACGACAACAAAAAGAGGTCATTGGCAGAATCGCAACTGCAAATCCAAAAGAAGGAGGAAGATATTATTTAAGGCTTCTGCTAGCTCATTGAAATTTCTAAAGTGATGCTAGGAGTACTTATTTTGCCTTACTAGATGACTTCAAACACACCACAAAATCAACCAAAGAAAGGAACACCAATCTTACGTGGAAAACCCCAAAATCGGGTAAAAACCACGGGAAGGAATCATTCACTAAAACAAATGTACGATTACAAGCAATCTTAACACTGACCGTGTATCCTCACCACGAGTCCTAAGATCTACCTGCCGAATCCACGTTCATCGTACCCACTGCATGATCGCCGAATCCTGAATCCTCAGGCCTTCCAGAAACCCTTTCGAACTCCACGAAAGGATGCAAATCAAAGATTGATTGTTGATGAACTTACCCTCTTGAAGTTGAAAGATTAACACCAAAACACCATGGATCTTTAATGCTCTTCAAGATTCACGAAACCAATCCCTCAATAGGATTCTGAAATATCAGACGAAAACTCACGAAGGCTGCGATATAGATGTTGAAGTAGAGAAAAAGAAAAAGACCAGCCTCTCGAAGGAATTTTATCACCAATTAATTAATCAACTTCGATCGGTCTTCGAGCGGCCACCAAAGCTCACGTTCAAAGGAGTATATATATGGAGATTTCTCGTGAGCCAGAAAGAGAGATGCTTGTCCCTTTTTCTTTTTACCTCTTCGACCTAATGGGTCGATTCTTATTAAGGCCCCAAAATGCATTTGAGCAAAAACCGAACCGGCCCAATAAGAAGTTGATTTTGCTGGAGCAAAATATCCCGTCTTCCAACTCTTTCACGAACTGGCCCAATAAGAACTTGACTAACATCTACCGCACTAAAAAATAATACAATATAATGATTCCTTTCCACATCCTAAACAGACGCTTCTAAAAAAAAAATTACACCTCAATAAAAATGGGGATACATGGAAAGGTGTTATTTGGTCATGAATGTGCCAACCAAAAGGGAGCTCGGCCTATGGAGCTTCAATCTCCCCCTTTGGCACTTCCATGACAAAACACATGCAGCAGATATAACACCTATCCCCTAAGAAAACTGTGAGTTGGAAATCTGCATCGCTGCACCATCAAAAACATCTCACAGCTATTAGAATGTTAGCAACACACAAACAAAAGCATGGAATATCATCATCTCCCCTTTTTTGTCAAGGAAGGACAAAGGAACCTGCAATATACTAGTGAGAATGTCAAGGAATAACACCCTTAGCCTTACTAATTACCATCAAGATATGTCCAGCTGCAATAATCACATGCCCATAGTGATTTAACCAAAGACTAAAAAACGGGAAGTAGCTATAATAGATGCCCAACAACTAGAAACACATACCAGTATTGCAACACAAAACCAACTTCATCCATAAGACAAAGACAAAGCCCAAAAGAAATAAACGCAGCAGCCACACATCCACGTTAGTATCCCAAAACAAAAGATGCTCCAGATTATGATGGAGCGAGTAAACTAAGACGGTTGATAAATAAATTCAATAAAGTCCAATCTTTGAGAGCATATGTTGGTGGAAAGACTTAGAATAACAGTAGGGGGTTTGTAACGACCCTGAATTTTGGTCAATAAAAATTTCGTTAAATATTTGAATTTTATTTAATTTACTTATTTTCTTTTGAGTGGCTATATGTTATCTTGTAAAATTCGTTGTAGTTAGATTTTGGTCTCGACTAGAAACCCTACGTGACCAATTTAGTTAATTTCCAACCGACTACTTGGAGGAACCAAGCAACCGACTTACCTAGTTACTAGATGAACCTTTTGGACCTTTTGAAACTTTTGAACCTTTGCCTTTACCCATTGGTCCATAATGGTTAGGGTAATTTTTTGTCCATTGGATAATAAATTTTTTATTATGAAAGTACATGTAGTCTTTCAAAAATCATATTTTAAAATAAAAGGTACTTGTACTCCTTTTATCCTTTGGTTATTAACCGCAAGGGAAACTATTATCCATTGGGTAATAACCGTTAGGGAAGTTAGTGACCCTTGGATAATAGAGTCTTTTGACCAAATAAAGTACCGATGTGACTAGGGAACTTTCCAATAAAGTTGATTTGACTAGTCAACCTTTTTCAACCCTAGAAATTACTTATTTATTTCTTTTTATTAATTTGGTTTTATTCTTTGTCTATTGGACAATAAAAGTTAGGGGAACTATTATCCATTGGATAATAGAAACCCAATTCTTTATATTAAAAGGGTTTAATGAAAGATTTGAGCAAAGTACTTGAATAGACTTTTATAATTATTTTGAAAAGTACTTTTGATTATTTTTTCTAATAAAAGTACCCAAGTAACCTTGGACCATTGGACAATAACCGTTAGGGTAATCTTTACCCATTGGACAAAAGCCTTTCCTTTATTTTATTTGGTAAGTACATTTATATATAAGCATGTGTAATAATAAAAAGGACATGTAGTCTTTTTCAAAGACTTAGTTTAATATTTAAAGTACTCTCACCTTATTATCCTTTGGTTATTAACCGTTAGGGATTTTATTATCCATTGGGTAAAGGGTTTATTCTTTCAACAAGTACATGGGTTCATTAAAACTAATATTTTCTTAAACCCCATGTGATGATGTACCAATATTGAAAGTACCCATATTTTATTATGTAGCCTTTAAAGCCTAAGATTTTCCTAAGTACCTTTTTATTATTTTGTATTGGGGTTTTGTACCCAATTGGATTTGTTTAATGGGAGGTGTGATCTACCTAGATTACAAAGTACCCTAGTTTATTTATTTTCAAACATGTGCCTAATTGGATTTCCTTATTGGGTATTTGATTTTGTGAATCTTTGTACTTTGTACTTTCTTATTCTTTCTTGTTATATATATATATATATATATATATATATATATATATGTCTGTGTGTGTGTGTGTGTATGTACTAGGGAGAGAGAGAGAGAGAGAGAGAGAGGGGGGGAGAGAGACCCGAGAGAGAGAGAGAGAGAGAGAGAGAGAGAGAGAGAGAGAGAGGAAGGAGAGAGGAAGATGGGTTGTACCTTGACTTGACTTTCCTACATCTTTCAAATCCTTGGTGAATCTTCCTTCCTAGCTAAGAAACTAGCCCTCCATTAACCTCCATTGTACTTCTATATTTGTTTAGCACAAAATCTTGTACTCTTGTCTCCTTTCCTTGCAACAACTCTTCCATAATCCCATCCTTGGTACAAATCCTAGCCATGCAAGCCTAATATCCTAGCCCATCAAGCTTTCAATCAAAGTTTGACAAGTGAAAGATTGAGTTATGGAGCAAATCCATGGAGGATTTAGAGAGAGAGAGAGGGCCGGCCTTGTGAGAGGGGAGAGAGCCAAGAATTTTGCCTATAAATAGCACCCCATGTTTGCCATTCAACACACACCTTCACCTAGCAACTTCTCTCTCTAGAAAAAAATCTTGTTCTTTCTTTGTTCTTGTTAGTTCTTTCTTTGTTCTTGAGTTGTTCTTGAGTTCTTCAAGAAACTCAACCTAAGCCGCCACTAGACCGCCACTCGACCACCCGCTCGATCCGAAAGTAGTAGTAGTAATAGTCAAGTAGAAGTTTCGAGAGAAACCTTTCTCTTTCGAAGCTACCGGAGACCACCGTAGGAAGTTACTCCGCCCGACCACCGACGTACTTTCCGTAGCCGACCTACCGCCAAGAAGTAAGGTAGAATACCACTACTCACTTTCCTAAGTATAAAGTAGGTTATCTTTATTTACGTACTTATCGTTTGATTAGAAGTATTCGTATTTTAATCTTTAAGATAGTTATGAGTATGCGTATATGAGTTGCTTGTATTACTTGTGGTATGTGATAAAGCATAAGTGATTTCACTCCAAAGACGTCCGTACATGTGGCGTTGTGCTTTGAATAAAGCATAAGTGATACACTCCAAAGGCGTCCGTACATGTGGCGTTATGCTATAAGTAGTAATTGAGCGTGATGAGTAATATGGAATTGGATGATCTTGTTAGGATGATTCTTGCTTACGTTTGTCCTACCGTGGAGTCTTTGTATGTAAACGAGACACAAGAACCGAGAAAGTAAAAACATGACACCTAGTGTGTGGTTAATGAAAGGAAATGTTTTTCGAGGAGAAAATATTTTGAAACAACATAATGACCGGTTTTGAGTGGCATTATGTGAGTTGTGTATGTGCGTGTATAAAAGAAATATTTGAAAAGAGTGAAAAGTTTTGGAATCCGCAATGTGGCCGGACTTGCCCATTGTGTGAGGTGTGTGTGTGTTCCAATGGGAATCCGGGAAAAGTGGAACCATTGCGAGGTTGGGTGTGTGTGTGTTCCAATGGAGATCCGGAATAGCGGAACCATTGTGAGGTTGTGTGTGTTCCAATGGGAATCCGGGAAAAGCGGAACCATTGTGGGGTTGTGTGTGTTCCAATGGGAATCCGGGAAAAGCGGAACCATTGTGAGGTTGTGTGTGTTCCAATGGGAATCCGGGAAAAGCGGAACCATTGTGAGGTTGTGTGTGTTCCAATGGAGATCCGGAATAGCGGAACCATTGTGAGGTTGTGTGTGTTCCAATGGGAATCCGGGAATAGCGAAACCATTGTGAGGTTGTGTGCGTTCCCATGGGAACCCGGACCGGCGGAACCATGGTGAGGTATGGCTTGGTTATCCGCGGAGAGGAGCCAATGCAATTGTGTGCCAATGGGAACCCGGCGCGGCGGAACCATTGTGAGGATACTCGGGAGACCGGCGCGGCGGAACCGAGGTTGGGTGTGTTAAAAACAAATTTTGGTTTGAAAGGAAATGTTTTGGAAACCACAATGTGGCCGGACGTGGTAGCCCATTGTGTGGAGTGTGTTTTGTGTGTGTTCCAATGGGATCCGGGAAAAACGGAACCATTGTGAGGTTGGGTGTGTAGCTTGGTTATCCGCGGTACGGAGCCAATGCAATATTGTATGAGTTAAACAAATGATTTTTGAAAGATTGTTTTGTAAGTGAAAATGTTGACACGGTCTACGATGAGTCGCGTAGGAGAAACTCTAAAATCTTGGACACCAACGATAGTTGATTAACGAATGTGGATGTGTCATTGTTAAGCTGCGTATATATGTATCATGTGGAAATCGATGTGTTATTATTTCCTGTTGTTTTAAGTTATGGGTTAGCGGGTATGGGATTACTCTGCTGAGCTTTGTAGCTCACGGTGTTGCCTTTTTGGTGACCCTGACATATTATATCGGTGGCGACGCTGGTATAATGTGTCAGATTTTGTAGATAATCAGGGTAAGCAGTTCACCGTGGAGGCTTTTGGAGCTGAGGAGCTGGCAAGAATGGAGGAGCTGAGGAGCTGTAGTTAGGAACCGTAGAACCCCCTTCATTTTTTGTAAATATTGAACTCTTGTAGGAGTTTTGTTGTAATAAGAGCCAGACTCAATTGATGTTATCAATAAAATGTCCTTTTAACGTACCCAAAATTCGGGGCGTTACAGGGTTATTGAAAATCATGAAAACACACACTAGGATAAAATGATGACATGAATTTTTGAGGACCAAAGCATGTATACATCAAGAGCAAGATAAGTAGTATGAATCAAGATCCAAATGACAAAAGTGTGTGTGTGCATCACGTCAGATATATGCAGCTCGACCTAAGAGCTAACCTTGGTCTCTCATGTATGTAAGATGGTCAAGTGATCTCCCCCTCAAGAAGTCAAACCAAGACATTTCGATAATCAATATACTACAAACTCCCCCTCAACCAAACTCCAACAACTATAATGTGGCCGTGCATTGCCATGGTCCCTTAAGCTTTCTAATTGACCCTTGTAGCGAGCTTTAGGCCAGTGACACCCAAACCAGACGGTCTTAGGGCACTAGATGTAGAGAACACCCCAACGGACTTACTTACTCGAGTCAAAAAGGCTACGAACCCAAGCAAGCCACACAAGACACTCTTGGAACTCTTCACCGTTTGACGCGAACACTCACTGCTTACTGAGGCAAGAGGCCCGGTTACTAAGTGAAAAGCCCGAAAGGCCATAAGAAATAAAATTCACCATATAAAAAACCTCCTATTTTTTTATTTTTATTTTTTATATATATTCAACTCCCACAGAGTATCCAAAATGCTGAAAGGTCAATCTTGAGAGAAGAATACAAGACACAATGTAGCTACATGAGAAATGACGTGCAAGAATTAGGGAGCAGCTATTTCTGACGTGAACGAACAAGTGGAGGTCATTTAGACAAGACTCATGCTACTTCCAGACAGTACAAAGTATATCAAGATTTGTACTCAAAAATCATGCACACAGAAATTCCTAGTGAGCATAGTCATGAAAAACGATAACAAGCTACTATTGCACCATATCAACCAACAACTTAAAGCTCACAAAAAAAAAAACTGACCTCAACAAAAAAAGATACTTTTTTTTTTAAATATATATTATAAGCATATGTAGCAAACCAAAAAAAAATAAAATAAACAAAGATAAACTAACAGTAAGGAACAAAAAAAATGAATGAAAAAAAAATAAAACAAAACTCAATCGACAGAGCATACCCCCACAGATTTACGAAGATAATCGAAACGAATGTGATCAAGAGGTTTAGTAAAGATATCAGCCTTCTGATGTTCAGTATCCAGATATTCTAAGAGAATTACTCTATCCTCGACAAGATCTCGAATGAAATGGTGACGAATGTCTATATGTTTAGTACGAGAGTGCTGAATAGGATTTTTAGAGATATTTATAGCGCTAGTATTGTCACAGAAAAGAGTGATAGTACCTTGGGTAATACCATAATCAGCAAGCATCTGTTTCATCCATAACAATTGAGTACATCCACTGCTCGCTGCGATATATTCAGCCTCGGCTGTAGATAGGGAAATAGAATTCTGTTTTTTACTAAGCCAAGAAACTAGATTGTTTCCTATGTAGAAACATCCACCAGAAGTACTCTTCCTATCATCTGCACAACCCGCCCAATCGGCATCAGTGTAACCAGCCAAATTAGCAGTAGTGTCATGGGTAAACCATATTCCATAGTTAAGAGTTCCACTCACATATTTAATGATACGTTTAACAACTGAGAGATGAGACTCTTTAGGAGACGCCTGATACCGAGCACAAACCCCAACACTAAATGCAATATCTGGACGACTAGCAGTAAGGTACAGTAAGCTACCTATCATACTACGATAAGTGGTCTGATCAACATCTATGCCATCACTATCTCGTGCAAGCTTCACAGTAGTGCTCATGGGAGTACGAGCATGCTTAGCAGACTCAAGACCAAACTTACTTACAAGCCCTTTTGCATACTTATACTGAGATATAAACATGCTGGTATCAAACTGTTTAACTTGAAGACCGAGAAAATAAAACAATTCTCCCATCATACTCATCTCGAATCTGCCTGCGAGTTTTCATAGGATCCGATACCTTTCCAATCACTTGTGTTTCTGGATGATTTAATTTGACCCGTGCTGAGGGTTTCAGGGTATCACCCGTCTCTATTGAATCATCCTGTTCCTCTGTTTTGATTTCCTCTTCATCGTTTTCAACTCCATCTTCAATATCTCCATCATCTTGACAGTTCGCTTGATCTGTTTGTTCTTGAACACAAAAAGGCTCAAAACACTCATAATTAGTAACCTCTGGCTCATCCAGAGTCATGTCATCAATAACAACATTAATAGATTCCATAACAGAAGATGTGCGAAGATTAAAAACACGAAATGCACGACTATTTGGAGAATACCCAAGAAAAATGCCTTCATCACTACGAGAGTCAAACTTACCCGATTTCTGCCTATCTTTCATTATGTAGCACTTACTACCAAAGGTTCTAAAGTACTTAACATTAGGCTTCTTCCCTTTCCATAGTTCATAAGGGGTATTCTTGGTTCCTGGACGAAGATACACCCTGTTAATAATATAGCACGCAGTGTTTACAGCCTCAGCCCAAAACCTAAGGGCAATCTTACGAGAATGAAGCATGACTCGTGCCATCTCCTGAATCACTCTATTCTTACGTTCAACCACCCCATTTTGTTGAGGGGTTTTAGGGGCAGAAAACTCATGATTAATCCCTAGATCCTCACAGAACTTAGCATATTCACTGTTTTCAAATTCTTTGCCATGATCTGAGCGAATGCAAACTATCATACCAATTTTCATGCTCTTTTCATTTTGTACACTTTTGACAAATGACTTAAAGAATGTAATGGTTTCAGATTTTTCACGTAAAAAATTAACCCATGTAAACCGTGTGAAATCATCCACTATAACGAAAATGTATTTCTTTCCAGCAATACTAGCTACCCTTGAGGGACCCATTAAGTCCATATGAAGCAATTCTAGAGGTCTAGTTGTGGCCAATGTGTTAGTCTTTTTATGAACAGCTCTAGTTTGCTTTCCAATTTGACACGGACCACAAATATGATGAGACGGGTGACTCAGTCTAGGTACTCTGCGAATTAACTCCTTTTTAGTTAATATAGATAGGTCCTTGTAATTGATATGGCCTAACCGCTGATGCCAAAGATCTATCTCATCTAATTTAGTGGAGTGACAAGTCACATTATCTAAGGGTATAATACCATAGCAATTGTCAGAAGTTCTAGTACCATGCATTACATTAGTTCCGTTCACATCTAAGATATAACAATCATTCTTCGAGAATCTAACTTCATGAAGGGAATCACACATTTGACTTATACTAATCAAGTTAGCTTTGAGTCCTTCTACAAAAAGAACATTTTCCAAAGTACCAACTCCAGGGGCCTGAATGATCCCTTTTCCAACAACTTTGGACTTACTGCCATCACCAAATGTAACAGAACCTCCATTGTAATTTTCAAACTTTGTAAAAAGAGATCTGTCTCCGGACATATGACGAGAGCATCCACTATCAAGATACCACATATTAGTGTTCTGTGCTTTTAGTGCAGTGTGAACAACCATGCAATGCAAATCAGCACTCCTTACCCATACAGGCTTAGTCTTAGAACTGTAAGTTTTAACATGATCTTTCTCATTGGGTTTATTCTGTTTAACAAAATTATGAGTTTGTTTCTTATGATTACCACCATTCTGATGCATACTTTTCTTGCTACTACTCACATAATGATGTGTAGGATAGCCATACAATTGAAAACAATGAGGATGAATATGTCTTTTAACACCGCAATAATGGCACACGGGGATAAATCTCCCATTAGTAGTTCTTTGAATATGAGCAGGCATCTTAATAAAAACTTGAGGCTTAATAGTATTGTAACTAGCTTTTGATTTTACCTCTTTGTGTCGATTTTCAAAAATTGACGAACTTACTGGATTTTTTTAAAGCTGTCTCCTTATGCTTTTCTTCAGATATCTTTCTGACATTTTCTTGATTTGAGCATGTGGCATTGAACCCAAGTCCAGATCGGTCACTGAATGATCTTTGTTTATCAAGAATATCATCTAAATGCTTAGAACCTGCATTCATGCGCTCAAAAATAGCATTAGCTTTAGTCAAGTCAGTAGTCAATTTATTTATTTTACCTTTGTTTATCCCATTCAGCTCTTCAAACTTGCTGACTTTCTCCCGAAGTTGCATTACTTCCAGTTTAAGTTGATTCCTCTCATGACTGACACTTTCTAGATTTTCTGACAGCTCCCTTGCTGAGGATAGTGCTTTTGCCAGATTAGCCACAGCTGCCTCACTCTTACTGGCTAGCTTATCATTCTGTTTGGTGAGTTTTCAGCTTTCTTCGTATAAATTGTTATAAGCCTCTTGCAACTCATCAAACTTCACTTCCTCCTCTTCATTGTCACTATCATGGGTTCCTCCATTCCCCAACTTTTGCTGGGTTACATCACTTTCATGATGATTTGCTGTGAAGGCCAAGAAGTTTTTTTCATTGTTTTCCTCATCTCTATCACTATTTGACTTCTCACTATTAGTGTCATCATCCCAAGTTGTCACACTGAATATATTTTGCTTAGCCTTTTTATTTGCACAATCCTGAGCAAGATGTCCATACCCATGGCACTCATAGCACTTCGGGCCCGAGGGTGGTCCCTTTACTCCTTTCCGATCTTTGTTACTAGAGGACTCAAATTTTCCGTTACCTTTCTTACCATTGTTGTCATTATCATTATTCTTTTTCTTAAAAAATCGTTTGAAGTTCTTGGTAAATAATGCCATGGCCTCCGTATCGTAATTGTCATCGTTGTCCGACTCAGTAGATTCATTATTTTTACCAGAAAAAGTCGTTTGTCTCTCCAAACCTCTAGTAGTATTCTTACTAGAAAAAGCAATTTGTTTTTCCGATCCTTTATTAGTACCTTTAGTAGGAAATAAGTCTTGATCGAAATGTGTAAGCTCATAGTTTTGAAATTGCCCTACTATTTCTTCCACAGACATTTCAGGTAATTTTCTCTTACTTTCCAAAATATCAACTTTATTTTTAAATCGTTCAGGAAGAGATCGCAAAATTTTCTTGACAACACGAAAGGGAGTAATAGGCTCACCCAAGGTATAACTGGTGTTGACTATGTGGTTGAGTTTGGCGTAGAACTCATCAAATGTCTCATCTTCCTTCATACGCAGCATTTCAAACTTGGTAGTGACCCGTTGCAACTTTCCTTGCTTTACTGTATCAGTTCCTTCGTGGGTAATGACAAGAATATCCCACGCATCCTTTGCTGTTTTGCATGTAGATATACGGTGGAACTCCTTTGTATCGACATGAGTAAATAGTACATTCAGTGCCCTGTTATTTGCTGCACGTAGTGCCTTCTCCTCTGCTGTAAACTTTGCACTACCGTTAGGTGCCGAAGTTCCCTCAACAGTTATAGTTGGCGGCATATACCTCACTTCACATGCATTCCAAACATCTTCGTCAATGGCCTTTAAATAGGCCTCCATCTTTGCCTTCCAATGATCAAAATTAGTACGATCCAGAACAGGGGGCGATTTGTATTCAACTCCATTGCAAACTAAGGATCCACTAAGAATTTGAAAAATTCTAATTTTTAGTGACCCGCTCTGATACCAAATGAAATTTCTAAAGTGATGCTAGGAGTACTTATTTTGCCTTACTAGATGACTTCAAACACACCACAAAATCAACCAAAGAAAGGAACACCAATCTTACGTGGAAAACCCCAAAATCGGGTAAAAACCACGGGAAGGAATCATGCACTAAAACAAATGTACGATTACAAGCAATCTTAACACTGACCGTGTATCCTCACCACGAGTCCTAAGATCTACCTGCCGAATCCACGTTCATCGTACCCACTGAATGATCGCCGAATCCTGAATCCTCAGGCCTTCCAGAAACCCTTTCGAACTCCACGAAAGGATGCAAATCAAAGATTGATTGTTGATGAACTTACCCTCTTGAAGTTGAAAGATTAACACCAAAACACCTTGGATCTTTAATGCTCTTCAAGATTCACGAAACCAATCCCTCAATAGGATTCTGAAATATCAGACGAAAACTCACGAAGGCTGCGGTATAGATGTTGAAGTAGAGAAAAAGAAAAAGACCAGCCTCTCGAAGGAATTTTATCACCAATTAATTAATCAACTTCGATCGGTCTTCGAGCGGCCACCAAAGCTCACGTTCAAAGGAGTATATATATGGAGATTTCTCTTGAGCCAGAAAGAGAGATGCTTGTCCTTTTTTCTTTTTACCTCTTCGACCTAATGGGTCGATTCTTATTAAGGCCCCAAAATGCATTTGAGCAAAAACCGAACCGGCCCAATAAGAAGTTGATTTTGCTGGAGCAAAATATCCCGTCTTCCAACTCTTTCACGAACTGGCCCAATAAGAACTTGACTAACATCTACCGCACTAAAAAATAATACAATATAATGATTCCTTTCCACATCCTAAACAGACGCTTCTAAAAAAAAAAATTACACCTCAATAAAAATGGGGATACATGGAAAGGTGTTATTTGGTCATGAATGTGCCAACCAAAAGGGAGCTCGGCCTATGGAGCTTCACTCATGTTCCTGGTCCAACTTCTTATGCTTACCTACGAACCGTCCAAGGAGTAACATACAATTCCTTCAATGACGCAGCCATAGCTCATGGCTTACTGGAAATTGATGATAGTAGCGAAAAGTGTATGGAAGAAGCGTGCGCATATCGAATGCCAATATCGCTAAGGCAATTGTTCTGCACCATTCTTGTCTATTGTACTCCAACCAATCCAACTGAGTTACTCTTTAAATTCGAAGATGATATGACAGAGGATTATATTTCACTACAGAAACTGACCAAACAAGAAGCGCGCGAGCAGCTTCTTCAAGCCATAAATTCAGAATTAGAGTCGATGGGTAAAAATTTGCAGGACTTTCAGTTATCACACCTTCTCGATTCATCAATAGACCACCGCTCAATTTGCCGCGAACTCGATGATGAAACAGATCTCTCCATTTCTGAGGAAGACCTACAAAGCCCAGCTCTCCTCAATACTGAATAAAGAATAGCATATGACGAAATATTAGACGCAGTTTTTACCAATAAATCCAAATGTTTCTTCATTGATGGACCAGGAGGAACATGTAAAACATTCTTGTATCGAGGAATACTTGCACAAGTTCGCTCACAGCAAAAAATTGCCTTAGCAACTGCTAGCTCCGGAGTAGCGGCATCAATATTACCGAATGGACGCACAACTCATTCTCGGTTAAAAATTCCCATCACTAAAGAAAGCAAGCTTTGCTGCAAGGTAGGAAAGCAAACTGGTTTAGCCACTCTTTTGAAACAAACGGCACTTGTTATCTGGGATGAAGCATCGATGGCAAACAAAGAATCAATCGAAGCACTAGACGACCTCCTAAGAGATATAACAGACAATGACACTTTTGGCCAATGCTCACAAAAATCAAGTTTAGTAAGATCCCACATTTGGCCAATGCTCACAAAAATCAAGTTAAAGCAAAATATGCGCGCTTGGACTGATGTTGCATTCAGCACATACATTCTCCGGATTGGCAATGGCTTAGAACCAAAAGACCACGCTGGACAAATCAAATTGCCCTCCTTCCTAGCTCTGCAACCAACAAAAGCAGCGCCAGCATTGGATCATCTTATTGAATTTGTCATCCCAACCATTTCAACAACTGAGTTTGAACAGATTTCATTATCCAATTCTGCAATCTTGACACCCAAAAATGATGCAGTCGATGAGATTAATGAACTAATTACGGCCAAATTCCCTGGACAAGATCAGCTCTACTTAAGTTTTGATCAAACAACCAATAAAGCTCAAGAAGGACTGTACATTGACTTCATCAACTCTCTCGTTCCATCAGGGATGCCAACACATAAGCTACTCTTAAAGAAAAATATTCTAGTTCTGTTGCTGAGGAATATTAACCCATCCAAAGGACTGTGCAACGGCACAAGGCTAATATGCAAGGAATTTGCCAAACACATCATCACTGCTGAAATAACTAGTGGTGAAAAGAAGGGAACCACAGTTTTCATACCAAGAATCCCGCTACAACCAAGTGATCCCCAATAGTACCCAGTTGAATTCACCCATCGCCAATTCCCTATCAGGCCATGTTTTGCTATGACAATCAACAAAGCCCAGGGGCAAACTGACCACTGTTGGCATTTACTTGCCAGAGCCGGTTTTCTCTCATGGTCAATGTGGAGGCTTCGGTCATGGTCTCGGTAATCTAACCGGACCACCATTAACCGAGGCCTCATATTAACACGGGCCTGTGTATATCCTTCTGTTTACCTGGTTGATATCGAGTCTCCTGTTCACTCTTCGGATAAATACCGAAGTGTGCATTCCGTTAAAGCCTCTTGGAAGAATATTGCATAGCAGGAGGGGACCAAGAGGGACGCGTGGCGGAAAGGATCAGAGGGACCAAGTCTGGCCATGTGCTTCGTAACCGACTTATCCGGTGCGTCATCTATGACGTCACCCGAGGCGGTTACCTAAGCGTGACCTCCACGCACTAGCTTGGAGCCCAAGTTAACCTAGGTCTATAAATACAAAGGGATACTGATCTTTGAGAGGTATGCCATCTGACCCTAACCCTAGACCTAAAAGCATCTCTCCTTACATCTAACTTGATCGTCGGAGGGTCACTAGGCAATTCCAGCCTTAGTGACTTGTTGCAGGGTCAGCGGCGGAGGAACGGAATAGCGGAAGAGAAGTACTAGTTCAGGCAAAGGTCCCTCCTCCTAAATCGAACCCCTACAATTGGCGACTCTGCTAGGGATCTAGCCATCCTTTCAACTTTCACCTCCCCCCTTCTGCTCCGTTAAAACATCCAGAATCAAACATGGTGGAGATCGACGACGCACATCACGGTGGTACCGCCCACGGGCTCGGTTCCCTCGTGGACCATAGCCTGGCTTCTGACGGAGCGGCGGCCCTTGGAAAGACTCACATATCCATCGGAGTTGGCGCCGGAGCGTCAGCTCCAGACGCAGGTCCATCCTCCGAGCTCCACTCCTACATCCGCCATCTCGAGCGCAAAATCGACGATCTCACGACGGTCGTGGACCGCGACAGACACGTCCGAGACGAGTTGGCGGAGATCAAACACCTCCTCATCTCCCCATCTCATTCCTCCGGGAGCCGCGGCGGAAGAACAAACCGTCGCACCCCCCCACGCAGTCACGAAGCCGGTCACCTGCTAGAGCACAGACCCCGCCCTTCAGTCAAGGATCGTCTTGAGTCACCAAGAGCGGTGGACACACGAGCCCCAAAAGAAACATCGCGCAGGGACCGTTCTCGCTCTCCTGCGCAACTTCGAAGGAGACCATCGGCCTTTGACAGGCTCGGTGGTGGGAGCATCTCTGCCTCCTCCACCCATTCCGTCCTTGTGGGCAGGACAGGCCGGGAATCTACCCCTAGCCTCACAAGGGCATCCAGGGGAGATGACGACCTTGTCGAGATCCAGACTAGAGGATACCGCGAGCGCCTGAAGGGCCCCCGAGCCAGAAGTCCCATCGTCTCGCACCCCGGCGGTGCAAACAGCAGGAGCCCGGTCACCGAGCGCCTCGAGGCTTCCGCTCGGGATAGCTACCGACATCATCGCCAGGAGCGTTTTCCCAAAAAATCGGTTAGTGTCGATCCAAAGAGAAAGGAGCACGAACGACTGGACAAACTCGTCCCCAAGAAGCGTACAGCGATTAAGCGTCCAGACGGCCCCGACCGTTCGATCCGACCTCATCGCGATGCCGACTTGCGCGACTCACGACCTCTCCCTTCACAAGAGAGATCGACTCGGTTACCCCCCCAAAGGATTCTCCCAATCCAAGTTTGCCAAATATGACGGCAAGACCAAGGCGTACACTCATCTGGTCCAGTATAAAACCGTCATGTCTCTGTTTCTTCGGAATGAACCTTCGGACGACGCTTTCCTGTGCAAAGTGTTTCCAGCAAGCCTCGGCAACCTGGGCCTCACCTGGTTCAATCAACTCCCGGCTCGGTCAATCTCCTCATTCGACTCCCCTCTGTGACGCCTTCATGGCCCGGTTCGTAACGAGCAACAAGCACGAGAAGGAGATCGACTCCCTCTTAGCCCTCCGCAAGAGGAACGACGAAACGCTTCGGCAGTACGCCGGCCGTTATTGGGAGTTGTTCAATGAGATAGAAGGTTGCGACGGTGTCATCTCTGCCCGAGGATTCAAGCTCGGTCTCACCTCCCAGGACGAGCAAGTCTACGACGACCTCGCTCGCCATAAGCCGAACTCTATGAAGGACCTTATGACTCAAATTGAGGGCTAGTGTCAGCTCATCGAATCCAAGGCAGAGAGAGGCATCGGGAAGCCTACAAGTTCAAAGACATTAAACACCTCGGTATCAGTACCGGTCCCCGCACCTGTCTCAACACCGAAGAAACAGGTCAACACAATCAAGCAGTCGCCCAGGAGGGGACCGAAGCCAAGCGATTTCAACGCTGAAAAAACCGTCTTCACCATTCCCATCTACCGGATCATCGACCAAGTGAAGGACCAGCCCTTTTTCTCCTTCCCCAATCAAAAACTCGGAACCGAAAATGGGAAAATCAAGAATCCCATTGTTCGATGCAGTTACCATAGCGAACAAGGTCACTTCACCACGGCATGCAAGCCCTTCAAGGCCTACTTGGAACAGCTTGTTGCTGGTGGCCACCTCGGCAACTTCATCGATCACGAGAAGACGACGGTTCGGGCACAGCGGACCGAAACTAACACCGAGGAAGAAGTACAGACAATCCACGTCATACACGGTCCATTGAACCCCGAGGCCGCTCGAGTCATCCGGGCAGAGTTGAATGAAGCCTCCTCCTCCAAGCAGGTCATGTTAGTTGGCCCCGAACCAAAGCGCCCCAGAACCAACGACGGCTCCAAATGGACGATAACGTTTACCGAGAAGGATCTCGACCGCGTCCAGCTTCCCCACAACGACGCCCTCGTGGTCACGCTACGCATCGGAAATTTCAACGTCCATCGCGTCCTCGTAGACCAGGGTAGCTCGGCCGAAGTCATGTACTACTCTCTTTTCAAGGATCTGAAGATTCCCGAGACCGACCTCCGTCCCTCCGAAGTTCCCCTTATCGGCTTCATTGGAGCTCCTGTCTGGCCCATCGGTATGATCACTCTTCCTGTCCGTGCCGGCTCGGTAACTCTTGAAATAGACTTTGTGGTGGTCGATGTCCCTGGCCCTTACAACGCCATTGTCAGTCGAACCTGGCTGCATAGGCTTAAAGCGATTGCCTCCACTTATCACCAAGTGGTACGTTTCATTGGCACTAATGGGCACCAGGAAGACTTATACGGAGACCAGACCGCGGCCAAGCAGTGCTACGTCAACGCCGTCCGAAGCACCAAACAGACCCCCCGGGTGAATCTCATTGAAGCCCCCGAAGCCCCAGTTTTGGAGGACGTCGGCAGATCCCCCGACGACAAAACCGTTAAAGATGTGGCCACAATCCCAATCACCGAGGACGGCTCCCGCTTCTTCCTTGTCAGTTCCTCGCTTAGTGATACTGATCGGAATGAGACGGTAGCTTTTCTCAACCGAAACATTGAAGTGTTCGCCTGGACCCCCTATGAGATGCCGGGGCTCGACCCCTCTTTCATCTGCCACGAGCTCAACATCGACAAAGCCAAGCGACCGGTCGTACAGAAGGCACGACGGTCCTCTCCTATTCACTCCGAGGCCGTCATTGAAGAAGTCAACCGACTCCTAAACGCTGGGGCAATCAGAGAGGTCCAGTACCCCAAGTGGTTGGCTAACACCGTCTTAGTCAAGAAGAAGAATGGCAAATGGCGTGTCTGCGTCGACTACTCCAACCTCAACGACGCTTGCCCGAAGGACTTCTTTCCTCTTCCCCGTATCGACCAGCTCGTCGACGCCACCTACGGACACGAGCGACTCAGCTTTTTGGATGCGTACCGGGGCTACCACCAGATCGCCATGAGCGAAGGCGATATCGAGAACACCGCCTTCATTACCCCCCACGGGATCTTCGGTTACCTTGTCATGCCCTTCGGTTTAAAAAATGCCGGAGCAACCTTCCAGCGAATGATAACCAAGATGTTCGAGCGATTACTGGGCGACACTATGCTGGCATACATTGACGACATGGTGGTTAAAAGTCTTCGCGCCGGTGATCATCTAACTCACCTCGCCGAAGTCTTTGAGATACTCAAGAGCCACAAACTCCGCCTCAATGCCGAGAAATGCGTCTTCGGCCTCAGCTCCGGCAAATTTCTTGGCCACCTCGTCTCCCGACGCGGTATTGAGGCCGATCCTTCCCAAATTCGAGCTATTGATCAGCTCTCGGCTCCCCACAACAAGCGCGATGTTCAGCGCCTAACCGGTATGGCTGCTGCTCTGAATTGGTTTATAAGTCGCTCCTCAGACAAATGTCAGCCATTTTTCGCTCTACTAAAGTGCAGCTGACGAAGCTTCAACTGGACAGAAGACTGTGACCGAGCCCTCCAGCGACTAAAGGAGTATCTTTCCACGGCTCCGCTCCTCGTCACTCCTCAGAACCAAGAGGACCTGTTCCTCTACCTAGCTGTCTCTCCGCACGCTGTGAGCTCGGTGCTCGTCCGACAGGAGGGCCGAGAGCACCAGCCAATCTATTACTCCAGCAAAACCATGACTCCCGCCGAGACGCGTTACCTCCCCCTGGAGAAGCTCGTGCTCGCCCTCATCTCAGCCTCCCGAAAGCTTGCCCCATATTTCCAGTCGCATCGCGTCATCGTCCTGACCGAGTTCCCCCTCAAATCTCTTCTCCGAAAGGCCGATCTCTCCAACCGAATCTCACAATGGGCCGTTGAGCTTGCCAATTTTGAAATCCACTTTCAGCCTCGAACAGCAATAAAGGCTCAGGTGCTAGCCGACTTCATCGTCGAGCTTACACCGTCCAACGTATCCGCTTCGGCATCAACCCCGAGCACCGAGGCAGTACTCCAGGCCAGCCCTATTACAGCATGGCAGCTTTTTCACGGAGATGTTTGGAAAATGTATGTTGATGGTGCCTCCAACAGCCGAGGCGCTGGTGTAGGCGTCGTTCTTCTCTCACCCTCCGGTGTCTTGCACGAAAGCTCATTCTCCATCAACTTCCCAGCCTCTAACAACAAGGCCGAATATGAAGCACTTATCTCGGGACTCAAGACTGCCGAAGCCATTGGCATCGAAGAGCTCGTCGTTTACAGCGACTCCCAATTGGTGGTTAACCAACTCTCTGAAGAATATGAAGCTCGGGATGATGGCATGCGTACCTACCTCAGCGCCGCAGTCCAGCTCATTCAACGCTTTAAAGCAATCAGAGTCGAGCATATTTCAAGGGAACAGAACGCCCATGCTGACACCCTCGCAGGGCTCGCTTCGGCATTCTCATGTACCGGACACCGCTCCATTTCCTTCAATTCAATTGACAAGCCCAGTTTTGAGCTCGAAGATCTACAAAAGGAAGTACTCAACATAGAGCTCGGCCCGACCTGGATGGATGAAATCGTCCTTTACCTGAGGGAGGACTCCCTGCCCACTAACAAAAAGGAGGCTCACCGACTTCGAAACAAAGCTGCTCTCTTCTGGCTCAATCCCAACGGCAAGCTTTACCGAAGATCATTTACCGGGCCGTACTTATTGGTTGCGCACCCACATCAAGTTCCGGGCATCATCGAAGAGCTTCATGCCGGTGACAGCGGTTGTCACTCCGGTGGACGATCGCTCGCCCACCGAGCCCTCACTCAGGGGTATTGGTGGCCGACAATGAAGAAGGATTCTGAAGAGTTCGTCAAGCGTTGCAAGAAGTGTCAGATGTTCGCTCCCATTATCCATCAGCCGGCCCGGGACCTTAGCCCTCTTACTAGCCCCTGGCCTTTCTCCCAATGGGGCATGGATATCGTTGGAAAGCTCCCTGTCGCTCCGGGTGGATTCAAGTTCCTCTTAACCGCAACCGATTATTTCTCAAAATGGGTCGAGGCCGAGCCCTTGGTCACCATTGAAGAAACAGACGTCATCCGCTTCGTATGGCGAAACTTAATCTCTCATTTTGGTGTGCCGTTTGCCATAATTACACACAATGGAAGGCAGTTTACAGGGCAGATGTACCGGGCCTTGCTTGACGAATACGGTATCAAATGGGACACGTCCACTCCGGTTTACCCCCAGGGCAACGGACAGGCCGAGGCGGCAAACAAAGCAATATCATCCAGACTCAAGCGACGACTCGAGTCACGGCGAGGAAAGTGGGCCGAAGAGCTACCCAGGGTACTCTGGGGCTACCGTACGACGCCTCGGCGATCCACCGGTCGCACGCCTTTCTCCTTGGCATTCGGAATGGAGGCGGTCATCCCACTCCAAGTCGGACTCCCAACAATGAGAACAGAAAATTTTGATGAGTCGGTCAACAATAACACCATTGCTTCGGACCTCGATTTAGCCGAAGAAGAACGGGACAACGCAAGGATCAAGCTCGCTTCATACCAACAGGAGGTTGCAAAGGGTTACAACCGAAGCGTGCGCCTCAGATCGTTCAAGCCTGACGATCTCGTCTGGAAAAAAGTGGTGGAGAAGTCCAAAAAGCGAAAGCTAATGCCCAATTGGGAGGGTCCCTACCGAGTTCTCAAGCACCTCGGATCGGGTAACTACAAATTGGAAAAGCTGGATGGTTCCCCCATTGCTAAGTCATGGAATGCAAACAACTTGAAGAAGTTCTACGGATAATGCTCGGTTACCGAAGCCCGTTTTGTCTTTATTATGATGCATTTTCTTTTCAAAAATCTTAAAGGCAATCTGCTTATGTATTGACAATACTCCACCGAGTTTTAATGAGAATTATCTCTTCGGCACTATTCGTACACTGATTGTTTAAATTACTTATACTTGGTCCGTTCTTGCCCGGACCATTTTATACCGACTTCAGGGATATTGTTCTCCCATAGGTGATACCCTCGGACAAAATTCCCACCAAGTCGCCCAGGCCTCTTCGGTCGTCTTGATTTTTGGTCACTCGCTCTAAGGATACTCGGCCTCTCTCTCCGAGCCCCTTATACCGACCTACCAGAAATTTACACTGTTCGGACTCGCTGCGTCACGAACCTATGGCAGAAGCCATACCTCTTCGTGACCCCGGCCTACGTCCCTAGCAGTAATACCATCCCGCCTCTGCTCGATAAGTTCATTTCTATTAATACGCAAGGGGCGCGCAAAATCAAAAAATTCATTAAACGTGTGGTTCTGATTCGGTCCCTACCGGCCCTCCTACTAGCTGGGGCTTCGGAACAAGTCACTTTTTTCTTGATTAAACATCTTTTTTATGCTTGGCAAAACGATTCGGTTAACGCTTCGGTTAAACTTGTTTCTACAAACTTTTCAAGTCCCACCGAAGCAGGGGCATCATAACCTAAGGAGCAAACCAATCAAACAAGCATTTCAAAGATAAAAACATTCAAGAAAAGAAGAGCATTCATTCACGAACAATAAACAAAAGGGTACTGCTTCAGTATCAAACAATTACAATCCCTGGAACGACAAACTCCAAATGTCCGGAGCCGTCCAGTAAACCGACCATTTAAGCAAAAAATTAAAGTGCTTTTCAGAGCTGCGAAGTATAAAGTTCCTATGCTTCATCAGGAAACAGGGGCGCTAAGGTCAACTGGCTCCTCGGTCGCTTGGGGCTCTTGGTTCGGCACCTGCTCGCTTTCCTCCTCTGGTAGCACGAGCTCTTCAGGAGGGGGCTCAGGCACGGTTCGAAGCTCCGAACCCTCTGGCAGAGTAAGCTTGCTTATCAAGGCCTCATGCCCGTACCGAAGTCCGTCCAAGAACCGATCTCTGAAGAGCTCGGCTTCTATCTCCCGGACCTGCTTCTTATATTATACTCCGGCAGCATCCCAGCCTTCATCGTAGCCTTTGTTCCTTGCAAACTCGACCTCCCGGGCTCCAGCAACCCTCAATGTGTCAGCGTCCTCCTCAGCTTTTGTGGCCCTCCCTTCAGCAATTACCCGCTCCCGGTCGCACCTCTGAAAGTTGGCCAGGTAGAGGTCACAAGTCTCCCTCGCCACTTTCAGGTCGTCCTCTCTCTGAGCAAGGGTTTTCCTCAGCAGCTCCATCTCCTGCTCTCGCGCCTTGCATTGTTCATTCACAGCGAGCACCCAAGCGCCGGCCTACCAACACAATTAAAATTGATCAAAATTCCAACAATCGATCAAGGGGGTAAGAAAAGAAACTTTCAGAAGTAACTTACTTTCAGAAGTGCCTGCGCTATCTCTCCTGTCAGATCTACGGTGCACCCCTCAACAGCTCGGGCGTCCTTCGAAAGAATACACGACCGAAGCAGCCCAAACGCCGTCCCAATGTTAGAAGACGCACTATCGGCGTGATGAATTAGGCGCCCCGAGTAGTGACGAACCTCGGGGGCCCAGGGGACCTCTCTCGCCGGAACACGAGTCCCCGTTTCGGTTCCCCCCCGGCTCTCCACATCTCCCTCGTCTCCTCTGGTTCCTGTCTCTTCTATCAAGATCGGCTCCCCGCTCCTTCCTTGTCTGAAGCCTTCTTCCTCGGTCCGAGCCCTCTTCTCCGGAGGCTCCCGAGGAGAAACAGGGATCACCCTCGAGGTTCCGGCCCCCGGTGAGCTAATCCTGACGCCAGCACCCCGTCCTCGTGGCCTCTGGCGCCGAAGGTTGAGCACTTCTCTTCCGCGACCGCTCATCTCGCCACTAAGTCCCGTCCTTTCTGGGGTCTCCCGGTCGATTTCTTCTCGGATCACGCCTCGGGGACTAGAATCACCAACTTCGTCTTCTGTCGCCCCAGCTCCTCCTCTCCTACCTTCTCCTCTTCTTTGGCTTCTCCCTCGGCCACGTCCTCGTCCCGCTCGAGAAACACCTTGCTGGCTCGGCTTCTTTTTCAAATAGCCGGTATAGGTCGGTTTGTATCCGAGCAGATCAGGTGCATACCGACTCGTAATAGGAATGGCGTAAGCAGCTGTTATTTGAGCTCGATTAGCCCTTCCCCGAAGCTCTGCAATGATGCCCTCGGCTGAAAGATAAGCAATGGAAGAATCAGTATACAATGAGGAAAGAAAAATGTGCAAACATAATAAAGCTAAAAAGATACTTCTACCGACCAGGGGCCCCGGCTTCGAACTGAACTGTGGTGGCTGTGTCCGCGCTTTTCCCGGGCCCAAACATAAAATTCCCGGTGACCGATACATAAATACTCGCCCACTCTTCCGAGTCGGGAAGATGGTCGATAAGGAATGTGTCATATCCCGTCCTACAGGAGAGGTAGTGACGGTCGCTCTCCCGGTTAACTCCAACGAGGTATACACCGAAGAGCTCCTCGAGTCCGAACGTGAGGTTGTATTGCCTCCTCAGCTCTATAATGCTCGTGATGATCCGGTAGGAGTTCACCGTAAGCTGAGAAGACGTGAGGGAGAGGGCTCGGAGAACCCTTCGGACAAACTGATGAAGGGGGAATCTAACGCCCCCCTCTGTGATAGCCATCAAGGGGAAGATGAGTGCTCCCTCCCAGTGAGGAAGGTCCTTGGGGTCGCTGTTCGGTAAAATCCGAACGTCAACGTCATGAGGAATGCTGTATACCCTTTTGAATTCAGCATAAGAAGCCGAGGAGCCGTCAAAGTACTGGTTTCGGTATGGGCATGGCCTCATCGCCCTCCTGCGTCCCCGTACCTCCTCGGGGGCATCCGCGAATGGACCCGGACCTTGGTTCGAGGTACGTGGGGCTTCCATCTCTTGGGAGTCAAACGTCGTCACCTCACGAGGAGCTCTCGAGGGTTCAAATGGTTCAACGCAGTCGATTGGAGTCCGAAAGAATGCCCTCTTCCGAAGTGTCTGGTGAATGTCCTCGGGAATTTCGATAGGAGAAGAGCCTGAACTACTGGAACTGTCCGAAGAGAGCTCGATGACCATTCGCTTCTGCCTAACCAAGGAAAGGAATACAAAAAACCCGTTAGCTATATGCTCAGGGAAAAATCAAGGTCTAACGCTCGGTGCGGAATGGTCATCGCTCCTCGGAGTCCTCGGGCAATCGTTTCCTATGAAGGCGCTTCCCTCTTGGAAGAATTTCTAAAGATCAGAAGTCCTTTCCCTTGGGATCAAGATGAATCTAGGTCTCGGGATGAGTTTTGGCCTCGGGATGAATCTAGGTCTCGGGATGAGTTTAGACCTCGGTAATAGCGTGAATAGCGCTGGAGAAGCCCAGCGCCGCCTTGAACCAGAACAAGCGCAAGAAAACGGCGAAAAACTCAAAAATAATGATCAAAACATGAAGAATAAAGCAAGGAGGTCGACATACCTCAAGTTCGTGCAAGATCTCCCAACCAAAATGATTGAAATCTCGATTGAAAGCTGGAAGTATACGGCGGCAGCGGTTCGACTTCAGAAGCGGAAGAAAAGGTGACAATCTCACCTCTGTCTCTCCTATTTATAATGGTAGAGATGGAAAGCTGCGCGGGAAACGAAGCGTCATGCATCGAGCCGTTAGATCATCGACATGTGTTATCATCGGACGGCTAGTATCAAGGACTCTGCACTGAGGACAGGCGCCGGATATTCAGACCTTAGGCATGTTGACGCGTGTCACCGAAGCGACGTTTCGTACCAACCAACTGACATGGCACGTGCCGAGGCAGCCTTTTGATTCTGAGACCTCGGCAACAGCTGACACGTGGCTCTTCTCTGGCGCGGGTTGAACGGAATCTACCGAAGTAATTTCACTCTTCGGTTATTCTCTAAAAAAGATCAAGGCCTGATATCTCATACGATGGGATCAAGACCCTGAAGCAGAGGTGCAAAGCTCCAGGGACTTGAGGGGCTATTGTGGAGGCTTCGGTCATGGTCTCGGTAATCTAACCGGACCACCATTAACCGAGGCCTCATATTAACACGGGCCTGTGTATATCCTTCTGTTTACCCGGTTGATATCGAGTCTCCTGTTCACTCTTCGGATAAATACCGAAGTGTGCATTCCGTTAAAGCCTCTTGGAAGAATGTTGCATAGCAGGAGGGGACCAAGAGGGACGCGTGGCGGAAAGGATCAAAGGGGCCAAGTCTGGCCATGTGCTTCGTAACCGACTTATCCGGTGCGTCATCTATGACGTCACCCGAGGCGGTTACCTAAGCGTGACCTCCACGCACTAGCTTGGAGCCCAAGTTAACCTAGGTCTATAAATACAAAGGGATACTGATTTTTGAGAGGTATGCCATCTGACCCTAACCCTAGACCTAAAAGCATCTCTCCTTACATCTAACTTGATCGTCGGAGGGTCACTAGGCAATTCCAGCCTTAGTGACTTGTTGCAGGGTCAGCGGCGGAGGAACGGAATAGCGGAAGAGAAGTACTAGTTCAGGCAAAGGTCCCTCCTCCTAAATCGAACCCTTACAGTCAACTTTATGTGGCATTATCTCGGGCAACAACAGCAGAAAAAGTACAAGTGCATGTAAAACATTCAGAAAATGATCCATCAAATTACTGCTACACAAAGAACATTGTATAGAAAGAGGTTCTTCAAGAAGCTAACTGCTCATAACCTCAAAATTATCTTCATATGCTACATACATATTACCTACTAAAACTCAAACCACTCAGGTATATGCATTATTATCCATCAACTTGCGAATACAAAACTTGATCGAAAAAACAAAGCAAAACATTTGGCATATGCATATGATATCAGTCATATATTATCTCTCCAATCGTACTAACAGCTGTTTGTTGCAGGTTACAATGGCAAAAAATATCTTGCCGTTGAGAGACATCAACCTTGATTCGAAAAACTACACAATCCAGGCAATCATTGTTGAAAAAGCAATCCCAAAGAAATCAGCAAAGAATGGTTCGCAATACCAGCGCTTTGTTCTTCAAGACATAGAGGTAATCCATCAAAAAACTCATTGTTTATAATCCTATTCACCCGCAGGCACATCTATGTTAAACTCACTTACAAAAAACATTGACTGCACCACAGGGAACAAAAATCCAGGCAACAGTTTTTGGGAACAACATTTGCATATTTGAGAACACACTTAAGCTGATCCATACATATTCAATAACCAATGCCGGCGTTGATACTACACCTGAGGAATTCTGTTTCCTCGAGCAAAGGTGCCAACTGAATATCAATGCACGTACACCAGTTAAAGAGATCAAAGTTGATAGTCTGACAATGAGGTCAATCAAGTTCAACTTGACTCCAATTGCTATGCTTGGCGAAATCAATCTCCCAAATTCCACTTTAGGTTACTTCTTCTCCCTTCATGAACTTCATTTCAATTACAGAAGCAACCTAACAAATTTATGTCCTGTTTTCCAGATGTCATATTTGCTATTTTAGAGGTTGGAGAACACAAGCCAGCTAACAACTCATATGTTACAGATATCAGGATCATAGATCAAAGGTACGGGCACATCCAACTAACTGATTAGCCACATTCATTTGCTTAATCATAACTAATCTATCCAAGTTAAATTCATATTGCAAGCTTACAACCAACAATCATATCCATGTGGGACCACTTTAGTGAATATGAAGCTCCAGCAATGGCGAGTTTAAAAGGCACCTATCTAGTTGCAATTGGCCTTAGACTCAAAACATCAACATACTATGGTAAATATTTATTCGCAGTATCCGCATAATTTCGATTCGCTTAATGTGTCTCACGCAGTTATGGTACTCGTCTTCAACAGGTACTACGCTTGCCACCCAACGCACCTCTGGATTCATCCTTAATCCCCTGACAGCAGAAGCAACAGCACTTCAATCATGGTAACTCACCACCAAAGTTCAAAAGAAATTCTTGCTCTAGAAAAACAGCTAACTCCCAAAATTCCATTTTCTACAGGTGCATTGTTAACACCAACAAAATTAAACAGCTACATCAATGGCAACGACGAAACCACTCATACTTGCATCAGTGACAAGTTCATCAAATGATCCAGTCAAGATTATAAACCTCCCCACATCGGTAGAGAAGGTATTGCTAAACTGAAAAAAAATTGTCTCTCCATCTGCATGATTATTTAAACATCCCAATCAATAGTTTAGTTTCCACCATTACTTTAGACTCTTTTACTAACATTATAGCACAATTACAGACCCAACTCATAAATATCCAAGGCATCGCAAAGGTGGTTAATTTCAACCAACGCTTTTACTATTTAGCATGCTCACTATGCAACAAAGCATCAAATGCTTATCAAAATGAAGACCTTTGGTGCAACTACTGCGCAAAAAAAGTGCCACCACTGATACGGTATTGTTTCTTTCTTCCTCTTAGACTATATTGTGCACAGAAAATATTCAACCCAACTGACACCACAACCAAATTACAGGATTAAATTTAATATTGAAATCAAAAATTCAACAGGAACAATTGAGGCTGTAGTCTTTCCTGAAATTGCTAAAATGATCTATGGTGTTACTGGAGCCAACATAACATCAACTGCACCCAGGGTATGCTAATCATTCCTATTTTTATTCAAGAAATGGCACGCACAGTAAAATACTACAGGGAAGTAATAGTTCATTGCAATTAACAGGAATCACTCCCAAACGAGCTTCTGCATAAGCTCAATGAGCCAAAGAGTAGCAGCATCACACTTAAGGCATACATGTACACCTACGCTGGAATTAGTCAACTCAAGTTCACCGTTCATTCAATGTCCCCCGAAAACACATCGCAGCAACTCGCAACCACTGCACAAATACTTACTCTCCCTCCCCCCACACCAGCCAAAAAAGAAAAAGCAAGCGCACCATCAGCATCTGAAGATCCAGGTGAAAGCAATCCAGCCAAAAAAAAGAAACTCGACAGCAATGAACAAACCTGATCTCATTTAGCTGAAGGCAATTTACATCTGCTTTTGAACCATGTGCATATACCCAACTACTTTTGCCCCAGTTCATCTAATCTTGCTTCAATGTGTCTATTTTGCTTCCATGGCTTTTGAACTTCTGTACATATTTAGTCCAGCCACTTTTTGGACCTAAGATTTCCTGTTGACTTAGTTATATTATCCTGTAAAATTATCCTAACGGCTATGCTTGCCTCTAAACTCAAACTTTAGACTTTGTTTAAACTTCCTGTAAATATAATCCTTGTGTTTTGAATCCCGATACTTGTTAGCATTTCTGATGAGTAAGTGATCTCATACCTAAATGCTTATTCAGAATAAATGCTTAGCTCAGCCTTTTTTGCTACTATGGATACGTTCAAAAGTTTAGGGTCGTAATTGCTTGACGAAGTAAGATGCGTATGTATGCTTCCCTATGCACGTATTTATGATATGCACAGCATTCCTATTGCTGAACTTACTCTGCGTAGAAGCCGCACACTGGAAATATCAAATTCTTGGAACCAAAGGAGATGGCACCACAACCTTTCTATTTCAATGGTATACACCATTATCATTGAATAGCAAAACTTTCGCAATCAGGTAATTTCTCAGCAAATTGGGAAAATCAAATAGTTTTGTCTTCTCAGAACTTCTTTTCGTCATGCAATATACAAACTTGCTCTTTTTCTCCCTGTCTTTTGGCAAGTAGTGCCATCTGCGTTCGATGTTAGATCAGTTAAAACTGCTTCTCCACTTGCTTCGGTTTCTATATACAGTCAATGAAAACAAATCTATCACATCCTCCTGCAGTTACAGACTGCTCATATGTATCCTGCCACATTAAACCAAAACAGATGCTGGTGAAATGGTTTCCAACGCCAATTCTCCTTGTTAATATCGAGGTGACTATTTTTAAACCTCTATTTCAATCATTGTTGCTTCACTTCTCATAGACTTTCCCCTTCTTTAGTTGCTATCAGCATTTCTTCTGCTCTTGTTCTGCTGTTGTTGGTATGCATGGTTTACTTTGTAAGCCCTTTTCAACAATGTACATAGCTACCGTAAGCACAAATTGATAACTCTTCTGCTTCCATTCCTTCATTTCCACCTTCGCCATCAAAAACAACACTAATCTTTGCCCATAAACAAAGTAATATATCCTCTTCAATGGGCACATAATATTCGTGCTTTGCACGTGGCCAAACCTAGTACAAAAGTCATATTTTAATATTTGGGTTACTATCTGGAGTATTTTTAAACCCAACAATATCCTTACTAGTCTCCTTGGCCTAACTATAGCCCCGTTCAAATGAGACTTGTGTTATGCGAGGAGTTTGTCCTCGATGTACCCTTATCGAGTTTATTGATATATAAAGCTTTTGCCGATGAAGAAAAGACAATATCCTTACTAGTCAAATAATTCATGCAATCTCTTATTTTCTGTAATCAAGCCAATTTAAAACTTTTTTCTTATCTCATTCACTACAAGAAAAATTCAATTGGGTGACGAATGAAAATCGTCACAAATTGCATGTTTTTCGTCACAAATAATATAGGTGACGAAAAAAAATTTGTCGACTAAAGGTTGTCGAGGATTCCTACCTGGTGACGAAATCTATTTTTCATCACCTATAGTGCCTTTTGTTGACGAAATATTTCGTCACCAAAAAGTGAATAATTGGTGACGAAATTTTTTTCCTCACTTATTGTGCTTTTTGATAACGAAATTTTTTGTCATCAATTATTCCTTTTGGCAATGAAAAAATTCGTCACTAATGGATCACATCGGTGACGACATTTTTCATTGCAAAAGATTTTTTCATATGGGGAAAAAAATCCTTCTTTCTTGCTCCTGCTGTGTTTCGAACCCGAGTCACTTGAGTTTATTGCACAAGTTCCTACCAACTGCACCACACACAATTTTCAGTAACTAGTTGAAATATCTAATATATAACACATATATTTAACATGAAAATATATTTTGAATGTAATTTTGAACCTTTAAACATTAAAATTAGCAATTTTGATAAACATGAAAGTTGTAGGCAATTGAGTTATTGTTCGAACCCAATTTGAATTATCTCAATTAGAGTTTTTAGTGAAGAGTTATGTCCAAAATACATTTAGTGACAAAGCGCAATTCATAAATTTTGTCACGAAAGGTATCCATTTGAAGACGAAATATATTTTTCGTTGCTAAAAGAGTTAAAATGGTGACGAAATTATTTTTTGTCACCAAAGTTAAGCATTTGGTGACGAAATAAATATTTCGTTACTAAATTGCTCTCATTTGGCGACGAAATATATATTTTGTCACCAAATGATAATCTTTGGCGACGAAAAATAATTTCGTCACCTTTTTTAAGCTTTCGGCGACGAAAAATGTATTTCGTCGCCAAATGGGTACCTTTGATGACGAAAATATTTTTTTCATCGCTAAACAAGTATAATTGGTGACGAAATTTTTTTGTCATGGAAGTTGTCAAAACAGTGATGAATTTCTTTTTTCGTCGCCAAATATACTCATTTAGTGACGAAATTAAATTTCGTCGCCACTTTTTCGTCACCAATTTCCATTTTTCTTGTAGTGATTTTTAGTCTTTTCTTTAAAAAAATCACTCCCTTATCTCTCTAAATATTTCAATTTGTACATGATCGAAGTACAACATAGTTTTGCCATTTTCGAAGTTCATGATGCTTAATTTGTTATAGAAACTACTTCAATTGATTTATGGTCAAACTATTTATGGTCTCACTTGTGTACAGATTTCAGACATGATGAGATAGAACATGTCATAAATTTGTTATAGCCGTATTTTATTATGTTCATTAATTCACGGTAAAAGTTAATAAGTTAAATGCACGAATAGATTATAAAAATATATTATGAAAAATGAATTATGTTGAGTTTGATAATGGATATTTGAACATAATAGAGAATATAACACAATAAATTATAAAATATGTTGAGTTTCAAATATCCTACTTTCTTTCATAAATCTTTTTCGAATTGGAAAAAAAAAAACCCCTTTTCGATTCTGTAAGATCTTTTCTCAATCAACTATATATTCGACATAGCGTTGTCCATTAGTCTTTCAAAATCAATATGACTATAATTAAGGTTGATATAAACTCAATTAGATGTATATAGCAAATTAGGCAGATTACAAAATTATAGGATGAAATCTAAATTCGTGGATTGAGCTTTATCTATAAGTGAGTCTTTAATCTAGGACCATAATTTAAATTATCCTTGATACAATAGCTCAGAAAATAAAGGGTAAGTGAATCAAAAACCAGAATATAAACAAAGAAAATTTAACACATTAAAAAATAGGTGATGCGTCAAAAAGAAATCAAAATTACCATCTACGGAGTATATGAATCATTCTGTTAGGTAAAAGGAACTAATCTAGTCTTAATTATCATTTTAATTCTCATTGATTACAAGTCCAAAGACCACGTTTCTTAATCAATTTAAGCTTATCTAGATTTACAAGTAATTGCAATCAAGGTTCCATTTATTTTAATTAGGAGGGGAATGGATAATCTTATTACTAAATGAAGGCCCGAATCGCCCATGTTTCCCAGTCATGTAAATGCTAATTGATTTTAGCACTCCACCTTCTGATAACCATGCACACTTCAAAATCTAAGTTCAAAAGACATAACATCATGTAGGGTCGGTCAAGACATTTACCATTGACTCGCGGAGACCTTTTGACTGACCAATTGAGTGGCGATGCGTGGCCAAGGGTCCTTTGGGACGAAAGGGCAATCATTGACCTTTGACACAAAGAGGACTGTTTACTAGCCAAATCGATGCACAACAGGGATCCCCGTGGAAAGGGGTCCCGCGCAACAGGAAAGCCGCGTCCGCGGAAGGTCAGTGGGCCCCATGGAATCGAGAAAGTTCCCTCAAAGGGATAGCTCACAAGAGCCATTTATAGCGGATACCGCGTTAGTCGCGAAGCTCTGAGATAGGCAAAGAAATCTCATTAGAGTGTCGAAAGTCCTACCTTGGCCATAAGGTAGGGCCAAGGGGATTTAGTGGTTTGGTGGCTTGAGAAGGAGGTCTTGTTGCGGGAGGGGCGTGCTCGTAGGGTCAGTCTGCGTGGTGACATCACTCCTGCGATCTGGAGGTACAAAAGGGACATGTGTTGGAATTTTACTAAGCGCCGTCTTGGGCCTGACCTAAGGCCCAAGTGCCACATAAATACCCTAGACATTCCCCCTAATTTGACAGAGCTGACTTTTTCTAGAGAGAGAAAGTGTGGACACTGATTATGAGGAAGGAGAACATTCTTTCCCAAGGAAGTGACCTCACCAAATCCATCTAGAGAAAGTCACCCACTACAAGGGACAAGCTGCCTTTGTCTCTTTTGTCCTTTTGCTCCTTCTTTCACCCTCACTAGATCTCTCGTTCATTCTTGTTACTAATCATCAGCTAATCGCACCTCTCCAGCTCACGGAAAATCCATGTCAGCTACCTACCGCAGAAGTATGAACCTACATTAGGCAACTCAACTGGGGAGGTGTCTTTAGTTAATGGTTAGTACACGATCGACAAATATATACCTCGAGCCCACGTTACCATACGAAAAAGAGGTATGGCGTGTCCACATGGAGAGATACCCGTGATCGAAGAAGTCAGAGAAAACCACAGTGCTCACATCTCGGTACAGACCCCTAAAGTTGTACAGGATGCGCAGTAGCAATCCCAAACTACACAGAGGCAATTACTCGCGGCAATCGCCAATCTCACGGAGATCATCTCCGCAGCCTTGCCAAGGGCCACGACAAATACGATAGGAGTCCCCTAGCAGATCCATGTTGGGTCAGCACAAGTCAGACCGCAACACCGCAGATCCCGCTGGCACCACCACACCCCTTGTAGGGTGTGTTGGTGGGAGGTGTAGCAGCACAAGCCTCAAGTTCTGGCGGAAAAGAGCGTGCTACTGCTGAGAACAGTAGCTTTCTCGCGGGCCATTCATCACCTTGGCTGAAGTCCAGGCCCTACTGACAAAAGAAAAGGAAAAGCTATCTTGTCCTCCCTCCCAACCCCAAACATCCAACCACCCTACCCATTGGTAATACTGACGTTGCCTTACCCAGAGGGGTACATGTAGGGGTTCGATTTAGGAGGAGGGACCTTCGCCTGAACTTGTACTTCACTTCCGCTGCTCCGTTCCTCCGCCGCTGGACCTGCAACAAGTCACTAAGGCTGGAATAGCCTTGTGACCCTCCGACGATCAAGTTAGATGTAAGGAGAGTTGCTTTTAGGTCTAGGGTTAGGGGAAGATGGCATACCTCTCAAAGATGAATATCCCTTTGTATTTATAGACCTAGGTTAACTTGGGCTCCAAGCCAGTGCGTGGAGGTCACGCTTAGGTAACCGCCCTTGGTGACCTCATAGATGATGCCACGGGATAAGACGGTTATGAAGCACATGGGCAGATGATCCTTTTCGCCACGTATCGTTCATGGTCCCCTCCTGCTATGCTGCATTCTGCCAAAAGACCCAAACGGAATGCACACCTCGGTAACTAACCGAAGTGTAAACAGGAGACTTGACGCCGAGCTAGTAAACAGAAAGATATACACAGGCCCATGTCAATATGAGGACTCGGTTGATGGTGGTCCGGTTATATTACCGAGACAATTACCGAAGCCTCCACAATAGCCCCTCAAGTCCCTGGAGCGTTGCACCTCTGCTTCAGGGTCTTGATCCTATCGTATGAGACATCAGGCCTTGGTCTTTCTTTTTAGAGAATAACCGAAGGGTGAAGTTGCTTCGGTAGATTTCATTCAACTCGCGCCAGAGAAGAGCCACGTGTCAACTGTTGCCGAGATCTCAGAATCAAAAAGCTGCCTCGGCACGTGCCATGCCAGTTGATTGGTACGAAACGTCGCTACGGTGACACGCGTCAACATGCCTAAGGCCTGAATATCCGGCGCCTGTCCTCGGTGCAGAATCCTTGATACTAGCCGTTCGATGATAACACATGTCGATGATCTAACGGCTCAATGCTCGACGCTTCGTTTCCCGCGCAGCTTTCCATCTTTACCAATATAAATAGGAGAGACAGAGGTGAGATCGTCACCCTTTCTTCTGCTTCTGAAGTCGAACCGCCGCCGCCGTATATTTCCAGCTTTCAATCGAGATTTCGATCGTTTTGGTTGGGAGATCTTGCACAAACTTGAGGTATGTCGACCTCCTTGCTTTATTCTCCATGTTTTGATCATTGTTTTTGAGTTTTTTCGCCGTTTTCCTGCACTTGTTACGGCTGAGCAACCGCTCGCCACCGTCTGGTTCAAGGCGGCGCTGGGCTTCTCCAGCGTTGTTCACGCTATTACCGAGGTCTAAACTCATCCCGAGACCTAGATTCATCCCGAGGCCAAAACTCATCCCGAGACCTAGACTCATCTTGATCTCAAGGGAAAGGGCTTTTTGATCTTTAGAAATTCTTCCGAGAGGGAAGCATCTTCATAGGAAACGATTGTCCGAGGACACCGAGGAGCGATGACCATTCCGCATCGAGCGTTAGACATTGATTTTTCCCTGAGCACATAGCTAACGGGTTTTTTGCATTCCTTTCCTTGGTTAGGCAGAAGCGAATGGTCATCGAGCTCTCTTCGGACAGTTCTGGTAGTTCAGGCTCTTCTCCTATCGAAATTCCCAAGGACATTCGCCAGACACTTCGGGAGAGGGCGTTCTTCCGAACTCCAATCGACTGCGTTGAACCATTTGAACCCTCGAGTGCTCCTCGTGAGGTGACGACATTTGATTCTCAAGAGATGGAGGCCCCAAGTACCTCGAACCAAGGTCCGGGTCCGTTCGCGGATGCCCCCGAGGAGGTACGGGGACGCAGGAGGGCGATGAGGCCATGCCCATACCGAAATCAGTACTTTGACGGCTCCTCGGCTTCTTATGCTGAATTCAAGAGGGTATATAGCGTACCTCATGACGTTGATGTTCGCATTTTACCGAACAGCGATCCCAAGGACCTTCCTCACCGGGAGGGAGCACTTATATTCCCCTTGATGGCTATCACAGAGGGGGGCGTTAGATTCCCCCTTCATCAGTTTGTCCGAAGGGTTCTCCGAGCTCTCTCCCTCACGTCTTCTCAGCTGACGGTGAACTCCTACCGGATCATCACGAGCATTATAGAGCTGAGGAGACAATATAACCTCACGTTCGGACTCGAGGAGCTTTTCGGTGTATACCTCGTTGGAGTTAACCGGGAGAGCGACCGTCACTACCTCTCCTGTAGGACGGGATACGACACCTTCCTTATCGACCATCTTCCTGACTCGGAAGAGTGGGCGAGTATTTATGTGTCGGTCACCGGGAATTTTATGTTTGGGCCCGGGGAGAGCGCGGACACAGCCACCACAGTTCAGTTCGAAACCGGGGCTCCTGGTCGGTAGAAGCATCTTCTTAGCTTTATTATGTTTGCACATTTTTCTTTCCTCATTGTATACTGATTCTTCCATTCTCTATCTTTCAGCCGAGGGAATCGTTGCAGAGCTTCGGGCAAGGGCTAACCGAGCGCAAATAACAGCTGCTTACGCCATTCCTATCACGAGTCGGTATGCACCTGAACTGCTCGGATACAAACCGACTTATACCGGCTATTTGAAAAAGAAGCCGAGGCAGCAAGGAGTCTCTCGAGGGGGACGAGGACGTGGCCGAGGGAGAAGCCAAGGAAGAGGAGAAGGTAGGAGAGGAGCTGGGGCGACAGAAGACGAAGTTGGTGATTCTGGTCCCCGAGGCGTGATCCGAGAAGAAATCGACCGGGAGACCCCAGAAAGGACGGGACTTAGTGGAGAGATGAGCGGCCGTGGAAGAGAAGTGCTCAACCTTCGGCGCCAAAGGCCACGAGGACGGGGTGCCGGCGTCAGGATAGGCTCGCCGGGGGCTGGAGCTTCGAGGGTGATCCCTGTTTCTCCTCAGGAGCCTCCGGAGAAGAGGGCTCAAACCGAGGAGGAAAGCTTCGGACGAGGAAGGGGCGGGGAGCCGATCTTGATAGAAGAAACGGGGACCCGAGGAGATGAGGGAGATGTGGAGAGCCGGGGAGGAGCCGAAACGGGGACTCGTGTTCCGGCGAGGGAGGTCCCCTGGGCCCCCGAGGTTCGTCACTACTCGGGGCGCCTAATTCATCACGCCGATAGCGCGTCTTCTAACATTGGGACGGCGTTTGGGCTGCTTCGGTCGTGTATTCTTCCGAAGGATGCCCGGGCTGTTGAGGGGTGCACCGTGGATCTGACAGGAGAGATAGCGCAGGCACTTCTGAAAGTAAGTTACTTCTGAAAGTTTCTTCTTACTCCTTTGATCGTTTTGTTGGAATTTTGATCAATTTTAATTGTGTTGGTAGGCCGGCGCTCGGGTGCTCGCTGTGAACGAACAATGCCAGGCACGAGAGCAGGAGATGGAGCTGCTGAGAAAGACTCTTGCTCAGAGAGAGGACGACCTGAAAGTGGCGAGGGAGACTTGTGACCTCTACCTAGCCGACTTTCAGCGGTGCGACCGGGAGCGGGTACTTGCCGAAGGGAGGGCCAAAAAAGCTGAGGAGGATGCTGACACATTGAGGGCTGCTGGAGCTCGGGAGGTTGAGTTTGCACGGAACAAAGGCTACGATGAAGGCTGGGATGCTGCCGGAGTGGAATATAAGAAGCAGGTCCGGGAGATAGAAGCCGAGCTTTTCAGAGATCGGTTCTTGGACGGACTTCGATACGGCCACGAGGCCTTAATAAGCAAGCTTACTCTGCTAGAGGGTTCGGAGCTTTGAACCGTGCCTGAGCCCCCTCCTGAAGAGCTCGTGCTACCGGAGGAGGAAAGCGAGCAGGTGCCGAACCAGGAGCCCCAAGCGACCGAGGAGCCAGCTGACCTTAGCGCCCCTGTTCCCTGATGAAGTATAGGAACTTTATATTTCGTAGCTCTGAAAAAGTACTTTAATTTTTGCCTGAATGGTCGGTTTACTGGACGGCTCCGGACATTTGGAGTTTGCCGTTCCAGGGATTGTAATCGTTTGATACTTGAAGTAGTACCTTTTTTTGTTTATTGTTCGGGAATGAATGCTCTTCTTTTCTTGAATGTTTTTATCTTTGAAATGCTTGTTTGATTGGTTTGCTCCTTAGGTTATAATGCCCCTGCTTCGGTGGGACTTAAAAAGTTTGTAGAAACAAGTTTAACCGAAGCGTTAACCGAATCGTTTTGCCAAGCATAAAAAAGATGTTCAATCAAGAAAAAGTGACTCGTTCCGAAGCCCCAGCTTAGTAGGACCGAATCAGAACCATTCATTGTAATGAACTTTTGACATTGCACGCCCCTGCTGATTAATAGAAATGAGCTTATCGAGCAGGCGCGGGATTGTATTACTGCTAGGGACGTAGGCCGGCGTAATGAAGTGGTATGGCTTCTGCCATAGGTTCGTGACGCGGCGAGTCCGAACAGTGAGAAATTTCTGATGGGTCGGTGTAAGGGGCTCGGAGAAAAAGGCCGAGTATCCTTACAGCGAGTGACCAGAAATTTAGACGACCGAAGAGGCCCGGGCGACTTGGTGGGGATTTTTCTCCGAGGGTATCACCTATGGGAGAATAATATCCCTGAAGTCGGTATAAAATGGTCCGGGCAAGAATAGGCCAAGTATAAGTAATTTAAACAATCAGTGTACGAATAGTGCCAAAGAGCATTCTCATTAAAACTCGGGGTATTGTCAATACATAAGCAGATTGCTTTCAAAACTTTCTTAAAAGAAAATGCAACGTAATAAGGACAAAACGGGCTTCGGTGGCCGAGCACTATCCGTAGAACTTCTTCAGATTGTTGGCGTTCCATGACTTAGCAATGGGGGAACCATCCAGTTTCTCCAATTTGTAATTACCCGAACCGAGGTGCTTGAGAACTCGGTAAGGACCCTCCCAATTGGGCATTAACTTTCGCTTTTTGGACTTCTCCACCACCTTTTTCCAAACGAGATCGTCAGGCTTAAACGACCGGAGGCGCACGCTTCGGTTGTAACCCTTTGCAACCTCCTGTTGGTATGAAGCGAGCTTTATCCTTGCGTTGTCCCGTTCTTCTTCGGCTAAATCTAGGTCCGAAGCAATGGTGGTGTTGTTGACCGACTCATCAAAATTTTCTGTTCTCATTGTTGGGAGTCCGACTTGGAGTGGGATGACCGCCTCCATTCCGAATGCCAAGGAAAAAGGTGTGCGACCGGTTGATCGCCGAGGCGTCGTACGATAGCCCCAGAGTACCCTGGGCAGCTCTTCGGCCCACTTTCCTCGCCGTGACTCGAGTCGTCGCTTTAGCCCGGATGAAATTGCTTTGTTTGCCGCCTCAGCCTGTCCGTTGCCCTGGGGGTAAGCCGGAGTGGACGTGTCCCATTTGATACCGTATTCGTCAAGCAGAGCCCGGTACTTCTGTCCTGTAAACTGCCCTCCATTGTCAGTAATTATGGCGAACGGCACACCGAAGCGTGAGATGATGTTGCGCCACACAAAGCGGATGACGTCTGTTTCTTCGATGGTTACCAGGGGCTCGGCCTCGACCCATTTCGAGAAATAATCTGTTGCGGTTAAAAGGAACTTGAATCCACCCGGAGCGACTGGGAGCTTTCCAACGATATCCATGCCCCATTGGGAGAAGGGCCAGGGGCTGGTGAGAGGGCTCAGGTCCCGGGCCGGCTGATGGATAATGGGAGCGAACATCTGGCACTTTTTGCAACGCTTGACGAACTCTTCAGCGTCCTTCTTCATTGTCGGCCACCAATATCCCTGAGTGAGGGCTCGGTGGGCGAGCGATCGTCCACCGGAGTGACAACCGCTGTCACCGGCGTGAAGCTCTTCGATAATGCCCGGAACTTGATGTGGGTGTGCAACCAATAAGTACGGCCCGGTAAACGATCTTCGGTAAAGCTTGCCGTTGGGATTGAGCCAGAAGAGGGCAGCTTTGTTGCGGAGTCGGTGGGCGTCCTTTTTGTCGGTGGGAAGGGAGTCTTCCCTTAGGTAAAGGACGATTTCATCCATCCAGCTCGGGCCGAGCTCTATGTTGAGTACTTCCTTCTGTAGGTCTTCGAGTTCAAAACTGGGCTTGTCAATAGAATTGAAGGAAATGGATCGGTGCCCAGTGCATGAGAATGCCGAAGCGAGACCTGCCAGGGCGTCGGCGTGGGCGTTCTGTTCCCTTGAAATATGCTCGACTCTGATTGCTTTAAAGCGTTGAATGAGCTGGATAGCGGCGCTTAGGTAGGTACGCATGCGGTCATCCCGAGCTTCGTATTCTTCAGAGAGTTGGTTAACCACCAACTGGGAGTCGCTGTAAACGACGAGCTCTTCGATGCCAATGGCTTCGGCAGTCTTGAGTCCGGAGATCAACGCCTCATATTCGGCCTCGTTGTTAGAGGCTGGGAAATTGATGGAGAAGGAGCTTTCGTGCAAGACACCGGAGGGTGAGAGAAGAACGACGCCCGCACCTGCGCCTCGGCTGTTGGATGCGCCATCGACGTACATTTTCCATACATCTCCGTGAAAGAGCTGCCAAGCTGTGCTAGGGTTGGCCTGGAGTACTGCTTCGGTGCTCGGTGGGGGTGCCGAAGCAGATACGTTGGGCGGTGTAAGCTCTGCGATGAAGTCAGCCAGAACCTGAGCCTTTATTGCTGTCCGAGGCTGAAAGTGGATTTCGAAATTGGCAATCTCAACGGCCCATTGTGAAATTCGGTTGGAGAGATCGGCCTTTCGGAGAAGAGATTTGAGGGGGAACTCGGTCAGGATGATGATGCGATGAGACTGGAAGTACGGGGCAAGCTTTCGGGAGGCTGAGATTAGGGCGAGCACGAGCTTCTCCAGGGGGAGGTAGCGCGTCTCGGCGGGAGTCATGGTTTTACTGGAGTAGTAGATTGGCTGGTGCTCCCGACCCTCCTGTCGGACGAGCACCGAGCTGACGGCGTGCGGGGAGACAGCTAGATAGAGGAACAGGTCTTCCTGGTCCCTTGGAGTGACGAGGAGTGGAGCCGTGGAAAATGGTATCAGAGCATAGGAAATAGATCTTATATGGGATAAAGTGGATGGTTAGAGGACACTGTAGAAGCATAGAATTCGATTACTTAATTTTCATAAACAAAATTCGGAGATCATTTTATAGTCCTTTGGACAGTTCAAAGATCAAACTTAGGATGATTAACTCTGATTTAATATTGGTTTACCTTGACTGAGGAAAAGTCATTTATATAGGAGTTCATCTGTGGTTAGCTGCTGGTTAGTCATTAGCCGTAGGTGAAACTTTTTGTTTGTGAAAAGTGAAGGTGTATCTGGGGACTGAGATGCTGCTCTAGCTTAGTAAATTCAGAGCATATTTCAGTGATTATGATGCTGGTTGTTGCTTAATTGATTTCTTTCTTTAAAAAAAAGAAAGAAAGAAAGAAACCGACTGGTGCATATTCTTGGATAACATTGGAGTAGGTGTTCATTGCTAAAGATATGTTCATGTAATCATACTCTACTCGAAGCGGGTACAAGTATACATGTGTGTTTAGTAGAGCTTTGGATTGAATTTAAGTTTGGTTAATTAATTTTGTGCAATCTCTCGAAATGTTTTGACTTTGATGCTATGTTACGTGGATTAAGCATTGAGAACAAAATCCAAATTGGTTGGTAATTCTTCTATGTTCAGTTCACTTATTTGGTTTAGTCAACCAATTTCATGGTTTTGATATGATTTGGTTGTGTGTATTTGAGTGGGTGATCAGAGTGCGCAGCGGAAGCGTGGAATTAAATTACATTTTTTTTTTTTTTTAGTTGTCAAATTTCGGGGACGAAATTTCCAAGGAGGGGATATTGTAATACCCCGTATACTAAATTTATTGATTTATGCATGTAAGTATTAGGTGGCTGTAAGTGAAGGTGTGTGGCGTGGAGTGTGCACAGGTGGTCAACTTGTGTGCATATATATCTAATAAGAGAGTTTTAATAAAGATAGGTGAACAAGTGTTGGACATGTGTCCACTTTGAGTTCATTACGTTTTGTATAAAGGAAGGAAAGGCAATTGGAAAGCTTAGGAAGGAGGCAGTTTGGTGGTCTATGTTGGGCGCACGGTTTCAATATGTTAGTAAAGGGAACTAAAAGAAAAGAAACTGAAACTATAGCAGAGGCTTCCGGAGATGAACTTAGGTGCGATATTCAAGGCGATTTGAGGGTGAGTATGAGATACATATTTCTCGTACAATATTAATGTTGGGTTCTTGTTGGTTGTGTTATGTGCGGTGACCGTATGTCGTGGAACTGTTTGGTATGTGGCGGGGTGACTAGGCTAATAAGCTATGCCAAAAGACATGTTGGCCAATGGGCTGTGGTGAGGCTAGTGAGGTGGTATGTCATCCGTCATATACCGAGGAGGACCGGATATGTGGTTCCATTTATGTGGAACGTGTTATATTCGTGGTTGGTGTTATACGTGGTGATTGACGTTGTGCAGTTTATTTGATGTTGATATTGTACACGTTGTTATGTCTCACACACTCCTGGGGTCCTTTTGGACTCCAGCTTGCAGGTTGGTTAGGGGGTCAGGTGCTGGTGGTGCGGGCTCGTCCGAGTTGCTGCGAGAGTGGATGTTGTTTATTTATTTTAGAGATAGTTATAAATTGTAAAAAAAAAATTTGGGAATAAAAGTCAGTTTGTGGTCTTTTAAATATCGTGGTACTTGTGAATCCGGGTTGTTACAATTATTGTAGAGACCCATAATTATTTTCTCAAATTTTAAATGTTTAATATGTATTTGGATTATCAAAATATGGATAATGCAGAAGATATGAGTTAGGTCAATGTGAGATGACTTGTAAGTTGTGGGAGTTGATGATGTAGTTATATACTTGAAGGGTGTGTGTGTGAATTGGCCTATATAAGGATCAAAATATCAGGGAAGATTATTTTCTTCCCCTGTACGTCTCTCTTTCTCCCGTCCTCTCCTCTCTCTCGGCTCTCACCTCTTTCACCTTCTCTCTTCGATTTCATCGACCACGAGTGAGACTTTTGAAAGATCCCAAGTACTAAAGTTGTTCTTTGCGACGAGAGCTTCCTATCCATCCAAGAAAATTCATGATTGGAGTACTTCGAAGTTTCCTCCTTGTTCGGGCTTGCTTCTAATCTTCGAGGTAGGGATCTCTTGCCTTCTTTACATGTTTAAGCGTTGGTTTAATGTACGAGAATCAAGTTTGAATCATCTATTTTGAGTCTTGAATAAATCTAGTGAATGCTGAAAATTTCGTGGGTTCTGGTAATCTGTCTTTTGGGAGCCCTTCTGCTAGGAATCAATTTTTGGTGTCTTCATATCAGTTAAAGTACGTTTCAATACGAAGATTTCGGTACCAAGATCATGCAAAACCGATAATCACACAATTAGTTATGGATTTTTGAATACTGGCTGTTTGCTGGATGCGCGAATCTGTGCGTGGCTGTCTTCTTTTAACTTTCTGGGCATGACGAACATTTTGGGTGGCTTTGGGTCTTTTACAGGAGCTGCTTATTTAAGTTAAGAAGGGATTGGCATTGGAATCAAGTAATTTGGTTAAGTATACAATTTTTGGTGAATTTCTAAAGCAGGGTTGGTTGACTGGTGCGAAAATGGTTGCGAAACTGTTTTTCCTTTGATTGTTGGGTTAATCTCCTCTCGTTTTTGAACCTGGAATTTTTACTGAGCGTAGGGCTTGTAGTTGTGCAACTTTTGGCGTTGGTTTCAATATTTTTGGGTTTAAGATGAAAGGGAGTATGATTTATTTGGATTGAATTGAACTTAAACACTTTTAGGGTATTGTATTGAGCATAAATAGAATCATTGAGTATTGTCTAAACATGTTTCCATTTGATTGAATGTTCTAGGAAGTTCGAGTCGTCACGTGGATCGAGGTGAGTGATTAATACCCAAAACACATGGTTTGTTACAAGCTTTATGCTTCAATGATGTTTTATAATTTGATATGAACTCCATGGAATATCAATGGAAGGTGGACATGTTTTATATCTATTAATGGCATCCTCCCACGTCCCAGCTTGCTAGGGGACACGTGCTAAAAGGCTAGCAAGACATGGCTATCAAATCGGATAACGAAAGACGTCTTAACTTATCCACTACCGGGGACGCCTGGTAGACATGAAATGAATAGAGGATGTGCATTACTATGCTATGTTGCTATGAAATGTGATTCGATTTTAAATGGTTTTATCATTGTCCATGGAAAGCATGTGAATTGCATATTAATCATTCATACGAGCTTTGGCTTATGTATTTTCTTTTCCACCTTTCAGGAAGCGACGCGTAGTGTGGCAGAGTGTTTACTTTTGAGATGTGTTGTATATTTGGAAAAGGAAGTTATGCTTCATGGTCACTTAGCTTTGTGTATGATTTGTTTAGTTTGTAAATTTGTAGGTAAGCACAGCTCTGAGAGGTTTATCCTTTTGGTTTGTTAACCTATGTAAGACTTTGGTTTGTTATCAATAAAAGTTAACTTTTGCTTCCGCTGTTATGTTTAGCCCCTTTTGATTATCGTTTGCTCAGATGATATTTGATTTGTGATTTGGCCTTAGTGAGAAATCACTGGCATTTGTCATGATTAAGACCTCAAGGGGCAGGTCAGGGTCGTGACAATTTGTCCGAGGAGCGACTTATAAACCGATTCAGAGCAGCAGCCATCCCGGTTAGACGCTGAACATCGCGCTTGTTGTGGGGAGCCGAGAGCTGATCAATTGCTTGAATTTGGGAAGGGTCGGCCTCAATACCGCGCCGGGAGACGAGATGGCCGAGAAATTTTCCGGAGCTGACGCCGAATACGCATTTCTCGGCATTGAGGCGGAGTTTGTGGCGCTTGAGTATCTCAAAGACTTCGGCAAGGTGAGTTAGATGATCACCGGCGCGAAGACTTTTAACCACCATGTCGTCAATGTATGCCAGCATAGTGTCTCCCAGTAATTGCTCGAACATCTTGGTTATCATTCGCTGGAAGGTTGCTCCGGCATTTTTCAAACCGAAGGGCATTACGAGGTAACCGAAGATCCCGTGGGGGGTAATGAAGGCGGTGTTCTCGATATCGCCTTCGCTCATGGCGATCTGGTGGTAGCCCCGGTACGCATCCAAAAAGCTGAGTCGCTCGTGACCAGAGGTGGCGTCGACAAGCTGGTCGATTCGGGGAAGAGGAAAGAAGTCCTTCGGGCAGGCATCGTTAAGGTTGGAGTAGTCGACGCAGACACGCCATTTGCCATTCTTCTTCTTGACTACGACGGTGTTAGCCAACCACTTGGGGTACTGGACCTCTCTGATTGCCCCAGCGTTTAGGAGTCGGTTGACTTCTTCAATGACGGCCTCGGAGTGAATGGGAGAGGACCGTCGTGCTTTCTGTACGACCGGTCGCTTGGCTGTGTCGATGTTGAGCTCGTGGCAGATGAAAGAGGGGTCGAGCCCCGGCATCTCGTAGGGAGTCCAGGCGAACACTTCAATGTTTCGGTTGAGAAAAGCTACCGTCTCATTCCGATCAGTGTCACTAAGTGAGGAACTGACAAGGAAGAAGCGGGAGCCGTCCTCGGTGATTGGGATTGTGGCCACATCTTCGACGGTTTTGTCGTCGGGGGATCTGCCGACGTCCTCCAAAACTGGGGCTTCTGGTGCTTCAATGAGATTCACCCGGGGGGTCTGTTTGGTGCTTCGGACAGCGTTGACGTAGCACTGCTTGGCCGCGGTCTGGTCTCCGTACAGGTCTTCCTGGTGCCCGTTAGTGCCGATGAAACGTACCACTTGGTGATAAGTGGAGGCAATCGCTTTAAGCCTATGCAGCCAGGTTCGACCAACAATGGCGTTGTAAGGGCCAGGGACGTCGACCACCACAAAGTCTATTTCAAGCGTTACCGAGCCGGCACGGACAGGAAGAGTGATCATACCGATGGGCCAGACAGGAGCTCCGTTGAAGCCGATAAGGGGAACTTCGGATGGACGGAGGTCGGTTTCGGGAATCTTCAGATCCTTGAAAAGGGAGTAGTACATGACTTCGGCAGAGCTGCCCTGGTCTACAAGGACGCGACGGACGTTGAAATTTCCGATGCGTAGCGTGACCACGAGGGCGTCGTTGTGGGGAAGCTGGACGCGGTCGAGATCCTTCTCGGTAAACGTTATCGTCCATTTGGAGCCGTCGTCGGTTCTGGGGCGCTTCGGTTCGGGGCCAACTAGCATGACCTGCTTGGAGGAGGAGGCTTCATTCAATTCTGCCCGGATGACTCGGGCGGCTTCGGGGTTCAAGGGACCGTGTATGACGTTGATTGTCTGTACCTCTTCCTCGGTATGTGATTCGGTCCTCTGTGTCCGAGCCGTCGTCTTCTCGTGATCGATGAAGTTGCCGAGGTGGCCACCAGCAACAAGCTGTTCCAAGTAGGCCTTGAAGGGCTTGCATGCTGTGGTGAAGTGACCTTGCTCGCTATGGTAGCTGCATCGAACGATGGGATTCTTGATTTTCCCATTTTCGGTTCCGAGCTTTTGATTGGGGAAGGAGAAGAAGGGCTGATCCTTCACTTGATCAATGATCCGGTAGATGGGAATGGTGAAGACGGTCTTTTCTGCATTGAAGTCACTTGGCTTCGGCCCCCTCCTCGGCGACTGCTTGATCGTGTTGACCTGTTTCTTCGGGGTTGAAATAGGTGCGGAGGCCGGTATGGATACCGAAGTGTTCAACGCTTTTGAACTTGTAGGCTTCCCGATGCCTCTCTCTGCCTTGGACTCGATGAGCTGACACCAGTTCTCGATTCGAGTCATAAGGTCCTTCATAGAGTTCGGCTTATGGCGAGCGAGGTCGTCGTAGACTTGCTCGTCCTGGGATGTGAGACCGAGCTTGAATCCTCGGGCAGAGATGACACCGTCGCAACCTTCTATCTCATTGAACAACTCCCAATAACGGCCGGCGTACTGCCGAAGCGTTTCGTCGTTCCTCTTACGGAGGGCTAAGAGGGAGTCGATCTCCTTCTCGTGCTTGTTGCTCGTTACGAACCGTGCCATGAAGGCGTCACAGAGGGAATCGAACGAGGAGATTGACCGAGCCGGGAGTTGATTGAACCAGGTGAGGCCCAGGTTGCCGAGGCTTGCTGGAAACACTTTGCACAGGAAAGCATCGTCCGAGGGTTCATTCCGAAGAAATAGAGACATGACGGTTTTATACTGGACCAGATGAGTGTACGCCTCGGTCTTGCCGTCATATTTTGCGAACTTGGGTTGGGAGAATCCTTTGGGTGGGGTAACCGAGTCGATCTCTCTTGTGAATGGAGAGGTCGAGAGTCGTGCAAGTCGCGCATCGCGATGAGGTCGGATCGAACGGTCGGGGCCGTCTGGACGCTCAGTCGCTGTACGCTTCTTGGGGACGAGTTTGTCCAATCGTTCGTGCTCCTTTCTCTTTGGATCGATACTAACCGTTTTTCTGGGAAAACGCTCCTGGCGATGATGTCGGTAGCTATCCCGAGCGGAAGCCTCGAGGCGCTCGGTGACCGGGCTCCTGCTGTTTGCGCCGCCGGGGTGCGAGACGATGGGACTTCTGGCTCGGGGGCCCTTCAGGCGCTCCCGGTATCCTCTAGTCTGGATCTCGACAAGGCCGTCATCTCCCCTGGATGCCCTTGTGAGGCTAGGGGTAGATTCCCGGCCTGTCCTGCCCACAAGGACGGAGTGGGTGGAGGAGGCAGAGACGCTCCCACCACCGAGCCTGTCAAAGGCCGATGGCCTCCTTCGAAGTTGCGCAGGAGAGCGAGAACGGTCCCTGCGCGATGTTTCTTTTGGGGCTCGTGTGTCCACCGGTCTTGGTGACTCAAGACGATCCTTGACTGAAGGACGGGATCTGTGCTCTAGCAGGTGACCGGCTTCGTGACTGCGTGGGGGGGTGCGACGGTTTGTTCTTCCGCCGCGGCTCCCGGAGGAATGAGATGGGGAGATGAGGAGGTGTTTGATCTCTGCCAACTCGTCTCGGACGTGTCTGTCGCGGTCTACAACCGTCGTGAGATCATCGATTTTGCGCTCGAGATGGCGGATGTAGGAGTGGAGCTCGGAGGATGGGCCTGCGTCTGGAGCTGATGCTCCGGCGCCAACTCCGATGGATATGTGGTTCTTTCCATGGGCCGCCGCTCCTCCAGAAGCCAGGCTGTGGTCCACGAGGGAACCGAGCCCGTGGGCGGTACCACCGTGATGTGCGTCGTCGATCTCCACCATGTTTGATTCTGGATGTTTTAACGGAGCAGATGGGGGGAAGTGAAAGTTGAAAGGATGGCTAGGTCCCCAGCGGAGTCGCCAATTGTAGGGGTTCGATTTAGGAGGAGGGACCTTCGCCTGAACTTGTACTTCACTTCCGCTGCTCCGTTCCTCCGCCGCTGGACCTGCAACAAGTCACTAAGGCTGGAATAGCCTTGTGACCCTCCGACGATCAAGTTAGATGTAAGGAGAGTTGCTTTTAGGTCTAGGGTTAGGGGAAGATGGCATACCTCTCAAAGATGAATATCCCTTTGTATTTATAGACCTAGGTTAACTTGGGCTCCAAGCCAGTGCGTGGAGGTCACGCTTAGGTAACCGCCCTTGGTGACCTCATAGATGATGCCACGGGATAAGACGGTTATGAAGCACATGGGCAGATGATCCTTTTCGCCACGTATCGTTCATGGTCCCCTCCTGCTATGCTGCATTCTGCCAAAAGACCCAAACGGAATGCACACCTCGGTAACTAACCGAAGTGTAAACAGGAGACTTGACGCCGAGCGAGTAAACAGAAAGATATACACAGGCCCATGTCAATATGAGGACTCGGTTGATGGTGGTCCGGTTATATTACCGAGACAATTACCGAAGCCTCCACAGTACACTCAGCCCAAAGTCATAAAGTTTGATGGAAAATAGGGGAGTGCACAAGAACATGTTGTACCCTTCATAGAGTCCCTCGGGGCACACACGGCAAATCACAATCTTTGACTCCGCGAGTTTTCAAAATCCCTTACATTACGCGCCTATACATGGTATGTCAACGTAGAGCCGTACTTGATCGCAACCTAGAAAGAAATGGTGAACAAGTTTTATGCCAAGTTCTTTCAGGTTCGCGAGAAGGAAACCGCACTGACGCTAACAAAGGAAGCTCAGAAACACGGTGAAGACATCATTGATTATGTCAAGCGATTTCAGGACCGCGCGGTCGACTGTACTGAAGCGGTCAAAGAGAGTCAACTGGTGGAGATTTGCATCGACAGAATGCTAGATGATTTTCAGATACTACTCATCAACCTGAAGCTGGGAACCTTCTTGGCTCTGCTAGAATCAAGATACAACCTCAGGCACGTGGTCAAACCAACAAAGAAAGATAGCTGGAAACCTAAGGCCACGGGTAAAGCCTCTGGTGCTACCGTAGAAACTGCGCGAAAGTAGCATGGGGGCAACAACAAGAAGAGGAAAGATAGAGAGTTTGAGCCCGCACCTGATTACCCCTGCACTTTGGAAGAAGTAAAGGCCCTAGTGGCCGCAGGGGTCACAGACGGGGAAATGAAACTCTGCACCATCGATTATGAGCCCTCACGAAAGGATCGTGAAAGCCCAAATTTATGCATTTATCATCACCACATAAGACATCAAACGGCTGATTGTTGAACCTTAAAGAGGATTTTCAGGCGCAAGCAGCTGGCTAATGAGCTATGCATGGGTTAGCACGATGTACACGAAGAGCCCTACCCACCTCATAGGAACTAAGAGGTGAATAGGGCAGAATGCTACCCTTTCATGTACGATGATGAAGAGGAAGACCCAGAGGGCTGGGCCTACATGGTTTCTTGTTATGAAATCACCGAAGATTTTGCCAATTCTTCAAATCCCGCAGTCATGCCTGACCCTAATGCTTCGGTCAAAACACTTTAAAATAGCGCGAAGATCAGATCCCTCTTCGATGGCTTTGTCTTCACGCCAGCCGCGAGACTCGAGATGACCAAAGCTATCATAAAAATTGTGGAGGTTCACCGGGAGGCCTACACGTCCGCAAAAGGGTCTGTTCTGCAAACCATCAGAGATTAATCTAACTCGATCACCTTCACGGACACGGACAGACGAGTACCTTTCCCACACAACAGGCCTCTGTATGTTATTCTAGTGTTTCTTTATGTTGAACAAACATGAGAAGCGAGAGAGAGGATAACCGAGTCATGCGGAAGAGAACATCTTCGACGCTTTTCATTAACAAGAGTTTATTTTATGTTATTCTTGCGTTTCTTTATGTTGAACAAACATGAGAAGCGAGAGAGAGGATAACCGGGTCGCATGGAAGAGAACATCTTCGACACTTTTCATTAACAAGAGTTTATTTTATGTTATTCTTGTGTTTCTTTATGTTGAACAAAAATAAGATGTGAGAGAGAGGATAATCGGGTCATGTTGAAGAGAACATATTCGATGCTTTTTGTTAACAATAGTTTATTTTATGATATTCGCACATTTCTTTATGTTGAACAAACATTTTCATTAACAAGAGTTTATTTTATGTTATTCTTTTGTTTCTTTATGTTGAACGAATGCAAGAAACGATAAGAATATAATGTGAAAACAAAAAAAAGAAAAGAGAAGAGAAGAAGAAGAGAAAAATTTGCATTTCATTTATAACAATACGATGTGCATAGTACAAAGAACAATAAAATGATCATGGGGGCAACAAGCCCTCAAAAATGGAAACAGGAGGGACCGCAATGTCAGGTGTTGCGGTCACTAGCTCCGAGTCTTGACGCTCCACCACAGTTGCCTCCACTTCCAGCTCCACCACACGCTGACGCGCGACCTTCAGCTGATCGCGCAACGCAAGTCACGGAGCTGCTGAAGGGTCGCGGTCCTCTTAATGGATGCTCTGAACTGCTTGGCCCGCCTAACCATCCAAGATATTGCAAGGCCAATCGCTTGCATTTCCAGGGCATATCCACGGAGCTCAGCGTCCATGGTCGGCGTGAACTCGCTGACCTACCTCTAAAGCCACGAGCGAACAAGGTTGTGCAGCATCATGAGTATAAAGCCCCTAGCGTGCGCAAAATGAGGCCTGAAATTGGCAAACGTCTCAGGAAACGCGCCAGCTATTGAATTGAGGAGTGGGAAGAAGACTTCATCAATGTTAATTCCGCCAGGGAACAAGCGAGTTACCTCCCCCACAGGAGAGGCGGCCTTCTCTTCCTCCACCACCTGGTCCTTACGAAGCCCCGTTAGGTTCGATTGGGGCTCCTCTCCACGATTCTCAACAAGGCTTGAGTAAGGATGAGCCTCCTACCTTGACTCCACCTCGGCCTCCTGCTCGCCCATCTCTTCAACAATTTGATCCCAATAATCTCCAAAAGCAGCACTACCTTGCCCCCCCCCCCTCCCCCCCAATATATCGACATAGGGTCCGACCTTCACACCGTTAAATATACTTCTCATGTCAGAACTGGTGATGGATGTGGGGCCACCGTAAAACCCTCAGATGCTACCACATGTTCGCTGGGGAGGCGTGATGCAGGGAAAAATGACGAGGTGGCAGCATGCGCAAGAGAAGGTGGGGAAGTTGGGGCGCGAGAATCAGAAGCGGCTGGTAAGCACGAGCTGGTGGCGATAGCCACCAAATCACGGTCCGCCGGGTGGTCAAAGCCTTGCACTACTGAAGCGTTTGAGCAGCCTGTGGAGTTGACCACTCCCGTGTGAGAGCTTCTCCCCTCAAAAATAAGCAAACCGACAATATCATCTTCCCTGAGCTATTGGGCTAGAGGACGCATGTCGATGTCAAGGTTCCCCATGGACTCACGAGTGTTCGGCGTGAGAAGGTCTTGTAGCACCTCTGAGGTTGCTGCGTGAGAGGGAGACAAGTCTAAGTCAGGAGAATCATCTGGAATAATGTAGCCCGCACTACAAGAAATCAAGTCTTTTGCGAGGAAGCATTTTCGTCGCTAAATGCAATTTTTTGCTCGCAAAAGAGTTTTTGCGAGGAAATTTAATTCGTCGTCCGTTCCTCGCAAATGGGTAGTCTCCGATTCTTTTTTGCGACAAAAATAATTTTCCTCGCCAAAAAGTTATGTTTTGCAAGGAAATTTGGTTCGTTGCTATTGAGTGAACCATTTTGCGAGGAAATTCATTTGACGGTGATGTAAAACAAATTCGTCGCTATAAATACTCCGTTCCTCGCCAAATATACAAGTTCTGGCGGCAAAACATTCCCTCGCAAATTGGTGTACTCAATAGCAACGACCCAAATTTTCTCGCAAAATATACATGTTTAGTGACAAAATATTTTCCTCGCAAAATGGTGTACTCAATATCAACGACCCAAATTTCCTCGCAAAATATCCATGTTTAGTGACAAAACATTTCCTTGCAAAATGGTATACTCAATAGCAACGACTCAAATTTCCTCACAAAATATGCATATTTAGTGACAAAATATTTCCTCGCAAAATATACATGTTTAGCGACAAAACATTCCCTCGCAAAATGGTGTACTCAATAGCAACAATCCAAATTTCCTCGCAAAATATACATGTTTAGCGACAAAACATTTCCTCACAAAATGGTGCACTCAGTGGCAACAAACCAAATTCCCTTGCAAACAATTGACTTTTTGGCTAGGAAATAAGTAGCCCCATAACAGGAAATGCATTTTGCAAGGAAACTCGTCCTCACAAATAACTCTTTTTGCTTCCTGTCATACAATAATCTGCTATATAATTCAAATAGCATAATCCATCAAACTCAAAGTTAATAGCATGAACATTAAAACAATTTCACAAATCTCATAACTTGGTACCTCAATTCCCAAAAGATAATATCATGTATCGAGTATCTTTACAAAAACCACAATGAAGTACTATATTATGTACTGTTAAGTACCAAAAACTAATTGCATCCTTCCAATATCCTTCTTCCATCTAGATGTCCCAAAAAACAAAAGGCAAGAAGCGGCTTTGTCCTCCAAACATCATTGGTTTCCCATCTGACACTTCATTGCATCTTCATCCACCAAAAGATAACATCATTGGTTTCCCATCTAGTACTCCATTGCATCTTCATCGACCAAAAGATATCATTGGTTTCCCATCTAGTAATCCATTGCATCTTCATCCACCAAACGATCACCATCGTTTATTGAGCAATCTGCATAAATGTAACACAACGAAAAGATTTACAAATTCTAGTCTTGGATTACCATTTGATTACAATAAACCATCACTGCTAAACATGCTTAACATAAGACTACTGATACAGCTATCCTTAACACCCCATCCCACATCAACTAGATAGGAAAAGTCCTTGGGGTATAATAAGAAAGTTCATAGCGCTTCCAAGTGGTAACGCACTTTGAAGTCAAGAGAGCCTAGCTGCCCTAGCCCAAAGTGGACAATGCCGTTACAGTTGGTGGATGAAAACTCACTTATATAGCTAATGAACTATTCCTGTCACGCTGATATGAAGCCGGATATCAAATTCCGACCACATTTGAATCTGTTTGACTTCATACTTAACAAGTTATCAACAGGTTCACAACCCACTGCTCTTGCCTCCATCAATAGGTCAGGAATCATCCTAGACAAAGCAACTTCATTTCCTAAAACAGATCTCTCTTCAGCCAGTTTAAGTCTTTATTCATTGCATAACTTTATATCATCGCCTGTAACCACAATCTAACCAATATTTATATCAGGAGTTATTAGGAAAATAATGTACCATCAAACGTTAGCCTTTTTGTTTCCACTATATATGGCTGCAGCTACATTCTATATAGCTTTGAAAAACTTAATCAAACAGGCTCAAGTGGATTGCCTTAACTCATAAGGGTTGTATTCAGCTTTGCATCGTTTTCTATTAGTTGTAAGAAATGATAAATCAGATGGATTATCCATATTGACTTCCTCCTCCAAGCTCCATTTGAGGAAGGCATTCATCAAATCAAACTGTTGATGATATTCAAAATTTGCAGCAAGAGAGATTAGCCACCTAATGGAGTTCATACTCACTACAGATGTAGACTTTTCTGATATCAATGGTACTTTGACAAACCCGTAGGGTTTAGCAAGTAGCATGGCTTTCTACCTTCCGTTGAGCCTTCTACCTTGTCTTCATATTTAATCATCAATTCAACAACTCAAAAAACTCCTCATTGAAAACCCTACAATTAGGAGTTTGTTCTTCTTTTCTTTTCAAAACAGAAATGGCAGCAACCACCAGTTTTCAACCTAGTCCATCTTAGCTTATTACTAAAAGACATTTATAATTTGTTGGAGCACTAGAGAATAGAGGCCCAATCATCAAGTTTCTCTAGATTTATACAAAAAATTTCATGCAGGAAACAAAGCATCTATGAAGTAAAAAAAAAACGTACATCCGCCTAACAGTGGATTACTAGAAAATTCAGAAAAATACATCTCCATATTGCATTTATCCAAAAATTTTGACTTGCATTCACTATGTGGAAACTCCTTGAGTAATACTCGAACTTCCTAAACCAAAAACCATAAGATACAAACCTAAGTCTCAGTCTAGTATGCGATGTTATTAGATGTTCAACTATAGCGCAAATAAAACTATGTCGTCACTATTTTTCTGCCCCCAACTACAAGTCTATAAAAGTAAAAATAAAAAAAAGCGAGGAATAAAAACTCACTAGCATCATTGGAAGGCATGTTGCGATCATTTTGCTGTAACAAGAAATTTAATTGGGATTGCATATTAGCTATGGTTTCTGCTAGTTGATCTGTATTTTTACGAGCTTGTGTTGCTTTAACTAGAGCCTCCTCACACTTCTTCTGCGCTGCTGTAGTTTCTTCTCTAGCCTCTTCAGCATCTCTTATAAGTTGTGCCCGAGAAGTTTGGCCAGATTTTGTTAAGCTAGGCTTGGGACCATGTCCGAAACCACGTATGTATCCTGGTTTAGGTCCAAAAACTGTACATGAGAGCTCCTCATCTGTCAAAGGAATAGATCCATTTGCCATCGCTTGATCTTGAACATCTTTTAATTTTTTCTGCAAATATCACAATAAATTATGCCTTGACAATGAAAACAAATTTTTCTAGAAGATAAAACTAATACATTATGAGATGTTTTTCACTTACATATACAGTTTCTGAACCATCTGTCCAACATTTTCTCTTTTCGTTGTAATGAGTCTTCTTCCAAGTCTCAGGAAGGTCAGGATTCACGCCATTGTTTTTCTCTCTCTGGTGAATTAGGTTCGTGAAAAAAAAAATCATATACTTTTTTTTGTACTCAACAAATATTGAAAACTGTAAGGAAATAATAGAGGACATACCAAATGATTTTTGACCTTGTAGAAAGCCTTTGATCCAGCAACATGGTGATTCCTAGGCTTATATCGACTATCCTTGTACTTGTCACATTTTTCCTGCGTTTTCAATAACCAATTAGGAGTACCACAATATCTATATGTTAGAATTTATAGTAAGAGTTGGGGTCGTGAAGATATTACCAAATCTTAACTATAGCAAATTAGTACTACATACCTGATAGACTTTGTCTTGCCATAAGTTAGACAAATATCCCCAATCTGCCCCCTCTATGTGTGCAGGGCAATCGACAGCTCCTTTGTTGAACTTCTTCTTGAGGCGGGATCGGCTATCACAATATCGCTTACCCATACTTTGCAGTATAGCTTTGTCTACATAAGTTGCTTCAGGAAGATCAAATTTTTCCTATTTGCCCCACAAATTCATCCAGTCAAATGCATATATAGAGACAGCAAATTCGATGTCAAGCAAAACGATTCACATTATCTTTCTTATGTGCGATATTTTTCATCAAACTATCAAAACTACTTCAGAATGCTACTAATACTTACACGAATGTGTGCAATACACATTTCCTTTGCATCTTGGGGCACCACCTTCCAGCTTTTGGCCTGTAGAGGAGCGAATTGCCGAACAATAATACCTAACTCTGTGGTGTACCTAGTCAAGTCATCCTCGTTGTCACTCGTTGGTTGTCCTAGCATTCTAGAAAATCCCAACTTAACCTTCTCTCCACGCCTTCGAATTTTAGCTAGCGCTAAACCTTTAGTTCTCCCACGTACTTGCTTAGTTATAGGTGTACCTTTTAAAAAAAGGAAATATAGATTTGTATGAAACTGCATTGTATAAATTGTAAGTGAAAAATGCATTCTTTAACAAGTACCAAGTGTCAAGGATTCATTTGGTTGCTCAGACTCAGATATGTGTAGAGCGGCAGATGAGTTTTGCTCTGGATCATTATTTGGCATAGATTGCACAACAGGTGTAATCGCTGATCTTGTAGTCGCACCATTATTTGGCGAAAATTGCACAGCAGGAGTAAGCACTGATCTTGTAGTCACACCATGAGCAGTGATTCCATGACCTGTCATTCCACGACCTCCTCGTCCTCCTCGTCCTCCACCTCTAGTAGACATCTTTGCGTATCTATAAGACTGACAAAAATAAGAATAGACCAACCATCAAATACATCCAAGATGCGCAAAATTAGTAATATCTAATTGTTGTCTAATACAATCCCGAGCAAAGAAAAGGCTGAACTTGAAAGCATCCAACTGAAAAAATTATGATAACTTATTCTCATGAATGTGAAGTAAATAGAGTTTAGTGATTGTATGAGACCTAGTTTTAGTTTTAGTAAGCCAATTGGTTCATTAGTTGAAGTCTTTGCAGGAAGCATATTGAAACAATAAATACGATTTCGACTCTTTCATGAAAAGCAAACAAGTAGTGAGATAGTGTACACAGCTGAATTTCACTCTGTATAGTCTCATAAAAGAACTCATTATGCCTAATGTCTATCCATGATATCCTAATTCGTCATACCAATAAATATTTAGCGGCACATTTTAGTTCAAAATATCCCTATATTCCTTTTCATGGCATGCTCATTCTCTTCTACAGCGGAACTCATACCAAATCAAAGACTTCTTAGCACCGTCCCTGACAGACACCAACCTATTTGAGCCTTTGAGGTATTAGTTCAGGAATTCTGAATTGCACACCTCCCTCAATTAAAGTTTAGGGGCACACATACTACATCTCAATCAGCATCTTCATTAAGTGGGCTAAATTCCTAACTTTCTTCCCAAACAATTCAATCATGCCAATTGAGCTACAAAACACTAAACGACAGTCACCTTATTCCAATTGTCACGCAAGTAAATTCTCCTTACAATAAAGTTTCTACTCAAATAGCTGGACCTTTTTTGGAAGCCATAATTGGAACTTGGAAGACATTCCCTATATGCCTAAAAATCCTAGGGGCCACTAGCCCTTTTTCCCATCATAGTTGTCGCACTTTCTTTTTATTCAATTCACAATGGGCATTAGGAAGTGTCCCACAACAAAAACTTATCAAAACAATATACCTTCAGATAAATATTGGCAACGAAGTTTCTTCAAGACATTCAAAGTGAAGGCCCTAGGAAATGATTCAAGTAAAGGCCCTAGGAAATGATTCCTCATGATCAAAGAGATTTTTCACTTTCCTAATCAGCTTTGTCAAGGTTGTGAACAATCTCCTATTTGAAGGAAATAAAAATTCTTTACTTTTCTAAGCAGCTCCTGCATGTGCTTAATTTCATGATCAGCAAAAAAATTAATAAATAAATTCCATGCATGTTTGGTCTCTCCGAACGGATTTCTCTAATATTGTTTCAAGATTCTTGATTTCCACACAGTAGATTCAGCTTTTCATTATTGTGAGAGTTGGGATTTTAGGTGTTTTAGTGTAAAGCCTAACCTAATCCCAGCCCCCACTCAACGGGATTTTAGGTGTTTTACTCCTTTAGAATCTAATATAATTTTACATATAAAAACATTAACATCAAATCCAACACTCAACGGGTAAAAAAAAAAAGTAAAGGATGCAACTTAATAATTTTTTTATAAGAAATGCAGGTCAATAAAGCCTCTACAAACTCTTTCTATCTTTTATTTTTATCCCCCTTCAAATGGGACATACTGAAATGTCCTTTGTACGCATTGAAACCACAGAAAGATATCAATCATTAACAAAGAGTACATGTCAAATCCTTGGTGAACAGATAATTTCACTCTGAGCATCATCAGCTGTTCAATGCTACAATCCAGATCCAAGACTCACAGAGTCGCAGTATTGTCTTCAATGCTAAAATTTGAAACCAAACCACAAAAAACACACAAAAACAAATAGCAAAATAGGCCCACCCATCTGTCACTGTTGGGATACTTGGCTCACCCCAGGCTTTATCCAAGCGCATGTGAGACATTGCATGGCAATCAGTCAGTGGTACATAATAGTTGCAAGCACCCTGTTACCAAAATTCTTCTTTCAAAAGTCCCATTAACAACCCAACCAAAGCACTTCACCTCAATTACAATAGAATTATTCCAGCCCCAGGACAGCATTCCATTTTTCTAAACCAATGACAAAGGGAATCTGTGCAATAGACTGACAACCCTTCTTCAGAATTTTCATAAATAGCCTCATAGCCATTTTCAGTTTCTTTTTCTTGCAATACCCATTAATAAGAGTAGTGTAAATAATTTTATCCATAAAGAAACCTTGGGATTCCATTTCTATACTCAGCAACTCCGCCTCCTCCACCAGCCCTCTCTTACAATAACTTAGAACCAATGACTTCCATAAATGACCAGTACACGGCACCCCTCTATCACGCATTACGTCAAACACTTGTAGGGCTTCATCTAAATATCCCAAGATGCACAACCATGTAAAAATATGTATATAAGATTATGGAACCTTTGCCCCAAATAATCACAACAAATCAACTAGGATTTAGGATCTTTGGAGAAAGATATGGCAAAAGAGATGGAAACTTACCACCGTACCTAAAATCTCAGACTAGAGCGATTAGAAAGTAACCCAGTTGTGCTGCTTGAGGCTCCGATCGAAAAATAAGTCAGTGTTGGTTATGAGAAGTCATCGTTCTCTGCAACTTCATAAGAGAAGAGAAGAGAGAGAGAGAGAGAGAGAGAGAGAGAGAGAGAGAGGCGAGTAGGAGTAGTATTCGATCCCCCTTTTATACCCAAACGGTGCCGCCCTTCTGTCCTTTTTTTTCCCTCCCGCGCGCCTTTCTTTTTTCCCAATCCCGCCATTCATTAATTGGAAATTTTAGGACAAATGACACGAAAATTATTCCTCGCTGAATGATTTTCTTTTGTGAATATTGATTTCTTGTACAACAGTGCTACATATATAACAATTCAAACACAACATCAAACACAACCTCTCACATAAATTTTTTAACGATCGATCCCGTTAATTTCACTGTGTTTGTTGATGAAATCAGTCATATAAATTTTTGGCTCAATCGAGTTCAGTAAACCGCTTCATCGATCGAGATACAAATTCATTAATAAAACGATACGTTTCATTAGATCAAACATCTAACGATAGGTGATTAACTTCATGCTGGTACAAAAATAATTTAATTCATATTATTTAAAAATGATAGACGACTCAGATGGCAAAAAAAGACCTCATTGTGGGCTCGAGTGATGCATCATAAAGACTTTAATGCCCCCAGACGCATTAATGTCTTCTGATCATGTGATTATCAATATCCGATGATCTCAAATTTTAGTAGAAATGATGTTATCAGTAAAAGGTGAAATCCTAACAGTTTAGATCGACCATTATAAAAAATATACTTGACAATGATCTTTATAATCTATACGTTCAACTTATTTGATAGTAAACTAAATATTGTGCAGTAGTTGAATGTATAGTAGCCACGCGACCATGACACAATCATGACGATCGAGATCGTTGATATCGTTGGGCTTATTGATTATAGCAATCATGTAAATTTTTTACTCAATTAAGTTTAGAAAGCCCCTTCATCGGGATGCAATTTATAGTAAACAAAGTCTTGTTCAATTGTTGATGTACAATAACCACACGGTCGCGACATAATCATGACGATCGAGATCGTTGATTTTGTTATGCATGTTGATTAAGCCATTCATGTAAATTTTTGGCTCGATTAGGTATTAAAAGTCCCTTCGTCGGGATGTGAATTTATTGAAAAATTATTTTTCTCATCTAGTCAAGTGTCTAACGAATACATGATTAACTGTAATGAATGATTTAATTAATCCATATTTCACAAAACCTTGAAATATTATTTAAAATATAATATTATTATGATATTTTTTTTTTTTGCAAAACTAAGATATAATGACATTTATTTTTAAAAAGAGCAACAATAGTATAAAACTACCAAGGGTCACGCTAAAATAATACTCACGTTTTTTTTTTTTTTTTGACAACCATCACATTTCCTTGCAAAATGTTTTTATTGTTAGTATAAAACAAAGTTACCACAATTAGGCTTTTAGCGACTAAAATTTGCAGTAATATCAAACAAAGTTATCACAATTAGGCAGTGATGGTTAGGAAAACTGTGTTCAAGTGATGGATGGCATTGCTTTGTTTTTTCTTGTTTTTTTTTTGTCTAAAACCAGACCCATATTTTTTGATAAGCAACAAAATTTTATTAGAAACTAGCAAAGAGTACATCGAGGTGACCAAAACTCAAGCTACATGAAGAACCTAGCTTGAAGCAAAAGAGAAGGCCAAAAGAAAAGAAAAAATACCCAATGAAACTTTGGATGAAGCCACAAAAGGAAGAGTGGCATCACCCTAACATCAAACCGAATAGTCACGATCTCACAGGATACCAACAATCATGTGAATCTTTAATCCATGACCAGCAATATCCATGGCCCAACAACAAAAACAGAAACATGGTATTCTTGAGATCAAAATCAGCTTCATACTCAGAGTAAACATCACCAGCAACAAGAAAACAAATGGAGCAGTGTAACCATATCCCTCATCAGCATTGAAATTCAGCCGCAGGTACGGCACATTATAACAGCAACCAAAACTCATCCAGCCGCATGACCCCCACTTGATATACTCTTTCACTGCTTATGCATCAATTAGTATTCCAATCCATTGGACACAAAACTGCAGTAACAATCCTATTAAAATGGAAAATCTCTTCAAGGCCTCATTCCAAAAATTAGATGTGGTCATCCAGTAGTAGAAAGATACCCTCATGAACTAGGCAGCAAAACACAACATTTTCATCAAGGGTAATTATAACCAAACATCAATACCCAGCCATTCAAAGCTAGTTGCATAACCAATTTGTCTCTTAGCCCTCCCCATAGTCGGGAGTTGAAAAGAGAAACTCTTAGCCCTCCCACAGACCCATGTTTGGCGCCCAAGCACCACCATTCTGTGAGAAAAAAACCCTCTTCAATCAATGAATAATAGCTAATTTCAATTGGTACAGTCTATGAAGTACCGACATTCCAAAACAGTGTCGTGTCCAAATTTTTTTATTATTTTTGATAGGGGACACGCGGGAGACATGGTTGGGGACACGCCCACTACGCCATTTTTTTCCATTAGCGGCATTAAAAAACTGCCGGTAATAGTCTCAAAACCGCCGGTAAAAGTACATTACCGCCGGTAAAAATAAATTACCGCCGGTAAAAGTTTCGTCGGCAAAACAATTGTCGGGAATACAAAAACGGCGGTAAATTACCGCCGGTAATGGTTTCGGACTATTAACGGCGGTTTTTGTACCGCCGGTAATAGTTTCGGAAAAAAAATTGACATTGCCGAGATTCGAACCCGCGACCCGTTGATTAATACCCGAGCACTTACCCACTGAGCTACATAAAATTATGTGTTTTATTAGAAAAATAATAATATTTATATTATAATGTATTATTACCGGCAGTTTTTGCTTACCGCCGTTAATAGTTACTTTTACCGGCGGTTTTACATTACCGCCGGTAATAGTTACTTTTACCGGCGGTTTTACTAATGCCGTTAATAAACGGCGTTTATAATTACCTTTTGCGGCGGTTTGTTATTACCGCCGGTAATAAGACTCTTTTCCGACGGTTTTATTACCGCCGGAAAAAAAACCGCCGGCAAAGGCAATTTTTGGCGTAGTGGAGGACACTTTATGAATTTCAATTCGATAATTAGCATATACAATGGTTCATTAAAAAAATTATAAATTCATTTTTTTATTAATTTATACATGTAGCGTGTTCCCGCCGTGTCTGTATCCCCATTTTTTTAAAAATTGCCGTATTCCATGTCCGTGTCCGTGTCTGTTCAACATAGGGTACACTAATTCATATCCAAAACAAGTGATCGATACTCTAATTCCAATTGATACACAAAACCAAGTACTAATGACATTCCACTTCATATAACAAAAAGGAGGTCAATACATGACATTAACCAATAGCTACTTATCCCATTTCACTTGATATGACAAATCTAGTTCAATGTACCTCTAAACCAGCACCTACTAACTGGACAAAACATGCACTGTCTAACTATAGTGCAAATTCAAACACCAAGGCAAATAGCAGCTTTGTCCTCCAAAACATTTTTTAACTCCAATCTCCTACTCCAATATTGTATCTCCATGCACCAAATGATCACCATCGATTGTTGAGCAATCTGCATATACAGAACACAATAAAGAGCTTTACAAATTATAGTCATAATTTAAAAATGAATTTATCATACTACTAAACATGAGTATCCCAACTAGTTAGCAAGTAGATTGTGACCGGACGGAGCCCACAAGAAATCAAGCAACAATAGTCCTTAACCGGATGACACTAACTATAATGAGTTGCTAAGGTCGTTTTGTGTGCCGAAGTCCGGTCGGCGGCCATTCTAACCGGATGACATCTTGTTGAAATTGTTGCATCTTATACATGGACACCAAATGAGAGTTTCACTAGGTGGCATATGATCAATCGCAAATTTGATAAATTCTTTGACTCCTTCAATATACAAAGGGTGCCTTCTATTACGAATTTCCATCCAACTCCTATCCATCTTAAGCCCTTATGAACTGAAAGAAAACTACAATATCAATAAGAAAACCTCCAAAAAGATAGCCAACCACAGCCTAAAAATAAGACAATCAATTAAAAATTCATGCAGTTTCCTATTTTAATCATTAACCAAGTTCCATGCTATTCTATCAATTCAACAACTAAAGACAATAGCAATAAAACTAAAGAACTCGAATGCAAGGATATACGTGGAAACTACTTAGGGTAAACTCACATAAGCATAAAACCACGGCCTAATCTACCAAAATGCTATAAATCAAAAGGTTTACAAAGAGAATACAAATTAGGAATTACCCACAAGCCTCTTGTGACACCTAACTCCGCTCTTTGATATAGCTCTTCGAGCCCCTTCTTGATTCCATAGCCACCAAGAGTTCACCACCTCGATCTCCGGGTCAAGCCGACTCTGGAATCATCCGGCCATGTAGAGTCATAGGCAACAATGTATGGATTTAAAAAAGAGATGAAGTTTTTGTGAAAAACAAATCAACCTAGAGAGAATACATTGAATATTAGAGTATTTCTCTAGGATGACAAAGGATGATCAAATACTCAATTTAGATCATCTCAAATGCATAAGCACACAAGGGATATGAGTGAAATTGATTTTCTCTCTCTAAAGTGGGCTAATACAAGAGAGGGTGCCCTAAAAGAGTGAAAAATATGCTTATATATGTGCTGGTACAAATCTAGAGCTAGCCAAAGAGAAAGCAACACGCCGGGGTGCTAGCGCGCTGCTGGGGCGCTCTTAGCACGCGAGCTAGCGCTAGCGCGCTGCTAAGGCGCTCCGCGAGCGCCATTCAAACTCAGGCATTAAAATTAAATAAAAAATCAAGAACGCCTTGAATAGCGCCACCGAAGAGCCCTAGCACTCTTAGGGCGCATACAAGTGGTAGCACGCTACTAAGGTGCTTCGCTACCATAGCCTTCTGTTAATTTTTTGCCTTAGAAAAATTTTTGCTCTTTCGAACCAAGGCCAGCCACCACTCTAAGCCTTAGAAAAAAATTTCCATCACCCACAAAAGCAAACAAAGAGCGCTAATAACTTAAGAGTTAAAAACGTGATTATTCTGTTAAAGATTAGACACGAAATTAGAAGTGATGCATGGAAAATCATTACACTAAATGCACATGAATGCATATACCTTCTTCATACAAAATTCGAGCATCATTCAAGGCATGAGCTTCTCAACATTTCTTCATTCACCGGGCGGAGTGCCTAGACAAGATAAAATAAAAACTCTCTCCCATACCCAAATGAAAAATGAACAACACAGACTCAAATGGTTTTGACAAAATCCAAAAAATTCCAATCAAACTAACAGCAACCCACTAGCCAAAAAAAGAACCAAATTCATAACGAAAAGCTCACGAAAACCCAACCAAACTGCTTCAGAAACTCAGAGCCTCATAAACCCATCTAGCCCCCCAAACAAAACATATGTGGAATACATGATGTGGAAAGTAAAAGGTACTTTATTAACCTCTTTATTAAGAAGTATAGAAAGTAGTCCATATTTTAGACTTTGTGTAAAGGGATGGTCATTAAATATGTGCAATACATAATGTGGACCTGGTAATTAAGAAAGAACCACTATTATTCGATATTGGGAATGACAATCCAAGGATAAGACTACTAATCAAGAAAAAACACGTGAAATATCATGTTGAGCATGTGAAAGCACCAAATAGCTGGGATCCAACGGAATTGTTTTGGGTTTCAAAAGAAATCACCGAATAAACTAAGTAATAAATAAGTAGGTAATTCTATATACAAAGTGTGATTAATTTTAAACTAAAAACTTGACTTCCACTAGGATTTTTTTCCTATTAGCATGTTTCTTTTTATTTTACAGAACCAATTGCCAATTAGAGCTATATATTATTGGGTAACAGGAGTCAAAAGCCCTAAATTAAATTGAATTCCTAAAGCTAGACTACAATGAGGACTCTAATTAGGGCTTGCTATGAACTAAATGACGGGGGAGAGAGAGAGAGAGAGTCCCAGTCAAGTGCTTTTGCCCTTCCTTTTTGTCTTTTCTTTGTTGTGAACTAACAGAAACCAAGAAGATCTAGTATTAATTACTAGATTTTGCTATTTTGTATAGAAAACGTATTTTTTTAAAACATGAAACAAAACAGTTCAGCTAATGGGCAAGTATATACTATAATATATTGTAAAACACATAGCTGCAAACAATGGAATAAGGAATAAGGGGAGAAATCGAAGGGAGGAGAGAGAGAGAGAGAGAGAGAGAGAGAGAGAGAGAGAGAGAGAGAGAGAGGTGCCTTACACTATGTTCCAGGTCTCTGGAGAGGGAGTAGATCGATAAGCCCTAGGTAGCAAGGTTTTCGGTGGTTTCGCTGAGGAAAGATGCAAAACGAGCCATGGGGGTGCTAGTTTCGGACAGATTTTGGAAGGGGGTTAGGGTTTGATTTCTGGACTGGTTAGGGCAGTGGGATGAGGGTTTTGTGAGAGATGGGTGGTTTAACGATTGGGTGATGAGAAGAGGTGAGAAAAGAGAGGGAGATGGCAGAGTTCGGTGCAAGAGAGAATGGAGGCGTTACCTTGGTTTCTTGACAGTGGAGATTTCGGCCAATGGCTGGAACTTTGAACAAACCCAACTTAAATCCTTACAATTGATGCTTAGAACTTGCAATTTAGGGCTGGATTTTTCGGATTTGGCAGTGAAAAGAAACCCTTTTTTTTCTTATCTTCTTATTTCTGGGTGATTCTTCTTCATCTATTTGGTTTCGCCCGGAACCCAATTTTGATTCTAAGATTGCTTTTTAATTGCAGAGTACCCCTGTTTTTTCCCTTTATTTTCTACCATTTTCTGTCAATTTTAGCCTGATGTAGCATATAAATGATCCTCTGACTTGCTTTATTTGGTTTGGTTGTCTAGAAACTAGGGAGTCGAAAATGCCTTTCCTTTTAAGGGGTAGTTCCCAGTTATGAACCTACTGAGGTGTCTTTGGAGGTGGGCTTGTGGGACTTAAAAAGTAACTTCGGATTTTTAGCGAGGAACATAATTCCCCTCAAAAAGTAAGTTAGTGTGGAACACAATTTTCCTCAAAAAGTAAGTATATGTCTTTAGCAACCAATTCTTTATTTCCTTGCAAATAACTAATATTTTTGCAAGAAACATAATTCCTCGCAAAATGTCTACAACTTTAACGTCCAAAACAGTTTCACGCAAAAAAAACACTACAGCCTTTTGGCGACAAAATTTTGTATTTCCTCGCAAATTCATTTTCCCTGCCTACATAAAAAATTCCCACCACGTTTTTTGCGACAACAATTTGCGAGGAATTTTAAAACTTCGTCACAAATACTCTTTAGCGACAACTAAATAGCGAGGAAAATATGTCTTCCACGCAAAAAAACACCATTAGCGAGGAAACAGTAATTTCCTCGCCAAAACTCTTCCTTTAGCGAGGAAATAGACATCCTCGCTAAAAAATTCGTCGCAGAAAGACTGATTTCTTGTAGTGCCGTGTCGTCAGAAGAAGACAAGGAACGGGAAGAAATAGTGTTTGGACCCCCAAAAAGGTCCTCAAATGCCACGGAAGGTTGAATCATACCTCCAACCGCGCGAGGCTGCCGGATCAAGCTGAGGGTATGGCACCGGCTCCCCGCATGGAGCTATCATCTCAACTTCTCTCTCTTCCGACGGGGAATCCAGAAGCACAGCCTTAGCAGGAGCGGTAGCAGATTTTCCTCCTTTGGAATTCCAGTGAATGTTTCATGTTCACCTCATCCTCTTCCTGGACTGAAGCAGATTTTCCTCCTTTGGAATTCCATAATTCCCAGGAAAGGACAACCCACCGTCATAAAATCCCAGATTCTACTACTATTCTCCCTGGTGGCAGTATCAGCAGCAGAAGCAGCGATAAATTGGCAATCAGCAAATTCTCTCGCCCAAAATAAAATTCTTCAGAGAATTGCTAACTCCCAGCAAAATTTGGAGAATGCTGTTCATAAGAAGTTATCAACCTTGGAACTTCTTATCAAAGATTTGCAGCAAAAATTTCAGAATGTTCACCAGGAACTTCTCCAGATGGCCTATGCCAACCAAGCATTTTCAGTAGCCTTTTCCCAAAAGGATGCTGAAATGAAGCATCTCAAGAACCAGCTTCATTCTCTCCAAGCTCAGCAGAATTCTCAACAAAAAAGCCCGTTTGACATGTTCACATCTTCCTCTCAACAAAGTTTGTTTGGGTATCCTCAAATGTCTCAACCTTTACCTATAAATCCTACTTCAGGATTTGGTGAGTCCAATATCTTTGGGAGCTCATCAGCTTTTCTTCCTCCACCAAAAAGACCATCTCCACCAAAACTTCCATTCCCAAAGCCCCAGATAAAACCTATTCAACCTCCAACAATTCCGTCTCCACCATCTACATCTACATCTACTCCAACTACCTCTACTCCTTCCAAACCATCTGACCCAAATTCCAAGTCGCCTCAGTTAATGGTCCAGCCAACATCTAGCCCTGCTAAAAATCCAATCTCCACTCTCCTACATACCTTAGCCATTATACCTGAAACCTCATCTCCTGAACCAACCATTGAGTTTGATTCAGATACTGAATCCACAAACTCTATGCCAATTCCTCATGTTTTCATGATGAACCCTGAAAACCCAGAGGAACATGTTGAAGATCCCATCATTGAAGAAGGTCCCGAGTTTGATACACCCCTTGAAATTCCAACCTTTGATTCCTTCTCACAATCCAACATCCATACCCAAGGTTTCTCTTTTGATACCATTTCCCCCTCAAAATGGTTGGATAAACTTTATAAGATTCATGCTTAGTGCACAGCTGCTATGCTTTCCCCAAACGCTACACTCAGTGATGTCATTACTAAGTGTACAGCAAAATTTCTTGGCCGTCTACGTCAATGGTACTTAGCTCTTGGTGAGTACTGACAGCTGCAGCTTAAGCAACTCCCAACTCTTAATCAATTCATCTCAGTTCTGCATACTGAGTTTCTTGGAGACCATAACAATACGAAAGAATTCGTTTGAGAAGAATATCTCAGCATGAAGTGTTGTTCATTCAAAAGAAAGGACTTGGAGATCCATTATGACCGCATGTCTCAGAGATTCTATCTTCTCAACGGCATGGATGATGTCAACCTCAAGCAAGCTTTTCTCAATTCCCTTCCTGAACCATTGGGAAATGAGACAGCACGGCTACTTCAAACAAAAGGATTGACGCTGAATGCAACATCGCTTGGCGGAATTTACCAGCACTCTTTGATTGCCTTGGAAAAGTTGTGCAATCACCAGAAATTCCTCAGAACGCTTGAAGAACAGGGAAAACTTCTTAGCAAAGCATGTGACCGACCTGGCCTATCTATAAAATGCAAAGACAAGAAGTGCACTTGCCGACCATCATATCGGAAGATCGAACACTTTCAGAAATGGAAGTTCAGACCTCCTGGCAAGTTTTCAAAGTTTTCCAAATCTGGCAAGTTCTCACACCGGAAAAAATGAAAATTCTTCAAGAAGAAGCAGTTCAGAGGACAGCGAAAGACTGATCGCTGCTACATATGCAGAAAGAAAGGGCACTATGCAAAACAGTGTCCCAATAAAGCAGCACGAGACAAGATGGTGAGCTCTTTGGTTCTCATTGACGATGATCTTGAGGGTGCTGATGTCGAATCTCTATTTTCCATTGATGATGAAGCAACAGATAAAGCAGTCCTTGCCTTCACGTTTGACGACTCTTCATCAGAATCAGAAGACTCTTCTGAAGATTCTGACTCATTCCCTTATGAAATCCAAACCTTTGGATTCTCAAACATCATGCTGGCTCAACCCTTAGCCAAGGTCAAAATCTTGCTTGGCAAGTATGAGAAACCCATACCAGTTATCGCTTTCTTTGATACTGGTGCAGCAGCCTCCATCCTCAACCCTGCAATTCTCCCCAAGTCCTACTGGCAGTCTTGTTTCAGACCCTTTACAGCAGCCAATGGAGAAACTTTTGTCATCACTTTGATCAGTAAGTCTATTGTCATCCAACTTTTCCCTGGATACACCATAAAACATCAAGTCTATGGTTCTGATCTCCCAGGAAAAGATTTATTGTTAGGCTTTGATATCCTTCAAAATCTTCAGCAAAGTCTCCTGGCTCAAAAAAGGCTTGAAATATAAAAATTACCTGTTACCTTGGACCACTCAACCCAACCTTTTTTCCATAGAAACTTTCTCCTCCATCAAAGAAGCCATAATCCAAACTTCTTGTGCAGAATCCCATTCTCAGTTCCTCACCAAATGTTTCAATCCTCTTTGGAAAAATCCAGACTTCTTCATTTCTCTTCCCTTTAAGAAAAATGAAGATATCAACCCCACCAAAGCTACCCATCATGGAATGAACCCAGAATATTACCAGCTTGCTCTTCAAGAGCTCCAGCAACTTCAGTCAGAAGGTTTAATTGAGCCCACAACCTCTCAGTGGGCGTGTGAAGCATTTTATTTGAACAAAAGGACAGAACAGATAAGAGGAAAGCTCCGCCTGGTTATCAATTACCAGCCTCTTAATCATTTTCTGCAGGATAACAAATTCCCTCTTCCTCGATGAAGTGTTCTTTTTGCAAACTTGCCTAAAGCACAAATTTTCTCAAAGTTTGACTTGAAAGTAGGTTTTTGGCAACTGGGCATCCATCCAGATGATCGTCCCAAAATTGGTTTCTGCATTCTAGATCACCATTTTCAGTGGTCAGTCATGCCTTTTGGATTAAAAATAGTCCCATCTTTGTTTCAAAAGGCCATGATTCGGGTATTTGCTCCCATTCTATCCTCAGCCCTTGTTTACATTGATGACATCCTACTTTTTTCTCCAAATATTGAGTCTCATGTTGTCTTACTACAAATTTTCCATTCCCTCCTCCAAACCCATGGTATAATGCTCTCAGAGAAAAAGATGCTCCTTGCTCAACCAGAAATTGATTTTTTAGGGATGCATATCTCTAAAGGTCAATATACCCTCCAGCCTCATATAGCCTCCCAACTTGACCATTTTCCAGATGAAAATCTCACAGTCAAACAAGTTCAACAGTTCCTTGGAATTGTTAACTATATGGCTGATTTTATTCCCAACCTGGCCCAATACTGAACTCCTCTCTCAGCTCTACTAAAGAAAACCCCTCCTCCTTGGTCAGCCTTTTGTACCAAAGCTGCAAAAGACCTCAAAACCATAGCCAAAACTCTTCCTCCATTAACCATACCTTCAGATGGGAAAAGAGTTCTTCAGACAGATGCCTCTGATCTATATTGGGGAGCAGTTCTTTTGGAAGAAAATTCATATCAAAAGCGCGGATACAAGAGTGGTGCTTTCTCTCCAGCAGAACTTCATTACCACTCTACTTACAAGGAAATTCTGGCAATCAAAAGGAGCATTGAGAAGTTTGAATTTCATCTAATCGGTCATCATTTTCTAATTGAGACTGATATGATGAGTTTCCCCAGCATGTTCAAGTTTAAACAGAAACACCTTCCAAAGGCACAGTTGCTCAGATGGGCAAATTGGTTTTCCAATTGGAGTTTTGATGCTGTCCACATAAAGGGAAAAACAAATGTCCTCCCAGATTTTCTGTCATGGTTCAAAAAAGAAATCAACCAGTTTTCAAAAACAAAACCATATTCCTTTGTTCCTGGTTGTTTTCCCATGATTTCCTGTTTCCACCCAGTTAATCTTCCTATCCACCTCCAGTGTCATCTTGTGGAATTAACCCTTCTCTCCAGGTGTGTCCAAATGTGTCAAAACCTTCAACATCTCTGTATTTTCAAATATGGTCTTGATGAAGGTCCCATAAAAGGTCTACCCTTCCATCCTGTCTATCCTTTTCTCACCCAGTTTGAAGTGTCCTACCATAATGTCTTTAATTTCAAAAAAGAAGCCTTTCTCCTTTTATGGTATTTAGTTGATGTGTATACTATAAGTGTCAGTTTCAATAAATCAGTAGTATTGGTGTATCTAGCACATGCAGCGTTCAATCGATTCCAACCCTCAGAAGATTTCTTTTTGAAATTTCTCTTGCTCTTTGGCAACATACCCTACTGGCAACAGCAGATCAGAAGAATCCCCACCGGTGTAGATGAAGACTTCCAATTTTTTTTTTGGTCAACTCACAACAACAGATGTCTTCCTAATCCTGATGGTTCTCTCACTTGGCGAAAGGAGTATCACACTATATTTCTTTCAGCATATCAAGAGTCTCCGAGCATTGAGATCCACAGTGGAAATTATTTGGTCATGACTCAAACAATGTGTTCACTCAATGGATTAACACCTGCAGACGTTCCCTCATCTCTCCTCCATTATGAGTCTGCAAACTGGAAATTCAATGATACTTATCCGGAAGAATGGCGCCAAAATATCTGCTATCTTTTGGAACAGTATCACTTGACTGAAGATTATTTTGGAAGTAGTGGTTCAGATAATCCAGAGTGAAAACCATGTGCTCATACCAACTGTCTCTTTTGTGTGGTGTATATTTACTTTTGTAATAAAGTGTGGTAGTGTTGTCCTCTTTTCCAGAGAGGGTGAAATAATTGGTGTTTACTGTTGGTAGTAGTTGTATAATTGGTGTACGAAGTTAGAAAGGTGTAAGCTTTAGTCAATGATGTAATAGTAAGCGTGTCTGTAAACTAATAAGTCATAGTAGTTGTACAAAGTAGTTGGTGTCAGGTAGACTAAAAATAGTAATTCACAATTATGCATAGGTACTATTCCTATGATGTAATCACCAGTGTTTGTATTCCCTCCTTACGCCTATAAAGGGAGGGCTCCGCTTATTGTAATAACCAAGTCAGTTGAAGTTAATAAAATCAGTGTTTCATAATAATATCCCGTGTCTTGTATTCTCTCTTTGATCCTAACCTACTTTGTGTTTGTACCCACTTCGTGTCTGAAAACTTGGTATCAGAGCCATGTCTTCCATTCTAGCTTAAACCCCTTCTGGGAACTTCTTTTCCAACACTACTTCAAATCTTTTCTAAAAGAAAACACTTGAAGTGTATGCTCTGTGGTTGCCTTCTCAGGATCCTCCACATCAGAAACTTCACTAACTATTTTGGTTAAAGAATTTTGTATCAGTGGGATAAAAGTACCTTGAGACTTTGGCCCTGGAGTTGGCAGTGTGTCTCGATTTATCTTTCCTAGTATACAGAATTTTATTAATCAAAATTGGTTGAAGATCTTACTTTGGAAAAGAAAAGGTTTGCTATACTAAGGAAAAGAAGAACCCAAATTTTTATCTAAAGATGAATCATCTGTTTTCTACTTACTCTTCTGCTACCTCGTCTCTTGTTCCTTCCCGATCGTCTACCAGTAGAAATTCCTCCGCATCCTCTTCTAATCTTGAATACTTGTATGAGTTTGAATACCTACCTGATGATAGTAAGGTCCCTCTTACTGATCTCCCTTTCCTTAATCCCTATAATGCTTTTGTTAGACCCCAAACCTCTGTAAAGAAATCCATCACCCAACTTTTCTCCACAAAACGCCCAACTTCTGTAAAAGAGTATGTCCAAGCCTCCAAATTTGATCAATGTTTTATTGCAGCAACAGAGGCTGAACAACTTTTACCTTTTGAAATCCCAGTTGATTTGCCTCGTCTTTGGCAACAATAAGGATTTACCCATCTTCACTTTGGTGCAATCCGACTTGCTGTGTTACTTTTCATGGAAGAAAGGGTTTACCTGTTACTTCCAGACTTGCTCTGGTAGATACCAGGTTTCTACAATATCAGTACGCATGTATTGCTACAGTCCAAACCACTTTAAATGCTGGAACTGTGATCTTTACCTTCTACCCCAATTTCAACATGCCATTAGCAGATCCTCATCTGCTATCCTCCTTGAAGGTCCAAGTTCAAATTGGTGGTGTCTCCCAAATCTCTACCACATATGCAGCAACTCTTCACGACCAAATGGCCTACCGTCTCCAAAACCATGCTTTTGACATGTCCTTACCTTCCTCCACAGATGAAGCCCTTTTCCTCACTGTTAACACACCGCATCAAGCTTCATGTGTCCATGTGCCACGTCAAATTTCCCGTCCTGAGCTTCTCAAGCTTCTCCCAGAGTCTTGGGTTACAACTTATGAGAAAAATCAAAACAAGCCCATTCCTGTCCAATCATCCAACCCACTTTTCATCACCAAACCTAATGGCACCGTGTAAATCACTTTTCCAAAAGAAACCTCTGCCTCATCTTCAACCCATCATGTTATCTTTCCCTCGCGAATAGACATGTTTGTCGATGGTTCTAGACCTGGTCCTCCAATTCAATATTTTCAACCCAGTGGTCTCCCAGTCTACTATTTCAAAAATCCAGAAATAGGTCATTGTTACTTTGATGCCTGTGACTGTGATGACTGTTTAGAGGAGAGTCTTTTAGAAGATGACGAGGACTTTGATGATGATCCATGTCCCCTATGCACAAGCGCAGGAGCAACCGACGCAGGAGCCAAATCATAAGCACAAAGGACGGGGATCCGTAAGGCCAAGGTCATCTTGTCCTCTTCATCATCATCATCCTCTTCATCATCACCTGCGGAGACTAAGGAAAGATCAATCAAAGGGCCAAGGGTGAAGGCACAGTAGAAGAGTGAAGTGATTGCACTAGTGCAGGGAACTTACTGATGTTTTGTCTACGTGTCAAGCGGGCGGGCGGAATGTTTGGTTCGACAACAGGGGGTCCTGCGTCCTCCTATTGTCCTTGAGCACGGACAACCTCCCTCGCTTGAAACAAAGAAGAGAAGGTGTCAGCTCACAAATAAAGCAATGGAAGGCTTATGGATAGAGAGTGAGGTAAGAGTTAAACCTTTTGAAGGCTTTACCGAAAAAGATTTTCTCTGCCACCTAGAGGAGATCGCGAGGCGGTGCGTCAAACGCGAGGTCTGGAGGCACGCGCGGGCGCATTCCTTCCCCTCAGAGGGCGGCCACCCTCGACTGACGGGGGGATTGGAATTTCCGCTGGGATACCTGTGGGAAGGGCCACGGCAAGCGGTTGAGCTTGGGTAATGGCCCACTGGCTGTGATCCCCCCTTCAGTGTGTTCCCTTGCTAACCCTCATAACCCGAAGAAACGTGTCATGCTGGCTAACTACTAGAGCATCTGGCACGACAGGATTGCCTTCCACATACCGATTAAAAGAATCCAAGTTCCTCCACCAGTACAAATAGAATGATGTTGTGTACACCCCCGTGTTATGCATCGAGGGCATCACCAAATTGTCCCGACTGCGTAGGGTCTCGCTAGCATGAGCAAATAGGAACCTCCATTGACATTCCACGAAAGAAGGGCGAATAGAGATGCCCGGTAAATCGGTCAGGGCGGTACGCGACCACCAGCAGCCCCTCATGAGTAATGGCGGGTAGCTAGCCTGGAAGCGCTATGATAAAAGCATTGGTCAACGTCCTAGCCATCCCCTCAAAACTCGCTGCGTAAGATAAGCGCGTAGGGGCCGGTAAAAGATAGTGGCCGTGACTTATCACGCCTAAAAATGAAACCCCATAGGGTCGCGCGATGAAATGATTGATAGTGTCACAGTGATCCACTAGCGACACCTTCCCACTGGCCCTATGCCATCTTTCAGCGCGGTAGTGATGCTCTCCCGCGTCAAAGGTCCTTGGCCTTGGAGCGATCAGCGGAAAGTGTTCATAAAAGTAGCAGAGGATAAAGCTTGTGTGCACCATGGAAAACGTCACAACGGCCCATTGACCGTTTGGTGTCGGAGTGGGCTAAATCCAGGTGATGATATAGAGACCCCAGGAAGAGAAGGGTCAGGGCTATCGCGTCACCCTTCGCGTGACAAACTGCAAGAGGGAAGACGCTAACGAAGGGCCCCTCTGAAGGATAGCCAAGCAAGACAAAGTAAGAAAGGAAGTAGGAGAAGAAACTGGCAAGATGGACGTGTCTGTGGTACTCCGCCCCAGCAACGAACCGCCTTTCCTCATTCTGCGTAACCGACTTCGCAGGTTGGAGATCCTTGAAGAAGTAGTAGAGCCAGCTATCCCAAGAGGACTTTTTGGCATTAGGAGCAATCCTCCGCTCACCCTTGTCTGTAAAGCACGACCCGAATTGTGCCACTGCCTGGGCCCTTATGAGAGCGTTGATGTCGTCCTGCTCTTCGGCAGAAAGGCTAACAGGAGCAAAAGCCCTCTGCCCCCGCAAGGGTAAGCGCGTGAGGATAACAGTGTCCTTCAAGGAAAAGCACATTTCTCCCCACACCCACACACAAGTGTGAGTATCCACGCACCACTGAGAGATCACGTGCTCGTTATTCGGGTTGGTGACATTGGTATGGGGATTGATCAAGTCACGGGAAAGAGTGACAGCCTCCAGTGTATGAGTTCCCTCCAGAACCTCGCGGAAGGGCAGGTTGTTGAGAACATCATATACCCACTTAGCCCAGTCCGCGGGAAGAGAGCAAGTTGCGCCATAACAAGTTTTCGAGTAAGGAATGTCCCCAAGTTCTATCCATAACCTCAGAACCGAAGAAGGGTTGACAAGATCCGCTTGGTCGAAATCCGCCTCTCCATCTTCGGAAAAGAACGGATCAGCAGGCGATTGCCCAATAGGCTGATAAGACTCTGCGATGGCCTAGAACAGATCGCCCACGTTTCTAAGGTAAGGTGCCCGCCACCACTCCTCCGGGGGAGGAACTGGCTCTTCAACTATCACGTCGCGAACCATGACGACCTACGTATGAAGGAAAGAAAGTAGGAGTTACGCACAAGAGAAAGGCATTAGAGAGAAAAAGAGAGCTCTGGAAGGAGATTCTTTCTAGAGAGAGATGGAGAATAGTAGGTGGGGCGAGTAAATGTCAGTGGCAGATCCTTAATTAGGGGGGTTGGTCCAGGCACATTAATGGCAACCGTACACCAAGAGCCACCACGATACACAAACGTGCGTGACTATTGAGGAACCATCGCAATGATGGTTACCGCGTAGGATTAGCAGGACCGCGGAAGTAAAACAATCGAGTCTGCGGAAAACGAGAAGGAACGAAGAGAGAAATATTGATATGACGCACCCCCATAGTGAACACCCACCGTACGTGCGCAGGGGGCATTTGTAGGGTCAGTCAAGACATTCACCATTGACTCGCGGAGACCTTTTTGTCTGACCAATTGCGTGGTGACGTGTGGCCAAGGGTCCTTTGGACGAAAGGGCGATCGTTGACCTTTGACCCAAAGAGGACTATTGACTAGCCAACCACAGAGGCACATGTGGAAAAAAGGCGACGAATCTATGCATGACAGGGATCCCCGGAGAAAGGGGTCCCGCACAACGAGAAGCCGCATCTGTGGAAGGTTAGTAGGCCCCGCAGAATTGAGAAAGTTCCCTCAAGGGGATAGCTCACGAAGAGTCATTTATAGCGGACACCACTTGAGTCGCAAAGCTCCAAGATAGGCAAAGAAATATCATTAGAGTGTCAAAAGTCCTACCTTGGCCATAAGGCATGGCCAGGGGGACTGCAAGACAAAACCATCACTACAAGTCGCGACCCTACTCCTATAGGAATTGAGGGGGATTTAGTGGTTTGGTGGCTTAAGAAGGAAGACACGTCACGGGAGGGGCACGCCCGCGAGGTCAGCCCGCGTGGTGACGTCACTCCTGTGATCTGGAGGTACAAAAGGGACAAGTGTTGGAATTTTACTGGGCGCAGTCTTGGGCCTGACCTAAGGCCCAGGTGCCCTATAAATATCCCAGACATTCCCCCTAATTTTAGAGAGATGACTTCTTCTAGAGAGAGAATGTGGACACTGATTCTAAGGAAGGAGAACATTTTTCGCCAAGGAATTGACCTCACCAAATTCATCTAGAGAAAGCCGCCCATTACAAGGGACACGTTGCCTTTGTCTCTTTTGTCCTCCTGCTCCTTCTCTCACCCTCACTAGATATCTCCTTCATTCCTGTTACTAATCATCAGCTAATCGCACCTCTCTAGCTCACGGAAAATCCACGTCAGCTACCTACCGCGGAAGTACGAACCTACGCATGAATATAAAAAACAAATATTGTTGTGTACTATCAAATTTGAAGTGTCAAAATCATTTCCCTAAGAAAATATGTATACTTTTTGCGATGAACCCAATAAAATTAAATGCAATAAAAACTAGAACTCAAATCTATGAAATTGATGAAAACAAAATGGTTTCAATGGAGTTGCACTTAGTACTTAAGACAGATTCGTCTCCACTACGATACTTATGGTTTGCATGAACTTCTATCTTTAGCAATACTTGATCGAACACTCCACGTCAGCAGCACTACAATCAGTGGGTCTATCGAACCAAACTTGTGTTTGTATTCCCTTAAATGAAGGTCACGAGTCCGTGAACATGCCCTGTATTCCAATGGATTTTGCTCTTGATGGTTATCCTCCGAAGTGTTGCACATGGTTTACCATTTGGACGTATAACACCACCACCATTGTTATATTCAAATTCAAACAATCATAATATCCTTCCGCGAAATACTCCCTCCATCCTATTTTGTTTGATTGTATTTTCATTTTGGGCTATTCCAAATTTGTAATTTTTCATAATTAGAAACAACCTGTAACAACCTCGATTTTTGGAAAATAAAATTTTCATTAAATATTTGAATTTTTTTAATTGCTTGGAAATTGCTTTTTAAATTCCTTTTTAAATTTCTAATAATCTGTCATAATTAGATTTGAGGCTTATAAAATTATATCTTTTCGTCCCGGACAATTTAGTCATTTTCTAAAGACAAGTATGCTTGTAGAAGCACTTATATATTTTCCTAGCAAGTTAAATAAAATCTTTAAATTATATTTCTTGGCTAGAAATCCTACTTGGCAAGTAGAATTAGTTTCCAAACAATTAGTTAGAGAAACCTAAGTACTCATTCAACCTAGTTACATTCTCCTAACCCTAGGTGAACCTAATGAACCTTTCTATAGCTTAGTTGAACCTTTTCAACCCTAGACTAGGAAATTATTTCACTTTCATGGCTAGTTGTTTCAAGACATTATTACTCATCATTACTTCTTCTAAGAATATCTTTTCTCATCATTACCCCTTTACCCATTGAATAATAGTTTGTACCCATTGAATAATAGTTTGTAGGGTAATTTTTATCATTTGAGTAATAGAAATATGACTTTCTATTGTCTAGAAAATAGTGTTACCATGAACTCGTCTAATCAAGACCAAGACCAAGACCAAGTTTGTTCTTCCAAACAACCATGATTATGTATTGTCACATCAAGAAGGCCATGATTCATCATCATATCTTTTCTTTCATAAGTAATAGCCTTGAACCTATTATTGACCTATAAGTAGCCTTTCCTAGATTTTTCTAGGCATATATATATAGTAGCCTACCATAATCATATCTATATGCATATATAGGCTTTCTAAGAAAGTCTTAACCAATGGTCAATAGGGTATCACTTGAAAGCCTTACACTCGTCATTACTCTTTCTTAGACCTATTAGGGCTACTTGGTACCTAAACTCTCACACACACACACACACACACACACATATATATATATACATACACACACACACACACACACACACACACAGAGAAGTGTGTGTGTGCCTATTTTTCTCCTAGAAAGCTATGCTTTCGTACAACATCTTTAGCCCATTCTTACACACAACCTAGCACTACTTGACAACCCAATCATAGACTACTTCAAGCACACAATCTAGCCTTTAATCATCCTAGAACCTAGCCCTTGATTACCCTAGATATTGACTTACAACCTAGCCTAGGATTGACTAAACATGGAAGGCTATTCATTAGCCTAATCAACCATATCTTTAAACTTGTAAGACTTGCTTAGATAGGGTATAATTACCTAGGATTTTACCTAAAAAGCCTAAAGATCCTACTTTATTTATAGCCTTATGCCTAAAGATTGGATTGACAAGTGAAGGAAAGATTTAGCATGCTTAAAAGTGTGATTGGACAACACAATGAGAGGAAGAGAGAGATAGGGGAGGCCGGCCAAGCAGGGGAGAGGGAGAGCCAAAATTTTGCTATAAATAGGACCCCCCCCCCCCCTCCCTCATGCCATTCAACTCACACCTTGAAACCTTTCAACTTCTCTCTCTAGAATTCTTGAGTTTGTTCTTAGTTCTTCTTGTTCTTGAGTTCTTTTGTTCTTCAAAAAACTCATCCACCAAACCACCACTCGACCACCCTTAGATCCAAAAAAGTTTAGTAGTTTAGCCAAGAACTAGTTTCGAGAGAAACCTTTCTCTTTCGAAACTACCGGAAGCTTACCGTAGGAAGTCACTCCGTCTGATAGACGACTTACTTTTCCATAGCCGCCCTACTGCCAAGAAGAATGGTAGAATACTTCTAACCACTTTCTCTAAGTATACGTAGAGTCCCTTGTCCACTATCCCAAAGTATAAAAGTAAAATCGTATGTTTGAAATGAAAGTAGATTTTTTCCTTGCTCATTAATCCTAAATATAGAAAATTTGTATGATTATGTAGATTGTCCTTATTCCCTAACACTAAGTATATGTAGAATACTTCTAACCACTTTCTCTAAGTATATGTAGAGTCCCTTGTCCACTAACCTAAAATATAAGTATATCGTATGTTTGAAATGAAAGTAGATTCTTCCGTACTTTCTATCTTTAAATATGGAAATATGCATATTGTTTGTATGTGGAAATGCATGAGAACTTGAAAGGTGTTTACTAAAGTTTTGAAAAGGAAGGGGAGTATGTTGAATATATCGACTTTATTTTCAGGAAAAATATATATTGTTTTGAATTTCCCTAAAAAGAAGAAAGAACGGATTTTCGAAATATAAACTTGATCGAAAGTATTCGTATTTTGATCTTAGGATGGTTATGAGCATGTATATATGTTTATTAGGATTTCTTGTTTTAATATGTGATAAAGCATAAGTGGTTTCCACTCCAAAGGTGTCCGTCCATGTGACACTATACTTTAAGTGTGTGGTAATTGTTTGAATGTGTTTCCGTGATCATGAGCATGATTAAGTAATATAGAGTTGGATGATCTTGCTAGTTTAGTTTCAAGATTACAATGAATGATTTATGATTACTTACGTGAAAAGTCCTACCGCAGAGTCTTTGCATGAAAACGAGACACGAAAATCGAGAAAGTAGAAACATGACACCTAGGGTGTGTTAAAGACAATGTGTAGTTTTGAAACCGCATTGTGGCCGGACTTGCCCATTGTGTGGGGTGTGTGTGTGTGTGAACCAATGGAAACCCAGGATGACGGAACCATTGCGAGGATACTCGGGAGACCGGAACGGCGGAACCGAGGTTGGGTGTGTAGCTTGGTTATCTGTGGAGAGGAGCCAATGCAAAGTTTTGTGTGCCAAAGGGAACCCGGGACGGCGGAACCATTGTGAGGATACTCGGGAGATCGGAAAGGCGGAACCGAGGTTGGGTGTGTTAAAAACAATTTTGGAAATGTTGATTTGGTAAATGAAAGGTGAAACCAGTGACACGGTCTATGAAATGTCACGTAGGAGAAACTCAAAAAATCATGGACACCAACGTTAGCTTGGATAGTGAATGTGGATGTGTCATTGTTAGCTGTTTTGTCAAATATACATGTACTATGTGGAAATTGTTAACCTTATAATCTATTGTTTGTAAGTTAAAGGTTAGTGGATATGGATTATTTTATTGAGCTTCTGTAGCACATGATGTTACCTTTGGTGACCCTGACATATTATACTTGGGGCAATGCTGGTCTAATGTGTCAGACTTTGTAGATGATCAGGGTGAGCTGTACACTTTGGACGCCTTCAGAGCCAAAGAGCTGGCAAGAATGGAGGAGCAGGCGGAGCTGTAGTTAGGAACCTTAGTTTCCCTTCCCTTGTGTAATAGAAGTACTCTCACGGGAGTTGTGATGTAATAATGAATTAGACTCTATTTAGATTTTCAATAAAAATTGTCTATTTAATGTTCCCAAAATTCGGGACGTTACACAACCAAAAAGACAAAACTTCAATTATATCCCTTTAGTTTTGAGCTGAAAGAAATACCAAATTAACACAAACCAAGCAAAGAGGGTATTTTTGAAAATCTAAACATTTTTCAACCCAAAGACTTTGAGTCAATAAAATGAGATAATTCCCGTAAAGAGAAAACAAATTGGGACGGGGGAGTATATTTGTTTACTAATCTTGTAACCGTAAGCACGTAATTTCCAGTCCAATGGGGCCACACATTGCAATATAACTTTAAGTTGCACTATTACAACTCAAAGCCAACATTTTTTTTTTTTTGCCGTTTAAGGCCGTATGCTTTATGAAAATTAAACAAAATAAAACTGATACAAGATTAGATTCTCTTATGTGAGAATAGTGGTGGAAAAGCGAGATAAGGCAAGATCTCACTATGGAAAAGTCATTAGAGATATCTATGGCCTCCCACATAAAAAAATGTGGCCACTAAAATATTCAAAAGAAAAGCAGGAATTTGTGGAAAGGCAAACACTTAGCCACTCACAAATCACCATGCACCACGAAATTTTCCTTTCTTTTCTTGTCAAATCATGCAATTCAAAAACACTCAACCACAATATTCTCACATGGGGTCGGTTTCACATTTGGGTCCAGCCTGTAGGTCCCACGTCTATGTGAGAGTGTTATGATTGGTATTGTGGTTGAATCAATGGCGGAACTATGATACCAAGTTTGTAGACATGAAGTAGGTACAAACACAAAGTAGGTTAGGATCAAAAAGAGAACACAAGACACAGGATATTATTATGAAACTGACTGACTTGATTACTTGCTTTTTACAATAGGCAGAACCTTCCTTTTATAGGCGTAAGGAGGGGAATACAAACAATACAAATGGTATCCATAATTAAACATCACTGTTCTTAGTCCTACGTCCATCTACAAATCTACTGACAACATTACATTACACCAACTACAACGTACAACCATAATTGACTAATACTATTACTAGTCAACATACAGTATAAACATATCATCACCTACTAAAGCCTAATTCCTGCCATATTTATTACACACGTCATAAGTCAACCTCTATTCCTACTAGGTACAATTACAACGTGATAATAGTACACATAACCAGTAAACACCAATAATTTCACCACCTTCCGAAAAGGATGACATGAGCACTACTTTTATTTTACACATACACCACACAGCTGGCCTGAGCACATGGTTGTCACTCTGGATTATCTGAACCACTACTTCCAGAATAGTCTTCAGTTCTGTCAGTCAAGTAATACTGTTCCAAAAGATAGAGGATATTTCGGCGCCATTCTTCGGGATAAGTATCATTGAATTTCCAATTTGCAGATTCATAATGGAGAAGAGATGAGGGAACTTCTGCAGGTGTCAATTCATTGAGTGAACACAATGTTTGAGTCATGACAACATAATTTCCACTGTCGCTCTGGATGTTCTAAGACGCTGGATATGCAGAGAGAAATATATTGTGATACTCCTTCTGCCAAGTGATAGAACCATCTGGATTGGGAAGACTCCTATTGTTGCGACTTGACCAAAAAGCAAATTGGAGATCTCTGTCTGCACTGTTGGGGATTTGTCTGATCTTCTGTTGCCAGTAGGATATGCTTCCAAAGAGCAAAATAAATTTCAAAAAGAAATCTTCTGGAGGATGGACCTGATTGAACGCCACATGTGCCAGATACACCAATACTGCTGATTTATTAAAACAGACACTTATAGTATACACATCGACTAAATACCATAAGAGGAGATAGGCTTCTTTTTTGAAATAAAAGACATTGTGGTGAGACAATTCAAACTGGGTGAGAAAGGGATAGACAGGATGGAAATATAAACCTTTTATGGGACCTTCATCAAGACCATACTTCAAAATACAGAGATGTTAAAGGTTTTGACACATTTGGACACACCTGGAAAGAAGGGTTAACTCTAGAATTTGACACTAAAGATGGACAGGAAGATTAACTGGGTGGAAACAAGAAATCATTGGAAACAACCAGGGACAAAGGAATGTGATTTTGTTTTTGAAAATTGGTTGATTTCTTTTTTCAGTCTAGATAGAAAATCATGGAGAACATTTGTTTTTCCTTTTATATGGACAGCATCAAAACTCCAATTGGAAAACCAATTTGTCCATCTGAATAACTATGCCTTTGGAAGGTGTTTTTGTTTGAACTTGAGCATGCTGGGGAAACTCATCATATCGGTCTCGATTAGGAAATGATGACCGATTAGATGAAATTCAAATTTCTTAATGCTTCTTTTGATTGCCAAAATTTCTTTGTAAGTAGAGTGGTAATGAAGTTCTGCTGGAGAGAAAGCACCACTCTTGTATCCACAAATTCTGTGCTTTTGATCTGAATTTTCTTCCAAAAGAACTGCTCCCCAATATAGATCAGAGGCATCTATCTGAAGGACTTTCTTCCCATCTAAAGGTATGGTTAATGGAGGAAGAGTTTTGGCTATGGCTTTGAGGTCTTTTACAGCTTTGGTACAATGAACTGACCAAGGAGGAGGGGTTTTCTTTAGTAGAGCTGAGAGAGGAGTTCGGTATTGGGCAAGGTTGGGAATGAAATCAGCCATATAGTTAACAATTCCAAGGAACTGTTGAACTTATTTGACTGTGAGATTTTCATCTGGAAAATGGTCAAGTTGGGAGGCTATATCAGGTTGGAGGACATATTGACCTTTAGAGATATGCATCCCTAAAAAATCAATTTCTGGTTGAGCAAGAAGCATCTTTTTCTCCGAAAGCATGATACCATGGGTTTGGACCAGGGAATGGAAGGCTTGTAGTAATACAGCATGAGACATAATATCTGGGGAAAAGAGTAGGATATCATCAATGTAGACGAGGGCTGAGGATAGAATGGGAGCAAATACCCGAATCATAGCCTTTTGAAACAAAAATGGGGCTATTTTGAATCCAAAAGGCATGACTGACCACTGGAAGTGGTGATCTGGAATGCAAAAACCAGTTTTTGGGCGATCATTTGGATGGATACCCAGCTGCCAGAAACCTGCTTTCAAGTCAAACTTTGAGAAAATTTGAGCTTTAGGCAAGTTTGCAAAAAGAACACTTCACCGAGGGAGAGGAAATTTGTTATCCTGCAAAAAATGATTAAGAGGCTGGTAGTTGATAACCAGGCGATGCTTTTCTCTTATCTGCTCGATCCTTTTGTGTAACGCCCCGAGCAAACCACTAGCCCAATACCCTGATTTTGATCCATAGGCCACACCACATGGCCCAAAAGCTTAAGCACAAAGTACTAGTAGTAGCCCACAAGGTTTGTTATATGCCCAAGATCATCCATGTAGACTTCTGATGTGGGATGGGGTGTTACATTTTGTTTACATAAAATGCTTCACATGCCCACTGAGAGGTTGTGGGCTCAATCAAACCTTCTGACTGAAGTTGCTGGAGCTCTTGGAGAGCAAGCTGGTAATGTTCTGGGTTCATTCCATGATGGGTGGCTTTGGTGGGATTGATGTCTTCATTTTTCTTAAAAGGAAGAGAAATGAAGAAATCTGGATTTTTCCAAAGTGGATTGGAGCATTTGGTGAGGAACTGAGAATGGGATTCAGCACAAGAAGTTTGGATAATGGCTTCTTTGATGAAGGAGAAATTTTCTATAGAAAAGAGATTTGGTTGGGTGGTCCATGGTAATAGGCAGTTTTTGTATTTCAAGCCTTTTTTGAGCCAGGAGACTTTGCTGAGATTTTGGAGAATAACAAAGCCTAACAATAAATCTTTTCCTGGGAGATCAGAACCATAAACTTTGTGTTTTATGGTGTATCCTAGGAAAAGTTGGATGATAATAGGCTTACTGATCAGAGTGATGACAAAAGTTTCTCCATTGGCTGCTGTAAAGGGTCTAAAACACGATTGCCAATAGAACCTGGGGAGGATTGCTGGGTTGAGAATGGAGGCTGCTGCACCAGTATCAAAGAAAGCGATGACTGGTATGGGTTTCTCATATTTTCCAAGCAAGATTTTGACCTTGGCTAAGGGTTGAGCTATCATGATATTTGAGAACTCAAATGTTTGGATTTCATAGGAGAATGAGTCAGAATCATCTAATTTTGATGAATCATCTGAATCAGAAAAGGTGAATACTAGGACTGCTTCAGCTGTTGCTTCATCATCAATGGAAAATAATGATTCAACATCGGCATCTTTAAGATCATCATCAATGAGAGCCAGAGAGCTCACCATCTTGTCTCTTGCTACTTTATTTGGATACTATTTGGCATAGTGTCCTTTCTTTCTGCATATGTACCAGCAATCAGACTTTTGTTGCCCTCTGAACTTTTTCTTCTTGAAAAATTTCCATTTCTTCCGGCATGAGAACTTGCTAGATTTTGAAAACTTTAGAAACTTGCCAGGAGATTGGAACTTCCATTTCTGAAAGTGTTTGGACTTCCGGTATGAAGGACGGCAAGTGCACTTCTTATCTTTGCACTTTATAAAGAAGTCTGGTCGGTCACATGCTTTGCCAAGAAGTTTTCTTTGTTCTTCAAGAGTTCTGAGGAATTTCTAGTGATTGCACAGTTTTTCCAAGGCAATCAAAGAATGCTGGTAAATACCGCCAAGAAATGTTGCATTCAGTGTCAATCCTTTTGTTTGAAGTAACCTTGTTGTCTCATTTCCCAATGGTTCAAGAAGGGAATTGAAAAAAGCTTGCTTGATGTTGACATCATCCATGCCGTTGAGAAGATAAAATCTCTGAGACATACGGTCATAATGAGTCTCCAAGTCTTTTCTTTTGAATGAACAGCACTTCATGCTGAGATATTCTTCTCGAACAAACTCTTTTGTGTTGTTGTGGTCGCCAAGAAACTCCGTATGCAGGACTGAGATGAATTGATCAAGGGTTGCCAATTGTTTAAGCTGCAACTGTCGGTATTCACCAAGAGCCAAGTACCATTGACAAAGACGGCCAAGGAATTTTGCTGTACACTTACTAATAATGTAAGGACCCATATTTTTTCGGATATTATTTAAAGGATTTATATATGTTAGAAATTAAGAAAAATGTGAAATTTATTAAGTTTGTATGATTTGGGGTTAATGTGGGAAGATTGTTAGTAGAGGGGTGTAAGTGTAATTGATGAGTGTGCTAGTATAAAAGTGTGGGTGTGTGTATAGAGGAGTATTTTTACTCCTCTCACTTTCTCCTCTCTCCCGACCTCTCACCCTCTCTTGGCTCTCTCTCAATCTCTCTCACTCTCACTAAAAAACCCAACAAATCGACTTCAACCCTTCATCAATCATCCTCAAATCCTTCGCCTCAATACCTATTGGAGCTCGTATCACGTCGGTAGAAGCTCGGTGTGTCGTATTTGGCTCGATTTTGAAGTTTAGAGTTCTAGGGCTCGGGAAATTCTTGGGTTTCGGCTTTAACACTCGTGGTAGGGATTTCTCTCACTCTTTATATGTTCTTGAGTTGGTTTTGTGCATGAAATCGTGCCTGTAGTTGTTGTGATTGTTGTTGTAGTTGAAACCCATGAGAATCTGTTAAAAAACTGCTCGAAGGCCATTGATATCGATAACATTTTCGTTGTTATCGATAAGACCCTGTTGTAAAGCCCAGAAAACTAATCATTATCGATACCCTTGGTCTCTGTTATCGATACCTTCACGTTATCAAGCTCAAAAATTGATCGTTATCGATACCATTCGTCAATGTTATCGATACCCTTGCGTCTGGAACCATTTTTGGCCAAATGATATCGATACCTCTGTGTTAGGTATCGATACCTGTTGCTTATCTCCAGCATTTGCTGTTCTGCTTCATTTTTCACCGTTTGGGTTTTCGATCACTTCTAACTATTCTAAACCACTTTAAAACATAGTCTTTCGCACTCTAATGATCCCTTGGTCATCCTCATTCGTTTGTTCTCGTCGCGTTGAACACAAATATCATATGGAATGAATTATCGTCCTAATGTTTTATTGGTGCGTTCGCTTAACTATTAATGGTAATGTGAGGTGCTAAGATAGAAGGAGTGAACATGCTTAAGCTAAATGTAGGTGTTGATGAGATTGAATGATTGGATAAGAGGATGATGGATAGACCATAAGACGAAATACGAGAACTTGACCCTTGATGTCATGTAGTACAAGAAGTGAGTTGGGATGACTAAATTGGTAATGAAATGGAAATATGAATTGGTACATGGACCGTTTACTCGATATCAATCTTTCTCTTTATTTATAATCGTACAATCAGAGCCTTAGAACTACATATGTCGAAAAACAATGAAATGAGTTGTGGTCGGATGTACGGGGTCACGAGTACCCGGAACTTGAATTGGATATACGGGGTCATGAGAACCCGGAATGTAGAATGGATGTACGGGGTCACGTGAATCCGGGATGTAAATTGGATGTACGGGGTCTCGAGCACCCGGAAATGTATTGTGGGTATATGGGGCCCTAAGACCCGGAAAATTTCTTAAACTCATTGTTCGGAGTGTTGATGGAGGAAGAGCTACTTGAGCTCATATTGAAGGTTGACGGGAGATGTACGGGGTGCATAAGACCCGGAATGCAAGTCATTAACTGTAGAAGTGTGCTAGATGGAGTTTAATCAATAACAACTCAAAAAAGATGGCTAATAGATTGATTAATGACAAGTGAAATGCCCCTTTAATCCGGAGTTCCCTTCATGACGTTGTGTTAGTTGCATTATCTTTCATTATCTCCAATGTCATTCTTTTATGTTCAAATCTTCTCATTGCATATAAAGTTTGTAGAGATTTTCCTACTGGGCATGTGTTTTGCTCAAACCTATCATTCTTTCAGGTACAACTCAAGAGCATTAGCATGGAGTACTTGGTGTGCATATCATCTCATTTTTTTGAAAGTGGACACCAAGGAAACAACTCAGATATCTTTTGTAAACTCTTTTGGGAAGACGTAAATTGTAGTTTTCATTTAAATCCTTGGTTTAGAAGTATTGTAATTATTTAATTTATCCTTGTCTAAACTTTGAAACTTTGGGGCCAGAGTGCCATTGTTGTAATCGTTTGAACTTGATTGTACTCTATAAATGAATATGAGAAAGTCTTTTGGGTTATTATAAGTATACCGCAGTGGTTTTCCCTTTAAAAGTTATTATTATTATTATGTTAAAAAAATCGAGGACGTGACAAATAACAATACTCAGTGTAGTGTTTGGGGAAAGCATAGCAGCAGTGCACCAAACATGAATCTCATAAAGCTTATCCAGCCACTTTGATGGGGGAATGTTATCAAAGGAGAAACCTTGGGTATGGATATTGGAATGTGAGAAGGAATCAAAGGTTGGGATTTATGAAGGTGGAGGTGTATCAAACTCAGGACCTTCTTCAATAATAGGGTCTTCAACATATTCTTCAGGAAGATCTGGGTTCATCATGAAAACATGAGGAACTGGCATAGGGTCAATGGATTTAGTATCCGAATCAAAATCATTGGTTGGTTCAGGTGATGGGGTTTCTGGTATAGTGGCTAAGGTATGTAGAAGAGTGGAGATTGGATTTTTGGAAGGGCTAGAAGTTGACTGAACCATTAACTGAGGTGACTTTGAATTCGGATCAGCTGGTTTAGAAGGAGTGGAGGTAGTTGGAGTAGAGGTAGAAGTAGAGGTAGTTGGTGGAGACGGAACTGTTGGAGGTTGGATAGGCTTTATCTGGGGCTTTAGGAAAGGAAGTTTTGGTGGAGATGGTCTTTTTGGTGGAGAAAGGAAAGTTGATGAGCTTCCAAAGATGGAGCTTGACTCACCAAATTCTGAGGTAGGGTTTATAGGTAAAGGTTCCCAAACAAACTTTGTTGAGAGGAAGATGTGAACATGTCAAATAGACTTTTTTGCTAAGAATACTGTTGAGCTTGAAGTGAATGAAGCTGATTTTTTAGATGCTTCATTTCAGCATCCTTTTGGTAAAAAACTGCTGAAAATGCTTGGTTGGCATATGCCATCTGGAAAAGTTCCTGGTGAACATTTTGAATTTTCTACTGCAAATCTCTGATAAGAAGTTCCAAAGAGGATAACTTCTTATAAATAACATTCTCCAAATTTTGCTAAGAGTTAGCAATTCTCTAAAGAATTTTGTTTTGAGCTAAAGAATTTCCTAACTGCCAATTTATTGCTGCTTCTGCTGCTGACACTACTTTTGTGCTACCATCAGGGAGAATGGTAGTAGGATCTGAAATTTTATGACGGTGAGTCCTTCTTTCTTAAGAACTATGAAATTCCAAAGGAGGAAAATCTGCTTCAGTCCAGAAAGGAGATGAGGTGAACATAAAACACCCACTTGGTTGACTCGAAGAGCCATCATCAGATGGAGGTTGAGGAGGAGGTGGAGATTTACAAGGAGTGAGAGGTGACGGAGGACATATGAGACATTGTTCTTCAAAGTCTTCTTCATCTTCTAGAAGACTGTCTAGACACTCATCACAGTCACAGGCATCAAAATAACAATGACCTGTTTCTGGATTTTTGAAATAGAAGACTGGAAGGCCATTAGGTTGGAAGTATTTAATTGGAGGGTCAGGTCGAGAACCATCTACAAACATGTCAATTCTCGAGGGAAAAATAACAGGATGGGTAGAAGATGAGGCAGAGACTTCTTTTGGAAATGAAATCTCTACTGTACCATCAGGTTTTGAGATGAAAGTTGGATTTGAGGATTGAACTGGGATGGGCTTTTGTTGGTTTTTCTTATAAGCTGTAACCCAAGACTCTGGGAGAAGCTTAAGAAGCTCAGGACGGGAAATCTATCGTGGAACATGGACACAGGAAGCTTGGTGAGGTGCGTTGACAGTTAGAAAAAGGGCTTCATCTGTAGAGGAGGGTAAGGACATGTCAAATGCATGATTTTGAAGGCGATAGGCCATTTGGTAGTGAAGAGTTGCTGCATATGTGGTGGAAATTTGGGAGGCATCACCAATTTGAACTTGGACCTTCAAAGCTGATAGCAAATGAGGATCTGCTAGTGGCATGTTGAAATTGGGGTAAAAGGTAAATATCACAGTTCCAAGATTTAACGTGGTTTGGACTGTAGCAATACATGCATGCTGACACTGTATAAACCTGGTATCTACCAGAGCAAGTCTGGAAGTAACAGGTAAACCTTTTCTGCCATGGAAAGTGACAGCCAATCTAATTGCTCCAAAGTGAAGATAAGTAAATCCTTGTTGTTGCCAAAGGCGAGGCAAATCAACTGGGATTTCCAAGGGTAAAAGTTGTTCAGCTTCTGTAGCTGCTATGAAGCATTGATCAAACTTAGAGGCTTAGACATACTCTTTTACGGAGGTTGGACGTTTTGTGCAGAAGAGTTGGGTGACAGTCTTTTTTACAGAGGTTTGTGGTCTGACAAAAGCATTATATGGGTTTAGGAAAGGAAGATCAATAAAGGAAACCTTACTATCATCAGGAAGGTATTCAAACTCATACAAGTACTCAAGATTAGAAGAAGCAGAGGTTGAGGAATTTCTACTGGTGGATGATCTTGAAGGAACTAAAGAGGAGGTAGCAGAGGAATAGATGGAAAACAAGTGATTCATTTTTTATGAATAAAAGTCTGGATTCTTCGTTTCCTCATGCAACATATCGTTTCTTTTCAATGTAAAATCTTTTAACTAATTTTGATTAATAAAATTATGTATACTATGGTAGATAAACCGAGACACACCGCTCAAAAGCCAAAAGTCTCAAGGTATTTTTAACCCACTGATACAAAATTCTTCAATTAAAATAGTTAATGAAGTTTCTGATGTGAATGATCCTTAAAAGGCAACCACAGAGCATAAGCTTCAATTTTTTTCTTCTTAGAAAAGATTTGAAGTAGTTTTGGAAAAGAAGTTCCCAGAGGAAGGGTTTACGCTAGAATGAACATGGCTCTGATACCAAGTTTGCAGACACAAAATGGGTACAAACACAGAGTAGGTTAGAATCAAAAAGAATGAATACAAGACACAAGATATATTAGGAAAACACTAGCTTTCATTAACTTGATTTTTACAATAGGCAGAACCCTCCTTTTATAGGCGTAAGGAGGAGAATACAAACAATACCAATGGTACCCATAATTGAACATCATTGTTCTTAGTCCTACGTCCATCTGCAAATCTACTGACAAAATTACATGACACCAACTACTACGTACAACCATAATTGACTAATACTATTACTAAACAGTATAAACATATCATCACCTACTAAAGCCTAATTCTTGCCATATTTATTATACACGTCATAAGTCAACACCTATTCCTACTAGGTACAATTACAATGTGATAATAGTACACATAACCAGTAAACACCATAGAATGGTGGGCTATAACTCAGGTCAGCTTTAAAAAAAAAATTATAAGTAAAATTTAGCCCAGCCCATTCTACTCCCCAACCCATTTTAACCATGTTCATGTTTTTACGCTAGTTGTGAGCCCTTAAACTGATCCAGACGCTCGTGCTTAGTCGCGTGATTATGCATAACAATCCATGGTTGTGTACTTTTGTTTTCATAATCGAAAAGAGAATAAATTATAAAATCCCCTTGATATTTACGAAAACTGCAGTTAGGAACAACTTGCGTTAGTGTTTTGATAACATTTTCGTAACATTCATTTACGAAAACTGCAGTTAGGAAATTTTTTTTTTCCCCATTACCTTCACAAATCCGATTCCTATTACTTGGACGATTAACTCAGTAAAACTAAATACATGAATTAAACGAGTAAACAAATCAAGCACGAGTTTCGACATGTTATAAGCTGGTGATACAAATGAGCCAAACTTAAGCAGTTTATGATACTTGCCGGTTTCCAGAAACGGTTCAATTAGACACTCATAACACAATAACACAAGATAAGTAGCCGTGTAATTGCCAATCAATGGAGGTACACGCAGTAGACTCAAAACAGATTTAGCCTTTGGCCATATATACACAAACCCAAAACAACTTCGTACTCATTACCATGCTTCATTCAAAATCCAGAACATCAGTACCGCACAATTACAGAATCATAAATATTAATAATAAATTACAATACTAAAACTTCGCTCGGATAATACTTGCCACTTTAAAATGCTCCAACACCCAAAGAAAAACCAAGGCACAATAGGGAAAACTTCAAGAGTGGCTATTGTGATTTCTTCCTACATCATATCACGCGTTTATATGAAAGCCCACGAAGTGAAAGGTGCACAACAGGGTTGCAATAGTCCCATCTACGAATGCCTATTTAACATGTCATCATCGTCTATTTAGTAACACTTAAAAACAGTTAATCAGAATATAATCACATGTCATGAAGATCTGAGAGGTTAAGGTGAATTTCCCTGCACTGTACAAGAGTTGCCATTGCTAAGCTCTTCTGCGTGCATAACGGCGATATTGATCTGCTTCTCAATATCTTATCCCAACCCTTCCGACCAATCCATCCAAGCAATGCTCCCCCACAACGATTTTATGTTCTCCTCATCAATTCAAACCTTCTTAAAGATACAATGGGGTTATCATTACTTACACAGCCCTGAATGTGTGCTGCCTGTGTTTCCTCCAAGATCCATAGCCATCCTGCCAACCCAAACCTTCTGATTCCAAATGATTTTGGAATCATCTTTTATGCGTTATTTGGAACACTTTTTGAAAAAAAAAATTTGAAAAAGTAGTAGGGGTAATAAGTGGAGAGAGATAGAGAGAGGAATGATTGGAAGTAGGGAGAATCTTTTGAAAAATACTTTTCAAAAAGTGTTCCAAACAAGGCATTAATATGTTGAGTTATCACACAACTGGCAGGCCTCAATTATTGGCAAACCTTTGATATGTCAATGAAGGCACACGACTGCACAAATCAAGCTGCCGAGTGCAAATACTTCAACCCAACGTAGATAATGGCACGTGAGCTGTCAACCATTCTAGTGAAGTTTCTGATTTTGGGAGATTTGTCCCTGCTGTGACTGCTGCTGTTGCTGCAGCTGCTGTGTAGCTTGCAAGTTCATTGGCTGTGTATTATAGAGGGCAAAGGGCTGGGAATATAGTGGATTCATCAAACCCTACAAACAAAGAGAAGAACATTTGATACATATTGGAAACTGGATAACATATAAGAACATGCCCCTTTGTTGATTAACCAAATAGCTAAATACAGTTAAAATTTGAATCTAGAGAATTTTGACAATCAACAAAAATATTTAAAGCATCTTCTTTAATTGATTAACAAAATGGCTAGCCAAAAATAAAATGTGGCAAGGAAAAGTTCACGTTCTCGCAAATGGAATTCCAGTGGTACAATTTTTATCTCTTCTGTTTTCTAAACAGAAAGTTAAATGTCAATGATACTTTGTGGGCCATCAATAGAGAGGGAGAGAGGTCTTGCCAAAATGTAGCCACAGCTAAGGTTTATCTAAAGGGAGGAATCCAATTAACCCCAATGTGGTTTGCCTCATGTGCAACTTACCTACCAACCATTAGTAACTATGCAAATGCCCAAGCATGGTTTTGAACTACAGTGCACACAACTAATACCGTTAATGGTTTGTGTGAAATGAGGGAAATGTCCTCATCATCTTCTTCTGTTCTCTCTCGTGTATCTCTCTCCCTAAGTTTAGTTGAAGAGTTCACGGACCAGACCAAACCAACCGACCCTTAAGCCCAATCAACTAGGGTCAGCTACATGAATCCGTTTTAGGTCAGCTGCATGAATCCGTTTTATGGAGGGCAGCATGTTCCTTGATATCCAATAAATCTAGGTCTTTCCGAACTACCACCTCTAAAATCAATTTCGGTCTATCCCACCCCTTAGTGCTACCATCTGCCATAAGTCCGTAACCATATGTTCAAATAACCTTAATCTATTCTCTCTCATCTTCTATCGGTGGTAACCCAACTTTCCCAGGAAGGCTTTCATTTCTAATTATATCTTGCAATAACCACAAACTCACGTATATTTTCCTTAATTTACATATTAATGTATATTTTCATATTAATCATACTCCATAAATCATATGATACATATCACATATACGGTAAATATAGGCATAAACATAATTACAGACGTGTATGTGCGTGTGTGTGTGTGTTGCAAACCAGGAGAGGGGAGGATGACAGGATCTGGGGAGGCAGGGTGGCAAAGCAGGGAAGAGGTGGTGGGGATTAGCGGAGGGAAAGGATCTCCTTATTAGAATCCTTAAAAACCAAAAAACAAAACGATCTCCTTATTAAAAGAGAAAAGAAACTGAAAACACCAAAACACGAGTTAAATTTGGAATGAATCAAGCCAAAACAACCACCACTAAGCATATCATACAAAAAGGAGAAGAGAAGGGAGTGAGGAAGAGATGAACCCAGATTTACGGTGGGTTATGAGCAGTTACGCAAGAGGGAGAATTTCTGATGGTGAAAGGCGAAATCGCACCCTTGGATTCTCATGTTATGGTGGCAGCAGTTTGTGTTGGTTGAAGAGGTGGTCCGGGCCGGCGGCTACGGACAACGGCAGACTCGGCAGTGCAGGGGTTACTGGTGGCTAGGGTCTTTTGATAGGTACAGAGATAGAAGATGATGAGGGCTTTTGTCTCTTTTTGCTAGAAAATTTGAATGGAATTTTTCCGTATCTAAACTCTCCACATAAGCCCGTGTGGCACAATTGCCGTCAATTATGATGGAATTTTTACAGCAGGGGAGGCTAAGGGGTAAAAGGCCGAAACCATGCAAATTGTCGGGAAGGTAAGTCGCACATGAGGCAAACTACATGGGGGTTATATGGATTTTTCCCGTGTCTAAATATAGCAGAAAAATAGCAGACTGTTGATGCAGTGTCATCCAAAATTATAGCAAAACAATCCCTTGGAGGAGCTCTAACAAAATTGGCTCAGAGAAATGATGCAATTCAAGCCTTCAAAAAAACTGGTAAAGATAGACAAAGGACAAGGAAAAAAACATAAACCAATATGGGTAGCTCAGTTTGCCAGAATTCTTATTCCTCTCTAGGAGATCAAGGGTCCAAGTCTAGCCATAGAAAGATTCACCCCCCACCCCCACCCTTTAGGCTACAGCCTCCAATGTTGAAGAAAGAAAAGGAAAGCAGAAAAGATGGAAACCTGAGACTGAAGTGCATTGGCATTGGCCACACCGAAGTGGTTCTGGGAAGCATCATCCTGTGATGGATCAGTGAATCCAACTTGTGTAAAGAGACCCTGGGATCCATGAGCCATGTAGTCCTGTTACAATTACTCAATAAACTGAGATATAAAACAAAAATATTGATCCAGGTGGTAAAAGAAAAAGGACAATGTAACCATCATTTGTGAACTCCTGTATAACTGCCATTTGTGACAATATACATACTCCATTGTGGTAGGCCCTAGAGCTTTTTATCCCCACATGGTTTGGCCCTAGAGCACTTTACCTCAGTTATTTTGAAAGAAATATGCAATACACCCGCTTGCGATTTGGGACTAAAGTGCTACCATTACAAAAATACCCAAATTGGTAAAAATGGGGCACCCGCACAGCCACACTTGATTTGAGAGTCAACATAAAGAAAAGGTTTAAATCAACCTCTAATGCAAAAAGACAATCATACAATTGGCATCTTAACCTCTCTTCTTCTTTTTTGGGTAAAGTAAATTTTAATGGAACAAACCACAGATACAAGATCACCAAAGCAACAAGGAGTAAGACCAGCCCTAACCAACAAGAACTACAGATCCACAGCCCACACAGATCTATTGACTGGTGTAAACAAACAACAACAAACGCCTATACTGCAAGATACAGGAGAAACAAAAACCAAATCAACAAGGAGCAAATACCAATCCTAACCAACACCGACTGCAGCCCTCTAAAACATCTACAGCACCTAGCTAACTGGTTGGGACAAGACACCCATCCAACACAGCACCTATGGAGGCATGGAGCAAAAGTGCAGGGGGGAGCCATTCCACTGAGCACACAGGACCTGATTCTTGGCACTCCTCTTGATCCTTCTCCATGAACTCAAGCAATCCCTCAAGTCAGAATTCATCACACTTACAACAGTGCATGCATCTCTCTTCAGTTCTCAAAGATTCTGGCATTTCTTTCAAGCCATACATATATGATATAAAGCAGCAGCAATAGTAGCTTATAAACTGAGCGTTGAAAGCCTTCCCGTTATTATGTTGACTGGCCCAGATTACCGCTTGATCTAAACTTCTCAATCCTAATCTTTTACTTGCGATAAAGCCTAACCAATCAGAAACCCAAACTAAGAAGCAGTATCAGCTCCTCCATGCTACCCCTCCCTCTTCCCCTGATACTGCCCTCCCTGAACCTGTCTCATATTCTCGGAAATCCTAGATTTTGTTTACTCAATTCGACCTCCTAAGTGCTATTAACACCCGTGAAGCTCTGAACCTGTGGGTGGTATCTATAATATGACTATGTATAGGTGAAGTCACCATAAATTTAACCAGTTGAGATCGGCAATCTTGGTACGAATATGTCTAGCACATTGGGTAGCATTAACCAGTCATGATCATGTGGGAGGTTACATACTTCTAAATAATTTCACATTAAAGTTAGCCATTATGTGTGTGTGTGTGTGTATTTAACCATTTTTTTACCTATGCACGTATTATAAATACAGTATGAATGATGCTATTGGGGTGGTTGAATCAGGTGGCGGCAGTAGATTGAGAACGGTGATGGTCATGGTAGCAATGGAGACGAAGATATGGGAATCACAGTTTTTAAGGTGTAACAGTCTTTGACCATTTTCCGTAGCAAAGTTAAATGAAAACATCAGTCTCAAATCACGTCAGCACGGTTGGCATGTATTTCGGAGTCTGGACGGTGAAGTGCTTTAGGCTCAAAGCACCAGGCAGTATTAAGGATTTCGCCCAACAACAAATGAATAAATAAACCTACTTGAGACATGAAATCATTTCCTGAACCAAAACGAGAATATCCAGCATGTGAATTCTGGTTTAGAAAGCTTCCTGGAAACCCAGCATGTGCTCCTTGAGTAACATAATCAACAGCATATCCACTCTGAGAAGCCTGTATAGTGTATAGTAACATGACATTTAGAACTGTTGGTGAATGGCACTAATCAAGAAAAAATAACTGTGCTTGTCCAATCGGTCATCCTCAAAAGTTCTTTCATCAAGGAAAATGGAAAAAAATTAAGAGACAATTAGCCTAAGAGTTTCAAGTTCCAACCACCATTTTACCTCTGTGGAGAACTCAGCAACGTTATACATAACATGTGATCCTTGACTTTTGAAATCATCACCCAAGAAATCCTGTTTTGCAGTTGAAACACAACTTTCTAATAAGGTGAAAACAACCAATTATAAGAACATTCCAGCATTCACAAAATAAAATACCTGAGACATGCCACCCATAGAGAAACCATCCTGAAATGTTTGGCTTGATCCTTGGCCTGTCATCTGTGGTATACATCCAAATAAACTCATTACTTAAACCACGTCAATGAAGGATTTTAAAAACTAACAGCTAACAGTAGCTAAACCATACGAACATTAGAAACAAATCCAGGCTGCGATAATGGCCCGCCAACAGAAGGCTGGCTGTTTGGATTCTCTAAAGGAGGGAAGTTGAAAGTGGGCCCTAGACTCCCAATAGGTTGTCGGGAGCTTTGCTGGTGGGAAAGATGACTGCCTATGGGAGAACTGCCACGCCCAGCCCCAAAACCTCTGTTCCCAGGCTGTGGCCCATGAGGAACAGCTCCAACGGGTCCATGAACAGCTCCACGGGTTGGAATAGCATAAGGTTGTGAAAGTGGGGCCCCATGATATGCTGGAAGAGGAACCCTAGGCATAGGATAACCAGCAGGATATAGCCCAGGCTTATGGGTACCATTGGGGGGGCCAGATGGCAAATAAGAACCTGTTTGCCAGAAGAAGAAAAAACTGTCATTCAGAGCAATTGGAAGTAAGTATACTATAAAACAGCAACTCAAAAGAAGATAAGGAAAAGCAAGGAGATTTCTATCTTTGAAACATCTCACTGATTTACACAACATACCCCTAGAGCGACCATTCCTCCTATCAGAATTTGGACTTGACGAGGCAACAGACCCAAAAGCATCAGGCACAATTCCATGTCCACCACCAAAGAAAAGTCTGCGGTCATTATAAATCTTGCACCATACCAACCATAACTTAGTTTCCTTTGAACATTATTCATCATTGTATACCGAAACAAAAAAATATTCACTCATTGCCATACCTTTTTAGGCTTTTGAAACTGAACCATGCTCTGTTTTAAGTTGTTCAAAGGCCCTTCAACCAAGCACTCATGCTCCTTAAGAAACAGAAGGGGGAAAAAGGGAAGAAAAGGAGGAGGGGACGAATTAATAGCTAGCCAGGTAACCTATGATCATAACATTAGAATGCCAGCTCAATCACAACTAGCTCATTTTTAGAGCCTTCTAAGCAGGAAACTCAACATGCAAAAGGAGTGGACATTAGAACTAAAAACAACATACGCAGAATGTCGCCTGATACAAAGATCAGCCAGCAAACATTAACATCCCAACCACAATTCAGTTCAGCCAGAAAGACTTATGCTAAAGAAATCAAGTGATGTGGATACCTTGTAGTGTGTCAATAAACCATTCCACAATGGCTGTTTGCTTAGAACTTTAGGGTTCCCCAAAATGACAATACCATAACGGGCACGGGTGAGCGCAACATTAAGCCTTCGTGGATCATTAAGGAATCCAATACCCTGGGAAAAAAGAGAGTCCGCTATCAAGCATCAAAAAAGTTATCAAGCTGAAAACGAAGGCCATCATGGAGAATGTATTGAGGGTTGTTTGACAATATTGTGTGCTTAAATCTGAGTATATAACTGAAGCTTTCATCATTTGGAATAATAGCACCAGGCAAGTATCGTTTAAATAGAAAACACACAGTCAAATACAGGTATTGCATCAAGTCAAGGAGAGTTGATGTATCACTCCGTGCAGCATACACACAGAGGAAATTCCAAATATAGTTTAAAAGGCAGTTCTTCTTCTCATTTTGATATTAACAGAGCAAGCATTCACAAGCACTTATTTCCAGAGCAGAAACATTAGTATGTGAGTGAATGGGGACAGAAACAGTACAAGCTCTTAAGTGTGTCACTGGGGACAGCATCGTTATAACTTCTAGTATGAGATTATTAACCACCAACCCATTTACAAGCTTTAAGCTTATGCTGTTAGAGAGACGGACAACTGTTGTTATTTATATCCTCAACACTTTGTGTCACTGCAGTAGCCAGACTTTCTACAAGAAAACTCTAAGAAAAATAAAAGACGGTACAAAAGACATCAACCCACCTGATGTTCATTACTCCTCACACAAGACAAAATAATGTAATCTTTCTCCCTTCCTTGGAATGAATCTACACTTGCAACCTGTTTGAAAGGGATATTAAACATGGAATTTCCAAACAAGGATCTAAGTCCACAGTTAGCCTAAGCCATACGCAGATAGTACCTCAATTTCCTTGTAAAGTTGCTGTCGGAGGGCACCATTTCTTGACATATAGTTCACAATATATGCTCGTTGTCCCTCATATGGTGTAATGACCCCAATCTGGAAAAGGATGGATTAAAAATGATTATACAATTAGTCAGAAAAATGCTAAGAAGATAAATAGTCACACCTGACTAGGAACTACACCGCTCCTTAAAAATGTTGTCACAATTTTTTCAACATTAGAAGCCTCAGTCCGGTTCAGATAGGAAGTTCCACTGGCACTTATCTCCTCTTGTCCCATCTACAAGATTAAGATACAGCCTCATAATAAGTTTTGGGGCCACAAAGAGTTATAGAAATGACAGAACCAAGCCTGGTTGCACTTTTCATCAAAAACATCTAATGATTGTGCGGCTAAAAAATACTGTCAACAAAGTCTCCAAGAGAAGTTATCAAGCATAACATTTGAGTATTTTCCACAAGAGCAATAAGCATTTGTCAGAACTTACGAGGATAAATGTCACGCCCCGCCCCACGCACGGCGCCCTATGCGGGCCCGAGCCGGTGCGGCCACGTGCCCACGACGATCCCATCCATCTTTGTACAATATTGTCCGCTTTAGGCGCCCAAAGACCGTAGACTTCCCAGTAGGGTCACCCATCCCTGGACTACCCCAGGATGAGCACGCTTAACTGTGAAGTCCCTACGTTCTTTGGCCCGCCCTCACGGCTTTAAAAGGCCTTGTACAAGTAGGATGGATCATTCTTTATAAATTGTGACCTGCCCCCCCTTTGTGAATGAATAAGGGCCCGAGGTGCCTATATTTATAATGCCAATGTCGTCGGATTTGCAAGTGAATAAGGGTCCGAGGAGCCCAATTCGTAATTCATTACGTGGATAGATGGTTGAAAGTTTGATGGCTTTTGTGTAAAATTTATATGTGGCTGGCCAGTAACTAGTAAGGTCTGAGGTGCTTATGTTTAGCCGAGGTGTGGGAATTTTGGCCCGAGGTGCCGCGATATTCAATTTTTGGTAGTGTAAATGTTGGCATGAATGGATTGGAATTCGGCTGTGCTGTCATAAGTAGCATGTATGAAATTGAATTTTAGGTTACGTGGTGTAGCTTTTATGGGGTGGACTTTCAACATGTGTGGCAGCCGTATAGGTGAAAAAATTATGCATGTGTGTATAGGTGGAAAATTATGCATGTGTGGCGTTGGCAGCAAAAAAGAAAAAGAAAAATTGTTTTTATTGTGACGCTGAATTTATGCCTTAGTGGCGGCTTTGAATTCATAATTTGGTGGCATTGCCTAGTAGTGTTGTGTGGTCATGGACTCTTACTATGTGATACACTTGAAACTGAAGGAAACAAAGAGAAAAGAGAAATAGATGACCATTGTTTATAGGAGGTGGCATTGTGTGAGTTCACAAAATTTCGTTATGGGACAGTAGGATTGGCAAAAATTGGGAGGGGCGTGACAATAAACACCATACTGGACTCCAAAAGCTTGTAAGAGAAAAACATCATACCTGAACATAAAAGAACATTGGACGATTTGGCACAGGCCAAGGAAAATCAATGCCTGGAGATTGCCTTTCATTAATTGTCACGCCATTTTGAAGTGTACCTTCGTAAAAGCTGTTAGAAGGGAATTCCGAAAGGGCTGGATGCATTCGGTATTGTACCTGGAATTCAACAGTACAAGGCAAAAAATGTCATCAGTTCAACATATCGAACCAGCCTATGTCCAGAAACAAAATCAGTTTAGGTACAACGAAAACTGGGAGAACAAAGGGTACAATCCAGAACACTTAATCGTTTGCCCTCAAAAGAGTATGTCGTCACTAGCATTAGCAAGAATAAATTGACGACCATAATCAACGGCATATGCAAAACAAAATGTCCTACAATTTCTTGGACTTAATCAAAAGCAAATCACCAACAATGATCCAAAAGAAAATATCACACAAGCAAAAGCATAACATCGTCGTCACTGGTCTACTCTAAACTGGACTGAATTAGGAGGACACATTACTATATACGTCGGAAGGTAAATATGGCCACTAGACCAACTACACATGCTTGTGCCAATAACTGGACTTTGTCCGATTTGAAAGCTGATGACCAGAGAAGGAGAAACCATGAGGAACATCATGGGATTCACATCAACACAGCCCCAGGAAGGCGTACAGATTTATCAAAAGGTCAATCTTTAAGCTGTTAGATAGGTCAAAATACGTCGCTGGGCCCATTTCCAAACAACTTAAGATTTAAAGAGTAATTGGTAAAATAACATGGCTTTAAAGCTCAAGGTGAGAGAGAGGTCTTGGGTTCAAGTCTCTCCATTGGCATTTGTCACCATTTGCATTCAGATTCTCTCCTCCGTATCATGGTCGTTTTATGCAAGATGTTTCCATGTCCACATGCAAGACGGGGTTGCACGTGAGGGAGGATATGCAATAGCATGATATGCATTCTATGTAGCACGGACACTTCATCAAAGGTCACATACCAGTGTCGGACACCAACATCTCCGGACAAATGTCCAACACTTAAATCTGAAGTGTGTTTTTTTTCTCAACATTTTCAATTTGGACACTCCACGGACACCCCAAAAAATGCTCAGGACTCTCACAAAACAAGTCGGGGTGTTAAACGAAATAGTAGACTCTAATTAGAACTTAGGGAAGTCTCATTTTTTGTTTATTGGTCATAAAGACACCTAAATGCTAAAACACTTTTTCAATTTGGGTAAATGTGATTTAAGGTCTACATGGTGTTACATATTCACCATCAGAGAGTTTTATATGCGTATATTTTAGTAATAGGATAGTATAAAAATAATTCTTAAAACGTGTCATGTGCTCCCATTTTTCAAAATTTACGTATCAGTGTCATGTCTGTTGATCCCACATAGTATACATCGTTGGGCCCAACCCCTAACATCTCAAGCTTTTGGGACAAGTTGTGATCTAACAAAACCAACCGATATAGCTTTGAGAAGGAAAATAAGAGGAATGGAAGATCTATACATGGACCTGCACATCGGGGCAAATAGAAGTTCCATTAAACGTGACATGTACATACATGCATACTAACACAAAAGCCACAAAAATAAAATTCACCTGCAATCTGATTGGTTTCACACCAAGTAGCACTAGCCGTTCAAAGAGAGACTGGGCAAGCCCAGCACGGGCTGCTTTTTTGCACATTATGACTGGGCCAAGCTGACAATGGTCACCTACAAGAACTACCTAAAAGAAAACTCTTCTTAGAAAAAAGATGCAGATGAAATAGACTGGAAAAGACTAAAGAGAATGTAAAGAATAGTTTCAACAACTACCTGCTTCGCTCCAAGAACTAAGGGAATAAGACACTCGGGCTCTGTTGATTGAGTAGACTCGTCAATAAGGACCTATAAATAGACAAAAAGCTTATGTTAACCATAGCGAAAAGTATGGCCTTCCTCCATTGACTGCAAAAAATAGTTCATAAACTGACCTGGCGGAATCTAAAATTAGTCAGCCGAGGATCGCCAGCACCAACACATGTACAACAAATGACATCAGCACTCTGAGATATCTCCCTCTCCGTCGCTCGCTTCAGAGCTTTGTATTTTTTCTCATCACTGCTGGATAATTCTCCTGCAGAAATAACATGTATTAGAAACTTCCCTTAATGCAGAATCCAGGTCATGAAATGCATCTCTCCAATTTCAAATATATATGTGCATGTGAGCAACCGAGCATGCAAGAGAGAGAGAGAGAGAGAAAGAGAGACCCATCCGAAGATGTTAAGTTAGGGTTCACTTTGTTATGTATTTGTTACTTAGGGGTATATTTGTACTTTTACTCTTGTCCATATACATACAAAGTGAGAGAGAAACCTAATTTGGGTTCTCCTTTTTCCCCCAAAATCAAACATAGTATCAGAGCTGTCTCCTGGCACCTTACCATATCACGCTCGTCGACCAACCTGACCCATACGCCGACGAGACCTTCTGACGCCGGCAAGGCTCTTTCCGACTCCGAAGAGTTTTGCTGTCGTTAGGTTTTCTGACCACCAACGACCATACCCAGCATTGCCAGACCTTTGCCAGCCCCTTCTAACCTCGCCAGACCTCCGGCAACTTTACCCAGTTGGTCTTTTGGAGTTTCAAAGCTGTCAGAGCTGACCCATACATTTTCCAGCTACTTTGGCAAAAAACAGAGCTGATTTCTTCACTTTCGGACATCCAAGAGCCATTTCCAGCCATTCCCACCTTGATTCAGACTCAACCCAGCTCGACCAAGGCATTTCGGTGCTCTTTCAGAGCTTGGTTTTCTGTTTTATCACTATTTCGGCAGTCACCACAGTGGTAAGAGTCTTTAACCTGTGTTTTTGGCACTTGAATCTCTGCTCTTAGGGTTGATTTTATCTGGGTTACATCTGTTTAGTGTGGATTGAGGCTGGTTAGTGTTGGGTCTACTGGGTATTGTCTGTTTTGGGTTGTTGTTCCTCTGTTGATATGTCGGAGGATCCCAAAATCGCTTCCACTAGTGCCAAAAATGAGTTGAGTCATGTTGGGACTCTAGACAACTCTTCTTTGGATATTTGCCACATTAAGTTGGATGATTCCAACTATTTGCTTTGGTCTCGCACCTTTACTTTGGCTATCATCGCCCGTGGCTTGTTGAAATTCATTACAGGCCCTGTTTTAAAACCAACAACTGCTGGACCAGAACTTGAGACATGGACGTGGCAAAATGCTTTAGCCATGACTTGGCAACTTAACTCTATGATTCCTACCATTCGCCATACTTTTTTGCTTCTGGACACACCTCATACGATTTGGCTTGTTGTAGCACAAACCTATTCCCAGAAAGGTAATAATGCCTAGGCTTTTGAGTTGAGGAAGAAACTTCGTCGGTTGGATCAACACAATTGATCTCTCGCTGAGTATTATGGTGAATTGCGTGGAGTATGGCCGGAACGTGATTACTATCGGGCTTTTCAAGTTGTTTGCACTGCTGATGCCACTACATTTCACCAGATGGTGGAGAAAGCGCATTTATGATTTTCTTGCTGGTCTTGATATAGAGTTTGACCCGATTCGAGTGCTGGTATAGAAGGAGAGTAGACGAAGTGCGATGGTTCACTCTCCAATTCCAGATCGCTCTGCCTTACTTGCCATTCCCTCTCCACAGGATGGTAAGTCTACCCAAGGTCAGCTTGGTGATAAAAGTGGCTCTGTTGATAAGGAATTGCTCCAGTGTGACTATTGCAACAAAACCAAACATACGAGGGAATTTTGTTGGAAGTTACATGGTCGTCCCTCTCGTGGACGAGGTAGTGGTCGAGAGGGTGGTCCTGTGCATTCTCATGCACATGCTTCGGAGTCTACTATTAACATATTGCCTGACCCTACTGGTACTCGTTTGCAAGCTCCCCTGCCTAATGCTTCCCAAAGTGGTGGTACTCTTACTCAGGGGGAGTTACAAACTCTTAGGCGCTAAATGGCTAGGCTTAACACTCCATCTTCCACAACTTCTACTTCCACTACATCCTCATACTTTGTTTACACAGGTATCCCGGCTAGTGCATCTACTACTTCCTCCTCTCGTCCTTGGATAATAGTTTATGATGCCACCGATCATAGACAGATTGTTCGTCTTTTTTTTACTCATACTTTACATGTTCTAGTAAGGATAAGATTAGAGTAGTTGATGGTTCCCTATCTGTTGTTTCAAGGAAAAGTTCCATCCGCTATTCTCCAACGATTTCTCTTTCTTCAGTTCTCCATTTTCCAAATTTTTCTACTAACCTTCTCACTGTTAGTAGTCTTACTCATTCCTTGAATTGCTCCGTGACTTTTTTTCCTACACATTGTGTCTTTCAGGAGCTGGATACGGGGAGAATGATTGGCAGCGGTAAAGCTCATGGTGGTCTACACTTTTTGGAGTCTGCACCTCGTCCATCTTTTACACCCCGGTCATTGGGTCAAGCTTTTAAAGCAGATACGAGTTCAGCTCTTCCTTTATTGCATCAGTGGCATCGTAGATTGGGTCACCCATCTTTTGGGATTTTAGAAAAACGGTTTCCTACTTTAACTAAGCAACGTACTAGGAGTCAGTTTTTTTGTGAAGCTTGTGAGCTGGCTAAACACAAACGCTCTTTTTATGATCCTGTTAATCAAAGAAGTGATTCCCCTTTTACAGTTATTATGATCCTGTTAATCAAAGAAGTGATTCCCCTTTTACAGTTATCCACTGTGATGTTTGGGGTCCTTCCCCGATTACTTCTACCTCTGGTTATCGATGGTTTGTCACTTTATTTGATTGTTATTCTCGTGTAACTTGGGTGTATTTACTTTGGTCCAAAAATGAAGGTTTTTCATGCTTTAAATCTTTTCATCAGATGGTTCGTACTCAATTTGACACCAACATTATAATCTTTCGTAGTGATAATGGGACTGAGTACCTTGATGGGCAATTTCAGGTATATCTTAACGAGTCTGGCATTCTTTTCCAAACTACATGTGTTGGCACTCCACATCAGAATGGGATTGTTGAATGCAAAAATCGTCACCTTGCTAAGGTAGCCCATTCTCTCTTGTTCACGATGAATATTCCGAAATTTTATTGGGCCGACTCTATTCTTACTGCAGCTTATCTTAACAATCGCATGCCATCTAGTGTTCTCCAGTTTAAAATTCCTCCTCAGTTTCTCCCTCGTAGTTCTTCGGTCTCTTCCCTTTCACCCAAAGTTTTTGGTTGCGTGTGTTTTGTCCATCTCCTAAACATCCTCGTGGCAAGTTAGATCTCAAGGCTCGTAAATACGTTTTCCTTGGCTATTCCCCTACCCAGAAGGGGTATAAATGCTATGACCCTCACTCCCGTAAACATTTTGTTTCTATGGATGTCACTTTTTGGGAAACAACTTCATTACCCTCTCTCCACTACATCTCTTCAGGGGGAGAATAATATGGAGGAAGAGATGTTGACATCCCATAATCAGGAGCCATGGTCTTACTTCCCAATACCTAGTTATGGTGAGGGGGAGAAGGAAAACTCTAGGAAAGAACCTATATCTGACGAAAGAGCAGAACATGACATGAGTGGCCAAGATGTTGATGACGATAGCCTTTACCCGCAAAGGTTGCCTAACTTGCAGAAGTTTTCTCGATGAAAAAAGAGACAGCCTGCTTGCCTGTGCAATGTCACCTTGCCAATCACTATCACCTACTCCAGCTTCAATTCCAGTTTCTAATTCTTCGGTTGACTCATCTTGATGCTCCTGTTGCTCTTAGAAAAGGAGTTAGAACATGTACTCAACATCCCATCTCACAATTTGTTTCATATGATTGTTTATCTCCTTCGTATCGTGCATTTGTTTCTTCTCTCTCTTCCATATCTATCCCACAGAGTTGGAAGGAAGCACTCATAATACCTAAGTGGAAAAAAGCTATGATAGAGGAGATTGTTATTAGAGATGAGGAAAAGTGTATAGGGTGTTAATGAACCCTTACACATATACCTTTATTTATATTACTCTGGAGAGTTACACATACATAAGATAGACGATGTGGGACAAACCCACTTTCTCTAATAAACACTTCTAACACTCCCCCTCAAGCTGGAGAATAGATATCACAAATTCCCAGCTTGTTACATAAAAATTCTAAACGAGGTTTAAATAGTGATTTGGTAAAAACATCTGCTATCTGAGCACCTGTGGACACAAAAGGCATAGCCAACACACCAGCATCAACCTTCTCTCGAACGATATGACAATCTACCTCAATATGTTTGGTTCTCTCATGAAACACAGGGTTCGAAGCGATATGTATTGCCGCCTGATTGTCACAATACATAGGAATGGGTAACTGCACCCGAAATCCCAGCTCCTTAAGAAATGATCTCAACCAAACAACTTCACATGTAGTATGAGCCATGGCACGATACTCTGCTTCTGCACTAGACCTTGCAACAACTGTCTGTTTCTTACTTTTCCAGGTAACTAAGTTGCCACCAACAAATGTACAGTAACCAGTTGTTGAACGTCTATCAGAAGGTGACCCTGCCCAATCTGCATCAGTAAATGCCTCAACACGCAAATGACCATTGGAACGGTAAAATAAACCACGTCCAGGATGAGCCTTAAGATACTTCACAATACGAATACAAGCTTCCCAATGTGGAAGACGAGGAGCAGACATAAACTGACTCACCATACTAACAGCAAATGAGATATCAGGACGTGTATTGGTAAGATAATTTAACTTACCAACCAAACGACGATATTGGTCTGGATGAGGAAATTCCTCCCCCTGATCAACGCAAAGTTTGACATTAGGATCCATTGGAGTCTCCACAGGTTTGGCTCCCAGCAAACCTGTCTCCTCTAGAATATCCAACACATATTTCCTCTGGGACAAACTAATCCCATCCTTTGACCTTGCTACCTCAATACCCAAGAAATATCGTAGCTTACCCAGGTCTTTAGTGTGAAACTGACTATGTAAGAACTGTTTCAACTCACCAATCCCTTTCTGATCATCTCCAGTAATAATAATGTCATCTACATAGACAATGAGCAATACTTTCCCTCGAGCCGACATAAGGGAAAACACAGAATGATCTGATTGACTTCGATGCATGCCAAATCTCAAAATAGCCTCACTAAACTTGCCAAACCACGCTCGAGGAGATTGCTTAAGTCCATAAAGTGCCTTGCGAAGACGACATACCTTATGATGCTCCCCCTGAGCAACAAACCCAGGTGGTTGCTCCATATAGACTTCCTCCTGGAGATCGCCATGGAGAAAGGCATTTTTGACATCAAGCTGATACAACGGCCAGCCAAGAGTGGCGGCAAGAGAAATAAGAATTCGCACAGAGCCAAGCTTGGCAACAGGAGAGAACGTTTCGGAATAATCAACACCATAAGTTTGGGTGTAGCCTTTAGCAACCAGGCGAGCTTTGTGACGCTCAATAGTGCCATCAGGTAGATACTTGACAGTATAGACCCAACGACAGCCAACAGTAGATTTCCCAGCAGGAAGAGTAACCAACTCCCATGTGCCATTAGTATGAAGAGCAGACATTTCATCCGCCATAGCTGTCCGCCACTCAGACCGAGATAATGCCTCCTGAACAGTTTTAGGAACAAAAACGGAGGAAACAGTAGTAGTGAAAGCACGAAGGGATGGAGAGAGATGAGTATAAGAGAGAAACCGAGAAATAGGATGAGAAGTGCTAGAGAGATTAGAAAAACCATATTTTGCCGGGGGACGACGATTCTCACGAGTCGGATATCGAGGAGCAGGTGGATCCGGCGACGGGGGAGAAGACGGAGATGTGGGCACTGAGAGTTCGCCAGACTGGAATGGCTCTGTAGGCGGAGGTGGTGCCTGAGGCGGTGGCGGTGCTGATGCTGGGAAACGACGAACATATACCTGCAAAGGTTGGGGTGAAACAGTGCCAGTAGGAACAGCCATAGGTAACACAGACTCGAGTGTAAGAAGATCATTGATAGCAACAGGGTCCGAATAATATGGTAAGGACTCATTAAACGTGACATCAGCACACACAAAGTGACGACGTAAAGTAGGAGAGTAACATCGATAGCCTTTCTGGGTGTGTGAGTATCCCAGAAAGATACACCTAAAAGACCGAGGATCAAGTTTACTCCTATCAGGATCAAGAGCATGAACATAACTGGTGCACCCAAAAACTCGAGGGGGTAAAGAGTGGAGAGGCCGACCGGGAAACAAGACCGTATGAGGAACCTGACCACCTAAGACCGTAGAGGGCATACGGTTGATTAGATAACATGCAGTGAGAACGGCGTCACTCCAATATGACTTAGGAACCTGCATTTGAAATAATAAGGCACGCATAACCTCGGACAAGTGCCGAATCTTGCGCTCAGCAACTCCATTTTGTTGTGGAGTCCGAGAGCACGACGATTGGTGAATAATGCCATGATCATCGAAAAAATGAGAAAGAATATGGTGAAAATATTCACGGGCATTATCGGAACGAAATATCTTAACACAAGTATCAAACTGATTTTTGACTTCCATGTAAAAAGTTTTAAAAACAGATTTCAATTCAGACCGCTCTTTCATTAGATAAAGATATGTAAGACGAGAAAAGTCATCCACAAAAATAACATAATACTGAAAACCAGAAACACTAGGCACATGAATAGGCCCCCAAATGTCTGAATGAACTAACTGAAAAGGACGCAACGCACGACGCTCAAGCCTAGGTAAAAAAGTGACTCTACGGTGTTTACTAAACTCACAGACCTCACAAACCAACTTATTAATGGAACGACAGGAAGGCACAAGGTGCTTCAAACTCTGAAGAGAGGGATGACCAAGACGACAGTGCTGTTGGTATGGAGACTCTGATGTCTGAAGAGCTACAGGCTGAGAAACAGTCAAGTAATATAAGCCACCTCGCTCAATGCCCCCACCAATCTTCCTCCCCGTCTTGAGATCCTGAAAAACACAGCCATGAGGAAGAAATGTGACTGAACAATTTAAAGATTTTGTAAGACGGCTCACAGACATAAGATTAAACGGAAAACGAGGAACATGTAATACAGATGATAAAGTAAAAGAGGAAGTGACAGGAACTGAACCGAAGCCAGTAACAACAGTGGTAGAGCCATCGGCTAAGGTGACATGAGATGTTTTACCAACCGGTTGGTGATCAAAGAAAGCAGATGTACCAGTCATATGATCTGTGGCTCCTGAGTCAATAACCCAAGGAGAGGAAGAAGAGGAGGCAACACAAGCAACGGATGAACCGGTCTGAGCGAGCGTAGCAGTAGAGGATCCTGTCGCAGCCTGAAATGACAAAAAACGTTGGTACTCCTCGGCTGAAATAGCCACATCGGCAGAGGATTGAGTAAACTGTTCAGTATCCTGAGAGATAGTAGCCTGATAAGCCTGGGGAAAGCCGTGAAGGTTATAACAGAACTCCACCGTATGATTTGTTCCCCAACAATGAGTGCAAAATCTTGAATCACGGCCGCGACCGCGGCCACCTCCCCCTGATATGCGACCCCCACGATTATCAAAACCAGAGTCACGGCCACCAAAGCCACGACCACGACCAAAACTACGGCCTCCAGAATCACGACTACGGCCTCCAAACCCAGAATCACGGCCACCAAAGCCACGACCACTCACCCCATAATCGCGGCCACGACTACTAAATCCAGAATCACGACTGCGACCGCGACCATGGCTGACAGACAAAGCAGAGCTGTCAGAAATAGCGGAAGACAAAGCAGAACGACCAGAAGTCGGTGCAGAAATAGACGATGACTGTCGGAGACGACTGAATACCTCGCTGAGCGGAGGTAAGTCACGATTTCCCAAAATCTGATTACCCACAGGGCCAAAAGTGGATGATGCACCGGATAAAAAACGAGTAACCCTCATACGTTCACGCTGGCGCCGTATAACCTGAATATCAGCAGTAAGTGGCTCACATATATCCAATTCATTACAAATGCGCCGAAACTTAGCATAATATTCCTCAAAAGAATCATCACCCTGAGATATATTAAAGAAAGACTGATGAAGATCATATGTGCGACGGAGATTGTCGACACCTGAATACAACTCCTGTGCCTGTGTCCACACCTCTCTAGCTGTATCACAGAACATCAGCGTACTAGCAACCTGTTCCGTCATACTATTCCATAATTCTGAACGAACACGGGCATCAACAGCTTTCCATGCCCTATATGTAGGTTCAGCAGTAGCAGGAGGCTCATCAGTCAAAAAAGAGTCCTCAGACTGACCCATATAATACACCTCAACAGCTTTAGCCCAAAGAACATAATTGCCCCCATTTAATGGTGTGGAGGTAATAGGGCGCCTCTCGCGAGACCAAGAACCACTTGATACGCTACCAACAATAGTAGAATTAGAGCTAGAAACAGTACCAGAATCAGAATCCTTCTTCTCAGACATTCTACCGAACAATGGAAGGGTAACAACCAATAACTAGCAAATAACCAATACACAACCAAAGCAAAATACCAATAACTATTGATCAACAAAATCAACTAATATACTAACATCGAACCGGTCACCAGGCTGGATAGATACCCAATATCAACAACCCCAACATAACATATTCTTCACAACCACTAGTCCACCACATGACAGCGATACTTGACAAGAACAGTATAGAAAATAGTTACCAGAATGAGAGAAACATCAACAGAAATTGCAAAAACGAGAAAACAGGGCCTGGTGATGCATGCCAGTGCATGAAGATGGTCGCCAAAACAGGGATGAACAGTAACTGTAAGGTGATGAACAGTAACGTAGGTGAACAGTACTCGGTGAACAGTACCCCGTGAACAGTCGCGATGAACAGTAATCGTGAACAGTGCGATGAACAGTACCCGTGAACAGTGCGCGGTGAACAGTATGCGGGAACAGTACAGTGAACTAGGATTAGGGTTAGGGTTAAGGCAAAGGCTAGGGTATGGTTTAGGATTAAGGTTAAGATGGTGGTGTATTAGGATTGTGGTGGTTTAGGATTAGGGTTAAGGTTAAGCTTTGATACCATGTTATTAGAGATGAGGAAAAGTGTATAGGGTGTTAATGAACCCTTACACATATACCTTTATTTATATTACTCTGGAGAGTTACACATACATAAGATAGACGATGTGGGACAAACCCACTTTCTCTAATAAACACTTCTAACAGAGATGACAGCCTTGAAAAAGAATGGCAACTCAGAACTAGTGTCTCCTCTGGAGGGAAAGAAATCAATGGGTTGTAAATAGGTGTTCACAGTAAAATATAAAGCAGATGGAACGGTCAAGAGATACTAGGCGAGACTTGTTACTAAGGGCTTTACTCAGACATACGGTATCGACTATGAGGAAACCTTTGCTCCCGTAGCAAAGATGAACTCTATTCGAACTTTGCTCTCTTGTGTTGCTATTTTGAATTGGCCTCTTCAACAATTTAATGTAAAAAATGCATTTCCTCATGGTGACTTAGAAGAAGAAGTGTACATGGATATACCACCAAGTTTCTCTTCCTCTGTTACTAAAGAAAAGGTGTGTAAATTGAGAAAAGCCCTCTATGGATTAAAGCAATCACTTAGAGCTTAATTTGACAGATTTCTCAAAGCTATGTTGAGATTTGGATACAGGCAGAGTCATGCAGATCATACTATGTTCATCAAGGGAGGTAATGATAAGATTGTTATTCTTATTGTCTATGTGGATGACATAATCATGACAGGCAATGATTTTGATGAAATACTCAGTCTTAAAGCTCGCCTTGCTCAAGAGTTCGAGATTAAAGACTTGGGATCTTTGAGATACTTTCTTGGGATGGAAGTGGGCCGATCTGAGGAAGGTATTTTTATCTCCCAAAGGAAGTATATTCTTGATCTTTTGGAAGAAACAGGCATGTTGGGATGCAAACCTACAGACTCTCCCATTGAGGCTAATCATCATCTTAGTGGAGATATTGGACAGCATACAGATAAGGAAAGATATCAGAGACTTGTGGGCCGTCTGATTTACTTATCTCATACTAGACCAGATATTTCATATGTCGTTGGAGTTGTCAGCCAATTTATGCATGAGCCACGTACAGTACACCTGGATGCAGTTTACCGTATTTTGAGATATCTCAAATCGGCTCCAGGTAAAGGAATTTTGTTCTCCAATCATGGTCACCTAAGGTTGGAAGCCTTTACTGATGCAGACTGGGCTAGTTCAATGGATGATAGGCGCTCTAGCTATTGCACCTTTTTTTGTCGAAATTTGGTTACTTGGCACAGTAAGAAGCAATCAGTTTTATCTTCAAACCCATCAAAAGAGACGGCGGATTCAAAAAAAGTAGGGAGCAAAGTTAGTAAAGGGGTGAGGGAGATAAGAAGGCTACAATGTTCCGTTAATTATGAGGGACGTAATAAAAGGAGAGAGAGGGGTAGTGAAATGGTGGAAGGAACTAATCTCTTGTCTTTCTATGAAGATCAAAATCCTTAGTTGGAATGTGAGAGGATTAAATGCGAAGGAAAAGAGGATGATAGTTAAATCATTGTTACAAGAGTGGAAGGCGGATGTGGTTTGTCTTCAAGAGACTAATTTAAAGGAGGTTTCTAAGGAAAGCATTAAGGAGTTGTGGGGAGGTCGTTCGGTGGAATGGATCCACTTGGATGCTTGTGGGGCAGAGGGGGGGTTTTGTTGATGTGGGACAGTAGAGTGGTGGAGAAAGTTGATGAAGAGTTTGGCTTGTTTTCGGTATCGTGTTTGTTCAAGACTGTGGAGAATGGAAATGAATGGGCTTTTACAGGAGTTTATGGGCCAGTGACCAATTGTTATAGGGAGGATCTGTGGGATGAACTTTCGGCGGTTGCATTTAGATGGGATGCGCCGTGGTGTGTGGGAGGAGATTTTAATGTTGTTCGTTTCCAACACGAAAGATTGGGGTGTACCTCTACCTCTCGTCACATGAGAAGATTTTCTGATTTTATTAGTGATCTGGAGCTTGTTGACCCACCTCTCAGTGGGAGCAGATTCATGTGGTTTAGAAATCAGGAGGTTAGATGTATGTCCCGCATTGATCAGTTTTTGTTCTCTTCTTCTTGGGAGGAGCTTTGTCCAAAGGTGATTCAGTGCTCTCTTCCAAGGCCTATTTCAGATCATTTGCCGATCCTTTTAAATAGTGGAGGGATTCATCGTGGAAGAATTCCGTTCCAATTTGAGAATATGTGGTTGTTGTCAGATGGTTTTGTGGATAAGATGGGCATTTGGTGGAACAGTTATTCGATCTCTGGGAAGCCGAGCTTTGTTCTAGCTAAGAAGCTCAAATTGTTAAAAGAGGATTCGCAAAAGTGGAATTCCGAAGTCTTGCGAAAGTGGAATTCCGAAGTCTTTGGGTTGCTGGGGAATCAAAAGGCTAAGGTGGTTGAAGTCATTCGCAAGATGGACTTGGAGGAACAAGTGCGTGCTTTAACAAATGCGGAGAAGGTCCTAAGGAACGAGGCCAAAGAAGAATTCAGTAAAAATTGCAAAGTATGAGGAAATCAGTTGGCGTCAAAAGTCAAGAAATTTGTGGTTAAAAGAGGGAGATAGAAATACTCGATTCATTCACAGAATGGCCAATTGTAATAGGAGAAAGAACTTTATTGGAAAGATCAGGATTGGCAATAGTACTTTGGAGGAGGAAGAGGAGATAAGAACAGGTATTGCTAACTTCTATGCCAGTTTGTTCAAGGAGGAGGGAGTGTATCGGCCTCAAGTTGATAATTTGGAGTTCAACTCTATCTCGGGGGAGGAGGTTCATTGGTTAGAAAGACCATTTGAGGAATCAAAAGTTCTTCTTGCTCTTAAATCGTTGAATGGAGATAAAGCGCCCGGTCCAGATGGTATGTCTTTAGCCTTTTTTCAACATTGTTGGGGAGTGGTGAGAGGGAAAGTGATGGGCATGTTCCATTATTTTTGGAGGTTTGGAGAGTTTGAAAAGAGTTTGAACGCGTCTTTTGTGGCCTTGATTCCGAAAAAAGGAGGCACGGAGGACATCAAGGACTTTAGACCTATCAGTTTATTTGGGGGAGCGGATAAGTTGTTGGCTAAAGTGATGGCAATTCGTTTGAAGAAGACGGTAGGAAAGGTTGTGTGCGAAGCCCAAAATGCTTTTGTCGAAGGTAGGCAAATTCTTGATGCATCCTTGGTTGCTAATGAGTGTGTGGATTCGAGATTAAAGAGCGGAATTCCTGGTATCTTGTGCAAGTTGGATATTGAGAAAGCTTATGATCATGTAACTGGGACTTTTTGATCTATATTATGCAACAAATGGGATTTGGAGAGCGGTGGAGGAAATGGATAAAATTTTGCATCTCATCTATTAGCATGTCAGTCTTGGTGAACAATTCTCCAGCTGGTTTCTTTTAGACTTCTAGAGGATTGCGTCAAGGCGATCACCTTTCCTCCCTCCTTTTCATTTTGGTCATGGAGGTACTTCGTAGAATGATTCGGAAAGCAGTTCTAGGGGGATTCTTGAAGGGTGTTGAAGTTGGGAGGGCAGACAGTGTGGGGTTGATGGTCTCTCATATTATTTATGCCGACGATACGCTCGTGTTTTGCAATGCGGAGGCAACACAAGTGGGCTATCTCAGATGTATTCTTTTATCCTTTGAGGCTGTCAGGCCTTAAGGTGAATTTGGGGAAGTCAGAAATGATTCCGATTGGGGCAGTTGAGGATATTGGTGCTCTTGCTCAGATTTTGGGTTGTAGGGTGGCGTCTCTCCCATTGGTGTATCTTGGTTTGCCTTTGGGATCATCTTTCAAATCTAAGTCTGCGTGGGATTCGGTTGCAGAAAGATTTGAGAAGAGAATGGCGTGTTGGAAACGCCAATATATGACAAAAGGAGGTAAAGTTATTTTGATTAAAAGCTCCCTTTCAAATCTACCCACTTATATTATGTCATTGTTTACCATTCCGGTTTCGGGGCGAGGAGGTTAGAAAAGATTCAAAGAGACTTTCTTTGGAACGGCGTGGAGAATGAGGTCAAATATCACCTCGTTGACTGGGATACAGTTTGTGCTCCCATTAGAGATGGAGGATTGGGTGTGAGGCGCTTAAAGTCTTTCAATCATGCTTTGTTGGGCAAATGGCTTTGGAGATTTGCGAGTGAAAGGAAGCGATGGTGGAGGAAAGTAGTTGCTGCGAAATATGGTTCCGGATGGGGAGATCGGTCGTCCTTGGGTGTGAGATCGCCTTATGGGGTGTGGAAGGGGATTATGAATGGGTGGGATGCCTTCGTAAAGAACACCGATTTTTTGGTTTGTGATGGGAGAAGGGTAAAGTTTTGGGAGCATGTGTGATGTGGGGAAGTGACCTTGCGGGAAGAGTTCCCGAATATTTATAGTTTGGCTAGCGACACAGATGTTAATGTTTCCGAGTATCTCTAGCTTCATGAAGGAGTTGCGGTTTGGGACATCCGTTTGCGAAGGGATGTGAATGAGTGGGAGGAAGGGGCTTTGATGGCGTTACTTTTTAGAGTGTATGGTCTCCAAAGACTGGGAGGAGGAGAGGCTGAAATTCGGTGGAATTTATCCAAAGATGGCTCCTTTCGGGTGAAATCCTATTATGAATATTTTTTTGGAAGGGATACTTCTTTTCCTTGGAAAGCAATCTGGAAGACGAAGGTGCCTTTAAAGGTGAGTTTTTTTGTTTGATGTGCAGCTCAAGGCAAGATTCTTACCATTGATAAATTGATCCGAAGGCAGAGAATCATTGTCAATTGGTGTTGTATGTACAAAAGAGATGCGGAGTTGGTTGATCATCTCCTCATTCATTGCCCGGTGGCTTGGGAGCTTTGGACTATGGTTCTTTCTTGGTTTGCTATGCGATGGGTCATGTCGATGGAACTCTTAATCGCTTGGAGAGGTGCAAAAGTTGGAAAGAGGCGGAAGCAAGTTTGGTTTTTGATCCATCTTTGTCTAATGTGGATCATTTGGCGGGAAAGAAATTCGAGATGCTTTGATGGGGTGGAAAAACCTTTATATAGAATCAAAAGTTTTTTGGTGAATAGTTTGTTTAGTTGGGACAAGAGAGAATGTGATCCTTCTCTTCACCAATTTTTAGATTGGTTTGAGCTTTTCTTTTCTCTTGGAAGTGTATAGGGCCTTTTTGTCTCGTGGCCTTTTAGTATACGGGTGGCATTCCGTTAATGCCTTCATCTATATAATTATTTACTTATCAAAAAAAAAAAGAAGCAGTCAGTGGTAGCTAGATCAAGTGCAAAAGCTGAATATAAGGCTATGGCTCATGGCGTGTGTGAGCTTTTATGGCTCCAAACCTTGTTGAAGGATTTGGGGATCTCTGATGGTAGTCCTATGAAGCTTTATTGTGATAACAAAGCGGCTATAAATTGCTCATAATCTTGTGTAGCATGATAGAACGAAGCATATAGAAATTGATCGGCATTTCATTAAGGAGAAGCTGAGCAAGGGTTTGATATGTATGCCGTTTGTAAGGTCTGAGGACCAATTAGGTGATATATTTACGAAGGGACTTAGTAGTAAGATCTTTCACCCTATTGTGTTCAAGTTGGGCTTGATAGATATCTTTGCACCAACTTGAGGGGGAGTGTTAAGTTAGGGTTCACTTTGTTATGTATTTGTTACTTAGGGGTATATTTGTACTTTTACTCTTGTCCATATAAATACAAAGTGTGAGAGAGAGAAACCTAATTTGGGTCCTCCCTTTTCCCCCAAAATCAAACAAAAGATTAACCTACACCTCAATTTGGAAGCAGAAAACGACTTCTTGATCCATAACATCATGGCTCATGCCTTACAAACTAGCAACCAAACCTAATTCAGTAAAACAAACCTAGAACTTGTACAGCAAAGAAAGCATATGATATGCTTCAAAAATGGAAACACAGCCTTGCAGCGGAATGCAATCATGCTCAGTGAACTGGTAGATATTCAACTGTCAAGATGGTTAAACTACCTCCCCCAAACTGCCACCCAAACCAAAGAAAACGTTTTTGTTTCTTTCAGTTCCGTAGGAGATTGTGTGCTATGAATGATAGAGTCTTCAACCAATCCTCAAGTTAAAATTCATCCCTAGTGTAATGAACTATAAGCTACCTTGTATGAGTGTACACATCATTTTGTAGTTCTCAAAAGGGAAGAAAGGAAACATGTTCCCACCACTCTCAAAAGTTCTTAGTTAAAAACACCAAATCTATCTGTAACTGTTGTCACTATACTGTTGTAAATAATTATAGCAGCATGCACAAATGTCTATGGCCAATAAATCACAAGTAAGAGCAGCAGTTGACGCAAATCAAACTAATAAGCATGGACTGATATTGCTTTTGATAGAGAACCAAATATGCATCACTTTCGTCAAAGATGCAGCAAAAGAAAATAACATCAATGTGGCGTCATGCAAGTATCCATTGCTTCGAATCTCTGGGTGTTTGTATATAGTAAAGATCTGTTGCTCAGTATTAAAGAAGTTTACCCCATAAGATTAAGAAGATTTGCATCCATTGCCGATTATCTTTCCTTTAATGAGGGGGTTATAGTTTGGGACATTCGCTTGAGAAGGCAAGTCGAGACGGGGAGGAAGAGGAAGAGGCTCTTTTTGCTAGAGTGTATGGTATGCAAGGAATAGGAGTAAGGGGAGGACGAGATGCATTGGAAATTGTCTAAATCTGGATGCTTTCAAGTGAAATCTTTTTATCAAGCGTTAGGTGGAGGTGGGAATGTTTCTTTCCCTTGGAAAGCGATTTGGAAGACAGTGGGGCCGCTTAAGGTGAGTTTTTTTGTTTGGTGCGCGGCTCAAGGCACGATTCTTATTATCGATAATTTGATTCAGCGGCAGAGAATCATTGTTAATAGGTGTTGCATGTGTAGAAGGGATGCAGAGAAAGTGGATCATCTTCTCATACATTGCCCGGTAGCTTGGGAACTTTGGTCCGTGGTGTTTTCTTGGTTTGGTTTAAAATGGGCCATGTCAAGGAATGTTATGGAACTCTTAATTGCTTGGAACGGAGCTAGAGTGGGCAAGAGAAGGAAGCGTTTATGGACCATGATCCCTCTTTGTTTGATGTGGACTATTTGGTGTGAAAAGAATTCGAGATGCTTTGAAGAGATTGAAAAGCTTTTGTTTAGAATCAAAAGCTTTGTGGTTAATAGCTTGTATAGTTGGGACAAAGGGAGATTGTAATCCCGCTATTGATCAGTTTTAAGATTGGTTCGAGCTTTTTTTTGTCAGGTAGGAGCAATGTATAGGGCCTTTTTGTGGTGGTGGCCTTTTGTATACGGGCGGCATTCCCTTAATACCACATTTTTAATATAATTACCTACTTATCAAATATATATATATATATATATATATATATATATATATATTTGCATGGTCGGTAGTCAATACCTTGTCAGCTATACTCTTTTTGCTATTGTTTTAATGGCTTTTGTTGCTTTTTTGGTGTTTCGTTCAGAGTTCCTCATTAAAGATCAAAAGGCTGGGAGTAGGTTGATATTTTGCAAGTAGCAGCATTAGGAGAATTCACATTCTATCTTTGAAGCTCTCTCGTGCATTTCTTCTCCTATTGCACAAGAAGCTCTCTTATGCATTTCTTCTCCTATTGTACCAGTTTCTTGTTTTGATGTTTTACGATGAATGAAATCTTCCTTCGTTGATCCAAATAAGATTTGGAAGAAGATAAATGAGAAGAATAATAATTTGGCAGCAGTGCATCGGGCAATACCTTCTTTTTGTGAGCCTATGGCATATGTCGTGCATTGATCTTAGAGGCTTTGGTTTTAATGCCAAAGCCTCCATAGATATGTTGATTGTGTGGTCCTTTGGGTAGTATGGTCCCAAAAGAAATGCTAGGGTGTTTGAGAAACTTGAAGATATACGGGTTTTGCAATAAAACTTGTTATTTAGCTTCTTTTCGGGTTTTGACGTCGCCCCCTTTCCGAAGGAATCATTCATTTGTCATTTTTTACGGATACATATACCACATGCAAGATATCATATTTCCGTTTCCAATGCTTTTTCCTTCGCTTACGATAGACTTCTTGTCTCCTTTTTCTTCTTGTACTTTTTCCCTTCTTTCCTAACTAATGATTTTCTCGTTGCCACTGATTAAAAAAAAAACATGAATAATAGAGATGCTTCCAACCTTCATTTTGGAGAATCACAGATCCGATTTTTGGTGAGGCAAATTTTTACATGAAACAAGCTCCTAAGTCCTAACATTAGTGAGTTCTTAATTGCTCATAGGGGAGATGTCTTGTGTTTAATGTCTTTTTGTGCAGTTCTTAATAGTTTTGTGGGCATTTGATGTACACTGCCTCAGCACCAGAAAGAAACTGATTCACATAAATGAGTCCAAATCGAGAACAGAAAACCACACAACCACAAGCAAGTCACTGGAACTCACCTTGTTCATCTTTCAGTTGCTGTAACTTGTGAAGTTCACTCTTTTCAGATGTGTCAAGATGACAAACCTGCAGTAAACAACTGTAAGATGCATAATGCTCAAACACAGAACCAATATTACATAAGACTTGAAACAACTAAAAAATAAACAAACCTGATAGTGAAGGGTTAAATGCTCAACAGGGGAACTTACGGCTTCCCTTGATTTTGCACAGAGCCTAACAACCTGTTTTCATCAAAGTAACAAATATTAAAGTCATGAGCAAGGGAACACCAAGTAATGAGCAAAGATAAGTAACAAGATGTAGAATTCAACCAGAAGATGAAAGGGATTCAATTTGGTTTGTAGTTATCCAACAATTTAAAATTCATGAACTATTCAGTGTTTTCTTCAAACCAACCTCCAACCAATAACAGGGGGATTCATCACTTTGGAAGATAATCACCACTAAAAGTTGAAAATGAACAGAAATCAAGCTATACGGCATTTCTCTTTTACAACTGCACCTGTGACGCTAGATAGGCTCACAAAAACTGTTGGGTGGGAAGAAAACTTCCAATAAAAGATCACAAGTTCCCCCACCCAAATAAGGACAAAATATGAATGGCTTAAGTACAGATAAAAAAATTTTAAAAAAAAGTCATAGAAAACTCCACCACAAGTCATGCTTTTTTTCACAGGGGGGTGAGGTGTGGAACCAATCAGAGGGGATGAGTTGACACTTTACTTTGGGGTTCTAAAGCACAAGGTAGAATGTAAACCTTTCTTTTATTTCTCACAGTTTAAATTTCTTAAGTCATCAAATGAGAAATTAGAGAATCACATCATGACAAGGCTCTCATTGAGCTGAAGTGTTAATCACATAAGACTGTAAGCCCATGTCTCAACTCTAGGTTTTACTTCATCAAATAACCCACATTTAACAGGCTCAAGTTCAACTCTTACGTGCTTGTAACATGTAGCAGGTTTACCAATAGTAGGGCAAGCAGTGAGCTCATTTCCCCCTCCTCGTCAGTATAAATGTGTAGAAATTCTCCATAAATAGGAGCCTCCTTCTTACTAGTTACCCTGAAAGCTCCCGTTTCAGATAGGAAGTACCTGTCTTGCTCCAACGTGGAAAAGGGACACCATTGCAGAAACAGGGCCTCGCCCTAAGTCTGCAGATAAGGCAACTGATGGTACTTCTTCTATGTGCAACAAGACTGCAAATGCAACATTGATAACTTCCTAGAAGCTCTGATTCTTACACGCCTAATATTATTTGAAGAACATCAGATTATTTCACACATCATCTTTGTGGTGAATTACTTTCCAAAATTTATATACATCTAAACTCTTCTTCCAAGACATTTGTGTTTTCGTCTGCCATAGAGCCCTATTGAGATTAATTCCCTATGACATCAGAACTTTCCAGGAGAAAGCAATGAAAATTGAAAACTATCATCCAAACTCATTGAGGAAAGGAGAACCATCACAAGTGACTAGGGGCCATGGTAAGAATCCAGATTTATAAACTATAAGGAACAACCAACTCAACAATTTAGATATTCTTTCAATTTCTTGATCACTTTCTCAAGCTCATCTTCATCCAAATTCACACAAGTGGAGCTGAAGCCCAAACATTTCCACATTGGAGCTCATGCAAGTTCAAGCAAAAATTACACCCAAGCTAACTGAACAAAGCCCAAATACCAGGTACATGGCTTAGCTCTGTACATTTACAGCTTTAACTTCAACTAGTGGTAAAATCAATTACAAGTTCAAACCTGAATCATAATAGTGAGAAACATACACTAAACCAAATACACAATATCATACAACAACCAAGGACAGTGAGGCTGTAAATAATGTCAAGTATTTTACCTTCAAACCCGTGGCACTGATCTTTTCAGCTAGTTGATCAACAGCCACATTACTGGGAGCACAAACCAAAACCTGACAGACGCATATTATCACAAAAACGGCATGCAAGGAGATAATATTTCCAAAATTTGCAAGTGAAATTACCTGACCCTGGCCTTGTTTAGCCATATGATAAACAATTGCTGCGGAAGTCACAGTTTTCCCGGTACCAGGTGGACCTTGAATCAAACTTACTGGCTTTTGAAGGACACTTTTTACTGCAAAAATCTACCAATAGTTGAAGAAGGTCAAAACCCTCAGAAAAAGAGCACAACATCCCAAATATTGAAAATGCAAAAGAAAGAACTAGTTAAACACTGTTTTGCACATTCTTAGGTAATTAAGAATGATATTATCATTACTGAACAAAATCAAATTGGAAGGTTACAAAATTTACAAAACTTTAAGGTTAAGAAAAGCAAGGAAACTGAAAGGAATATGAAGTTATAATTACAGAGACACTCCGAAAAACAAGGAATGTGACAATCCAGTTGAAGAGGGTGTTTTGACATCCCTCGATAATTTTCAAAGTTGATTGAGGATGTTGAATCATCAAAATTACAAACATAATGAAGTATAAACATCGAGCAAAGGCTACGGGCAGTTTTCCTTAATTTAGTTTTGAAGCATCGTAATAAAAGTTAGAAAACTCATAATGGGCTATGTTGATGTTACACAGACTCTTCAAATTTTGTTGGATACGGGTGTCAATGCAACACAACACATGAACAAGTGTATAGGTGTGGGATTCCTACGAGATTGTCGATTAAACATCTATAATATATAAAAAAAAAATCAAGAAAATAACAGACAAATCCACATCACCCTCTTTGCATCTCACATTCTTTTCTTCTTCCACCATTCCACTTTCTCAAGTCACTCATTATTGCCTACCACTTCTCTCATTTCTTTGCCTGTGATTTAAAAGAATTATGTTGAAAACAATGTTGTATATATAACGTATCATAACGCTGGTACGTCACGGTTTGAAATAAAAACGGTATCGTACTGGATAAATTACGGGACCTTTCCGGTCGTAACGGCAAAATTTAGGCATTTCTCCGTAAACAAATGCAACAGAGGGTGAAAGGACAACTCGGAACAGACTCCTTTTCTCTTCTACTGACAAAAGCTGTTGCTTTATCTGACATGGGTACTCTGACAACAGTGATTTCACATAGGTTTGGAGCAAAGGACGCCATGCCCTTTAATTTACAGCCTTTGCTTGACAATCTACAAACTAATTTTCAAAACCAAAATGAATTTCTCCTATATTTTACGACAACCTTTATTTGGAGTATTTAAGTGTATATGATATTTACCCAAAAAAGTGTATATGATCAAAATAATCTTTAATGTGTAATACGAACAAATATGCTAAGTTGCTTATTATATACAATGTATGTACAAATAAATATATTTAGCGATAAATCCGAAACGGTACCCGAAATTGTTCTGGTACCGGTATGTACCGTACCAATAACAAAAACGGTACCATAGCCAGCACAGTACTTAGAACCCTTGGATGAAAAGTGTAGACAAGATAAAACATAACATGAATTTTCTCTTGTCCCATACATTGCACGGGTACCACACATGTATAGGAATAGGACAGTTTTTGCAGATTGAAGAGTGAGATTCACATAATAAGAATGGACTACAAAGAAGAAATAGAGAGAGAAGCACACCAACAAAGCAAATCAGCGAGATATGGATTTGCCCTGAAATCTGAAAGCAATGCCATTTGAAGTGGACAGCAAGGACTAAGTAAAAGTTGATGACTGGACCATCTGCTCTATCCATTAGAGTTTTGCTTCACTAGAGAAGATGTCTTGTCGAAGCTGACGAGAGACAAAACAGATCAACACCATTACTGATGTTGAAGACGAAACCAATGGGTTTTTGACTCATTTCAATTGTGGTTTGAGATGTGTGTGTGTGTGTTAGGGTCATGACCGGTGCGGAACAGAGAAGGTGAATGGTTAAAGACGAATAGGCATTCAAGTGGGAAGAGTCTAAAAGAAACATGGAGAGTTTGGGAGTTGTGAAGTTCCCATTTAACTTTAACGGAACTGCATGTTTACCAATATATTGTTCTTTGGCTTCAAAACTGAGAGTTCTATATTCTGGCATGTTGTGCTAAAGTGGTGTGACTCCAAATTTTTTGGCCGCCATAATCACATATTATGATATTCTTTCTTTCTCTCAAGGAAAACCAAGAATTATTGACTTGCCATACATAGCAATAGTATTTTCCAAACAGATGACAAAAGCAATTTTTTTATAGACAAGTCTGCATATCCATCTAGTAGAAATCTACGGCTAACACATCCGACACTCATGAGTCCATGTATCATAGGTCTGGAGAAAATCTCTTAAATAACTGAAAATTACATCAATTATGCTGATTCTAAACCAACATCGCACTTACTGACAAAATACATATCAGACAAAAGATCCCAAACCTACAATTACACAAAATTAAAAAAGACATGAGAGAGAGAATGATAGAGAAAAGAAACTACTCAAGACAAAAAAAACTAGTACATTTTTTTTACAAGTAAATAAAATAGAGAACATTTTCAATTGGCAACGAATCCTAAGAGCATGCAGTAAAGACAGCTTACCTGAGATGCATTAAGCTCTGGCAGGCCAGGTGCACCAAAACGACGAGGCAATGTATTCCGGGCCATCTGAACCTCAACTTCATGGCCCAACAAGTGGTGATAAATATACCTGCATGAAACAAGCATTTACGTGAAGTCATTAACTCAGCTACGAATTCAACAGCAGAGAACAAACAATCTCAAACAAATTGCCAAGAAGTTCCAATAAAAGCAGGCTAGTTGCTCAAGCTTATACTCTTATAGCAGGCTTAGCAATGCCCACTTTAACTGGGACAAGCCCAAAAAAGTTTGCCAGACATGAAATTCAAGTCATCGTACTTCAAAATTAGCCAACTAAGCCAAGCCCAATCGACGCCAACATTCTTCTATTACTAATAGATATCTATCTCATCAATTCCATAAAATTCTAGCAAAACAAAAGGGAAAAGAAAAACGATGTAACAGGAACACATACGTAATCCAAATTGGCTCAAACTAGTACAGTGCACACAAAAGTAATCCAAGTGAGCTCAAACTAATACAATACAAAGCAGCCAACCCACCCACTAACACTTGTTTCATCCACCACAAACGTTTTCATTGCTCCCTGCATCCGATCAAAACTTGTGCGCTTCCATACAAAATCAACACTAAAACCATGGTTGACATCAACAGGAAATCCCTGCAGAAAATCTTATAATAAGTGCCTACAGTTGGCAATCAAAGCGGAATAAAGTAACAAAAGTTTATAAACAAGCTACCTGACTGGCACGAAGCTCAAGAGCAACCTCCTCTTGTGCAGTTAGTTTTATCTGCAATAAACATTAACCCATCATGCGATTCATGAAACGTACCCACATCCTAAGAGTGCCATGTAAAGGACAAAACTGAATAAAGGATATCTCTTCACTTGAAAATTTCTATCAAGCAACATAGAAGTGCACCAATGACTTTTTCTAAATAAATGAGCATTCTAAAAGTCCACAAAATGATCCAAAACCAAAGACAAGGGAAGGAAAGGCACGAAAACTCATCAACAAGAGTGCTTACCACATGCCCTACCGACTGCCATGCAGGATGGGCAGCGTCTCCTGAATAACGAAGCCGCAACTCATCACCAGGTACAAGACGCAACTCATTATCTTCCTGCAACACAAAAAAATTGTATGTTCAGGGTAGATAACGAAAGAGTTCAGTACAGTTTCATTGCCACTTTAAAAGCTGGGGACTGACCCAAAAAAAAAATCTGGAATGGAAATTCAACAAAACCAAGATGACGGCGCACCTTCGGAAAAACAAAATATGCAATGCGCTTTTTGTTGAGACCAATATCCCATCGAATCGTGAGATTGTCTTTACTTTGAGATTCTTTCATCATCTACAAAAAAAAAAAATCAAATTATGTAAGCATAAAATACAAGAATAACAAATCCCTAGCAATTCAAAACCTAAAAAGAATAGTAAGCCAAGGACACCACTTGTTAACCAGAAACGAAGTTAGAGGATTTGGGTCGAACACTTTTATATACGAACACAAATATGACATGACCCGCTAACATGAAATTTAAACAAGACAAATACAGCTTAGACTCAAGTAACTCAATAAGAACACAGCTAACCATTTAGTTTTCCGTGTTGACCCGTTAACACGACAAGACACCATGTCGGCTATGCCAACCAATAGCCAGGTGCCGTAGCTAATCGAGTGCCATAATTGTGTTTTCTAAAAGATTAGTTTGAATATTTTGAATTTCTCAATCAATAGAATATTTGACTATCCAAAATCATAAACATCAATGTCATTACGGAAAGGCAAGACATGCATATTTATTATACAACCCATCACAGAATATGATTCAAACCTCTTCTATAACTGTTGGTGACTTTATATTGTTTTAGCTAAAAACTGTACAAAAAGTAATTAATTTTGAGACTTTATGTATTTTTCAATTTCATGATTTGGTTGCTGCTGACTCTTATTTTTTTGTTGATTTTATCATTTCTGTGATTATGATGGTATTGGAAATGTTCTTTTTTTGTTACTGGATTAAATAAGTTTGTTCATGCGCAACATTGCTAGGTGTATAACTTCATGTACATATTAAAAAAGTTAACTTAGGGTCTTAACAGTATCAACCCGAACACAACACGAATTTAGGCAAGGCAAGTTAGTGTCAAGATATATGACATGTTCATGTTTTTTTTTTTTTTTTTTTGCTTGGCAAAACGAAAGTTTTATAACAACCTCGAAAAAGGTTACATCGAGGGGCTCGAACACAGAGAACACACATGCTTGAGCAAAACAAGAATAAAAAGGACCAAAAACAAAAAACCCTCCAACAGAAAATTGGATGGCAAAGCACCTTACCACCTAAACCAACTTACAATTTCAACACCCTAACTCCATCCAGAAAAATCCTAAAATCCTCCACCGAATACACCTTTATGTCGAATTTTGCCTTTACCCACATTGCAACTCTAGTTTTAATCAAATCAACCACTTCCCCAGAACTTGTTGTAGCATTATTGAAAACATACGAATTTCTAACCAGCCACAATGACCACAAAGTTGCGTAAAAAGTGGCTTCCCACAGGTGTTTCTCCAAATTTCTGAAACTACTATCATCCCACCAAATAAATAGATCTTCCACAGATACAGTGCATACCCACTTTACATGCCACCAATCCAGAATCCTCGACCAAACGACCCAAGAAAAATGGCAATGCAAGAATAAATGACGAGGTGATTCCAAGTACAGCGAGCAAAATGGGCATAGCACAAATTGCCCCTCCGGTAGCAGATTTCGACCCAATAATACGGTTCTAGTAGCCACCTTGGATTGGATAGCCATCCAAGCGAAAATTTCCACCTTTGGGGGGCATACATTCTTCCAAATGGCTTCCATCACCGGACTCCTAGTATGACCACCGTTCTCCCATTGATTATACACAGATTTTACCAAGAATCGATTATCCGATGACCATTTCCAAAGCACTGAATCTGGCCTAGCCAAATCTAGTATTACAAGTTGCAATCTTCGTTTTAGATCCTCCCCTTGAATGTTTTCCCAATCACGTAAACTTCTGGTAAATGTCAGATTCCAGCAACCTTCATTGGCTCCACCCCGCATCACATTAATCACGGCATCTTTTTGGGAAGAAATTAAGTATAGCCGTGGGTACTCCTCTCTAAGAGTTGTATCCCCTAACCATACATGATTCCAAAAAGAAATCTCCGTGCCCGAATGGACCTGTAATCTGAAACCCTCTTGGATGATATTACCAATATAAGAAGAAACATCCCCAAGAGTGCAAATGTCTTTCCAAATTTGAGAAGTCCTTCCAGAGGCCGGCAAACGAGGAAACCAACAACCATGATCCAAGTTATATTTTCCTCTTACGACCAGCACCCAAAGGGAATCACTGTCATTATAAAATTGCCACCACCACTTGGCCAAGAGGACCAGATTTTGCACTCTCAAGTTCTTCACTCCTAACCCACCAAATTCCTTCTTCTTGCAAAGCACCTCCCATTTGACTAAGTGGAGTTTTCTCTTATCAATAGTGTCTCCCCAAAAAAAAATTCTCTGAATTTGCTCTATCTTCCTTGCTACAGTCGCTGGCATTTTGAATATGGATAAAAAATAAATGGGCTGGTTGGCCAGAGAAGAGTTTATTAACGTAAGTTTACCCCCAGAGGAATTGTATCGACCACGCCACACACTTAGTCTCTTCTCCATCTTCTCCACTACAGAATCCCAAGTTTTAATCCTATTGGGGTTAGCACCCAAAGGCAAGCCCAAATACTTAATCGGCAGCTTTTCCACTTTACATCCCATAACTTGCGCCAATGATCGCACATCTTGATGGGGAACTTTAATACCACATAAAGAGCTTTTGGAATAATTGATTTTCAGCCCTGACATGAGTTGAAAACATCTAAGGATTCTTTTGATGCTAATCAGCTCCTCCATGTCATTGTTACAGAACAGAATTGTGTCATCCGCAAACTGAAGATGGGATACCACAACCCCATTAATCCCTATTCTTGCTCCTTTAATGATGTTCCGATCCCTAGCTCTTTCCAATAAAATGTTGAGTCCTTCAACCACAATATTAAAGAGGAAGGGGGATAACGGGTCGCCTTGTCTAATGCCTCTCTGGATCTGAAATTCCTTCGAGGCCGATCCATTAATCAGCACGGACATAGTCACCGAGGATACACACTCCTTTATCCACCCACACCATTTATCTCCGAAACCCATTTTTGCAAGAAGGTCAAGCAGAAAACCCCAATTCACACAATCATAAGCCCTTTCAAAATCAATTTTAAGAAGCAAACCCCCATGAGAACTATATTTCCAGCTGTGTATAACCTCATTTGCAATAAGAACTCCATCAAGAATTTGTTTTCCCCCTATAAACGCAGCTTGAGATTCTCCAATGACCGATGGCAAAAAAGCTTTAATTCTATTGGCTAGCACTTTGGAAAGCACCTTATACACCCATCCAATCATACTAATGGGTCTATATTCTTTAAACGACACAGGACAATCTACCTTAGGGATCAAAGCAACGAAAGTCGAGTTGATACCTTTTGTAAGCTTGCCATTGGAGTGAAAATCAGAGAAAAATTGCATGATCAAATCCTTCATAAAAACCCAGCCGAGCTTCACAAAGGAAAAATTAAAGCCATCCGGGCCCGGAGCCTTAAGATTGCTACATTCCTTCTGAGCATCTAAAACCTCCCTCACATCAAAAACTCTACCAAGTTGCAATGCAGAATCTGGAGATAGCCTTCTAAGAAACCCCCCCCCCCAACCTTGGTCTAACGATGCTGTCCTCTTTGAAATTGTTTTTGAAATGAACAACAGCAGCATCTTTGATATCCTTTGGCTCTTCTAGTAATCTCCCACCAGCCTTAATTGAACCCACCAAATTTCTCCGAAACCTGCTGTTGGCTATAGCCTGAAAATATCTTGTATTTTTGTCCCCCAATTTCATCCAATTAATCCTTGATTTCTGTCGCCATAATGATTCCGTTAATCGAGAGAGTCTCCAAAACTCGGATTTAGCTTTACACCGGGATGCTTTTTCCTCGATAGAGAGCTGCCTTTCCTCAGCTAACAAATCGAAATGTTGAAGTTCAGTTTCCGTTACTAGCAATGCCGAGTTTACATCCCCAAACTCCTCTTTGTTCCACACCTTGAGCTTATCTTTAATGGCCCTCAATTTTTGCAAAATTTGAAAGCCAGCCCATCCATTTACCACAGTATTTTCCCAAGTCTCCTTAGCAATAGCCATATACCTCGGGTTCGAAAGCCAGATATCCATGAACCTGAATGGTCTAGGACCCCAATCTCTTTCATCTTTAGTAAGCACAATAGGGCAATGATCAGAAATTGGCCTATGAATCCCCCATTGGACCACCTTAAATTTCTCAAACACCTGCTGGGAAATTAAAAATCTGTCCAACCGACTATGAATCGCATGATCTTGGTAGTTTGTCCAAGTGAATCTCCTACCCATCATCGGAAGGTCAAGGAGTTCCATATCATTACAGAATTCTAAAAAATCCTTCATTCCCCTCTCCATTCTCTGGCATCCAATCCTTTCACTGATCGCTTTAATCTCATTAAAATCTCCCCCAACACACCAAGGATTTGAAGAGACAGCTTTCAGGGCTAACAACTCCTCCCAAACTCCTCTCCTATCTACCACATCATTTGGAGCATAAATATTCACCACAGTGCAAGGAAATTCCACATTGATTATACCTTGCAATAGAATAAAAGATCTATGGCATAAAATATTATTAGCTTTGAAAAACCCTTTCCTCCAGATCGCTAATAATCCCCCTGATGCCCCCGAAGCACTAGAACATGCAAAATCAAAATCACCACAACCCCACAGACTTCGAACCGAAAAAATATCCATGACATCCAATTTTGTTTCCTGGATCAACACCATATCAGGCTTCCTCTTTTTAATCAGCTTAAACAAAAATCTTTTCTTGACCAAACTCCCCAAACCTCTAATATTCCAAGATATAATCTGCATAAATGCAATAACCCAACACAAACTCCACAATAAAATAGATAGATAAATCTACTCTCCAGGAGCTCTCTCATGCTCATGAGAGTGTTCCTGAGACTCAATTTCAATCATATTGCGTAGAATCAAATCATCATTAGGGTGAAAAGAGATACCCAACTCACCTCCAATGGCCATGGTTGCAAGAACTTCTCTAGCAATATCAGAATTGGACTGAAACACCTCCTCCAGGTCGGGTGAAGAATTGTTTACCAACAGATTGGGTTGACAAGCAGCTGCTTCACTGATGGTCGCCAAATTGGAAAGCTGTCTTCTTCTCCTTCTTCTACACCCAGCATCTTTAAGGTCCACCACCAAATTGATACTTGGAATCTGAGAACACCTCACAATATCCGCTGGAATTTCTGGGTTTGCATCTCTCTCAACACTCCCAGCTAGGCTTTCCGTCCCCCTCTGAGGAAAAGTCTGCTCTCCCACACTATCCCCCGAGGCATTACCCTGATTAATGGGAGCCGACCCACATGGACAAGGGCCCATTTCCTTCAACTCCACCCCAGTATCATTTAGTCCAACCCCCTTTTTTAAGGCTGGACTAACTTTGAGGGCTACAATAACATCTTGGTCCAATAATTTACTTTGGGCCGATAAGCCCAAAATATTCTCAGACCCCTCTCCACACTCCACCGAATCTTCAACTCTGGATTCAAAATCCTCTGAAACAGCAGGAGAGTAGGAGTTGACAAGCATTAAATGCTTAGTTGCAATTTCATACTTCGAGCCCCCTACCCCATCTTTTCTGCTAAAGTGTCAAATCCCACACCAACCACCTTCTCCCGATTGGTTTCCTTTCCTGGGTTCCTTACCACGTCATCATCTTCTTCCTTTTCCATCCTAGTTTCAGCCTCCATTGCAGCTTCCATCGAAGGATTGGACGCCCCCATTTTAACCATTGCCAGAGTACCACAAGCTTCCAAAGCATCCGGATTACTAAAAGAAGATAACTCTGAGACTTTGACATCATAGAAAACTCCATCTATCTCAAACTGAATCCACTTATCTATTGGACTAGTCTCCTCCGTTGCAATCAAGACTCTCCCTTCATCAAAGGATAAATCTTTTAGAGTTTGCTCGTCAACCTTTATGAAGCAACCCCACAGCTCAGCAATACATTTAAACGTGTGAGCATTCCACACGTTTAAGGGAATTCCTTTACAGCTAAGCCACGCGAACCGCTCAAAGCTCGCCGGCTCACCCCTCCACGGATTCACTCGCTCGAACCAGAGTTTCATCCACGGACCCTCTAAAATAGAATCCCGAACCTCTTGGCTTTGGAAAGTGATCAGAACTGATCTCCCCCCCAAAGACCGAAATTGAGCCAACCTATTTGTCTCCAAGCTGAAGCTCACTTTCAAGGTGGTCATGGATACCACCCTCTGCATCACAGCCACTGCACTCCTGTAAAGCCAACCATTTCCACTGGGTATAACACGAATAGTGGGCTTACGATCCGTCCCTATTTTCGACGAATCACCTCTCAGCACCTGAACATAAGAACAACCATTAGTTCCTTCCTTTTCCTTGTCCACCATCACCTGTTTACCAGCCCCCCGTCCTGCGGTTGTCCCCTGTTTTGGTACCACCGCTCTTGGTGAGACTGAGCGAGGTCTGGGATGCTTCCCCCTGAGATGCTCATCATTGAAACCAAAGCAAGCTTCTTTAACAAAAAGCCTTGCATTTTCCACCCACACCCCATTCATTCTAGATGCTGCCGAATCGGCCGCCATACGGCACTCATATCTAACAAACCCAAATTTGTTTCCCGTACGCTTACTTCGTTTACGCGGAATAAAAGCGTCCCGAACCACTCCAAACTTGTTGAACGCCCTCTGCAGCCAACTGTGGTCCTTATTCTCAGGAATATTATCCACAAACAAAGTGACAGTCTCCTTTCTTCCTGCTCTTTTCTCTGGTTGCACCCTATGATTTCTGATCACGGGGATCCATCCCCCCTCTTGGTCACAATTCCGCCCTCCTATGCCACCACTCTCTCTCTCTCTCTCTTTCTCTCTCTCTCTCCATCTTTTCCACTGGTTTCCCGGGAAAAGATGTTCATGTTAACAGGTGTTTTGACACGATTCGAAAAGACAAAACGGGAGATGACACGAAAGGACACGATACGATAAACACCCCTGGGACACGACACGATAGGACCGTCACCCAACTCTTCTCCACAAAACGACCAACTTCTGTAAAAGAGTATGTCCAAGCCTCCAAGTTTGATCAGTGTTTCATACTAGCTACAGAAGCTGAACAACCACCCCTTCAGGAGCCCAATAAAAGGAGAAAGAAAAAACAAATAGAGAACCACTATACATACCTTATCATAGTCAGCTTCAAGCTTGATAAGTGGCGCAAACACATTTTGATACTGCAGTAGGAAATACAAAAACAGAAAAGCCCCAAGTTGGAGAAACAAATTTAGATACATGACTCCAACTCCTCACAGCATTCTCAGGTTGTGATTTGTGTGAACAATCATAACATGAAAGCTCCAATTCCCTAGGGGCATTGCAAAAATAGGCACCTGATACGCGTCTTCATACTTCAAGGCGACAGGCTGAGGTTCATCGTCGACACCAGGCTTTTCAAGATCTTCCAAGGTAGCATCAGGATTGGTCTTCCAAAGTTCTTCAACCTTATTTATTTGCTGAGCACTGATTTGGCGTGCCTTTAGCTGCTCCTGTTCAGATGGCACCTGCAGACCCATAACAGGTTAGCAACCTTGAAAAAATATATACCACATACAGAGGAAACTGAAATCACAACTCGGGAAAGAAAGTACAAACCTTAACAAGCCACTGCAGAAAACATCTATCATCTATAAGGGGACACCACTGACTCAGGTCCCAATTCATGTCCTTCAGGGCATTGACACTAAGACAAGGCTCCCTGCAAAGAAGAACAACAACACTTTCTGTTTTGGCAGAGATGAATCCAAGAAGGAACACATTTCGGCATCCACAATTGTAACATTCAAGGATTGTTTCTCCAAGGGGACTATCTTTATGAAGACAAACTTCTTTGTGTTTAGCTCGCACCTACAAAGATAAGGTAAGATTACATATCGATACCAAGTAATTAACTGTAACATCTCTTATTCCGAAATAAGTTCACAAGATATAGCAAAAAAGGGAGAATAGCAAAAAAGGAAGAAAAGAAAAAAGAAAAGGTTGCAGCAACAACTTCTACACCAAGACATTTAGTGATCACAACTATGAAATGTGAGCTTCACTAGTCAAAACTTTGACCAATATAAGAAGTTCTTTTCACTATTGGTTCATCTACACAGCGTCCATTTGATAGACGGCCGTGGATGCATAAGCACCATAAATGCGCATAGAAATCATAAGTCTACGTAATGAATTTCAATAAATAATAATAAAAAGAAAAAAACAGAAGAAGAAGACTAGTTTAACCTCTATTTCATCGCTTTAAGCTTCTTATATAAATGCTTCAAGTGCATTTGTCAAAATTTCCAACCTAAATCCAAACGGTGGCGACAACATTGAGGAAGGACTGTGTGGGGTCAGTTTGACCCCATGCAAAAACATGAACCACTATTATTATGGCATGAATTTGCAGAAGTAAAATTTTGAAACGTCAAAAAAGAGCATTGACCAGCAACCTTCATGATGTAAAGCACTGAATAATCCACCCCGTTTTTGGCTGATTCAAAATGAGTGTGAAGTCGAATACCTAGACAAGATACAAACATGCAAAGCGCTGGATAATTTTCTCCATAATGGCATTGGATTGGGAGTTTGTGCAATAGGGAAATTCAACCGTAGCATGCAGTTTTCCAATTATGGGCTCACATTTGGTTCCATATTGATGATTCAAGCCATAAATCTTTAAGGCCTCAAGCCATAAATCTTTTAAGGCCTCGACTAGCAGACCATTCTGAAATTGATTAGATTAGTCGAGTTTCAGTAGCTATAATATCATAACACTTGTTTTGAAAAAAACACAATAGACAATCTATAATGGCCATCTATTTTATCAAGAAAATAGTGTCTTGGTCGTATGAATGCCAATAACCATTCAACCTAATCTACGTGTAGGATGATCGTCGCGATGAGCCTTCCAAATAACTGGCTCCAGTAATCAATGTACAACCCCTGGTGGGCCCAAAATGGAAGGATATGTTGCTGCTGGTGGGCCCAAAATAATCACGTAACTTCGATTTCTTCTACTTAGGAAAAATTAATTTAATTTGTGGTATCTATCTGAAGAAGTACATTATTTAGTATCACTCAGTAGTGTACAAGTTGTTTTCCTATTATGGGTCGGTTTCAGTCTCTGAATTGACCCCATTTACGTAAACACCTCGATTATATCATTTTTCAGTGCCCTGACATAAGCCCAACTCCAACAAATAACCATTTGATTAGTCATTCTAGTACCAAAAAGAACTAAAACAAACCCTTGCAATTGCTCCATTGTCACCAATCAACCTACAACACCAACAAAGCTATGTTACATGAATCCTAAAGTGAACTAAGTTCCGGGTTTCGAACAGCTGACACTCAGAAAGTGAGTAAGGGTGTAAGATGTTTCCAACATTGTTTAGTTGGGAATTCACCTAGAAAGCATATTTACCATTCAAGTTTACTACACAAATATGCACACAAAAAACTTTCTATCCAGGTACTTTTTTATGAAACCGTTCAAACAAAAACTTCCCCCAAACAAAACAAAAATACATGGACGAATATGAGTCTTGTCTCAGTATGCAAGAGTCATTGACATGATAGAATAATTACCCAATACCCGCACCCGAGTCTGTGAACATTATCGCTGATTTCAATGTGTTATATGTCTCGTTCGTGTGCAATAGGTTTTTTCAGTTGTATTAGACGCACACGGTGGGTTTAACATCGTCATCATTAATACATTTCTTGCTCTTCCACAAAAGTACGAAATAACAAAATAATACCCACACAATAAACTAGAATGAGACCATTAAGCATGCTTCCACTTACCAAATGGTTAACAATATGCGAGCCAGAAGTATTCCCACGGGAATTGCAGAACCACTTTCGACACGACGGCACGTTACACCTCACCACACACGCGGGGTTTGCCACCCCACAGTACCGACAACCGTGCTCACTGAAATCCCTCTTACCATACTCGTACCCCTCCTCATCCCAGCCAACGTTCTCCTCGAAGTTCAACCCACTCATCCCGGCCGCCAGCGCCTCCACCGCCGCCGCCTGATTGCCGCCGCCCCTGCCCTTCGCAGAGACCGGCGAGGCGTCGGAATGGTGGTCCGAGGCGGCACCCCTGTCGTCCGATACGGAATCGGAGGAGGGCGGCGCGGGCCATGCCCCGGGGGATCGAATTTGCTGGGAGAGCTCCTGGAATTCGGGGTAGTGGAATTCCTCCTCCTCCCCCTGCGCGTTGAATTCGAGGAAGGTGTAGGCGTCGGTGGCGCCGGTGTCGGGCTGCGACGCCGTTTCGAAGAGGTTGTTCCCTTGAGGATCCATCACAGAATATAATAATAATAATGAATAAAAAGTTGGAATAGGGTTGGGGTTTAGGAAATGGATTGTGTTGGGTAAGTAAGAAATGGAAGTGATTAGTTGGGGGTGGGGGTTGGGGTTGGGGCTGGGGTTGGGGTTTTTAGTGGTGGGAATATAAAAGATTTGAATTGTGGGGGGTTCAGGCTGTAAAAGCCGACGTAGAGGGAGGAGGAAGAGAGAAAATAGTTTATTGGGGCCGCTATTCCCAAGCCCTTTTTTTTTTTTTATTAGCCCACTTTCTTCCCTTATTCATTCCAAATATTTTAAAATATAAATAAATTTTCTCTATATAATCTATTAAATACACCTAATCTTCCCATTATACCATTATCCTCTCAAAAAACCTAAAATTACACTTTTTAACTCCCTAGATTAATACCCTACCTAAATACAAACCCTAAGCCCCCACATCAAACCACGGCTTCCCATCTCCATAGCCCGCCCACCATCTCTATAGCCCTCTATTAACACCGCCGCACACCCCCACTTCTGCCAGAACACCGCCGCACCACCGCCACCCTTCTCCTCTCTTCAAGGTGTCTCTCTCGCTCTCTCGCATTTTGTACAACCATTTCGAAATTCTTCAGTAAAATTGAAAATCCGTAAATGTCAAAATTATGGGTTGACGACAAAGATGGTTGATTGGGGTGTTTTTGATGAATTAGTTAACCCTAAACGACATTTAACTACCAAAATTGTTTAAACTTCGGAAATTTTAACCCATAATTGTTGAGATAAAACGGAAGTTGTTCGTCGAAAAAAAGTAGGTTTAGATTCGCCATAGTTTGGATTCTGTATGAAGTTGTTAATTTCAGTTGACTTGAGATAAAACGGAAGCTGTTCATCGAAAAAAAAAAGTAGGTTTAGATTCGCCGAAGTTGTTAATTTTTGCACGAAGTTGTTAATTTCTATTGACAAAAATCGAAGAATTATACATATATCGGTTGTTAGATGTTGAAATATGCCTAAGCTAGGCTTGATAATTTACGAAAAGTAGATGCTGAAATTGGTTAACATTTTCAGTAACCAAAAACCCTATTAGTTGCATATTTTCAGATTTTGAATGTTGAAACTGTTAGATGTTGAAATGTGCCTAAGTTGGGGTTGATAATTTACGGAAAGTAGATGCCGAAATTGGTTAACGTTTTTGGTAACCAAAAATCGTATTAGTTGAGATGGGCAAAGAGATGGAGAAACTAGAGATGTATTATTCCTCCTCTGTTTTTTCTAGGGGGGTTTTTTCTGAGAAATAAGTGCGGGATAATACATATATACTTGTATGTACAGGAGAGATTTTCAATGGTCAGTAGACCCAATTTTGATAATAAGGTTCAATAGTATTATTGACATTCGTAACTTGTTTTATCTTTTCGAACTTCTAAGTTTGCATTACTGTTATTATATGCAGGTTATTATGTGTCCACCGCGTCGAGGCCGGGGTCGAGGCCTCCTCGAATCTGAGGCTGTTGAGGTAAATTGTTTTCAATAGTTTTGTTTATTGCAACGAATTGAGATAGCTTTTAGAAATTGGAGATTGACGACAAACCTTTCTCTTTTATGTTCACCTAGAATTTGGCTTGGCTTGCTTTTTGATAACTGATATACCGCACCGTTGTTTATTTTCTTCTTGTTAAAATTGTTGAAAAATTGTGTACAAAAAAATGAAATATGTAAGTACTTTCGGTAACCAGAAACCGAAATTATTTACCAGTTTCAGTAATCAGAAACTGAAATGTTATAATGCTTTCGGCAAGTCAATGTTGAAATTCTGGCAGATTATTTTTTCGCAATTTACACTTGGTCAATAGTTTGTTTTTGTATTTTATGAACACTAACTTGTATTATTTTCATGTATGTGTAGGTTATGCGTTCACCTCCTCGAGTTCGAGCTCGAGGAGGCTGAGATCGAGGCCAGGCCGAAGTGCATCCACAGGAAGGAAGATGCTGTCATTGAGGAAATACCTGAGGATGAGGTGAAAATTTTCCAATTTGACACCAACTTTTTAGTAGTTTGTATTTTATCTTTGTTTTTTTTATGAACACTAACTTGTAATGTATTATTTTCACATACGATTACGATATTTTAAACAAAATGAAACATTCGGTAACAAAAAGTGAAATCTGTAAGTACATTCAGTAACTAGAAACCAAAATTGTTTAATAGTTTCAGTAATCAGAAACTGAAATGTTGTAATTATTTTCGGCAAGCAAATGTTGAAATTCTGGCAGATTATTTTTTTCAATTTTACAATTGCTAAGTAGTTTGTTTTTTGTATTTTATTAAACACTAACTTGTATTATTTTCATATATGTGTAGGTTATTAGTCAATGGCCTCGAGTTTGAGGAAGAGGTCGGGCTCGGGCCTGGCCGAAGCATAGCCACATAAAGGAGTAAACATTTTAAAATTTTATACTTGCTTTCAATAGATTTAACTTTAATGACTACGTTTATCAAAAGATGTGATTAAACGGAACTAAACAAACCTATTTTTGCTAATGTATCTAACACGTAGGAAGCCACGAGCCCTCAAAATGTCGCTTGCCAAGACCGCTTGACTAAACTTCATATCAAGGAGTTAACACCCCTCGCTTAGACCAAAATGGCTAGATTAACCTAATTCCGAAAATCATAATTTTAAGCCCGAATGTTTGAGAACCAAATAACAACCTAAGTCATTGGGAAAGATTAGCCCAAGACGTAACCGAAAAACTACTCACACATAATAAAAAGACTAGAAAACATGCTTAAGAAAGGAAACATGATTAACTAATAAAAACGGAAATAAACTTGATATTAGTAAAGATCTAGTCCGTACAAGCAACTTTAATAAACGAGAAATTAACAAACGAGAAAGACTTACTAGTGTTCTTGAAGAAAATAACTAAGAAAGCTTGAAGCTTTAATGGAGTTCCTAGGAAATGAAAAAGACTTAAAATGATAAAAGACTACTTACAACTTAAAGGAAGGAGAGGGATATTTGTACTAATACACCTTTCTCTCTCCAAAAATATCCAAAAACATGCCAAAAGTGGCAAGTATGCTATAAAAGGAAAGTTGAAAAAGGAGGTAAAAACATAAGTATTTCTCCAGGATGAACCGGTACTGGCCAAATCCCAGTACCGGTACAAGGCCTTCAAAAATACTGGAAAAATTGATCTTTGGACTTCCTGTACCGGTATTGGGAAATTTCCAGTACCGGTACAAGCTTGACAGCTTTTTTAGGCAACTTCGCGGACGCGCTCCGGACACTCTCGAACTCGGATTTGGGTGTTCTTTGGACCGTTGGAAAGCTCGTCGAGTCTACTTTCTAACCCAAGTGGTTTGGATCAAAAGTAGTTTGTACACCAAAAGTTATGACGATTCTACCCTCAGCTAGTCGGAAGATGAATTGCGTTGGTAAAATTCTCACATGTCCTTCAATTCCCTTGACCCTTGGGCGACCCGAGCAACCTCCAAACCATCTTTCGAGCACCACAAATGGGGTAGCACATAGCCTTGAGTATTTGGTTGCATTCGGAGCATTCCTTGGCGTTCAAACGCATCTTATTTATACGAATTACCTGAAAAACACAAAAACCTACCTTACGTGCAATATCACTATAAAATGACAACATATATGTACAAACACAACATACTAGAGGACTTAAGCACCAAGAATATGCATTATTGGGTGCTTATCACACCCCCGAACTTGAACTTTGCTAGTCCCTAGCAAACTAAATCAAAATGTATTAAACTAAGCTAAGCAATCTCCCTGAAATTCAAGACACAAAAACTATGCTCAACTATTTCAATTAGACAAGGGTCCAAAAACATTCCTTCAAATCCGATCACGTGCAATCCACGCACAAACATGCCATGAACTAGGATGAACAAATTATGCCATATTAGAGTAGTCAAGCATGTGTGCACCACAACGAGTTTCGACTCGAAAACTCACAAGGATACGCTCTTATTCGACTTTTCACACAGTGAGATACAAGATACATCCCATGACAAGCGCTAGCGAGTAAATGCGATAGCCAGAGACAAAAAGCTACGCATGCTATCAAAAGGGCGCTTAGAACAAAAGGAAAGCTAATTATTGACAAGTGTGGAACGACTAGGACAATCACAACTTAAGTAATAATAGATATCGACCATGCATCAATTGGAGTTAATTAGCGTACAAAAGATCAACGGAGGACTTTATTAGCTTATAACGACCTTGGATACAAAGAGAAAGGGACTACAAAAATGTAGTGGCCATATACTTGCATGGTTCATCTACCCTTGACCACTACTGACCCTAAACTACCAAGGCATGGCCTCATATCGGTCAAACACCAAACAAAGTTACAAAAAAAAGAAATAAAGAAAAACTACTACCACCGACTCCACCACACATAATCTTCATCCTCATCCGGCTCCTCACAGTATTGAGCATTGAGCTCCCCCTTTCTATCGGACTCTTTCTCATCCGGAATGTAAGCTAGCTCGGTAGTCACACCAATCCTTTCATCAAAGTATTCAACCCTCTTTTGAATATGATTTGCTCTTTCATAGCATTTCTTTGATTTTTCTTTGAGGAATAGGGTCATTTGAAATGAAATTTGAAGTAAGAGAGATTGAGGGGCCAATTTTGAGAACTTTGGAAAGGGAGATGACAATTTGGGGCCTTAGCTTTTGTAGTGGGAGATGAGAGATAGGAAATCACGTTTCAATTTTTCTTTTTTTACATTCCAACCACTTCTATCACATTCACATGCACCACCCCCAAACCTCCTTGAATCTTTGAAAACTATTGACACATCCCTCCGAACATCTGGTTACCTAGGTTTGAACAATGGAAGAGACTCGGACTATGGTTCAAAATAAGAACGAGGTGACTTTTTGGTGGTTTAATCAAGTAAAAATGCCTTAAATCATTTCCTAAGTACGCTAACAACTCCAATAAGATGCATAAAAGATATATACACTACTCAAATATGAACAAAAGATATTATTTACGCAAGTGCAGAAATGAGAACAAAAAGCATGGGATGCTTAAGAAATGAATCTCTACTTTAACGATGCACACAACTTGACTTGACTTTTAGGCTAAACTTGTTCATCAATATTCATGTATATGCATGTGACATGGATTCAAACACATAACCAAATTCGACGGGATACACGACTCTTCCATATTGACACAATTGAGCATAATTAAAGTATCTAACATACGAAATCACTTCCAACAAGGGAAGATTGCACAAAAATTTTAAAAATTTATCAAAAGCAAAAAAATAAGACAAGTCTCATAACATATATATGGCATATATATAACCCTCCCCCCAACTTAAACGATGTTATGTCCTCATAGCATGAAGACAAAAGTATTAGAGAGGGGAGAACAAAAATTGTACCTCTAGGGGGAATGTCAACCCCCTTATACCTCGACCAAGTTTGAGGCTTTCTTGTCATTGCTTCCCTTCATCATTGGAATCGCTTTCAAGGCTCACTCTTTCGGCTCCTTCATCAGAACCATAGCTAGTCACACAAGGTCATCGCCGGGGCTTTCTTGGTCTTACAACCGCGACACGTAATCGCACCCATGCTTAGAGCTCTTGAATGCCTCATTCACCCTAGCTTTCAGACCTAAACCACCAAGGCTGGTGGGGTAGCATGCTTACCCTGCAAAAGACTTAAGAACCAACTACCTACTAAGAAGCAAATGACATTAGTACCGCCCGACTCGTGTTATTCGGGCGCCAAACAAACATATATACGAAGGAAACATTAAAAACACTACCCGATCTTCACGCAATCTTACGAGTCATACTTTTCTTCCCATGTCGCACCGGAGAGGTAAGACACGGGTGGCTATACTAGACCGTCAAAAGAGAAAAAGAAAAAGAAAAAGAAAGAGTTTATGTATGTGCAGCCAAACGCGGGCTCCTAACATTTATTATGCCAACGAGAGCTAATAAAATGAACATAGTACTCCACTCCACACTCTGCATCAAAATTTGCATCCGACTATGCCACAAAAATAGATGCTTTGAGTAGCACATTTGCCAAATTCGTTTAAGACATTTAAGTTCAACCAAGTGCGCATTCCAAACTAGATTGATTTTCAACGAGTTGACAAAATCCACAATGCAAGGATGATAAACTAAATCAAATTCATCAACACCAACAAAATCAATCGATTCGACTTTTAAAAGCTCTTACACTGGTGGAGACTCGGTACGAATGGTGGCATCATCTAGAGCCGAGAGTATTGGATGGTTCAAAATTTCAATGGAAGGTATCTCCTCAAAGGAAGGAGATAAACGCTCAGGTCTAGACACATTCTTTCCATCCTGCTCATTCAGTAGAGCATACAAAAAGTCTACCTCCACATTCGTTTTCTCAACAATGAGAAATTTCTCCTCCGGATCATCACACAGAGAGGGATCCACAGGGGGAGAACACTGGACATCAGGCTCAACATCTGGCACATCAACCCATTCAGACTCTAAGGAGCTGTCACAATCTAAACTAACATCCTCAACAGAGATAAGTGGGTCAATGTCCTCTTCCATAGCATTTGAATTGAACTCTTGACAATGTTTAACAAAAATCCTAGATTGCAAAATTGTAGCCAAACGATCAAAGAAATCTAAAGCTTGAGCGGGTTCTTTTTCAAAAAGTTTTCCATCGCACATCATGTCTAATTAAGAACTGTTGACTTTTTGGAGAAAGTCCATCATAAAAATAGTTATCAATTTGGAAGTTTTCAAAGCCATAATTCCGGACCGCAATGAGCAAATCTTTGTATCTTCCCCAACATGCATAAAAGGACTCAGGCACTCTCTCGGCAAAAGTTTGAATTTGGTTCTTGAGATCAAACCAATTGGTAATGGTCATATGACTTTTAAAAACATTGGCGTCATGAAGGGCTATGCAGGAAGGCGTGAAAATTTGATTGGGACAAAGATAATCCCGCAAAGTCTTGTGCGGTGTGATGATTTGATTAGGACAAAGGTAATCCCGCAAAGTCTTGTGGGGTGTTTTCCAATTTGCTGCCGCCATTCTAGTAGATAAATAAGACAAAAAGTAAACAGGCTAGAGGGGCTATGCCGCCACCTCTTTTCTCAAAACAGTTCTGTGGGGTTATGCCACCGCCACGTTATATGGACAATAAAAGAAAAGTCAATTGATACTCAATCTAGCTTCGTTACACCTCAAGTCGAATTGGTGGCTCGGTTAGAGGTATCTGCTAAATCGAGTTCAAATTACACAAAGAAAAAAAAATAAACGGAATACTTACAGTGGTTTGTCGAACCTCCAAATAAGCTATATTAAGAATTCCTCGGCAACGGCGCCAAAAATGCTTAGGCTCCGAACCTCGCCTTCTAATAAGGTTGAAACACCCCAAGCGTAGGGCTAGGTCGTCGATAGCATAATATCCGGAAGTCCGGGATCGTACCCACAGAGAATCGAAATATAGCTAGTTTGGATTGTAGGTTTATATGGTAGAGTGCGGCGTTCAAGACGGTCAACTTGATTTTGCTTTAAAAGTGAAAACTAAGGAAAATACTAGAAATGAGCTTAATTAACTTAAAAGAGGCAAGTCTAGGGATCATCCATCCCTTGACAAAGGCCGCTACCGGTTCTCGATTATAACTCAAGCGAGAGTCACGACCGCGTGCTCACGCCCGGAAGATTTAACTTTAATGACTACGTTTATCAAAAGATTTGATTAAACGGAACTAAACAAACCTATTTTTGCTAATGTATCTAACACGTAGGAAGCCACGAGCCCTCAAAATGTCGCTTGCCAAGACCGCTTGACTAAACTTCATATCAAGGAGTTAACACCCCTCGCTTAGACCAAAATGGCTAGATTAACCTAATTCCGAAAATCATAATTTTAAGCCCGAATGTTTGAGAACCAAATAACAACCTAAGTCATTGGGAAAGATTAGCCCAAGACTTAACCGAAAAACTACTCACACATAATAAAAAGACAAGAAAATATGCTTAAGAAAGGAAACATGATTAACTAATAAAAACGGAAATAAACTTGATATTAGTAAAGATCTAGTCCGTACAAGAAACTTTAATAAACGAGAAATTAACAAACGAGAAAGACTTACTAGTGTTCTTGAAGAAAATAACTAAGAAAGCTTGAAGCTTTAATGGAGTTCCTAGGAAATGAAAAAGACTTAAAATGATAAAAGACTACTTACAACTTAAAGGAAGGAGAGGGATATTTGTACTAATACACCTTTCTCTCTCCAAAAATATCCAAAAACATGCCAAAAGTGGCAAGTATGCTATAAAAGGAAAGTTGAAAAAGGAGGTAAAAAGGTAAATATTTCTCCAGGATGAACCGGTACTGGCCAAATCCCAGTACCGGTACAAGGCCTTCAAAAATACTGGAAAAACTGATCTTTGGACTTCATGTACCGGTATTGGGAAATTCCCAGTACCGGTACAAGCTTGACAGCTTTTTTAGGCAACTTCGCAGACGCGCTCCGGACACTCCCGAACTCGGATTTGGGTGTTCTTTGGACCGTTGGAAAGCTCGTCGAGTCTACTTTCTAACCCAAGTAGTTTGGATCAAAAGTAGTTTGCACACCAAAAGTTATGACGATTCTACCCTCAGCTAGTCAGAAGATGAATTGCTTTGGTAAAATTCTCATATGTCCTTCAATTCCCTTGACCCTTGGGCGACCCGAGCAATCTCCAAACCATCTTTCGAGCACCACAATGGGGTGGCACATAGCCTTGAGTACTTGGTTGCATGCGGAGCATTACTTGGCGTTCAAATGCATCTTATTTATACGAATTACCTGAAAAACACAAAAACCTACCTTACGTTCAATATCACTATAAAAATGACAACATATATGTACAAACACAACATACTAGAGGACTTAAGCACCAAGAATATGCATTATTGGGTGCTTATCACACACTAAAATTCTAAAAAAATTAGAAGTAGAAGTAGGTGTTTTCCTACCCTTGAACATGTGTAAGACATAACACTTATGGATTTCAAGAGTATTATTGGCATTCTTAATTTTATTTTTGCCTTTCCAAACTTCTAAGTTTGCATTACTATAAGGTTTTTATGAACAATAACTTGTATTATTTTCATATACGTGTAAGGTTTTTGGTTCACTACCTCAAGTTCAAGGAGGAGGCCGAGGTCAGGGCTCAAGCTTGCCCAAAGCACAGCCACATGAAGAGGAAGAGGAAGCGGTTGTCAATAAGGACGAATCTGAGGCTAACAAGGTAAACTTTTTCCAATTTTATACTTGTTTTCAATATTATTTTTTTCTTTATTTGTTTTAAAGATAAATATTTACATATTTTTGGAGGCTACCCATGGGTTTTGAATGGAGAAACCAGTTGAAAGATGTAAAAAAATTCAGTAACCAAATACCGAAGTAGTTTACATATTTTGGTAATCAAAAACCGAAATATATTGCATATTTCAGCATGCAAATGTCGAAATACTGGCAAAATAGTTTTTTTTCAAGTCTTGTTGTCAGTATGTAGTTTTTTCAAATTTCATGAACACTAACCTGTATTATTGGCACAGGAAGGGGATGAACCGGTGGCGGTGAGTGGTCCGAAAGACCTTAGTTTGCTAAAGAGTTTTCGCACACACGTGGCTCAAGCCATATTGGAGGGAGAAGAGCGGGGTAAATTGAGATTGTATCATCACTCAAATTTGTTGGGTGAGTGGAAAGTTACAGATGATAGGTTGAAAGAAAGGGTTAAGAGATCGGGGTTGCTCCCGTTGTGTGGCATAGTTAATTACTCAGGTTGCAATACCGCAAGAGTTTATGCTTTCATCGAAAGGTGGCATCAGGAGACGAATACCTTCCACTTTGATTTTGGGGAGATGGGGATGACACTAGAGGACGTACAACAACTACTTGAAATCCCTATTACTCGGTCGGATGTTTTCAAGGAGGACAGGAGGGATGCAAAGACTCTTTTAATGACTATGCTTGGTGTGTCGAAGAGGGTAGTGAAGGCAGAACTTAAGAATTGTTCAGTTAAGCTTAGTTGGTTGTACATTTATTTTCACGAGTTAAATGAGGGGAACTGTAATACCCCGTATTAAAAAAAATGGCTTTTTCAAGTATTTTTGGGATAAGTCATAATTGTTAAAATAACTTTTACTATCATATTGGCTGAAATTTTTACTATATGGACAACATTTTCTCTAGGTGTAGAACACGTGCATGTGTGCATGTGATGATTTGTCATGTTTATTGAGTATGTGTCAAGTTCCAGTAGGGAGGAGTCACAAGCACCTGGTCTTTGACTTCATATAGATTAGAAGGATTAAATGAGAAAGAAAATAAATTAAGGGGCTTCAGAGAGGAACAATTGATCATGAGTTCTTGTTCTGATGAGATCTTGTACGACGTTCTTTGAAGAGAAATATAAGGTGGAATTATATCTGATGGCAAGGCGATTTGAAGGTGAGTGTAAGATACATATTTCTTGTATAATATTAATGTTGGGTTCTTGTTGGTTGTGTTATGTGCGGTGACTATATGTCATGGAATTGTTTGGTATGTGACGGGGTGACTAGACTAATAAGCTACGCCAAAAGACAAGTTGGCCAATGGGCTATGGTGAGGCTAGTGAGGTGGTACGTCACCCATCATATACTAAGGAGGACCGGATATGTGGTTCCATTTATGTGGAATGTGTTATATTCGTGGTTGGTGTTATACATGGTGGTTGATGTTGTGCTGTTTATTTATTTGGTGTTAATATTGTACACGTTATTATTCTCACACTCCTGGGGACCTTTTGAACTCCAGCTTGCAGGTTGGTTAGCGGGACAGGTGCCGGTGGTGCGAGCTTGTTTGAGTTGCTGCGAAAGTGGGTGTTGTTTATTTACTTTAATATTGTGGTGCTTGAGGATCCAGGTTGTTACAGGGACACGGACATGAGGGTTGACCATTGTGCTCGGGCGTACTTGCTATATGTTCTTGGGAGCACCCTTTTTTTGCATCAAGTTAATCTCCTTGCACTATTGGAGGACTTAGACCAGGTGGGTACATACAGATGAGGTTCTAGTTGCTTGGCATTCTTGTATAGACAGCTTGGTTGTGCAAGGAGGAGGGACACAAAGCAAATTGGCGGATGTCTTACATTGTTGGAGGCACACTTTTATTACTTATAATTGGATGTTTTTATGATCACCACATAACTTTTATTACTTATAAATGTTGACTCTGCAGTGAGTTTCCAATCATAATTGATTTATTTTTTGATTTGACAAGTGGAAGTATAAGAATTAAAGAACTTGTTTTTTTTGTTATAGATATGGATAGACACGCACTTTCCGACTTTAAATATGGTTCCTAACCCAGACTACACAAAAGACCTTCCATTGGCACGACGTTGGTATCCGCGTTGGGAGGCTATCCCTTATGATACATTCTACTAGGACTTATTGGACAACTTGCGCACAGATGAGGTACAAATAAATAAAATTTAATTGGAGTTGGTTACTATATTCCAATTTTGGTTGGTTTTACATAATACTGATTATCTTCTTTTGAAAATTTCATGTTTGATTATAACAGGTGAATTTTGACCCGTACAATACCCGCAGGCGAGTTGTCCCAGATATTGCCTTCTACACCGGTCCGATTCGTTACATGGATGACGTACCTTCCTGACATAATGTTGAGGCAGTTTGGTCTACAATAGGTAAAACCCGCAGATCCTATAGCACCCAGGCATGCAAAGAGAGGGCAATGCTCCTACAAAGTTGATTACGACTAGGCAGCCGGATTTTGGGTTAGCTCTCAGTGCCACTTCGTGCTTCTAGATATTCGAGTCCGTATAGGATCTAGTAGGAGTGTCCCGTCGTGTAGTCCGAAATACCTTCCGTGGTTTAGGAGTGTTGCGCACCCGAGGGTTGGATGTGATAAGTCATCTGTTCGGGGACGTGCACGCAAGAAGGAGGTACTCACTGTGTTGGAGGTGGTAGACAGGGCTGTGGGCGATACTAAACTTGGAGCTGTGGAGTTGCGTGCGACACTGCAGGAGGTACAGGCCATTCTACGACTGAAAGTTGTTATTTATAGGAAGCGAGGTGTTGGGGCTTCAAGCTGAGGGTAGAGCTAGGGTTTATGATGTTAAACAGTCATTGGTTGTATATTTTGGTTGGCGGACAGAAAAGCTTTCTATCTGTGGATGTTTAAGGATGTCAGATATTTGATATTTAGAAATGTTGGGCTATGATGTCCGACATATTTTGTTTGGTTTATGATGTAAATTGTGGTTGCATGTGTTTTTGTAGATGTCGACACCAACAAAATCTAGTCCCTAAAATTCAGTCTACATCGATCTTTTATTGTTTTGTTAGAAAATCTGTTTGTTGTACAAATGCATAACAATGGACTTACAAATGCAAACGTAATATAACGAGTGCAAAAAATGGTGTGGTTAATTACATATTAAAGAGGAAAAAAATTCACAGCTTTTCTAGACTCTAATTCATGCAAGATCTCAAACAGTTATCCTATTTTCATCTATAAAAATTCCTCTTTCAAAATAGAGATTTTTAAAATGCTAATTTGTATTTCTATGGGTATACAAAAGAAGGTATCAAAGATCCTATAATCGGATCATTAGACTAAATTTATCGAATGCTCGAAATAATAAACTACCATGATAGAAGTACATAATTTGAACAACATAGTTGAATTACGTAAACTTAAACTACCAACCATGATTACATAGAATGAAACTGAAGACTGAATTGCAAATGGAAAAATAACATTTGGCCATTAGGGGGCCTGAATCAACAAAAATTTCGACATGCACCTACTGAAAAATTATAATAATTTCAGAATGCAAATGTTGAAATTAACATGTGCAGATCAACCCCATAAGAAAATAAATTCAACAAATGGCAAAACCAAACTCCATGGATGTGCTCAGTCAACAACATTGCAGTATAAAGCGACAATATGATAACCATACATATAAAACGAAACTAATCTACATCAAAGGACTCGGCAGTTGCTACATCACTTCCAATTATGATTTTAAATGCTTCTATTTGGCCAAAAAAAAGTGTCTCCCATTCCTTGGCCTCCTCCCATCGGAATTTGAACCAATAGTTGGCAATAAGTGGCTTTGGGGAACATGCTTTTAGCTTAACCAGTCAAAGTAAAAGGACTTTCAAAATCAAACTTTAACAATTTCTTGTAATGTTGAATTTATGGAAAAAAAAATTATACGGTACATACCTAGACGAAGTGATCTCTTTTCACGAGTCCAATCCCAAGAACCCTTAGTTTATCCGATGATGGAGGATGAGAATGGAGTGGAAGGAAAGTAAGGCATTAGAGTTGGGAGAGGAGGACAACCACCACATTATAAGTAGAAGCTACAACGTAACCCATTTCAGGAAAAATCATCCACTTGTTTTCAGGTGTAGTTTCGTCTTCAAAGAATGACAATCTGTAACGTAACTTGTTAGCACCTCCGATACCGGTCACCTTTTCGTAAAGGTCATAATGGTTATTCACCTCCAAGAGCAAATCATTTCGGCATGTCTTCCAATTATGCTCGGATTGGCGCATAAAATAAGCAACCGCTCGGTACCCACAATTTCCATCACTTTTGACATTCGTAATAAATTTTATGTGTGGCCGAATTGGTTCCGGAAAGTTATTAAGGTATGGTCCTACAAATAGGGTTCCAACAAGTTTTGGCTTCTTCCACTGCGGCAACTCATTGGCCGTCTTGAGGGTTCTCACAGCGGCCTTGGCCTTGGGGGTATTATCATCCACAGCCTTGGGGCTTTTTTTAATCGTGGCCTTGTCGGGGGTTTCCACGCCCGCCTTGGCCTTTGCCTTGGGCCTTTTTTCATAGCAGCTTTAGCCTTGGGGATTTTTTCCTTCACCGACTTAAGAGTTTTCAAGGATGCCTCAACGTACTCAAACTCAGACGGGTTCCTACACATTGACTTATTGACCGAACCTAACTTTTGACTGCAGGTCTAGACTTTCTGTTGGTGTGAAGACAAGGATGTGGTTGATGGATTCAAAATGGGTTTCAGAGTCTTCATCCAATGCATATGGGTCATCATGTTTTGGCCAACCATTTTGCCCATAAAGATATTCCAGTTGGCCTTCATTATTTTTAAAATTGCCCCATCATCTTTACGTTTCTCCAAAGAAAGAATCTTCCAATGATCATCAATCAACGACAACGGTATGGGTTCACCCCGATCCTTGAATGGAGCAATCTCTTGAGCACAAGGTAAACCATGGGTTCGGCGAATAGGACAGACGCAGTCAACCTTGTCCTCCACGACCATGTCATCAAGTTTCTTAATCTCCGGCAACATTAAACCCATGGCACTCTGTGAAGCAGCTCCCCTTAGAGGGTCAAAGGTAGAAATTCTAAACTGGTGCTGCCAACAATTCAAACTTTTCTCAAATGTAGCTTTTATATCCGTGATTTGTAATTTAACCAAGTCGTGCATTTTGACCCAGGCTGCCGAGAAGTTGGCTTGGCAATTCGCAATGTAGGATTTAAGTTTCGAATGTTCAGACTCAACCCTGTGGAAATGGTAAAGGAGAGTTTTAGGCATCAAAATATCAATATCTAATTGTCAAAAGCTATGGACATCGTGAAATATGTATGGGGTGTTAGCCATTTACATGTTGCTAGTCAGGTTGCCAAAGTGTATTACGTTGTTCATCCAACATGATACGAATTTCTGCCTATACAGTTCCAACCAATTTGTCTCAACGTACTTAATCGCAGCTGGATATAGCACAAACTCCTGCTTCATTGTACAAAGCGTCTGCTCATATAAAGATATAATTGGTGAGTACATCAATGAATCCCAAGCATGCTTAAATAGAGCCCAAGTCGTCTCATCAAGCATCTTCCTACATTTAGCTTATACATTTTGCCCAATATGCCACCGACATAGAAGATGGCTGGTCGTTAGGAACACTCTTGTAATGGCATTCACTAGGGCTAACTCCCTATCTGTCATAACAACACTGGGGAAGTGCATCGGGATCCATAATACTCTTCAAATTCTCCAACACCCACGTATAGTTTTCCTCTTTCTCCCTATCGATGAATGCAAAGGCAGCTGAGAAAGTCCGCTCGATGGATGTAACGCCAACAATATGGAGCAAAGGAAACCTGTATCTGTTGGTCTTATACGTGCAATCCATTAGCAACACCCGAGGGAAGCACGCAACATGTCACCAGAAGTAGGAAGTCCACACAGATAATGTCATCTTTTCGGTTAAACTCGATGTACCCATATTCTTGTAACTTTGCCAATAGATATTATATTTGAGATCTCCCCGCTCGCTCCTTAAACCCATGCTTCTAGCGTGCATTGTAGATGGTTTTAATTGTACTTACATTGAATTCATCATTGCCCTTTATTAGACTTAGGATTTCTCTCGGTTTAGACAATGACGAAACACACATATCCACCAACATAGTCGACTACTCCAAAGACAACCTCCCAGGATAAGCGTGCTCCTCAAGCTGTTCCGCGGGAGGATGATTGTGATTGCCGTTGAAGACAGTGACAATCCAACCTTCCAACCCCTTAACACATCTCACTTCAAACGAACATTCGCATTTCTTAGTTCCTGCGACACGTGCTATCTTCTTTGCCTTTGGTTCTTTGTCATTCTCCTTGACATTGCCTCCTTTGTCCTTTGCCTTGTTGATAAATGGTCTATACTTTCCACCACATTCACATGAAAATCGCTTCCTTGGCCTTCGGTTCTTTGCCATTCTCTCTGACGCCTTAATGATAATCAGAAACTCATTTTTTTTACTGATAGATATTATCCAATGTTTCAACTCATCTTCAGATGAAAAAACCTACAAACATGTTTGAATAAAAACATTCAATAGCAGTAAAAATATAAAATCAAATGAACCAATAATCACCCACCTGTTTGAAAGCACTCACATTCTCCGTCATAAACTCCCCTGTGAAATCATATAGGGCCACTGGACCTATGTGACTACTGTGCGTTGAAGTATCACCCTGAAAGTATCAAAAATTGAAAAGTCCATTAAAACAAGTTTTCTAGCTCTCTAGATCTGTTTCGGTAAACAACTATCAAAATTTAATCTATATTTCGGTAAATGAAAGTCGAAAATATACACACAATTCTGTAGCCACTCCAATTTAGCCTAACGATTATTTCAAGTCTCACCTTGGGAACCATCCCGGTAATGAATGGATACAGTGATTGATGATTGACTTCTCATAAACCCGAGAACTTTTGGTGAGTATTTTTAGCCACTTATAGAACCTAATTCAGAGTCAAATAGCCTTTCAGACAGAAATACAGCATCCTAGGAAAATACATCTGTCGGCCGCAAGATTGATCTCACGGCCTTTACTTCCTTTCTTCACCCGTGAAACATGGTGTTTGAAATTCTCACTGAGAGATCGATTCCTCACCTGCGAGATGAATTCCTCGGCTGCCAGAAGGAAGCGGCCGCCAGATCGTCTTTTTTCCAGATTCTGGAATGTTTTGTCGTTCATTTGATCCGTACTCAAAACCCTAGCAACCATGAAGCGTGACTTTAAGGCTACGAAAGTAGATTCAGAGTAGAGATCTTGTTATCCTAAACTACCTTATTGATTCACGCCATTTGATTGGCCAGAGTGAGTCATCTCATGCCTATATAAAGAGGCATTTAGGGTTCAAAATAATAATTCAATTCCTCCATCTCATACCTCCCAACTTTGCAGAAATACTCTCTCATACCCTCTCTATAAAAGCCCTAAAGTCCCGAAGGTAGCCACAATCCAAGTGATCAAATCCCGAAGTACAAACCTTAATTTTAGGGTTTCGAGAAGCAATCCAATCAATCCCCCTCAATTCGAAGAATCAAGCACTTAGGGATCAAGGTGGTGAGGCCCTGTGGTTTGATTCAATTTTTGTCTTTTGTATTTAATCTACAGTTTCTGCTATCTATTTGTATTCTGGTGTAAGGAAGAACACTGGCCGAGACTTCGTTCTTGTAATGCCCCGAAAATTCGAAGACATTAATAAAATATTTAAAATATTATTTTCACAAAAGAAATTCATAAATTTACTACATCACCATTTCAAAAGCATATATCATTATATTACAACCGTTTCGAATAAATCAAACTATTACAATTCCCAAATAAACTTGGAAGCTTTCAAAATAAAGTTAACTTAAATTTGTCAGAGCGACTATGCACACGGAAACCTAGGTTATCGGCTTCTTCCTCAACAGGGTTAAACTCGATCGAGTTGTACGACATTTCTGTTCCGTCTTCAATACCTAGCGTTCGAGTTACTAGGGCAACATAGTACCGTGAGCGATGATGCTCAGTAGCCAAAACCGACCCGAACCCATAACTTACAAGCAATAGCAATATAATGGACACGCATTAAAAATAACATAAAAAGAGAACAATCAACTTTTCTTTCATTACTATCCTTCAACCTATGTGAGATTTGGGATCTTATCCATAGATCTGTTCCTACCCATAATTTCTGGCACAAGACATTGGTGTGGTCCGACTCCCCTTTTTCTAGATCCGAATGAAAGTTACCTAAATTATATACCCGGTATCCCATCCGCGACCATAAGTTCGGATAGAACTTCACCGGCAACGCAAAAGCGCCGTCTAGCCCGGGTTGTGACGCAAGCACAATGCCACCCTTATGTCCTATCCCAATATCCGAGAGTCTATCACCACCATGTCGTACCTAGGGTTTCGTAAGTCAACACTTTCAACAAATCACCACCAATCATCCTCCAACAATATTTTCATGGGTTCCAAATCAAGATTGCCCAGAATCCAAAATCACAGTCTCTCACACTATCCATTTTCCATTAAACCTACTTTCACCTCTAATATGTTAAATCCGCACATCGCAACCAATCTGGGAACCTATTTGTCCAATCTATCAGTACAACAACATTTCACATAGTTCAATATTTTTATGAACATGCTAATAGGCTAGCAATAATTACTTCTACGATAATACAAATCATGCGATAAAACAAATCATGCAACAAAATTAATCATGCGATTAAAACAAATTAAGTAATTCTTTTTATTTTCTCTTTTCTTTTTCAAAACTAAAATCCACGTTTACTCTTAATCATCTCGAGGTGTTGACGATATTAGAAAAAAAATCGTATTTGCAACCAAATTAGGATCTCCTCGAAACCAATTAATGTTGGGACTTATGATACTAGATTCTAATAAACCGGGATTGAATCTATAAGCCAATCAAACTCGAGGGTTAAACTGTAATTTACCAAAACCATTTCCAGCAGCTGTTTTACAGAAAAAACAGTGGTTCGGATTTCCTGTGGGTTTCGGCCGGATTACAACCGACAACGTCGGGTTCGATTATTTTCACATTGTAACACCAAAATTATTGTATAAACGTGATATATACATAGGGAGGCGAGTTCCGAACTACCTCTCGTCCGGCGAAACGGGATTCAGAGAGATTCAATGCCGGCGGAACTCGGTGGGTGGCGATAGTGTGTATGGCAATGGAGGTGTTGCTCTGTGGTGTGAGATGATGGTGGGTTCTTCTTCTTTATTTTATGTCATGAGTGACAAGGAAATGGGCTAACTGGTGGTTTGGTGGAAGAAGAATGAGTAGTTGTATCTATCTCTCTCTACTGTGAGCATGAGCCGACTCGGAACAAAAAGAAAGAAATGGAGGGGAATATATCAATGGGGTTTTGGATTGCATGAAAGGTTTTAGCCTATGGGTAATTATGATGTGTCTAAATTTGAGGGAAAATAGGAGGGAATTAAGGGAGTTGGTCCCCTCTCTCACTCAACCGGAATTTTAAGAACATAAGGGTGAGGATTTTGTTCCGGAACAACACACGAACACATTGGTAAAATCACTCGCTGGGTACGCGTGCACACAATTGATTACGGAATTAAAATTGGTGTGACGAAAAAAAATAATTTTTTGCATTAAATAAACTAACAAGCAAAAAAATTAATATTTTTGTTTTGATAATTATTATTATTTATAAAAAAATACCGGGTCTTTACAGTTCCCACGGCCGGTATATTAATCCAGTGGGATCCCACGGCTGTGACATCCATTCCCCGACCGTGGAATCCATCTGCTGGGACAAATTCTGTTTATTTATATTTATTTTGTTGCATGTGGTTTACTTACTGTCCTGGATCATCTATTAACTGTTTAAAGGCTAACAATCAGTTTACTTGTAGAATTAGAATAAAGCAAATATTAAATCTATGTTGAATAGTTATGGGCCGGTCTCATGACTGGGCGAAGAGGGTGCCTAACACCTTCCTTTCATCGTACTTTTGGCTCCCGTACCCAGAATCTCTACCTGTTTTTCTTAGTTTTAATAAACAAAGTGGCGACTCTATTTGTAACGCCTCGAATTTTGAGAACGTTAAATAGACATTTTCGTTGAAAATCTAAATAGAGTCTGGCTCAATATTACATCATAATTCTCACAAGCGTCCTTGTATTCAACAAAAGGAGGGGAAACTAGGGTTTCTATCTACTGCTCCGCCTACTCCTCCATCCTAGCCAACTCCTTGGCTCCGAAAGTCTCCAAGGTGTAGAGTTCTCCATGGTCATCTACAAAGTCTGACACATTATACCAGCGTTGCCACCAGTATAATATGTCAGGGTTACCAAAGGTAACACTATGAGTTACGAAAGCTCAGTAGAACAATCCCATACCCGCTAACCCATAACTTACACATAATATGGCATAGAATCAGTGAGATCCACATAGTACATGCATATTTAACAAAATAATTAACAATGACATCCACATTCACTATTCAACCAACGTTGATGTCCGTGATTTCTGAGTTTCTCCTACGCAATATCTTGTAAATCGTGTCTCCATTTTCCATTTCTCATCAATCAAATCATCATTTCCAAAATTGTTTTTACACACCCAACCTCGGTTCCATCGCTCCTGGTTCCCGAGTATCCGCACAATGGTTCCGCCGCTTCGGGTTCCTATTGGCACGTAAAACATTGAATTTGGCATTGGCTCCTCTCCACGGATAACCAATCCACAATTCAAAACCCTCGGTTCTGCCGCTCCGGGTTCCCGAGTATCCCACAATGGTTCCGCCGCTTCGGGTTCCCATTTGGGTTTTCGAAAATCATTAAAACAATTGCGTTGGCTCCTCTCCACGGGTAACCAAACCACAATACATCCCTCAGTTCCGCCACTCCGAGTTCCCGAGTATACCACAATGGTTCCGCGGCTCCGGGATCCTATTGGATTTTCGAAAAACACACCCACACCACACAATAGGCAAGTCCGGCCACATTGTGATTTCAAAACTACACTTTGTCTTTAACACACCCTAAGTGTCATGTTTCTACCTTCTTGATTTCTGTGTCTCATTTTCATACAACGACTCCGTGGTAGGACATTTCACATACGTAATCATAAATCATTCATTGTAATCTTGAAACTAAACTAGCAAGATCATCCAACTCTATATTACAAATCATGCTCAAATCACTAGTTAAAGCATAACGCCACATATACGGATGCCTTTGGAGTGAAATTCACTTATACTTTATCACACCACAAGTAATACAAGAAATTCATGTATGCATGCTCATAACCATCCCAAAGATCAAAATACGAATACTTCTAATCAAGTTTATAAATCCAAAAATCCGTTCTTTCTTCCTTTGTGAGAAGTTCAAAACAACATATGTTTATTGAAGTAAAAGTCATTTATTCAACATGTTTATACATCCTTTAACACAACAAGTCTACTAACTATCATGCATTCCAAACATTATAAGCAATAATCTAACTTCTATTTATACTAAAGATAGTAAGTAGAGATATTCTACATATACTTAGAGATAGGGGATAAGAATAATCTACATTATACTTTCCAACATACGGTTCTATGTTATATGTTGAGTTTAGTGGACAAAGGGACTCTACATATACTTAGAGATAGGGGATAAGAATAATCTACCGTTCTTCTTGGCGGTAGGGTGGCTACGGAAAAGTAAGTCGGCTATCAGGCGAAGTGACTTCCTACGGTAAGCTTCCGATAGTTTCGAATGAGAAAGGTTTCTCTCGAAACTAGATCTTGACTATACTACTAAACTTTTTGGATCGAAAGGGTGGCCGAGCGGTGGTTTAGTGGCGGCTTAGGATGAGTTTCTTGAAAAACTCAAGAAGAACCTCAAGAACACTAAGAACAAAGCAAGAACAAGGCAAGAATACAAGACTTTCTAGAGAGAGAAGTTGAAAGGTTTCAAGGTGTGAGTTGAATGGCAAGTGAGGGGTCCTATTTATAGCAAAACTAACTTCTATTACCCAATGAATAAAATTTTTCCTAGCAATTATTGTCCAATGGTTAAGATTTTCTTAGAAAAATAATAGGCCAAAAGACACATGTACCCATATATAAATATATTTGTGTACTTAGAAAATCTTGTAAAATACTTTACAAGGTACCATGTAATCTTTTAAGATTTTCAAGTATCCAATAAAAAAAATATAAGATCAAAATTTTCTAATAAACTAATCTAATAAGCACATGTTCCTATTATATTATTATTATTATTATTATTATTATTATTATTATTATTATTATTATACACACACACACACACATGTCCAAGTTTTCAAATATAAATGTAGGTACTATTAAGTACCATATAATCCATCAAGATTTCCAAGTATCAAATAAAATATATGGCCAGAATTTTCTTATTAGAATAATTCAAGAAGTACTAGTACTTATATATTTATTAGTGTACTTAGAAATCTAGGAAATTAGATATTCACATATCTTTAATACATATAAACACATGGAAAAATCTAGGAAGTGATTTATTTAATAAATCGTAGTACTAGTTAGTTAGACTAACTTATTATCCAATGCATAATATTTTCCCTTGCATTTTTTGACCAATGGATAAAAAGAATAAGGTAATATATACTTGAATAATATTTTAAATAACCAAATGTCCTTTAGGCATGTGTATATAAGTCTATATACAACTATATATGAGTACTTTATCAAATCTAGCACAAAATATCTTTGATAGAAAATCTAGGTTTCCTATTGTCCAATGGATAAAAATTTCCCTAACTTTTATTGTCCAATGGGTAAAGGTTCATCTATAGTTAGGAGATTGTAACTAGATGAATTGGTAGTTCGGTTCTTTCAACTAATCGGTTGAAAACTAATTCTACTTACCGCTAGGATTTCTAGTCAAGAAATATAATTTAAGATTTTATTTTATACACTAGGAAAATATACAAGTGCTTCTACAAGTACACTTGTCTTTTGAAAATGACTAGATTGTCCAGTGCAAAGAAATATAATTTTATAAGTCTCAAATCTAGTTATGACGGATTATTAAAGTTAAAAAGGAATTTTAAAGGAAATCCAAGTAATTAAAATTAAAAATTCAAATATTTAACGAAATTTTTATTTACCAAAATTCAGGGTCGGTACACTATTCAATGGTACTCATTATCATGTGGCGATGTTCCTAGCCATGGGAATGTAAAGACCCATATTTTTCAGAAACTATTTAAAAGTTTTATTAATGTTGGAATATTGAATAAATGTGGAATCTTTTTGGGTTAATATGATTTGGGGTTAATGTGGAAAGATTGTTAGTAGAGGGGTGTAAGTGTAATTGATGTGTGTGCTAGTATATATAGGTGTGTGTGAGTGTATGGGATTAAAAATCCCAAATCTCACTCTCTCTCATCCCTCCCAACCCCTCACCTCTCTCTCGGCTCTCTCTCTCTCTCAACATCTCTCTCTCACTCAAATTCCATCAAACCAACACAAAACCCATACAATACCCTTTCCAAACCTTCACCTCTTCGTGTATTGGAGCTCGTAGGAGCTCGGTGACTTGTATTCGACTCGGTTCGGGGTTTGAAGTTCTAGGGCTTGGGTAATCATTTGGTTTTTGCTTTAGCACTTGAGGTAGGGATTTCTCTCACTCTTTATATGTTCTTGAGTTGGTTTTGTACATGATTCATGCCTTGGATTGTTGTTTGAGTTGTGTTTGCTTTGAGAAGAAATCTGCAGAAAATCTGCTCGAAACGAGCTGGTATCGATACCTTCATAAAATGTATCGATACCATTGTGTTTAAAAACCCAGGTAGCACTCTGGTATCGATACCATTCTTCAAGGTATCGATACCCTTCTGTCTGGAATGATCTGTAACCCAAAGGTATCGATACCTATCAATACCTTTGGCTTAAAAACAGTTTTGCTGTATTATGCCTCAACTTCAATGTCTTGGTTTCCGAGCCCTTCCAACTCATTTCTAACACACTTTTAGTTATTCTAAACCACTTCCAAACATAATTGTTTGCATTCCAATGATTCATTGGTCATCCTCACTCGTTGGTTCTCGTTGCGTCGAATACGAGTATTATATGGAATGAATTATCGTCCTAATGCTTTGTCAATGTATTGTTCGTCTAGCTATTAGTGATTTTGTGAGATGTTAAGATAGACGGAGTGAGCTCGTTAAAGCTAAATATGGGTGTTGATAGGGTTGAATGTTAGATAGGAGGATGGATAAATCATGAGACATAATATGAGAACTTGACACATGATGCCATGTAGTACGAGGAGTGAGTTGAGATAACGAGTTTGGAAACAAAATGGAAATATGAATTGGTATGTGGACCGCTTACTTAATACCGATCCCTCTTCATCTATAATCGTGCAATTAGAGCATTAGAAACATATATGACGAAAAGCAATACAAATGAGTTGTAATCGGCATACGGGGTCTTGATACCCGGAACTTGAATCGGATGTACGGGGTCATGAGCACCCGGAATGTAGAACGGATGTACGGGGTCATGAGCACCTGAAAATGTATTGTGGGTATATGGGGCCCTAAGACCGGGAAAATTTCTTAAGCTGACTATTCGGAATGTTAATGGAGGAAGAGCTACTTGAGCTCGTATAGAAAATCAACGGGAGATGTACAGGGTCCTTAAGACCCGAAATGAAAGTCATTAACCGTAGAAGTGTGCAAGATGGAGTTTGATCAATATGGACACATAAAAGATGGCTAATAGATTGGTTAATGACAAGTGAAGTGCCCTTTGAGTCATGAGTTCCCTTCTTGAAGTTGCATTAGTTGCATTCCCTTTCGTTATATCAGACTTCATTCTCTTATGTTCAAATATTCTCATTTGCATATAAAGTTTGTAGAGATTTTCCTATTGGGCACGTGTTTTGCTCAACCCTATCATTCTTTCAGGTACAACTCAAGAGTATTAGCATGGAGTACTTGGCGTGCATATCATCCCTTCCCTTCAAAAGTTAACATTGAGGAAACAACTTGACATCTTTTGTAAACTCTTTTGGGAAGACTAACTTGTAATTTTCATTCAAATCCTTGGTTTAGAAGTATTGTAATCACTTAACTTATCTTTTGACTAAACTTTGGAACTTTGGGGCCAGAGTGCCATTGTTGTAATCTTTGAACTTGATTGTGCTCAGTAAATAAATATAAGAAACTCTTTTTGGGTTATTATAAGTATACCGCGATGGTTTTCCTTTTTAAAAGTTATTGTTATTATTATGTTAAAAATCGAGGGCGTGACAGGGAATATCCACGATCCACGATTTTGAGTTAAAGTGGAGGAAGCAAGTAGCGAGGATATTTGTGCAGTGATGCCCCTTCAGGGTGGTGTCCACAAATTCGGTATCTAACTGCCAACTATTACTGAATGAAAAGCAAGTGCTAACACTTCAGTAACTAACTGTCGAAAAAAGTATCAATTTCGGTAACTAGAAGTTGAAAATGTGTGCACAATTCGGTAACCCACTGCCCAATTCCAGTAAAAATAAAACATGTGTATACAAAAATCTTACATTTCGGTAAATAGCTGTTGAAAATAAGACTATATTTCAGTAACTACATGTTGAAAATGCTTACTAAAATCGGTAATTAATTGGTGAACTAGAGTATAACAAAAATAAGATGCATATATTTCAGCAATTGAATGCTGAAATTATGTCTAAATTTCGGTAACTGATTGTCAAGTAGGGTAATTGTTTACGGTGGTTAACTACCGAAATTACTTAACTTATTCGAATCTGAAACACCGAAAAACTGTTCTAAAAATTTGTAAATCAGGAGGTCGGATTGTGAACGGGGAAAAGTTACCTCCTCACACGGCTTCCAAGATAGAATGTCCATCACATGATTTTTCTTCTCTTCAGCCATCATATGTTGCCGATAGAATTTGATTTCATTTCAATTTCGAAATCATAACCTAAAAGTGGGTCATCTTTTTTTTCAATGGAAGGACTGGAACCTTCCATTGATACAATATTTGGCTCCACCATTGAGATTGAAATGGTGAACAAGCTTGAGAGAGATGATGAAGATGAAAGAAGAAAGAGGGATGGGTTTTGGAGAAAAGAGAAGACGAAGACAAGAACCAGTCGACTGGTTTTTTTTCCTTTTCAAACGTAACTGATGAATTTCAGGGGGGAAGGGGGGAAGATAATTTAGGGGTTTTGGTTATAAGGGCATGTAGGTCATTTCATGTATAAGTATAAGGGCAAGTAGGTCATTTCGTATTGGGGGGGTCATGTTGTAATTAGTTGGAAAATTTTAACGGGCTAATGGAAAAAATAAAGGTTTGCGAATAGCCGCGCTTCGTTTATATGTGAAAGACATCAAGACTCAGGAGGGAGGGAGGGCAAATTGGAGGTGCATGGACGGCTCATTGCTGTTCGATTGAGATGCAATTTGAGTCGCCCATTGCTCGGCATGAACGGTCGAGATCAGCCCAACACACATGTTGTCCTTTAAGGACAGTATGCACCGCGGATTTGAGACAGTGGAAGATAGATGGATGCTCAGGTCACATGACATGCACCTGGATTTTCAAAAGGGAAACTACTATTACGGGCTGTTTGGATAGGGGATTAGGCCCATGATTTGGGAGCTGCCCGGACTTGCAATCCCTTCCCTTCTAATCTTCGGTCTTTGGCTGGAAAAAATGCAAGGTGAATTTGATCTGTGAGTGAATTTGCAATCCACCCACAGCCGAATTTGTAAATGACATGGGTACCCCTATCGTTAGTGAAGCAGGGTTGGTGAATTTTCTTTTGTACATGTTCATTTGGAAGAGTGCTGGAGTTTAATTATTTAGTTGTGTTTAATGTTAGGTTTGCTTTGTAGCAAATAGTGTAATAGAATGAAGTGGAAAGTGACAAATTTGGAATATTGAAGTTGAGTTCTCTAGTTGTATTTGGTGGTTTTGTACTTTGTTAATACCTTCTCCATGGAAATTGAAAAAGATGGTTTTGATAGCTGAGTTCTTTGTACTAGGTTAAATTTTCATTTGGTGTTTACTTGAATTCCATAAGCAAATTGATACTTCTTTGTTGATCATATATATTCCAAAAAATTTAGTCGAGAGAGTGCTTAGACATAAGTAATTCTCTCAAATAATTCTCTTTCATACCGCCAAGAGGTGGATCACATACTATACACTAATAAATCGATTTAGTGTTGTGAGCCACTCTCAAGATTGAAAATGTAATACCAATCAGGGTAGGTAGTGCCGTAAGTACGTGATAAGCACCCAATAATGTAGATTCTTGATGCTTAGGTCATCTAGTATGTTGTGTTTGTATATATTTATTGTCGTTTTTATGCGATATTGCACGTAAGATAGTTTTTCAAGTGTTTCAAGTAAATCATGCGAAAAAGGCGTGTTTTGACACCAAGATAACCTTTGGTCATCTCATGGACCCGAGTGTAACGACCCGTCCCAACTGACCTGTTAACTATTTGCCTAACCACGTGGCTCAAAAGGGTAATCTTAAGTTATACAGTAGCTGGTCGAAATCACTTATATACTAATTAACCTTTTCAGAATTGCCCGATGTGGGACTTACATTCTCACATGTGGGTTCTCACAATTGTGAGATCCCAACCCATGCCCAAGTCCCACATCCGGAAGTTGGGAAAAAGCGAAATGGAACATAAGATAACACCCATCAATTATTATATAACTTGAGATTAACCTTTTGAGCCACGTGGTTAGGCGAATGGTTAGCAGGTCAGCTGGGGCGGGTCGTTATAGTTAGTATTAGAGCACAATCCTGGTTTACATGGTGGGGGCCATCTCTAGAATTTGGTACGAGCACACTGATTGTGCTGTATAGAGCTAAATGTCATATTATGACCACCAGGGGAAGGTTGTTGGGCCAATGTAATGAGGATGTTGCAGCCAAGGTGGGGAGATTGTGAGATCTCAACCCATGCCCAAGTCATACATCGGGAAGTTGGGAAAAAGGGAAATGGAATATAAGCTAACACCCACCAGCTATTGTATAACTTGAGGTTAACTTTTTGAGCCACGTGGTTAGGTGAATAGTTAGCAGGTCAGCTGGGTCAGGTCGTTACACCGAGGCCACATGGAATACCACCACCGAGGCCCAAGAGCAAACGAACGAAGCACCGGAGCGTGTTCGAGGCTATTGGATGCCAAGATGGGGGACTTGAAGGCAAATCTGGGCTTAGCAGTGCTGTATCGATACTATCTTAAGGGTGGTATCGATACTATTAAATTAATTTCTAAATAGAGAGCAGGGTGTATCAATACAGGAGCGTTACAACGGATCTAGAGCAAGCTTAACTTCTCGGTATTGATACCCTTTACCTCAAGTATTGATACCACAAGCTTAAGGGCAGATTTTTGTTACTTTTGGACTTTCCACTTATAGAATAATTGCCACTTCTAGCAAGTTTTTGGATATTTTGAAGAGAGAGAGGTCGAATTGTATAAATTGCTCTCTCTCTCTCTCTCTCTCTCTCTCTCTCTCTCTCTCTCTCTCTCTCTCTCTCTCTCTCTCTCTCTCCATACCACCATCCTACTTTTTGCTTTAGCTTTAGTTTTCTCCCTAAGTTTTCTCCATTGTTGTTCAAGATTAATTTCTTAAGAACTCAAGTAATTTTAGTTCGTTTGTTGTTTTCTTGTCTATTAAAATTGTAGATACTTTTTGCTTTAGCTTTAGTTTTCTCCCTAAGTTTCCTCCATTGTTGTTCAAGATTAATTTCTTAAGAACTCAAGTAATTTTAGTTCGTTTGTTGTTTTCTTGTCTATTAAAATTGTAGATACGCTCTAGATTCTCCCTAATATCAAGTTTATTTTCGTTTTGGTAGATCTCATGTCTCTTTTTAGTTTTGTGCTTTGTTCTTTAAGTATGTGTGAGTAGTTCATTAAGGCTTGGACATAGGGTGAATAACACTCCATGGCTTGGGTTGATCATGTTTTTTTCTTCATAAATCTCCATGTTTAGTTTGAATACGAGTTTAGTTCACCTTTTATGTATCAAAGCTCGGCGTTGTTAACCTTCTTGTTCATGTGTAGGCAAGAGCTTGTTATTTGCCACACATGATGCTTGGAGCTATGTCACGCCTTGCGTTTGCCAAATAAACGACAAAACTTGCTCGGTATTCAAACTCATTTTCTAGTCTAAAACGGTTTTATAGCTAAATCTTTCGGTTGAGAACCCTTGCTATGTATCTCAACCGAGTAATCAAAAAGAAAAGTTGGTTGGCCTAAGTTATGGGTGTCAGGAACACCTAGATCATGCCGCTTGTTTAATCAAGTTAAAACTCATTTCTAGTCATTTTTTAGAGAGGGATTTCCACCCTTCAAAGCAAAACCAAAAGTTGGCCGTCTAAACGCTTCAAACCCTTATAAATCTACAATCCGAACTGGCTACATTTGAATCTCCCCATGGGTACAATCCCTGTCTTTTTGGATATTATACTGACAACAACCTAGCCCTACGCTTGGGGTTTTCAATCTTTTCAACAATTAGGTTGTGGCAAAGCAATACGGACAATTTGCTAGTGATACTATTATTTCTTTTTATTGTTAGTGTCTATTTTGCTCGGTCTAATATGGATATCAACAATGGTTTAGAATTTTCTCTTCCTCTTAGAGAATGCTGTTGGTGCAAGGAATTCGCATTTTTTTTTGTCAAAATGATAACATTATCATTGATAATCATCGAAAAAAACATACGAATAGCACATCCATCCTTTAACACAAGCGTGGACGGCCACAAAGGCGGAAAGACTTCCCAAATAGAAGCACCAATCCTCCAAAACCCTACCAGGCCAAGTAATGAAACAGGACCAAACCCAACATGCTTGACAACACTAAACTCACACACACAGAAACCAACACACCAAACCACCATTCGAGCAAAAAAAACAATCGCTAGTTTTAATTAAATGCTATGTACCACCAAACACTCTTGTTTTGTGGGGGGGGTCGTGTGGGGAGCAAAAATGTTACTCACACAACATCAAACATATTTGGTATTGTGTTTGAATTATTATGTGTGTACCATTGTTGCAAGGAAAGCCTCTAGGCCAGGCTACCTTGCCTATGTGGGATGTACGAATTAATGTACGATAAGGCCGCATGGATTAAAAAAAGACCAAACTCTCGCCAAAAGATGACAAAAGAACCATACGGGGTGGACCCCAAGAAACCAAAGAAATAGTAATACTAAAGAGACGTGAAGTTGACCCCAATAAATTTATGGGGAGTAATATCGTACAGAAAGTAGTTAGTAGTATATGAAAGTAACAAAACTAATGAGTAGTAGGGCCCGTTTCAGAAAGGCAAATAAGTATTTATTTTTAATTTTTAAACTCATAATAGATTTACTAAAATCTAAAAATATGCAATATGGATCTTATTTGAAAGATATCAATGAGATCTTTTAAACGATGAAAAAAATTTAAAAAATTATTTTTGTAACCCCATTATTTTTAAGCTTGAAAATTATAAATAAGTGCTTATTTATTAAGACAATTTATGGAACGGGCTCTAAAAACAAATTAAATGATTCGGGAATAGGTATATAATTAGGAAGTTAGATCTTGCTATCTTGATTTTGGAAAGACATTGATATTTTCTATAAAATAATTAATTTGTGTCACATCCAATCATTGCCAATCACTTTCTTTTTTTATGATAGATTTCAATATCTTGTCTGAATATTTTAATAGCTTGTTTACTCTCACATATTTTTTCATGTTCAGTAAAGCTCATCTAAATGTATTTAATTAATACTATGGTGATTAACTCAAAACAATTGTTGAGACAATAAAGCAAATCTATTGATGTACAATAATAAGGTCAAAGCTACAGTACCCTAGGAAAAAAAAATGTTCAATAAAAATATTCGTCCTTAATTTTCACTTGCCACATTTTCTTCTACAAACATTTAAGTCTATTTGTGTGAAAACACCTAGGGGCACATGCGTGGTAAGGATTAATCCATTTCAATATCTTCATAAACAATGAAAAAAAGCAGTACGTACGATACATAGATCTTAGTTAACTATGGTATGGGCAATTTTCCAATATATATGGAGAGTGACATGAGAAGTATATCTATGGCCTACAAGCCTTTTCACTATCGGCAAAGGCCATTCGTTGTTTTGGGGCCAAATTTTGACAAGAAATGTTGGACACATGTTTATAAAGGTTGTGTAAATAAATGTTAGATTGCGATCGAAATTATCATGTAGGTTCAGAAGGACAAGATTGTATCTCAGCGTAGTACTGTAGGAGTATAGAAAAACTGATCGACTTCGCAAAATTATAGTTGTCACCTCATTTATAAATTCAAAAAGGTTCAATTTTTCTACTTATTGAGCTTGAGTGATAATCCAGTTGACAAGAAATTCAATACACAATTTATGAGATGGTGGTTTCAACCTGCACTAGTGTAACAACTCGCACCACTCGCTAACCTATTAATCCTTAGACTAGCCACGTAGTTCAAAAGGTTAATCCCAAATTATACAACAGCTGCTTGGGTTTCCATATATTATCATATATTCTTCCACAGTCCCAAATGGATCTCAAGCATGCTGGCACAAACGCCACCCGAGAACCAGGCAAGAAATCAACCGCACCGAAAACCTGAACCAATGGGAACACCCAACAGGCCAAGCCCAACACAAAAAGCACCACAACCAAACCACCACAAGAACCACTACGACAAAAACACGACCCAACACCTAACACCCGAATAAGGATCCACTAAGACAAAAACACGATCCAATACACATTTTATGAGATGGTGGTTTCAAGCCGCACTAGCTAGCCCCTCCTCCTTTCCATTAGGCTACAGTTGAATAAGGATTTTCTCTTACAAAAAATACCTACCCCACTGCTAATTACCAGAGGTTATAAATTACACTATGAAGCTCGGTGGGTCTCCCTTAGTTTCCAGGTAAAATAACCACCACCAGCCCAACCCCAAGCATCACGTTTTTGTCATGCATTAGTTTGGTATGTTGTATTGTCATCAAATTTTTCTTGACATGTGAAAGGAAAACAAATACATAAATAACTAGAAACAAATCTGGAATTGTGTCTCTTACATATAGTGTCAACATCGGGCATTTATTCTAGATGAGAGCAACACTCTAGTACAATACGGTTTCTCTCACATTGCATTCATGATTTTTTGGGTGTGAAATGTTTCATAATATACAAATAGGGCTCAAGGAATACCACGAGCATATGTCGATAGAGAAACTTATAAACACATGCGAAGTAGCCCATTCAAATCGACTTAATCAAAATTCTACGTACTATTTTATATGTCACTTCATCAGCATGCAACTCTCTCTCTCTCTCTCTCTCTCTCTCTCTCTCTCTCTCTCTCTCTCTCTCTATATATATATATATATATATATATATATATAATATACGGAGCGGTTCAAGGAACACCCAAAAAAATATCCCAAATCTCAATCTCATAGTTCCTGATCAAATTTTTATGATCCGAACCGTTCAATGTATGCAGAATGTGATTTTAAGGGTACTCGTGAGAAATTAACAAAAAAAATGACTGGAAAATGCTTGATTTGAGCAGTTTTTATTTGAACCGTTCAATAAAAAACTGTTCAAAACTGTTCGGATCAAGCTCTTTCCAGTCATTTTTTTTGCTGATTTCTCGCGAATACCCTTAAAATCACGTTCTGATTACTTGGACATATATATTTGCTATTTTCACGTGACCATAGGATTAACATGCAAACCAATAATATATAAAATGTTTCTATATTACACCAGTAGTTGCAAGATAATACATATACCACATTTAGAGGCTTATATCATTTGATTTTTTGAATGTAGGTAACCATGTATAAGTTTACAATGAAGAAAAAACGTAGTGAATTTAAATTTGATGAATATGTAGCGCAAGCATATATATAACCTATTTTTTCAGGTCCTAACGCATATGGTATTTTCGTGTATACATAGGCTCTTGTGGAATATTTCAAAATGAGAAGCGAAATTCTCTCTGTCCTAAATTGCTGGACCCGTGCACACTAAAATTTGGGCTATTTCAACATTAAAAAATTACATTACTTCCGTTTATACTTTTTTGAATTTATTTGCACCGTATAAAAGATCTCATAAAGTAAATTAATTTGGTGTAAAGAAACTAAAAAATTGATGCACGAAATTACTTTATGCATTAATCAGAAAATTGCACGATTTTTTGTAGGGACAAGCAAATTGGAACAAAAGGAGTATCCAAGCTGGCAGTGATAATCATCCGATGGGTGACAGACCCTTGCTCTCTTATCTGACACCACTATTCAGTTGTCTGACCTATTCCCACCTGCAACCATGTGGAACAATTCCCATCCAAGTTCATCTCTCTCATCTCACTAAGTTTTGGTAGATTCACTTCCTTGATCTCTTCTTCACTTCGCGGTGGTAGGTAGATTCTTGTGAGGGCTTCAAACTTTGATGAGCTATCATCATATGTATCATCAAACAGCGTGGGGAGGTTGAGATCGAGCAACTGAGATTTACAGATCATAGGTTTTTTGAATAGTTGTTCGCTGTCATATCGAAACCCACGAAAAGTAGGCACTGCATTGTTTTCTGCCATGTTAGATATAAGCCAATGACACCTTTTATGGCCACCTAAGGCCTGGCCTGATGAAAAAACACGGTGACATATAGAGCATTCGTGCACTTTGAACTTCTTTTTCAAAGGAGAAAAAATGGCAGGTGCCTCTGATGTGCTGTTGAGATCTATCAGATGCAATGCATCAGAATTTGTGGGATTTGATAACTCATTATCATCTTCAACAATATTATCATCATCTATATTCTCGAATCTTGCGGCAAAACAACCCTTGACCCTTTTGTGGCTAGCTCTGTGCCCTCCTAACGCCTGGTGGGAATTGAATACCTTCTTACAAGCTTTACATTGGAAATTACCTTTCACCACTTCCTTCGCCTTTTCTTCTTCCTCTCCATTTGATAACATGACCAAACAGTTGGCCATTTCCTTTTCCTCTTTTGAAGTGCCACTTGTATCATACTTTTCCTTTATACTCTTGAACGAGCCAGTGTGCTCCACCGGCTCCCACAATAGGAGATTATTGCTAGAACGCTCATTACATGCACCATAATTCGTGAACTGGTTATTGGGTGTTCGGAGGAAGTACGTGAGCTTGTTGCCTTCTTCATTGTTCTTAGCATTGATGTCTTCAATGCCATGGGATCTCATGTGTCCACCGAGTGCACCGCCACGAGAAAAACCCTTGTTACAAACTTTACAAAAATGCATGGTTTGTGGTGGTTGATTATTGTTCTCTCCTATAACCATTTTTATTATAGTAGAGAGAGAGAGAGAGCGCACGCTTAAAGCCAAGAACAATATGGAGATCTAGAAGGAGGGAGGGAGAGAGAATAGTATGGGGTGCTCTTTTGGTATGTTTGTTTTGCTTCGGATGGGTAGACAATTATATAGTGCATGTTGTGGTATGTTTGTCGACTATGTAGTTATGTCGTAGAAATGCATGTATAAAACTAGTAGTTGGAGTGTTAGTTATTGTGAGTGTGTGTGTGTGTGTGTGTGTGTGTGAGAGAGAGAGAGAGAGAGAGAGAGAGAGAGAGAGAGAGAGAAAGAGTTGGTTGGAGTTGAGAGTGACAGTGAGTGAATAATGACAAATGGAAGGTATGCTTGTTTTCAAGACTTCAAGTGGCGGAGGGGATATATTAATTTCTGCATCTTGTGGTGGTAACTGGTAAGATCCGCCAACATATAAACTGCTTAATATAGAGCAAACTAGATTAAATAGTTCAATGGGTAGGACTGCTTAAAATATTCCCTCAACTATTTAATCGAGTTTGAACAATATTTTAATAGAAAAACAATTTTTTTTAAAATAGTTTGACAAATTGTTTCTGCAAATCTATTTAATCTATTTCTAATTAACAGTTTTTATTAGTTTGAAAACTATTTTTTTTTCTAACAGCTATTAGTGTTTTCTTGTTTGAAAAGATGGTGTTTCAAGTTTTGGTTATTTAATTTGAATTATTATATCATTATAGACATTTACATTGTTAATCTTAATGATTCCTTAAATAAATAACCAAAACGCACAATTTTAATTATTCAATTTTACTTAAGCCATTGTGGATGCTCTTAAGTCATTTGTCTCTCTCTTTCAAATTTCAGCGTCACCTTGTCTTAATAATTCAATGAAATTGACGAGTGTTTCTCGTTTCTAGTGAACACTATGGCCCATGAAGCGACAATTGATAACCCAAAGAAAGCCCATCACAAAATGGTCACGCCCATGATGCTGACCTAAAAGCATTTTTAAAGTAGTATAATATAATACTCCTACCTTGTGTAGACTTTTGTCGTATGTTCTTGATGTAGGAGATATGGTATTACGTGTCCATTCGTATTATTAGATAATTAATTACTACGTCTCTTACGGGGTGGTTGGATGTAGGGACGGGTGCACTATGGGGGACGAGAGGCGCATGCCCCACTCAATTCAATTTTTTTTGTAATAAAAATTAATTTAGAAATTATTTATTAGAGTTTTAGAGTCAAAAATTAATTATGATTCTTAAGAATAAAATAATTAGACAAATATGATTTTCGCATATTTTGAACGGATTGAAAATTGGAACACTTAAGTATCTGCTCTTCATTTAATTCTATTGCTCTTTTAGGATTCTCATTTGAGAGCTCTAGAACCAAAAATTAATTATAACTCTTTAGGATAAAATGATCAGAAAAATAAGATTTTCGTACCGATTCAAACGGATTGAAAATTGGAGCACTTAAGTATCTGTTCTTCATTTGGTTCTACGGCTCATATGAGATCTCTAAAAATAAAAATAAATTATGATCCTTTAAAATAATATGATCAGAAAAAAAAGATCTTTGTATCTATTCAAATTGATTAAAAATTGAAGCACTTAATTTTTTTGACAATGTTATAAGCACACACAATCACATTATAAATAATTCACTAATGAAAAAATATGAGCATTATTTTTTCCAATTTTGCCCCTTGATGGTGGCTCTCATTAGAGAAGCCGTAAAGGGATTATAACCCTTTTTGCGTTTATTTTTAGGAATTTTTTGAAATTATTTCCCTTTTCTCATATGATGAAGTTTAAATTTATATTGTGCTTGATTGTAAATTTTTGTGTGCTCCCACTAGAGAGAATTGCTAAATCTGTGCCTACTTGGATGCATGCATGGGAGATTCGGCCTTTGATTTGGCTGGCCCTCTTTGCAATTCCTTCCCCCGCGCGTGTATCTCCGGTCTTTGGCTGAAAAATCTTTGGGGTGGATGTGATCAGTCATCGGTGAGTTGGATTTGTAATCCTCCAACAACCGAATTTGTAACTGTTGGTGAAGCGGGGGGTAGGGGGGAGTGACAAGGGTACCCAGCGTCGGGTCGTCAGCACTCTCTCTCCTCCCCCTTCTTCGACGACTCCATGGCTGCCAAAATACATCCATTCTAACAAATCCAAGAGAATCAAAGTAAAAGTTCAAAAATTCAAGAGACTCACAGTAAAAGTTTTGTACATCCGGACACAATGCCCCGTATAGTCCAAGACAAGAGATAACCCAATAAAACACTTCCTTTTGTTCTCATTCACGTTTTCCATTCAATTTGTTTTTTTAATTTAGTACTTAATAGGCAGTTATAGGTACACAAAGTCTAGGGAAAACCGCATGGGGCACCGCACGCCATGTGGGGCCCACTCAATTTCGCTCCTACGAATTCAGAAAATATATGTCTAGGATCGTACCGCACGTAGACCACCGCATGCCGTGTGGGGCTCACTCAATTTCACTCTTACGAATTCAGAAAATATACCTACCGATATCCGTTGAAGTTGATTTTTTACAAGGCCCAATAAATAAATATTTTAAAACTTATGAATATTTTTTTAATTTTTGTTGGGTCCGGAATGGACCTACACGACGTGCGGTGACCAATAGTGTGGCCTGCGTGCGGAGGTCCTACTGTCCTAGCACGGTTGAGGTACACTTTATAGGCATCATCATATGTTTATAGCTACATAATTCTACTCTCTCTTCTATTCCTCTCTTACCTATTTTAGATTACAGTGACACATATAGTAAGAACAGATAACAGATCAAAATCTCTCTCTCTCTCTCTCTCTCTCTCTCTCTCTCTCTCTCTCTCATATAGTAAGAACAGATAACAGATCAAAATCTCTCTCTCTCTCTCTCTCTCTCTCTCTCTCTCTCTCAAACTAGGAATAAACCGAGACTGTTTTATGTTGTGTCGTGTTGTGTTTTCTGGAGATAAATTTGTAAATATTTTTAAAAAAAACTCCGGTTCCTTTTTTTTTTTTTTGTTAGTTAAGCCTCGCAATCCTAATGCACTTAGGCGACTTGGATCTTTTAGAGTTATGAGAGTTATTTTTTCGCTATTTCTAATTTTTTTTTTTCCCCTTTCTACCGGTATAAAACAAATTGATACAACAATTCCATGTCATGTGATGCACTGATATTAACCATCTCTGGAATATTATACTCCAAAACATTAGGAATCCTATTTCAACTAAAATGCATATTTGTTATTCATCCCACTATTTTTAAATACAGAGTTAAAACAGGCCCTCTATTTTTGTACAAATTGCAGAACCTACACGGAAGAACAAAAATAGGAAATTAAAAAAGGAAAAATCTAAAATCAGCCTAGTGGGCTGAAAATAAGAAGTGTGAATGTGTATTAAAAAGTGTAAAAAGATATATAGAAATATGTATTTTTCTTATTCTCTTGTGTTCTTATTGTCAACCCACTGGGCTGACGTACAATAGAAAGACCGAATTAAAAAATAGAAAATGCAACATAGCAAAAACAGGGAATCAAAGATGTAGTTCACCGTCACAATTGGAACATGTAGTTGCTAAATTAAGTCACTCTCAAAGATGTTTTTCTTTTTCATATATATATATATATATATATATATATATATATATATATATATACACACACACACACACACACCACGGATCAAGTGAGGGATCCCTCACTTTGTTAAAATGCTGGACTTTCATTTCCCGATCAAATTTTGAAAATCCGAACCGTTCAATGTGTGCAGAACGTGATTTTAAGGGTCCCCGTGAGAAATCAGCAAAAAAAATGACCGGAAAGAGCTTCATCCGAGCAGTTTTTTTTGAACCGTTCAATGAAAACTGCTCCGATGAAGGCCTTCCCGGTCATTTTTTTTGCTGATTTCTCGCGAGGACTCTTAAAATCACGTTCTGATCACTTATATATATATACAGTCAGGTTCCGGTGAGGGATCCCGCATTTTATTAAAATGCGAGACTCCCCTTCCCGATTGAATTTCGATGATCCGAGTCGCTCAAAGTGATCAGAACGTGATTTTAAGGGTCCTCGCAAGAAATCAGCAAAAAAATGACCGGGAAGGGCTTCATCTGAGCAGTTTTTTTTGAACCGTTCAATAAAAACTGCTCGGATGAAGCCCTTTCCGGTCATTTTTTTTGCTGATTTCGCGAGGACCCTTAAAATCAGAACAAGTAGAGCTAGGGATTTAGGCAAACTGTTCTTCTTTTTAACTTTAACTCCATCCCTCGATCCCACCCATGCATGCACCCGTTTGATCTGAGTTGTCTTTGCTGTTTGTACCTATACATGTTTATATAGTAGTATCTTTTTGTAAAAACTGTAGGGATTTAGGCAAAACTGGTTCTTTTTAATTTTAATTGTTGTTTGTTTGTTACACTAGAGGCCAATACTAGAGGCCGTGCAAGTCAAATTTTGCTTATTTCTCAAAATTCGATCAAACAAACAATAAGCAAGAAGCTATTGTTATTCTGTCAAATTCAACTTTCACACGTATTGCATTCGTTCCAGCCTCTAATAAAATAAGGTATATTTAAAAAATGCTATTTCCTTTGTCCTTTACATCATCTTTTATTGGTATCTTCTTTTATTGGTCATCGGAAAGTATTCATTTACCCTGTTAAGTTCATTAATTTACCAAGATTTTTAAATAAGATCCTCTTTCGAAAGAAAGAAGCCTTTCACAGTTAGATGAAATGGGTTTTTGCATTATAAATAAAGAGAAAATTAGAAACTAGAATATTGTAAAATTTTAGGGGTTCATTAGGATTTTTCTTTGTAATTTTATTTCTCGTAATTGCTATTCCTTTTCTGCATGTTAAAATGTTTACTTATGACATAATTATCATGTCACGGTCTGACTCCGATTCTACCGCAGTTAATCCAGTGACCAATCCACCCGACAATCCCTTCATTCCGATTCTACCGCAATTAATCGAGCGACCAGTCCACCTGACAGTCCTTTCATTTTGATTCTACCGCAATTAATCCAGTGACCCATCCGACTGTTCCTTCTTCGGTTTGCTCACCGCGCGCCCAGTTGACTATAACATGCTTTGTTTATTTATTTTCATCTTTAAACATAACCAGACAACTTTATTTAGTGCTATACATGATATACTTGTCCACAAATTGCCCCTTAAGTATGCTATACATCTAGCTTCACAAAAGTGGTAGAAGTGACAAACATTTTCTCCCTAAAATGGGGCCCTGGGAAGATTGCGAGGGCTAGCTCTTTGTTCATTCCACCTCTCGATCTGCAGAAACAGAAACCCAATTGGTATTGTTAGTTAACATTACAATAAAAGATGAGATACTTTTGTTAATTAAGGGGAAAAGAAAGGGTCCATATATGAGTTGGGTAATTACCCATTCACCAGGACACACAGAGCGATAGTATTTTGCAAACTTCTCACATTCTATTGCCCCCTCGCCCTTCACTTGAATGCACCTCACATCAACATTAAATGCAAAAGCTATATTTCTACTTCTTGAAAAAGACTGAAATTAAATTGGAAAAAAAATTAATATATATATCGGAGCGATTCAGGGGATACCCAAAAAAACACCTAAAAAAACACCTCATAGTTCCCGATCAAAGTTTGATGATCCGAGCCGCTTAATGTGATCAGAACGTGATTTTAAGGGTACCCGTAAGAAATCAGCAAAAAAAAATGACCGGGAAGGGCTTGATCCGAATAGTTTCGAACAGATTTTTACTGAACGGTTCTACTAAAAACTGCTCAAATCAAGTCTTTCCCAGTCATTTTTTTGGCTAATTTTTAGCGGGCACCCTTAAAATCACATTTTGCACACATTAAACGGTTAGGATCATAAAAATTTGATCGGGAACTATAAGATTGAGATTTGGAGTATTTTTTTGGGTGTCCCTTGAAAGACTTAAAATTGAAAATCACACCAAGATGCAGACATTTTTTTCTCCAGCTTCTTCCAAACCACATCCATGAGCGGATCAGTGGTTCCAACACTAAAACTGAATTTTTCTGGCTTCTTTTTCTTTTTTCTTTTTTTTTTTGTCTTCTAGGTTTTTTTTTCCCTTTTTTTGTTTTTCTTGCCCTTTGTTCGGACCTTTTTGGGTCCTTTGTTGTAACTGTTAAGGCCTATGGGCCGTATGGCTTGTATTTGGTTTCTATAAGTATAAACCGCATTTATTCGTTTCTCCAAAGAAGAGAAAAAGGAAAAGAACTGGGGTGTAGTAAAGAATGGCTGTCTAGAAAATAAGAAAAGCTCGATCTAACTCATTAGATTAAGATTTCCGATCTAAATTTTAACAAGAAGTTGTTCGACTCATTTATTGGACAATCATAAGTGGTGTGTTGTGAGGGGAATGAGAGAACCTCCAATCCATCTCTATTTGGGCACCAAAACTCCATTTTGGAGAATCCATACCCGCCAACCCATCTCCATTTAGGGTCTCTATTTTGGAGACTTAATTCTCATTCTCCATATTTGGATGATCAACTCCCAAATGAAGACCCATCTCCATTTTTCTCTTCTTCACTAATATTCTATTTACTTTTTTGCTAGAATTTCGTCAATTACATAACTTTTACATTACGCATCTTTTTCTACAAAATTGTTAGTATTGGAAAGACAATAATAATACCTTCAAAATGAGTCTAATATTAAGTGTAGGGGTTTGACTTAGAGGGACCTTGACCTGAGTTTGTATTCTTCTTCCGTTGCTCCGTTCACCCGCTTCTGAACCTGCAACAAGTCACTAGGGCTAGAATAGCCCAATGACCCTCCGACGATCAAGTTAGATGTAAGGAGAGAGAGGTTTAGGTCTAGGGTTAGGGAAAGATGGCATACCTCTCAAAGATGAATATCCCTTTGTATTTATAGACCTAGGTTTGCTTGGCCTCCAAGCTAGCGCGTGAAGGATACGCTCGAGTAACCGCCTCGGATGACATCACAGATGATGGATTGGATAAGACGATTACGAAGCACATGGCCAGACCTGGCCTAGATGATCCTTTCCGCCACGTGTCGCTCTTGGTCCCCTCTTGCTATGCTACATTCTTTCAAGAGACCTTAACGGAATGCACACTTCGGTAATTAACCGAAGTGTCAACAGGAGACTTGATACCGAGCGAGTAAATAGAAGGATATACACTGGCCCGTGCCGATATGAGGCCTCGGTTAATGGTGGTCCGGTTAGATTACCGAGGCCATGACCGAAGCCTCCACAATAGCCCCCCAAGCCCCTGGAGCCTTGTACCCCTGCTCCAGGGTCTTGACCTCATCATATGAAACATCAGGCCTCGGACCTTATCTTAGAGAACTACCGGAGAGTACGCCTGCCTCGGTAGATCCCGTTCCACCTATCAGAGACGACAGCCACGTGTCAGCAGTTGCCGAGGTCTCAGCATAGACAGGCTGTCTCGGCACGTGCCATGTCAGTTGATTGGTACGAAACGTCGCTTCGGTGACACGCGTCATTACACCTATGGTCTGAATATCCGGCGCCTGACCTCGGTGCAGAGCCCTTGATACTGGCCGTCCGATGACAACACGTGTCGACGATCTCACGGCTTGGTGCACGACGCCTCGTTTCCCACGCAATCCTCCATCTCTCCCATTATAAATAGGAGAGACAAAGGTGAGACAGTCACTTTTCCTCCGCTTCTAAAGTCGAACCGCCGCCGTCGTCTGTTTCCATCTTTCAATCGAGATTTTGAGCGTTTTGGACACGGATCTCGACACGAAACTCAGGTATGACGATCTTCAGTTGCTAGTTTTCATGTTTTGATCATTTTTTAGAAGTTTTTCTTCCCTTTAATCCGCATTCCTCATGCGTTGTGGCTGCACCGCTGTTCGCCGCTGTGCGTTCTACGGCGACGCTGGGTGTTTCCAGCGCTATGCTCTCATCTTTCCCGAGGTCTAAATTCAACCCGAGGGCCACATTCTTTCCGAGGCCAATCTTCAACCCGAGACCATAGAAACAACCACTGGCCTCGAAAACCTTTCTCGGGGATAGGGCCCCAGAAATATACCGAGGAGCGACGACCATTTTGTCCCTATTTGCTGGGTCATGTTGCTTTTCCCTGGGCATATAGCTAACGGGTTTTTGCACACATCATCATTTTTTTTGCTAGGTAGGGGCAAATGGTTGTTGAAGTCTCCTCGGACAGTACCAGTAGCTCCTCTTCTGCCGAGCTTGAGGAAATCTTTGAGGAGTGTCGTGCCCAGGCTGTTTACCGAATCCCATTGGACGTCATTGAACCCTCGGACCCTCTTAGAGCTTCACGCCCCGTCACAGCCTTCGCTCCTTGGGAGATGGAAATCCCTAGTACCTCGGGCCACGGACCGGGCCCATTCGTCGATGCCCCCGAGGAGGTTCGGGGATGAAGGAGGCCGATGAGGCCGTGTCCCTATGTGAACCAATACTTTAATGGGACCCCGGTTGCCTATGCCGAGTTCAGAAGGGTTTACAGCATCCCTCCGGACGTGGAGGTCCGGCTGCTTCCGGACAACAACCCCAAGACCCTTCCTCACCGACCAGGGGAATTGATTTTCCCCTTGATGGCAATAACTGAGGGAGGGGTTAGATTCCCCCTTCTCCAATTTGTCCAACGAGTTCTCCGGACCCTTTCTTTTACCTCCTCCCAACACACGGTAAACTCCTACCGAATCATCACAAGTGTTATTGAGCTAAGGAGGCAATTCAACTTGACCTTTGGGGTCGAGGAACTCTTCGGAGTATACCTCGTAGGAGTCAACCGAGAGAGCAACCGATACTACCTCTCGTGCAGGACGGGGTATGACATGTTCCTTGTCGACCATCTCCCGACTCCGAGGAGTGGGCAAACATTTACATCTCGGTGACCGGCAATTTTATGTTCGGGCCCGAGGAGAATGCAAATACCACTACCCGAGTGCAGTTTGGGACCGGGGCTCCTGGTTGGTAGAAATTTATCTTCAGTAGATGCTTTGTATGTTTTTGTTATACCCAGCGTACTTATACTGATTCCTTATTTTGGTTGTCTTGCAGCTGAGGGAATCGTTCAAGGGCTTCGGGAAAGAGCTGACCGGGCCCAAATTACAGCGGCCTATGCCATTCCCATAACAAGCCGGTACGCACCAGAGCTGCTCGGGTACGTCCCAACTTACACAGGCTTTTTAAAGAAGAAACCGAGGCAGCAGGGGGTTCCAAGGGCAGGCCGAGGAGGGAGAGCCGGAAGAGGTGCAGGAAGAGGGGACAGGAGGGCAAGCAGAGAGAACGAAGCCGAGGGCAGCACATCCGCGCCTCGGGGAGTCATTCGCGAGGAGGTTGATCGCGATACGCCGGAGAGGACTAGTTTGAGCGAGGAAATGGCGGGCCCTGGAACTCGCGAGGTGCTGAATCTCAGGCGCCGAAGGCCGGCTAGTCAGGGCAGGGGAACAGTCCCCGGTACTTCTGGCGCCGGGACTTCGATGGCGACTCCTGTTTCACCACAGGAGCCCCCGGAGAAGAGGACTCGGCGCGAGGGGGGAGACAGAGAAGGGAGGGATCAGGAGACGATCCTGATCGAGGAGGAGCAGGAGGAGCTCGGAGGGGAGACCGATGGAGCGGAGGAGGGCTCCTGGGTCAATCCGAGGGAACTCCCCTGGGCTCCGGAGTTCCGTCGCTTTGCCGGCTGCCAGATCCACCACGCCGACAGTGTTAAGAACCTCGGAGTGGCCTTCCAGATGCTCCGAGGAAGCATTCTTCCGAGGGATGCCCGGGCTGTCACTGGCTTGACTGAGGACGTCACGGCTGAGATAGCTCAGGCCCTTTTCAATGTAAGTTTTGCTATTATCTTCGCCTTTTATACCCTTGCTTCTTTCAATCTATTTATTTGAAGTTGGTGAACACTCCGGTTTTTGCTCTTTGTTTGCAGGCGGGTGCTCGGGCATTGACTGTTAATGACCGGTGCAAAGCGCAGGAAGAAAAGACCGAGGAGCTTACTCGGGAGTTGACTCCGAAGGAGGAAGACCTCAAACTGGCTCGAGAGACTTGCGAGCTCTACCTGGCGGACTTCCAAAGGTGCAACAGGGAGAGGGTGGAAGCAGAGACCAGAGCCGCCAAGGCCGAGGAAGATGCCAACACACTGCGAGTCACCCGGGCCACGGAGGTTGATTTAGCGAGGAAGGGAGGCTACGATGAAGGTTGGGACGCAGCCGGAGTAGAGTATAAAAAGCAGGATCGGGAGATTGAGGCTGAGCTGCATCGGGACCGTTTCTTGGACGGCCTTCGGTATGGCCATGAAGCCTTGGTGAGGAGGCTCAACCTCCCTGAAGACTTTGATCTCCGAACACTTACCGAGGCGCCTCCCGAAGAGCTTGTCCTTCCTGAGGAAGAGGAGGTGGTGGAGCCTGCGTCCGAGGACCAGGGCCTCGGGAACCAGGCTGATCTAAATGCCCTTGCGCCCGAGGACCAGCTCGACCACCTAGCTCGCTCTTTGGATAGTGTCTTCCTTTCCTTTTATTTTTGAGATTTCTTTAGATTCTGTAACTTTGATTGGACGGCTCCGGACATTTGGAGTTTGCTGTTCCAGGGTTTGTAAATGTTTGATATCGAAGCAGTAACTTTTTGTTTATGGATTGTTGCTGAAACCCATAATGCTTTGTGAATGAATGCTTTCTTTTCTTGAATGTTATCTTTGAAATGCTTGTATGATTGGTTTGCTCCTTGGGTTATGATGCCCCTGCTTCGGTGAGACTTAAAAAGTTTGTAGAAATAAGTTTAACCGAAGCGTTAATCGAAGAGTTTTGCCAAGCATAAAAAGATGTTTAATCAAGAAAAAATGACTTAATCCGAAGCCCCTGCTTTTAGGAGGGTTGGTAGAGACCGAATCAGAAGCAATTATTTAATGAATTTTGGGTTTGCACGCCCCTGTTTGTTTAATGGAAATTAACCTAGCGAGTGGACGCGAGATGGTAGTACTGCTTGGGGACGTAGGCTGGAGTCGCGAAGGGATATGGCTTCTGCCATAGGTTCGGGACGCAGCGAGTCCGAGCAGTGAGAGACTCTTGGTGGGTCGGTATAAGGGGCTCGGGAGGAAGCCGAGTATCCTTAAAGCGAGTGACCAGAAATCCAAACCACCGAAGAGGCCTGGGCGACTTGGTGGGAATTTTGTCCGAGGGTATCACCTATGGGAGAACAATATCCCTAAAGTCGGTATAAAACGGTCCGGGCAAGAACGGACCGAGTGTAAGTAATTTAAACAACAAAGGGTACGAATAGCGCCAAAAAAAATTCTCATTCAAACTTGCTGGAGTGCAGTCAATACATAAGCAAATTGCCTTCGAAACTTTAAAAGGAAATGCAACATAATAAAGATTAATTGGGCTTCGGTAACCGAGCACTATCCATAGAACTTCTTCAAGTTGTTTGCATTCCATGTTTTAGCAATGGGGGAACCATCCAACTTCTCCAACTTGTAGTTTCCTGATCTCAGGTGCTTGAGAACTCGGTAGGGGCCCTCCCAATTGGGCATTAGCTTTCGCTTTTTGGATTTCTCCACCACTTTTTTCCATACGATATCGTCAGGCTTGAATGACCTAAGGCGGACGCTTCGGTTGTAACCTTTTGCAACCTCCTGCTGGTACGACGCGAGCTTGATCCTTGCGTTGTCACGTTCCTCTTCAGCTAAGTCAAGGTCCGAAGCAATGCTGTTGTTGTTGACCGACTCATCAAAGTTTTCTGTACGCCTTGTCGGGAGTCCGACCTGGAGAGGGATGACCGCCTCCATTCCAAATGCCAAGGAGAAGGGAGTGCGACTAGTGGATCACCGAGGCGTAGTACGGTAGCCCCAGAGTACCCTGGGTAGCTCTTCGGCCCACTTTCCCCGTCATGACTCGAGTCGTCGCTTAAGTCCAGATGAAATTGCCTTGTTCGCAGCCTCGGCTTGTCCGTTACCCTGGGGGTAAGCCGGAGTGGATGTGTCCCATTTGATACCGTATTCGTCAAGCAGGGCCCGGTACTTCTGCCCTGTAAACTGCTTTCCATTGTCTGTAATTATGGCTAACGGCACACCGAAGCGAGAGATGATGTTTCGCCATACGAAGCGGATGACGTCTGTTTCTTCAATGGTGACCAGGGGCTCGACCTCGACCCATTTCGAGAAATAATCGGTTGCGGTTAAGAGGAACTTGAATCCACCCGGAGCGACTGGGAGCTTTCCAACGATATCCATGCCCCATTGGGAGAAGGGCCAGGGGCTGGTGAGAGGGCTAAGGTCCCGGGCCGGTTGATGGATAATGGGAGCGAACATCTGACACCTCTTGCAACGCTTGACGAACTCTTCAGAATCCTTCTTCATTGTCGGCCACCAATACCCCTGAGTGATGGCTCGGTGGGCGAGTGACCATCCACCGGAGTGACAACCGCTGTCGCCGGCATGAAGCTCTTCGATGATGCCCGGAACTTGATGTGGGTGCGCAACCAATAAGTATGGCCCGGTAAATGATCTTCGGTAAAGCTTGCCGTTGGGATTGAGCCAGAAGAGAGCGGCTTTGTTTCGGAGTCGGTGAGCCTCCTTTTTGTCAGTGGGAAGGGAGTCATCCCTCAGGTAAAGGACAATTTCGTCCATCCAGTTCGGGCTAAGCTCTATGTTGAGTACTTCCTTTTGTAGATCTTCGAGCTCAAAACTGGGCTTGTCAATAGAATTGAAGGAAATGAAACGATGTCCAGTACATGAGAATGCCGAAGCGAGCCCTATAAGGGCGTTGGCGTTCTGTTCCCTAGAGATATGCTCGACTCTGATTGCGTTGAAGCGTTTAATGAGCTGGACTGCGGTGCTGAGGTAGGTACGCATGCGGTCATCCCGAGCTTCGTATTCTTCGGAGAGTTGGTTAACCACCAATTGGGAGTCGCTGTAAACCACGAGCTCTTCGATGCCAATGGCTTCGGCAGTCTTGAGTCCCAAGATTAGTGCTTCATATTCGGCCTCGTTGTTAGAGGCTGGGAAGTTGATGGATAGCGAGCTTTCGTGCAGGACACCGGAGGGCGAGAGGAGAACAATTCCTGCACCTGCGCCTCGGCTGTTGGAGGCGCCATCGACGTACATTTTCCAAACATTTTCGTGAAAAAGCTGCCAGGCTGTGCTAGGGTTGGCCTGGAGTACTGCCTCGGTGCTCGGGGTGAGCGCTGAAGCGGGTGTGTTAGGTGGCGTAAGCTCGGCGATGAAGTCGGCCAGCACCTGAGCTTTTATTGCTGTCCGAGGCTGAAAGTGGATTTCAAAATTGGCAAGCTCAACGGCCCATTGTGAGATTCGGTTGGAGAGATCTGCCTTCCGGAGAAGGGACTTGAGAGGATATTCGGTAAGGACAATGATGCGATGTGACTGGAAGTAAGGAGCGAGCTTCCTGGAAGCTGAGATGAGGGCAAGAACGAGCTTTTCTAGTGGTAGATAACGTGTCTCGGCGGGAGTCATTGTTTTACTGGAGTAATAGATTGGCTCGTGTTCCCGATCCTCCTGGCGGACGAGGACTGAGCTTACAGCGTGCGAAGAGACAGCTAGGTAAAGGAATAAATCTTCTTGGTCCCGAGGGGTGACGAGGAGTGGAGCCATAGAAATATACTCTTTTAGTCGTTGGAGGGCTCGGTCACAGTCTTCTGTCCAATTGAAGCTCCGTCGGCTGCCTTTTAAAAGTGCGAAGAACGGCTAACATTTATTCGAAGAACGGCTTATAAACCGATTCAGGGCTGCGGCCATGCCGGTCAAACGCTGAACATCACGCTTGTTGTGGGGAGCCGAGAGTTGATTAATAGCGCAAATCTGGGAAAGATCTGCCTCAATACCGCGTCGGGAGACGAGGTGGCCAAGAAATTTGCCGGAGCTGACACCTAAGATGCACTTCTCGGCGTTGAGGCGGAGCTTGTGGCTCTTGAGTATTTCAAAGACTTCGGCGAGGTGAGCTAGATGATCGCCGGCGCACAAACTTTTGACCACCATGTCGTCGATGTAAGCCAGCATACTGTCGCCTAGCAACCGTTCGAACATCTTGGTTATCATTCGCTGAAAGGTGGCCCTGGCATTTTTTAAACCGAAGGGCATAACAAGGTACCCGAAGATGCCGTGGGGGGTGATGAAGGCCGTGTTCTCGACGTCGCCTTCGCTCATGGCAATCTGGTGGTAGCCCCGGTAGGCATCCAAGAAGCTAAGTCGCTCGTGTCCGGAGGTGGCGTCGACGAGCTGGTCGATACGAGGGAGGGGAAAGAAGTCCTTTGGGCAGGCGTCGTTGAGGTTTGAGTAATCGACGCATACCCACCATTTGCCATTCTTTTTCTTGACTACAACGGTGTTGGCCAGGCACTTGGGATACTGGACCTCTCTGATTGCCCCTGCGTTTAGGAGTCGGTTGACTTCTTCAATAACGGCCTCGGAATGAACAGGAGAGGATCGTCGTGCCTTCTGTATGATCGGGCGTTTGGCTCAGTCTATGTTTAGCTCGTGCCAAATGAAGAAGGGATCGACCCCGGGCATCTCATATGGGGTCCAAGCGAACACTTCGATGTTCTTGTGAAGAAAAGCTACCGTGTCATTCCGATCAGTCTCAGTAAGTGAGGAACTGACAAGGAAGAAACGGGAACCGTCCTCGGTTATTGGAATGGTGGACACGTCTTCTATGGTTTTATCGTCGGAGGATCTACCGATGTCCTCCAAAACTGGGGCCTCGGGGGCTTCAATGAGATTCACCCGGGAGGTCTGTTTGTTACTTCGGACGGCGTTGACGTAGCACTGCTTGGCTGCGGTCTGGTCTCCGTACAAGTCTTCCTGGTGCCCGTGAGTGCCAATGAAACGAACCACTTGGTGATAGGTGGAGGCAATCGCTTTAAGCTTATGCAGCCAGGTTCGCCCGACAATTGTGTTGTAAGGGCCAGGGACGTCAACTACCACAAATTCCATTTCAAGAGTTACCGAGCCGGCGCGGACAGGAAGAGTGATCATACCGATGGGCCAGACAGGAACTCCGTTGAAGCCGATAAGGGGAACTTCGGAGGGACGGAGGTCGGTGTCGGGAATCTTCAAATCCTTGAACAGAGAGTAGTACATGACTTCGGCCAAGCTGCCTTGGTCTACGAGGATGCGACGGACGTTGAAAGTTCTGATGCGTAGTGTGACCACGAGGGCATCGTTGTGGGGAAGCTGGATGCGGTTGGGATCCTTCTCGGTAAATGTTATCATCCATTTGGAACCGTCATCGGTTCTTGGACGTTTTGGTTCGGGATTGACTAACGTGACCTGCTTGGAGGAGGAGGCTTCGTTCAACTCGGCACGGATGATGCGAGCGGCCTCAGGGTTTAGGGGACCGTGTATAACGTGGATCGTCTGGATTTCTTCCTCGGTGTTTGTTTCGGTCCGTTGTCCCCAAGCCGTCGTCTTCTCGTGATCGATGAAGTTGCCGGGGTGGCCACCCGCAACAAGCTGTTCCAAGTAGGCCTTGAAGGGCTTGCATGCCATAGTGAAGTGACCTTGCTCATTGTGATAACTGCATCGGACGATGGGATTCTTGATTTTCCCATTTTCGGTTCCTAGCTTTTGATTTGGGAAGGAGAAAAAGGGCTGGTCCTTTACTTGATCGATGATCTGGTAGATGGGAATGGTGAAGACGGTTTTCTCGGCGTTGAAATCGCTTGGCTTCGGTCCCCTCCTCGGCGACTGCTTGATGGTGTTGACCTGTTTCTTCGATGTTGGGACAGGTGCGGGAGCCCGTGTGGATACCGAGGTGTTTAATGTCTTTGAACTCGTAGGCTTCCCGATGCCTCTCTCTGCCTTTGATTCGATGAGCTGACACCAACCCTCAATTCGAGTCATAAGGTCCTTCATAGAGTTTGGCTTATGGCGAGCGAGGTCATCGTAAACTTGCTCGTCCTGGGAGGTGAGACCGAGCTTGAATCCTCGGGCAGAGATGACGCCGTCGCAACCCTCTATCTCATTGAACAGTTCCCAGTAACGGCCAGCGTACTGCCGAAGCGTTTCGTTGTTCCTCTTGCGGAGGGCTAAGAGGGAATCAATCTTCTTCTCGTGCTTGTTGCTTGTTACGAATCGGGCCATGGAGGCATCGCAGAGGGAATCGAATGAAGTAATTGACCGAGCCGGGAGTTGATTGAACCAGGTGAGGCCCAGGTTGCCGAGGCTTGCAGGAAACACTTTGCACAAGAAGGCGTCGTCCGAGGATTCATTCTGAAATGAGTGTACGCCTCGGTCTTGCCGTCATATTTGGCAAACTTGGGTTGGGTGAATCCCTTAGGGGGGGGTAACCGAGTTGATCTCTCTCGTAAAGGAGGAGGTCGTGAGTCATGTAAGCCGTGCGTCGCGATGAGGTTGGATCGAACGGTCGAGACCGTCTGGACGCTCGGTCGCTATACGCTTATTGGGGACGAGTTTGTCCAATCGTTCATATTCCTTTCTCTTTGGATCAATACTAACCGATTTCCTGGGAAAGCGCTCTTGGCGGTGATGTCGGTAGCTGTCCCGAGCGGAAGGCTCGAGGCGCTCGGTGATCGGGCTCCTGCTTTGTGCGCCACCGGGGTGCGAAACGATGGGACTTCTGGCTCCAGAGCCCTTCAGGCGCTCGCGGTATCCTCTGGTCTGGATCTCTACAAGGCCGTCATCTCCCCTGGCTGCCCTTGTGAGGCTAAGGGTAGATTCCCGGCCTGTCCTGCCCACTAGGACCGAGTGGGTGGAGGAGGTAGAGACGCTCCTGCCACCGAGCCTCTCAAAGGCCTATGGTCTCCTTCGAAGTTGCACAGGGGAGCGGGAACGGTCTCTGTGCGATGTGTCTTTTGGGGCTCGTGTGTCCGCCGCTCTTGGTGACTCGAGACGATCCTTCACTGAGGGGCGGGGTCTGTGCCCTAGCAGGTGACCGCCTTCGTGACTACGAGGGGAGGTGTGACGGTCCTTTCTTCCGCCGCGACTCCCAGAGGAATGAGACGGGGAGATTTGGAAGAGGTGTTTGATCTCCGCCAACTCGTCTCGGACGGGTCTGTCGCGGTCCATCACCGTCGTGAGGTCGTCGATTTTCCGCTCAAGATGGCGGATGTAGGAGTGGAGCTCGGAAGATGGGTCTTCGTCTGGAACTGACGCTCCGGCTCCAATTCCGACGGATACATGGGTCTTTCCTAAGGCGGCAGCTCCGCCGAAAGCCAGGCTGTGATCCACGAGGGAACCGAGCCCGTGGGCGGTACCACCGTGATGCGCGTTGTCGATTTCGACCATGTTCGATTCAGGAATGGTGAATGGAGCAGAGAAAGGGAAAGAGGTGAAAGTTGAAAGGGTGGCTAAGTCCCCAGCAGAGTCGCCAATTGTAGGGGTTCGATTTAGAGGGACCTTGACCTGAGTTAGTATTCTTCTTCCGTTGCTCCGTTCACCCGCCTCTGAACCTGCAACAAGTCACTAGGGCTAGAATAGCCCAGTGATCCTCCGATGATCAAGTTAGATGTAAGGAGAAAGGTTTAGGTCTAGGGTTAGGGAAAGATGGCATACCTCTCAAAGATGAATATCCCCTTGTATTTATAGACCTAGGTTTGCTTGGCCTCCAAGCTAGCGCATGAAGGATACGCTCGGGTAACCGCCTCGAATGACATCACAGATGATGGATTGGATAAGACGGTTACGAAGCACATGGCCAGACCTGGCCTAGATGATCCTTTCCGCCACGTGTCGCTCTTGGTCCCCTCTTGCTATGCTACATTCTTTCAAGAGACCTTAACGGAATGCACACTTCGGTAATTAATCGAAGTGTCAACAGGAGACTTGATACCGAGCGAGTAAATAGAAGGATATACACTGGCCCGTGCCGATATGATGCCTCGGTTAATGGTGGTCCGGTTAGATTACCGAGGCCATGACCGAAGCCTCCACATTAAGTATATGTAAATGCATTTTGAAATAACATCAAATGTAAATTCAAACCATTTGAACTCATAATATTATTTTTTTCATTTACACTATCCTATCATTGTATTGGTTTGAATAATGAGTTGAAATGAGAAAAAAAACATGCATCTAATGAAAGGAGGGAAAAAAAAAAACAAAATCGAACAATAAATGGAGGAAGAATTGGGGGGAGTTTTGGAGGTGAAAAATAGAGAATTGGGTTGGAATTGTTGATTCTTCAAAATTACTTTTTGAATAGAATATATTTTTTTGAGTCTCCAAAATGGAGAAAGCGTGAGAGATGGGTTGGAGATGCTCTAACTATTTCTATGGAGGGTGATATCACAGCTAGAACTGACTTTTGAAGGGCGTATAGCGAAAATAAAAAATGAGACCCCTTTATATTATTAGGAATGAAATATAAAACAAAACAAATTATCTTCCTACAAAAAATCAATAAGAAAATTCCAAACAATATCACTTAGTTCAAAAGGAAAGAATCGAACATTACAAATTTCGAAGCATTACTTAAACTTCACTCTCTTCGTAATTTTAACCGCAAAAAATATTAACTAAGCCCCCACGTCAAATTTTATGGAAAACCCCTTCAAGTTTCAAAGCATATTTTATAGTTTGCTACATTATGTCTTCAAAAATCGCTTGAAGAATTTAACTTACATCAAACAAAAAAAAAATCCAAGACATTCGTCGCGTTTACCTCATTGTTTATAATTGCCTTCATAAAGTTCTATAATGGACGTCAAAATAGAAGGCCCCTTTAAAAGGACCTAAACGGACACACTTGGGTTTCATCCCAGGTCCAGCACTCCAGCACTACGTGATATGGTCTAAAAACATAGGCTTGAGCTAACAAATCTTTCTCCTTTTATTTTATATTAGAAAAAATCGGAATAAGTAAAATTCATGTATTGCTCAGCTCAAATTTGATGGGAAACCAAGTAGACAGGAAAAAAGACAAAGGGGTGAAGAGGAAATGGGGATGGATACGGTCCATGAAAGTGTTCCATGAAAAGAAACATAAAAGAGAAATGAACCGTTCATTTTACTTTCATGTTTTTATATTGTGAATCTGAACCCGTTCGTTTCTCCTTCATGTTTCTTTTCGTGGAACGCTTTTCATGTATCCTAACATTTTCCAAAGGAAATTAGGTAGCTAGAGAGTAGAGAAGGTAGAGACTTGTGGTTGCGGTACTCAAGGTAACGAGAATAGCAATGGCGAGTTTGATTGGCAGTTGGAAACCTCCAATCGTATGGAGCTGTCCCTACCTCCTCCACCTACCATGCATGTAATTAATAACGTCAGAGACACTTTTTTTCCTCTCCGTATAATGCAAACAAATGGATATAGACATTTTTCCCTAATACGAAGATATATACTGCTTCCATTCCTGAATGAGAGTCCAGCACCAAATTAAAGACGTGCAATAATTTCGGCCATCTTGTTTGGTTCTCATCTCATCTCATCTCATTTTTCTTTCTACATGTTTCTCAATATTTTTTTTTTCTCTCCACTCATTATATCAAAAATAATTTTCAAAAATGAAAACCAAACAAGATTCCATGCATAATTTTCATTCATTCACTTTGAAAAGCTTAAAAAACTATGAATGAAAGTATTTACCCTTTCAAAAACAAAAAAAAAAGTACTTACAGTATTTTTTATTCGAAAATTGCACGTTTTTCGATAGTGAACTACTGTATCTTTCTAGCTAGAGAGAAGTAGATATTGACGGAGGGTTCGGGCGGGATTCCTCCTCTGTGGCCACGTTGTCGGTCCCCCTCTTTCCCTTAGGCCTTGCTTGGATGGAGTGAAAAGAGGGAGAAAAAAATAAGAGGGGTAAATGGAGAGGGGCCAGCCCTTTTCCCCGTTTGGCATTCGAAATTAGTTCCCCTCTTATCTTTGACCCCCTCATCATTTTGGCCAGGTCTAGGGATTGCCCTGTATTAAATTTGGGCTCCTCTTGGGATGCCCAAAAATAATTCGGATTTGGAGGGGTGATTTGTGGACGAATATATCCCTTGTTATCCCCTTTTCTCATTCACCATTCAACCAACTTCTACTCTCCATTCTACCTAAAATCATACTTTCCATTCAAACTTATCCTAAGACTTTTTATTTAGTATATAAATTGTCTAAAGATGTTGAAAAATTAAGTGTTCCAAATTTCAATCCGTTTGAACCGATGGAAAGATTTTTGTTTTCTGATCATTTTATTCTAAATGGTCATATTTTTATTTTGACTTTGGGCTCTCGTTAATTAGCCCTAAGAAATATTTGATTCTACTACTTTCTTAGGGTTAATCAACAAGAGCTCTAGAGTCAAAATTTAATTATGACCATTTAGGATAAAATGATCAGAAAATTAAAATCTTTCCACTGGTTCAAACGGAATGAAATTTGGAACACTTAATTTTTTAACCATATTTTTTAATATATAAACTGTCTAAAGAGGTTGAAAAATTAAGTATTCCAAATTTTAATCCGTTTGAATCAATGGACAGATTTTAGTTTTCTGATTATTTTATCCTATATGTTCATAATTTAATTTTGACTCTATGGCTCTCGTTGATTAGCCTTAAGAGATATTTGATTCTACGACTTTCTTAGGGAACGAGAGTCCTAGAGTCAAAATTTAATTATGATCATTTAGGATAAAATGATCAGAAAACTAAAATCTTTCCACCGGTTCAAACGAATTGAAATTTGGAACACTGAAATTTTTTTTAAAAACCAAATTTTATAAAAAAAAATTGTTTAATAATAATACTAAATTCGTTAATTTGTTAGTAGAAATAAATATTACGGCTTAAATTGTGAAAGAATAATTAAATTTGCAATTACATATAAAACGTAATACATAATTAATTTAGGGACTATACAAGGACAAAAGGGTCATTTGACTGCTTTTTATATCATCCACCTTTCCTTATACCCTCTATTAATCCTCCATCCAAACAAAGTATTAATTAATCTCTCATTTTTTAATACTTCATCCAAACAAGATACTATTTAATCCCCCTCCATAAACATCACATCAATGTGGATCATCCCTTATTAACTAATACCTCCTACTATTTTATCCCCTTTATTAACTACTAATACCCCTATTTCTTTCCCCACATCCAAACGGGTTATTGTCATCGGTATCTTCCTCTGAATCCACCGACACTCTCTCTCTCTCTCTCTCTCTCTCTCTCTCTCTCTCGCAGGGATTGCATGAACCGACTCCTGGCACCAACTCTATATATATGTGAAATTGAGAAGTATTGGACTTTATTCACAAAAGAAGCCACCTTGACATGCAAAGTTACTTACGTGTCGTTGGAGAGAAACATTGTACTGCATCGCCCAGCTCCTCTAAAGTTCTACTCACATGAAAAAAAATGGAAGGGCAGTTTAGACTTTGTAATTTTTGGTGGTTGAGTGGGTGTACTGATTATCTTAGGCTCGATTACTCCTTTTCTGCCCGCCCCCCTTCTTTTATCGTTTTCGATCTGCACCACTTAGGAGCACCCTTTATTGCAAACAACGTGGACGATGGTTCAATAGGTAAGTTACTGATCAGTTCCTGACTTCCTCGTTCAACAGTTTGAGTTCAAGTTTCATAAAGACTAGACATACACTTTAAACACACTCATAGAACGTTACGAGACCTTAGTTTCAGTTCTGACTGAAGTGCAACGAGATTCCTTACAGTTACAAACTGTTACCCAAATTATGCAACCTAGAGGGGGGGTGAATAGGATTGCTAGTAATAATTACCAATAAAAATTTATCTCTAACAATATATGCAAACAATAAGTATGCAATCAAAATAGAGAGATAGAGAGATAGAACCCGTTTATAGTGGTTCGGTCCGGATTTGTCCACGGTCCGGCCCTACTCCACTTCTCCTCAAGCAATTACTTGAAGGTTAGACTAATCTTTAAAAGATTACAACTTGTAAGTCTTGCGGGTGCTTACAAGAACCGAATGCCTCTAGCTTTCCCGAGGAGCTAGCACAACCGCAAGAATTTTCTCCGAAAACTTCTCAAAAACAATAACACCCAAATTCCAACCCGAATTTGGTCTTCTAAGCTTTCAAGTGTTTGACTCAAACACTCACTTAGGAAATACAAGTATGTGAAGAAGGTATGAAAATTATCGCTCACGACTTGTACAAATTTTCTCTCAAGAATAATATGAAAGTGGAAGAACAATGAGAATTTTTGGCTTTGATCTTTTGAGAATTTGCTCTTGCAATAATATGGAATGTTGTAGCTTGTATATATTCTCATTAATGAGTTCTTGATGCCTTATATAGCCATCCATATGCTTCCTAGCCGTTGGAAACTAGCCGTTTGAAACTAGCCGTTGGAAACTAGCCGTTTGAAACTAGCCGTTGGAAACTAGCCGTTTGAAACTAGCCGTTGGAAACTAGCCGTTGGAACTAGCCGTTGGAAACTAGCCGTTGGAAACTAGCCGTTTGAAACTAGCCGTTGGAAACTAGCCGTTTGATAGAGTGGTCATCCGGGTGGTCGTCCGGTTGTCACAGCTTTCTGTTCAGACAGCCGGCTTGTCAGCCGGTTCGTCAACCTGTGGCTCACAATTTCATCTAAATAAACCGTTAAAGCATGTATTGAGCTCAATAAAGTCTTTGTAAATATAAATCAAGAATCCAAGAGACTTTATGCTATATTTCAAGGTCACGAAAATATTTAATTCGGGAATCGACTTTTCGATAATTTTGTATTTGCCGAATAAAAATATCATTGAATTAATCATCAAAATAATTAATAGAGATGCATATAAATTTTCACAAATTATAATGCATACATTTTTCAACAATCTCCCCCTTTTTGATGATGACACAAAATGATAGTTTTTATTCAAGTAGGAGTTATGCCAATCTCCCCCTTAATACATGCACCAAAGCAGTTATCTATGATCAACGAGTAATAGCAATAATCATCAGATCATAGCAAGCAATTTTTTTAAATTTGCCCAAAATGGCAAGATAGATCAATTAAAACTTGGCTTTTTCTCCCCCTGTGACATCATAAAAAAAAACTAAAAAGAGAAAAACAATAGGGCCATGGTTCCAGCACCATGCCGCTCTTGCCCTGTAGCACTCTATCTTCGTTCATTGAGAGCTTGGCGTCCTTGATTTTCGTATTCTCGAATAATGGCTGCTACAACGGCAGCTACAATGCCAATCCAATACCACAGAGTATCCACATTTACATTCCACCCGAACCATGGTGGTATTCTCATTGTAAGTAACGCACACAGCAGAATGAAGATAAAGAGTTGCATCCAAATGGTTTGGATAAACAACCTGAACTCTGCTCGTTCGGCATCTCTTTCGTAAAACTCAAACGGTAACCCTTGCGGTATGTTTGCCATTGCTCGATTTGGAAGGATAGAGATTTGGAGAGATTTAGGCCGAGAGAGAAGGAGAGATAGATAGATGAGGAGATAGAGATTGTGTTGTTGAATTTATAGAGTATGAGATTGCCGAATTGTTTGAAATGGTGCGCCGAATTGTTTGAAATGGTGCGCCGAATTGATTGAATTGCTGCGCCGAAAGAGAGATAATAGGGGATGCGGCACCGAATAGAGATAGGATAGGGGATGCGGCGCCGAATAGGACAAGAATAGGGGAAGAAAATTGTGTTCGGGTGTTTATTGTTGTGTCCCCTTAATACATGCTCCCCCTAAAAGAGAGCTTTTTAAAGAATGCGAGGGGTATTACCGAGAATGATTATCCCTGCAAGCTTAGAGACAAGAAATTCATATCGGCGAAGTATATAAGAGACAATTTAAGCACTAAGCCATGAAGTTCATACAAACTAAGTGTAACAGACTTAATAAATCAGAGTTAGCAACGCAAAAGCTTGAATAAGTCTCAACCTCACGGTTGTCCGGTTGGACATCCGCTTGGACATCCGACTGACTGTCACGACCCTGACCCGCCCCTTGAGGTCTTAATCATGACAAATGCCAGTGATTTCTAGCAGAGGGCTCCCAAAAGACAGATTTCCAAAACCCACGAAATTATCAGCATATAACAGATTTGTTCAAGACTCAAAATAAATGATCAAACTTGATTCTTGTACATCTAACCAACACTTAAACATGTAAAGAAGGTAGGAGATCCCTACCTCGAGGGTTAGAAGCAAGCCCGAACATGGAGGAAACCTCAAAGTGCTCCGATCATGATTCTTCTTCGATCAATAGGAAGATCTCGTCGCGTAGAACAACTTTAGTACTTGGGATTTTTCCGAAATCTCATTCTAAGGCGATGAAATCGAAGAGAGAAGTTTGGAGGAGAGGTGAGAAAGAGAGAGAGTCGGTCGAGGGAGTAGAGAGAGAGAAACGTGTGTGTGTCTGCCCGGAAAAGAAAAGAAATATATGTGGGGGAGAATTATCCCCTACACACACCTTCACTTATACACCCATGCATATTACACTTGCATCCTGAACTTCTAAATTCTAGCACATTCGACATCCGAACTCATTCTCCATTTTATATCACAACTCATGCCTTAATAAAACATAAAGAATTATGGAAATAAAATACGGGTCTCTACACTGACAAATGCAGGTTAAGTCCAGAAAACGTTTAAGAGGAGTAGCATTAAAGACCATAAAACTGTTTTTCTGCATACCAAACACAGGAAAATGAATCATATGATAAAATGTTTGGAGGGTGATTTCTATATCAAGATCATTTGTACTCTCCATCAAGTATGATATTTACGAATTCAATCAACTCAACATTGAATCCAAAAAAAAAAAAAAAAACTTTTGACATCAAGAACACAACTTTTTCATAAATGATTAGACATGCCGAGTTCTCGTCGAATGAAACAAAATTGTTCTTCACCAAGGGGTTTTGTGAAAATGTCCGCCAATTGCTTGTCGGTACTAATAAAGTTAAGTTCAATATCCCCTTTTTGAACATGATCTCTTATAAAATGATGTCTAATCTCAATATGTTTTGTTCGAGAATGTTGAATCGGATTCTTGGTTAAGCTAATTGCACTAGTATTATCACATTTAATAGGAATATGATCATATTGCAAATTGAAATCCTCCATTTGTTGTTTGATCCACAATATTTGGGCACAACAACTTCCGGCCGCTACATATTCCGCCTCGGCGGTAGATAGAGCTACGGAATTTTGTTTCTTGCTATGCCAAGACACTAGAGAGTGCCCTAGAAATTGGCAAGTCCCACTTGTACTTTTACGATCAACTTTGAAACCTCCAAAATCCGCATCCGAATAACCAATTAAATCAAATGCAACTCCACGTGGATAAAACAATCCTAAGTCATGAGAACCGGCAACATATTTAAAAATACGTTTAATAGCTTTTAAATGCGATTCTTTAGGACATGATTGAAATCTAGCACACATGCAAACACTAAACATTATATCCGGTCTACTTGCCGTGAGATAAAGTAATGAGCCGATCATACCTCGATACATCTTTTCATTGACGGCCTTACCATTCTCATCTTTGTCTAGCTTAGTTGATGTGCTCATTGGTGTGCTCGTTGGCTTTGATCCTTCCATGCCAAACTTCTTAATAAGTTCTTTCGCATACTTGGCTTGGTTGATTAGGATCCCCTCATTAGTTTGCTTGATTTGAAGTCCGAGGAAGAAGTTAAGCTCCCCCATCATACTCATTTCAAATTCACCTTGCATACACTTAGCAAACTCTTTGCACATATTATCATTAGTGGCACCAAAGACAATATCATCAACATATATTTGAATAATGAGCATATCTTTACCTTTGGCTTTAATGAAAAGAGTAGTATCAATTTTTCCACGAGTAAAGCCATTGTCAAGCAAGAATGAACTAAGTCTATCATACCATGCACGTGGTGCTTGCTTCAAACCATATAAAGCTTTTGAGAGTTTAAAAACATGATCGGGGTATACATGATCTTCAAAGCCAGGAGGTTGTTTGACATAAACTTCCTCATTTATGAACCCATTCAAAAATGCACTTTTCACATCCATTTGATAAAGCTTGAAATTTTTGAAAGATGCAAAGGCAAGTAATATGCGAATAGCCTCTAATCTAGCTACCGGTGCAAAAGTTTCTTCAAAATCAATACCTTCTTCTTGATTATAACCTTGAGCAACAAGTCTAGCTTTATTCCTAACAATATTTCCGGATTCATCTAGCTTGTTACGAAAAACCCATTTAGTACCTATAATAGTGTGATCAAGAGGCTTAGGTACTAATGCCCAAACTTTATTCCTTTCAAATTGATTTAACTCATCTTGCATGGCCAAAATCCAATTTTCATCATCTTGAGCTTCCGGAAAGTTTTTAGGCTCAATTTGAGAAACAAAAGCTTGATTTTCACAAAAATTTCTATGAGACGAGCGAGTGGTTACCCCTTTCGAAACTTCTCCAAGAATCAAGTCCTTTGGATGGTTTTGCACGAATCTCCAATCCTTGGAAAGATCTTGGTTGTCTCCCATGGCATCTTGAGGTTGATTAATAACTTCATCTTCTTTGATTTGAGAGCTTTCTACTTGAGTATCACCATCAACTTTTTCTTGAATTTTCAAGTCATGAATCTCATGTGTAATTTCTAAGTCATCATTATCAACAACATCCTTAGTAGCACAAGGATTAGATTCATCAAAGGAAACGTGAATAGATTCTTCAACAAGATTAGTGCGCTTATTATAAATTCTATATGCTTTGCTAGTAAGAGAGTAACCGATAAAGATGCCTTCATCCGATTTTGAATCAAATTTACCCAAGTTATCTTTTCCATTGTTTAATACATAACATTTACAACCGAAGGCATGAAAGTAATTAATGTTGGGTATTCTACCATTCCAAAGCTCATAAGGAGTTTTCTTGAGGATAGGCCTAATTAAAACTCGATTCAAAATATAGCATGAGGTATTAACGGCTTCCGCCCAAAAATATTTTGGCAAAGAGTTTTCACAAAGCATAGTGCGGGCCATTTCTTCCAAAGTACGATTCTTTCTCTCAACTACTCCATTTTGTTGAGGAGTACGAGGTACAGAAAAGTTATGACCAATACCATGTTCATCACAAAACTTTTCATATAAAGAATTGTCAAGTTCTTTTCCATGATCCGTACGAATGTTAGAAATAACAAATCCTTTTTCATTTTGAACTCTTCTACAAAGTTTAGTGAAATTAGGATAAGCCTCATTCTTATGAGCTAGGAACATCACCCATGTATATCTAGAGAAATCATCAACAACAACAAGACAATAATAGTTTCCACAAAGACTTGGAGAGCGAGTTGGTCCAAACAAATCCATATGAAGTAATTGCAAAGGTCTAGTAGTTGAAACAACATTTTTGGACTTAAAAGAAACCTTGGTTTGTTTTCCTTGTTGGCAAGGACCACAAAGTCTATCTTTTTCAAATTTGATTTTAGGAAGACCTTTTACCAAATTTTTTCTAGAGAGTTTTGAAATAGCATCCATACTTGCATGTCCTAGGCGCCTATGCCAAAGCCAACTATTTTCACTCAAAGCGGAAAAACATTTTATATCACAATTACTTAAATCATTGAGATTAAAAACATATACATTTTCAAGTCTTTGTCCAACGAAGAGTGTCTTGTTGCTTTTGACATTTTCAATGATACATTTGGATTTTTCAAAGATAACACGATTTCCTCTATCACATAATTGACTTATGCTAAGAAGATTGTGTTTTAAACCACTAACAAGTAAAACATCTTCAATAATAGGAGAATTACCTATATCACCGATTCCTATGATTTTGCCTTTGTTGTTGTCTCCAAATGTGACATGTCCACCATCTTTAGACGAAAGAGAATTGAAAGCCCTCTTGTCACCGGTCATGTGTCTTGAACATCCACTATCAAGGTACCAACTTCCTTCCTTGAGAGAACTTTTGAAGCATACCTACAATAGCACATCAATTCTTGACTTTTGGTACCCAAATCATCTTGGGTCCTTGAAGGTTAGCATTGATACGGTTCTTAGGAACCCAAACCTTTTTTGCATTAGAAGATGAGTATCCTTTCATAGGACATGTAGGAGAAATATGACCAATTTTACCACAATAATGACATGTCAATTTAGAATGGCTAGAAGGAGGAACATCTTTTTCAAAAAGATTTTTGTGTTGAGTGGGATTATAACCAATTCCGGCCTTGTGAAAAGAAACCATTTGTTTTCCAAGAAGAATGTCTAAACTTTCTTTTCCATTAGTGAGTTTTGAAAGAGAATTAGTTAAATCATCAATTTGTTTTTCTAAAGATTCGTTTTTGGAAGTATCCTTCAAATACTCTTTTTCTTTTTCCAAAGAGGTTCTTAAACTTTCATTTTCTTCCTCCAAAATATCTTTCTCTTCAATTAAATCATCTATTTCTAGTGAAAGATCTTTAGCAACCTTTTTAAGAAATTTGTTTTTAGAAACAACCTTTTCAAATTCTACTTTCAACTCTTTATAGGCAATAAATAATTCATCAAAGGAATAGGATGAGTCGAGATCTACCTCGTTTTCTTCGATGGCCATGAAACACAAGTTAGCGACCTCTTGTTGCTCATCGTCCTTATCGGAGCTACTATCGTCACTATTGTCCCATGTGGCCATCATAGCTCTCCTTTTGTCCTTCTTTGAATATTTTTTGGCATATGGACATTCACTTTTGATGTGGCCGGGCTTCTTGCACTCGTAGCAAATGATTGGATCCTTTTTGCTACTTTCTTCTTTGCCTCCATCTTTTCTTGAAAATCCTCTACCTTTGCGAGATGCTCTATTTTTGAGGAGTTTCTTGAACGTTTTTGTGATGAGCGCCATTTCATCATCCTCACTTTCGTTGCTTGAATCCTCCTTGCTTTTTGATTTGCTTGTTGTACTTTTGAAGGCAAGATCCTTAACTTTCTTCTCTTTTTCACCCTTGAGGTTGTGATGCATTTCCTCCGTCATGAGAGATCCCATGAGCTTGTCCATCGTGTATGTTGAGAAATCTTTGGATTGTAGGATGATGGAGGTGGTAGTGTCCCAATTGGTTGGCATGGAACGGAGCACCTTCCTTGTCATTTCGGATTGACTGTAAATCTTTCCAAGAGCTTTTAAACCGTTAGTAATACTAGCAAATCTAGCAAACATTTGAGATATAGATTCATCCGGTTTCATTTTGAAGAGCTCATAGCTATGCACAAGAATATCAATTTTGGACTCCTTAACTTGACTATCTCCTTCATGTGACATTTCTAACTTATCCCATATTTCTTTAGCCGATTCACATGCGGAAACACAATCATATTCATTGGGAGTAATAGCACAAAAAAGAAGGTTCATAGCTCTATAGTTCTTTTCTATTGAAGCCTTTTCCAAATGACTCCACTCATAATCTGGTTTAGGCATAGTCTCTTCTCCAACTTTCTTAGTAGGAATAATGGGACCATTTTTGATAATTTTCCATAGATCATAATCCGTGGATTGAATAAAGATCATCATTCTATTTTTCCAATGAGAGTAATTTTCTCCGGTGAACAAGGGAGGTCTATTGGACGATTGACCTTCGATACAAGAAACATTACTAGTGGTTGCCATGGATCTTAACTCTTAGATGGTTAAATCTACAAACAAGAGCCGAGGCTCTGATACCAATTGTTACCCAAATTATGCAACCTAGAGGGGGGGTGAATAGGATTGCTAGTAATAATTACCAATAAAAATTTATCTCTAACAATATATGCAAACAATAAGTATGCAATCAAAATAGAGAGATAGAGAGATAGAACCCGTTTATAGTGGTTCGGTCCGGATTTGTCCACGGTCCGGCCCTACTCCACTTCTCCTCAAGCAATTACTTGAAGGTTAGACTAATCTTTAAAAGATTACAACTTGTAAGTCTTGCGGGTGCTTACAAGAACCGAATGCCTCTAGCTTTCCCGAGGAGCTAGCACAACCGCAAGAATTTTCTCCGAAAACTTCTCAAAAACAATAACACCCAAATTCCAACCCGAATTTGGTCTTCTAAGCTTTCAAGTGTTTGACTCAAACACTCACTTAGGAAATACAAGTATGTGAAGAAGGTATGAAAATTATCGCTCACGACTTGTACAAATTTTCTCTCAAGAATAATATGAAAGTGGAAGAACAATGAGAATTTTTGGCTTTGATCTTTTGAGAATTTGCTCTTGCAATAATATGGAATGTTGTAGCTTGTATATATTCTCATTAATGAGTTCTTGATGCCTTATATAGCCATCCATATGCTTCCTAGCCGTTGGAAACTAGCCGTTTGAAACTAGCCGTTGGAAACTAGCCGTTTGAAACTAGCCGTTGGAAACTAGCCGTTTGAAACTAGCCGTTGGAAACTAGCCGTTGGAACTAGCCGTTGGAAACTAGCCGTTGGAAACTAGCCGTTTGAAACTAGCCGTTGGAAACTAGCCGTTTGATAGAGTGGTCATCCGGGTGGTCGTCCGGTTGTCACAGCTTTCTGTTCAGACAGCCGGCTTGTCAGCCGGTTCGTCAACCTGTGGCTCACAATTTCATCTAAATAAACCGTTAAAGCATGTATTGAGCTCAATAAAGTCTTTGTAAATATAAATCAAGAATCCAAGAGACTTTATGCTATATTTCAAGGTCACGAAAATATTTAATTCGGGAATCGACTTTTCGATAATTTTGTATTTGCCGAATAAAAATATCATTGAATTAATCATCAAAATAATTAATAGAGATGCATATAAATTTTCACAAATTATAATGCATACATTTTTCAACACAAACAACTGGCCACGTGAAATGAAAGCAACACTCTCTGATGCACACAATGTTCTAAAAGTCGCTATGCGTTAGTTGGACGGTCGGCCACCTTCGAACGATTAATCGGCGATAAATCAGTGCATATTGTGTGGCCCATTGATCTTGATCTGAATTCCTTTTTGATTGGTTCGAGTGTTTCCTAGTCGTCTCGCCCTAACTTGCACAATGAACGCATGATTAAGACCTGACCGGGTTTGCTCGACAAGGCCCTCCGACGAGAGGATAAGAATGTGACTAGAGTTTTAGAGATTGAGTAATGTGTACCGCATTATGTGGGGGCGTGATTTCTTCGTGGTTCTTCTGGCGCAGCTATCTCCGAAGGTGAGATCGTGAAAGCTAACGCCGGTCTTGATGTACCTGCAGAACCGGAGGGGGCTGTTCCTCCGGGAAGAAGCTCCGATGATCAAGTCAGTAGATGGAAAGAAGGAGTTTAGTAAAAACAATATGTAGGAGAGAGAAGTGTTCTTTTAGATCAGATTTTTTTTTTTGGGGGGGGGGGATCCCCCTCTCAGTGGTCATGCTTCTCTATTTATAGGCAAAGAGGTGAAGTGCTGAGCAAGTTGGCCATACTTTTCACGTGTCACGTTCTGCTCGGTTGGCGCCTTCTAGCAGGGCCAGTTAATGAACACCACTTCCCTAGTCTTTCAGAGCCACATGGGTTGATGTCAGGATGGTCACATCGTTCAGAGATGTCACTTCGAATGTCAGAGAGGACAGCTTTCTTATCAGTAGATATTTATGGAAGGTTCCACAATCGTCTAGGTTCGGCGGGACCCACGTCCGGCATGCGAATTATCCGAGCGTAGGATATCCCGGCCGAAGCACACCCTGGCCGAACAAACGGAAGTTCGTATCCGTGCGCTTGACAAGACCCCGAGCGAACTAATGTGTCGTACGTTCGGATATAGCTTATAATTGTTCGGTGAAGTACTCGTGGTTTTGTCTATCCTTCGGTCCAGCCGATGTCCAGACTTATTTACAGGTGAACTGTGATAGCTCTGATGATGGGTCAAACAGCGTGTGAACCCTCATCCCCCTTTTGGACCTTGTGAACCTTCGGATATTTCGACCCCCTACAATAGCCCCTCAACTCCTTCTTTTCTTGCTCGGAAATGAAAGAGGAGTTGAATAAGAACCTGGCCGAACGAATACATAAATCCGAAGAACCATAAGTCCGAAGAACGATCGACTAGACGAACCGTCAAAGTTGAACGGACAGAAACTATTTGAAACGCTTCGAGATGTGCGCGCAGCCTTTCATTAAATGCTTCTGTAACCGTCGATTTGAATCGATGCCAGGTGTCACGATTTCATTGGGTGCTGGTACGGCACGCTTCACACCTGCCACACGTCCTTCATCGAGCGGCACATCAGTCTCCCGCCCAAATCCGACGGTCAGGGTAAGAAACCGCTTCGAATGCTACACCCAGTATAAAAGGGGAAAGGGAAGGAGAGAGAAGGTTACTCTCTCCCTGACTCTCGATCGTTTCACTGTTCAAGCACCATTCCAGACTGAAATCGCCAGAAATCTGCATATTTGAAGGTTTTTGTTCACAGATTTCTCTTGATTTCTCAGGTATTTCTCGAGCCCCTCCACTTCTTGATGCATTTTGAGTGTTTTTCGAATGTTTTCCCCCCTTTTTGGTCGATTCTTTCCTTTCGTCTGGACTGAAACAACCGCCTGAAACCCAGGTGTTCATGTGTTCTTCCGAGCGTATGAACACCTGGGAATCGTGTTCTTCCGAACACGAAGGCATCTTCAAGCGTGAGGTTTTTCCAAACGGGCAGTCTTTAAGAAGCTTTACAAGCCCTGTTAAGCTTCTCAATCTCTGTTTCCCCTTTGGGAACGCGTAGGGTTCCCCTTCGTTTCCCTGCGCAGTATAAGTCCTTCCCTCGGAATTTCTTCCGAGGGGATATCGCTCGGGGAACAACCGAGCAGAGGTGGGATCTCTCCTAATGACACAGAACAACGAACGTAGGCACTTAGATTCCTGGCCATGCAAATCGCTAACGGTCTTATCCCATGCACTTATCTGTTTTTAGGTATGGAGTCTGCAAAGTCACCTTCTTCGGGCGAATCTTATCGGTCGGTGGATTCCGAAGATTCGGATTTTGGTAGATCCGATCCAGGGTTAGCCGAAGCTATAAGAGATTTTGCCCGAAACTACCGAACGGGATCAAGTGGAAGGATCCCCGAGGGTGTAGAAGGAGTCGACTACCCCGCCGTGGTGGCTCCTCTCCGAACAGTGGGGCCGGACCCCGATATTATAGATATAGGTGAGTCGTCATCCGAGAATCCTCATGACGAAGCAGAAGAGGAAGAAGAGATCGAAGGAGCTGACGAAGCCGAGTCGAGACCAAGGACTCCACTTGTTTCGTCAAGCCGAGCGAATGAAGGGGCCGGATTTGCTGGGGAATCCTCGTCGCATCCGCCGAAGATGAAGAGGAAGATCGTCCCGATGGACCCCGATGTGATTCCTGACCGAACGGGGAAAGACCCCTGCCCTTATTTGGAATGCTTCCAAGATAAGACGAGCCTGGACACCTTCCGAGCCGTTTACGACATCCCCGACGACGTTATCATTTCACCAGTTCGAGGGGACCGAATAAGATACAGTGATGAACACGTCACCATCCCCTTGATGGCAATCTCAGAAGGGGGCCTTCGGTTCCCGATGCACAGAGTTTTGAGAGAGATACTTTATCGTTTCAATCTCACTCCGTGCCAGCTGAGCGTCAACTCCTACCGCATCATTCACTCGGTAATCGCCCTTGCCGAGGTGAAGATGTTTCGACTAGAAGCCTTTCACCTTTTTGAAAATTATATGGTGTCGAGAAACGTTAGGTACTCTCGGTACTACCTCTGCTCCCGAAGGAAGATGCAAAAGATCATTCCCGAGGGCATGTACGACTCGGAGAAGTGGGCCTCCGATTACGTCGAGGTTCGGGGCAACTTTCAGTTCCCCGAACATGAATACGGCCAATTTGAAATAGCCACACGAAGGGGAACGCCGAGTAAGAACACTTGTCCGTCATTTCAAATGTTTATTCCTTATGTTGCTCTTACTTCACTTGTCAATTTTAACTGACATTTCATGATTTTCTTTGGCAGATACCACCAAGCTTAACAGGGTACTGTTAAGGGCGGCCAAAGGTTGCGGTCTCGCCGACTCCCTGCTCACTATCCCAGCGGAGGAAAGAGACGCCCCAACCATCCTCAAATATACAGCTACCTACGGCGGTCGGATCCGACGAAAGGTAACTGACGAGCCTGAGCAATCCGAGGACATCCCACAAGAGCTCCAACCGAGCTTCGACAAACCCCTCCGAGGGTCAATCCGACTTCCGACCGAAGAAGAGCCTTTCCTTGAACAATAAGAAGTTATGCCTCCGAGAAATATCAAGGAAGTTCTCCAGAAGAAGCTGGAGGAGAAAGAGAGGGAGAAGGCCCGACTGCAGAAGGCTGGAGGTGCAGCCGCTTCGAGCTCGGTCCCGAGCAAGAAAGTCCCACCTCCCCCACCCTCTAAAAAGCGACCACTGAGCGCTCCTCCTTCCCCGAAGGAACCACCTGCGAGCAAGAAGGTGAGGGGGGCCACTAAGGGAAAGGGCCAAGCAGTGGAGCACCCGAAGGAAGCCTCCGCAGAAGGAGAAGGGAGGGTGACTGCCTTGGACCTTGACACCCCATGGATGCCGAACTTCATCACACCTGGCAAGAAAAAGGTTCTCAAATCGGATAGCCTGAGGGAGGACCCCTCTCTGGCTTTCACTCTCCACTCGGGGCTAGCTTTGCCGAGGGACGTACAGAGTCCCCCTTCTCTGAAAGCAGCCCTGAGTGAATACTACTATCACGTAGGAAGGGTAAGTAAATGCTTTTATACTTGCAAAAAAATTTTTTTTTTTTTTTTTTGCACAAATGCCTTATTTCGTCGGAATGACTTTCGTTTTGCTTTGTTTACAGGCCACCCAGTCCATAATAAGTGCCCAGCTTCATCTCACCGAATATGACAAGAAGTCAAAACTGCAAAAGCAGTCGGTGGAATACAACAAGGCCCTGGCCGAGGAGTACAAGAAGGGCTTGGAGCAATCCGAGCTCGTGAGGCAAAGCCTCGAGGTCCAGGTCGCCAATCAAAACGACCTCATCAAGGGGTTGTAGGAGTCTACCGAGCAGACCAGAGCCGAGGGCAAAGATGAGGGGCTGGCTGAGGGGAGAGCCTTGGGGAGGGAAGAAATGAAGAAGGAGATGGAGAAAGAGGTGCAGGGGCAGTACGAGAAAGGATACGCCCAGGCCGAAGAAGACGTGACCGATCAAATCCTTGAAGTGCAGGATGAGATCAAGGAGGCCCAGCACAAAGAGAGCTTTATGCTCGGCTACAACATGGGTCTTGACGATGCAGGCGTTGAAGCTGACGACGAAAGGAGGAGTCTGGTGGAAATACCACCCTTCGCCCCTGCCGAAGTTACAGCAGAGGAGACAACAGCTGATGCTGTCGACTCGACCCCCCTACCAACCCCAGCCGACGCTCCAATCCTACCGGCTCCAACCGACGCTCCAACCCTACCGGCCCCAGCCGACGCTGTAGCAGATTAAATTTGTTCTTGTTTTGTTTTTTTTTTTTTTGTTTTTTTTTTTTTTTGTTTTGAATATGGTGGGCTCCGAACAAGGAGAACCCTGTCAGCCATTGGATGTAACTAAAACATGTTGGAAAATTTCTTTTTGAATGACAATCGTCTATTCGTTCGGTATGGATGTTGTTTCCAAGTATATAAATATTTGCCAAGCCTTTTTATTCGGTATATACATCGTAACTCAGAAATTTTGCCAAGTCTTTTTATTCGGAAGGACTGTTTATGTAATTTTGAAGTTACTAAGAGATGAACTCAGGTTTACCCATATAGTAGCCCCCTGCCCTATTGTATTACTGGAGGAATAGAATAAGGCAGTAGGATGGGAAAACTGAACCGAAAGAGAGTATGGTTTCGAGAGTTTCACCCGAACAAACAAATGGCTTCGAGGATTTAAACCAAACAATCAAATTAGCATGGGCTTCGAGAATTTCACCCGAACAAAAAAGTTATCATGGGCTTCGAGAATTTCACCCGAACAAAAAATGTTGCCGGAGCTAATTGAAAGACCCCATGTGTAAAAAATAAAGCAGAATACTGGATGAATTGATATTAAGTGCATGACGCCCAAAAGCGTATGGGCCGAACAAAAAACGTAAATACAAAAGATGCCAATACTAGCCATGGAATTTCCTAAGCTTTTGGGCATTCCATGGATTAGCGATTGGCGTGCCATTCATCTCAGCAAGCTTGTAGACTCCATGCCCGATCTTCTCAACCACTCGGTAAGGTCCTTCATAGGGGTCTTTTAGTTTGGTCAACTTTGACGCTTCGGTAACCATCCGAAGGACTAAGTCCCCGACGTTGAATGGTCGAGCACGAACATTGCGGTTGTAGCCCCTTGCAACTTCTTGCTGGTACGCAGCGTGCCGAAGGTTAGCATTGTCACGTAGTTCTTCGGCTAAATCTAACTCGGTACCCACAAGAGCACTGTTGTCGACAGGGTTAAAATTCTCCGTCCGAACTGTAGGGATCATAATAGATAAAGGGAGGACAGCCTCCATACCGTAGGCCATAGCGAACGGAGTACGGCCGGTGGACCGCCGAGGTGTGGTTCGATAGGCCCACAAGACGTGTGGAAGCTCTTCCACCCACTTACCGAGCTTCCGATCCAGACGGCGCTTCAACCCCCGAGTGATTGTCTTGTTTGATGCTTCGGCTTGTCCATTACCTTGAGGATATGCCACCGAGGAATTTTGGATGGTAATGTGGCGCTTCGCATAAAAAGCTTTGAGAGCGGAGGCAACAAATTGGGAGCCATTATCAGAAAGGATGGCGTACGGTACGCCGAACCTGGAGATAATGTGCTTCCAAATAAAGCGTTCCACGTCTCCGGCGGTGGTCTTGATCATGGGGGAAGCTTCTACCCACTTGGTGAACAAATCGGTGGCAGTGAGCATGTACTCAAATCCTCCAGGCGCCTTCGGCATCTTGCCAACTATGTCAAAAGCCCAAACCGCAAACGGCCACGGACTGGTGATCATTTTAAGGGGGAATGCAGGTTGGTGGATGAGAGATGCTTGCTTTTGACACCGAACACAGAGCTTTACGTATTCTTCGGATTGTTTGACCATCTTCGGCCACCAATAGCCTTGTGTCAGGGCACGCTGTGCAAGGGACCGTCCTCCTGAGTGAGCCCCACAGCTACCCGAATGAAGTTCCTCCAGAACGGCTGGCACAAGGTCGTCGTGGACGACACGCAAATCGGGGCCAGTGAAAGTCCGTCGGTAGAGATTGTCATTCGGTCCCACGAAAAAATTGGCGGCTCGGCAACGAATTTTGTACGCTTCGCGCTTGTTCGTCGGTAGCACTTGCTTCTTCAGGTAAGCAACCACAGAATCCAGCTGGCTTGGGCCGAGGGCGATGGCCATAACCTGTTCAGACGGCTTTTCAAAGCTCGGTTTGGGGACCTCGTCAAAGGTGATGGTGCGACTACCCGAGGTCTTGTAGACTGAAGCAAGACCTGCAAGGGCGTCAGCATGGGCGTTATGCTCCCGAGCGATCCACTCCACTTCTACGCGTCCAAATCTTCCGAACAAAGCTAAGACGTGGCTCACGTAAGCATTCATACGTGGATATTTGGCTTGATAATCGTCGTTTAAATGCCCCACAATGAGCTGAGAGTCACAGAAGACATGAACCGAATCCGCATCCAGCCGAAGAGCAAGTTGGAGGCCTGCAATTAGAGCTTCATATTCCGCTTCGTTGTTCGTCGCCGTGTACCCAATCGAAACCACGCTTTCATGAACAGTCCCGCTGGGTGAGACAAGGACGATGCCTGCACCAGCTCCATGAACATTAGAAGCTCCATCGACGGTCAGTCGCCAAGCGTCGCCGGAGAAGAGCTTCCATTGTCGTTTGGGTTTCTTGCGTCCGAGGGAATACCGAGCACGGAGTGGTTCGGTTTGACAGATGGACGGCCCTTCCAAAACCTCTTCTTCTTGAATCCGAGCTTCGTCAGCAGCAGTTGCCAGGGCATTGGCCTCGTCTTGTAAGCCGGGAGTGAGTTCGGCAAAGAAGTCGGCCAAGACTTGCCCTTTGATAGCTGTCCGAGGCTCGAATTGGATGTCGAAGTTGGCCAGGTCTTGAGAGAACTTCAGGATTCGGCTCGACGTGTCCGTTTTCCGAAGAACAGCTTTGAGAGGAAACTCAGTGAGGACCACAATCCTATGGGATTGAAAGTAGGGCAGGAGGCTCGTTTTAGCAGAAACGAGAGCCAATGCTAACTTTTCCATAGGCAGATACCTCGTCTGAGAATCCGTCATCGTTTTACTGGAATAGAAGATCGGTTGATGGTCCATCCCCTCTCTCCGAACAAGAACCGCGCTCGTCGCATGGTCGGAAACGGCAAGGTAAAGATATAGATCTTCATCGGGCAGGGGCTTGACGAGCAAAGGAGCGTGAGATAGGTATTGCTTTAAAGATTGCAGAGCCTGCTCGCACTCCTCTGTCCATACAAACCTGCGTCGGCTTGTTGTGATTGCTCGGAAGAACGGGCGGCAGAGATCGCTCGAACGTCGAATGAAACGGTTCAAGGCAGCAACCATCCCCGTGAGCCGCTGTACCTCTTTAATTGTCGTTGGAGCTCGTAGCCGCTGCACAGCCAAAATTTGGGTAGGATCAGCTTCAATTCCTCGGCGACTCACCATGTATCCTAGGAATTTCCCCGAGCTAACGCCGAACGCACACTTCTCGGCATTGAGACGTAGCTTCCTATGTTTTAGGACAGCAAAGACCTCTCCCAGATCTCGAAGGTGGTCCTGAGCGAACATGCTTCTGCAAACCAAATCGTCAATATAAGCTTCTACTTTTACGCCGAGCATGCCAGGAAACATCTTCGTGATGGAGCGTTGGAAAGTGGCGCCTGCATTCTTCAAGCCGAACGGGACAACCTTGTAGCAGAAGGTTCCCCGAGGCGAGATGAAAGCCGTTTTTTCCTGGTCTTCCAGATCCAAAGCTATTTGATGGTAGCCCCGATACGCGTCCATGAAGCTTAAGCTCTCGCATCCTGCCGTTGCATCTACCATCTGCTCAATCCGAGGAAGTGGAAATCGATCCATAGGGCAAGCGTCATTGAGGTTCGTGTAATCGACACAGACCCTTAGTTTCCCATTTTTCTTCGGGACTACCACTGGGTTGGCAAGCCAGGTGGGGTATAGCACTTACCGAATGACGCCAGCTTCCAACAGTTGATTCACCTCTGCTATCACGGCTTCGGTGTGTGCGGCCGACGAGCGTCGGACTTTTTGCACAACCGGTCGCCTATTCGGATCTACATTCAATGAGTGCATGGCGAACGAAGGGTCCACGCCCGGCATGTCTTGTGGTGTCCAAGCAAAGACCTTTATGTTTCTCATCAGGAATTGATACATCTCCTCGCGTTCGCCCATGCTCAATGAACTCCCGATCAAAAAATATCTTCCTTCTTCCCCAGGAATGGAAAAACGTATTAGCTCCTCGGCTGACCGTTGTTCGGCAAGTACACCAACATCCTCAATCACTGGGATAGGAGCGGCAGCCACGCATTGTACCTCCATGCAGCTCTGTTTGTTCGTTACAGTGCTGATGTAGCATTTCTTGGATTGGATTTGATCGCCTCGCAGGCTTTCCTATCGTCCGTTCCATCCGACGAATTTTACCACCTGGTGATATGTTGAAGCAACCGCTTGCATTTCGTGTAGCCAGGTTCGGCCAAGAATGACGTTGTACGGACTTGGCGAAGCGACCACCACAAATTCGATCTCCAGGATGCGTGATCCAGCTCGCACAGGGAGGGTAATCAGGCCGAGTGGCCATACCGGGACTCCCGTAAAACTGACAAGGGGAGCTGACGCTGTCCGGAGTTGAGCGGGAGATAATCCGAGGCTCTGATAAGTAGAGAAAAACATGACATCGGCCGAGCTTCCCGGATCTATCAATACCCGCTGTACGGTTGATTTTTCAATGGCAATAGTAACGACGAGGGCATCTGCATGTGGCAGTTGCACTCCTTTCAAGTCGTCGGAAGAAAAAGTCATGGTACAGCTGGAGCTCGGATCTTCCCACTTTCGCTTTCCCGAAGCGCCCACATTGCAGACTGATTCAGAGGCGACAGCCCTGTCTATTTCTGAACGAAGTTCGGCCGCCCTTCCTTCGGATACAAGTCCTTGTATGACGCTCGCGAGATTGCCAACAAGGGGGGGAGGTGGAGGAAGTGGATTTTGCCGAACGTCGATCCACTGGTTGAGGTGACCAGCAGCTGCTAGCTCTTCTAGATACCTTTTGAAAGATGGGCATTGCGTGGTGTAATGGCCACGTTCTTTATGATACGTGCACATCCCCGGTCCGCTTCCTACGGTGCCTAAGAGTACCGTTGGCCAAACAAAGAACGACAATTTGCCAATGATGTTAAGAAGTTTATAAATAGGTTCAGTGAATACCGTGCGTTCGGCGACGTATTCGTCCGGTCGGGGTTCTCTTTTCGTTTGTGTCCAGGATTGTGGCTGAGGGTGCTGCGGGGGTCGGCCCTTGTTGTTCGATTTGTTCGATGCCTGGCCCGAGCTACCCTGGCTTCCTTGCCCTTGGCGAACGTTCGATACCTGCTTCTTCGGCCCTATCGTCTTGGCAGGTTCAGCCTTTGATGTATGTCGCTCGGCCATTGCTTCTTCGTGAACGCAATCTTTCTCGATTATTGTCATGAGCTCTCCCATTGTCTTAGGTGGATTTCGTGAGAGGTCACGAAACATTGTCGAGGTTGGATCCAACCCATTCATGAAAGACTCGGCTGCTACCCCTTGATCACAGTCGGGAATCAGGTTATAGACTTCCCAGTAACGCTCGGTATAGAGTCGCAGTGTTTCTCCCGCCGCTCTTCGCATGTTCACCAGCATCGATAATGTCTCGGTTGAATGTTGCTGGTGACGAAGCGTTTGCTAAACTCCAATTCTAGTTCGTTGAAGCAAGAAATGGATTTGGGCTTCAGCTGATTGTACCATAACATGATCGGTTCACTGAGAGTGAGCGGGAAGATCTTACACATAAGGGCGTCAGAAAAGTTATGGAGGCTCATGGTTTGCCTGAAGCGACAAACGAACGCGACTGCGTCTTCTTTTGCCTCATAGCGCTTCAGCTTCGGCATGACGAACCTGTCTGGCGGCCGCTCTTGTTGAATAGCATCCACGAAGGGGGAAGCCTTTGCCTTCCCGAGCTTCGAATTGTCTTCGGCCTACCCTGCGGCTGCGATCTTCGGGACGACAGGGGGAAGAACGTCAGTATGACGCTCCCGAGTCTTTCCTTTTTCCCGCCGATGGCGCCGACGGTGCTCCTCTTTTTCCCTTGGTCGTGGAGCAGCTAGCATTAAGGGCACATGTGCCTCCCTCAAGCTCGTCAATTGAGTGTTCCGAGGTTGAAGAGCCGGGTCGAGGGGTTGGTACACGGTTGGCAGGCCCGTGAATTGATCGTACAGGATAATCGTATTATCGTGCTCCGAACGGTTTCCTCTGCTTTCTGTTCGGTGTCGACTGCCAGAGTTGGCGGAGTGTCGCCCATCGTTACGTTCGGAATCATGTCGCGATTGAAATGAATATTCCCGGCTGCTACTGGTATGGGGTCGCCGAGGTGGATCATTTAAGTCTACGGGCCTCTTCCCACTTTTCTGACTAATCCGCCGTTCGGAACGGTGTTGTGTTCGGACAGACGCGCCTCCCTTATTGGTTCCCGCTGTGGAGCCCGTTGCCGAGGATCTAGTACTCTCGGCTCGAATGATGCTTGTCAGCCGAGGTCGCGAAACCCCCTGATCGAGGCGCTCAAAGACATTTCGTCGTTCGGTAACGGCGAGTTCGGCCGTTTGGGCTGGGCGAGACGGTCTACTTCGTTTGTGGGATCTCTTCGGTCGACTTGGCTCGGCATGATGTTCGTTTGCAGGGGTTACGGTCAACCCTCCGTCCCGCTCCTCTAGCCGTTGTTGCAGCATGGTAATAACCGCTGCCTGACGTTTTTGTTCGGCCAAGGCGATATCCAACTCGGTCGGTGGAAAAGAAAGTTGGCGGGCTACATGTGGAACCGCCCTAGCCGTTTGACGGGGCTCAAGGTTGATAGATCCGTAGCCCTCCAACCCAAGGTTAAAGTTCTCTGGGCTCGGAGGTGAGAGGTGCTGAGCCATTTGTTTCGTGCAAATATGAAGAGCAAACAAGATCTGAGATGAACAAAGGCCCTCAACTGACTATGAACGCGAAGAACACAAAGAACACCCCGAAAGTTGTTTTCAGAAAGTTCCCCAGCAGAGTCGCCAATTGTGGGGGCGTGATTTCTTCGTGGTTCTTCTGGCGCGGCTATCTCCGAAGGTGAGATCGTGAAAGCTAACGCCGGTCTTGATGTACCTGCAGAACCGGAGGGGGCTGTTCCTCCGGGAAGAAGCTCCGATGATCAAGTCAGTAGATGGAAAGAAGGAGTTTAGTAAAAACAATATGTAGGAGAGAGAAGTGTTCTTTTAGATCAGATTTTTTTTTTTTTGGGGGGGGGATCCCCCTCTCAGTGGTCATGCTTCTCTATTTATAGGCAAAGAGGTGAAGTGCTGAGCAAGTTGGCCATACTTTCCACGTGTCACGTTCTGCTCGGTTGGCGCCTTCTAGCAGGGCCAGTTAATGAACACCACTTCCCTAGTCTTTCAGAGCCACATGGGTTGATGTCAGGATGGTCACATCGTTCAGAGATGTCACTTCGAATGTCAGAGAGGACAGCTTTCTTATCAGTAGATATTTATGGAAGGTTCCACAATCGTCTAGGTTCGGCGGGACCCACGTCCGGCATGCGAATTATCCGAGCGTAGGATATCCCGGCCGAAGCACACCCTGGCCGAACAAACAGAAGTTCGTATCCGTGCGCTTGACAAGACCCCGAGCGAACTAATGTGTCGTACGTTCGGATATAGCTTATAATTGTTTGGTGAAGTACTCGTGGTTTTGTCTATCCTTCGGTCCAGCCGATGTCCAGACTTATTTACAGGTGAACTGTGATAGCTCTGATGATGGGTCAAACAGTGTGTGAACCCTCATCCCCCTTTTGGACCTTGTGAACCTTCGGATATTTCGGCCCCCTACACATTAGGGTTGTTGTCCTTCGATATTTATAGAGTCTGCTTGACTTGCTCTCCAAATACAGGCATGTGCCTTGCACGGGTCAGCTGATGTCATTATGATGTCACTGATAAGATCTGGTAACCGTTTTAATGCGGGCTGGCACCCCCATGTGCGCTTATCATTATCTTTTGGCATAACCACTTCAGCGCGTGGAGAGGCGCGTGGCATCATGACTGGCTGAGCCTCACCTTAAGCCAAGCTTAAAAGTAGGAGACTCGCAGGGAGAGACGAGTGAGTTACATGTCTTCAAGTTGGCCGAGCCTGATGACTCTCTTAGAGATGGCCAGCGGGTGGGTGAACCATCGTTCAAGGCTAAGCCTAAATTCAAGCCGAACCTGGGTTTAAGTACGGCTACTTCTCCCGTCGTTAGCCTTGGCCCACACTTCTTGACATGGTTCGAGCTGTCATGTTCGGCCTACTACACATATTAATTAATAATCGATGATTAATTGTTAGTCGGACCTAATCGGATAGGCCCCGCTACCGATTAATTGCCGATCAATTCCTTATTTTAGAACACCGGATGCACATGTGGCAATCACAAGTATTTCCCAGGCACCAAAAATAAAAGGAAATCACAAAACATCAAGTGAGGTATCATTAGTTCTGTTCAAAAAAAGGTATCATTAGTAACTAAACTTCAACTCGCAACTTCTTAATTCAGGTTGATCCACGTTACTTCTAATTCATAGTAAGTTCAAGTCAGGTGTTTCCAAATTTTTCATGGCAGAACCAAGAAAACGTCCTTTACAAACCTCCTCTTGTTTTTGTGTTACGAAAAATACGCAGTTTTGTCAACCTACAATCCTGTTGTCATCGTAAGCATCTGTAACTTCAAGGAAGCTTCCTGCATTCAGCAAACATGATCCTTACCACCCCACATATTCATATAACATTCCACATTCACAAATGACCTAAAAACAAGCACAGAGGGATAGAGAATATGCAGCAATTCTCTCTCTTCACCGTCTCTCTCTCCTCTCTCTTCCTCCTCCTGATACCTCACGAAACTTCATCTCCTTTTACTGCACTATACCCCGATCTCATCAACTCAACCTGCAAACAATGCGCAGAAAAGTCCACCACCTTCAACTATGATTTCTGCACAAGTTCGCTCCAAACAATCCCCATCAGCCACGCCACCAACCTCCAAGGACTCGCTCTCATCGCCATGGAGCTAGCTTTGGAAAATGCCACCAACACGATTTCATATATAGAGAAGATGACAAGCACGGGAAAGTTCGATCCCTACGCTTTGGGTTGCTTGAAGGATTGCTCAGAACTATACCTTGACGGTGTTTCGATGCTGGTCGACTCCATACAAGTCTTTTGGTGGGAGCAGTACAACGCTGCTAATTTGTTGCTGAATACAGTTATGGAAACAGCGGCAACATGTGAGGAAGGTTTCAAGGAGAAAGCGGGAGAAGTGTCTCCACTGACCGTAGAAAATTACGATCTCTCCCAGTTAGGTGCTATTGCACTGTGTATCACCGACTTGCTTTCTCTAGCATTAGATTCAGATTCCTCTTGAGCTTTTGCAACTAGTTAGTCTAGCTTGCAAAATAGGAGTCCTCCTTTCTCTTGATGTTTGTATTGATGCAAGTAATTAACGCATTGCAAAACTCCACCGGGCATCGCCATACTAATTCACAAACAAAGTGATATACATCAATATAGTCTAACCTAGTTAGTTATTCTAAAGGGGGGGCTGCATTTGAGAACTATCCTTGACAGAGAAAAGTCACATATGCGTATGAGAACTTAATAAACCTACATGGTAAAAACTATTAAAAAAATAACTGCAACATTAGCAGTTTAAAATGTGTAAATTTTGACACATCTAATGGCATCTGGGGCAGATTTCCTGACATACTGCAATCACAAAGATTTTGATGCAGACAGAAAATTACTACGTCAATAAATGGAGATCAAATACTGATAAAGTACCTCTTGGAATATGGACAATTCATTCATCAATTCTAGAAACAAACAAACAAAAGAATTGTCCTAACAAAACTGGTACATCAAATGAGAACATTTTTGGTAGTATCACCCTGTTTAGGAATCGTTCATCTGGCAGTATTTTACAGCACTTACAGGTGGGTCAAGCTGCGCAGCTTCCTTGCACTTTCATAGATCTACAGTGCTAAGTTTATACAGGCACCCTTTTACCACGGTAGCTGTCAAAGAACTGCACGAAGAAAGAAGCAAATTTCATATAAAGGATATATATACAGGAACTGTTTTATGGACCTCATGTTTGGATCAAGCACTTCCCCGTTATATTTTGAGCTGATTTCTGGCGGGTACACTTAAAACCATGTTTTAAACAAGTCTAACAGTATGGATCATCAAAATATGACCCAGAAGGCTCCGAACTATGAGGTCCACATTTAAGGACCTTATTTAAGGTCCTTATTAGAAGGGGACTCTATGTGTGTGTATGTATATTCTTTTTTTTTCCTTTTGGGTAAATAAATAGGATTTGACATTACAACTACATAAAATAACAGAGTGTTTCCTCCTACAAAAAAAAAAAAAAACATGAGGCTACCATAGTTAAATTGGCAAAAAGTAGATATCCAATCAAGAAGTGATAAAAGGGTTTATAATCCAGTTGTTGCGTCGCACCAGTGCACAGCATGACAACAAAACAAACACCACGGAACATACTGTGTAAGGATGTAGAATTCCAAATCCTAAATTCTGTCCCATGGCACTTAGTGATGTCCAGTTTCAGGTAGCTGTTTACCTCAGATTACAAGCACATTGAAAGGGTGTGTAAAGTTTGTCCCCAACAGGGGATTGCGTAAAAACATTCCTCGCTGAATTCTTCATTTTACTTGTTCCTACTATTCTCCTTACTATTACAATGTCAACTTACTGGCACGGGTGATTATCCTAATTCCTTGTTAGTCGACAGGTGTGCGAAGACTACAACAAGAAAAAGAATCAAAATTAATATACAACATCAGTAATAGTTCAAGGTGCAAATCCCACACACATAACTACCAGTAATTTTCATAACTCAAACACACCTCGCAGAACTCAACCTCATGCTAAAGATATCCTATGAAGATTTTAGACCACTAGTCCCCCAAAAGAGAGAATTGTAGGCTTAGCCAAATATGTATAAATCTCTTCTCTTTATTATATAAACCTCAACAATTGTCTGGGTTGAGAATAGATAAAGGTTGCCTTGCCTACGGTGTAATCCAACACCAGAAGTCAACCAACATTGTGACCTCATGTGTCGCTGCTTTCGCTATATTCACAACAAAGTTTGAACACCACTTCCATCTTAGAGCATGTGCAAGAGTTCCTAGCTAAAAGTGCACATTTTTTTTTGTTTTAGCTGCCTACACTCTTTCAACACTCCAACTCTCCAACAATACTATCTATGTTTACTTATCCTCTATCAAAAAGAAATTTTTTTTTTCTTTTCTTCTTCCCCATTCCAAAAACTGGGTTAACAAAATATTGTTTGATTGAGCAATTGGTTTTCTTGAAAACTGGGTTTGCACTTCCATTGTACTTTTATCCCCCATGGGTTCCAACAGTTGGAGAATTGACTAACTGATCGAGAAAAACTCTCAGATATACAAACCAATTGTATCAAACACTAGTTTTTCTCTTACAAGAAACAACAAACTGAAGCACACAGCCACAGAGAGAGAGAAGAGGCTTCTCTGCTGAATCGCACACCCAGCAAATTGAGCTTCTTCGGAGCACAAATCTGCAATGGTTCCAAATCTGCAATTTTTTCCCATGAACCATTGCAAATCTGCCTTCCTGATGTTTGCATTTCAGATTTCAGGCTGGAAACTTGGTTCAGGGGAGACGGTGCTTCAGAGACAGCACCAAAGTGCAGAGAGAAAATACCCAGGTAAAGGGTAAGAGAGAAACGTATTCAAGGAAAATGATAATTTACTCTCTCCCAAGGGAACGGCTCAATAGAAGTGGCGAGTTACTGTTCATAAAACCAAAATGTCTAGGTTCTATTGAGGCTGCTGCACTTCAGTTTTGAGTCTTGACTAGTTAAAATACCTAAGCTAACCCATTCGCCTAGCGGCCTAGCCTGCTGAACTTGCTCTTATCTCCTCATTTGGATCAAGTGTTTCCTTCCTCCAAATTTGCCGTTGATAACTAGTCAACAAGTATTTATCACCCATCCCCTCCGCCTTTTGTGTTTCAATCCAGGCTAACCATCTTCAAATTTCCTAAAGGAAGGGAATTGAGAACCTTGATGAACCCTTCACTCTACTGGCTGAAGATAGCATTGAAGACAAGATTAAAGGGTAGAATCAGTCGGCCAAGCCAAGGATACAAAGCGCATTGTCTGATAGTTCAAGCCAAGGGAGTGTATTAAGCGATTTGGTCTAGTATACTTGGAGGTGTCTCACTGATAACATAGAAGATTAGCAATTGAGGAATAGGGGGGACACATGTAGGTAGAGATTTTTGCAACAAAGTAGTGAACGCCTGATGTGTCTTTATGATATGCTCAAGCAAAGATATGTTTGAACAAGTTAGGTGGGCGCTACAAACATCTGGAGAAGTGGGCCAAGAGATGCCACAAAAGATTTATCCATAAGCACCTATACTAGGGCCTAAATCACATCATACTATCATAGATTAACGGTTAGTCTCAACCAATGTCACCAACTCTAGAATACGTGAATTGCAAGTATCTATTCATTAGTTCTCCAAACAATTTTACGTCATCCCCTTGTCTAAGAAGGAATAATAATGAACTTAATGAATACACAAGCAAAATTAAAAACACAGATATCATGAATCACAAGGGAATAAAGAGCCCTAACATTAGCAACTACAAATTAGTCTAGACTTCAGAAAAACTACATACTATCTGCCATTACAATAGTACAGGGCATATGTCAAGATTTGCCTTGTTAATACTCCCTCCGTCTCAATTTGTTGTGCTCTTATTCCTTTTTGGAATGTCCCAAAATGATTTGCCTGTTTCAAAACTTTACATTTTTTGGATGTCCATATTACCATTTTGCCCCTCATCTTCTTTTACATTTTAAAAGGTTAAGAATCAATGACATGAAAGGATAAGAAACGATTCGGCTCCAATACCATAATGAAAATTTCAAATTTGTAGGGAAACTTCCCGCCCTTGAGTTATGGCAGGTGAAAAGACGGTTGCCTTGGTTCAATTATTTTGATCTTTTACTTAAATTGAATATTCTTTCAAGGGGTAAAATGGTAAAATCAGCAAAAAGTCAATGCAATTATGATGTTCCCTTAAATAGTTCATCTCCCAATACAGGCGCAACAAATTGGGACAGAGGGAGTATCAAGAAACTTCTTCACAGATATTCCACTTCACAAGATGAAAAGCACTATTTACATTAATGTTCTACTTAATTCAAGCAAATTATCACTGTTTTCAATAGGAAATAAGTACTTCATTCAAGCAAAATTATGTGGGAGGAAATTCACTGAAGGCAGTAAAAAATATTATGCATCTTGGATGAGTACGGCAGCCTTATTCTTTATGATGTGAGTATGACTAGGAAAAACAATGCAGATAGACAAAAATGGACCCATGATTCCAAAACTAAATTATGTACAGAATCAGTAACAAAATTAGCTTTGTAGAAGAACACAACTGAGAGCGACCACTGTAAATTCCTACTGAAATCACTGTGCTGCATATCAAGAAAACATACCGATCTAACAAATGGCTGTTGGAAAACCCATCCAAGAACAGGTATCTTCTGCACAAAAACTGCCAATGTAGGCCAGAAGCCACTGCAGAAAATAACTCATCAGCAATTACAATCATCAATATGAGCAGAGCACAAGTAATCATGGAGGGAAATTTTATTTTCTTTAAATAAGTAAACCTGAAAAGAACAATGAATCCATAAGCTTCCAAAATCATTCCCAATACTGGCCATCCTATCATAACCAACAAAAAGCCCAAAGCAAAAGAAATTGTTCCCTGTACAACACGAAAGCCATAAGGTTATATAAAAAAGGAACATCATTATATGAAAAAGGCACAAGGTATAAACCTTGAAATTGCTACGCTTCGTGAAGAACTGCATTGAAGACTTCAATCCAATGGTTAATGTCACCCCAGAGATGAAGAGTATCTGATCGAGTATCACCACATAACCCAATGTTCGGCAGGCAGCAGGCATCAAATCAACAATAAGCTAAATGGGAGAGGCACCAAAAAATGGAAGGTGAGCAGTGAAAGGGCAATAAAAGAGAAGCTGTCACTCACATTTCCCATGGCAAGGAGTCCCTCGTCAAAGAAGAAAATGACTCCCAAGAACGAGAAAAATACGCCAAATCCTGTCAATCCAAGCCCAATCTCTGTTTCGTAACACAGTTGCAAAATTGTTTAGGGGATCAAAACTTTGAAATATAAACGAATAATTATGAAGAATATACATGATTAAGTGCATTTAAATACAAGCAAATTAACGGAAATGACATTAACAGGGTTTTATTTACTAGATGGGCAGTCAACCAAAGTAAAATCGAAGGATGTGTCCCTCAACTAAAGCTAAATGCCCAAATCGCATGAAGCATGAGCTCAACAGAACTAACAACTAACAAAGCAGAATCCTTCGTCCAACAAGACATGATTCCTCAGCAAGTTCGGTGCGTGAATGTAAGAGGGCAAGCAGACGACCCCTCCACGCAAATTATAGCAATTTGAGTAGAACCTACCTTTAAAGGTCCTTGTGACCACCTAATTTCTGGCATGGAAGTGACACTAAGAAAAATATTGCAAGCAGCCGTGAGTGTCCCATATCGTCTACGTGTGTATATAGATAGTACAAAAACTGTCTGTGTTGATGCACGCGTTTTCCCCTCTATCAAGAAATGCTAGTATTCCACGCTTACAAGATCTCTGATATGGTAAGCATGCCCCAAGATTTAACAAGTGCCAGTAAATCTAAAGTTCCAAGGCAACATGAAAAGAGTGCAAGGGAAGGTGACTATTAATTCATTATCACATTTCAGAGAATAACTTCATTGATCCCAGGAAAATGAACCTCCCCGATACATTGACAAACCTCACCACCAGATATATAATAAAAAAAGGAACAGAAAAGGCAACTCTGACTACTGGAAAGGTATACAGTATACACGCTTTTGGATTCATAAGAAGATCATTGATATAGGTCCAGATCATTAACTACATATACCAAATCAACTTTCAGGTTAGCGAAGAAACATTTTAAATGAATCCTTTCAGAATGACCACTGGCCAATGCCTCGAAACTGAGGGAAGTGATACGAAAAACCTCCACACTGACCACACCGTCAATGATATCAGATTTAGATCAATTCTAGCCAGAGATGATTTAGAACCACTATTCATCGAAACAATGTCAAAATCTAGTATTAGTTCATTTACAACGAGCAAGAATCACGAAATCAGAATCATAAGAGCAAACAATTAGGTCATTCATAGTACAGAGAATTAATTCATGTTCAACTTACTTTTACGGTCGTTCATTTCGAAGGAAATCATCGTGTTGATTCGGAGACAACACTAGGATCGAAGAAATTGCTACAACTGAACTGCATATCAAGGCAAAGGGAATCAAGTAACATAATATCAAAACAAATCGAACTTCCAATTAAAAAGACACAAACAAGTCCGCCAAAATCTGTCCGCTAATTCAAGCCTCGGTCTAGGGTTAGAATTGAGAAAAATCCACAGCACCTTCGTAAATTGGAGGGGAATTGAAGTCGATTCAACTCGTTTTGAGATCGAAGACCTGTACGAGATCACTAACTCGGTTAACGAACCCTAAAATTCAAGAAGAAAGCTAACGTGCGTACACCGTATAGTATGTATTACTGTAAAATACATGGGAAATACTAGATACAAAAAAAACTTATCCCGAAAGTACTCCGAAAACAACAATGGTTGAGAATCACTTTGATGATTGTGTCACACACATCAAAGTGAATCTCAACTACTAGTTGATCTTTTCTGGGTAAATTTTCTTTGTCCCTAGCATTTCTGAAAAAACATTTGTAGTAATGTATTTTAGAGAGAGAAAGAGGGCTCCGGCTATGGTGCTCCCGGGCTGTTTTGGTAGCGATACTCCCAATGAATTACGGCACTTGAATGGAAAATAGATAAATCACACTTCTTGGATCAAAATCAAAAGCTAAAAGTAGGGTGGTTTGTAAAAAACCAAGTGATTTTTTTGAAAAAAAAGAAATGAATGATTATTTACCACATAATAGGCAAAACTTATCATTGATTAATGTAACATTTACCATCGTATAAAACAAAATTTACTACACAAATAAGCAATACTTACAACAACTGGTTGGTCAGGTAACAAGTTACCATTAATTTTAAAAAAAGTACCCTATTTTTTGCGAAAAAATTTGGAGATTTTGGGGATATATATACATATATATGTATATATTCACACCATTTTAAGCTATATACACTATATATTTTGCCTTTTTGCTAAGAATTGAGTAGTGAAATTATAAATCTAGTTTAAAATTTTAATTTGTTACGAAGATATAACATAATTAGAAGAATTATCTAAAAACAAAAAATTTGACAAATATTTTCCATAATTTCTAAATAACATTATAAATGTATTTAATTTATTTATTTTTAAATAACCATTTACTGTAGATATATTTAAGTAATTTACTTTTAAATATTATAAAAAATTATATTATAGATATATTTACTTTTAAGTAACCATTTATTAGATGTAACAACTCTGATATTTAGTAAATAAAAATCTCGTTAAATATTTGAAAATCCTTATTTAAACCATAGATTGCTTAATAAAATTTTCTTTTAATTTTAATAACCCGTCATAATTAGATTTGAGACTTATAAAATTATATCCTTTCACACCGGACAATTGAGTCTTTTCTAAAGACAAATATGCTTATAGAAGCACTTGTATATTTTCCTAATGAGTAAAATAAAATCTTAAAATTATATTTTTTGACTAGAAATTCTACTTGGCAAGTAGAATTAGCTTTCAACCGATTAGTTAGAAAAATCTAATTATCATTTCACATAGTTACATTTCTCTAACCTAGAAGAACCTTATGAACCTTTTAGACCTAAGAAAGTAATCATTATACTTCCAAAAGTAGTATATTTTGACTTGCCATGTATAGGATTGGTCCGATTTCTGAGTGGACAAATACCCCCTTAGGAATAGATGTGCCGGAGAGGTTAGAATAGTCTACGGAAAGGAATGAGAGGAGTGATCTAGAAGGATGAAGAAGAGAGTAGGGGTGAACAGAGATGGTAGGCAGTGGAGACCCAAACCTAGAGATCTCAAAGAGGAAAGACAATAGAGCCCCTAAAAGAGGATAAGACCTCCTTTAAATTCAGTGCTCACCAACTTTCTCTCTCAAGAAAATGTTCACAATGTGCTCAACCACCTCTGGGATTCAATGAAAAGACGTTCATATTTATAGACCACACGAGCTAATGCTCGAGCACCAAGTGGCGCGCTGATAAAATGACACGTGTCCCTTCTATACCCCCTGACCGCCGAGGTGTCATTACCCTCGCAATGACCGCGAGTATGACGGTAAGCGTATCCTCTTATTCGCGGAGAACATCTTCTTCTTTTACAGCCACCAAGCCACTAGATCCCCTTCATTCCCGTAGGGCAAGGTCGTGACCTACTCGGTCGCGCCAATATCGCTGCCAAGCCTCAAGGGGCCCCTCGGGTCTTGGCTAAAGGCCGGAGCAGACATAAGAGTCTGGGCAAGTTCTTTGTGCATCTTGGTTAGATCGCGTTATCGTCTCCATCGGATTGGGACCGCGCCAAGCATCCACCTGAATAAATGTAGTTCTCTCCTTAAAGGAGGAATTTGGGCTCGCGAGCTTCACATGGGTGCGGCATAGCTATGGGTATCCCACGCGCAGGACCACGTGTGGCAAGACTAAGGCGCCACGTGGCGAGCTAGGGTTCGTTGGTCAAATCGTCAACCCCGCGAGGACGAGTACAAGTGTCGCATGCCCATTGACTAGTCAAACGGTCAACGGTCGCGCATATTGACCTTTCCTACAATTGGCCCCCACGCGCGTATGACTCACGCACTGTCATGCGCGTGTGTAACGGTCGGGACGGTTCGGATCTTTGCAACCATCACATCCCTTTAATTTATAGCATCCCTTTCTCGAGATTTGGGGGACCCTTCTTGAGATATAAATATCCACACTTAGTCATCGGTCCACCATTTTCCAAAGATCTCATCTTTCTCTCATCTCTTCTACCAAAAGTCCCCAACTTCCATCTTATTTTCTCTCTACTGTAGCCTTCTCTCTTTCTTCTTCTTCCTTTCCTTCTCGGTGAGAGATGGTGAGAGATGACATGGAGCAGGGGAGCAAGGCCATTTTGCAGACCTCCATCCGGGCACTTCCGGCGGACAAGTGTCGCTGGGCGTCGTACTTTGGTAGCTCAAGCGACTCATTCTGGCGGAAGGCGGAGGCCTTTGTTTTGGAGACAGACATCCCGGAGGAACCTCTCTCTTTAGTCCCTGAGGTGTCGCACGAGGAGGCCGATTTGATCCTTGTTTCTTTCGTTCTGAGGTTTCGAGTGGAGAGAGGGGACATCCCTTGTTGTTTCGTCAACTACGATGCCGTTTCCCAGGCGTCGGTCCACTAGAGCGACTAGGTGGAGTCGGTTTTGAGTAACCCAGACTCGATGCATACATTTAGGGCTTCCCATGCCCTCGAGCCCATCCGTCTTTCGGCAGAGTTGAACATTCGGAAGAACAATGCCAATATCGATCTTATGGTTTCTCGGTGGAAAAAAAGCACCCACACCTTTGTGTTCCCGTGGGGAGATGGCAGCCCAACTTTACAAGACACAGCCATACTGATGCAGTTGAGTATGAGGGGGTCTGTAGCTTTCAACCCTTCGAACCTTTCTTCGGCAGATGTAAGGTTGGTGGATTGGTTGAGGAGGGCATATACAGAGGCGGGCAACTATGGGTCCCGCTTCGATCGAGAGGGACGCGTCCAAGCCCCTCCGAAATCTGGTAAGACATCCTGGGGTTGCTGGCTGCGATACTTTTTCAAGGATTTGCCTCCTCCCGGGACTATGCCTCCTGTGGGGCAAGCAACTGAGTTCTACAAGAAGTTGTATGATTCCGATCTCCATCTCGCAGGTTTTCTTGTTTACTGGCTGTTTTTCTTTGTCATCCCTGATTTTCCTTATGAGGGGCCGAACTATACTGTTTTCCCTCTTGCGGTAAGTCTCGCGAGGGGGAACTTTGTTCCTCTTGGCCCCATCTTTCTGGGTTCTTTATTCCATCGTCTGGATCAAGTCCACACCGACAGTGAGAGATCTATGAGATGCTACGATATGGTATTAGTGGTACACTCACAATTCCTGATGGCTTTTTGTTTTGAGCATTTCCCAAGTTTTGCTCCCTCCCCTGCGGACATTAGCGGAGGTGACGAGCCGCGACCCAGGATAATGAGGTGGAGTGGGATGAGTTCAACAAAGTCTTGGGGGAAACGTATTAATGATGCTGGCAAATTTTTCGCAAGACCTTATGCTGAGCTCGTCGAAAGTGCCCTTTCTACCAGTTTCTTTTCAGAAAATAACCGTATTGTGGATTTCCAGACCAAAGGTATTACTGTCTCTGCTTCTACTCTTGCTGCATTTGCCGATGCTTGCCCGTGTTCTCTTCCTGCACTATGTGCGGAAGGGACGCATTCCATGTTGTATCGTCTCGACAGGGTAGCACGGCAGTTTGGTTATGACTAGGGTGCGCCGAGTCAGGCGCCACCGCTGAGGGGTTATGTTAAGAGTCTTCGCCATTTTACTAGGGCTCACGTAGAGGAACTGACTGAGGGTTACAGCGTTGTGGTACTTCCGAGGAACAACATGGAGACTTCCTTTACGGCTAACAGTTGCTTGGCTTAGCGTCACAACCTTGACTCCTTCATTAATTATGTTTGCGGCATCCCTGAGATTCAAGCATTTTCAGACGTCTATCACCGCGACGTGTCTTTAAGGTCCCCAAAGGCGAGGCAACCTAGATGGCGTGGCAAGAAGAGTTATTGGGCTCCGTCAAGCACCACCCCTGCGGCCAGCCGCGGTATTACCATCGCGGAGCCAATTTTGACTATAATCCCACCAAGGATGACTCGTGCGAAGGCAAAGGAGAAAGCCTTCTCGCAGCAGCAAGATCCTCAACTGAAGCGGCTACGGAAGGTATGCCTCTGGAACAACACTTCTCCATTTCTTCTTAGCGGTATTTGTTGTTTACCTTTGCTGCAGTCTTTGAACTTATTTCTTTCTTCAGGGTGCCCCTGCTTGAGCAGCAAGGACTCCTCGTTTTGAAGAGACCCCTGCGAGTGTCGCGTCTGCCGATGAGATCTACTTCTCTTCCCCTTCGACTCTCCCATTGCTTCATTGTTGTTTTCTCACATGTCCATCTTTGCTCCATAGGCTCTTCGTTCAAGCACGAAGGGAGGGGGGGGGGGAACATACCCCTTCGAGTAAGCTTAAGAGAAAGAGGGAAGATGAGGAGGTTCGCGAGGGGGGTTCTAACAGTAGCATTGACGACACCATTCCGATCAGTCAATCTTTTAAACTACCTCGTGTCGCACAGCCTAGTCCAAGCGGCACGTCCATTGTCGTAGGTAAGAAGGCAGTTGTTGATTTGGCTGAAGGGGAATCTGATAGAGCTGATTGCGACGCTGAGTGGAGCGAAGGTCACGATAATGAGAAAGATAAGGACAACAATATTGATGGCAGTGAGGAAGGCCAAAGTGATGGGAATGATGATGATGAAGACCACAGTGGTGATGATAATAGTGATGAAGATCTGGGCGATGACAAAGAAGGAGACGGTGCTGAGGATGAAAATGGTGGGGATGAAAATGGTAATGATAGCGATGGCGACGAAGGTCGCAACGGTGGCGGAGGTGATGGTGAGAATTTGGGTGTTGACACAACGCACCCTGTAGTTGAGGAGGACGAAGAGGATGATGATGCTTCAGGTCTGATACCCAGTCGAAGGATTTCAACGGAGGGGCTCCTCTCAATTCCAGACATCAACCAATTGGCGCCGGAGGCCGTTATTCCGCAGCTTCCTCTACAAGAAGCAGTAAAGGCTACCTTGGACCTTTTCGACAGGCGTGTCAACATTCCTCCTACTGGCGACCTTGCCAGGCACATTCAAACACATGATGCAGTAGTAGCACTTACAAATCTGACTTCCGCGGAAGTCTTTGCGGACTTGCAAGACAACTCTGATATCTCTCGGGACCCTACAGGCGGGGTATGTTGCTGGCGGCGTCAGCGAGGGTAGGTTTATACTGGCTGGGGGGTCTGTTTTGCAACAACAAGTCGAGGTAAGTACTAGCCGCGGACATGTAGCGACTGATGATGATTCTGAAGTACAAGTGGTGGAACCACCTGTGGTCAACGAGGTGGAAGAGCTTTCGAACGAGGCCTTTTTTGGTTATTACGGTCTCACCCGTGAGGTGACTTCTTTCCTCTCCTTTGTCCGGGACCGTTTCCCTTATACGTTTTTTAAGGTTCGCGACCTCTACAGTTTGACCATGGGCCGGCTGCAGCTTGAGTGCCTTTACAACTTTTTACAGAGTATCAAGAACACAAGGGTGTGTGATTTGGGCCTCACCCAGATTGAGGAGATCGGAAACACCGTCCAAAACTTTGACAAGTTGGGGTTTGATATCTGGTGGGTGTATAAAGAGCTTGACGTTGCAAAGATCTTGCGTGAAAACGAGAAACTGTGGAGGCACTGTGAGGGGGCAAAGGTAGCCTTGGAGGAGGCTCGCACGGCTGTTGCTAAAGCGCAGGGCGCGATGGTCGCAGTTGAGGAGGTGGTGGAAGAACGAAGGAGGGTTTATAAGCACAGGGCTGAGGAAGCTCGTCTTGGAGAGAGGCTCATTGACGTGCCCCTCTGTGACACTGGTCCTTTTCTGAAGAAAATCTTTGGTTGATAACTTCATTTGTTTTGGGTATTGTAATGTAATAACTTTGGAGAATATTTGTAGTAATTTTTGTGGTAACTTTTGGTGATGTAATGACAATGTCGGATATTCGCAGTAGTTTTTATGCGTAATATGACTATGTTTTAGGAACATAGTTAGGTGATATTACAACTACCGCTTTACTTTTCGCTAATTGCCCATTACATGATTCGCCTGCCGTCCTTTATAGGAAAACTGTTCATAAATGAACTAAGGATAGCACGAACGAAACCAAACTGAAAACGTGAGAAATACCTTTACATCATGGGTAGTACATCTTAATAAACTTAGCATTGATGAGACCAGTTTTAAAACCATCACTGGCCCTTGCTAACTCATAGTGACCACTGTTACTGGCCTTGATTACCTCATACGGGCCTTCCTACCTCGGAGTGAATTTTGGTTGCTCTAAGTCCCTCATGACTGCGGTTGTAGACTTCCACACTAAATCTCCAACTTGAAACGCTCGCGGCACCACCCCTTTGTTGTAGTACTTGGCTACCGATTCCTAGTACTTTTCTTGATTCCTTGCGACAGTGTTCCTTCTTTCTTCCATGGCCTCCAGGTCTGCCCTTCTTTCTTCTTGTGTCACCTCCGCCGCGAGGGCTAGCCTCGTGGATGGCATGCTTAGCCTAGCGAGGAGAACAGTTTCTGCCCCATAGACTAAATTGAAAGGGCTAGCCCGCGTGGCTTTACGATGAGAGGTCCTGTATGCCCACAGTGCTACCCCCAAGTGGTTAGCCCATGTCCCACCTTTTTTGTCAAGCAGCTTGCTAATGATACGGATGAGGGTTTTGTTGGTTGCATCGGCTTGACCGTTGCCCTGGGGATAGTATGGAGTCAACATGAGGTGACTCACTTAGTAGGACTTTAAAAGCTTCTTCACGTTCTTATTGATGAAGGGAGTGCCATTATCCGAAAGGATGACTTTGGGTATACCAAAGCGGCAAATGATGTTTTCTTTGATGAAGTTCGTGACTGCCGCACCAGTAGCCCTGCCTAAGCTCACCGCCTCTACCCACTTCGTGTTTATCTCAGTAGCGACTAAGATCCACTGGTTTCCTCCAGATGACGGGTGTATGGGCCCAATTGGATCCACTGCCTAAGTATGGAACGAATAAGGGGCGCGAATGAAGTGTAGTTCCACGGATGGCGCGTGGACTAGGTTCCCAAATTTCTGACAAGCCGCACACCTGCGCACATGTCGCTTCGAGTCCGCTTCCATCGTGGGCCAGAAATACCCGAGATGGATTAAATGCTCATATAGTTTCCTCCAACCCTAGTGTTCCACCTCGTGGACCTTTTGCAAAACTTCTTCAGCTTTTTCGCGAGGTAGACAACGCAAGGGAATCCCGTCTAAAGTGCGTCGGTAGAGTTGCCCCCCTTCCAAGAAGTAGCACTGAGAGTAGTGTTGAACCCTCCGGGCTTCTTTTGGGTCTAAGGGCAGCGCTCCTTCGCGAAGGAAATCAATGTACTCCTACCTCCAGTCTAGCTCTTCCATGAGGCAACCCTCTGCCTCTATCGCGTACAACATGCACTTTTGGCAAGTGCGGAGGACCTTCGCGGCATCTTCTTTCATGTTGGGCCAGTAATAACCCTGCCTTTGAACTCTGCGGTATAGAGAGATCTCGTTCTCGCCGCAAGTTTTGTCATGGATCTGACGCAACTTGGTCTTCGCCTCACCAGGGCCTACGCATCTCGCTAGCCACCATTGAGGTCCGCAATAGTATAGCTCACCGCGAAGGACAGTAAACTGGGCCACCTCCGCAATGGGCAAGTTCCCTTTTTCGGAAACCAACTGCTTTAAGATGGGGTCGCGCCAGTCTTCCTTGCGGTGAGCCCCGAGCCCATCTATGATTGATGGCTCTGTCTTTCTAATGATCTCAATCGTCACTTTTTCTTCATCGAATTCTGTCTTTGCCCCTAGCGTTGCGAGAGCGTCAGGGAATTTGTTGTCTGATCTTGGCTTGTGAATTATGTCCACTACCTCAAACCTTCCCATTAACTTTTGTACTGTCGCCCTGTAGGGCGTGAGGGTGGGCTCCTTCAGCGTGTATTCCTTGGATGTTTGGAGAATAATAAGTTTTGAATCCCCCATAATTTTCAACCATGAAATTCCTCTAAAACTTGCTGCTAAGAGCCCTAGGATTATAGCCTCATATTCTGCTTCGTTGTTGGAGCATGCGAAGCCTAGCTTGTAGGACAAGTATTCTCTTTCCCCTTCATAACTTTGAAGGACAATTCCTGCACCACCATGTGCTCCTCCTGCTGCCCCGTCGAAACTTAGCGTCCAGGACGCCTCACTTGGACTGGCTGCAAGAGCTTCGAAACCGTCTCTCGGTAATGCCTCTTCCAATGGTTCGCACTGTCCGCTTGGAAATTGTGCAAGGAGATCTGCTAGGGCTTGACACTTGATAACCCGTGGGGTGACACATGTAATCTCGAATTCTGTCAAGGCCAAGAGCCATCTCGCGATCCTTCTGGACAGAGCCGGTCGTGACAGTAAGTATCTCACAGGGTCGCTCTTAGTAACGAGCTGTACTGAAAATGACAGGAAGTAGTGCCTCAACTTCTGAGCAGTGAATACGAGGGCCATGCAATGTCGCTCCACTGGGGTGTTTCTCTCCTCCGCTCCTTGAATCTTCTGGCTAATGTAGTATGATGTTCGCTCCACCCCCTCTATCTTTTGAGCAAAGAGTGCCCCGATGAATTTTGGCATTGATGTCAGGTACAGGATGAAAGGCTTTCCTGGTTGTGGTGCAATCATGGTTTGAGGCGAGGCTAAGGCAGCCTTGACACTGTCGAAGGCTTTCTGATGCTCGTTGTTCCATTTGAACTCTGCCTTTCCCTTCAACAGGTCACTGAATGGCGCGGTTATCTCCACTAGTGCTGAAATGAACCTCCGCAAGTAAGAAACCTTTCTGAGAAAGCGCTTAAGGGACCGTTGCGAGTGCGGCGCGGGCATCTCCGCGATGGACGTTATCTTTGTCTCATCCACGTCGATCCTGTGCCTATGCACCAAGAACACCAAAAACTTCCCTGCTATCACACCAAAGGCACATTTCAATGGGTTCATCTTCATGTTAAACTTTTTGCATCTCTCAAACACTTCTTCTAGGTTCTTCAAATGATCAGCGCTCTCCTTTGACTTGACCACCAAATCATCCACATAGTCTTCTACTATGCAGTCATGACGTACTGGTAAGTGGCGCCTGCATTTTTCAGACCGAAATGCATCACCACATAGTAGAAATTTTCGAGAGGGGTGCGAAAGGCTGTCCTCTTTGCATCTTCGGGGGCCATTTTTATCTGATTGTACCCGCTGACGCCGTCCATAAATGAGAGCATTTGGTGACCTAAAGTAGCGTCGACCAATGTATCTACGTGCAGCAGTGGGAACTCATCTTTTGGGCATGACTTGTTAAGGTCGCGAAAGTCCACGCAGACCCTAATCTGCCCGTTCTTCTTCTTTACTGGTTTAATGTTGGCAAGCCATGAGGGATATTGGATCGGTCGTATTAAACCAGCTTTCCTTAACTTCTCAACTTCTTCCTTTATCTTCTCCTCTAACTCAGGGTTGTACTTCCGTTGCCCTTGCTTCACAGCTTTGGAGTTGGGGAACACGTCCAAGTGGTGCGAAACTAGGCCTTCGTCCAGCCCGAGCATTTCTTCATAGTGCCACGCGAAGACATCCGCGTACTTTCTCAATAACTCAATCAGTTTCTCTCGAGTTTCACCGCCCAGCGCCTTGCTTGTAAACACAGGCCGCGGGGATCCTACGCCTTCTCTCAGGTTTATCTCCTCCAAGGCCTTTTACTGCGGCCTAGGACCATCTTGCATGCATTCCGGTGCTGGTTCCGGCTTATCCACCAAGTCTGGCTTGACTTTTGTTGCTATCACAGTGTAGGGGCTGGCGATCCCGTGAGGGACCGTTACCCTCGCGCACCGTCATAAGCAGTACACCGTTTGGCGACCCTCTTCGATCTTAGTAACTTTCCTCGGGACTGCCGACGCCACCTTCGCGGCGGGTCGCTTGCTCGCGACCCCCTCTTCCTTGTTCATTATGTTCTCTCACCTTGGGACCTTGATGCCTATGGGCTTAGCTGACACCACCTCCACTTCTTCCTCCATCTCGGAGAAGTAAACTGCATCGGGCAAGTGCACCTCGTTCGTGTCAAAAGGCTTTTCTGACGCGGCTACCGTGACCTTCTTTCCTACCCAGATTCCTTTCATGCATTGATGATAGCTTGACGGGACTACAACATATTTATGCATCCAGCTCCTCCTAAGGATGATATGGTAGTTCTTTTGTGCATCGATGATGTGAAACTTTGTTGTAGCGCGGATGGCACCCACCGCAAAGTCTACCACCACGTAGCCTAGAGACCCTTTCTTATCTCCTCCGAATCCCGTGATCGCAACAGAGGATTTCACGATTCGGTTCTCTAGTATTCTGAGATTCTTGAAGGTAGCGAGTGGCATGATGTTGATGGACGCCCCTCCATTTAGGAAGGCCCGCTTCAACTTAACCCCCCTAACGTGGGCTGTCACATAGAGTGGCCTATTATAGGAGAATGTGACGCGACGGTCTGCATCGGAGAAGGTGATAGAGTTAGCTCCTTCTCGGATGGTTCGTGGCACTGAGCCATCCACAACCATGCACGCCTGCTGGTGCGCCTCCGCAATGTTTACAATGGACTTGGTGATTTCTGTTCTAGCTGTGATTGTGAAGCCCAGCGCATCATAGAATGCCTTGAACTTAGTGCTTCCTTGCAACACCATGACTGCAACGTCAGAGTCAGGGATGACCCTTGGTTGCTCGTGAGAGGCAATTTCATCAAAGTGATCATAATAGGAAGTCATACAGACCTCCTCATCCGTGTACTCATCCTTTTCAGCAAAGAAGTTGTAACAGGCAGCCATATGGACGGCGCGCTCATGCTCAGTATAAGGATGTTCTCGCACGTCATTAGGGTAGCCAGTCCTAACTCTTAGCTAATTGGCTTCTAGCTTTCTCTTGAAGATTCTCCTCAGAGTCCAACAATCGCTTGTTGGGTGTTTCATGTGCATGTGGTAAACAAAGTACCTCGTACTCTCGCGATCCTGCTGCGATGGCTTGTGCTCCACCTCAGGCAACCTGAGTACACCGTCGATGACCCATTGTTCCACCAATGCCTTCACTTTTTCCACGCTGCAAGGATATTTTGGGGCTTCTGCTGGTTCTTTATCTTTTCGCTTCTTGTGATCACCGACATCGCTACCACCCCCTGCCTCTTATGCGACTGCAGGGCAGAAGAGGCAGTAGCGACTGTGAGAGAGCGGTTGGACTTCTAGTTATCCTTAGGAGGGGGTTTCATAGTATGGCGCAGGTTGTAGGCTGCTTCAAGGAGAGCTGAGAAGGTTGGGATATTAATGCTCACCAAGAATACGCAATAGTCACGCAGGATTTCGTCAATGCATATTTCGACTAAGTGTGACTCGCCCACTAGCTCGTGGCAGTCCACAGCTTTGCCTTGAAAGCGCTTGATGTAGTCAATGATATCCTCACCATTACGCTGTGTTTCCTTCACGAGGGACAAGGTAGTGACCTTCTCGCGGACTTAGAAGAACTTAGTGTAAAACTTGGTTTTCATTTCTTCCCAAGTTTTAATCGAATAAGGTTTAAGATTCACATACCAGGTGTATGCTCGTGAGGTAAGGGATTTTGAGAACTCGCGGAGGCGAAGGTTATGGCCACTGAAATGGGCCCCAAAAGTTTCGATAAAGCGAACCACATGCTCTTGGGCGCTTCCCTCTTTTCTGTCAAATTTAATGAACTTGGGTGGGGTATATCCCTTTGGATAAGGTAGAGAGATGATGGTTATAGGATATGAGGGTTGTATATCAGGGTTGGGTAGGGAGGAAAGAGTGGCTTTGGTCTTTTCTTTGAGTAGAAGGGCTTGCACATCAGCTACAATGAGAAATTGATTCTGAGATTGGCCGTTGTCCTCGGCCTGGAGAGGCTGCTGGTGGATTGAACCAGTACCCGTAATAGGGGCTGGTCCACCGATTTGGGGGATTTTGGACAGGGTTTTGAACAGGGTTTGCTGGATTTGCTGCTGCTACGTTGGTTGATGCTACAGCGGGAGGCGGCAGGGCTACGACGAGCGGCACTGCTGGTGGTACTGCCAATTGTAGGCAGAGCTGCTGTAATAGCCTTTGTGAGAGCAGTCATGGCAGCAATCATATGATTTTGGCCATCTCGGATGGCCTGAAGAACTCCATGGTGGCGTCTCCTCCTTGAGTGGAGGAGCCGTCGCCCTCTCCCAAGATTGGCCCCGTATTGGGCAGATTTTCTGCCATGGCCGCCGCTGTGCGATCCGGAGGTTGTTGAACAGCTGGGGTTTCTAGACCACTTCTTAAGCTAATCATAAACTAAGCAACCTCCCCAGCAGAGTCACCAATGTAGGATTGGTCTGATTTTTTAGTGGACAAATACCCCTTAGGAAAAGTTGTGTAAGAGAGGTTAGAATAGTTTACGGAAAAGAATGAGAGGAGTGATCTAGAAGGGTGAAGAATAGAGCAGGGGTGAACAGAGAGGGTAGCCAGTGGAGACCCAAACCCAGAGATCTCAAAGAGGAAAGACAATAGAGCCCCTGAAAGAGGATAAGACCTCCTTTAAAATCAGTGCTCACCAACTTTCTCTCTCTAGGAAATGTTCACAATGTGCCCAACCACCTCTAGGATTCAATGAAGAGACGTTCATATTTATAGACCGCACGAGCTAATGCTCGAGCACCAAGTGGCGCGCTAATAAAATGACACGTGTCCCTTCTGTACCCCCTGACCACCGAGGTGTCGCTACCCTCGCGATGAGCTCAAGTATGACGATAAGCGTATCCTCTTATTCGCGGAGAACCTCTTCTTCTTTTACAGCCACCAAGCCACTAGATCCCTTTCATTCCTATAGGGCAAGGTCGTGACCTACTCGATCGTGCCAATATAGCTGCCAAGCTTCAAGGGGCCCCTCGGGTCCTGCCTAAAGGCCGAAGCAAACATAAGAGTCTGGGCAAGTTCTTTATGCATCTTTGTTAGACCGCGTTATCGTCTCCATCGGATTGGGACCGCGGCAAGCATCCACCTGAATAAATGTAGTTCTCTCCTTAAAGGAGGAATCTGGGCTCGCGACCTTCACATGAGTGTAGCATAGCTATGGGTATCCCACGCGCGGGGCCACGTGTCGCACGACTAAGGCTTCACCTGGCAAGCTAGGGTTCGTTAGTCAAATCGTCAACCCCGCGAGGACGAGTATAGGTGTCGCATGCCCATTGGCTAGTCAAACAGTCAACAATCACGCCTATTGACCTTTCCTACACCATGCATGCAAGCCTAAGAATAATAGCCTTGAACCTAAACACCCTCCAAAGATCACTTTCCTAGATTTTCTCTAGGGGTGTGTGTGTGTGTGTGTGTGTATATATATATATATATATACACACACACACACACATAATAGCCTACCATAATCATGCATATGCACACATACATAGACTTTCTAGGAAAGTCTTAACCATTGGTCAATGAGATATCACTTGAAAGCCTTACCTTAAATCATTACCTCTTCCTAGACTTATTAGGGCTACTTAGTACCTAAATACACATATGTATATAGATATATTTATATATATATATATATAAACATGCATGGTACGTACAAAGAGGGAGAGAGAGAGAGAGAGAGAGAGAGAGAGAGAGAGAGAGAGAGGTGTGTGCATGTGTTGGTACACCCCAACAAGCTACCTTGTTTAGCCAACCTCACACTCTGTGGGCACACGCCCCAAAATTTTCAATTTTTGTTATTTTAAAATTGAGTGCGGCCCTCTTTGAAAAGCGCGGCGAAACGCTTCGATTCAGAGTCGCCATTCGGGTTTTAGCGGTGAAAAAAACACTCAAGGAACCGAACTCGAAAACGTTTGCTATGTTTGTTTGATTTTGAAAAGGCTTGTAGACTGGACCGTCGTCACCTTCGATATCTGAGGTTCGGGAGCCAGGTTACGAGAGGGGAAGGGTTTTATGGCACTCCTCTCGCCCAATCCGGAGATCGGTCTCTACTCAGGCATTTTTATAAAACTTTTGCATTTTTCTCTCATTGATCATTTCTTTAGCCAGTTAGGGCGGGGGAACAGTTAATGGGGATTAAAACTGTGACAAGTTGCAGTTATGTGACAAAAATGCTTATGGAGATGATTTGCTTGCAATAATGAATATAGATTGAGAACAAGCACCGAGAGCATTTTAAAAAGGTTGGAGTACGCTGTTTCCCGGGGAAGTGAGCAGGTATCACACCAGAATGCACTGGCCAAGCCACCGCATGCTGATACAACCTGCGCACGCCACTAAATAACTGGCGTACTTCAACTATCTGGTCTCACAGTCTTTGTTTGCAACCCTCTGGGCTCTAGAAAGGACCAACGCACACCCAGGACAAACCACGCAGTTAATATCAGCATACATATACAAACCACAGATAGCAGGAATGGCTTGAAGCCATGAGAAGAAACAGAAAACTCCATAAACAGTGTGGGGACATGAAAAGAGACCAAGACTAAGCTAAATGCAAGGGCAAGCCACTGGATCCTAGTAACACTGCCGTACGCCAGTCTTAAGAGACCGTATGCCAGTTTCACCATTTGGTCAGTGCTTGGCTTTGCATTATCTGGGTTTTGGAACATGACCGGAGAGATCCCAGAAGCCCTCCAAAGCAAATAAAAGCAAATATTGAATTCTACACCTAAACAGTTCTAGGATACGGAAAGCTGTAAAGCTGATTATTAGCATGCTAAGGTGATGACATAAGTATAAGCAAGTAAAAATGGACAATCAATGATCCCCACGCCAGTAGTGTACATACTGCCGCTACCGGCGTACGGCATGATTGTACTAGCGTGCGCCATTTTTCATCTCACACGATTGCTATATTTTACTAGTTTAAGGCCAGGACTAGTATTGATTACTAGCCTGGACCATACTGGTTCCCCTCAGGGGTCGAAAACAGAAAGCCACACAAATGTGGTATACCTTTTTGTGTTGAGGTTTGAGGTGGTTTTGAGCTTTAAGGTTGAAAATGGAGGTTGGATGGTGACTGAATGATAATGGGGTGTATGGGAGTGGACTCCTCTTCTTTCTCTTTCAATGGAGGAGGAGAGACAAAGAGCAAGAGAGGAGAGAAAAGGGGTTGGACTCTTTAATGTGGTTAACCCCTTGCAAATGAATGCAAGGGGGGTATTTATAGCACAAGAGTGGATTGAGAGAGAGCAGTCAACTGGGGTTAAGGGTTCGTTAGGTTAGGGAGAGGAGTCTCCCATGCATTTAATGCATGGGACTAGGTGATGGGGTGTGTAGGAGAGAGAGGGGAACATCCCTGCAGAATATAATTATCAGGGGGACTGTTCCCTGTACTGGGGTGGTTACAAAATCTCGAGCATGTGGTTGAATAGTGGTGATTTGACTGGCTTTGACTAGCGTACGCCATGTTTTGACCTACGTGCGCCAGTGATAACTAAGTCAACGGTCGATGACCGACACGTGACAGTTCACTAGCGCACGCCAAGAGAACACTGGCGTAAGCAAGTAGGGTTTTGTTGGGGCCATCTGACTCGAAGGGTTTGAGGATGGAATTCGAAAGGGTTTAAATGAGAAATGTCCAAAGCTCAAAGCTCAAGACTTGCCATCGACCTTGGAATGTTCTCGACCTTTAATCATCATTGGGGCAACAAAAAAAAAAGACCGTAAGATAGGTTTATCCGGATAGTTCAGAATAGGGTGTCTACACACTCAACCTAAGTACTACTTTACAACCCATTTTTAGACTACTTTAAACATGAAATCTAGCCCTTAATGAAATTGACTTACAACCTTGACCTAGGATTGACTAAACATGGGAAGACTATTCTTTTAGCCTAGCTATCATGATTTTTAGACTTATAAGACTTGCAACCTAGGTTATAATCACCTAGGATTTACTTAAAAGCCTTAGGAAATCTCCATGATCACATAGTCTTACACCTTGAATGGATTGACAAGGTTTTGGCATACTTGAAGACAAGATTTGACAACACAATGGAGCAAACAAATGAGAGGAAAAGATAGATAGAGAGGGCCGGCCATGAGAGGAGAGAGAGAGCCAAGTTTTTGCTATAAATAACCCCCCCCCCCCCCCCCCCTCCCCTCTTGCCATTTGACTCACACCTTCAAATCTTCCAACTTTTCTCTTCTAGAAATCCTTGTGTTTGTTCTTTGTTCTCTCTTGTTCTTGAGTTCTTCAAGAAACTCATCCAAGGCCGTCACTAAACCACCACTCGACCACCCTTTCGATTCAAAAAGTTTAGTAGTTTAGTCAAGAACTAGTTTCAAGAGAAAGAAAGTCTTATCTTTTCTCTTTCAAAACTACAGTAAACTTACCGTAGGAAGTCACTCCGTTCGATAGCCAACGTACTTTTTCCATAGCCGTACCTACCGCCAAGAAGAATGGTAGAATATTTCTAATTACTTTCTCTAGTAAAAAAATTATAGTTATATTTTTTTGATGTGTTTAAAAAAAATGCATGTTAAGTTAAAGTACTAAAAATATCTAGCAAACTTGTTCTACTAAAACTTCGAAATGAAATATGATCATGTAGAATATTTCTACTCACTTTCTCTAGTAAAAAATTTAGTTATTTTTTTGTTGTGTTTAAAAAAAATGCTTGTTAAGTTAAAGTATTAAAAATATCTAGCAAACTTATTCTACTAAAATTTCGAAATGAAATATGATCATGTAGATTATCCTTACCCACTATCTCCAAGTATAAGTAGAAATGTGTATATTGTTTGTATGTTTGAAATGCATGAAAGAAAGTAAAAGCTAGTAACTTACTTTACGAAAATCTCGAAAGGAAATATGACCATGTCGAATATCTCAATTTGAATTACCGGAAAAACATATATTGTTTTGAACCTCCCAAAAAGAAAGAAAAAACGGACTTTGAAATGTAAGAAATAACAGTTTGATTGAAAGTATTCATATTTTGATCTTTAGATGGTTATGAGCATGTATACATGTTTACTAGGATTTCTTATTTTCATGTGTGATAAAGCATAAATGGTTTCCACTCCAAAGGTGTTCGTCCATGTGACACTATGCTTTAAGTGTGTGGTAATTGTTTGAATGTGATTCCGTGAACATGAGCATGATAAAGTAATATAGAGTTAGATAATCTTGCTAGTTTAGTTTCAAGATTACAATGAATGATTTATGATTACTTACGTGAAAAGTCCTACCGTAGATTCATTGCATGAAAATGAGACACAAAAATTGAGAAAGTTAGAAACATGACACCTAAGGTATGGTTAATGAAAAGACGTGTTTTGAAACCACAATGTGGCTGGACGTGATAGCCCATTGTGTGGTGTGTGTTACCAATGGGACCAGACTTGGTAGTCTCATTGGAGGTGTGACTTGGTTATCTGCAGAGAGGAGTCAAGAAAGAAAAATGTTTTGAAACCACAATGTAGCTGGATGTGGTAGCCCATTGTGTGTATGGATTTTTGAAACCGTAATGTGGCCAGACTTGGTAGCCCATTGTGTGTGTTGCTAATGGAGCCAGACGTGGTAGCCTCATTGGTAACGTGGCGTGTTTAAAAAGTGTTTTTCGACATGTTGATTTGGTAAATGGAAATGAGACACAGTTTACAATGAGTCGCGTAGGAGAAATACAGATATCACAGACACCAATGTTAGTTGAATAGCGAATGTGGCTGTGTCATTGTTAAGTATGCATGTGCTATTTGAAATTCCTGATTGACATTTTATTTCTATGACCTATTGTTAGTAATTTATGGGTTAGCGGCTATGTGATTATTCTGCTAAGCTCTCATAGCTCATGGTGTTACCTTTGGTGACTATAACATATTATACTGGTGGCGACGCTGGTATAATGTGTCAGACTTTGTAGATGATCAGGGTGAGCTGTACACCTTGGACACTTTCGGAGCCGAGAAGCTGGTTAGGATGGAGGAACAGACGGAGTTGTAGACATGAACCATAGTTTTCCTCCCTTTATGTAATAAATATACTCTTACGAGAGTTATGCTGTAATAACGAGCCAGACTCTATTTAAGTTTCTAATGAAATTTTTTTATTTAACGTTCCCAAAATTCGGGGCGTTACATTATATATATATATATATATATATATATATATATATATATATATATATATTTAAAAGTAGCTACCACATTAAATTTTATTTGAATCTACTTGTATTACTTTTTATGATAAATTAAATAAAAGTATTTACATTACTAAAATTACTTTTAAAAAAGGATCAAATAAATGAGATATTTCAATTTACTGGTTCATTAGTGGTTACTGTTACATTGGCCAAGTGATTAATGTTAACCACAAAGACTGTTTACGACTTCAGTTTCCAAGTGATCAATGTTAACCATTTTTGAAATTTGCTAATTGTATAATTTGAAGGATTGAAATAGATAAGTCTGTGGTTAATCAATTAAACAAATTAATCAGCCTATTTTAGCCAATTGTATTAATATTCGCTAATCACTATCAATCAACATCATTGTTAACTACTACATCCACCAAATATGATTTTAATCGATTCAAATCGTTTGATCAATTGGTTTAACTTATAACCAGATCAATCAATTACAAATGAATCAATCCTCGTTGATTGATCACTGCCAAGTATATTGATTTTAACACTATTAGTTGTTAGATTTGCAAATTATATCATATTGATCAATATAAACTATATTAATGAAATTGAATAGCTTAATTTCATTAAATACTACCATAAATTCAATTAAGAATCCTGCAAAATTATTCAATAACTAATAAGCAAAAATATATTAACATCGATATGCTTACCACAAATACTATTACCTAGGGTATGGCAAACAAAACTATATTATCTACGGAGATTACCTACCATTTTCATAACTATACTTACCACAAATACATGTTTTTTACTAAATTCTGGATATGCTTACCACAAATACGGAGAACTTATTCTCCAAATACTCCCTAATACAGTTTTCATCCGTAATAAAAATACCATAAAACGTGGTATAGATGGCCATAAGAAATGGTAAATATAAGCATAAAAAACGTAAAAATTGTATGGAGCTTCTTCTTAAATCGTAAAAACCGTATGGAAGCTTCATTAGGTTCTTGTGAAACACTTATTCGACATTCTTCAACTTATAATCTTTCGATAGATTGGTACGAGGTAATAATCACAACTAAATTCAGTTTGTTCTTCAAAAAACTTACTAGGTGAGCTTCTTCAACTTGTTATGGAGTTTCTTCTTAAATCTTCATTTTTTTGGACAAAAGGAGAGATAAATGGGAGCTAGAGGAGTTAGAGTGGATAAGTTTACAAGGTTTAAGGTAGTATGAAAAAACCTAATACCCTTAATGTCATAATTGGTGGTAGGTAAACAAGGCAATTGGCAAAACATGACCAATTTGCGTGGTAAGACTGGTTTAAGCATATAGTCTTTTTACCCTTATTTTACGGTAAGTATTGTTAACCACATGGTAAGTGTTATCAACGAATTTTAGTCCATTGTAAAAAGTCAGCTTTTGTGGTATCTCTAGCCTTATACTTTGATAAGTAAACCTTATTCTATAGTAAGTATGACATTAATACCGGGTAGGTATACATTTATGTATCATCATTAATGTCCTAGTAGCTACCACATTAAATTTTATTTGGATCTTCTTGTATTACTTTTATGTAAATTAAATAAAAGCATTTATATTAATAAATATTACTTTCAAAAAAGGATCAATTAGATGAGATATTTCAATTTACTGGTTCATTAGTGGTTACTCCTATATTGATCAAGCGATCAATGTTAACCACAAAGACTGTTACTCTTTCATTTACCAAGTGATCAATATTAACTATCAAATAATTATTTTTGAAATTTGCTAATTATTTAATTTGAAGGATTGAAATAGATAAGTCCGTGGTAAAGCAATTAAATAAATTAGTCAGCCTACTTTTAGCCAATTGTATTAATTTTCACTAATACTATCAATCAATATCATTGTTAACTATCACACATGCCAAATATGATTTTAATCGATTCAAATCGTCTGATCAATTGGCTAAACATATAATAAGATCAATCAATTACAAATGAATCAATCATTGTTGATTGATCACTGCCAAGTATATTAGTATCAATACTATTAATTGTTAGATTTGCAAATTATATCATAAACGAAGACAATTTTTTAGGTTTTTTTACTACCCAATTCTTAGCAAAAAGACAAAATATATGGTATATATAGCTTAAAGTGGTGTGAATATATAAATCTCCAAATTTTTCGGCCCGAAAATAGGTATTCTTTTCTTTTTTTTTACTTGATGGTAACTTGTTACCTGACCAATCAGTTGTAATAAGTGTTGCCTGTTTGTATGGTAAGTTGTACCTTATACAATGGTAAGTTGTATCTTATACGATGGTAAGTGTTGCTTTAATTAATGATAAGTATTGCCTGTTTCTGTGGTAAATAATCCTTTATTTTTTTGGTCAAAACCACCTCGTTTTTAACAAAATCACCATACTTTTAGTTTTTGGTTTTGATCCAAGAGCTGTGATTTATCTATTTTCAATCCAATAGCTGTAATTCATTGGGAGTATGGTGCTCCCATACCACTTGGGAGCACCACAGAAGGCAGGCTAAGCCAGAAAAGAGAGGAGGAACCTGTGACAGTCATGACGGTAGGCCCAGGGATCACTGATTATGTAGCTTTAGTAACTTCGTTGAAGGTACAAAAATGGAGGGGGGAGAGAGAGAGAGAGAGAGAGAGAGAGAGAGAGAGAGAGAGAGAGAGAGAGAGAGAGATCTATTTTTGGTTTCGTCTTCTTTGCCATGGAATTTAATTATCATTCGCTTGCTCCTTTAGACATTGAGAAAGGCTGGGAAAAAAAATATTTATTCGAATAATTATAAAGTACGAGAAAGAATGAGAAACAAATAAAAAATTAATCAATTCTAGTATACAACGGGAGAAACAAAACAAACAATCAAACAACCGTAATTTTCATTTCACAAATTCATTATTGCCTTTTATTTTTCCATGGAAAAAGTTTACGGAACAAGAAATACATTACTATTTACTACCTTATATTTTCGTGTGAAAAAAAGTATACAAAATGTACGTTACTTAATGCTATTTTTTTTCGAGAAGTCCTTCCTAGTGAAGTTAGTTGTCTCACCTTCCATCCACAGTTGAGGCGGAGATTCAAGTCCCACGGGAGGCGAATTTAGGGTTCAGGGCTATAGATAGCCTTTGGATCCCCTGTGGACCCTATTGACTAACATACTAACATCTTGCCAACTCCTACTGATATATACAATATTGACAAAAAAAATGCTACTTTTTTCTTCTATATATTAATTAATGCCGCAGTGTTCGATCACGACTAATTATAGCAACAAAACGAGAAAAAAAAAAAACACACATTGTTGCCACACAGCTCTTCTATTGTTCTACAGTGTGAAAGTTTGCTATTGCAAGGTATTTCCCCTTTCCCTTTTCCCCTTTTTTACTTCTCTTTTGTTAATATTGTTGACTTTTATTTTTGTGACAGAGGAAGAGAGAAAAAGGTTGGAAAAGGGAAATGATTTGTTGGAGAACTAGCGGTAGGGGAACACATGACGCGTGCATAAGTTGAGTTTTGCATATTTTGTCCAAATATAATCAGACAAACAATAAGCGGAAAACCATTATGCCTATTCCATCAAAATTCGACTTGCGCATTGCCGCCTCTAGTGTTTATTGGTCCATTTTTATACCAAATCTTATGAAACTTAGGCTGTGTTTAGAAGTTGCGAAGGAAAGAGAAAAGAAGAGATAATACTCCCTCCGTCCCTTTTTTTGTGTCCAGTATTCCATTTTGGGCTGTCCCTTAATAAGTGTCCATTTTGTAAAGTTAGGGGGGTAAAAGTTGGTGTATTGTCTATTTTGTCCCTAAAAGTAGATTTTATTTTGAAAAGTTAGTGAGTAAAAGTGTAATGATGATGGGTAAGTAGGGAAAGTGGAGGAAAAAGTTGATGTGAAAGGTGTAATGATGATGTCTTTTTAATAAGTTGGAGTTACGAAGCAGGACACTTAAAAATGGACGGAGGGAGTAATAAAGAGGGAAATTAGAGAAAAAGTTAAGAAGAAATTAAAGAGATAAAATAATTTATTTTTTAATTGTCCCTTTTCTTTCTCTAAAAATCAAACATTGGAAGAAAATATTTTAAAATGCTCTCTTCCTTACTTTTTTTTTTCCCCCTAAGTTCCAAACATTACAGTACTTTTCTCTGGCCTTCTCACAGCACAAAGGGCTATCTGCATCCTTGTAAACTTATAAGTTTGAAATTTATTTCAGTATTTTTTTACGTTTTGTAACTTTTTATTTAGCTTTTCTTTCTAATTTTTGAGGTTAATCGTTCTTCTCAACGAGACGAATCGGAAAAGTATAAAAATATCGACTGATGTTGAAAATTTTCGAAAAAGACAATATTTTATACAATCAAAACAACTGTTTGATACTTTTTTTTATCTTTAGTTAACATTTTTTTGCATTCGGTCATAATTTTATACTTTTTAGACTCCTCTTGTTGAAATGAATAATTAAGCCAAAAAATATGACTCAAATATAACAAAAATTCAGAAAAGACGAACACAACACACAAAACGAAAAAAGGAAAATAAGTTTACAAGAATAAAGAGCTTTCTCCCTTTTTGGTAGACAAATTATATGGACAGATAGACTATTACACTTTCCCACCAAGAAACATTGGAGCTCTTTAACAGCATGCTAAAACCTTAAAACGAGTCGCTATAATTTTTTTTATCAGTAAAAATATTACTCCCTCCGTCCCTTTTTAAGTATCCTGTTTCGTAACTCTAACTTATTAAAAAGACATCATCATTATACTTTTTACATCAGCTTTTTTCTCCACTTTCCCTACTTACCCATTATCGTTACACTTTTACTTATTAACTTTTCAAAATGAAATATACTTTTAGAGACAAAATAGGCAATGCATCAACTTTTACCTACTAACTTTACAAAATGGACACTTATTAAGGGACAACCCAAAATAAAATACTGGACTCTAAATAAGGGACGGAGGGAATATATTATTAGAAACTTGATACAGGTACATCAAGGAAAATAAAGAAATCTAAACCATGATATTGATACATGGAATAGGGAAAAGAAAAAACTTCCAATAGAACATTGGGAGAGAGAAGCACTACGAGGCTGAAAAACATCAGGCCATAACCAAGGAAACTACACTAAACCAAAAGAAGCCAAAGAAGCAGAAACTGATAGCACCCTCATAGCAGCTGATCAACATTGTTGATTGATACGTCCCCAAGCAGCACCAAAGTAATGTGGAAAGAGGACCTAGATCACAACACAACTTATCACACACCATGCTTCACTTTAGTATGCAAGGTATTTAGGATAGATTCAGCACTTCACTTCTTTGATCATCAGTTTCATAGCTTCTCTTAGCCCTCCAAAGGAAAGGAGTTGAAAAGAGAAATACATACCAATCCATCACAGAGACAGAGAAGCACCTGATATAGACAACAATACCATCCTAGAAAGATACCAACAACAAAGAGACCATCGTCGGATAGTAACATCAGAAATTCGGAGATAACAGGCAGTGGCAAGAGGAATAGGAAGACCTATTAGCCACAACAAGAAGAAGACAGCTCCCAAATAAAGCAGCATAGACTGAAACAAGACAGCTCCATAAAGTTTCAAGGCATAATTAAAGAATTCTGCAAATTGAAATTGTCCACCTGACCTCTTAGCCCTCCCATAGATGGAGTTGATAAGAGGATGGATAAAGTGAAACAAACAGCAACAGCATCACCAGCTAGGTAGCACCAACCAGCATTAGGATAGGAAATTACAGCAAATAATCATTTCTGGATAGAGGCTAGATCACTCCAATGGTACCACCTCTCTTAGCCCTCCAAAGCTTGGAGTTGATAAGAGAATGAATAAGATAAAGACTAAGAGCCCTTAGCCCTCCAAAGGTAGGAGTTGAAAAGAGCAGCATTGATGGTAGGGGTGAGGCAAATGCTACTGAAACAGCAGTGACAAGGACCAACAAGACTCCAAGAAAAAACAAACCTGGCCTAAGACCCAAACCCACAGCAACACCAGGCTGACACTAGAGACAAAAAAAATCAAAAGAGACAACACAACCCACCCTCCCCCAGTCAGGCCAAGCCAAACCCAAAGATCAAAAAGGAGACGACCACTCACCATAAACCACCCCAAGAAACAACAAAAAAAAGGAGAAACAACCAAAGAAAACAATAAAAAGAAAGGAAAAAGAACACCCCACCCCCCCACTCGAAAAAAAAATAAAAAATTCCCCCAACACACACAAAGACAAAAGGCCTCTCAGACTTTAACCATTCTAATGCCATCTAAGCATCTTTTGAGCTAGAGAAGTGAAAGTTGTAAGTTGTAAGTTCATGCAATCTCTATAACTCTCCTAATCGAGCTAGAGATGCTATTTACATTTGGCCCAAGCCAGAGATGTAGCACCAAGGGCAAAGAGAACATATGGACTATTCTATGAAGGAAGCAATTTCATAAAAACATCAAATTCGGGACAAAATTATGGAGTACAATATCAGGGGGATTCATCAACGTATGACATTATCGGCATATTAGCACCAACTTAATCCCGAAATATTGACTTGATCAAATCCATCTGTCAGTGTAAAATGCTTTTTATAACCAACAATCCTGGAAGAAAAGAGTAAAAAAAATAGAACCGGAAATGGTCTCTCTCTCGTACCATGCCAAACATGTTGAAGGAAACATATTTCTTCTCCATTTTCTTGTTAATTCCCTCCGATACAGTTTTACAATTCATTTACACAATTAATTGCTTCTATAACAAAACCCCTTTTCTGCAGCAACAGTTTATAGCTGGAAAGAGCTCTGAACATTGATGCAGCCACAAGTGACAAGAGAAGACTTCACATACCCTACTACCATACAGGGTCAGATAGTCATGTCACTGAAGCAAGCAGTGATTTTTCAATTGCTAATTCAGAAAATTCGGAGATAAAGGCTACAACTATGTTCATAGTTCAAAGAAGGGAATGATTAAGTACCTTAGAAGGGGATGCAGCTCCAATTAATATAGCTCAAAATACATGACCAAATTCTTGACTATAAACGCCAACCATCCTGATAACTTCGAAGAATAGTGTCAAGAAGAGCCAAGAGTGCAACAAAAGAAAAAAAAAATGAACAGCTTCCCATAGCAATATAACTCACTTTATCATTTTCACAGAGAATCACACTTGGCAGCAAAAGAGCAACACCATCTCAACCTCTAAAGATGATCACAGCAATCCCGCATTACCATATCCCTTATCATGTTCTACTTCTAATAGGAAGGAGGGCTGATGGCCTGAAAGAATACACCCCAACCCGATGCATCCACAATGTTGGCAAAAGCAAAAGTTGAAGTTAAAATGCAACCTACTGGCTAAGGAGCATACCCTCCAAGCACTTCCCTTTGGGCTTTCTCTCATGACTCTCATCCCTCTAATCCTTCTACCTCAATCAAATCACCTTCTTGGACTAATTCATTATGAATATCTCAACAGTTGGACAAAATGAGAAGCATAGTGTGACTACATTGTAGCAACTAATAGAACCAATAATCAGATACGACAACAAAACATTACATGTACTGTTTCGAAAAGGATCCAGTGCTCAAAGGAACCCCCTACTTACTGTTATCATGTACTGTTTGCACATAAGAACAGCCCATTAAGATCCTCTCAAATTCCTTCTTTTGACTACCTAAACACTATTGTTTGATTAGACGCTGTCGTTTGATTAGACCATCAAAATTCTAAAAACTTAAGTACTTTATAATATAGCATAAGTAAAGGCTAGAGCATTTTATACTACAATATGCTCTAAATTCTATCCGGAAGGAGAATTCCTGCTCTTGTGTTATATCACAAGTCCTCTTATCTCTATACAAAGTCAATCCAGATAAAATTCAGAAAACACCCACACTAAACTTTTAGAATCATTTTAATCAAAAAGGATCTAGTGCTCAAGAAAACACTCAACAAGCAGAAGTTTGCCCACATTTGCTCTTCATCTCCAGTGGTCTTTATACTATATGATGCGACTGAAAGCACTCAACGGAGATTCAAAACTTGCTAATTAAAATATAGCAGTTGTAGCTAATGGAGTAAAATGTTTTGTTGTCATAGTGAAATAAATCCTTTTAGAATTATACAAGCTATCCTATGCTTCCATAATTATATTGAATTATAAAGCACTGCAGAAGCAATCATTGTGTCCTGCTTCCTCTAGCTAGTTGAAATAACTAAGTACATGGTTTTAAAAAATCACTTCAAAACCACAGAGTACAAATTCAATCTTACATTTGTGCCGCCTGACGCCTTTCTTCTCGAACTCCCTCAGATCTATTCATTTCATCATCATTTTCGGGGTTTGATTCCACACTTTCTATGTTATTGCCACGACTCACTGTCGCGGGAAGCTAATCTAGTCCAATAGCATTCCTCTTGTAGTTCCAAACAAGCATTGAGACGTAATCCTAAGGCGAAATGAGACCTTGTTCTCTTAAGCCACTCCAGTGCTCCTCTAGAATTTTTGGATCATCTAGCCTTGTGTACTCAAGCAATGCTTTCTCATGTTCAGGTCTCCAACCATTAGGGAAAAGAGAGTAATCAGTCTCTGGTACCAGAGACATTCTGGTGTACATAAGCCCATCAATTGACTCAACAAGACGCATTCTCAGCAAATTATGGTACTCTGGGGACTGGCCTTTTTTCTCCTTCAAAGGATGAGCTAGATTTCGCGCACCAATCTTGTACACCTTTGCTCGTGATTGGAGCTTGTATTTGGCAGCATAGTGCTTTGCGAGTGATCCTCTAATGATGTAAGAACAAAAATTTACGATCTTCTTCCGATTGTCCGCATATCTGTACCACTCAACCATTGTAGACAACAACTTGTTCATTTGTTGATTTATGTGAGCTTGGGTGGCGTGAAACATTCTAAAACAAGGTTGTGGGTCTGGATCCCTATCACCCTTTAGAAAATTCAACTTCCTAAATTGCTTAATGCACTGTTTCAAACTTGTTGTAACTGACAACAGGGTGCCCACACTCTTTTCAGTGATGATCTTCCCACCTGTTGTAGTATACTGAAGAGTTGGATACACAACTCGCCGACATAGTACATGGTCAAGAAACATTATACTTTAGTAATGTGCTCAATAGGGAGGCTTTCATTGTCGAGCTTTAGGAGATATTTTTTATCACAAAACTCAATCAACTGTTTTCTCAGGGTTGCCGCATCTGCCCTGGGTCCTCTAATTACAATCAAAATGTGGCCCCCATAACGGACATAGTCAATCTTTCTTGTCTTATTTGGACCACTTGTCGGAACAAATTCCGGCCAAGATGTATTTCCTTGTTCCGCTTCCCCATTTGTATTATTCCAAATGACATCGCTCTTTGAAGGACAATAGAGCTCCTTGATATTATCCTCCATCCAACGGTCTAACTCATCAATACATACATTAGCCAGAAGGAGACTAAGAATCCCACAATATCCCCAAGAAGGAAGCTTCTCAACCTCCTCAAGCGCAAACCCAAAAAAAGGTATCCAACCAATATAGATCAGGGTTTGGCTCATCTTCTGCTAAAACCCTTTTCTTTTGATACTTTTGCTTCGTTTTCTTCTTCTTCTCACCTTCACCATGTGGAGTGGTGATAACAGGTGTAACCAAAGCCGATTTTATCAAATCAATCACCTTTTTATCCCTAACATCCCTCATTAGAGCACTTATCACCATTCCGACCTTCATGCCATCCAGAATTGTACTCAAATCTCCCTTTATGTACCACAAGTACCCCGCAAAACTCCTCCTAACGACTCTTAAGACGGTGTGGGCATTCCTCTCGGGCCTAAATGCAAACGACTTTTGAGAAAACCTAGCCTCATAAATCAGCTCCAAAATCATGAACAAAACCTCTTGAACAATCCGATCCTGAAACGGGTTTGGCTGCGTAGTAGTCAAAATGGCCCTAATTTTCCTCTTTGACAACGATTCATACTCCATCTTATCCTTCGGAGACTTGATAAAGAACTCTAACCTAGCTCCCCACTTAAACCTACTATCAAGAACTGCATTCCTTAAGGCCAACAAGTCCTCTAGTGCTGACCTCTGTATGGCATTTCGCGGCATATAAGCACCCATCTCATCGGCGCAGACCTTCTGATAAGCCAAAACACACAACTCAAATCGACATAAATAATTGGTCAGATTTGTCACTGTCTTATCGGGTTCTCGAAAATTTTCAATCCACATTTGCGAACATAAGGCGACTCCATCCTCCTTCATCAAGGTGGACAGGTCATCAGGATCCGGGACCCTTCTTGGGTGAGTTGAAGTGAACATAAATACTATAAACAAAGCCAACCCATCAACCCTAGGGTTCGAAATATAAGACTGGGTGTTCAATAACGACCTACTGCTTGGTGTGAAAAGTAATGAATTTGTGAGTAATCGATGACCAAACAGAGCAAGGCGTCGATGCATCGGGTAATGGAAAACTCACCAATTCATGATGTTTGATAGTTAATTCTAGTTGAAGTCGCCAAAAACAGAATAGTAGAGGGAAGTAAAGTAAGAAATTAGGGTTTTCGAAGGCTTACTTCAGTTGAAAATTACGAAACTTCATTCAAGATTGACTCCATTGGGATAGAGAGACAAGGGTAGGCAACAATTCAGAAGTACGGATTGTTTCTTAAACCCTCGTTATATATATATATATATCGGGGCGGTTTCAGGGACACCTAAAAAAATACCTCATAGTTCCCGATCAAATTTTGATGATCCGAGCCGCTCAATGTGATCATAACGTGATTTTAAGGGTACCCGTGATAAATCAGCAAAAAAAAATGACCGGGAAGGGCTTGATCAGAACAATTTTGAACAAGTTTTTATTGAACGGTTCAAATAAAAACTGCTCAAATCAAGCCTTTTCCGATCATTTTTTTTGTTAATTTCTCGCGGACACCCTTAAAATCACATTCTACACACATTGAATGGTTCGGATCATAAAACTTTGATCGGGAACTATGAGTTTGAGATTTGGGGTGTTTTTTTGGGTGTCCCTTGAACCGTCCCGTATATGAACCGTCCCATATATATATATATATATATATATATATATATATATATATATATATATATATACAGTGTCCTTCTAATGCGGGCGCCCGCATTCAAGCAAGTTGCGGACCACACCATTTCTCCCTTTTCTTGATTGAATTTTGATGATCCGAGCTGTTCAATGTGTTCAGAACGTGATTTTAAGGGCACCCGCGAGAAATCGGGAAAAAAAATGACCGGGAAGGGCTTGATTTGAGCAGTTTTTATTTGAACCGTTCAATAAAAAATAAACAAAAACTGCTCGGATGAAGCCCTTCCCGGCCTTTTTTTTTTTGTTGATTTCTCGCGAGTACCCTTAAAATCATGTTCTGAACACATTGAGCGGTTCGAATCATCAAAATTCAATTGGGAAAGGCAAAGTCCGCAACTTGCTTGAATGCGGGCGCCCACATTAGAAGGGCACTGTGTGTGTGTGTGTGTATATATAGAGTCATTTTCAAATGAAGAGGTCCTTACTCCATTTCTCCTATTTTCCATTCGAATTACGATGATCCGAGCTGCTCAATGTGTTCAGAACGTGATTTTAAAAGTACCCTCAAGGAATCAACAAAAAAAATGACCGGGAAGGGCTTCATTCGAGTAGTTTTTATTTGAACCGTTCGATAAAAAATAAACAAAAACTGCTCGGATGAAGTCTTTCCGGTCTTTTTTTTTGCTGATTTCTCACGGGTAACCGTAAAATCACGTTCTGAACATATTGAGCGGCTTGGATCATCGAAATTCTATTTGGAAAGGGAGGTCTTTATTTTATTAAGTTAAGGTAGCCCTTAGGAGAAGAGGACTATATATATATATATATCAATCAATCTCAAATGAGGTGGTCTGCATTTTAGTTAAAATGTGAACCTCTTCATTTCTCTTATTTTCGATTGAATTTTGATGATCCGAGCCACTCAATGTGTTCAGAACATGATTTTAAGGGTATCTACGAGAAATCAGCAAAAAAAATGATCTGTAAGGGCTTCATCCGAGCAGTTTTTATTTGAACCATTCGATAAAAAACAAACAAAAACTGCTCGGATGAATCATTTCCTGATCATTTTTTTTGTTGATTTCTAAAGGATACTTTTAAAATCACGTTCTGAACACATTGAGCGGCTCGGATGATTGTAATTCAATAGGGAAAGGGAGGTCCGCATTTTATTAAAATGAGGTGGTCCTTACGAGAGACGGACTGATATATATATATATATATATATATATATATATATATATATATATATATATATATATATATATATATATATATATATATATATATATATATATATATATATATATATATATATATATATATATATATATAGACACACACACACCCTATAAAAACGGAGGGCTTGGTTTCGGATCCTCTCAAAAAAATTCAACCCGAGTCCGTATCGGCGGATCTTCGGAGCCATGGCACAAGGTTAATTTATGCGAAAATTAAATCAGTCCTAACTAATAAAACGTATGTACTCTGTATTTATCTCGGTCTTATTAGTAGATATAGATTTTTTTTTTACTACAAGTCAAGTGTCCGAGTCAGCTCAAAAATCTTACGCGTACCTCGATTAATCATGAGGCTCATTTTCACCACCCATTTTGTAACGATTCTGATTTTTGGTAAATAAAAATTTCGTTAAATATTTGAATTTTATTTTTTAATTACTTGGATTGCTTTTAAAATTTCTTTTTAATTTCTAATAATCCGTCATAATTAGATTTTAGTCCTTAAAATTTATATTTCTTGGCTAGAAGCCATACTTGGCTAGTAAAGTTAGTTTTCAACCGATTAGTTGGAAGAACCGGACTACCAATTCACCTAGTTACATTTTCCTAACCCTAATTGGACCTTTTTAACCTTATGAACCCATCCAAACCCTAATTGAACCTTTTGGACCAAAGGATGTAATCATTGCACTTTCTTGACTAGTCAATTCTTGACTTTATTTCTCATCATTACATCTTCCTAGTGTAACTTTTCTCTTTATCCATTGAACGATAGTTGTTAGGATAATTCTTATCCTTTGGGTAAAAGGTTTTGTTTCCAACCACTAGTTAGGCCAATCTAAGTATCAATTGACTTAGTTACCTTTCTCTAGCATTTAAGAACCATTGGACAAAGATAATAATCATGATACTACCAAAAATAACACTCATAATCTACTTTACTGATGACTACTTGACCATAGACTTACTTTCTAGAAAATGGTTAACCATTGGTCCATAATTGTTAGGGAAATCTTTATCCCTTGGATAATGGAAGCTAGACTTGCCAATGAATACAAAGATTTGACAAGACAAATCATAGCCATCATTTTGCTTCCAAAAGTAGTTAACCTAGTCTTGCCATGCATGCAAACCTAGGATTGTAGCCTTAAACCTAATTAATCTAGGGTTACTTTCCTAGATACCTTTATATATATACTTATATATGTACATAGTACAAGAGAGAGAGAGGGGGGAGGAGAGGAGAGAGGGAGAAAGAGGAGTGAGGTGTGTGCTTGAGTGTTGTGCACTCCAAGCTACCCCATTAGCCTTAAGCCTATTTATGACCATGCCAACCCATTTCTAGTCAAATTCTAGCATAGAATCCTAGCCTTTAATCATCCTAGACCTAGCTCTTAATAACCTAGATTTTGACTACAAAACCTAGACTAGGATTGACCATACATGGAAGGATATACTTCAGCCTAATCGAACCCTACCCTAGACTTGTAAGACCTAGGCTATAAACACCTAGAAAGCCTAGAAAGCCTAAGATCCTAGTTAGTTTATAGCCTTAAGCCTAAAAGGATTAGACAAGACAAGTCATGGAAGGCTTTCAAGCATGATTTGACATGACCATGGAGCAAATCCATGGGAGAGAGAGAGAGAGAGAGAGATATGGCCGGCCAAAAGGAGAGAGGAGGGGCCAAGAATTTTGCTATAAATAGGACCCCTTACTTGCCATTTCAACCCACACCTTCATCCTCCAACTTCTCTCTCTAGAATTCTTGCATTTGTTCTTTGTTCTTCCTTGTTCTTGAGTGTTCTTGGAGTTCTTCCTAAGTTCTTCAAGAAACTCATCCTAAAACCACCCTTTCGATCCATAAAGTTGAGTAGTTTTAGTCACAAAGTAGTTTCAAGAGAAACCTTTCTCTTTCGAAGCTACCGGAAGCCAACCGTAGGAAGTTACTCCGCCCGATCGCCAACTTACTTTCCGTAGTCGTCACTACCGCCAAGAAGAAAGGTAGAGTCCCATATACGCTATCTCTAAGTATACGTAGAATCCTTTGTTCACTAAACTCAAACGTATAACGTAGAACTGTATGTTGGAAGTATAAGTAGATTCATCCATAGATAAGATTATCTATCACTTAATATGTTTTGAAATGCATGATAGTTAATAACTTATTTTCGCTAATGGAAGGATAAACATGTTGGAATAATCGACTTTTACCCTAATAAACACATGTGTTGTTTTGAATTTCCCACAAAGGAAGAAAGAACGGTTTTGCAAAAGATGTACATGTGGCGTTATGCTTTAAGTTGTGATTTGAGCATGATTAGTAATATAGAGTTGGATGATCTTGCTAGTTTAGTTTCAAGATTACAATGAATGATTTATGATTTCGTATGTGAAAAGTCCTACCGCGGAGTCGTTGCATGAAAACATGACACGGAAATCGAGGAGGTAGAAACATGACACTTAGGGTGTGTTAAAGGCAAGGTGTGAATGAGGCCGGACTTGCTCATTGTGTGGTAGGTGTGTAAAGGAATGATTTTGAAAACCCAATGGAAACCTGGAGCGGCGGAACCATTGTGGTATACTCGGGAACTCGGAGCGGCGGAACCAAGGGATGAATTGTGATTTTTGAAAACCCAAGTGGGAACCTGGAGCGGCGGAACCATTGTGGGAATACTCGGGAAGCCGGAGCGGCGGAACCGAGGGTTTGAATTGTGGATTGGTTATCCGTGGAGAGGAGCCAATGCCAAATTCCATGTTTTTTGTGTGCCAGTGGGAACCCGGCGCAGCGGAACCATTGTGAGGATACTCAGGAGACCGGAACGGCGGAACCGAGGTTGGGTGTGTTAAAAATGATCTTTGAAATGTTGATATGGTTATGAAATATGGAAAATGGTGACACGGTCTACGAGAAGTCGCGTAGGAGAAACTCGGAAAATATTGGACACCAACGTTAGTTTGGATAATTAATGTGGATGTGTCATTGTTAACCATTTTGTCGAATATGTATAAACAATGTGGAAATCATTAAATTTATGATTGATTATTCGTAAGTTAAGTGTTAGAGGGTATGAGTTACTCTATTGAGCCTTTGTAGCTCACGGTGTTACCTTTGGTGACCCTGACATATTATATTGGTGGCGACGCCGGTATAATGTGTCAGATCTTATAGATGAACAGGGTGAACTCTACACCTTGGAAGCCTTTGGAGCCGAAGAGCTAGCCAGGATGGAGGAAGAAGCGGAGCAATAGATAAAAACCCTAGTTCCCTCTCTTATTTGAATAAAAGTACTTTTGTAAGGTTTATGATATAATATTGAGCCAGACTCCATTTATTTTTCAATGAAATTTCCTATTTAACGTTCCCAAAATCCGGGGCGTTACACATTTACAGATAATGCAATCAAAATCGGACCAAAACTCTGTATGAACTGACCCCGAATGAATTGGTAGCATCCATAGAGGTTTTGAACCTGAGATTTTACGACGAAACAAACCCTTATGTCCGAAGCCTTTATCACCTGGCCAACCCCTCGGTTTTAAGTCTTGATATTGAGGGTGTTTCGGCCTAACTAAATCCATTAGGATTAATAATTCTTCTTATTCAAATTCTTCTCAATTGGTTAGTTTTGTGTCGATTTTTTTTTGTGTGAATTATTGTTTCTCTCAACAAGCAGAATCTAAAAAGTAGAAAATTATTAGTCAAATCTTTACAAAGGTATTCCTTTTTTTCTTCTCTACCAAATTGGGAATCACCTTCTCGTGCCACGATCACTGATCTGGTGCTTGATGTAAATTGAAGGAGAAATTGAGTTATGAATTACCGTTGTGATCAGGGAGTAGTTATGGGACCTGGGGTTCCCCATTAGAAGGAAACCGTCTTTTCTACCATTACAATTTGAAAGGGTACAAAGTATTTTCTATTTCTTTCGAAGGGTTTTTTTGGACTTCAAAAATTCCATAAACTTCAACAAAAAGGTAGTACTAAAAGTTTAATTTCCTTTATATAAGAATAGATTTCTTTGGAAGGGTGTTTTTGGACTTCAAAAAATCCATAAAAGCTTCAACAAAAGTTGGATATTTTTTTTGATATCCTTCAAAGTGGTATGGGAGCATGATGCTCTCATTGAATATGGACTCTTAAATTAAAAAATATGTAAATCATGTCCATTAGATCCAATCACCCAAAAAAGTAAGGTGGATTTGCTAAAAATGAGATGGCTTTACTATTTTTCTGAAAAAAATGTAATATTACTTACCATAAAAACAAGGTTTGCATGCCATTTACTAAGACAATACTTACTATGTTATATGGCCACACTTACTGCATTGTATGACTAAGGCTCCGTTCCAGAAACCTTCTTAAAAAATAAGTATTTATTTTGAAACTTCTCAAAGAAAAATAAGAAGGGTTGTTCCAGAAAACTCAAATAAGCAGCTTATTTCACATTTTTAAACTCAAAAATAACGTAAATGAAAAATAATTTTTCAAATTTTTTTGCACCGTATTAAAAATCTCAATGAGATCTATCAAATAAGATCCATATTGATAGAAAAATTATTTGCGTAAACACATGATTTTTTTAGCTTAAAGTTGCCTGAACCAAAAAATAAGTACGTACTTCTTATTTTGTAGAACAAGCCTTATTATTGAACAAAAAATAAGAACTTATTCAAGTTCTGGAACGGGGCCTAAACTTACTACTGAGATATTTTGACAATCAATAGTTGAGATCCACTCATACAATCCAATGGTTGGAAACAATTGAGAGCATCATGCTCCCAAACTGCTTGGGGGCATGATGCCCCCTCTATTCAAATTTAATACTCCCTCCATCCCAAATTAAATGACAATTTTTTATATTCGTGCCAGTTTTAATTCCTTATATCTTTGAATATGAATTTAAAAAAATATGCAATATGAATTTTGTTTGAAAGTTCTCGATTAGTTATATTATATACAAAGTTTTCAAACTCATGAAAAACATTATAAATTGAAAGATATAAGTAATGAAAAATGACACAAATTTCAAAAATTGTCATATTTTTTGGGACAGAGGGAGTAGTTTTTTTGGGAGTTTGTGCCACTTTCAATTGATTATATTTTATAATTTATAATGTTTCATGTGATTTATAAAATAATGTATTATAGAATTAATCGAGATCTATCAAATAATATCAATATTAGATAGTGTAAAATTTATTACCAATTTAAAAATATAACTAATTTTTTATCGATTAAAATACGACGAATGACTATTAAATTGAGACAAAGGAAAGGAGAATTAGAATAGACAGATAGGAGCACAAACTACAAAGGGGGTGTTTGGATCCTTCATTTTCCCATTTTCATTTCTCCTTTTTCCATTCCAGGTGTTTGGCTGTTCATCCCCAAAACCCATTCTTTCAAAACTCATTTTTAGATTTTGAAGATGGAGAGCAAAAGGCAAAAAGTGCTCCAGATGAGCTTTTTCCATTCCCATTTTCTTCTTTCAGCCTGCCAAAAGACATCCATACCCCTCTCATTTTTTGGATAATTCATCAATACCCTTGGCAATGCCCACACCATTTTCTCTTCTACCCAGGCCCTCTAGTTAGCTAATATTGATCTGATTAATTTTCGCTTTTGCTTGTTCTTTTCCTATACTGAAATGAAAGTATGTATGTAATTTATAGCGGAAAAAACATTATTGGTGGAAAAGTAAGAGCAAAAAATTATTGAAACAATAAAAATATAATTAAAAAAATAGTGTGACACTTTCAGTTAATGAAGAATAAGCAATTTCAAAAGAAAATTTAAAAAATTTGATTAAAACATTATTTATATACATTATACACCATTATTAATAATTAGGGGCAACATAGTAAAAAATCAATTCATAATTCATTTTCATTCCATATCTTCCAAATACTACTAATACTGAAAAATGCATTCTGTACATATCATCTAAATCCTCTATCAAAATCAAAATACATTCTGATCACAATCTAAAAAGCCAAAAAATTTAAAAACTGAAAATAAAAGTAAAAAAATAGGCTCACAAACAAGTTTCGTGCAAAAATTTGGGGTGAATAGTTTTCAAGAAACCCAAACCAGTTCATTAAAAAGTCCCCGCTAAGTGTACCCAGCTGTATTTCTCAAGCAGGTGCGCATTTTAAGAAAACCGTGCGCACCTGGAGCAAGGTTAGATCCAAGAGGAAGCGTCTCTGCAAATGACAATAGGACCAGTTTGGCGCGCATCTCTAAATTTGTACACTCGTTGATCAGTACTGAGGGTGGAGTCCAATGGAAGACGACGCAGCAGAGCGATCGTGCTTTGTAATCGGTTTGATTGAGAATAGAGCAAAGGGGGTACTGCCCCCCCCCCCCCCCCCCCCCCCCCCCCGCCCCCCCCCTCTCTCTACACACGCATATAGTATTTTTTTGGGCTGGGTGGTCAATCTTATGATGCGTGTATCTATATCGACATGAAACGTGGTATATTAAATTACCGGTCATGTGAGGAAGATGGAAGATCGTTTAGCAGAGCTTACGCAATTCGTGATCTGGCTTCTCTGTTTTTTCACGTTCAGATGTATTGAATTTGGGAAATGATGTCATCTAAATATGCTTTTCTTAATTAATTTCTCTTCTATTTGATGTGTTCGGCAGTATCTAGGGTAGATATAACGTCGTCCTTCTTCTTAAGTCATTTGTTGATTATAGCATGGGTTAAGTATCAAATATTGTACGGAGAGATTTGTCAAGACAATTATTGATTTTCTGGACTAACGGTATATCTCATAAGTAGACGGGGACTGGAAAATCAACAAATACTCGTATGGCATTGGCTTTTGCGATGCCTAATTAAGATTTCTTCTTATGTGGAGCATTTTCAATTCCTTCCGCTTATGTGGAGCATGCAGCCTAAGATGAATTCCAAACTTCGTATTAAATCTTTTTGTGTTCTTTCAACTATTGGTGGAAACTTTTGCCTTCTTCATCCAGATAACTAGAAATGCGTGCAGTTGGTCGAACAAACTGTGGAATGCATGTAAACTGTTTGTTGTAATGCAGCATTACTCAACAACAAGGAGTTTAAATCTTACATCCTTGGGTTTGGTGATGACCGATGAACTTCATCCTTCCTTACAAGAAATTTTACGTGCAGGTTGGAGTGGCTGCCTTTGACTTGAGGTCAGCTTCGCTCCATCTGTCTCAATACATTGAAACTAGCAGTTCATATCAGAACACAAAGACATTACTGCAATTTTATGACCCAATGGTGATTGTTGTTCCACCTAATAAGTTTGCGCCTGATGGTATGGTTGGAGTCTCGATACTAGTGGACAGATTTTATTCATCGATTAAGAAGGTGAACTTTCTGGCATGGCAGTGTAAGCTGTGTACAAATGCTATTTGCTATGAAACCTACAGATGTATGATATGGGGATATGTGCTGACCTGTGCAGGTCGTAATGGCTCGTGGTTGCTTTGACGACACCAAGGTAGTGCCAAACTTCCCACGTGTTTTGTTTCTTTATTCTGGTTCCGTCATTCTCACATATATGTCTTTCGCATGCCATTACGTCAACAATTAAAGGGAGCTGTGCTGGTTAAAAATATAGCAGCCAAGGAACCATCGGCACTCAGTTTGGATACTTACTACAAGCAATATTATCTCTGCTTGGCTGCAGCTTCTGCAACTATCAAGTGGTATGACAATAACCCTATGGGCTTTAGGCATGAAATAAGCATCTGAGCGGAAGGATAAATTTATATTATTGCTCCCTAGTCGTGGGTTTCATGAAAATCAGTTTTTATGACACAAACATTACTGGTGGACTTGTAGTTCTTCTTTGGTAGCATTTAAGAAGTTGTGTTTGAAAATTTTTGATTGTCAGGGAAACAAAAACTTCAATCACTTACAAGTGTTGGTGTGGAGCTGTGGCTTGACATAAATGTCGCAAGAAAACACATATTACCAATTTCGTTTAGGTGTCGGGAATGTTGGTTTACTTGGTCTTTTGAACTCCCTCCGTCCCAATTTAAATGTCCCCTACGGTTTTCCGTGCATTTTCAAACCCCCAAAAAATATACTTCTACATATTATTGACATTTAAATTGGGACGGAGGGAGTCTTTGTAGAATTTGAAGGCCAGTGCTGAATTGAGAGAGGGGACTTTTGTCTCCAACCTCTACATTCTCTGTCTTGGAACTGGGGATTTCTGGTTTCCTTGCTCTTGAATATTAGCAAATCTTGAAGCCTATTACAGACAGAGGAGGTTTGACATTAGCGGTATCAAGATATGGTACCCTCAGTAGTTTATCTCTTTGCATCAAGACCTGAAGATTTTGATTTAAACTTCACTAAGTCCAAGAATTCATAACATAGTTATAATGACAAGAAGCTACGAAGCACTGGCATGCCTAAGTGATCTCCGTATCCATTCCGGACACAGAAGGAACACGCGGGGATTTGTATGGTAGAATGGGACATGCAAAGTCCTGCGCCCAATTCTATTAAGAATGTACGCAGGGGCATGTGTGATGATACATTGTGGTGTCACTGTATTTCAAGGATTAAAGAACATAACAAGCTTGTCACTTGTGCCTCATATTTGTCTTTTTCATGGATCATCTCTGTTCTTTTCCCTGTTACTCCCTTGGCTTCTTAAGGTCAGTACAGTGGACGCGCCCACATGCAACCCCCTTGTTTTAAATCATTGGTGACTAAGGAAGTCTCTTCAAACTCTTTTGGAATTTCTTTGTACTTCAAATCTTCAACATTGAATTCTTTTTTTTTTCAACTGGAGAACAAATTAACACCAAAATGTGTTTTGTTAGTTATTGTTTTGATCATCAAAGGTGAGTTTTTTGTTTATAGAGTTTCGAGGTATTTGGTTGTTCTCTAGTAAGTTGTTCAATCTTGAAACACCAGTTTCAACCGTATCTTGTACAGGACTGAAGCAGAGAAAGGCGTCATCATTACAAACCACTCGTTGTTGGTATGTGTTTGCTTTGCATTTTCTACTGTTTGTTCAATTTTGGATTCTAAGACTTGAGGACAAATGCCATTCTGAAATATGTGATTTGTTCAATATTTCTTTTGTCATCTGTAATTTGTTAACAGTCAACACTGATATGTGTTTTACTTTTCATTATCTCATTTGGCTTCAGAATGATTCTCTAAGGCTTTGCCTCTGCAATTCTTTAAAGGAAAGAAACTTGTTGTGTTGACGTTCATGTTAGTGAGCGTTGAGGACATGTATGGGATGAGTGACTAAAAGGGTGCAGAGTAGGATTTCAAAGCCCTTTACCAGGCAATGACAGCTATTCTATCAATCTAGAACCATAATTCGATTTTTTAACATAGCTATGTCAGTGATTCTAATGGCCTTGTTTCCTTGCAAAGAATGTCCTTGGAGTGCTGTACTGGGATTTATCCTTGGCAGGTATTGTTTTTGGTGGCTTTCTGCTACATCTCAGATAGAACTTACATGTTGCTTCTCTTAGTCTCTGTCTTCCTTTTCTCTGAATTCCTCTAGCCACATTATACTGTGTGGGCTTTCTTTGTTTTTACTTGTTAGACAAGGTTAGAAAGTGTAAGACTTTGTCTTGGCCTTCTTTTGTCCATGAAATCCCCTTGATGCCTTTTCTATAGATTTTGTGACTTATAATAACAAATTCATTAACAGAGTGTACACATGAGAAGTGTCATGTAATTTGAGGGTCATATCGCTTGAATTAAGGGAATCATGTCACATGCAAGCTTAGTGTTCTAAATGGCGGCCTAGGCAGAGGGTCAGCGCCACGACTACCCCCCTTGGCATTTTGTTCGGCAGCCAGGGGGGCTAAGCGAACCTTTGGCGGAGCTTGGCGGCCGCCTAGGCGGCTAGGCGGATCTTTGCGGCTAGGCGCTTTAGTGGAAGAAAGTCAAAAAAAGGGGCAAAACAAAGTGGACGATCGGCGTGAGAGAGAGAGAGAGAGAGAGAGAGAGACGAAAGAAACATACCGGACGACAATCGGCGACGACGAGTGGCGTGAAGTTGTGACGACGATCGATCGGCGTGGGTTTCTTGATCCTCTCTGGATCTGGAAATGCTATACGCATACTGTATATAGTAGTATATATATGTGTGCTATGGTAAATTACTCAACAAGTCCTTTTAGTATATATTAATACCATAATATACACTAAAAGCATGAAAAATATCAAAAAAATACCAAAAAAAAAAACGCCAAACTCCAAGGCGGTGCCTAGGCAGCCTACCTAGGCTCTTGGCGGCAGGTCGCAGCCTGACTATCGCCAAGCGCCATTTAGAACACCGTGCAAGCTGTAAGATGTGAATGATTCTATCGTGCTTGGAGTGTTTCATCTTTTTGCCTCATTCGAACACTATTTTCTACCGGCCACTTGACTTTCTTCTAGGATTCCTGATCATTTGTCCAATAAATCAACTTGTAGATTCTATTTCAACAAAGAGTTTTCGTGTATCATGTTGATAAAGTGGAAGACGCAATATTTCTTAGTACTGCTAGCTTCCTTTTCCTGCACTAGGGATTCCAATCTTAGAAGTGCAACGATGGCTGTTATGTTATCACACAAAAAATTGCAAATGTGATCACGATGTTGTCTTGTGAACTTTTTAACCTTTTCTCGTCCTGTGTATTTTCTTTACCAGGTTACTTTTAACGGATCATTTGACCACATGAATATTGATGCCACTAGGTACCCTTCAGGCCTTTCTGAAAATCAACTAGTTCCTTTTCTTTGACATTTTCTACATACAATCAAGTCCCATTTTCATATGTATCTAATATGTCAGAAATATGTTGGGTATGTTTCCACTTTCCATGGAAATTGTTTTACATTTTCTAATAAGTATGTAGATCTATAGGGGATGAATTTAATAATTGCCATTTGACAACAGCGTCCAGAACTTGGAAATTATTGATACGCTGCATTCTGCTCTATGGGGAACAAGCAACAAAAAGAGAAGTCTATTCCACATGCTGAAGACAACAAGAACTGTTGGAGGGTGTGTTGACAAGCCTATATTGAAATGATGCAGCAAATGAATAATTGGTAGTAGCGAGAACAAGATCTTCAAGAGAAAATGAAAAGTAGAATTAAAAGAAAACTCTTATATCTTCATTTGTCCCCTGTTTCTATTTCTCTCTATTATTTTGGTTGGTAAGGAAGGACATGTTTGTGACCACCTCTTGTTTTAGAGTTTTGCAGCATATTTTGGGTCGACATATTCATCAATCATGGAACACCATATTTTGTTTAAGCGCTGTTTGATCTCACATCTGATTTTGTAGGACTAGACTTCTCCGGGCCAATCTTTTGCAGCCGCTAAAAGATATTGAAACTATCAATGCTCGACTTGATTGCTTGGTGAGTGTTGAATATTGTTGGTGTTGGTCAAAATGCATATGGAATATCTGTAAAAGTTGTTTTAGAATAAAGATCAGAGCTATAATAAGAGTTGATTGAATTCTATTCTTCTTGCTGATCATATTTACTCTTGCCTGGTGGGATTTGTCGGTCTAGACATCTATGCAGTTCTGATTTATTAATCATATACTCACTATATTCATATTACCTTCGGTAGCATGTGAAACCCTAAAAGTTCATTTGTGGATTTTGTATTCTTTGGTCATGTGACGTACACTGGAGAAGAACATACCTAAGACAAATCGAAGGGGAATATCCCCTTGATCTTTGCCTTCTGTTATGTGAAGATGCATCTTCTATGATTCTGTTCTAAACATACATTAATGCTAGTCCAGTTATGAATTGAGATCAAGATGCATGAGTTTTTCAAAATTATACTCCAGGATGAATTGATGAGCAATGAGCAACTATTCTTCGGTCTCTCCCAGGTTCTTCGTAAGTTTCCGAAAGAAACCGGTAAGAAGAAGATGAGTCATGGAGAATTGCACTGTGCATTTCTTGAGAGCCATGAAATTTATTGAGGGGATTGAAAAATGGATTTATTCCTGGTTTCCATTCAGATAGGGTCCTTTGTCATTTTTGCTTCAAGCCAAAGAAAGTTACGAATGAGGTCTTGGGCATTGATAATGCTAGAAAGAGCCAAATTTTGATTTCAAGTGTTATTCTCCTTAAAACTGCTCTGGATGCATTGCCGCTATTGTCAAAGGTACATTTGGTTAATTTCCTTTACATTTTAAGCTTCTTTATTTCTCTGATATTTATGTAATTTAAGTAACATCAGTTTTTATTTATCTCAGGTGCTCAAGGATGCAAACAGTTTTCTTCTTGGAAATGTTTACATATCAGTATGCAAGAATGATAAATATGCTTCAATAAGAAAAAGGTACAGTTGCAATTTTGGTTCTGTTTCTTGGATATCGTTGGATGATTGTAAAATTGGACCTTTGATTCCTCAAATAGCCTATGTGAGTTGTAAAAACATTTCAAGTTGACTGTACCCTTGATTTTGCATGAGGAAGAGATCAAAGAGAGTCATTGATAGAATTTGGTGCAATCAGACTTCCATACGGCAGTTGTTAAGTGTAAGAATTTGGAAATCTGGATAAACAATTCTATAAATGCAAGAGGACATTGATTTTATCTGACACTCTTTGGAAGATTCTTTGCTATGACTCATGTTCATGCCTGATAGGTGGTGCGCTATGTTATGCATACATGGTACAAAAGGAAAAGTACTCGTCCATATGAAATTGAAGCAACATGTTTTTCAACCCTGAAAATATTAAGAAGAGATATATGAGTTATGCTGATTTCATTCACCATGAGAAAGAAATTGGTGCTACAGAAGAATTGTGTCAATGAAGCTATAGGAAAATCTTACTATGTTCAGGGCATTTGGTATAGGAACTGCAATTAGTTCTATGCACTCTGCTATGATGCGTTCATATTGTTGATATAGTAAAGGTCTATGAAGAGATTTTAGTTATTTGACGTTCTTACAAAGTTGTTTTAAAGGCAGAATTGGAGAAGTTATTGATGAAGATGTGCTTCATGCACGGGTTCCTTTTGTTGCGCAAACACAACAGTGTTTTGCTGTTAAGGCTGGAATAGATGGACTACTTGATATTTCAAGGAGGTCATTTTGTGACACCAGTGAAGGTTTTCTTCTATTTAATTAGTTCATCATTCCTCACCCCATTGTGTGGGTGCATATATTTTTATGCTTGCACCTTAATCACCACGACAACATGGAATTGGCAGCTATACACAACCTTGCAAACAAATATCGTGAAGATTTCAAGTTTCCAAATTTGAAAATCCCGTTTAACAAGAGGCAGGGATTTTACTTTAGCATTCCACATAAGGACATAAAAGGAAAGCTTCCAAGCAAGTTTATTCAGGTTGTACTGGAGAATGGAGATACTTTGCTTCCAGTTTTAGTAAATCTCGTAGTGACTTTTTGCTTGATTTTATGTGGTTGTGGGATGAAATCAGGTTATGAAACACGGGAACAATGTGCACTGTTCAACTCTGGAACTTGCTTCAGTGAGTTTTGCTACAACCAATTATCATGTCCTTCATACACAGTTTTTAGTCTATGGACTGCAAATGGAACTACTCAGAATCTGGGACTACAAAAATTCACAAGTAATCGGTCAATTATTTTGTGAGGACACTACACAATTCTGAGCTAGAATCCTATTGCTTTGCCCTTAATGGTGTTGTATGGTGGTTGCTGTTGCATGTGAATGAGGTTTGGAGTGTTATATGTTCATTCAGATGTATATATATGATTACTGCAGTTAAATGTGAGGAACAAGTCTGCTGCTGCTGAATGCTATATACGGACAGAACTTTGTCTGGAAGGTTTGACTAAACTTTACTACTGTAATGTGTACTTTCTGTCATAGACTATATTCTCTGCCATTCATATTTCCTTTGACTATTTTCTGTCATGGAGCCATTAAATTCTTTGACTCGACCTGCATGTCTACTTTTGAAACATCAACTTCATGGTGGATATTTTAGCTGCATACTATTAACTAGGTCATGGCAGCTGATAGGAAAATCTAGGTTGGCTGGCGTGCCATATGGCATGCAGTTAACTATCGTCATCTGACTGAAAATCTGCTAATTTTGGCATACATAAGCTGGGAGAGATGCATTTTAGTTGCATGAGTTTCGAAGATAATCCTCATCATACTATTCCAGTGTCACTAATGACAATTGACAGGTATCATCATATTTGGACAATTTTTGTAACAAAATATGAGTAGGTCTTCACGTGTACTTTCTTTCCTTGCCCTTCTTGCATATAAAGTGCATCCCTTTGCATCACATGAATATGACAAGTCCTATTTATAGAACTTGGACTCATCCATTTGCGGAGTATGAGTCACTGTATTTCCCTTTTATTTTATCCTACAAATTGTTTTCTGAATTGGCAGAATGATTTTGATGATTTATGCCTTGTTCTCTTTGCTTTTCAAAAAAAAATTTTCAAAAAATTCCCCATACTTTCAATATTTCTCTCTCTATCTCTCTCCATTTATTATTCCTATTATTTTTCAAAAACTAAACCAAACACAGCATTAGCATTTCGCATGTGTACCTATTAGTATAGTGGAAGGCTTGTGCTACTTTTATTTCAATGAATCACACTGTATTTGTTGGACATGAATTTCTGTTCATTTGCTTTTGTGCCTCCTACGAGCCAGAAGAATTTATTGATATTTGGTGCAGCCCTAGTGGATGCCATACGGGAGGATGTCTCTATGCTTACCCTGCTCGCTGAGGTCCTATGCCTTCTAGATATGATTGTGAACTCATTTGCTCATACCATAACCACTAAGGCTGTTGATCAATATATTAGGCCTCAATTTACAGGTTTGCTTTTGAAATATCTGCTTGTATATACGTGAGAGTAGCAGTGGAGAAATGCTTGATCTTGTCATGTTATTGCCAGATAATGGCCCATTGGCAATTGATGCTGGGAGACACCCTATCCTCGAAAGCATACACAATGACTTCATTGTAAGTTACATTTTTCTTTTGATCAGCGTAATTATTTCTCAACCACAAAATTTGCAACTTCTGAAATATTGACAAACAATTTTATGACTACATTAAGAGGCTGATTCTTCTCTTTGGCAGCCCAACAATACCTTCCTTTCAGAAGCGTCAAACATGATAATTGTCATGGGCCCAAACATGTAAGAAAGGCTATGATTTTGGAATGTACTTTTTGTTATTAGGTCAGGAGTTGAACTCCTGCTCCAAGGTTTGTTCCGGCAGTCTACCCTACTTTCTGAGGCACGTGTGCTTGGATAAATAAGGAATCGATCCTATTCTGTCAAATGTCAATTATTCCACTCTAAAGCTGTGCTGTGACCCAAATGCAATTCCCTTTGTATGACCTTGTTTCTTTGAGGTGGTCATTGATTCATTGATAATAAGCATATGGATCTTCTGAGCTGAAAAAATCTCACCTTCTACTGATGATATGATTTCTTGAACAATTTCTGGTGTACAACTCCTATTTGCCCATGGCTCTTCCTTGTCAACTTTCCCCCTTCAGCAATGGTAACTTGTAGATGTGGATTCTAAGCAGTATTAAGATATGGTATCTTTGAACTTAGTGGTAATATTACAATAAATTAGCAAAATCAGGGATATGGATTCTTGAAGACAGAAATCGAAAAGATTTTCTGTTAAAATGAAGGTGGTCTTACACAGAAGCCCAGGAAGTGAATACTATTTTCCCTTTATTTGCCTTTATCTTTGAAACCTTTGTCTGAGAATGTGTGAGATTCGTAGGCAAAAAAACTCAAATTCGTTGTGGAAGATGTTCTCCAAGTTTATAACATTAAGACCCCATACAGAGCCTCGAGCACCGATTGATCCTAAGTCCTAACTGACATGCTAACGAGATACTGCAGATGATCCTTTTTTCTGTCTACTGTTTTGTAGTTTATTTTTTTCTTCTTAACTCGAGAAAAACCACTTCTTCTTTCCTTCAGGTGTGGGAAAAGTACTTATCTTCAACAGGTGTGTCTGATAGTCATCCTCGCTCAGATTGGTTGTTATATTCCTGCCCAGTACGGGACTATAAGGGTAGTTGATCATATATTTACAAGGATGGGAGCTGTGGACAATCTTGAGTCGAACTCTAGCACGGTAAATACTTAGTGTTTCAGAATATCATGTTAATGTATACATAAGAAACTCCGATTTGATCTGCGCCCCAGCTTATATATATGTGTCTGCACTCTTCTTTAGCTCTTATAAAGTCAGTTTCAGACTGCAAAACTGATTTGTGTCTCAAATCCCATATGGGTCAAGATAATGTTGGTTTATGAGATGGTGCATGTTGTAGCTTGAGTTGAGTTATGTTATGTTCTTTCCAAACCAAGTATTGAATATAGTTTCATTCACCAACTTTCTTAGCTCTATCTACTAGTTGACTGTTTCTAAAGAAAGAAAATGCGTTTCGGCCTTGTTACCGAACAGTAGCCATCATCCATGGATGTAACAGAGTTTGAGTTGGTTTCTAGTGGGTTATCAGCTTCTTCAAATAAATTCTTATGTTTCTTGAATATTATGTGCCGTGTTTAGGATTGGCATGGGAGAAGCATCATGTTTTCTAAAAGGATGTTTGTTTTACAGTTTATGACAGAGATGAAAGAGACGGCCTTTATAATGCAGAATGTCTCTCAAAGGTACACTCTAGTGTAATTGCTCTCGGGGTGTTGGAACAAGCATTAGTCAACACACTCTACTCTGTTACTGTGCTGGGCACAGGAGTCTGATCGTTATGGATGAACTGGGAAGGGCTACTTCTTCATCTGATGGATTTGCAATTGCATGGAGCTGCTGTGAGCATCTTTTACCACTCAAAGCGTAACTTCTTAACCTCTATCCTTCCACCATTCTTCACAGTTAAATAGTCAAAAGCTTCTTAAATAGTAGCTTTCCTCAAAGTTAAAACTCTATTGACAATATCGTTGAAGCCTGGTAATAGTTAGTGATACTTTTATGCGTACAACAATAGTTTCACTATAATGATGATAAGAGGAGAAGATGAGGACTTTGAACGCATACTATTTGTTTTTAAAAATGCAATGAAGCCTGCAAATGAAACTGCAGACAATTAACTGTGTGTTTGAACTCTGTGGTCCCATTTTTTGTGCTCTACGTTATCCCTCTCTTCACCCTATGATGCTTGGAGTGATCCCTTCTCTTGTTTCAAATTGATCAAAATCAAACATCTAAAATCGACGGAAAAGACAAAGGAACTGCCAGATGCTTAAATTCCTTTTTTCATCTTCATAAATTACATTCTGGCAGATAACTAATCATACTGATATCTTGCTGGTTTTTTTTAATTTATTATTTATTTCACCTTTTCTTGTGGGGTTCTTTTCTAGTTTCGGTGTTCCCTCCCATTTAGAGCAGCATTATTTTCTACAATCTGCATCTTCATGGTCGTTTTTCAGGTATACCATATTTGCCACTCACATGGAAAACCTATCAGAATTAGCTACCATCTACCCCAATGCCAAAATTCTTCACTTTCATGTTGATGTCAAAAGCAATCGGTTGGATTTCAAGGTGATACTTCTGAGTTTTCTTTTGATGGGAAAGTTCTCTTTGTAGATCAGCATCTTATGATCAAAATTATGAATTTAAATTGAATAGTTTCAACTCATGGACGGACCGCGACGTGTACCGCACTATGGTCTTCTGTTAGCAGGAGTGGCTGGTCTACTGAGCTCAGTAGTTGAAACAGCCAGAAGCATCACAGCAAGGATTACAGAAAAGGTGATAGTTCAAATGACTAACAGACCTAGTGACAGGACCATACACATTACACGGTTTGAATTTCATCTAGAATTTGTCTGTCGGTCATTTGAAAATTTCCCTTGGTGCGCTAGTACAAGTTCAATATGGTTAAAACATCTTTGATAACCAAAACCCATACAAGTTGCTCCTCCAGAACATATGCAATAGAAACTCTTTGCTTCACATATTCCACCCTCAACCTAAGTGAATCTCTTAAATATATTGCTGAAGAAATCTACTTGCGTATCTCATAATTCTTCGATTCTGAGATGTTCATGGTAGCTTGTGTAATCCCAGGCTGACCCATTATACAATTTTTAGCTCGATCCCTGCCCACATGCTCTAGTTAGGACTTAGGCTTTCAGCTTTTTTTGTAGGATGTGGTTCATTATTCAGCTTGGCTTTCCCACTGCCTATTTTAAGTCCTACACAACTGGTCTTGTTGCACAGGCACCACTTTTCAGAACTCTCTGTACTAGTTTTAACACGAACCACCTGTCCGAACTTCTGTACTAGTATTTGGATTCATATCCAATGTTTGCAAGATGCTTCTATTTCCAAGGACTTCCTGAGAGGCGTGTCCCAGTTTCAAACTGGTGGATTCTATAGAATAGGCAGTCTACTTCCTTTATTTGTACATTTACTTTTTAAGCCTATTGAGATTTGTGTGAGCATAAGTGCGTAGCCCCCATCTATATGTTACTTGGTGTTTCCCTTTCCTGACTAGTTGGTCTAGCTCACGTTATATATGGAATTATTTGCGTATTTCAACTGTCAATTTATTTGTTTTCGGGAAGTCACTGGTTTAGTAGCATTTTCCCTCTGTTACTTTTGGAGAAACGGAAATAAAAAAAAAAAAAGTATTTATTGACGAATTTGCTAATGATGTTTATTTGCCATGAATAGGAAGTTAAGAGAATGGAAGTAAACTGCATGCAGTATCGTGATATCCAGATGGTCTACCGTGCTGCTCAACGGCTGATATGCTTGAAATACTCCAGCCAAGACGAAGATTCAATCAGAGAAGCACTGCAGAATCTTAAAGAGAGCTATATAAATGGAAGCCTTTAAGGGGTCGGCAACAACCTATTACCAGTATCATCTTGTGCTAAATGTATAAAGCTTTGCGAATGACAATATGAATGTATTTCTAGAGTTGCCATTTGGAAGTGATTTCTGCGAGATGGTGTTGGCGTTTGCTGCCATCTGCTAAAAAGGGCAGGGAGGAATTAAGAGAGAGACGGGATAAACATCGCATGCCAAAAAAAGTTGTGTAAGAATGATACAAGCGCGCAGGGGCGGATCCAAAATTTGGTTGCAGTGGGGTCAAATATCTACTACACAATTTTTTGGGATTTTCAGGGCAAAAATATTATCTTTTGGGGCAAAATTACGAAATACTCCTCAAAACTATACTTGCTCTAGGGGTATTTTGGAACTCAGCGGGGTCGCGTGACCCCGCTTGCCATAGTGTGGTTCCGCCACTGCAAGTGCGGTATCGGTATTACGCACAAAAGTAAAGAGATCTTGTTATGTTTAATGATATTTTACCCCTCATCGATTTTCGATTCAACATTAAATGTAGAAATTTTAGTTAGAGATTGTTTGAAGAGGAGTGCTAGGGACAGAAAATTAGCAAAGAAAAGACCCTTAAAGTGTACATGAATAGCTCAAATTCACTGTGTAGTGCATCTGAGTCGTTCCTATAAACTTTAAGGGTCTTTTCTTTGCACTGAGCATTTCTCTTGTTTGAAATGAGTGGAAGTTTGAAAGTTTTCTTCCCTGATTTTTTATATTTAACTTCGGTATTCCATAAGGTGTAGAAAAAATGAAAAAATAAACCTGATCGAGAGCACACCACGTAAGAGAGTCATGGAGAGTGCTTCTTTCTATATTTAATTTAGAAATACTTGTTTGGTATAAATAATTTGAGCCTAAATTATCATGAGATACGACAAGTCACTCTAATGGGTTCCATAAAAAACTCATGTGTCAGCCATGGGTCGTTCTTACTAGGCAATATTGGGGACACAAATATCTTCTATATTCTTTCTTACGTCATCTTGTACAAATTGATGGTTAGACTTTGTAGGTGCGGTCAAAATTATTAATCTTTGACCAAAGGAGATTGTTTGACCTACCAATTAGCAGCAGACATGTGGCAACACGGTCCACGTGGAAGAAGAAGCCTCGGTCAAACCTTAACCTAAGGAAGAATAGTTGACCGATCAATTGAAGGGAGACACGCGTACAAAGCTTGAAGGAATCACTTGCGGAAAATTTCCGCGGAAGGGGTAGCCCCCGCGGAAGTCCGCCTACTTCGAGGGAAAAGGAAAGTGGGTCCCAAGATAGCTTCAGCAGCGGAGGGCTACGGGTGAAGCCCCGCAAGTCGTTGATGTTTAACAATTAAAGAGTCCCTAAAGTTTCATCCGGGTCACAAGGCAGGGTTCGAGAGGAGCTCCGCGATGGGAACACGATTGCCGTAGGTCGGGACCTTGCTCCAGTGGGAAAAGGGGAGTTTCTTGTGGCTTGGGACGGAGGTTGTGTCGTGGGGAATCGAGCTCTCTTGCGGAAAAAGAGTTCGCGAAAGGATATGAGTTTCCCCAAGACCAAGAGGTACAAGAGGGACACGTGTTGGAGTTTCATAGGACCGCCATCCTGGGCCTGACCTAGGCCCAGGTGCCCTATAAATACTTCTGACATTCCCCCTGATTTGATAGAGCTGACTTTTTCTGGAGAAAGAGTGTGTGAGCACTGAATTTGAGGAAGGAGAACATTCTTCCCCAGAGAAAAGGTGACCTCACTCATTCAATCCGGAAAAAGCCAGACGTTAGCCCCGCGGAAAGAAACAAGGAACACGCTGCCTTTGTATCTTCTGTACCTCTTTCCCTCACCCCACAAAGTTACTTCCCTCTTTTCCCTTACTAATCATCGACCAATTGCACCTCTCCAGCTCACGCGAGATCTACACGTAAGCGTACCTCCGTAGAATCCGGAACCTACATTAGGGGACTCTGCTGGGTAGGTGTCTTTTGGTTTATGGTTAGCACTCGATCTAAGGAATACATTGAACCACCGCGTAGGAGAGCAATGACTCATCAAGATACCACCATACCAATTGTCGAGGAGGTAGGAGAGACCAACAGTGCGGGTGCTGCTGCATAAACGCTGAGGGCTCTCCAAGACGGTCAGTGCCAATTCCTCGAAACGCTGAAGCAGATACTTGCGGCCTTCATAGGCCTTACAGAACTCATCTCGGCGGCCCTTGCGAAGGCCGTGGTCAACCAAGATGATGAACCCCCGCAGATCCATGCTGGGGGTAGTAACAGTCAGACAATATAGCTCTAAAGCCCTTTGTCCTCCCTGCATCCCTTGCGTGGTGTGCTCGTGGGGGGAATTACTGGAAATTCTGTTGAAGTACGCGGAAAAGAACCCGTTGTTGGCGGCACCAATACACCTTTTATAGGGCCCTATATCACGATGGCAGAAGTGCAGGCCTTGTTGGCTCAACAAAAGGCAAACGAAGCAAGCAGAAAGGAGCCAGTTGCAGCTGAGGCCAATACCTCGTCCGTGGGACAATTCATCACCCTAGCCGAAGTGTAGGCCCTCCTCACCAAGTAAAAGGTGAAGACAGTCTTTCCCTCTCTTCCAAGCCCCGACATCCGTCCCCCATATCCTGTGGCGATTCTATCGCTACCCTACCCAGAAGGATATACCCCTCCGAAGTTCGTGAAGTTCGACGGCAAGGAAGGCAGTGCCCAAAAACATGTAGTCCATTTTCATAGAGTCCATTGGGGCCCATGCAGCGGACTCCAACTTGCGCCTCCGTGAGTTCTTGAAGTCCCTTACTTCTCGCGCCTATACATGGTACGTAAACCTGGAGCCTTATTCGATTGCCACCTGGGAAGATGGTGAATAGCTTCTACGCCAAATTCTTCCAAGTTCGCAAGAAAGTAATAGTGATTAGCTTGAATAAGGAGACACAGACAAGTGGCGAAGATGTGGTGAATTACATTAAACGTTTTCAAGACCGTGCAATTGACTATACTGAATTGGCTAAGGAAGGCCAACTTGTGGAAATTTGTATTGGGGGGATGCTAGATGAGTTTAAGGTACTACTCATCAATCTGAAATTGGAGACCTTTTTCGCCCTGATGGAGTCCGCGTACAACCTCTGCCATGTGGTTAAGCCAGCTAGGAAAGATAGTTGGAAGAGCAAAGTTGAGAGTGCAACCGTCGCCGTCGCGGATGCACCTTGAACCTGAACTTGCGCCAGAGTGTATGTAGGACGAGCCCAAGCCACAGCAGGAGGCGTTGGAAGAGATCGATCTAAGTGATGGAGTGGGCCCCCGTAGGCCTGTATTCATAAGTAAGGTGCTGGACGGAGAATTCTGCGAAAAGCTAATTTCACTGCTGCGTGACAATTCTGATGTTTTTGTGTGGCATTATGAGAAGATGCCAGGCCTAGACCCAGCATTGGTAGCACACCATCTGGACGTCTTCCGGTCCCAACTTAAAGCCAGCCAAGCAATCCCAGCGGAAGTATCACCCTGATTTGGAGGGGCAAATCAAGGAATCGGTTGAAAAACTGGGAAGGCGGGCTTCATCCACTCGCTATAGTACCCTGAGTGGCCAAATCAGAATATGCGTCGATTTTCGCGACCTTAACAAGGCATGCCCAAAAGATGAATTCCCGCTACCACATATTGATACATTGGTGGACGCCACATCAGGACACCAGATGTTCTCTTTCATGGACGGGTTCAGCGGATACAATCAGATAAAGATGGCACCGGAGGATGCAGAGAAGACCGCATTCCGAACCCCGTTGGGTAATTTCTATTACATAGTGATGCCTTTGGGACTAAAAAATGCGGGAGCAACTTACCAGTGGGTCATGACAGCAATTTTCCATGACCTAATGCACAAAATCATTAAAGATTACGTGGATGATTTGGTAGTAAAGTCAAAGTAGCAGAGAGATCACCTCGCGGATCTAGCCACTGTGTTCAATAGGTGGAGAAAGTTCAATCTCAAAATGAACCCTCTCAAGTGCGCGTTTGGCGTGATAGCTGGAAAATTTCTGGGATTTCTTGTACATCGGCACTTGATTGACGTAGATGGAGCCAAGATCAAATCCATCACGGAGATGCCCCTTGTAGAGACCCAGAAAATCTTTAATTATTGAAGTGTTTAATAAATGGTTAATTGGAAAATTATGGTTTATTTGGTGACTAGTTGGATTAGGAATTGAAGTGAATGAATTGAGAACTTGAGGGAGTGTTGGTGTGATAAAAAGATATAGGAGTATATAAGGGATGGGTGTGTGTGTAGGAGATACAATTTCTCCCTTGTATCTCTCTCCACCGTCTCTCTCTCTCTCTCTCATCCGATTCTCTCTCTCTCTTGCTCTCTCTCATAAAACTTTACTCTATCACTCAAAAAAGCAAGAATCAACCTCCCTCCGGCCTTTCATTCACGTTCTTGAGCTCGAAAACCCTTGGGTCAAGCTTGAATCGAAGATTTGAAGTTCAAAGAGGCTAGGGCTTGCTCAAATCTCATAGATCCTGGTGTTCGTCGCGAGGTAGGGACTTCTTTATCTCTTTTATGTGTTTATATGTTGGTTTGGTGTAAGAATCGGGCTTTGATTGTCTCCATTCGTTCATTTCGAGAACTGTTGAAATCTGCAGAAAATCGCCCAAATCGCATAGGGATTGATCCCTAAACTTGGGGGATCGATCCCCCCTTTTCATTTCTGGTCCAGAAATCCTAGGGATTGATCCCTGGTGATGGGGGGGATCGATCCCTCCCCTCTCTGGAAATTCTGCTCATCTTTTGGGATTTAGCCCAACTTCAATCGGCCATAACTTCTTCGTCCAATGTCCGTTTCATGCAAATTTTATATCGATTCGAAGGTCTTGAAGTTAGCTTTCCATTGCCACCAAAATCACCTAAAGAATCTAAGTACACAGAAAGTTATGATTGTTTGAGTGGAGGTGCGTTAGTCTCCCAACATCCATCGGCTACTCCTATGATTATTGTTTTGTCATCATGACTTCCTATGATTAGTGGATGATATTCTTGACCCATTGGCCTTCCGTTAGTGAGGAATGAATAAGGAATTGCTTAGTTGAAATTTCATTTAAATACTTCCTATTGATTGTTGGCACTTGTGAACGTTTATGCATATTTGTGATATTGTTGGCATGTCGTGTCACACTTTATGAATGAATGTGGATTTTGGAAAGCTTTAACTTGTATGTTGAGTAAAGAAATAGTTGTTTGGGTCGGTGGCCGATTTAGGAAGTCTCGTAACGCAAGGGGTGGTAATACGAAGACTTAGATGGTCTCGTAACGCAAGGGGTGGTAATACGGTGACCTTAGATGTTGGTGTACACCATAACGCTAGGGGTGGTAATACGGTGACTCTTGTGGTATTATACGGCAACGCAAGGGGTGGAAATGCTGGTGGTGGAGGTATGGGATAGTGAGTTGTGTCAAAGTTGTTACTTGCTTGAGTATTGTGAACCTTATGGCATAATGTGATTATAACATATCTTAGAACTATCGTCTTGAATGTTTGGCACATCCTTGAGTCAATTGTATTTCGTCGTTGAGCTATATCCTCTTGTTTTCCTTCTCTTGCTCTTATCATCATATTTGCATATAAGATTGGTAAAGATTTTCCTACTGGGCTAGTGTAGCTCAACCTAATCTTTCTTTTCAGGTTCGAATGCCGAGTAATAGATTGCATGCTTTGTGTGCTTGACAGTGAAAGACTTTTGGAAGCTGACATCATTAGTTATTTCATCATCTTTGTAAAGATCTCATTTTGTTAAAAATGGTCTTGTAACTAATTACTTTTGAATTATCTTTTGATTAAAGTTTGTAATATTCTAAACATGTTCGTACTTGTATCTGAACTAATTTGGGCCGTGGTGCCAAAGTTGTAATTATGTAAACTTGGGAACTTGATTATAAATTAAATAGTGGGAAACTCTTTTGGGTAGCATATATGATATGCAAGACTCTGTTATTGAAATGTATTATTTAATTATGTTGAAAATCGAGAAGACGCTCAAACATTTTTTGGGAAAAGTTTCCTACCTGCGGCGCTTTATTCCCGCATTGGCGAAAATCACGGCACCCTTTGCGGACTTGTTGAAGGGTAACAAGCAAGAACATCAACAGGCTTTTGAAAGGATCAAAGCGCCCTTGACCTCTCCTCAGACTATGGTGGCTCCAGTTGCTGGAAAACCGTTGATCCTTTATCTGACCTCCACCCCGAGATCCATTGGGGCTCTGTTGGTGTAAGAAATAGATGGGACGGAATGCCTAGTCTATTACATTAGCAGGAAGGTCTAGGGAGCGGAAGAGAGGTACACGACCATCGAGCTGCATTGCCTAGCCCTCGTCTTTACTGCACAGAAGCTCAGGCACTACTTTCTATCATTCCCTATACAGATAGTAACCAAATGTGATCCGGTAAGGTATCTTTTGTCCTGCCCAGCCCTCACAGGACGGGTCGCGCGATGGTTGCTAGCATTGGCAGAATTCGAGATTTCTTATGTCACCCCAAAAGCTATTAAGTGTTAAGCGCTCGTGGACCTTCCAGCCCAATTTCCAAGTGGACAATGTGAACCACTCGAAGAATCATTGCTTGGAGATGGTTTCGAAGCTCTCACGGCTAGCACAGATAATACGCACTGGACGCTCAGCTTCAATGGGGCCGCAAGAAGTGGATCAGGTGGTGCGGGAATAGTGTTGTAGAGTGATGAAGGAGAAAAGTGTAATTTAGCCTATAAGCTAAGCTTCCCCTGTTCTAATAATGAGGCGGACTATGAAGCGTTGATTCTGGGTTTGCTAGCGGCAAAAGAAAGAGGAATCAAGCACTTAAGAATAGTAGGAGACTCAAAACTAGTGGTTTTATAGACAGAGGGAATCTACGCGCTGAAGGAGCCAGCACTGGCACCATATCAAATGACGGTCCAGAAGTTGATGAAATTCTTCAAGAATGTCAGCATTACGCATAACTCGAGGTTGGAGAATTGGTTTCCAGACGCCTTCGCAACACTTGGGGCAAGGATAGAGTTTAAAGAAAAAGCATACATCGAAATCGTAAAAATGTTTGAACCGTCTGTGATAGAAGATTTCTTTGAGCCAACCGAAGACTGGCGTGGAGCCATCAAGATACAGCTAACCACTGGCGTGGGACTCATGTCCACTGCAGAACTTTCTTGTTTCGTAATTTTGCGTGGAGAGTTGTACCACCGCACCCCTCAAGGATGGTTAGCATGGTGGGTCAGTCTGGAGGAAACAAGGGAGAGGCTAAACCAGATGCACGATGACAACTACGCAAAGAACGAAATTGCCCTATATAGAAAGATCCAGAGGCAGGGATACTATTGGCCCAACATGAAGAAGGATGCTAACTTGATTGCAAAGAACTGCACATGGTTCTCCCTTTACGCGGTCAGGCCGGAATGCTCGATGGTATGTGCTAATGATCAGGAGGAAGATTGGAGGCAGGTATACATCGATTACTTATGGGAAGGATCCTTGCCTATGGAGTGGACGGAGGCCGTGAGGATCGTCCACGGAGCACGACGCTTCTTTATTGAAAAGGGTTATTTATTCAAAAGGACCCTTGACGGGATGCCACAGAGATGCGTAGACAAAGAGGAAGCAGAGGAGGTACCAAGGAGGACGCACGGAACTGAACGTCAAGGGTGGAGAAAACTCTACGAACAGTTGGTTCATCTAGGGTATTTTTGGCCTACCATGGAAAATGACTCCAAGTGACATGTGCAAAGGTGCCAAGCCTGCCAGAAGTTTGGAAAGCTGGACCACGTTCCTTCCGTGGAGCTGCATTCGATCCGCGCCCCATACTTTTTTCATACATGGGCCATGGACTTGGTTGGACTAATCAGCACAGCCTCGCAAAAAAATAGGTCGATCTTGGCGGCCACGGAAGTCTACACTAAATGGGTTGAAGTAGCTCCATTGAAAAAGGACACCGGAGACGCGGTATCAACGTTCATTAAAGAGAACATTATTTGCAGATTTGGCATCCCTAAGATGATTCTATCGGATAACGGGACTCCGTTCATCAATCATCACGTGGGAAGCCTCCTCGATGAATACGCGGTTGACCACCGTACTTCCAGTACCTATTACCCACAGGGCAATGGGCAAGCAGAAGCGATGAACAAGACCCTCATACGGATCCTGAGCAAGCTACTGGATGAACGTGGTGGAACTTGGGCGGATCATTTGCCAATAGCCCTTTGGGCCTATCGAACTTCAAAGAGAAAGTCCACCAGCGCAAGCCCTTTCAGTTTGCTCTATGGAGCAGAAACTGTCCTACCCACGGAACTGAGCGTGCCTTCCGCGAGAATGATTCTCGCAATGGAAGGCTCCGCGAAGGGAAGAAGGGCAGACTTGGAGGTCTTGGAAGAAAGGAGAGTCGCTGCGGCCCTTGTCCAAGAGAAATACTGGGAGTCCATGGCACGTTATTATAACAAGGGTGTGGTTTCCCGGGTTTTCAAAGTTAGAGATTTGGTCTGGAAAGCGACCATGGTAGTTATGAGAGATCTGAAGACTCCGAAGTTCACGCCCAGATGGGAAGGCCCTTATGAAGTGATTAGTGCTTTCGAGAGAGGGTATTATCATCTGGTCCGTGTGGAAGATGGGTTCAGAACAAGAGTGGTCAATTCTAAGTACGTCAAGAAGTTTTACTTGTAGAAAGAGTGGTGGCAGTTTGTCCTTATGAGATGTTTTTTACTTATTTACTGTTGATATTGTTTTCAAGTTAATGAAAAGAGATTTATTCCGGTGTAAGACATTTCGAAATGATGTAGCACAAATCAGCGGGTTTGTTACCCAGAGGTGTTAATGAAATGTCAGTGTGCTTTGTCCTTTACCTTGTCTATTTGATTACGTATTACTTCAAGAAAGGGGTTGCACGGGGAGAACATCTTGGCCATTCCCCTCATTTATTTTGCAAATTATTGAGTCTTGCTAAGAATACGAACTTTCACAAGAATTGCTCAGCGGACATCCGCGAGAGTTAATGGTTATCAACAAGAGATAATGTTAAGTTAGAAGTGGTCAGAACATGATTCGCGAACCTAAGCTTGACGGTTATCAATTAGAGATAATGTTAAGCCAGAGGTGGCCAGAGCATGGCCCACAGATTTAGAATTAGCAATTATCAATTGAAGCAAACGAAAAGAAATTGGTACTAGCAGTTGAAAGCAAATATTTGCCGAAGGCCTTTTCTTATTAATGGAAAATGGAAAGATGATACATGTGGTACAATAAAAAGCAATAAACAGAAAACGAGGAAGGGCCTAAGACGCCAATTCCCCGAAGACAAGCTCGTTGGGTTTAGGGTCCGTTGGGTTTAGCGCCGCGACAACCAGCTCCTCGTCATCCTGTCTAGCTTGGGCAAGCCTGGCCTCCAGATCCATCAAGTGTTGCCTGGTAGACTCCACTTGGGTGGAAAGGCTTTGAATTTCATGCCACAGGGCTTCTCGCTCCCTCGCGGCCCTGAGAGTAGAACCCCTTGCACTCAACCAGCCCAAGTCAAAGCCCAGATCCGCCAGGTCCTGCGTCAACTCCTGCATAGCTACCTCCGTGGCAAGGGAAAACTCACCGAAGCACAGCTGTGCCCAAGGCATCAGCAGGTTGTGGAGGTTTCTCAGAAGCATCGATTCAAGCCGAAGAGACCGCGGATTGCGCCCGAGCGATGGCGTTGAGAAGTGGGTGATAAACTTCCTCAACTGTAGACCGCAAGAAAAAGGCGGATGGGCACTTCCACTTCATTATTCGCTGGCCCCTTCCCACGGTCTGCAGTAGGGCTTGGTTGGGGAGAAGTTTGCTCTCTAGACTCCACCTCGTCTCTATTTTGCTTCCCTATCTCTAAATCTGCAGCGTAGTCTCCAAGAGCAGCACTACCCTGGCCCCCCAAAATGTCATCAGTTTGTGTGAAAATCACGTCTTTAAATAAGAGATTCAGATCTGAATCAGTAATGGAGGTGGGCCCACAAAAGGTTCTTCATTTACCTCCAACTGTCGGTCTTTAGGGAGAGTTGAAGGCTGAGTCGGTGGAGGAGGCGTGCGTCTTGTTGATGGATGGGGAGAGAGAGTCTGAGAAGTGCACCACACAGGAGAGTGAGGGCTGGTTGCGTCCTCAGTCGCATCTCCGCCCGCGGTGGGTTTGGGGCCTCGTAGGATGGAGGCGTTGGAGCAACCCGGTGAACCGCCAGCAACCCGACCCAAGAAACTGTCGGTCGAGTGGATTCAGGTGCTAGCTGGAGAATGTTGTTGAGAACCTGAGGGAATGGAGTTTGACCCAGTCCCATGCAGGCCCACAGAGGGACCTCTCGTGGTGAGGCGGGGAAGTTCTTCGACGTCGTCCTCTTCCTCTTCTCGTAGGTGTTGCACAGCCGCTGCTGCGACCGGCTCCTTACCAATATTGTCTTGGCCAACAGATTCGCGGGAATCTGCTGGGGGAGGAGGCTCGCGTACCTTAGAAGTTGTTGGATGAGAAGGAGAGGGGTCTCGGTTAGTGGAATAACTGATGAAATGTTCAGATTCCTCGGAAGAAGAAGAAGACTAGGAAGAAACCGTGTTGGGGTCCCCTCCGAGATCCACAATCAAAGGTTCATCGGGCCTGAACATACCTCCTATCACCGCGGAAGACTCCGGCTCAGGCAATGGATAAGGGATTGGTTCCGCGCGGGGTTGGACAAGCTCCACACCCCTCGTCTCTTTTGAGGAATCAGGAATGTCCACGATCGAGACATCCTCGGTAGGAAGGTCACCCGCGGGGTGGGAAGACTAGGCTCGCTTGGATTCCAGAAGGATACTGATGGGTATATTGTCTCCGCCATCATCATCATCATCATCAGCATCACCTCCTCTCCCCTCCTCCTCGGAGTCCTCCTGTATCACGGCTATTCACAAAAAAGCCAATAAAATTTCAAGTGTTAGAAATTTGAAAGAAGCAACAAGGACGACAAAACATAATGAAAAAGGGACATACCCTTGAGACGACGACGCTTGGCGAGAGAGGCCGAGGCAGTCTCTTCTGTCTCCTTCTCCGCGGTGTCCTCCATCTCCCCGACTCCCGCAACATTTCCTATTTCCTCCGCCGCGGCAGTCGTCAGTGGCTCGAACACCACAAAGGTGCTGGCGTCCAAGTCCCGCTGCTGGAAGAGAATTGGAATTATGAAAAGAAATGTTAGAATAACGAAGAAGAAACAAAATCGATTGAATATGTGAAAGAAAAGGTGGAAACGTATACTGTGCGAAGAAGCTTTTGACATTGACCCCCTCCCACTGGGGGTGTTTGCGAAGAAGATGGTTGTGACGGCTCCGTTGGGACCGGAGGCTGAGTCCTCCCCGGGGTACCCCGCGTCAGGGCACGTCGAGTAGCTGCTGAGGCCGAGGGAGGAGGCATCGGTGGGAAACCCCTGTTTAGGGGCTGTGCGTCGGTCACGGCCCACCTGCTATGGGGTCCGCACCAATTAGCCCCATGAGCTTCTGCGACAGCTCGCAGAGAGGTGTTCCGCTGCCTGATCTCGGACTCTTTTGGAATGTTTGCGTTTCCACGCACAAAAGTCCAGGAGTCCAGGTTCTGCCACCAAAATTGGCGGAATTCCACGGTATACCGCCCAACATTGTCCTTGGTGGGGATGGTTAAATGCTTGTGCTACTCTAGGACAACAGTGATGTGCACCTGCCCGAATTGGAGCTGGGAGTCAATGAAGGAAGGCATCAGCGGAATAGTCCCCGGAACCCCTTGATCAAATCCTAACTGCCTGGCGAAGTGGTTCGGGTGGTAGCGGGTCACACTGGTAGCCTCGTTGCAGAGGCACGGAAGCCATCCCGGGATTGTAATAAAGGTGGCATTGATAACCGCCCACGCAATGGAGTCCTCACCACTCACAGTTGAGACAGAGGTGCAGACTGGAATGAGGCATTGGCCTATGCCAACCACCCTGAGAGAAGCAGGGCTATAGGGGCGCGGGGAGAAGTTTGTTTCAACATCGCAAGCCTCGTACCAAGAGGCGTCGCTGCTAGTCCCATACCACCGTTCCACGCGGGACCGGTTGGCCGACGCTAGGAAGGCTCGTGGAACCGGGGCAATGGTAGAAAAGTGCTCATAGACATACGTCAGCAAGAAGCTGGTGTGGGCCATGGAGAGATGGTCACACCTCCCAATAGACCATGCGAGGTCGTAGTAAACCAGGTTTAGCTGACGGTGGAGTGACCCCAGGAACAAGGGAGCCAGAGCCAGTGCAATAGACACCCTGCGAGCCAAGAGGACAGCAAGCGAAAAGACCGTTGGAGAAGGGCTGTTCGATGGCTAGTCGGGGAGAACAAAGTAGGAGAGGAAAAAAGCAAAGAAACCCGCCATGTAGAGAAGTTGTTGGTAGTGGGGACCCTCAATGAAGTCCCGCGCTTCTCCAGGAATCACTGACTTTGCGGGCTGGAAGTCCTTGAAGAAAAAACGGATCTAGCTTGGCCAATAGGTCTTCTTAGCATTTGCCGTGGAGTCCTTGCGAGTACCCTAGGCGGTAAATTGAGGATCGAATTGGGCTAATTTACCCAGCGTCCTCAATTCCGTGACGTTTTGCTGGTCGATGGAGGAAAGGTTGTTCGAATTGAAGGGGTTAACCCCGTAGAGAGAGAGGCGAGTGAGGATCACCACGTCCTCCAAATAAAGACCGCTCTCCCCCCCAAGCCCAAATAAAGGAGTGAGTATCGACACTCCACTGCGAAAATGTGTGCTCCAAATTCTAGAGCGACACCCCGTGCCGCAGAATATTCAGACTCTGCGATAGCTTCACGGCGTCAAGGGTAGCAGTGCCAAGGACGAGCTACTTCCGACCGGGATCACTGAGGACTTCATCAACCCATTTTGGCCAGTCAGTGGGTGGAGAAGACTGGGCCCTGAAGCGCCACTCTGAGTGAGGAAAATCCCCACGTTCTACGCGAAGGCGGAGGATGGATGACAGGTTGACAAGTTCCGCTTGCCCTAGTTTGACGGGACTTGTGAAGAATATTGGATTGGCTAGGGGTGCCCCCATGGTAGAATAGGACTCTGCAAGGGCCCAGAATGGGTCCCCAATGGTCTGGAGATAGGGGGCCCTCCGCCATTGCTCCGCACCTAGGACGGGATCTTCGATGACAAGATTACGCACTGCCATGGATGCTTGGTATGGAGAGAGAAGAAGCTTTTGCAGAGCAAAAGAAAAGGAGAAACGAGCTGTTGATTGCAGAGAAAGATTGAGAGCGAGAGAGCTTTTGATTGAGGGTTGAATGGTAGGTGAGAATGAATGAAAGATGGAGACCTTATATAGTAGACCCATTAATGAGCATTAATGGCAACTGTATGCCAAGAGTCATCTCAGTACACGAAGAGGTGCCACCAAAGGGCAAGAACTCGTTGTTTCGCGAAACGACTGATGATTATCCGCCGAAATTTGCAGAGAATAAAATACGCACGCGGATGACATAAACCCACCGTACGCACGCGGGGGGCATATGTAGGTGTAGTCAAAATTATTAATCCTTGACCAAAGGAGACTATTTGACTTACCAATTAGCAGCAGACATGTGGCAATATGGTCCACGCGGAAGAAGAAGCCTCGGTCAAACCTTAACCTAAGGAGGAATAGTTGGCCTATCAATCGAAGGGATACACGCGTGCAAAGCTTGAAGGATGCACCCGCGGGAAATGTAGGTGTAGCCCCCACGGAAGTCCACCTACTCCGAGGGAAGAGGAAAGTGGGTCCTAAAACAGTTTTAGCAGCGGAGGGCTACGGGTGAAGGCCCGCGAGTCGCCAATGTTTAACAATTAAAGAGTCCCTAAAGTTTCATCCAGGCCGCAAGGCACGGTCCGGGAGGAGCTTTGCGATGGGAACACGATCGCCGCAGGTCGCGACCTTGCTCCAACGGGAAAAGGGGAGTTTCTTGTGGCTTGGTGGCTTGGGACGCAAGTTGCGTCATGGGGAATCGACCTCTCCTGCGGAAAAGAGTCCGCAGGAGGACAAGTTTCCCCAAGACCCAGAGATACAAGAGGGACACGTGTTGGGGTTTGATAGGAATGCCGTCCTGGGCTTGACCTAGGCCCAGGTGCAATATAAATACCCTTGACATTCCCCCTGATTTGCTAGAGCTGACTTTTTTTGGAGAGAGAGTGTGTGAGCACTGAATTTGAGGAAGGAGAACATTCTTCCCCAGAGAAAACGTGACGTCACTCATTTAGTCCGGAAAAAGCCAAACGTTAGCCCCGCGGAAAGGAACAAGGGACACGCTGCCTTTGTCTCTTCTGTACCTCTTGCTCTTTCCTTCACCCCACAAAGTTACTTCCCTCTTTTTCCTTACTAATCATCAACCAATCGCACCTTTCCATCTCACGCGAGATCTATACGTAAGCGTACCTCCGCGGAACCCCCAACCTACAGACTTAAATTGCTATTTTAGGGGCTTCATCACCACTTGTGAGAGAAAATGTAAGAAATAATGTAAATATGTAAGGGATTATGCCGCATTACACTTTCTATTTGACCAATGCAAGGAAGGTAGGACTGTGCTGCATTACCCTATGCATTCACTTTTACTCTCATTCATCAAGTAGATTGAATTTTCTGATAAAATTATTTTGACGAATTAATCTTAATTATTTGTCTTATAGAAGCAATATTTTCGAGACATGATGAATGAGCATCTACTATGTTATTTTATTGATATCTATGTTGTTTTGGTTCTTAGGGTGAATATTATATGCTTTTCGGAAATTTAAAATACAGTTATATTATCTGGTTTTAAATTTGTAAGATGATGGGAAGCTTGAAACCTGAGTGGGTTTTTTCACTTCGCCTACTTTGTGATGATGTCCTTTTCCATGGTCCTGTGCTTTTTCCATGGTCAAATTGGGGGAGCCATCAATTTCCTTTTTGGTGGGGACGGGTTGCCTATTTGAGCTGCATTCTTTTTTAACAAAGGAGGAGTTTAAATATTTGCGGAGTCAGGAATCCAAAACAAATGGATCGAAAAGTCACAAAAAGGTAATTTCAAGTTCAAAAATTATATATTTACGCAAATAATTTTTCTAGCAATATAGATCTTGTTTGATAGATCTCATTACGATCTTTTAAACGGTGCAAAAAAAAAAAAATTTTCATTTATATTATTTTTTAGTTTGAAAATGTGAAATAAGCTACTTAGTATTTCTTAAGAAGGTTTGGGCCTGAAATTTTCAAGATTAAATTCTCTTTCTTCAGACTAAGAAAGTGTTTGAATTGGAAGTTTGGTATGATACATGAAAATGTATCCATGAATTTGTGCTTTTGGATATTACGTGAGACAATTGGTCACCTCATTTCCCTTCAATATCTGTTACTCCATAATTGAGTTCCAATTGAGTCGGTGTTTGTGTAATTCGGGCTTAAACAAGTCAAAGAAGTGTTAGGACCGTGAGGGACACCATGCACACAAACAACGCAGTGATTTCAGAGAAAAACTCCCTTTGATTATATATTCACACAATATACAATAAAGATGAAAAAACTCTCCGGAAACCACACGTCGGTTCCTCTCCGGGAGGCCACAGACCGGCCCCCCATGCTCGCCTCACCCTCTCCCTCACATTATGTCACACATAAATCTCAAATACGCCTCGGTATTTATAGAGTATCAAGCCTTGACCTCCAAGGCTTCCTACTGCCTTATAATTCCTTTTCCTACTCGGACTAGGAAATACACCAAGAAGGAAACTCTTCCATAGTAATACCGCCAAGTATGGAACTCCTCCAACTTGCCATAGGATTTGATTCTCTAACCAAAACCGAATATAATATAACTACACGCGAATAATTATCAAGCACCCCCTCGATAAATTATCACACGTGGGTGAAGCCCAACAATCACCCCCTCACCCATGTGGGATGATTTTGCACCCCCTCACCTAGGTGCACTAGAGTGCTCGCATCCTTACCAGGATGTAATCCGTGACTTCATCTCTCCTTCTCATGCGGCCGCATACTATAGAAAGAATCCAATCACAAAATCCACAAAGGAAGAGATCCCAGCGATGCATCTTCTGGTCTCCATCTCAATCCCTCTGTTCGGAGCTTCCGTGAACATCTCTCAACAACCAGTTGCCCGCTGTCTGCAGACTATTCCATACACAATTTGATTCGGTAACCGACACTCCTGTACATCTCAGGTCATGACTCCTCGTACTCCAATGCCCTTCCTGTGTGTCTCCGCAACTGTTGCTTCACACGTTCACTGTCACAAAAACTCATACTGCTTGTCTAGTACCAAACATCAGCTCCATCTGTTTGTACTCTCCACAAGCATGTATCGGTTGCCCATCATCATCCTCGTGCAGCCCAAATCACAACTGCAACTCCTGACGATAGGTCTTCAAACCCGATTGAACCAGACTGCCTCTGATCACTGTTAATCATCTCCGCAAACCTTCGCTCTAGTAAGTGCCTGTGTCACTACCAACCCGAGTGTATCCTTGCTCACTAGTTTCGCGCATGTTTGCACTGATCAACCTCCGATCCCTGCAAGTCTGCTCCGTCAATCGTCTTTTCCGCCACTTCCAATCGCCTATGCAACCTCCTCGGGTGACAAAAACGAGGTTGGTGAGCACCTTTTTTTTCAGAAATCGAACCCGTGGTTTTTCTGATGACCCTCTTCTTCAACCCTGCTCTGATACCAATTGTTAGGACCGTGAGGGACACCATGCACACAAACAACGCAGTGATTTCAGAGAAAAACTCCCTTTGATTATATATTCACACAATATACAATAAAGATGAAAAAACTCTCCGGAAACCACACGTCGGTTCCTCTCCGGGAGGCCACAGACCGGCCCCCCATGCTCGCCTCACCCTCTCCCTCACATTATGTCACACATAAATCTCAAATACGCCTCGGTATTTATAGAGTATCAAGCCTTGACCTCCAAGGCTTCCTACTGCCTTATAATTCCTTTTCCTACTCGGACTAGGAAATACACCAAGAAGGAAACTCTTCCATAGTAATACCGCCAAGTATGGAACTCCTCCAACTTGCCATAGGATTTGATTCTCTAACCAAAACCGAATATAATATAACTACACGCGAATAATTATCAAGCACCCCCTCGATAAATTATCACACGTGGGTGAAGCCCAACAAGAAGCCCATTTTTTCGAGACAGAGGAGGGCTTTAGTGCAGAAAATTGGAGTATTTAAATCTTCTGATTCAGAAACTGGAAAGAACCATTCCAAAGATTTCCTAGAAGGAATTTATCAGTTTCTGAAGCATAATGGAGTCGGCTCGAGAACTCCAACTCCAAACTAGAGGTTTGTCACTAAAACTCCATGCTTTTTATGGGTCGGTTAATTTCAGGGGAGGTAGAATTTTGGTTTGAGGGGGCTGAACAAGGAGATAAGTCTTAATTCGAAACAAATTAGTCTTTTATGTCATAGGAGTGTATCTTTTTTGGCATCATATAACACACTATATATCAAGATGATTTTAGCCCAAGTATGTGATTTTTTTTGAAGTAACTAAATTGTAGTACTTATTAATTACTTTATGGCGATTTAAAAGCACTAAAATTTTAATTGATCATACTATAGTTATTTAGATGGTAAAAGAGTATAAAAAAAATACTCAAGTACATTATACTAGTAGAAATCACATAAACTGGATCGGATCGGGTCCTGCTGGCCCGACTGTAGTTTCACCTATAGGTATTCACAAGAGCTTAGAAGTTTCTGTTTTCATAAATGGGAAGTGCTACAATACACACCCTTTATTTGAGTGTGTATCATATGCACCCTCTTTAAAATACACCAAAATGTTATGAATCCCAAAATGTTACGAATCTATTGCTAAAAAGTTACGAATCATATTGTTGAAAAGTTACGAATTTTTAGTATAAAAGTTACGATACGAAATAAAATGTTATGAATGACTATGAGGTGGCATAATATGAACCACACAATAGGTGCATATGGTACACATCTTGAAGGGGTGTGTTTTGAAGACTTTCCCTTCATAAATACCCATATGCGGGACTATGAATTAAGTTGAGAAAACGATGCGAAACCGTTTTTCTGAATTAAGCTTTGCTTTGCATTTCTGATTTTGTGTTTATTATGTTTCAGGAGTTGGGGAAGACAGAGAGCCAAACCCACATCCGGATTCCTCTGCCAACAATCAGTTGCCAGGTCCAGTATCCAAACACTACCGGTGGTGGATTTGGGTTTCTCTCTTCACCCTCTTTTCTCTTTCCGGCCAATCGGCAGCCACCCTTCTAGGAAGACTATACTATGACCAAGGTGGAAATAGCAAATGGATGGCAACATTTGTTCAATCAGCCGGCTTCCCTATCCTAATCCCACTCCTATTTTTCTTCTCACCTCAACCACCATCCAATTCCACAACCACTTCCCCAATTAAACCGCCACCAATCTTCACTCTCCTCCTCCTCTACCTCTTCTTCGGCTTGCTATTGACCGGTGACAACCTCATGTACTCCTATGGTCTCCTCTACCTCCCTGTCTCCACCTATTCCCTCTTATGCGCCACCCAACTAGCCTTCAACGCGCTTTTTTCTTCCTTCCTCAATTCCCAAAAGTTCACCGCTTTAATTCTCAACTCTATAGTCCTCCTCACCATCTCAGCATCCCTTCTAGCAGTCCACTCGGATTTGGACAGTGATACGAATATTGCAAAAGGGAAGTACATAATAGGATTTTTATGCACTTTGGGCGCGTCTGCCACTTATTCCTTGTACCTTTCCCTAGTTCAACTCTCTTTTGAGAAAATAATTAGGAGGGAGACATTTAGAACAGTGTTGGACATGCAAATATACCCATCACTTGTTCCAACATGTGGTTGTGTGGTAGGGCTTTTCGCTAGCAGAGAGTGGAAGGGATTGAGTGGGGAGATGGAGGAGTACCAAAAGGGGAAAGTTTCCTATTTGATGACTTTGATTTGGACCGCGATAACTTGGCAAATTTCGTCGATAGGGTTGCTTCGTTTAATTTTCGAGGTGTCTTCTCTGTTTTCCAATGTGGTTAGTACTTTGGCTTTGCCTGTTGTTCCGATTCTGGCCGTTTTATGTTTCCATGACAAGTTGGATGGTGTGAAGGTGATTGCCATGGTATTGGCTATATGGGGATTTCTTTCTTACATCTACCAACATTATCTTGATGACTCTAAATCTAAGCCAGCTGCAACAAGTGGAAATGCGACTTCTGGTTCTGATATAGAGCTTTGTTGATTGAAAATTTCTTAGTAGGAAAACAACACAGAGAAGATTTTAGCCTGTGTTAGTACTTAGTACTAAGAAGAGAAATTATTTTGGCACAAGGATGGAACATAATCTATGATATCGTTACGTTAAACCCTGTTAGGTGATAGCAGAACTTCAAAATTAATGCGAGAAAGCATTTTTTTACAGTATTTTATTTTGTAGAAAACAATGAGACATGTATGATGTGAAGTTTGTGATTGCTTCAAATAAATCATTTAACATCAGATTTGATGAGAAATATGCCTTTTTCGTTCCCGTTATTTCGTGGATTTGACACTTCATTATTTCCAAATTTTGGTTCATTACATTACTTTTAATTTTTTTTTCCCTCCTAAAGTAGACTTTTAAGATAGGACATGAAAAATGTTATCCAATTTACAGTTCAAGACAGAAAAGGAACCGTGGTTTCGAAGTTGTGCATTTGGAAATTCAAATCACTAAATATTTAACTTTTCCTGGCAGACCATTTCTTTTTATTGATGCTGTGTTTGAATGAGTTTCTGAGAAATTTTTTATGAGAGTAATGATTGAAAATATGTGTAATGAGTGGAGAGAGATGAATCTCTCATGATATTGTACTTCCATGAAAATTACCAAGGGCAATGTATAATTTCTGTAATGCCCCAATTTTTGGAAACATTAATTTAATAAATTTTCAACATTTATTAAAGGGAAAAAAATTGAAATGGTCCCTGTAGTTAAGTGTTTGTGTCAACTTAGTCCCTGTAGTTGTAATTTGCTCGATTTACACTCTGTACTTTTCATTTTGTTTCAATTTGGTCGAATTACTAACCGCCGTTAGTTCACCGTTAGTCCTTTTAACAACAAAATCAAATGGCTCCCTTTTTTAGGGTTAAAACAGTAATTCTTTCATTCCCCTCTTGCCCTAATATTAGGGATGTGCACGGTTCGGGCGGGTCAGGTTTGCTCCCGAACTCGACCAAACATGTCGGGTAACAAATGTTTTAGGCCCGCAAACCGAATCGAAAAGGGGTAAGAACTGTCCGCGAGCCCGATTCTTTACGTAAAAATTGAATTAATCTTTATGAATTGGTCGGGTCGGGTAAGAAACACACCAACCTGGACCCCGAACCAAAATCTGATTTTTAACAGAAAATAAACCTGTACTCTTCCGAACCACATGTTCGACCCCGCCTGAGACCCTTCGAGTCGGGTCGGGTTGGGTCCGCGGGTGAACGGATTTTTTGCATAGGCCTACCTAATATACCTCTGAACCAAAACACAACTCATTCTTCCATTCTCCATTAATAAGGAGGCACTTAAGAAGAGATTTGGTTATAGTTTTCTGCAAAAAGTTGCCCTTCAATTCAGCATTTTTATGAACAGCCATGAGGTAACATAACCACTGGTATTGTCTACCTGTTCAACTTGTGAACAAATACTGAGATGTCTTATTTTTTTGCATAGTACTAAAAATGCATATAGAACCATGTCCAAAAGTCACAACATGATAAAGAATCATATCCAAAAGTCAAAATATTACATGAACTCATGGGTTGTTCAGCTAAATAAGTCAAGTGGCTTATTTTTTGTTCTTATTCAATTTTTTTCGCATTTATTAATTTTTTGTCAATTTTCGGAGATTATTGCTTCGTTATGACGAGAGGAACCTAAAAAGTAAAAAATTACCATCGAAATTCATTTTTTTTAATAAAGACGAAAAAATTGGCTTATTGGCTTATTTTTGTCTTGTTTTAAAAGAATTAACGGCGGACTAACGACAGTTAGCAATTGGACCAAATTGGAACAAAATGGAAAGTACAGAGTGTAAATCGAGTCAATTACAACTACAGGGACCAAGTTGACACAAACACTTAACTACAGGGACCATTTCGGTTTTTTTCCCTTTATTAAATATAAAGTCATTACAAACTAAATTTTCCTTAAATTCAAATTTACATTTAATAAACATGATAGGAAGGGTACTAAGGTAATCTACTTTTCTTCCTCCTCGGCAAGTCTCTGATCAGCACCGTACTTTTTCGATGGATAGTACTACAGCTGTACGTTTCTAAACTCTGGCATAAGATGCCATGGCCACAAAAAAGTAGCAAATTGGGCCATCTTGGGTTTTTGATATTTGATACGCCATTTGGGCCATTCTCTGCACAAATTGGGCCATCTTGGCTCTTTGATATTTTGGCTGATAGATATGGGAAGTCTTCTATAGCCCTTCAAGCATGGAGCAATATTCTTACAGGTAGGGAGATTTTCATATCTTCATCTAATACTTCTAAATCCTTGGCTCATGCGGAAGTGTATTGCCCTGCTCAATTGCTAGACAGCTTGGTTTCGTTTAGGGCATCTCTATCCCTTATTGTGGTTCTGCCAATATTTCGATGTCTGAACGTTCTAGCATTTCCGTTGAGCATTTCAAAACACGGTTTGCTCAGTCAAAACAACTGTTAAGGCGAACTATTGTTCAGGATTTTAGAGAGCCAGAAGTGGATACTACTTCTGAATTTGACTATTGGTGGCACACGAATTGTTCCTTTATCTTTGTGTGTGGGCTTCGGTCGTGGATTCGGTAATTTAACCGGATCATCAGTAACCGAGGCCTCATATCGGCACGGTCTATAGGATCATACAGGTGGGCCAGTGTATATCATTCCATTCACTCGCTCGGTGCCAAGCCTCCTGTTTACACTTCGGTTAAATACCGAAGTGTGCATTCTGTTATGATATCTGGAAAGGATGTAGCATAGCAAGAGGGGACCAAGTGCGATACGTGGCGCAAAGGTTCATCGAGGCCAGGTCTGGCCATGTGCTCCGTAACTGCTTTATCCGGTGTGTCATCTGTGATGTCACCCGAGGAGGTTACCCGAGCGTATCCTTTACGCGCTAGCTTGGAGCCCAAGTAAACCTAGGTTTATAAATATAAAGGGAGACTCATTTTTGAGAGGTATGCCATCTTTCCCTAACCCTAGACCTAAAACATCTCTCCTTACATCTAACTTGATCGTCGGAAGGTCACTAGGCTATTCCAGCCTTAGTGACTTGTTGCAGGTTCAGAGGCGGAGGAACAGAGCAGCGGAAGATGAATACTAACTCAGGTCAAGGTCCCTCCTAAATCGAACCCTTACACTTTGGATATGCACTTCTTTCAAGAAATTTCTGACGCAGCGGAATTCACGAAGAGATTAGTTAGCGTACTAATCCAAACGAGATAAACAACTCGTCGCAACGAGCAAATCTTGCGCACAAGAAAGAAAGAGAAAATCTCTGTAATATTATTAATCAAAAGCTGCATAAACCCTAAGTTACAAACCTTTATATAGGCCGAAACTCTAGAAACCCTAAAAATAAACTTGGAAATTAAAAAGTTCCAGAATTTGGGGGTTTTCCTAAAATTGAAAACGGGAAAGAAAAACAAGACTTTCCCAAAAAGAATCAACTTAAAAGGAATTACGATCTAAGAGTTATTAAAGAAACAAATCTTTCCTAAAACGGCAAAATAACGCAATAGAAAGCCTAAACGAATGAATCGGGCCGAAAAACACCATTCATCATCAACCTTTAGGGTTCATGAGTATCGACTGGAGCGCGAAAATAAGTCAGCCCACCAAGTTTGGGCCTATTCTGAGCTCGTCCGAATTTAGCCGATTTGGGTAATCTGAAATTAAACACCGTTTAGACTGTCGGGGCTTAGCTTGGTCTAGCTGATCATGGAATTGGGCCTCCACATGTTCTACATCAGTCCCTTCTTCTTCGAAAGAACTCGACCTCGAGTTCAAGTCTGGATACAGCGGCTCCTCAGCATGATACTCAGATAAATCAGCAACATTGAAAACCTTTGAAATCTTCATGGAATCAGGGAGATTAATCACATAAGCATTGTCACCAATCTTCTTCAAAACTTCATATGGACCATACTTCCTGGGCTTCAGCTTGTTATAGGTCCCCACTGGAAACCGTTCCTTGCGCAAGAACACCATCACAAAATCCCCTTCCTTGAATAATTTCTCACGCCTGTGTTTGTCTGCAGCCCTCTTGTATTTCGCATTAGTCTCAACTAGTTTCTGTTTTACTTGCTCATGCACCTCTTGAGCCTGCTTAGCCATTGCCTCAGCTGCAACGCTAACCCCGGGACCCCGCGAGAGATGAACCAAATCCACTGTATGCTTTGGAGATGTCACATATACCAAGGAAAAAGGTGATTTTCCCGTGGCACTGTGAACTGCACTATTGAAAGCAAACTCAGCTTGCGGCAAAGCATGATCCCACTGCTTTGGTTTGTCACCACAGATACTGCGAATCAAATTCCCCAAACTCCGATTAGTCACTTCAGTTTGTCCGTTAGTTTGTGGATGTGCAGTAGAACTCCTCTTCAGCGATGTTCCAAACATCCTCCATAGAGTCACCCAAAAATGGCTAAGGAACTTCACATCCCGATCAGAGGTAATAGACTGTGGCACCCCATGCAATCGCACTACCTCTCGAAAGAACAATCGAGCCACATGTGAGGCATCCGATGTCTTTCGACAAGCAATAAAGTGCACCATTTTAGAAAACCTGTCAACCACCACAAATACAGAATCTACACCTCGTTGGGTACGGGGCAGTCCCAACACAAAATCCATAGACAGATCCTCCCAAATATTATTAGGCACAGGTAAAGGAGTATAAAGACCAGTATTTTGAGATTGACCCTTAGATACCTGACAAGTGTAGCACCTCCGCACAAAATTTCCAGCATCCTTCTTTAGTTGTGGCCAAAAATAGCGCTCCTCCAAACTCGCAATAGTCTTATCCCTCCCTAAGTGCCCACTTAACCCTCCACCATGAAGGTCTCGAATTAAGCCTTCCCTTAAAGAAGATTGAGGAATACAAAGACGATTGCCACGAAACAAGTACCCATCAGTAACATGAAAGTCACTAATAGGCCGGTTCTGAACGCATACTGCCCAAATTTCTTTGAAGTCTTCATCCTCTGGATACAGCTCCTTTAAGAACTCAAAGCCTACAACTTCATGGGCCAAAGTCACCAACAAATCAGCCCGACGACTCAATGCATCAGCCACCCTATTTGACACCCCAGACTTGTGCCGAATAGTGAACGGAAATTTCTGCAAGAATGTAGCCCAGCGCACATGCATACTGTCCAACTTCTTCTGGCTATTGATGAACTTCAGCGCTTGATGATCAGTGTACAACACGAACTCCCTCTGAATCAAATAATGCTCCCAATGTTTGAGAGCGCGAATCACAGAATAGAACTCCTGATCATAAGTGCTCCACTTTTGTCTAGCTTCACTTAGCTTTTCACTAAAGAAAGCCACTGGTCTCTTCTCTTGGGACAAAACAGCCCCAATACCAACTCCACTAGCATCACACTCAACTTCAAAAATCTTCTCAAAGCTAGGTAGAGCTAATACCGGTGCAGTACAAAGCCGTTCTTTAACCAGCGCGAAACTTTGCTCCGCTTCACTTCCCCACAGAAACTTGCCCTTTTTCAAGCACTCCGTGATTGGTGCTACGATAGTACTGAAATTTCGAATGAATCGCCTATAGAAGGTGGCCAATCCATGGAAACTTCTCACTTCCGTAACAGATTTAGGCGTTGGCCAATCACGAATAACTCGAACCTTCTCTTCATCCACATGAATACCTTCAGAACTCACCACATAGCCCAAGAATAATAAGCTGCGAGTCAAGAAACTGCACTTCTTGAGTTGAATATATAGCTTATTTTCTTGCAGCACCATCAGCACTTGGTGCACATGCTCCACATGCTCCTCCTCAGACTTGCTATAAATCAGTATGTCGTCGAAATAAACGACAACAAACTTTCCAGTGAAAGGCCGCAGAACCTGATTCATCACCCTCATAAAAGTACTCGGCGCGTTAGAAAGGCCGAATGGCATAACCAACCATTCGTACAGGCCATCCTTAGTTTTGAACGCCGTCTTCCATTCGTCTCCCGGTCGGATACGAATCTGATGGTACCCGCTCCGCAAATCAATCTTCGAAAACCACTTCGACCCATCCAACATATCAAGCATATCATCCAGGCGAGGAATTGGAAATCTATACTTGATGGTTATTTTGTTGATGGCCTGACTGTCCACGCACATACGCCAACTCCCATCTTTCTTTGGCGTCAACAAGGCTGGAACACCACATGGACTCAAACTCTCCCGAATGTGCCCCTTCTGCAGCAACTCCTCTACTTTCTCCCTCAGAATCTCATTCTCCTTCGGACTCATCCGATAATGTGGTAAGTTGGGCAGACTTGCCCCAGGCACCAAATCTATCGCATGCTGAATATCTCTCATTGGAGGGAGCTCATTAGGCACATCTTCAGTAACAAGCTCCTCAAATTCCTCCAATAATGGCTGTATCTTTTTAGGTATAGGAACTATCAGAATCTTTGCCTTGTCCCTTTCCTCCACAACCAGAGACTTTACCACCATAGCATAAACCTGTTCCGACTCCTTGAAATCTGTCACAAATTCAGCTTCGGAACTAGCAATTGTTAGAAACGAAGACCCTTCTGTTTTAGGTGGTTTGACAGGCTCCTTATGACTGGAAGGAGCCATAACAACCTTACGTGACTCCCAATTAAAACTATAAGTATTATCACGACCCTTATAAACAATATCAACATCAAACTGCCACGGTCTACCTAATAGTACATGGCTAGCATCCATCTCAATTACATCACAGATAACTTCAGATCTATAAATTTTCCCAATTGAAAGAGGAAGTTTACAAATTTCAGTTACCTTCACCGTAGGGCCTTTCTTTATCCAACCGATGCTGTATGGAGAGGGATGAGGTTCGGTTGGCAACTTCAGATGGTCCACCAGTCTTTTTGCCACAAAATTCTCACAACTCCCACTGTCCACGATCAAGTCACATACTTTCTGATTGATGGAACAGTTTGATCGAAAGATGTTGTGACGCTGATTGGAATCTTCTGCTCTCGGCGCGAATAACACCCGTTGCACCACACAATTCACTCGTTCCCCATCCTCCTCTGCATAATCTACATCATAAGAATTTTCTTCTGGCCAATCCTCTTCAGGCCCATCTTCTTCGCCACCCCCTTCTACTAGGCCCACCTTCCGATCTGGACACTCATTGGAGCGGTGTCCAGGCTTGCCACACCGAAAACACTTATCTCCAAAGGGTTTGGCATATGGATTAGGGGCTTTAGTCACGTTCCTGTTATTGGAGCTACCTGCCTGATTAGCTCCTCCAAATTTAGAACCACCACCAACTGTAACTTTAGGTTGAAAAGGAGGCACTGTTGGCTGTTTCTCTTTCCCCTTATCAGCAGCAGGAACAAACGACTCTCGACGGTACCCTGAATTGGCTGGTTTACGCTCCATCTGTTCGGCCTTAATTGCTAAGTTAAGGGCGTCATCAACTTCCCAAACAGGCTGCAATCCTATCTTTTCCTGAATTGAGGGCTTCAACCCGTTCATGTACCTCGCTACTTGCTGACCTTCAGTCTCACTCAGATTATTACGTTCTGAGAGTCGATTGAATTCAGTCGTGTAATCAAAAACAGACCTAGATCCCTGCGAACAGTTCTGGTATGACCGGAACAGATGTTGGTCATAGTCAGACGGCAAAAACCTCTCCATCATAAGCTGTTTCATTCTGCGCCATGTTGTCACAGACTCTCTTCCTTGCCTCCGTCGTCTCGCCTGCAATTGGTCCCACCAAACTGCAGCGCCGCTCTTTAGTTTATAAGCGACCATCTTTACTTGCTTCGACTCAGGAACTTCCATCATATTAAGGAACCTCTCAACCTCTGAAACCCAGTCAAGAAACTCTTCCATCTGTAAATTACCGTTGAACGTGGGAAGGTCCACTTTCATGCGGTAATCATCGAACCGATGTTGTTGTCGCCCAACGGGACGGTCTTCTTGTTCTTCATTATCCTCAGGTTCGAATTCTTCACTCTCAGCATCATGTATTACCATCTGACGACGACCGGCTGCGCCTCGGGCAAATCCTCCGGCGCGATTCCGATCTTGGTTACGAGGTTGGCGATGGGCAAATCCCAACGCGCGATCCTCCTCAACCCTCCCTGGCCTTTGGCGGATTTGTAGAGTCATCTCCTGCAGCATCTCACGCATCTCAGTGAACTGAGTGCGGGTATCCTGACGGATCTCAGTGAACTGAGTGCGGGTATCCTGACGGATCTCCGTCAACTGTGCTTGTTGATCCTCCACCATCCTCCTTAGGTCAGTAAGCCCACGACCAACGTCAATGGGTGTGTCTTCTTCTGTGTTTAGTGCCATCGAACCAGGCAAAGCCTTGCTCTGATACCACTTGACGCAGCGGAATTCACGAAGAGATTAGTTAGCGTACTAATCCAAACTAGATAAACAACTCGTCGCAACGAGCAAATCTTGCGCACAAGAAAGAAAGAGAAAATCTCTGTAATATTATTAATCAAAAGCTGCATAAACCCTAAGTTACAAACCTTTATATAGGCCGAAACTCTAGAAACCCTAAAAATAAACTTGGAAATTAAAAAGTTCCAGAATTTGGGGGTTTTCCTAAAATTGAAAACGGGAAAGAAAAACAAGACTTTCCCAAAAAGAATCAACTTAAAAGGAATTACGATCTAAGAGTTATTAAAGAAACAAATCTTTCCTAAAACGGCAAAATAACGCAATAGAAAGCCTAAACGAATGAATCGGGCCGAAAAACACCATTCATCATCAACCTTTAGGGTTCATGAGTATCGACTGGAGCGCGAAAATAAGTCAGCCCACCAAGTTTGGGCCTATTCTGAGCTCGTCCGAATTTAGCCGATTTGGGTAATCTGAAATTAAACACCGTTTAGACTGTCGGGGCTTAGCTTGGTCTAGCTGATCATGGAATTGGGCCTCCACATGTTCTACATCAATTTCTCAAGCATATTGATTTTGAGAATTCTAAGTTTGGGAACAAAAATTGTAATGATTCATCTTCCTTTTCTTCAGATGGTGGGTTTGGAGTGATTGGGAGTACTGAAGATACTACTGAAGGTGAGCTTAATCAAGAAATGGCTCCTATTGCAGCTTCACCCATTTCAGTGGTCATCCCTTCTCCTCCTCCAAGGAGACGATCTTTAACAGTGTCACAGAAAAGAGGTCCTTTTCCTCTAAACTAAGCTACTCTAAGTGTTGAATTCTTCTTTTCATAGGAAATTCTGACAGTACCTATCTTTGCAGGTGCAGTTTCTCCTCCTGAATCTGTTTCAAAGAAAAGAAAACTTGTCACCCAGTCTGAAAGGATTATCCCTACAAAACATTACCTTGAGACAACAACTGAGCAAACTGGTTTGTCTTGTTTTCTAACCATTTGCTTCTTCGCCTTAGGCTTATATCCCAATTCACTTACCCTTTCCCTCTTTCTTTGTCTATTTTCCTTGTAGCCTCAAACACGGCTAAAGTCACAAGGAAGCTCAGACTTGAGACTTCTTCAAGTGATGACGAAGTTGAACCTGAGGAAGAAGCTCTGGTTCCTAGGAGTAATTTCACTTCTTATCCTAAAGAATTTTTTTTTTTATAAACTCTCTTTTGAATATGACTTCTCTTCTTGCCTATTGTAACGCCCTGATTTTCGGAAACGTTAATTAAATCATTTGTAGCTGATTTAATAATTCATAAAAACAAATTTAAGAAATAAAATTTTATTAAACAGAGTTGAGCAGCGAAAATCTCAAATACTAAATTTAAAACTGCTTAATTGTCTTACAACTCAACAAAATAAAACAAAGTTTGACAAATGTGATAACACTTTTGAAAATTCAAATAATGATACTTCAAAATAACAGAGCTTCTAAGGGTAAGGCATCTAAAGCTCGACAAACTCCCCTTCCTCAGCTGGGAGGTCCTCACACTTGTACTGATCATCTTGTAGAGGATTTTGCTCTTTGTTCTCTTGATTATCGAGCATGAAATGCCAGCCCAACGACACTATAATGAGTTTTGAAACTTAGTAGATAATTCCAACTCTACAAACCCCATACTCTATAGTTAGCAGTTCAACAATATAACAATTGATAATACAAAGAAGGTACAAAATAATAGCACATCATCTTTTTATTTACTATCCATCAACTTACATGAAATCTAAGGATCCTCTCCACGAGATCCTTTCCTCCCACATCCACCAACTTTGACCGTCCCATGGAATGACTCTCCCTTTATCTGTCCTGCACCAGGGTTCTAAGCGAATACTACTAAATTATGTATTCAGTCTGAATTTGCCTACAACCATAATACACCATGACAACTCAGCATTAGGGGTTGCACTATCTCATTGCCAGGATCCTTTACCGTCTCCCAACTCTACACAATAGGTACTTTACCATACCCCTAATCTACACTGGTACTATACCGTATTTAGGGATCCTTTACTGTTTCCCAAAATACTGTACCCGGAGTCCTTTACTGTACTCTACACACATATTGGGTATTGTACCGCATCCCAAATACTGTACCCGGAGTCCTTTACTGTACTCTACACACATATTGGGTATTGTACCGCATCCCAAATACTGTACCCGGAGTCCTTGATCATCCTCCACACACTCTGAGTACTTTACCATACTCGGGGTCCTTTACTGTTTCCCAACTCAACCAAAGGTAATTTACCGTACTAGGGTCCTTTACTGGCACCCAACATCCTCAATCAACTTAACCATTTTATCTTTTACTTAAACATCGTCTACGTGAGTCACTACTCGTAACCACCTAGTGAACCTAAGTCCATTCTAGCATGTACAACATGATACAATCAACAACAGCTCAATTCATAACATTACACATTTCAATGAGATGCAATATAACAATTGATAGGTGCAAATAATTAAACACACAAGGGATTTGAATTGGGTTGTTGCCTTTGGAGTTACTTATAAATTTTATTGAACAAGTGTTAAACATTTTATTAAGTCTGCACTGTGTATAAGTATTTTTTTTTAACCCAATCAAGATTGGAATAGTTATACCATATAATTGTCATTTGTGAACATTAAAAGTCAACACTACATAACACGGGAGATGTATACCGTGGAGTAAAATCCATATTGAGGTTAACTTGTGAAAGAAATAAACCATTTGGGGTTAAATTGAATAGCATACAAAGTCCAGGGCTAATAGTGTAATAACATCATAAGATTTCAAAACAAAAAGAAATGGAACATGCAGGAGGAAAAGAAAAGAGTTTCGGTTATGTTCTTTTTTGGTTCAACATGGGTTTGATTTTTGTCATCTCTAAGCATTAAAACTAACACATACGGGTACAAATATACTTAGGGGAAGGTACGGAAGCGATTATTCTACCTTTAATCCAGACAAAACGATTCGGTGGAGTCCGGTGGGTTTTCGTTTGGCGGTGAAAGATCGGTATTCTAGCAGCAACTTTGGACTGGAATAACTTGACCAAATCTCTGCCGTTTTGGATGATTCTTGTGTTTAACGCAAAAATCTTGAAACGCTCTACAACTTTCGTGAAGAAGTCTAAGCCCGAAAACCACTCTAAGTAGGAGAAAAATGGAAGTTTAGAAGGGTCGCTGAATCTGCCTGGAAATCAGAATCCGAGAATTTTACCGAACTTTGAATGGCGATAACTCTATCAATTCTTGACCGTTTTGGGCAATTCTTGGATTGGAATTGAAGCTCTCGACCCCCTCTACAACATTTGTGAAGAAACTTAGGCCTAAAAATGACATCAACAAGGAAGAAACAGGCCATGAACAGAGATACGTGATATGGACGAAAATTAAGTTTATGGGATTAAAGATTTAATGATATGAATGCATGGGCTGATTTTCCCACCGTTCTCACATACCTGATTCTTCTTCTTTTTCCTTTGCTGACTGCGTAGTGCTTTTTCTCTTAGCCAAAAAAAAAAAAGGGCCTGGGAGATGGGTTTGTTTTTCGTAGAGAAATGAAATGGAGGTGGGGAACTAATAATATAGAGGAGCAGTGGAGGAAGGTGGGATGATCTGGGTGAAGGTGATGGCATGTGGGAGGGAAGTGAGAGAGATAGAATCGGGAGAGATAAGGGAGAGGGGATGGGTGCATAATCCCATAAATTGTGGGATGGGTATATTATAAATATACATAGACACACACATATAGTTACAAGCTAATTAATAATGTATATGCTAAACTAATTTTAAACACCAAAAATTAATCTAGGTTCTAGTTTAATCTAATTACATTTTTAAATAATTATTCGATTACTATAGACTATTTGATTAAAAATAATTTCTTTATTCAAGAAAAATAGGGCAAAATCAAGGGCGTTACACCTATAACAGGTAAAGCAAGAGGAACCTCAAAAGAGATGATCTCTTATGTGAGAAAAGAAAAAACAGTTCAAAAGACCAGGAATATGGATGAACTTTCTCCTCCTAAAAAGGTAAAAATTCCATATTTTAGACACATACATATATGTTCCAAATGAACTGGCCTTTTGCTTATTGATTTTTTATCCTATGGGCTCAAGAAGTGTCTTCTAAGAGGCCATTGGATCTGTCCACTTCATACTCTATATCTCAAAGAGCTTCGAAGTCACTTATTGTACAAGATACAAACATTCTTTCATTGAAAGATGCTATGTCTAAAGTATTTCTGAATAACGCTCTTATGCTTCTAAAGTTTGGAAATACTTGCTTATAAGGAAATACCTGCTTATAACCTATCTTTCACTGTATTAGGATGTACCTGCTTTGTCTCTTCTTCCAAAGATGAGCATTGTCGAAATGGATGTTGGGATCGATGCAGGCTTTGTTACCACGACTTGCCAAACCCATATCACAATTTCCTTTTCAGGTTATAGCTGACATCTGTTTTTTGAACATCATCTTATGCTTATGTTTAAATATTAATCTAAACTCTAGCTTGATTGTTTCAACATCTTCCAATTACTTTGGAATCACCTACTTTTGCTAATATCATGGCAAATTTTGTTCAAATAACGGCTGTTAAGCAAATAGTTCAAGCTTCAAAGGGAGGTCCTATTCCAGTTCCCTTACAAGTTTTGGAACAGGGTTCTTTGTTACCTGCCAGTGTATCTGCTTCAACGGTTCTTCCTTTGAAAGGCCTCCAGAAACAAGATTCTGATGAGTTCATGTCTTCTTCTTCTTCTTCAGATAAGGTAATCTTATGTTAGAGCATATACCTATTCTTTTATTGCTCATTGTACTTATCATTTTATTTGGGGATTTTGTTTCTTTGCAGATGACTGAAACTATCAGTGGTCGTGAGACCATTCTGTCAATGGAATCTAGCTCTTTGAAGTCTACCTATGAGCTTTCTCCTCCTTTAACTGACCTGCCTTTGATAGCATTTGATTTGACATTTTTCAAAGGCCAGTTAAAAAGATTTTGGTGACCAGATTTCTGACCCAATTCCTCTCATTTTTTCCAACCCTTTGGAAAATCTTGAGCAGCTTTTGAGCCCTTTACGATATTCAAATCCTCCATGGTTTAGGATTAATTACATTCTCACTTCAGGTGAAGTTTCTTTGTTAATAAGCTATGTGAAAGCTTTAAATAACTTAGAACTTCCTGCTCTTTTTGAACATGGTTTAATTCATCCTTTCGAAGTGTGTTATCCTGCCTTGTTTCTATCCAACAGACTTCCTTCTTCTATTAATTCCATTCTTCAGCAGTCTCTTGCTCAATTCAGTGCATTAATTTTTCAAAATCAATTCTTATATGAGAGCATTGAGCAAACTTCTTCAAAAGTTGAAAAATTAGAAGCTTAGGCTTTCAAGAATGCTGTTTATCTTTCATCTTATCAATCTCGAATGACCAAGCTCAAGGAACTTAACGAAAAGATGAGATGGTTAGAGGAAGAAATGAAGAAAGTCAAGGATGAAATCAATGAAGCCTCTATTGATCTTCTTGAGCTCCAAGATGAAGCTTCTAAAAGTCAATCGATGCTTACACGGCTCATTCCTTCACTTCGAATGGTGCAAAAGAAAAGAGCTACTCAGACTCCTCTCTTAGACGACAACAACATTCATTCCATACAAACTGTTTTGTCAGAAATTCGTGATGTGATCAATTCTCACTTGTGACAATTAATTGTAATATTTGGTGCAAACAATGTCTTAACTCTTTATTATTTAATGCTTCAGGAGTTCTTGATCGCATTCATTTCTAGATGAATACAGTTGTATTAACTTTGCATTAACTAGGTACGATTCCTTTGAATTGAATTGAACTATAAACCTGACACCTCATCGACCCCCTTCCAAGGTTATTAATGATCGTCTTCAGGTTTTTCTGATATAAATATGAGCCTTGTGGAAAGAAAAGCATTCATCTTATCCCTTTCTCTCACCTTTTCCTTTGTTTTTCTTTCTCTTTCTATAATTTGTAGATGAAAATACCCAATCACTAGGTTGGGTTTGGTCATCAAACGGAAAAAATTGAGCAACATGGTAGTTCGACAAAAGTTTCTGCATAAAGATGATTTCCATGAAAGCGTGATGCTCTCTCATTTCATAGAAGTCTCATGCTTGGTCATAACTTCGAAACATGGCCATATCAGCTTTCGTGATGCTTTCCTGTTGGGCTATGGCTTCTAGCTATAGCCATATCAGCAGTCGAGATGATCTCAGGTTGAGCTGAAACTTCGAAGACCAAAGAATCTAATAAAATGGTCTTCGATTTTACTCTACCTACCATTGGAGCTTTGCTCAAGTCTTTGTATCTCAGTTCTAGCACACAAAGATCGAACTTCTGTTAGGGATTTAAGCTTACTTAGATCTTTTTCTTATTGTAATATCCCTTAAATGGGTGTTCTGAATGTTTCTTTGTCTATGAATATAATGAATGGAACAATTTCTCTTCCCAATTTATCATTGTATATCCATATTGTTTTGTGGTTCATTTAGTAAATCAAACGATGATTCGAGAACCATTTTAACTCCTAAAAAGTCAATCAACATCTGGGAGATAGATTTCTCCACAAAAAGAGTCAAATCTGAATTTGCTTTCTTTTGTTGTTACACCTATTTAGGTGTTTTTGCATCTTTTGGTGTATGAGTATGAATGAATGGGTTTTCCTTTAATGAATTCTTCCTTCCATTACACTCATGGTTATGCATATTTTACCATAACTATTCATTAAATCAAAGTATACCACTCTTAACGATAGGTAAAATATAATAAAAGAATATAATCATTCATACTTATTTATCTCAATATTGCTTCGAAGTGTTTAGAATCCCTCAATTAATATCTTTGGTTTTAAATGCTTTTAACCAATATATTAATTACTGAGACAAATCAACCACCTTCCATTAGCTGTAAACCTTTATTACTTGATCTCGTGATGAATTTACATCGCCTTTTGTCTTTTCATCTTCAAGACTTGTATATTTGTCCATTAATAGGCAAGACACGCTGATCAACCCCTGGCCCTTCAAGTCTTGCCCTATAAATGCCTAGTGAAAAGCTATCAAAGATCACATCATCTCTTTTAACTTTCTTTTCTTCTTCTCTCTCTAAGACTTTAATCCAGAAATGGCAAACAATCAACAAGACCCTATCCTTGTTGATTTAATGAATGAGTTGCCAATAAAATGGCAAAACTCATTGTTGAGCTCAAACTAGATAACAAGGCTGAGCTCCAGGCCCTTCGAAACAAGATTCAAGAGCTTCATGCACAATTGGTGGATGTGGAGACTGCTTCCCGTCTCGGCTTGGCTAGGACTTGGGACGAGCTCACGGCCACTCTCTTGGCTCATGAAGCCAAAAGTCCTCCAGGGGGTGGGTCTCAATAGAGACTTACCTTTGGGACTGTGAGGATTAGCACATGATCTTCATTTTTTATTTTTTTTGTGGTCGAGGTTTGGCCCCTTTTTTTTTATGAAGATCATAGTAGAACTTCATTTTCTTTTGTTATTTAGACCTATTTTAGGTCTATTTCTGTTCAAACCTATTTGGGTTTGTTTTCTTTTCTTTTGTTTTGTTGCATCCATTAGTGTGCTTTTGATGTAAATAAAATTTAGTAAATGAAAGAAAATCCATCTTTTTGCTCCATTGTTCTAATTTTATAGCTTCGAACTTTAATGGTATAGCTTTGAAATGGTTCCATATGGATAGCTAAGGTCATGTTAACTTTACATGAATCCCTAAATATGAACCAAACCAGCTGATTAGAGACAAAAGGAATAAACTGACTAACTCTTTAAGTTTCTCAGCTGACTTGGGTTTCATTTAGAGTAATAATGAATGAATAAGTCAGTCCATACCTACCTATCATCATTTATTACATTAGGACTCTTAAATGATAAGGTCTATCACCTTTTATGCTTATTTCCAGTTTCAAACAAACACTAGTCTTTTAAGGTTTCAAACAACTCGATTGTTTATCTCGTCTCTCTTTTTTCTTTATTTTCAATATCTCCATGGCTGAAAAACAACCAGTGTTAGAGATGAAAGGAAAATCCGAAGAAAAACTTACTCCAGAACTTGTCATATATGCCATGAGTCTTATAAGGCAAACACTGTATAAAGTGGAGAATGAACCAAGGTTTGAGGTTCGTTCTCGGTCTTTCCTTACAGGAGTATCTGATCCCTTTATGTTGACTCCTGTTGATGTTACTGAGTTCTTTGATGATTCTGAGGATTCAAGGAGCAAGGTGGAAGAAAATAAGACTCCTAATTTATCTAAAGACACTCTTGGAAAGCCTCGGAATAGATGGTCTTTTTAGTTGTTCAGACTCTTATCTCCCTCTTCTTTTCTTGTTTATGGCCTTTTTGGGGCCATTTTTGTTAAGGGATGCACCTCTCTTGTTGTGAGGTGTAGAAAATATGTGAATCAAGACCTTCTATGCCTTGTCATCTCATATTTTGTTTTATATGATTTATTCTTTCGATAAATCTATATCCTGATAGGAACGCAAAAGAAATAAATCTCTCGAAGGGTTACCTTTTATGAAATGATTCCCAAATAGAAGGAAGATAAGACATTAGATACCTTCCATTTATTTTCCTTCGATGAACATATCCATTTAGATTTCTTAAATGATATGCTCCTCCTTTCAGAACTCTATGGATTTGGAATCGTCCATCCCATGTTGGAGCCCATTTTCCCAATCCATCCATTCTAACTCTTCTATCTTTGACAGGTAAGATCACCTTCCATACAAGATCTCCCTCATCAAAGCTTCAAAGAGCTACTCTTTTATTGTAACTTCTGGCTATTCTTGCCTTTTGTAGCATAATTTGATTTAAAGCTTGTACTCTGGCTTCATCAATATCTTCCAACTCCATATGCATGGCTTGATGATATGCCTCTGTAATTAAATCATTTTGGGATACTACTCTTTGAGATCTTACAGTGATTTCCATAGGCAATACAACATCATGTCCATAAGTTAAGGCAAATGGAGTAGTACCTGTACTAGTTCTTTTTTGTATTTCTATATGCCCATAACGTATCTAATAACAAGTTATGCCATATTTTTGGATTCTTATCCATTATTCTTTGGATTCCTTTCTTGATAATCTTGTTAGTATATTCTACTTGGCCATTGGATTGAGCATAATATGTGCTGGTATATATTAAAGAAATTCCATAGTTATTAGCATAAGCTTGGGGGTTTTGGGGTTTCCAAACCTATAAATGATACCTTTTAAGAATTCGATAACATGGGTTTGTTTAACCTCCTCATAAGCTTGAGCTTCCACCCATTTAGTAAAGTAATCAGTGGCTATTGAAATGAATTTATGCTTCTCTGAAGAAGGAGGGTAAATCATCCCAATCATGTCCATAGCCCATCCTCTAAAAGGCCATGGTTTTATTATATATTGTAAATCTGTGACTGGTAAATGCTTAAGTGGCCCTGTCTTTTGACAAACTTGACATCCTTTTGCATAATCTATGCAATCTTTAAGGATAGTAGGCCAATAATAATCATATCTCCTTATTAATCATCTCATTTTAATGCCAGCTTGATGTGCTCCACAAATTCCTTCATGAACCTCAGCCATTACTTTGAATGCATTCACCTTGTTTAGACATTTTAAAAGAAGTCCATCAATTAATGCTTGTCTCCAATCCTTATTCTGAACTGGAGGAACATCAATCTCCAATACTTTGAAGTCACTCAATCTGCTGCTCAACATAGGTAAGGCCTTCTCAAAGTTAATTGACAAAAATCCTTCTCATTTTCTGTTAAAATTTTATAATTAGAAGCCCTTTGAGCTATCTCATTGGCTTCTTCATTGAAGAACCTAGGAATGTATGTCAAGGTAATCATAAAGAATTGAGCTATCAGTTTCTTAGCATGTTGGTGATATATTAATAAAGATGGACTAGTGCATTAAAATTATCCATTCAACTGGTTAATTACTAACTGAGAATCTCCAAAGATTTCGGCAGCATTAACTCTCAATTTAAGCAAAATTTCTAGACCTATGATTAAGACTTCATATTCTACTTGGTTATTAGAACACTGTCCTTCATTAAGTCGAAATCCATATTTGGTTTTCAAACCTTGAGGGGATTCTAATATTATTTCTACCCTAGCCATTTGAGCTGTTTTAGATCCATCAAACCATAGTTTCCATGGTTTGATTTCAACTATTGCAGCCTCAAATAGTTTTGTCACTTAGATCTCATTTGGATGATAAGCCAAAAAATTGGCCAATGCTTGTCCTTTTACTGATTTTTGAGGAATGTACTCAAGACAAAATTCTATTAAAGACACAATCCATTTCCCAATCTTCCCACTAAGTACAGGCTTCGAAAGCATATGCTTAATTACATCAGTTTGAGAAATAACATAGGTTACTCTAGGTAGCATATAATGCCTGAGTTTCTTAGAAGCATAAAATAAAGCCAAACATAGTTTCTCTACTGCAGCATACTTGCATTCACAGGAGTTTAGAAACCTACTAAGATAATAAACCGCTCTCTCTTTGCCATCTTCATTGTCTTGAGCTAACAGTACTCCTATTGAGTCTTGAGTTGCTGCTAGGTATAACTTTCTTGGTTTCCCTTTGATAGGAGGCATCAACACGGGTGGACTGGTTTTAATTACTTCTTGATGGCTTCGAAAGCATCATCATGCTCCTTAGACTACTTGAACTCTTCTCTCTCTTTCAGTTTTAACAAAGAAGAGAAAATTTTAGTCTTTCCTGCAATATTAGATATAAATCTTCGAAGGAAATTTAATTGACCAGGAAACCTTTGTAACTCTTTCTTATTGGAAGGTGGCTTGGCTTCAATAATAGTCTTTGCTTTGTTCTCAACCTGTATCCCTTTGTTATGGACAAAATATCCTAGAAATTTTCCAGCTGTTACTCCAAAAGCACATTTTTCTAGATTTAATTTTAGTTGATAGTGCTTCATTTGTCGAAATGCCTTTTCTAAATGTTCAAGGTGATCATCATTAGAACTTGACTTCACAATGATATCATCTATGTAAAATTCTAGAAAAACTTCCAACTAAGTCATGAAAAATAGTATTCACAGCTCTCTGGTATGTGGCTCCAGCATTTTTTTAAACCAAATGGCATTTTGACCCATTCAAAAATGCCAATGTTACCAAGGCATGCAAAAGTTGTTTTGTGCACATCTTCTTCTGCTATATAGATTTGATTATATCCTGAATGCCCATCCAATGGACAATATCTTCTGTCCAGCTGAACTGTCTACAAGCATATCTACATTAGGCATATGATACTCATCTTTGGGAATTGTAGTGTAAAGATTTTGAAAGTCAACACAGATTCTTATACTTCCATTCTTTTTAGGCACTGGAACTACATTAGATAGCCATTCACATACCTGGCTGTCCTAATGAAGCCTGCATCCAAAAGTCTTTGCATTTCCTTTTTAACACCTGCAATAGTTTTTGGACTCATCTTCCAGGTTGGTTGTTTGATAGGTTTGAATTGTGGCTGGATAGGCAGCCTATGCTCCACCAATCCTCTGTCCAATCTAGGTAGTTCCTTATAACTCCAGGCAAAACATTCTTTATTTGCTTTTAATAGTTCTATTAACTTAGCTTTCATATCTGGTTTGTTAATAAACACTGGATTAGGATTGTCTTTGTCTCCCAATTTTACTTCCTCCAAAAGATCTTGGGCTTCGACCTGCTCCTGAGATGTCAGTTTTTTGTCCTCCATACAAGGCTTTTCTAACAAAACATTTTCCCATATGTTATCTTCCTGAATCTTTTGTTCGATCCCTAGAGTAACATACCTTATTAAAGCCAATGAGTTGGCTTCTTCTTCAACCTTTTCCTTGGACTTACATCCAAGCAACATCATCTTTTGGGGTGTCTGATTCATAATCAACAACTTGTTTCAGCTTTAATTTCAGCTCTGCTAATTCTCCCAATTCCAACTCGTCGGTTGGGTTAGTGGCAGCCTGGAGTAGTTCACTCAAAGAAACTACATTTGACTTGTACATTTCTACTTCAACAAAGTTTGTAGTGGCACTAAAGGGATGTGGATCAGCTTTGATTCCTTCAACACCCACTTCTTTGCCTTTCTCATATTTGACAATCTTTAATTCCTGATGCATAGAAGAATGAATACATCCATTAACATGGATCCAATCTCTCCCTAATAAAGCATTATATTTAGCATATGTATCAACTATACAGAAAGCAGTATCAGTTTCTATACCACCCACTGCCAATCTAATTGAGAATATACCCTTTACATGTTGGCTTTCTCCCGTGAATCCTGCAATGGATGTGCTGGTTGGGATTAACTTTGCCCTTCCTTTCTCTAACTTTTTCAAGGTTCGAAAGGGTAAAATATTCATTGCAGTACCATTATCCACTAGAATTCTATTAAGTGGGATTCCATCGAAACATGCTGTAATATATAAAAGGCCTTAAATATTGTCTCATGGCATTAATAGGCAGTTTAAATGGATATGAAATATCAACATAATTTAGATCAATTACCAATGGATATTCGATATCAGACATGGAATCAAGCACAAAGCTAGCACTTTCTTTTGAACTTACCTCTAAGCTTTCTTGATTTTGCTCAATTTCACATATCAAATCTTCATCCATTTGTATTTGAGCTATTTCTTATAAGTCATAATCATTGCAAATGATGGTGAGTTCATCATCACTACGTGTGTCTTTAGAAATGTCAAATTTTCCCAAAATCAACCATGTATCATCTTGCTTCGAAGATGTTTCTCCATTCCTGAGGAAGTTCATAGAACATGGATAAACCATATTTACTTGGACTTCAGGTTGTCTCCCAAATTGAATAGTCAAAATCTCGTTGGCTGGTTTGACAGTCTCTCCTTTCACTTCCTCTTTGGATTTAACCTCTTGTGTTGAAACTTCCATAGGAGAAGAACTTCCTTCTAACCCTCCTTGTTCCACCAACATGGCTTCCAGTAAACCAGATTGGTAACTGGCCAATGAGTTTGGGGAAGGAAGATCTAAATCCTCTTCAAGCATGGCAGAGGCCACTCCTTTCAGAGTTTCTTCACTTTGAAATTGAATTCGAAATTCATCTGCTAGGTCTTTTTGGGCTCTGTTAAACCTTTGATTAGGTCTTGTTCCCCACCCTGATTCCTCTCCAGTTGAAGATTCTCCTAACTAAAAAAGTGAGCACTTCCTTTGAAGTTTCCTTTTTCGAGTTCTGGATAGTAAAGGAACCATATGTGGTGTCTTGGATTTAGGGTCCCTTATCAATACCCAATTCCCAGAATTTGAACTCAGTGGTTTGAATGTCTTGTTTCCACTCTTAATTGAGCCTTTGTACCCTTGAAATAAATTAGGCTTAATCTATTTCAAAAACCAATCAGGGACTCCTTTCACCAAAGTAAATTCCTCCTGTTTGGTTCCTTCATGTGGTCCTGATGTTTGGCCAATATTGGCCTTCTCCAAAGGAGGTATTTCTCTCCTTTAAACAGATGGAATTGGACTAGTAGGAACTTTCCTCTTCGAAGTCAACCAAGACTTGTTTCCTTCACTTGGCTTAACTTGCGATGGGGTAATTCTTGTCATCCCTACCTCTTTAGGGAAAAAACTCATTCCCTTTCTATCAAAATCCTTAAAAATCAAATAATTGGCTCTGCATCCAACACATAAGCACTCCAAAAATAAGGCTTCTAACATTGGCAAATGATTGTTGCTTGAGAACTTCTGTGGAGGAGAACCAATACTGGGCTGCCTGTAATAATTCTGCCTTGTCCCCATGTTTCGAGGTTGGCTTCCATAAGGTTTACCCCTCCCATACTGAATAGAATTCTAAATAGAATTCATGTTCACTGGCACCTCCTTGTCCTGCCAATATTTCTTGATAGTTCGAGCCAATAAAGTTGGCATATTGGTGTTAACTCCAGCTTCTTTAATCTTTGGAAAAGGAGTGGCATCCATTCCCATAGTCTTTTCAGGGAACTTGATCTTTCCTTTCCTGATTTGTTCTTCAATCCTATCACGAAAAACATTGCATGACTTAGTTGAATGAGACCAAGAATCATGCCATTTACAGTATGTTTTCCTATTCTTTTCTTCTGCAGTAGGCAGTTTCACATTTGAAGGCAGCTTAATAATCCTCTTTCTTAACAAATAATCGAAGATTTCATCAGCCTTTTATATATCAAATGAATAAACTTTATTACTTTCCTTCTGCTTAAATTTCTGCCCTATGGAAACATTCTTTTGAATTAAGGGTTCACAAACACAAGGGTCGTGCTCAACTATTTCTGCGGCATTAATCTCATAATTAGGATCTCAATAATAAGTTGAGTAAGAAGAATTATGTCTATCCATACCTTCTTCTAACAAAGATTCATATCTAGTTGCTTTATAGGTCATATCTACAAAGTCTCTAAACTCTGGAGAATCAAACCTATTTCGAAGTTCTCTTTCCAAACCATCCTATGCTAATCTCACAAATTCTGCCTCTGGCAGTTGGAGTTTGCATTTGGTCCTAGCCCTCTTAAACCTGGATATGAAATCAGCTACTTTCTCATCTGGCTTTTGCCTTAGCCTAGCCAAATCTGCCATAGAGACTTCAGGTTCTGCATGGAAGAATTGTGCATGAAACACTTCTTCCTTTTGAAACCAATTAGCTATTAATCCTGGTGGTAAATTAGTATACCAAGCAAAAGCTAGTCCAGACAAAGAATTTGGAAACAGTTTCAACTTCATGAAGCCATTTTGAGCCAAATTCTTACATTATGCAGAAAATCTTGCAATGTGTTCTACCGAAGATTGTCTCCCATCCCCATGAAACAAAGTAAAATCTGGAATTTTAAATTCTCTAAGAATCTGGAATGTCGTATCTATCCATTCAGGATATGGCTTTCTATAGATTTGTGGTTGTACCCTCCAAGTTCGAGGTCCACAGACTTCTTGAATGAGACTCATCACTTGGTCTGTTAATATTGGGTTCTCTCCAAGAAGATTTTGTCCTTGGTTTATCACATGTGGTTCTACAAAATCTTCCGCATAGAGTTCACTATGAACATTAAAATCTACTTGGTTTTCTCTTGGATGACTCACATATGTAGGTTGTTGCATCCCACTAGTTGGAATATTAGCCTGTACAGGCCATGGAGTTTCTTTCCTAAGATTTTCTCCATAAATTGGGAGATGATTTTTAATAGTAGGCATCCTTTGAGGAGGATTCTGAGGGTTGTTACCTCTCTTGTTTGGTTTATACCTTTGATCTAACTCAGTGACATCCTCCCATCTTCTAAGTGTTGGTTCGAAAAGAGGATTCACACTTTGTGTTTCCCTGATGTTCCTCTGGATCCTAGGATTAAAATTTAAAGGTTCCTTTGGGACATCATTAATAGGTTTAACTGGCCTAATTGGCTCATACCAAGACTAGGGTATTTCCTCTTGGTACATTTTCTCTTTGTTTGGCCTAGATTTCATTTTACCTTGTCCCATATCCTCTCTAAGCCTTCCTTCGAAAGGACTTTGGTGAGTGCTTGAGTTAGCATGGTCATTTAGTCCAATATTTCCTGGACTATTCGTTGCTAAATCTGGATTAGGCAACCTATTTTTTTATGCTTTTGATCATGGCTCTCTGAGTTTGAGCCATTTCTCTAAAAGCAATCATCATTTCTCTAAACATCTCCTCCTTATCTTGATCTTTACCACTAGCATGTCCCTCTTGGAAATTAAGAGGTGGTTCATAAGGAGGCTCTTCCTTTTCCAAAGCTATTTGAGGAAATTCGAGGCCAATAGGTAGGCCCGGTTCCACAACTTGCTCTGGTACAGTTTCTTCTTCTAGCTTTGGACCACAAATCTATTTGTTTCCCAAGCCTTGGCATTTTCACACCTTTGAGTCCCACCGAGCGTGCCAAAAATTGTTTGGGCTAAATTAGCTCAACCTATGGCAAAATGACTGTGTGCGGGCGTGCCAGAAAAGAATAGAATTTATTCTCTTCAGATTATCTCAAAATAGCTAATTTAATTAGGCAATTGTGTTATCCATTCGATTACCTCAATTAAGAGGATTTTTCTAAAGGTATCAATCAATAAAAGATTGATGCTCTTCAATCAGAAAAGATAATTGAACATAAACAAGCTTGAATTTAATCAAAAGCCAGTTTATATACAATTACTCTTAAGATTTTGATAAGAATAATACAAGAATATAGGCACACTTGAATTGAATAAAAACAGACCTATGATCGATTACTCTTTGGTAAGAAAAAGACAGAAAGAAATAAGATAACTTGAATTTTATCACAAGTAATCTTACATGCAAATAAGTTTTCAAACTTACAAATACTAAACTAATTAATCTAAGTCCTAAACTACGATAGATCTCTGAGCAATCATTTTTGTATGAATTGTCAGATGATGAATTTTGTCGGGGGTTTCTTCTTCCATTGCTTCTTCATTTATAGACACTGGGTCTGTCTTCAATTTGTATTCTCCACGTTTTCTTTTAGCGCCCAAGTTTTCATTCAAATTTGATTTTAAATGCTCTCCCTTCCCTCTAAAAATGGTTGCAAAGGTCTTCTAATGGTTGCTTGACTTAGTCTTCTCAGAAACTCTTCTCTTTCCACGTTCGTGGATGCTGATAGTGGCTAAATTCTGGGTAGTGGGTTCTTGTTTTTGTGCAACATGGATTAATGCTTTGAAATAATTTACCCAGATGATTCATTGTAAATATAATCGATTTCCCTTATGAAACAGGTCTCTAATGACACCATTAGATGATTCTAAGGGTTAATTAACGGTTATGCTTAATTTCTCATTTTCATATCTATTATTTGTTGACCAAACAATATCGTATAGTACTAAAGTAACGTTATCATTAAACCCTTGATCTTCTATGTCTCGGGCTTAATTATTACGTGTTTTGATTGGACCTTACATTGTTTGATGGCACGTGTAGTTCTTTCATTGGGTGGCATATTTTAGGATGTAAACAGGTCCACCTCAGGTCCCACACAGATGATTCGAACTGCCCTTGATTTTTAAAATATTTTTTATGGAGTCTTGTAAAAAATTAGGTCAACCCGATATCGGTAAGGATTTTTTCTGAATTTGTAAAGGCGAAAACTGAGTAGTTAAGTAGTTTTACCTCCACAAATTCAGAAAAAATTCTTACCGATATCAAGTTGAGCAGATTTCTTATAGGGCTCCATAAAAAAATGTTTTAAAAATAATGGGCGGTTCAAATCATCTTTGTGAGACCTGAGGTGGGCTCCACAAAATCCATATATACATGGTATGTACAATCTCATATGTATCCATAGCTTTATTGAAATAAAATAACCAGATCATATTCCCAAAAGAAAAAGTTTTCTTCCCCTTTTATTTCAACTAGGGAAGAAAGCTCTAGCATTAGGAAACTTAACTTTGCATAACATTCAATGTAGACCACCTAATCATGGTGATGCTTTTGGTGGCAAGATGTAGACTCTGAGTCATCTTAATGAATATTTTCCTTCGAATTACGATAGGAGTATAACCAAACCTTTGTCATCTTATCCTTTGGTAGAACTTTTTGCTATCGTTCTCAATTTTTATTCTGCACTTCGAATTACAAAATTTGGTTATGATTAAGAGGTTGTGTTTACACCCATTCTTGGTCAAATTCTAAAGGGATAATGCTGGGCCAGTCCTATTTTTTCAATTTATGGCCAAGGAGATCCTACCACTATAATTTCATGTTCTCATTAGGTCTTCTTAGAAAAAACTCATGCGCGTGAGCAGTTAGTACTAGCCCAACCTTCCACTTTTTTGTCTTTTATGTTGCTTTATGGCACTGTCTCTCTCACACACACACTCTCTCTCTCCTTGTAACTCTTTCCGCCTCTCTCTCTCTGTAGAGACCCGTCATTTAAATTATTTAACTTCTAACTTTTATATATGATTGAGCCTTTTAATGTGGATAATGTATTTGGGTCAATATGAAATTGCTTATTCGTAATGGAGTTAATGTAGTGTTTTAGTGGTTGAGCGGTGTGAAGTGTGATTTAACCTATTTGTGTATCAAAAATCTACAGCAGGAGAGTATTTTTCCCCATTTTTACTTTTCTTTTCTAGTACTCTCTCTCTCTCTCTCTCTTGGGTCTCTCATGTCTCTCTCACTCCCACACACTTGAATCTTCTTCAACATCTCAAATCCATGAAAGCCCAACACAAATTGTAAAGACCCGGTATTTTTTTTATAAATAATAATAATTATCAAAACAAAAATATTATTTTTGTTCAAAAAAATTATTTATACCGTCACACAAATTTTATTTCCGTAATCGATTGTGTGCGCACGTATCCGGTGAGTGATTTTTCTAGTGTGTGCGTGTGTTACCCGAAACCAAACCCAACCTTTCCCTATTTCTTATTTTTTCGGCAGAGGAGGAAACAAAATCCCCCATTTCACTCCTTAATTCCCTCCCAACTCAACACCTCATATATACCCATGAGTTAGTATCCTCCCTCCAAAATCCAACCCATTATATTACTCCCCACTCACTTCCTTCCCAGGTAATGTAGGGGGATGAAAACAATTGGTGCTCAGAACAACACTAGATTGTAACAGCTACTCGTACCTCTTCAACGGAACCCTAGTTCGTCGTCGGTACCCTAATCTGCAAAACAGACAAGGGGTGAGCGCACCTTTGTCTCTCGTGGCAAAGGCCCTTCGATGCCTAAGTTAGTATCACGTACTAGCGGAAAAACCCTAATTATCAGTAAATTAATATGAGTGCAACGTATTGCATACCTTTTACCTCTAGGTTAACTTCGTATTTATAGATTCATAGATGCTTGCTGCCCAAGCATCCCTGTTGCCCTAGGATTCCTATCTCGTATAGGAAACCCAGGATATCTTGGATTCTCGTTCCCTTATCAGTTTATTACCTCAGTCCTTTTAGGACTCTTTTCCATAATAGGCCGAACATCCCATTCCCATTGGATATCTTTCCTGGGTTCCTATATTCTCGGGATTCCATTCCTTTACGGAACACCACTGTCCTGGAATCTCCTAGAGTATTCCCTCTGCTCCAACACTTGATTAGAGTTCTTTCCTTGTTCGGCTATCTCATCGCCGAACAGACTGCCTGGATCAGTCACTTCATATGTAACTGGTCCTTTATCAACTTCTTGGACCAATATCTTCTAAGGAGCTCTCCTTCTGTTCGGCCCTCTCGTTGCCGAACAGTCTACTTTGGACCAATGACTTCTCATGTCACTGCACCTATATCAATCTTTTGGTCCAACAACTTCTCATGTTGCTGGTCATCATTACCGACCACTGTATTGCACGGTGACTTATCTTGTCTTAATCAAACCATGGTCCCACATACCACATGTTTGGGTATTATTTTTGCCTGTCCGGGAATACCTTCCTATAATTGCTCCCCAGCTTTGCCTTTTGCCACTGTTCGGGGTAATTGGTAAAGCTATTGATATTTTTTGGTGGCTTGGTCATTACTTTTCTCGAGGTAATGACCTCATGTGGTGTGTTTCGTACACTTTGCATTAAATTTCGTCTGACGTTCTGTTTAAACAGCGTCAGAATGGCATCCGTTCAATCCTTGTTTCACGTTATATTTTAAGTAACGGTGTGAGAGGAGACGTTTCGTCTTCGTCTCTCACCTTTAAACCCCAAAAAGGGATCTTTTTTGGGTATTTCACCCAAAACTTGAATCTCTTCTTTCTCTCTCTGAAACCAAGCGAGAGTTCTCTTCTCTTTTAGCCATTACCGCCGTTTGAAGCTTTCGTTTGCACCTCCAACCACCGCTGCAACAAGCATCATAAGATCTTTATTCCCTTCTCGCGTTTCATTCTTAGGGTTTCATTTATACCATTTCTAGATTTTCTTTGCTCTGTTGATAGCTTCTTGAGTTTATCCATGGTGGATGAGGATAATAATGGCCCCAAGCTTGGTAAATTTAGGAAGCTTTGCGATACCCCCGCAGCCATGGCGGCCTTTAGAATAGAGTATAGTATTCCTAAAAATGTAGGGTTAGAACTTACCCCAATAGGAGTAGATAGGGACACTGGTTCATGGGATAGGATGTGCATCCCTATCGTAGCTATTGTTGAGGGTGGGGTTTGCTTTCCCCTCGATCCATTACTTCGCCATGTGTTAAACTGGTACCGCCTTTCGTCCATGCAAGTTTCCACTAACTTCTTCAGATTAGTGATGGGGATCGTGTCACTAAATAGGAGCTTAGGGACCCATCTAGGAATTTGGGACATCCAATGGTGGTATAGCATTGTGCTAAACCCTAAATACAATGCCTACTACTTCAAAGTAAGGAAAGCAAAAAAGTGTCTCGTGCTTAACTTGCCATTTTCTGCTCGTGATCACGAAATGGACTTCCTCTATGTCATTGGAGCCTTCGAGCTAATGGGGGAAGACAGCCAAGTAGTGGGCTTCCATTGCCCCCATGTATGGGGCTACCCGCGTATGCTCCTAATTCGCTTCGTAATTCTCGTTTACTGCTTTCTCATAGCTTCTTTTTGTTTCTAATTCATGTTTGCATTTTAATTCTACAGCGGATAATGCTAACAAACGTCCAAGATGTGAACCTAGCTACGTCCGAACAGTAGAAATCAATAGGATTCTAAAGTACACAGGAGAACCTGGAACATTGACAGCTGGTCGTGGTCGTGACACGAATGTTCTTTTGGGCTACGATCCCGCCTACAAAGGCTTCATTGACAGAAGGCTTGCCAATCCAAGTACCAGCGCTGCCTCAACTTCGACTGCTCCCCAGCCAAGGAACTCAAGATCCAATGCTGGAGTGAATTGTCGGACAGCCAGGTGAAATCCAATTTCTGAAGGTGTCACCCTGCCGCACGTGGCGCTTAGAAGATCCTCTCGTAGATAGGCCGTTCCTCAACGATAGCCCGAACAGTCAACTCCCAATCGTGATACCAGCCAATCGTCGTCATCTGGGTACTCACCTTCTCCACCCCCCTCAGGTAATATGTCTCACCAACCGGTTCACTTCTTATAATTTCTGTTTGAGGTCACGGCTCTGGCCGGGTATCATCAACCGTTTATGCTCCCTCTGCACTTCATCATAACAGAGGGGGCTCTGTCCGTTCGTCTTCGTCTCCTTAGGGAGCAGACACTGTTCTCGATGTCAATGATGCCCATCGAGACAAGCGTCCTAGAGCCGAAGACCAAAAGGTACTACTACACAGGCTGATACAGAAACTCGTCACCCATAATCTCCAAGCACTCAAGTCTTTCCCCAAATGTGGGCTCCCCCTCTCATTAGGGGAGACCGTCCCGTTCATGTTGGGGACAGTGCTAGTTCCTCAGAAATAGCTTTCGCACTTGCACATGGGCTGCTGCTTCCAGTGGACATGCAAAAAGAATCCGGATCCCTGCCTGATCGGCTTGTAGCCACTGGTCTTATTAGCGGTATTAAGGTAAAGAAAATCGTGTCTTTGATAAAGTTACAATATTTTTCGTACTATATTTCATCATCAATCTTTGTTATTTCATACTTGGTACCCTCTCAGTTCATTCAAAAGATGGTGGTGCTGGGCCAGAAATTCCAAGAGATCGAGCCAGAACGCAACAGGCTTCTGAGAGATAACACCAGGCTATTGTAAACAATGAGAAAAAGACAAAGCAAAAATAGAGCTTGATGGGATAAAGAAGACAGCTTTCGAAGAAGGGTATCAAAAGGTTTTTGATACGGCGGCAGCTAGCTACGTGGACCAGATGCCTGCCATCCAAGATCAAATCTGGGGTGCGTGCTGGGAGGCATGCCTGACAAAGGTGGGGGTTGCTGAAGATTCTCCCCTCTGGGAGGACAATGATCTGCCAAGCACCCGTTCTCACAGTGTTCATGAACCAGTGGAGCATCCAGAGGATGATATTGAACAACAGATTGAAGAGTTTGCTGATGCTGCAGAAGATACACCAACCGGCACTCATGATGCTCATGCCGGTCAATCACCTGTCCGAGAAATAATTAATGAACCTATCAATCTGGAGGAGAATGCACCTGGAGGTGGTTCCATTACTGAAGTTAGTATAGAGATTCCGGATGAAACTCCTCCAGAGGTCTAGAATCTGGATTGATAAGTAAGTATTCTTCTAAACACATTTTTAGAACGATTTGCAGATCCTGCGCGTGTGATCGTTGTCCTTAGCCCTGCGTGGCAGCAGTAGAAACTTTTGGTAATATTTTGATAACACAGGTATTCGGCCCCTTGTGCCATGACAGTATGTGTTGCTCGGCCCCTCATGGCCATAAACTCTTGTTTTTGAAATGTTGCCTGGTACTTCATACCATCTATATCGATATTTTTTATACTTCAAATGCAATTGTCTGTATGCATGAGTGTTATCTAAGTTCTCATACTTAGTCTTAGTTTCTAGACATATCTCATTATGTTTGTGCCCAAGTGTTTTCATACTTAGTCAGTTACTCCTGAACATATGCTCGTTATGTTTTGTAGCCAAGTATTTCATACCTGGAGAAGAAGCATTTATTTCATACTTGCTTGTAAGTGTCTCGTACTTAAACAGCAAGTTAAGTGTTTGTCGTACTTAGCAATCTTGTGCATATGTGCGTATGCAAATCTAAGTTTCTCGTACTTAGACTAATTTAAAGTTTCTCATACTTTAGACAGAAGCCTAAGCGAAATTTATGCTTGTGTGAAATCTAAGTTTCTCATACTTAGCCACATGATACGTGTATTCGTATGTACATAAGTAATCATGCCTATTTTCCACTCCCCAATACGAAAAAAGGGAAACAAGCCTGAAGTTCGTATTTACAGAAAAAAGAACTAGAAATAGGTAGAACGGGAAACAAATTTTTGGAAAATTGATATATTGCAAAGAGATGATTTTACTCATAATCCTTCAAACTCAAGGGGGCGTTATTCGTACCCCTTGCAACTAACAAGTAATAAAACACAAAGGAGTTTTATTCATAACTCCCACACAATCACGTAGTGCGTCCTAAAAAAGAAATAAGACTAAATTCTTTTAAACAAAGAATTTTCTTAGTTTGTGAACATTCCAAGGCCTTGGCACTGGGTTTTCGTCCAGATCTGCCAATCTATAAGCCCCTATGCCTACAATCTAAGTTACCCGATATGGGCCTTCCCAATTGACCCCCAACTTGCCCTCGTTGGCCACCTTGGTATTGCTGAGCACCTTACGAAGCACAAGTTTCCCAAAACCAAATTCTCGTGGGTGGACATTTTTGTTGTAGATTTTCATCAGCTGCTCTTGGTACGAGGCTAAATGAACCAGAGCTCTCTCCCTCCGTTCCTCGGCCAGAGCCAACTCTATCTCCAGGACTCTGTCATTGCCTCCACTTTCAACCAAAATGGTCCTATTGGTTGGCAGACTGACTTTCCAATGGTATAACTGCCTCTGTACCATATGCCAATGAATAGGGGGTCTCTCCCGTAGACCTCCTAGGAGTTGTTCGGTGAGCCCACAAGACCAGGGGCAACTCATCGGGCTACTTTCCCTTTGCTTTATCCAACCTTTTCTTGATCCCATCAAGAATGGTTTTATTGGATGCTTCTGCTTGCCCATTACTCTGAGGGTAAGCTGGAGTCGAATAATAATTTCTTATGCTGTACTGGGCATAGAAAGCCTTAAACTTATTTTGAAATTTGGACCCGTTATTTGTAATCAATGAATAAGGGACCCCAAACCGAGTAATAATGCTCTTCCACACAAACCTTTCTATCATACGTTCGGTGATTTTGGGTAATGGTTTTGCCTCAATCCATTTGGTGAAATAGTCCGTTGCTACCAACAGAAATTTCCTGTTGCCAATTGCCTTGTGGATGGACCTACGATGTCCATTCCCCATTGAGTAAACAACCAAGGACTCGTCAATGGCACTAAATCTTCTGCTGGTGTTCGAATAATTGGTGAGAATTTCTGACACTTCTCACAAATTTTCACATACACCTTTGCATCTTCCTGCATGTGTGGCCACCAATAACCTTGGGTAATTGCTCGGTGGGCAATAGACCTGCCCCCAACATGGCTTCCACATGTCCCTTTGTGGATTTCGTGGAGGAATTTCTGCACCATCTCGGGGTGCACACAAAGTAAATATGGACCGGTGAAGGATTTTCTGTAAAGCTTTCCTTCTAGTGACAGCCAAAACCGTGCAGACTTGGTTTTTATTTTGTGAGCCTCCTTTTTATAAAGGGGAGTGTTTCATCTCATAAAAACTCCACAATCGGATCCATCCAACTTGGTCCTTGGCTCACGTCCAAGACCAACTCCACACTTCTTCCAATGCTAAGCTCAATAAGATAGTCTACGGCCACCTTTCTCTTAAGCTCTGTTGGTACAGCTGCAACCAACTAGGCTAGTGAATTTGCATGGGCATTCTGTCCAGAGCTTATCTGCTTGATGTATACCTTTTCGAAAGTATCAAGCAGATCCTTGGCTGCTTCCACGTATGTTGCCATCTTCTCACTTCGGGCTTCGTATTCCCCGGATAGTTGATTCACCACAAGTTGCGAATCACAATATACCCTAATTCTTGCCACATTCAAGGTTTTTGCACTCCTTAACCCAGCTAAGAGTGCCTCGTACTCTACTACGTTATTTGATGCACTGAAACCAAGCTGAACAGATAGCTCCAACATTACTCCTTCAGGAGGAAAAAGCACAACCCCGATTCCTAAACCAGTATTACATGCTGATCCGTCAACAAATAATTTCCATTCCAGGGGATCCTGTTCGGCTAGGGCCTTCTCCTTTTTGGATGGTGGTCCAGTCATCTGCTCTTTCTTGTAGGAGGTAAGGGTGCTATCGCCGGTGAGAACTCAGCCACAAAATTAGCCAAAACTTGGCCTTTGATTGTCGTGCGCGGTTGATAGTCAATGTCATATTGGCATAACTCAACGGACCAAGTAGAGATTCTTCCTGAAAAGTCTGCCTTTCATAGTAGTGATTTCAATGGGAACTCTATGTAAACCACAACCCTATGGCTCTGGAAATAATGGGGCAATTTTCTTGTTGCTGTCCTTAACGCCAGGACCAATTTCTCGTGGGGCAGATATCTCGTTTCTGCGTCCAGCAATATTTTACTCACATAATATACTGGGATTTGTTCGGATCCCTTGTCCCTTAACAAAACTGCACTAACAGCATGTTCAGAAACTGCCAAGTATAAAACTAGAGACTCATCTGGTTCTAGGGTTGACAGGAGGGGGGCGGAAGCCAAATATTTCTTTAAGTCCTGAAAAGCTTTTCACAATCTGCTCCCCATTCAAATCCTTCCATTTTCTTTAAATTTGCTATGTGTCCTTGTCTGGTCTTACTTTTTACCGCCATATCGTCTATGTAAACCTCCATAGTCTTGCCAAGGAGCTTTTTGAACATGATGGTTGCCAGCCTTTGATATGTTGTGTAATTACTCGCTCCATCTTTGTACAATATTGTTTGCTTTAAACGCCCAAAGCCCATAGACTTCCCAGTAGGTTACCCATCCCTGGACTACCCCAGGATGAGCATGCTTAACTGTGAAGCTCCTATGCGCTTTGGCCCGCCCTCACGGCTTTAAAAGGCCTTGTACAAGTAGGAGGGATCTTTCCTTATAAACCATGACTTGCCCCCTCCCGTCCGGACGGAGCCTGCTTCCTGCAGTACTGCTAGCCACCTAAAAGCGGGGTGTCACAAACTACCCCCCTTAGGGATGCAACGTCCTCGTTGCACAGGCCCAGCAACCTCCCCTGGGGTCCGTGGTAGCAGAGCGCATCCTACTCACCACTTTGCCCAGGGCGGGGCTCTGATACCATTTGTAATGACTCGCTCCATCTTTGTACAATATTGTCCGCTTTGGACGCCCAAAGCCCATAGACTTCCTAGTAGGTTACCCATCCCTGGACTACCCCAAGATGAGCACGCTTAACTGTGAAGCTCTTATGCGCTTTGGCCCGCCCTCACGGCTTTAAAAGGCCTTGTACAAGTAGGAGGGATCTTTCTTTATAAATCATGACTTGCCCCCTCCCGTCCGGACGGAGCCTGCTTCCTGGAGTACCACCGGCCACCGAAAAGCGGGGTGTCACATGTTGCCCCTGCGTTCCTCAGTCCAAAGGGCATGACACTATAACAGTACAACCCTCGTGTTGTAATGAAAGAAGTCTTCTCCTGATCAGGCCCAAACATAACAATCTGATGATATCCTCGATACGCGTCGAGAAAACTCATCTGCTCATATCCAATAGTTGCATCAACCAACTGGTCCATTCTGGGAAGAGGGAAGCTGTCTTTTGGACATGCCTTATTTAAGTCTGTGAAATCTACACAGACACGCCATTTTCCGTTCTTCTTTTTTACTACTACATTGTTGGATAGCCACTCTGGATAGTAGACCTTTTGTGTTGCTACAGCTTCTAACAAACGATTGACCTTTTCGATAACAGCATCTACATGCTGTACGGCTACCTTTGCTTTTTCTGAATCACAGGCTTATGTTGAGGATCTGCGTTTAAATGGTGGCAGATTACATTTGCATCTACTTCGGGCATCTCCTTTAGTACCCATGCAAACACATCAACATGTTCTTTTAAGAAACCCACCAATTCGGCTTCTTCCTCGGCCAATAGTGATTCCCCATCAGAAAATACCTTTCAGGATCAGTATCGTCGATCTGTATTTTCCTTAGGCCTTCAACCACTTTTTCTACTGGACTTCTCCCAACATCCTCAATAGTGGGTTAATCTGGTACTTCTGCTGTATGAACTTGGTGGGCCTTTTGGATTTTCTTGACGATGGAAATCAAGTGCTGTTGAGCCACCTTCTGGTTACCCTTGATCTTTTCAATCCCATTGGATCCAGGAAATTTTACCATCTTGTGATAAGTCGAGGAAACTGCTATCATCTTATGTAACCAGGTCCTCCCTATAATTGTGTTATAGGAGGAAGGAACATCTACAACCAGAAAGTCAGTCCTTGGTACTACGAACCTCGCCTGAATAGGTAGTGTCACTTTTCCAAGGGGCCAAACTGCTCCTGCACCAAACCCAACCAAGGGTGTCATTGATTGTTCTAAATCTGTCTGCGCCAGTCCTAACTTCTTGAAGGCGTCATAATAGAGAACCTCTATACAACTCCCTAAATCCACAAGGATCCTCTCAATGTCATACTCCCCAATTCATAGGGTTATGACCAGAGCATCGTTATGGGGCACTTGAACTTCTCCCAGATCCTCATCCGTAAAAACTATGCCTTCATTGTATGTGTCATTTTCTCGCCCTCTCTTTTTTCCCAACCGTATAACATGCTGGTCATGTTTGACTTGTCTTTAGAGCAGTCTAACCTCATTCCTCGTATAAGGCATGGCCAATCCATGTATCATATGGATTACCCCTTTAGGATTCTGCTTGTAATCCATCTCCATGGCTTGCCCATTATCTTTGGGGTCCTCCTGAATGAATTCCTTGAGATTGCCTCGAGAGACCAGATCATCAAGGTGCCTTTTAAACATCTCATAGTCTTCAGTCATATGGCCCCAATTCGTGTGGTAGCTGCAGTGCTGATTCATAGCGCGTTTTGTATTTTTATCTCCACCTAGACTTGGGGGCCATTTGAAGTAAGGCTGATTCTTTATTCGATAAAGAATCCTATAAATGGGCTCTTTCCAAACCGTAGTAATAGAAAAGAAAGATTTGGGATCAGGAGCTTGTTTAAACTTGTATGGCTCTTTTTTAGCCTGCCCATAATCTTTCCTCTCTCGGTAAGTTTTGGGCTCTGGCTTATCTGCTTTCTTCGCAGGCCCCTTAACTTGCTCGGCAACCACCTTGCCGTCTTCCCGGAGTATGTCATCCTCGTTCCTGGTGTGCTGCTCTATCCGTTCCATTAACTTTGCTAGTGTTCCTACTGGACTCATGTTCAAAGATTTACGCAGCTCCCCCCGAACAAGCAACCCGATCTTGAATGTGGCTATTGTGTACTCCTCACTGCAACCTTCAATCTCGTTGAAAGTCTCCCAATACTTCTTCGCATAGTTCCTGATCGGCTCATCCTCTCCTTGCTTCATAAAGGAAAGGCTCTCAAAAGTTTTTGGAGCTCTTCTGCTCGTCAAGAACCGAACAGTGAATCCTTCGGCCAACTGCACCCATGTTCGGATGGAGCGCAGACCCAATTTATGGAACCAGGACAAAGCTACCTTCCCCAAACTCGATGGGAACATCTTGCACATAATTGCATCATCCCTTTCATGCATAAACATCGCCTGCTGGTAGTGTTGTATATGTGCCATGGAATTAGCATCTATCTCGTAGAGGATGAACATTCCGTGTTTCACTCTGCTCGACAAACTAGCCTCCTGTAACTTTCTTGCAAAGGGGGAGGATGCAATATTCCTGAGTGCCTTCCGTGCTGCTTTCATGCAGTCATGGTTTCATCTTCTTGTCCCTTTGTCTTGTCGGGTCTAGTCTTTTCCCAATCGGAATGTGGTCTCTCATACCTATCCCTATGATGTTTTTTGGTCCCTTCCTCCTCAGGGGTAGAACTTTGGCCCCTGCTCCTCCTTCTTCTTGAAGAAGCCCTTCGCCGTTTCGGTGTTCAGTTCTTACTCCTGCTCCTCCCTTCTCGTGGAGAAGCTCTATGTCACCTCGGGGTGGGACTTCTGCTCCTGCTCCTTCTTCCTCGTGAATGAGCTTTTCTATATTTCACCCTATCATACCTGTCTCCCTTGAAATTTCTCCGTGAAAGTCCAGAGTCCTCCGGATGTTCTCGGATACTCTCTAACTCCCGGATCTCTTGCTCTCGTTTTTTGATCAAATGGTCATACTCCTCGATTTCTTGCCTCTTTTTATCGAGGACATCTTCGCTGTAGTGCACACTTTTTTAGTGTGCAATCGACTCTACCCTTCGGTGGGATTTACTCCTTCTTATGGACCTTGAGGCTGTCCTTCCCTCCCTGCTCCTGGAGTTGTTGTGATCTGTAAAATGGTGGCCCCTACTCGTGGTCCTCCTTTGTCCGCCTTCAGCCTTTCTCGGAGCCCCTGGTGGAGATTTGTTTACTCCTCCATCTAGCAAATTCTTTGGATCGAGCGGTGTTGTTGGATTTTCTTCCACCATGGTCGTATTTTAAAGAGAACTCTATCGCTTCCCATAGACGGCACCAATTGTAGGGGGATGAAAACAATTGGTGCTCAGAACAGCACTAGATTGTAACAGCTACTCCTACCTCTTCACCGGAACCCTAGTTCGTCGTGGGTACCCTAATCTGCAAAACAGACAAGGGATGAGTGCACCTTTGCCTCTCGTGGCAAAGGCTCTTCGATGCCTAAGTTAGTATCACGTACTAGCAGAAAAACCTTAATTATCAGTAGGAAATTAATATGAGTGCAACGTATTGCGTACCTTTTACCTTTAGGTTAACTTCGTATTTATAGATTCATAGATGCTTGCTGCCTAAGCATCCCTGTTGCTCTAAGATTCCTATCTTGTATAAGAAACCCATGATATCTTGGATTCTCGTTCCCTTATCAGTTTATTACCTCAGTCCTTTTAGGACTCTTTTCCATAATAGGCCGAACATCCCATTCCCGTTGGGTATCTTTCCTGGATTCTTATATTCTCGGGATCCCATTCTTTTACGGAACACCACTGTCCTGGAATCTCCTAGAGTATTCCCTCTACTCCAACACTTGATTAGAGTTCTTTCCTTGTTCGGCTATCTCATCACCGAATAGACTGCCTAGACCAGTCACTTCATATGTAACTGGTCCTTTATCAACTACTTGGACCAATATCTTCTAAGGAGCTCTCCTTCTGTTCGGCCCTCTCTTTGCCGAACAGACTACTTTGGACCAGTGACTTCTCATGCCATTGCACCTATATCAATCTCTTGGTCCAACAACTTCTAATGTCGCCAGTCATCATTGCCGACCACTGTATTGCACGGCGACTTATCCTATCTTAATCAATCCATGGTCCCACATACCACGTGTTCGGGTATTATTTCTGCCTGTCTGGGAATACCTCCCTACAGGTAAGCTTCCTTCTTTCTATTCTTTCTTATTTCTTTTTCTTTTTGGCAGACACACACACACGTACACGGTAGGGGAGAGAGAGAGAGAGAGAGAGAGAGAGAGAGAGAGAGAGAGAGAGAGAAGGAATTGGAGCCGAACCACTCATTGGATCTCACCATCACTGCCGATTTCCACCGTCATTGCCGATCATCATCACCATCGGTCCAAACCACCACTGATCAGCCGAACCCGCCATCACAATTGGACCTCACCTCTGCCAAGCACACCCACCACCGGAACACTCCACTACTTTGCTCACCATCATCACAGTCGAGCTCCACGTTGCTCCGACCCGCCACCGAAATCTCTCCGAACCCTATTTCTTCGGACGAGTTCGGAACTCACCTCCCTACGTATATTTATATATTGATTTTAGTGTTCAGTGTGATTGTATTCGGACCCAACGTTGCCGGTCGAGTCCGGGCCGAAACCCATTGTTTTTTCCCAAAAATGGTCGCCACTGGATTTGAAAATTTCTTAGAATATTCGCAGTTTAGTCCCTTAAGTTAGATTAGCTTATAAATCTAACCCTTGAGTATTAAAGGCTAAGATTATAAGTCTTGAGGTGATTAAGAGTAAAAGTAGACTTTAGTTTAGAAAAAGAAAAGAGAAAATAAAAGGAATAACTGAATTTGTTTTAATCGCATGATTAGTGTTATCACACAGTTAAATATTTTTAGCATGTTGGTATGTTTAGTTGGATTATTGAATCGAATGATTAATTTTATCGTATGATAAATTATTTGCGTGTTTAGTTTTAACGCATGATTTGTTATTATCGTTAATTTAATTGCTGTTAGCCCGTTAGCATGTTTCGAAAAATGTTGAACCGTGTGAAATGTTGTTGTACTGGTAGATTGGACAAATAGGTTCCCGGGATTGGTTGCGATGTGCGGATTTAACATATTAGACATGAAAATAGGATTTTGAAAAAATATAATGGGTGAGATGATGGTGAGACGAAATGTGACGCCCTATAATCTAGTTGAGTCCGGGCTTTAGTGGGGAGTCTCGGTAGACATCTGGATGGGTGCTCACGATATATAATTGATTTGGATTTGATTATTGAGATTGCGGAACCTTGAGTATGGCATGGCTATGATTCACTTTTGAGAAACGAAATTGAAGCGCAAGAGGTGTTATAAAGCAAGGGGTGGAATTTACCATGTTTGTTCTCCTTGTGTTAGAGCAAAGGGTGGAAGTTACCGCGATGAATTCTACTAAGTAGATAACATAGGGTCTTTCATCTAGGCACAAGGAGGGAGTTGAATCATGTCATGGCCATTGCTTAGTGGTCAAGGGTAGGAGCGGATCTGTGGATAAGATCTGAGATTTCATGTAGGTTGAAGAATAGAAATAAAAATAATTAGTTGTCCTCTTCTTATGTTATTTCATGGCATTTCAAATTATATATCTTGCTGCTTGTAAGTTATGGGTTCGGGGTGGGTTTTGGCTACTGAGCATCATCGCTCACGGTACTATGTTGCCCTAGTAACTCGAAAGCCAGGTATTGAAGACGGAACAGAAGGGTCGTAGGCAATGAATGATTTGACGATGACTAATGAAGAGATTGTTGACTCTGAATTCCGCCCTTTAGCTGCTCAGACTAATTTAAATCGTCGTTATTTTGAGAGCTTCCTGGTTTATTGGGAATTTTAATATTTTGGCAAATTAAAAAACTTAAATTACATTCGATATGGTTGTAATATGGTGACACGGGCTTTTGGGACAATGACGTAGTAAATATGGATTTCTCTTGGGAAAATTGTCTTTGGAAATTTTAAAGCCTGGAAAAAGAAATATATTTTGGAGATCTTTTTTCAATGTTTTAATAATATCTCTGAAATTTGGGGCGTTACAAATGTATCAGAGTTTTGGGTTCAAACCCTCGGCCTTGGGTAGATCACTTACCAAGAGTGTTATCCTGGTGTTTCTCACAAAAATGTGTAAAAACCGAATTGGCTTGTGTTGCGGGCGTGCGAGGATAGAATCGCTGTCCGAGTTGTTTTTAAGGCCTTCGTGCCTCAAAATTTGACTTCTTTCAAGTGACTATGCTTGGCCCAAAGGGTAAGGCCTCGTGATGGTTCGCTGTTCGCCTTTGCTAGATAAGGACTTAAATATTTCCTAACCGTTGTTAGAAAATGGATAAAAGAAAAGGAAAGGACTAAAAGGTAATGAAGGAACAAAAACAAACTTTATTAATTGGTTTAACAAAGTTTGGGTACAAGGAAATGAAAGGAAATAAAATCTAGTCCGTGCAAGATTGAACGGGAAAATAAAGACAATTGAAAGATAAATTGGGTAAGCCGTGGGCTTGATGGTCGTGGACCTTTGCCAAGGCCTCCAAAACTGTGATTTATAGGAGCTACAGGCCTTGAACTACTCCAATGCATGGCTGCCATGTGGCCTTTAGAGGCTTGGGCTTGAGCAGCTTCGAAATGCTCCAATGAGGGGCTGCTCCCTGAATAAAACGTGCATTTTACTCCAAGAAAACGGCAAAGGCCTGAGAAATCCTTCTTCCTTATATAAAAACTTTATAAAAGGGCAGAAAGAATTTCAGTCCCTGCAGCATCCAGGCCATTTGAGCTGCTTCAACACTCAAGCTACTGCTTGAATGGACTCCTTCCGGGCCCACCAAAGTTGAAGACCAATACTTCTCCAGGCCTTCCTACCATTTTATTGGACCTTGCACCTCTTGTGGGCCCTCAAATCCTCTGGGCTTGACTCCTTATGGAAGAAGGATCAAGAAACAAAAGATAAAGCAGACCTGGGTGAGTTGCTTGTGAGCAACTTGCTTAGGTCTTCATGAGTCATTTACCAGCAGCTCCAAGGGCTGCATGTACGCCACCTGTCCTTGGCCTTGCTTCATGCTGAAGGATGGGGTCCACTCAGACCTTGAGCTATTTGTAAACAGCTTACCCAGGTCTGCCCAGCAAGAACATTCTAGGCCTTTGAGCTGCTTGTGAGCAGCTTGTCCAGGGAGAAGCTTCTAGGCCTTTGACAAGCAGCTTGCTTCTCAAGCATGACTAAGCAGCTTATGGCCTTTTTGACTTCTTCATTTTCAGGCCTGAATAGATCCGAAAAAACTCGGCCAAGGCCTGAAAAATGAATCTTTGGCCTAATTGGGCTAAATAGGCTTGACAAACTAGTCTGAGTTTTGATTAGTTGGGCCAAGGCCTAAAACTAATCTGGGCTTTAACTCAATTGGGCCTAACAAGCCTAAGAATAGGCCCACTATATATTCGGCCAAAGGCCTAAATCAACCGAGGCCTAATTCAACCGAGGCCTAAAATGTTAATCTGGGCCATTAATCCATTAAGAAATTCCTTTTTAGAATTTGGCCAAAAATGGGTGTAAACACCTGGGTAGTTAACTGCTCAATCTATCTATTATCTTAGATACTATATGATATTCTATTGTAAGAGTAGCTTATAAATATGTAAGTAGCTGTCGCCCAAATCAATTCCATCAAAGTACTGAAGGTAGCAATTCCAAGAATGAGATAGAAGAACTCACCTCCATTGTATATATAGAGCCAATCAATGAAGTCAAAAAGTGGTAGTTCAAAGACGAAGAGATTGACCTTGATAAGCGTGGGAGAAGAGACTGAGGCTGACGAAGAGGCTACCTAAGAGATTGAGTACCTACGGAAAGAGGACCCCGTCTAGGCTACGATCAGAGACAGGTTGGAAAGGGTAGGGCAATTGTGAAAACATTCCGTGAGAAAACTTAAGTCTTGCATGTATGACTAGTAGCTAGGGATAACTGTAGTAAGCACGCTTGTCTGGCCTATGTGGCACTTTTTGCATAGATACTCTCAATTGTCTTTTTATAAAAATTTACATGTTGTATACAAATATTTAAAATCTGTGTTACTCTTGCAACTTCAAAATCTTTGCCACGTTTCCGTAATTAGAAACCCCTATCCCTAACTTCGTATGAACACTAATGTCAACGTCAATGCCGCCCATGTCATCAATAATTTTTATGTCAATCCCGAGGTCAAACGCCAAATCAAACCCTAATGTGACACTGAGTAGCAATGAGATTGTGCAACTTTCGTGGATGATTCACCGCAACTGTGCAAGCACCCTAACCCCAAGCATTGTACGCCCTCAGCCTTATAAATTGATGGATAGGAGCATGATACGGTTAGAATTTTACGACCACGGGTCACATACCAACGAAGGAGTTTCCCTAACAACGATGGAATCATAGTTTTAGCGAATTCTAGAGCTACTGGGAATAACCAACATCCGATAAGATGGTGATTGCATTACTTGGCATCTTGCTCAATCCAGGGAGAGGTCAACCACTAGGGAGATGTGATCTAAGCAACCAAATCTATAATAATGCTGACGTAGATTCTATTTGAAGCCCAATTACTAAGAAGATAATTTCAGACACCTATGAAGTCAGTAAGGACTTGAGCCTTCCTTAACCTGAAGCAGGGAACCTCGAGCGTAACCTGGAATACGACGCATCTCGTACAACTATCATGACATGCCTCACCCTTTGTCCATACAAGCTAGCCAAGGAACAAGATTATCATAGGATTCAACAGCAACCATAAAAGTTAAGAATCTCAAGCCTATGTTTGACTCACGACATATGGATCATAGGAATGGTAGAGTCTGACTTCAATTTGGGCATGGATCGGCTACCGCCCCTTGCACCGCTATCAGAGAAGCGAAGATTCAATTTCTACGAGGGAGGTTGTCTTTTCTTTTTTTTTTTTAAGGGGGATAGAAGAGCTATTGACGATTGTTCATCTTAATCCTCTTTCTCATTCGATTGATTATATTCTAACCTCCCACTGTTTTTCAACCTCTCATGACTCTTCTTAAAATTACCTTTGTCATTATGACTCTTCATAGTTAGAGCTACAACTTCAACTAAAGCTCAAATCATTGAACTCCTTGGCTATTCTAACCACCTAACTCTCGTGACATTTTCTTTTGTGAGTTGCGTACTCCTAAAGATCATTTTGTTCCAACCTTTCTTAATTTGATTTGATTTGGAGTCAACAGTTTACTCAATTATGAGTCTAACCTTTCTGATCCATTTAATACTGCTTGTTTGAGGAAATCCTTATTTATTTTGTACCAGCGCATTATCAGCTATCCACAATCTTCAATTCTTTTGATATCATAGCAAGACATGTGACCAACCTTCCAAGACTCTAATTCCGTAAATCTGGTTCAATTTTTAATGTTCAATTTTTAGTCCTTGAGTGCACAGATCGTTGTTATGCTTTGCTTTCTTTAAGCTATGTATCATGTCTCGAGCTAATAAAATTCAATAATCATTCTATCAATGACTTGCACTATTTTAAGAAAAAACTCAAAAACAATTTCTTATTTTTTTTTTGTTGTGCCCAATAGTTGTTTTAGATAACTAGAGTTGTAGATGCTTGTTTTGAAACATATTTGGCCAAGGTGGTGCAAAATAAATATCTAGTTCGGTTTCTTCGTTGGACCTTGTAATCCTTTAGAACCTATCGCGTTAGATCTATGTTTCTTAAGAGAACCCGCCTTGTTTATTCCATTGCAATGTTTGGAAGCCCAAATACTTGTTTGTTTCACTTGCATGTTAAATCTTTAATCAGAACTATTACAATGATGAAACTTTTCTTCCAAATCATGGAATTTACTTCGGCTAACTTAATCCTTATTCTCATCGTGTTCCAACTCCAACTCAAAAACTACTCATGCCTCTGACTCTTGGAGGAGGATCTAGTGTACTTCTATTTGGTGCTTTAACCTTTGAACATTTGATTCATGTTTAAAATCTCTTGAATTTTTTTGTAATCTTCTCATATTCTTTTGGAGAAAAGTATCATCCACCTTCTAAGAGACATGGACCAAACTTTCAAGAATTGATCGAGGAAGATACGCTGACGACTCAGCTTATACAAGGGTTATGCCGACAAGAGGACGAGATAACTAAGGAAAAAAAAAGCATTGAAGATCAAATGACGACTCACTCTGAAATGAAAGCTATCTCCACTCTACATTGGGCCATTCAAAATTTTGCATAGAGATGGAGAAACGCCGTGCTGATCTACTCTACTACTACATCCTGCTAAGGTGGACAATGTATTCCATGCCCCGTGCTACAGAAGTAAATGGCACAGTGTAAACACCCCAATCCGGGCCTCTAAGGTTCTTTAAATTCCCCGATGATGAAATAAAGGAAACAATACCTTCAAGAGCTTGAATATGGATTCCCACAACCCAAGAGCCCAGCAGAATCCAAAAACACAGCTAAAGCCCAAAAGCCCAGGATTGAGCCTTTAATACCGCACGGGACACATCTACACCACACAGTGTAATAAGAAATGTTACACCGCACGAGGTCATGAGGTATACCACATGGCATTTTAGGAAAAGTTCTGACTGGCTCAGAAAGCTGTCAGCCACGCCCACTTGAGCCACAGCTCAAAGTTGGCTTGGCAGGGAATACACTTCTAACTGGCCTAGAAGTCACCTCCCCCGTTTGCATTGCTAATCCTTGGCTCTTGCCTATAAATACACCCGTCCTCTTAAGAGAAAGGGACTACGCACTCCATCCCTTGGCCCTCTATACCCATTTTCTATCCCAAAGTCTTGAGAAAGTTATCATTAACATTCTCTAGGCATTTCTCTCTCTCTCTCTACAAACATTCCCTCATTTTCTTTCAAAGTTTAGTGCTCTACTAACTATTGAGCTCCACCACTCTAAAACCCCAAGCTGTTCAACCATCCACACTCATCCACCCATATCCACACTCATCCATAACCCACCTACACTCATTCATCCTCGTTCAAGCTCAAAACCGAAGGTAAAAGCAAGTTTCCGTAGGCCAAGCTTAGCCTTGGCCCTAAGGGGACTTTCTCCAGTCATACTTAACCCTTTTGGTTAACGATTGACTTAAAAACTATTTTCAGAAACTAAAACCAGCTATTGTACTGGACCCACCAAACCGTGTGGTTTAATATTACACCGTATGCTTTAGTGTGGTACTATGCATGGTATATTAGTATAGGTAGTTATTTGTTTTGACTGTCTTGATCATATCCACTCTCTGTTGGGTATGCTAAAATTGCCCAGATGTTGATACAGGTGTATTTTAGAATGAAGCTTATCGAAAAACCATGCTTTTCGCTTGTCAAAATAGTTTTTTTTTACGGTCATCCTTGATGATCAAGCGCATCAAAAAGTGTTTTTGTAAACTACTTTTCAGTAAAGATAACAAGAAAGGTGCCAAGGTCCATGGCTGGTTTCAATCTGAAAATATAAATATGTTCTAAAAAGAATGGAGAGTTACATCGTACGATGTTTTAAGTAACATCGCACGTTGTAGCTAATAAACCGTGCGAGCATTTGAGCAATAACAGTGGACTGACAACAGGGTAGTACACCATGCGGTATACCAGAAGACCGTGCGACGTAATAAGTTACACCGAGCAGTGCTGTTTGTGGTCAAGGCAGTTCGTAAATAATGTGCTACATCATTTCTGTACATCATCCATTTTCATCCACTATATAGTAAGCACCACGTGCACGCCAACGTGATATATTAAATCCCATGTCGCTTTCCCTTATTTGCTTATCAAAAGCTTAATCTTTCAAAAGATATATAAAGTTTTCCCTTTTGAAAATGTTAAGTAGAGACTGGTTCTGATCGGGCGAATGGGGTGCTTTTCAACAAAATCTTCCCCATTCGTAATATGACCCTCGGACCCAAAATCTCAACATTTTTCGCAAGACCAAAAGCCTCCTTTTCGCTCAAATCAAAACCCTCGATTTCTCAGATCATCCATCTCAAAAATCCGGGTGCCGAATCTAGCGCGGAAGCACCGGTCGGGGAACCCATAGTGGTGACTCCGCTGGGGAGGAAATGGTTATTCAAAACTTTGGAATTTACTTTTATTTTTTCAAAGGCATTTTCAAAATTTAAATATCTTTTGGAATGTTAAACTTTTATCTTGTACACTTTGCACTGCACAACCCTGCTAGTGTGTTTTGGCAACCTTGCCCGGCTTGCCGGTGACAAGCTCTCCCAGCATACCTAGCAACCCTAGACCATGATGAGCCATCGTACCGTTCGACCATTGTCTTGCAATACACTTGACGATGGGAGTTACATCTTGACTCTAGTTTGGGGAGCCTTGCTAAACCAAAACTGGCTTTTTGCACCAAAACCAGCTTTTTGCACTTATACATAACCATAGAACCATCCAAATTAGGATAGGGACCCATGGTTAGGACCTATGTGATATACCCTTTTAATGTGCACATTTCTTTTGTACATACATGGCATCCATTCATCATCACATTCGTGCAGGCTAGAGGGTAGGATTTCGCTAAGATACTTCGTTTTTGAAAGGTTGCAAACACCTGATGAAGAGTTGTACACGTTCATGTACGTTGCCTAAACTTCATGAGTCCTTAGGACAATGAGACCTTGGGAAATCAAAATTCACTAAGTCCTTGACTAATGCTTATTCAAAGATTCAATGAAAAATGGGGAATAATTTAGAAGCTATGCAGTGATGCCATGCTCTGTTGCTTACACCATCCCGGTTAATGGCACCACAGTATCACGTCATCTCTTCTAAGTTGTTTCAAGGGTAAAATTGAAGCTTCGAGTAAGGTTTACTTGAATGCTTGATTCATTTTGACATTTCTTGGAATCTATCGTTCTAACAAAGGATACATTCTAAAAAGAAAAACTTTGAGGATTGTTGCAACCTAAAAAAAAAAACTTTTCTCCGGTCGGTCTAGGAGACTGTAAATCCATGGAGTTTGAGATAGCTCCGGTGTTTGCCGTGCCCGAATAGCTCCCTTGGTCTAGGACTAGCCTTAAAAGTGTGCGTATCCGGATTCTGGTAATCATATTGCTCTGTCTCGGATGGTCAAGATAAGGAGATTGCCTTTGGTTCCCCGATCGGCGGAATTTAACCTGCCTTATAGTACCTACCCGGATTATCGAAAATCTTCTGTACAAACGCCTTTAAGTGAGACCTGGGTCACGATAGGTCCTAGGCTTAGCTTCTAGGAGGCATGTAGATGGTCGTGCGATCTTCCATGATTTGTTTTGAGTCGCTCCCTTTTGCTTTATTGCTAGTTCTGAAACATTGGTTGGCTGCAAGAAGAGGCTGTACCCAATTGGTTTCGTCCACTCCGAAGATTGGTTCGCACAAACACCGTGGAAGAAACTCAGTTGTTTGAGATTGAAGTACTGCAGGAAGGGCAACCGTCAATAGAAGTGTTACAAGAACCACCAATACAAGAACCACCACCAACAATATCGCTCGAGGATCCTTTACTAATGGCTGACCAAGGAAATGGGATGGAAGAAATCAGGCAAAACATGACGGCTCTAGACTCCCAGCTCAAGCAGTCCATTGCCAACGTCGATGCTCAACTTAAGACTTCTGTCAATGCAATGCAGAAAGAAATGCCCATGATGATGGAGACCATGCAAGAGATCAGCGACAAGCAACGGACTAGGTCTACCCCACAATCTGAACAGCCTAAAGAAGAAACCGCAGCTGCGGATCCTAACCTGGCTGCTCTCATTGCCAAGATCAGTAAGCTAGAAGAGTCCGTTCAGAAAATCAAAAGGCTTGGTGTCACGCCCTCGTTTTTTAACATAAATAATAATCATTTTCAATAAATAAAATGACAACTAAAGTATGATAATACTCAAATGACATATCTTTCCCCATTCTCAAAGTTAAATTCAAACATTACAGTCCTGGCTTGAGGCCCCAAATTATACAAAGTACCCAAATAATATTACAGTTTACATTAATCATTATTTCAAACATTTCTTCAAAAAAAAAATGCAGAAGATCTCCTCTTTATACCTTCGAAAAACATGATCAACATGCACGCCATGCCAACTTCCTTACTTTGTACCTAAAAATGATAGGTTGAGTTACACTAGCCCAGTAGAGAAATCTATACTCTAGTTATATGAAAATGTGATGATGTATGCACCAAACGCGAATTACACTCAACAAGCGAACATGAGATACACGAGGTGTTACCAAAATGAACTAACAAAATGAGATTTGTGGGAATCCTGATGTCTTAGAAATAACACTAACCATTCGAACGTCAACAAGGAGAAACATTTAAACTTATATCAATTAGACAAACATCAACAATAGTTCAACCATCTAATGACTTTTCGAATGAACACCACAAACCACTTCCTCATTTCATACCATCCACCATAGAACCTTATTTCATAAAACTTTCCTTTTTGAATGAACGCCACAAACCACCTCCTCATTTCATACCATCCACCACAGAGCCTTATTTCATAAAACTTTCCTTTTTGATTTCCAAAACAATTTAGAGAAAACTCATGACCTTCACGGGTCAAGCTCCGTTGATTTGAGCTTGAATGCCAGAGTCCGTTGATTTGAGCGCAAATACCAGATCCGTTGATTCACTCAAGAATACCAGAGGATTTTTGATAAAAATTCTCTTTTCAAAACTCAAATTTCTTTCTTTAATAAAACCTTAATAGAACCAACCTTTCATTCTCTTTTTCGAAAACCACAATCCCGAGCAACAAGCAATCCAAACATCAACATAGACTTCTAAAGTCAATCAAAATTCTCTTCATCATACGAGACCTTCAACTGTGTTACCACCTCTTGCGTCGCATTGAATTCTCTTCACCTGGGTTTTCGCATTACCACACCTTGCGTCGCGGGACCCTATATTCGAATTATCAATTCAAGCACACACACATGAAGCATCGTTCAGTGTACAACCAGGTGACATTTTCCAAATTCACATTGTAATACAAACTCGTAAACAAGTCACATCGTACAATGATAAATACTTTAAGATCATGTTATTCCTCTAAGTCTATCATGATGCCCTTCATCATGTACCGAACCCTCAAATGACTCCACGAGACACCATCCGCTATGTTCTAAACGAGAATCTTATAGAACAAGTGCCAAAGGAATTTAGAAGGATCAACGAGACGAATCATGGCGATACGAGTCACATTACTACCCATCGGATCACCAGACATGCACATCTCCCCATAACACTCACCACATTACCCCTTATAGCCCATGGTACTCCTATCAAACTTACGGTACAATCCCTAACCAACGTCGCTGATATTATGCTCTAATGAGTGCCAATAGACAAGATCGAATAATGAGTTATTAGGACATAAGCAATCATGCTCAAGAGTGACTTAAACATGTTCTAATTATATAGGGAATCATAACACGGAACGAGAACAACCTTAGGAATAGCCATAGACATCGGCAGACTGACACATGTCTACTCAAATGATCATAACTTTCTGTGTACTAAAAGTTTTAAGGTGATTCTAGTGGCAAATGAAAATTGACTTCAAGACCTTCGAATCGATATAAAGTTTGCATGAATTGAACATCGGACGAAAGAAGTTATGACCGTTCGAAGTTGGGCCAGAACCCAGAAAGCGGACAGAATTTCCAGAGAGGGGAGGGATCGATCCCTCCTCTTATGTGATCGATCCCCCAAGGGAAAAATCCAGATTTTGAATGAGGGATCGATCCCTTGAAGATTTTGGGCAATTTCTGCAGATATTTGACATCTTTTCAAGGACACCAAGGTTTACGATTCAAACTCAATTGAAGCACAAAATCAACTCATAAACACATAAAGAGAGTAAGAAATCCCTGCCTCAATGATCAAAGATTGAAGTTCACGCGATTCGAGCAAGCCCTAGCTCCAAGGACTTCAAATCCAAGCGAAATATACCTCTTCCGAGCTTGAACAAACACAACCCAAGGCCTAGAACACTTGAGGAAGACGATTTGGTGGAGGATCTTGGTGGGTTTCAAGTTTGGGAGTGAGTTTGTGAGTGGAGAAGTGGAGAGAGAGAGAGAGCCGAAGGAGAGGGAGAGAGAGCCGAGAGGTAGAGGGAGAGAGTGAGAGATGGGATTTGTGATCCCTTACACACCCACCCACATATATACTAGCACACAAACCAATTACACTCACACTCCCTCATATAACAATCCTATCATTTAAGACCCAAATCAAATGAACTCATAAATTTCTCATTTATTCAATATTCTAGCATTTATAAAACCTTCAAATCATTTTCCGAAAATACGGGTCTCTACATCCTACCATTCTTAAAGAAATTTTGTCCCTGAAGTTTGCTAAGCCAAGTTCAACCAAGTCACCAATCGTAATGCATAACCTTATGCCACATTTCCATAACCACAACTTCATCCTCCTTTCCCTATGTAGACCTTCCCTTACCCTTTTTGCTCCACAAAACCCCTCACTAACGGTATGGTCCTACCACTCAACAGTCAATCTCGTATGCCTGGAATGCTCACCGGTTTCTCCTCAAGAACTACACTAACCTCTAATCATTCTCACAAAATCTCAACCTTCATTGACACTCAAATTCTAACACTCACTCTGAGATTCAACGACTTATACCCTCTCGTTTTCCCAAACTTTGAATTCCACGTTCTCTTTTTCCTAATCAATGCCAACTGTCAATCTAGAAAACCCCGAATAATCTCTACGGTAATAAAACCAAGAAACCCAAAATCCAATGATTAGACTTCATAGTGACCATCACCCTCTGCTCAATTTCTAACACCAATTCTCTATAATTGAACATCTTACATCTCAAAGCTATTGATATCCTTTTCAACTCCAAAAGTAAACACATCTCACAATCGATCCAATTCTATTGATAGTACTAAGGATAGACACCGACACCAAATGCACATAAGACAAACCACTAGTCACAATCTCCAACTCACACCTCTTTTTATCCACATAACCCTCTCTTATGAACTCTGCACAAACCTTAAATGTCTTGTCATCTTTCTAACATTCAAATACAACCAAGATTTTAACGCTTTTCCACTTCTCTCATCCCACTCAGCATCACTACTAACTCCTGTTCGAGAAATCCTAATTCACTCCTATGGTAATGTGTCCCTCTTACCTATTCAATGCGACACAATATTGGAACCATTCCCATAACTCTCAAGTCCACCATTTTTCCTTAAACTTAGCTCCCCGCGTAATACTGCTGCTACTCAAGAAAAGACACACACCAGATTCCAACTACACAATAATAATTCCTCATAGCAAATACCCACATACACTTCATTGTTTATTCTACATTATATACTAAAGGCAAACTTCATGCATTTAGACTACATAACAAGTCAAACATGTAGGTTTCTGCTAAATAGTAACGAATTTCATACACGAAATATCCCAACAAACCAACCGTACCATTTAAAAGATTACACGATACCAAACATATTCACGCATTAACAGACTCACAGAGTGCCCAACAGACTCATCAAGTATGCAACACTTCAGAATTTGTGGCTTTAAAAGCCCAACAGTTATCTCATTCTTTTAAATCTCGTAATGCCTCACACAACATCTATTCACTTTACCAATCTCAAGCATTCCCGTTCATTTAGTCAAAACAAATCACGTATTTCTCATATTCATAATCCTAAACATCACACCATAGATACACGTATTATTAATTCTAATTATTCCTCTATTCCAACAACATAACAACCTAACAACATGTCTATACTTCTTGTTATATTCTAAGACTTCAACTACTTCGTTACTTAAGAATCAATCTCACTCACACTAACATCCTTTAACAGTTCCGCTCACCACGAGTTTCATAGTTCAAAATTGTCTCCCAACTAAGTAATCATATCAACCTCAATATTCCTTAGAGGCATTCGCCACATCTACACTCAACCTCAAGAACAATAACTTCCATTACCACCACCATCCCTGCTATCATTACCATTATCACTTTTATCTCTTAATCTCTCTTAAACAAACTCATCATCTCAATGGCATACCTCAACATGTCCTACACTGTCATTAGTCTAGTCTACATTCCCGACTACACACCATACACGATCTCTACATTCCGATCCTTCAATTCACGACATACTATTTCTCCACATGCCTATCACTTCAAGGTTCCTACCATTCCCACGCAGGGCGCCAATTACACTTCGCCTCATTGTTAACCTCAACAGTTCACATTCGTATCGCCCTCACTCCAAACAAGTTTCTCACCACTCACTTACTTCAATCACTCGACTCAAGTCACATCAATATAGTTCACCTCAAGTCTTGTTGTCCCTCTCACCAAACAATAGCTTCATTATTCCCTATCAACATACCATAACGACACCATCACGACATTCACCTTAGCAATGATGACTACAACACTATAACTCTTCTCAAGCCTAGAGATCTAGCCCCTATACACAATCCTAGTGTCCAATTGACTTTCTGAGACTTCCATCTAGAAGGAGCGGTGATCAAGCGCCTTTTCCAACTAGATCTCATCGATAGTCGCCTAGGTGTCCAGAAGACACATACCGTATCCTAACACCCTACCTATAACTTTCATTTTCCTAAATCAACCTTAGATACATATAGCTCCCTATGTGGGCTCAACTTGCCTTACCTATACTCACAGTCATTATCTTGATAACTACAACAACAACAACTAACCACAATTAGTATCACAAGAAGTCATACCCTTTTCCAACACATGCAAGGCATATGCTAACTCACTTGCTAGCTATGGTACATCCCACTCGTTTTTCAGACAAACAATGATTTTTGTGATGCAAAAGAGGTATTACCCTTCGTATGCTTACACTCAATGCGGCTTACATCACATAAGATTTGACTAATGCAATTAAGGCCCAATACGTAATCCACACAATTCAAATAAAGCAAATTCAACACTTAGCTCATAAATCTTGTTAATAGTCTAGTACTTCTATCATATACTAACAGATATCAGCTTTCGCATATCGGCCTCAAAGATACACACAACCACCACAATCCTTCATGGCTTTCCAACTCATCTGAAAGGCACCTTACCATATAAAATCCGAGAACAAGTCTGATAACGACAACCACAACAATAGCAACAAATGCTGCCACAACCACTACGCATATGCCAAACTCTCTCTTCTTCTTTTTTAACACGGGTCAACAACATTCCACCAACCCACATGAACATAGATACAATGCTACATCGATGATCACACGTTGGTCATGCAATGATTTTTGAACCCATGAGACTAAGTCTCCCCATAGTCTCTAGGTATTCTAACCTAACGCTCTGATACCAATTTGTCACGCCCTTGATTTTTAACATAAATAATAATCATTTTCAATAAATAAAATGACAACTAAAGTATGATAATACCCAAATGACATATCTTTCCCCATTCTCAAAGTTAATTTCAAAAGTTACAGTCTTGGCTCGAGGCCCCAAATTATTCAAAGTACCAAAATAATATTACAATTTACATTAATCATTCTTTCAAACATTTCTTCATAAAAAAAATTGTAGAAGATCTCCTCTTTATACCTTCGAAAAACATGATCAACATGCACACCATGCCAACTTCCTTGCTTCGTACTTGAAAATGATAGGTTGAGCTACACTAGCCCAGTAGAGAAATCTATACTCTGGTTATATGAAAATGCGATGATGTATGCACCAAACGCGAATGAGACTCAACAAGCGGACATGAGATACACGAGGTGTTACCAAAATGAACTAACAAAATGAGATTTACGGGAATCCTGACGTCTTAGAAATAACACTAACCATTCGAACGTCAACTAGGAGCAACATTTAAATTTATATCAATCAAACAAACATCAACAATAGTTCAACCATCTAATAACTTTCCGAATGAACGCCACAAACCACTTCCTCATTTCATACCATCCACCATAGAACCTTATTTCACAAAACTTTCCTTTTTGAATGAACGCCACAAACCATCATTTCATACCATCCACCATAGAGCCTTATTTCATAAAACTTTCCTTTTTGATTTGCAAAACAATTTAGAGAAAACTCATGACCATCACGGGTCAAGCTCCGTTGGTTTGAGCTTGAATGCCGGAGTCCATTGATTTGTGCCCAAAAACCGGATCCGTTGATTCGCTCAACCAGAGGATTGTTGATAAAAATCCTCTTTTCAAAACTCAAATTTCTTTCTTTAATAAAACCTTAATAGAACTAACCTTTCATTCTCTTTTTCGAAAACCACAATCCCGAGCAATAAGTAATCCAAACATCAACATAGACTTCTAAAGTCAATCAAAATTCTCTTCATCATGCGAGACATTCAACTGTGTTACCACCCCTTTTGTCATATTGAATTCTCTTCACCTGGGTTTCCGCATTACCACACCTTGCATTGCGGGACCCTCTATTCGAATTTTCAATTCAAGCACACACACATGAAGCATTGTTCAATGTACAAGCAGGCGACATTTTCCAAATTCACATTGTAATACAAACTCGTAAACAAGTCACATCGTACAATGATAAATACTTTAAGATCATGTTATTCCTCTAAGTCTATCATGACGCCCTTCGTCACGTACCAACCCTCAAATGACTCCACGACATACCATCCGCTAGGTTCTAAATGAGAATCTTATAGAACGAGTGTCAAAGGAATTTAGTAGGATCAACAAAATGAATCATGGGGATACAAGTCACAATGCTACCCATCGGATCACTACACAAGCTCATGTCTCCCCATAACACTCACCATATTACCCCTTATAGCCCACGGTACTCCTATCAAACTTATGGTACAATCCCTAACCAACGTCGCTGATATTATGCTCTAATGAGTGCCAAGAGACAAGATCGAACAACGAGTTATTAGGACATAAGCAATCATGCTCAAGAGTGACTTTAACATGTTCTAATTATAAAGGGAATCATAGCACAAAACAAGAACAACCTTAGGAATAGCCACAGACATCGACAGACTAACACACCTCTACTCAAATGATCATAACGTTCTGTGTACTAGAAGTTTTAAGGTGATTCTAGTGGCAAATGAAAGCTGACTTCAAGACCTTTGAATCGATATAAAGTTTGCATGAAACGTATGTCGGATGAGGAAGTTACACTACAACGAAAAAGTTCCAAGACGACGAAAAAAATTCCTCGGCAATTACATACTTTTCGTTGTCGTAGTGATTGTTGACGAAAAAAATTATCACCCCATTCCTCGATCTATGTTTCACGCGGAAGATTCCTCATGACGAAAAATAGTTTTTCCTTGTCAGTGGCTCCCCAAGGCTGACGAATTAGTTCCTCGCCAATGGATTCCCATGGCAGACGAATTACTTCATCACTATTTTATTGCCATTGCTGACGGATTAATTCCTTGCCATCAATTCTCTTACCGACGAAATAATTCTGCGCAAGGTAATTTATGATTTTTCTGGAAAATGCAACAGTGGGGAAAGTATTCGTCGTTCGATCAACAAAATTTTACACAAATGAAAAAAAAAACTGCTCAACATAAGAATTTTTAAAAATAGGACCAATAATCTTCATATTACCATTAACAGCTTAACAAAAGTTTCAAGGTGTCCATTCACTGTCCAAAAATAGCCGAGTTAACTAAATATTGAGAATAACATAAGTGATGCGCTAATTGAGTAGTGGTCAAAGACACGAAACAAAAAGGAAAGTTGTTGGACGGCGCATCATAACAAAAAGAAGTATCAACACAAAAAGATCTTGGCCTTCTGATATATACCACCAACCTTGTGCATATCCAATCTGCAAAAGCAAAACAAAAGAAAATCATTACCATGTTTGGATATCAACTTTTCAGTGTACATATAACTTAAGCCTAAAGTAAGTTAAAATGAAACTTATGAGCAAAACCTAACACATATATAGTAGATTCAATGCATTCTCATTAATGATTCAACCAAAAGCCGCTCTAACATTATATATTCTAGTCAAAAATAATTTCATCATATCCAAAACATAAGGTGCACATACAAGTTAACACCCAAGAAAAAAAACCTATGTTACCATTAGATAGACTTTCTCATTTGTGAGAGCACCCAATATGAAAGTCCTAAATTTTAAGCATTTACTGTTATACTTTAGACAAATATGGCCAACAATAAATGAAAACTCCGAACAGTACGTACAAAACATGAGAACAAGGTCGAATTCTAGAGGAAAGGCTAGAACTTCAATCACCCCTCGGAAATTACAGAGCACTCTAAAACTTGTCAAAGGCAAGAAAATCACACTAAATCCAACAATGTATCTAATCAAACTATGAAAGTCATCTGATCACATATAAGGCCTTCACGTTCATCAAGCACACATTTGTTTTTCATGGTTCCTGTTACTTTCACTTGCACATTCTAATATTCATAACTTAGACAGATGCAGAACAACCAATATAGAGCTTCTCTTTGACTTATTTGGCTCTATATGAATTACCAAAAATTTGGGATCACTCCATTTCTTATCAATTAGATCGATCCACTGCTCGTGACTGATGCCAAATGGTGGGTGGCTTTTGGCATATTCTACCCCCTTAGTAGTCTTAAGCTTCTTGTACTTTCTGTATAACGTATGGCTGTAATCACTCAGTCTACGCCCAAATAGTCTTGCCACTGCCTTGTCAACATCTATGGGATCTCTCTCCAAGTTAAATTGATCCTGGAAGAGCCAATAGCAAAGGTATTGATTAATATGAATTGCGATTTCAGTAAATAAGCAAATATTGTAATTACCTTAATGAGTTGAAGCATAGGTGCCTTCACACTTTCATTTGCTACTTTCCATCTATGGATAGTGATATCTTCCAAATTTGTTAATTTGTCCGAACATCTACACCAATCTTTGTGGCAAGTTTACAAGCACACTTTCTGACAGGTGCACGAAAACACTATGGGATAGGAACAAGAAGCTTTCCTTCTTTGTCGAATATTTGTTGAACCATCAAGCCTCGTGCCGGGCCACAGATAGGTCTATCAGCAACTATTGTTATAATGAAGCTATGTTAATATAGTAAGTGCCAAGTTTGAGCAAAAAAATAAAGTGCCAAAAGTAGTGCTTAAATATATTGTCAAAAGAAAAAAGTAAATAACGTTTAAAGCTTGCCAACAGGTGCTAAAAGGGGACTGCCTCAATCTCATGCTCAGCATCAAGAGGTTGTGGGGGTTGGGTAGTTGACCGGGTCTCCCTCTCAGTGATGCAGCTCATGTCATGTTGGTTTCTGGTAGGGGCTCGCTAAAGATGTGATGTTCCATGCTGCATTTCAGGTACCTCTTGCGTCCTTATAACCTAAAATACTAAGAGACAGTGAAAAACGATGGAGAATGAGTAGAAGAAGAAACTTTGATGATAAAGAAAAGTATAAGTAGAAACTGTTAAAGCATGATAACATACGTCCATTGACTTGATAAGGCATGATAACATAAGCATGATAACACATCTTGTCAAGTAATAAATGAAGTGGATTTCATAATTAATAGATTATGTGTAGCCACATAGTACCTCTTGCTCAAAAGAGTCATCAGAGTCATAATCACTATCATCCTCATTACCAGATAAACTATAGTCATCATCCGGCTCAGCCCTGATTCATTTTCCATTTCCATTCACAGGTACGTAATGAACGAAATCGCTTAAAGAAGCTGGTATATGCTTTAACCCCAAAGCTTTCACCCTATTTTCATTTGCCTTGACTTTCTTGTTTCTTTTATTCTCGTAATTAGTTTGCTTTTGTTTTGCGAGGTCGCCTGGTTTCACCCATTGTTTACCGCTTTTGGACATGTTATGCACTATAAACAATAAAATGACAGATCATAATGTAGAGAAAGACAATGATCCCAACAAGACACGAACTAATCTCTTATTTAGATTAACAAAAAAGTACATACCATAAAGATTTGCATAAATAGATTCATGTGTTCCACAAGATTACTAATTACCAACAGGAAGACAAAAGAACATTCATTCACATATTGACATCAATAACTTCATGAGTTCAAAACAATTACTAATCACCAACAATAAGACATGAACGTTCATCCACATATAAAGCATAGCCGGTAAGTTACATATCATAATCCATATCATCCTCAAATATTTCTTGCTCTTCATCAGCTTTTGCCTCTACATTATCTTCCAATATTAATATTTCATCTGATGGCACTAGCCCCGAAATTACCTCGGCATCAACATCATCCCTATGACATCGGATATCGCCTTGAATGTCAATCAGCACAGCTGATCTCATGTTCTCTTGTTGGAACACATCACCAAATTTTGGGGCATGAAATGTTTCACCACTACCCACCTCTGGAACATCAAACACACCCCTATGTTGGACCCGTTCTACGACTTGCCAAGGTTCACTCCATTTTGTATCTTTTAGGTAAAACACTTGATTTGCTTGACTTGGCAGAATAAATGGATCAGATTGATACCACCGACTTGTAACATCAATGCTAGTGCAATATGTGTTAGTTCATATTGTTCTATTTCTGCCGGTGTTGTTTGTATTATATCATTCACATTGAAACAATATTACATTGTTCTAACACATATAATTGAGTTCCCAAACTTTGCTCAAGTGACCATAAAAGTTATTGAATTTGAATTGGTGCAATGGAAATATAAGGTTCGAAAATTTGTATTTGAAACTAGTAACATGCATTCGAGTATAATCAGGGTAGACAAAGTTAAATATCACAATAAAAGGCATATATAGGTAGAATAAGACACCAAAACTCCACATGAAATCAATACTTCAAAAATGAATAAGCCATTAGGTAACAACACGAGGAGATATCAATTATTTTGCCTAATAGAACAAACACCAGAAGTAATTAACATTCATTAAACAAACTACAATATTTTCATTTTTACTCCCATACTTCACTTATTGATCTTTTGAAGTCAACTTCTATTCAAGAACCAAAAACACAAAATATACATGATTACATAGGGACTGATTCCTACGAGCACAAGTCATAACCAAATTCCCATGTCAAATGAAAAATATAAGCATAAACCCACACCCTATGGCATATTATTGAGTGTCCCATGGGCATCTCCCCCTCTCACACAACGTAAGTCACATAATGCACGGGACCATGTTGGAATGCGATTGCAATTGTGAAACATCTTTGACAAACTTTTCAAACTATCAAAAAACATGAGAGCGAGAATTAAGTGTGCGAGGAAAAAGTGAGGATTAATTGTGCAACTGTGGCACGAGAATTTAGAACGCAAGCGTAGAAACCTATTGGGGTAGGCAAGGCATATACTAATGGGCCATATGCAAAGTCTTTTTAAAATGGGATCTGTCAATCAAAGGGCCACATAGTTGAATAGATTGTGTTAGAGGTGTAATGGACTAGGGGCCCTAACTGCCTTAACTTTTACAAGCTTTCAACTTGTAAGTCACTGGAACCTAGAAAACCACTAACATAAATTAATCGAATCAAATATTCCAATAAGCAACCCACATAATAAATACTCAACCGCGAGATCCGTCGATTACCGGAAAGAACACCCCGCTCCAACCCTTCACGAATGGTCCCTTTATCTTCCCCTATTTGACATACCCTAGCCCCATATCTGAAAAGGTCGATCGAGTGCCAAGCTAAGCAATTGAATCTGGCTCCATCAAATCTATTCCCTGGGCTACCCCAACTAACTAATGGATCTAGACCCGAGCCATCAAGTCTTTACGTAGATTGGAGAAGAATCTCCATCTTTTTTTTTTCCTTGAAATAAACATAGAGCATGCCCAATAGGGAAAGAGAATCGGATAAAATCCACCTTTAACAGGTCAGATTTAACAAAAAAATGAAGAAAGTCATTTTTCATCGCTGTTCCCCTTGGGGTTTGAAGAGAGAAAGGTACCCTTCTAAGTAATGATCCCAGGGCATCTTTCATCTCTGGCTAGAAAGAAAAAATGAGATAAACAAAATCACAGTGAATAAATTCTAAACAAGAGAAAATCTATTAACCAAAAAACACAAGAACACGTCGATGTACAAAAGAATGAATCAGAAAGAACAAGAGAAGAGGGATCCATACTAGGAGATGGAGTTATTCGATCAGACTCAAGAAGTCGCTCCCCGTTCTTCAATATCTCTGGATTCTTGTTCAGATCGTCCAACCTTGTTGAGCTTCTTCAATTTGGTTATGTCGGAGGTGAATAGATGAGCCTACAGATTAACTCCCTTTTTTTGTTTTTAAAAAACCCTAATTTAACCAACGATGAATTTTTTCCTCACCATATTTTCAGTGCCTGCCAGTTCACACCTCTTGGCCTGCCAAAAGATTTGGAGGGGAATTGTTTGCGAGGAAAAGATGGACAGCTTTTCAAGGACACCAAGGTTTACGATTCAAACTCGATTGAAGCACAAAATCAACTCATAAACACATAAAGAGAGTAAGAAATCCCTACCTCAATGATCAAAGATCGAAGTTCACGCGATTCGAGCAAGCCCTAGCTCCAAGGACTTCAAATCCAAGCGAAATATACCTCCTCCGAGCTTAAATGGACACAACCTGAGGCCTAGAACACTTGAGGAAGACAATTTAGTGGAAGATCTTGGTGGGTTTCGAGTTTGGGAGTGAGTTTGTGAGTGGAGGAGTGGAGAGAGAGAGAGAGAGTCGAAGGAAAGGGAGAGAGAGCCGAGAGGTAGAGAGAGAGTGAGATGGGATTTGTGATCCCCCACATACCCACCCACCCACCCACATATATATACTAGAACACAAACCAATTACACTCACACTCCCTCATATAACAATCCTATCATTTAAGACCCAAATCAAATAAACTCACAAATTTCTCATTTATTCAATATTCTAGCATTTATAAAACCTTCAAATCATTTCTGAAAATATGGGTCTCTACACTTGGAAAAGGGGAGATAGACATGAGCAACCTATGCTTGTTCCCAAATGCCAAATTGCCAGAAAAGTTCAAAGGCATAGACTTTGCAAAGGTCGATGTTACCACTGATCCAAAGGCTCACCTGCAAGGATATGTTGGATCTCTTACCATGCGAGGGATTGAAAAGGAAGCCATGGCACAGTTGTTTCATGAACCGCTATCTGGACCGGCACTACAATGGTTTCTTACTCTCGAACCATCTATGAAGAGGACCTGGGAGGATATTGGGACAACTTTTGTTGCCCAGTACAGTTTCAATGTGGACCTAAAAATGACCATGAGGGAACTGGAAAGTACCAAGGTGGGTGACAAGGAAAGCTTTGGTGACTATGTGAAGAGTTGGAGAGCCAAGGTCGCGTAAATGTAGAACAATCCAGACTTGAAAGAACAAATCCGAATCATAACCAAGAACTTGCCAAGTTCAATTGCACCATATATGGTTCTCTCTCATGCAGCTCCAAACTTTGAAACCTTCTGTGACTCTAGTCTGACCGTGGAGGAAGCTCTGAGGGATGGTACCTTGGAAAAGAAAGAGTCAAGTTCAAAGAATAAAAGGGCGTACTCTGGAAACATCAATGTCCTTTTTGGAAATGCCAATCAAGCTGGAACCTCTTCTGCTAAAACAGCGGAAGTAAACCAAATCACTAAAAAATTAAAATCCTAGAACCGAACCTTCACCCAATTTAGCACCCCTAGATCCGCCCTGCTCAAGAAACTTGTTGAGTTTGGGGTTTTGAAAGTACTCCCTCCACTCCAAACTCTCCCACCAAATCTGAACCACAATGTCTATTGTGACTACATCAGATGCCTGGTCATACCACAGATAACTGTATCTGCGTTCCTCATGAGATTCAAAACCTCATTGACAATAAGGTTGTTGAAGCTCCCCCACCAGACAAACCAAACACCGTCTCAAATCCCTTGCTACAACATAATAACACCTTCTGCATTAACCAGATCACCCTCGCAAATGACTCAACCCATCAGAATTTTGACCCTACCCTCTTCATCATTCCCGATATCGAACCAAAACCCATTGTCAAAATCCCTAAAGAAACTGCCCTTTACTTTCTTCAAGAATGGGAGAATACATGGGGAAACTTAATCTCTGACTGGGAGGAATTTGAAGCTGCCAACTTTCAAAGAGCTACCGAGCCACCATTTGAGCCTACATGGGAAGTTATTTGGGAAAACATTCAGGCTGACCCTCTAGATGGACTCTCCCTGTATATGATGTTTGACAACCAAGATGAGAACTACAAAATTCCTTAGGCGGCTCCTGAATGGGAATGGGATCCAGCCCCAGATGTGTATCAGTTCTTAGCAAGGGATGATTCTATCAACATGTTCATCGAAGGATATCAACCTGAAGGAATCACTTATGAATGGTCGAAACTTGCTTCACTTCGCCCCGATTTCTCCCATTTGAACGACTAGGTCATTGACAATCTGTACAGCAATGTGAACCTCAATCCGTGGAATCCAGAACCAAGAGAGGAAGAGGTGGCAAGTAATGAATTTGAACCATTAGACTACATTGTGGACGAGGCAGAGTTAGAGCCATCTATTACCTTCCTTGATAACGTCAATGTCTCCATGCTGCAATCTGAATCCCTTATGAACTTATGGGAGGATGAGTCATAATCATTCTTATGGCAAGCAGAAACCAGGCCAAACTCATGGGCAGATTCGAAAGTGGTCAACATGCAAGTAGGAAATAAAGAATGGACAGTAAACTGAGCAGTGATGGAAGCTGAACAATGGTAACCCGAAGATCTCTGGGAAAACTATGTCATTGCTGACTTGGCCTAGAATCTCCAAGGAACTACCATTGGCTGCAAGCGTAAGACTCTTATTGACATATGGAGTGACGAACAGAAATTCTGCCAGATTGACCATTTGACAAGAAGTGGTCGTGTTTACCAACCCCCTAATTTCTAGATCGGAGAATCCTCCAACCTTATAGCTCCACCAGCCAAAGAGCCTTCCTCACCAACCAAAAATCTTTTCCTACCCTTTGCTCCACCAACCAAAGAATCTTCCCGTCCTGAGAAAAACCCTGAAGGAATGATAAAGCGACAACTCAAATAGACCCAGGCCAAAATGTCTGTTTGGGATGTGCTTGTTCACTCTACGCCATCATGAAGGACTTATCCAAGCCCTCTCCCATCTGAAAGTTCCTTCTGACATAACCCCGATGAGCTTGTGGCGCTCATCAAAACCATTCCCATCAAGCATGCTATTACCTTCACCGACCGAGATCTGCCTGCTGAAGGGAGTGATCACAACAAACCATTGCATGTCACCCTGAAATGCCTTGGTAAATGGGTCCAGTGATCTTGGTCGACAATGGTTCTGCAATCAATGTCTACCCACTCCGTGTTGCCTATTGTTTGGGATACAAAAACAAAGACTTCTCCCTATCTGATGTCAAAGTCCGAGCATATGATAATACCCGCTAGGATGTGGTTTGAATTCTCATGCTTCCAATGACCTTCGAGGCCTACCAGACTGAAGTAGAGTTCCATGTGCTAAGCAACCCTGCCTCCTTCAATCTGCTACTTGGAAGGCCTTGGATGCACTGCCCAGACATCATGGCTGTACCTTCCACTCTCCGTCAGAAAATTCGCCTGGGACTTGAAACAGGAATGCTCACCATTCATGAGGACTCTGGAATTCATACACCCACTGAGGATAATGCCCCACTATTAGAAATTCAGCATGAAGAGGAAGACATTGCTCTAGGAGGATTTTCGTTGGACACCACAAACTTTGTCTTCTTGGTTAGGATAGATGATGACTTCGTCATTAGCAATGTCGCCATCAAAATGATGAAGAAAATATCCTACATGTCGGGATTGGGTCTGGGAAAGAACCTGCAAGGACCCGCATAATTTGAGATCATCGGAACCCTGATATGCAAGATTGGTCTCGGCTATGAGCCCTCTGGTAACAACTTGGTAAAGAAGGGAGAAAGATTGAAAGACTACTTCATGAAGGAAAAAGCAAAACAGGTCTACCAAGGCTAGCCAGAGCCATTTTGGGATAAAGAAACCAACACTTTGCTACCAAGGTTCGAAATATTTGCTAATGACGTTTGGCTAGAAGAAGAGGAAGAGGTAAGGATCATAGAGGTAAAGGAAAAACCAGCTGATTGGATTGAGGTTTTTGACATGGAAAGTTTGGCGATCCTGTTTAAGGAAGGCAAACCAATGGGTACAGTCGTTGAAGCCAAAGTGCTGATGTTAGGGCAGGAGGCCCTCCAAGACCCAACTTCACTCATTATGGATGCCGCTGGAGAGTATAAGAATTGGACATTTATGCCAAGTGTCACCTGCCATGGGTCCGATTCTGAGTCTAAGTCTAAGTCTGAGTCTGAATCTTCCCAGTCCTCCGAGTCTGTTAAGTCTGAATCAGTGCCTCTTGGCCTAACACTTCATGGTCTGTACGTTGAATTCAAGTCTACTCGTATGTATGGTGCCCCCAAGGCCTTTGCTGATGATGAAATAAATGAAGTTGATTTTGCCCACGTTCTTGATTTTGAAATAAATTGTGTCGACCCTGACGATGATAAGACCGATTTTGATAGGGACATCCCCAAAGAAATTCGATCCTTAATCAAAAGGGAAGATGAGAGGCATGCTCAGCCTGTAAAAGAAGAAGTAATTCTAATAAATCTGAGAGATGAAGAGAATCCCCGGACGGTCCAGATCAGTTCCGCGCTATCTCCAGAAGAGCGTTAAGCTCACATAGATTTACTGGAAGAATTTGAAGATGTTTTTGTATGGTCACATGTTGATATGCCCGGAATTGATCTTGAAATCATGGAACACCAGATTCCTCTTTATCCTGATGCAAAACCTGTAAAATGAAAATTAAGACGAATAAGGCCCGACTGGGTACTCAAGATAAAAGAAGAAGTCTCCAAACAGATTAATGCAGATTCCTAATAGTAACTGAATACCTTCAATGGGTCGCAAACATTGTGCCCGTCCATAAAAAGGATGGCAAAATTAGGGTCTGCATTGACTTTAAGGACTTAAACAAAGCGAGTCCAAAGGATGACTTTCCATTGCCGCACATCAATGTATTGGTGGACAATATTGCTGGACATGCTTTGCTCTCTTTTATGGATGGCTTTTCAGGTTACAATCAAATCCTCATGGCCCCAGAGGATCGGGAGAAAACCACGTTTGTCACCGAATGAGGAACTTACTGCTATCGGGTCATGCCTTTTGGGTTGAAGAATGCAGGATCTACTTATCAGCGAGTCGCTACAGCCTTGTTGCATGATATGATTCACAAGGAAGTGGAGGTATACGTTGATGACATGATCGTCAAAGCAAAAGAGCGAGAGGGGCACTTGCCATCACTCAGGATGTTCTTTGAAAGAATCCGGAAGTATAGGATGCATCTCAATCCAGCCAAGCGTACATTTGGGGTCACCGCAGGGAAGAAGTTGGGATTCATGATCACTAACCTTGGCATCAAAGTCAATCCTTTAAAGATCAAGGCTATTCTAGAGATGGAACCACCTTGGTTTGAGAAGGATGTGAGAAGTTTTCTTGGAAAAGTACAGTTTATTAGCCGATTCATCGCTAAGCTAACATCGACTTGCGAGCCAATATTCCGCCTGCTCAAGAAAGGTGTGCCATTTGAATGGGATGACAAGTGCCAGAAAGCTTTTGAGGCAATCGGAACTTACCTGCAGAATCCACTAGTACTAACACTGCCCATACTGGGAAAACCTTTGATCCTATACTTGTCCGTCACTCCATCCGCGATGAGGTGCATGCGGGCACAAGAAGGAGACGATGGGGTTGAAAGAGTTGTTTACTATTTAAGCAAAAAGATGGTCGGATGTGAAGAGCGTTACACTCCATTAGAGAAGACATGCTGGGCACTTGTTTGGGCTTCCAAGAAACTAAGATATTACATGCTGGCATACCCGGTAAGGTTGATTTCTCGAATGGACCCTCTAAAATACCTATTTGAGAAACTAGCTCTCACTGGAAAACTGGCACGATGGCTACTCATGTTGGTAGAATTTGATCTCAAATATGTCACTAGAAAGTCAGTAAAGGGAAGGGCTATCGCAAAGTTCTTGGCCAACCACCTTGTCGAGGGAGACAAAGACGCTGAATTCAAGTTTCCCGATGAAGATCTGATGACCATAACCGAGGATGTTTGGAAATTATACTTCAACGGAGCTGCCAATTAGAAAGGGTTTGGAATTGGTGTATTATTAATCTCACCCGACGGATCCCACATTCCGCTTGCATTCAAGCTAAACTTTGAAGTCACTAATAATCAGGCGGAATACGAGGCTTGCATTGTTGGCATGGAAGCAGCCATCGAAATCGACGTGGAGAAATTAGAAGTGGTAGGGGATTCCAACCTGATCGTGTCACAGGCCAACGGTGATTGAAAAGTCAAGGAGGAAAAGCTGAAACCATACCACCAAGGCCTTGAGGATCTCATCCCTCACTTTAACAAAGTGACCTTTACTCATGTGCCAAGGCTTAAGAATCAATTTACGGATGCCCTGGCAACATTGGCATCTATGGTCGAAATTCCCATTGACGTAAAATTACGGCCTATCGTGATTGAGCAAAGAGATTCACCGGTGTATCAACATGTCATGGTTATTGATGAACCCGATGATGGCCACCCCTGGTACTATAACATCTGGAGATTCGTGGAAAGAGGAGAATATCCTCCCGAAGCAAGCAAGAAGGATCGGGTAGCTCTCCAAAGTCTGGCTGCTTAGTACATCATTTGCAGAGGAAATCTATATCGAAGGTCACACTGCGGAATGCACAAACTATGTATCCATGGGGAGGAAGCCAAAAGGGTAATGGAGGAGATTCATGAGGGAGTATGTGGCCCGCATATGAGTGGCATGATGCTTGCTAAGAAGATTCTAAGACAAGAATACTTTTAGTTCACTATGGAAACATAATGCATAGAGTATGTGCAATGATGCCACAAGTGCCAGATCCATGCCAACCTCCAGCATGTTCTGCCATCCGGACTACATCAGATGACTTCTCCTTGGCCTTTTTCAATATGGGGGATTGAAGTTATTGGAAGAATCATGCCAGCCACATGCAATGGCCACAAGTTTATTCTAGTTGCCATCGATTACTTCACAAAGTGTGTAGAGGCTGCTTCTTACGCCACTTTGACCGCGATACAAGTCACCCATTTCATCAAGCAGAACGTCATTTATCGATATGGGGTTCCTCAAGCATTTGTATCAGATAATGGGGTTCACTTTAAAGCCGAGCCAGGGAAGTTTTGGAGGAGTTTCAAATCCAGGTGCACAAGTCAACGACTTACCGGCTGCAAACCAATGCAGCCGTGGAAGCAGCAAACAAGACTATCAAGACCATCCTAGAGAAAACAATCAAATCCGCAAGGAATTGGCATGAGCAGCTGCCACTAGCTTTATGGGGTTATCGGACATCCGTACGTACACCAACAGGAGCAACCCCCTATTCTTTAGTTTACAATATGGAGGCTGTGCTCCCCATCGAGCTGGAGGTCCCATCTCTCCAAAACATGATTGAGTGTGAGGTTCACGAGGCAGAATGGTTAAGCAATAGATCTGAGGAGCTCATGTTGTTTGACGAACGAAGGCTAAGAGCTCTTTACCACATTCAAGGGTACCAACGGAGGATTGCACACGCATTCAACAAGAAGGTGAAATCAAGGGACTTGGTAGAAGGTGACATGGTTTTGAAGGAAATTCGGGCGCCAGTCTTTGATCTGCAAGGAAAGTTTTGACCACAATGGTCAGGACCTTACATTATCAAAACCATCCTGTCCGGAGGAGCTTCACAACTTATCGATTTAGATGGAAATGAGTTCTTGGATCAGCTCAAGCGCTATTACCCCTGAGAGAAGCTCGTTGGACTAAAAAACCGCAAGGGCGAGCAGCTCCAGGCAAAAATTAAAGCAAAAACCAGCTAGGACGAAAACCCGCAAGGGCGTCCTAGGCAAAAGTTAAGGCAAATAAAAAAAGAGCTCGCTAGACCGAAAATCCGAAAGGGCGGTACTAGAAAAATTTAGAGCACAAAAGGAGAGTGTCAAAACCAGAGCGAACCCTATCCTGAACCACGTCATGACCTGATTCCTTTGCAAAAAGGATACGTAGGTAGCCTTGCTTCAAGGCCGGTCATAATCCGTCAAAAATAAAAATCCAAGTTGCAAGAACTCAAAGCATGGAATCAAGAAGGGGGAAACCTTTCATAACTCACTTTTATTTAAATTACTACTTCTAGTACATAAGGCTGAGCATAACTCTTCGAAATAAAAGTGCAACATAATAGATAAAGCGGGTCCACAATTCATTTCATGATCAAAGTAGTAGGGGTGATTCAGTTTCCTTGGGCCCTTGCCCTCGCAGCAATGTCCCTCCTAAGCCACTTTCGATAGCTTCCGCATGTCTGCACGGATGGCTAGGGGCTTGCATCAGTGACCTTGTGGGTCCCCTAAAACTCCTAGTGGTACTAAAGGACAGAAGGGCGAAAGAGGGGCAAAACAACATCCACCAGAGCCTCCACAAGTGCCACTTGCCTCAGACCAAGCTGGCGCTGGTTCTGGTAGGGGATGTAGATGGAAAAGGCCTCCAAACCTGCAAGAGCAATCCACTAAGGCCCCATGAAATGCTCCATCATCGGTGGAAGGTCTAGCCAAGGGCACCTCCAGGAAATGGCCCTCAAGCGCTTGAAGAAGTGGACCCATTCGGAGACCCAACAGTCCGCAAACTCAAAGCATCGGCAGGACAACAGTCTAGCCCCATATGTTCAGTTGCCTGGGGGGACGGTCAGCACGTTCACCTTGTCACAAAGCCAAATTTGCAAAGGAGAGGGAAAAACAAGTAAGGAACTATAGAAAGCCAAACCGAGTGTTGAGGTAAAACGAGAATGTGAGGAAAACCCGAAAAAGGAGAGCTGAGTGAGAAGCCTACCTGTAGGAGGAGAGGGCTGCCCCCAAAAGTCTGAGTCTCTCCAGAGCAAACTTTGTCCAAACCAATCAATGTCTTAGCCAACACCATCGGAATCACGTCCTTCATAGCCTCAATCTTGACAGCAATGCTAACCAATGCCAAGCTAGCATGACCAACGGAGGGAACCAAGAGAAAAGCCGCCAACAAGCACATGCAAGAGCCGTCATGCATCGGGACTGGTAGGACATGTCCGTAAGATCACCAGGAGGAGAGAACATCTTAATAAGTCGCATCGAATTGAGAAGACCATAGCGAACCAAGTAGCAAGTGGCGCCGCCGCTCAATCTGAGAACCGCAGCTAGGACCTTGGAAATGTTCACACGCACAGGAGGGATAATGACCTCTTGTAAACACCCCAATCCAGACCTCAGAAGATCTTTAAATGCCCCGATGATGAAATAAAGGGAACAAAACCTTCAAGAGCTTGAATGAGGACTCCCACAACTTTAAAAAAAGCCCAATGAACCCTAAAATCCCAATAAAGCCCAAAAGGCTCAGGATTGAACCTAGAATACCGAACGACGCACTTCTACACCGCGTGGTACAATGACATTCATTACACCGCACGAGGTCATGAAGTAAACCGCACGGCATTTTAGGAAAGTTCTGACTGGCTCAGAAGGCTGTCAGCCACGCTCACTCGAGCTACAACTACAGAACGGCTTAGCTGAAAAAAAGCACTTCTAGCCCGCCCAGAAGACACCTCTCCTATTTTGAATTGAAATCCTTGGCTCTTGCTTATAAATACACTCCTCCACTCAAGTGAAAGGGGCCTCTAATCTCTCTCTCTCTCTCTCTCTCATCTTGCCCTTACATCCTTTCTTTATTTCTAAGCCTTGAGAAAGTTGCTCTAAAAACATTCTCCGGGCGTTTCTTTTCTCAAAACACTCCATTTTTCTCCTCACCTTTAGAACTTAGTCTCTTTCTTACTTCAAGACCCCCCCTCCACCCATCTAAACATCCAACAAACCGCATATTCCCACACATCCACACGCTTTCATCTACAACCGCCCACCTTCGTTAAAGCTCAAGATCAATGGTAAAAAGCAAGTTTCCTTGGGCTAGGCCCTATCCTGGCCTTGAGGGGACTTCTCTGCAGTCAGGCTTGACCTCTTTTGGGTTGAGTACTGACTTAAAAATCATTTTCAAAAACTAAAATGATCGCTGCATTGGACACACCACGTCGCGCAGTATTATGATGCATTGCACGGTGTAGTATGTTCAAGCACACGGTGTTTTACTGCTTATCATTTATTTATCCAGACTGTCTGGATCATGGCCATTCGTTGTCACGACTGTCTATATTACTGAAATATTATCATCGATGCATTTCAAAATGAGACCATATCTACAAGCCATGTCTCACTTTCTAAATGAAGTTTTCTTGATCATTCCAAACAATTAAATGGATCAAAAGGTTGTTTTTTTTTCATGGCTTGAAGGAATGGTGTTATTCAAAGATGAATCATAAGTTATATACTGTTTGATGTCTTTAAAATCATCGTGCGGGATATACGGTGCACCAAGCATTATTGTGAGTAATGTTGATAGTCTGATAGCAAGAAGGAGACATCGCACGACGTATCATAAAGTCGTGCGCGGCATTATGGTATGCCGTGTGGGGAATGATGTGATCCGGATAGTTTGTTGATTAGTTCTTTCATCTTTCACGACATCATTCTCTCATCATTTCTGTACAACAAGCACCACATGCACGCCAATGTGATATATCTTTCCATGTCCCTTTCCCCTTTACTTGTTTATTAAGGAGTTTGATTTCCTGAAAGATATTTAAAAAAATTTCCCCTTTTGAAAATACTTAGTAGAGACCGGTCTTACCAGGCGAATGGGGTGCTTTTCAATAAAACCTTCCCCGTTCATAACGTGGCTCCCGAACCCAAAGTCCCAACGTTTTCGATAGACCAAAAAGCCTTTTTCAAATGAGTTCTCAGTTTCTCGGATCATCCATCTCAAAAATCCGGGTGGCGACTTTCGAGGGCGCGCCGGTAGGGGAGCCCACAGTGGCGACTCTGTTGGGGATCGAATGATTATTCAAAACTTTGAAACTTGCTTTTGTTTTTCAAAGAGTTGAATAATCTAAGAGGGCCAAACTTGAAAGGAATTTTCAAAGAGGAGAATTTTTAATGTCTTTTGGAAGATTAAACTCTTGTTATTCTGTACACTTTGCACCGCACAACCTCGCTAGTGTATTTTGGCGATCTTGCCCGACTTGCAGGTGATATGCTCTCCCAAGATACCTAGCACCCCTTGATTGTGATGACTCATCGTACCACTCGACCGTGGTCTCGCAATACACTTGACAACGGGAGGTACATCTTGGCTCTAGTCCAGGGAACACTGTTAAACCAAAACCGGCCTTGCACTTGTACATAACTATAGAACCTTCCCAACTAGGACAGGAACCCATGGTTAGGACTTATGTGATATATCTTGTTTACATGCATATTTCTTGTATGCATACATGACATTCATTCATGCATCGCATCCATGTGGGCTAGGGGATAGGCCTCTAATAGGGCATTCTATTCACGCTGTTTCTGAAAGGTTGCTGACACTCGATGAAGAGTCGTGCACCATTGGTGCACGTTGTTTAAACTTCATGAGTCCTAAAAGAACATTGAAACCTTGAGAAGTCAAAATTTTACTAAGTCCTTGATTGAAGCCTAATCACAAAAAGGAATGATTCATAAACTATGCTGTGACACCATCCCAGTCATAGTATCACCTCATTCCAAGTTTAAAATCAAACTTTCAAATAAAGGCTAGTCGAATACTTAGTTCATTTTGACATCTCTCAGAATTTGCTGTTCTAGCAAAGGATACCTTATCAAGAGAACTCCGAGGATGGTCGCAACCTCAAAATAAAATCCTTTTTCTTCGGTCAGTATAGGAGACTGTAAATCCATGGAGTTTGTGATACCTCCGGTGTTTGTCGTGCCTAACGGCTCCCTTGGTTCAGAACTAGCCTTAAAAGTGTGCGTACGTGGATTTTGGTAATCATATTGCTTTGTCTCGGATGGTCAAGGTAAGGAGATTGGCTCTAGTTCCCCAAGACGGTGGAATTTAACTTGCCTAACAGCACCTACACGGATTATCAGAAATCGTCTGTACAAACACCTTTAAGTGAGAACTGGACCACGGTAGGTCCTAGGCCAGGCTTCTAGGAGGCATGATGATGGTAGAGTAATTTACCGTGATTAGTTTTGAGTTGCCCCTTTTTGCTTCATTGCCAGTTCTGAAACAATGGTCGATCGCAAGAAAAGACTACCCAATTGGTTTCGCCTGCTCCAAAGATTGGTTCACACAGATGCCGTGGAAGAAACACAGCTATCACACCCCACCCCGGCTAGCACTCAATTGAGCCTAAACCGATGTGAGGGTGCAACATCAACCACCAGCCCATTCCTATAACTCAAATTCTAGCAATTAAATTCACCAACAGCCATTTTATTGATAACGCAAACTTAACGTTCTTACAAACACAGCGGAAGTCTCAAGAAAACATTAAAACTATACAACAAACTAATATCAACACGAGCTGCAACTAGATTCCTATCTATAGTGTCTCGCCAAAACTCGTCAAGTCTTCTTGACACGCTACCCTAAGGGATGGTACAACCACAAGATGATCAGCAGTGGATATCTACAACGCCTGCAAAACTAGATTCCAGAATGGAATCCGAGAGTGTTTATGAGACATGGATGCAATTCCATATTAAAGGTACAGCTAAAAGATATATCGCAACCAATCAAACAGTAAACCAAGAAATTTAAAGCAACACCGGGCACACAGCCAATAATTTAAGGCATAAAGCCTTTTGACATAAAGCCAATCACGTAGCACACAACCAATAATTTAAGGCATAAAAGCCTTTTGGCATAAAGCCAATCACCGGGCACTAAGCCAACAATCAAGTTCAATTCAATAAAGAACAACATCTATGAATCAAACACTCACCTTGTACTCCAAAAGAAAGTACTACTATGATTTCGGTGCTCCTTGATTCACCGACTCGTCACCTATCCACAAGCCAAACTTTTTAGTATATAATTACTTGAAAGGCTTGACAAATGCATAAACAATATCTTGCATCAACTCAACTATATAACATATGCCGAACAAAAGTAAATTCACCAATTTGCACCCAAAACCAAGAATTCACAACACAATGTATAGCAGAACCACCGACTAAATTCTGACTACAGAATACTATAGATTTCAAAGAATACTATAAGACCACCACCACTAGCAAGAAGACTTCTAGTACATCAATCTAGATATAAAGTTTGTCCAAATTGGACTCCGAATGACTAAGATATGCTCTATTGAAATTACAAATCCAAAACAGAAATTACAGTTCCAGCAGAACAGTCTGTGATCGAATGCTCATCAAAAATCACATACTCAATCTTTTCCTATAATTCCAACACCAAAACATCACCAATTGATCAGTGTTTAAGACTCATGAGAACCCATATCCACCCAGCATGCTTAAACTTGAGGAATTTCACGAGGAACACAAATCAAAAACTGTCCAGAATCCCAGAACTTCCCAAAACCTGAACTTTAGCTCAAAAACTGCTATAATCTAGAAAGAGTCACGGCACAACCCATACATATTCAGAAAGATATGCGAGTCTAGTTTCGGAATCAAGAAACGGTGCATAAAACCGATACCCGAGCAAGAAGTTATGCCCGTTTTTCCAACACGTGTCTGTGCTGTCTGCACAGACGCGAATCAGACACCAGTTCAGTCCACGAATTTTGTAGGCCAAAACACTTCGATTTATTTTCTGAACATTTAACACGATGCAATAGACTCACAGATGAACCTTCAGGATTTTTTTCAAGAATTTAGAAGATTTTGAGGTACCTTGAATAAATTCTTCAAAACAGGACAGATTATCAACTTGTTCAGACACAGTTATGCATGTTCATCATATACACGAATTTTCTGAAATAAAAACTCAATTCCAACCTCAAAAACTCTCTCCCATGGCTTCAATTCAGAGCATATTAGATACATAATGGAAGACCTAGCATGGAAAACATGAATTTCAGTACCCAAGAAGATGAAAATTACCTAATAAGCTTCAATTTTAAGGCTAACCCTAATCCCTTTCTCTTCTCCTTCTTCTTCCTCTGCTGATCTCTCTCTCTCTCTCCCCCTCTCTCTCTCTCTCTCTCTTTTCTAACGTAGAATACCTCCCCTGATGGGTTTCTTTTTTTTTTTTTCTTTTTTTTTAAAAAGAAACACACACAACACATCGGCACACACACGGCACTCATGCACAATTCTTAAAAAAATTTGCACTTTAGTCCTTTTAGTTATTAAAGTATAACATAAAAGCACCTCAAATTTTAAGGGTGTTACACCCTCCCCCTCTTAGGAAATTTCATCCCCGAAATTACTTATCAAATTCAAACAAATGCGGATAGCTCTTTCGCATAGACTCCTCCGTCTCCCACGTAGCTTCCCTTTCCGAATGATTATTCCATTGAACCTTCACCAACGGTATTACTTTTGAACGAAGGATACACTCCCCTCGCTCCAAAATCCGAATTGGTTCCTCCACATAGGTCAAGTTCTCCTTTAGTTCCATCGGTTCTTTATCATTTAGCATGTGTGTCGAATCCGGCACATATTTCCTCAACATTGAAACATGGAAAACATCATGCAACCGTGCCAATTCCGTTGGCAAAGCCAACCGATAAGCCGTTGCCGCTACCCGTCCGGTAATCTCATACGGCCCAATGTACCTCGGCGCCAATTTCTTCCTTCCTTTAAAGCGAATAACCCCTTTCCAAGGCGATACACGAATGAACACACGATCACCCACCTCAAATTCTAAATCTCTTCTTCGTTTGTCAGCATAGCTCTTTTGACAAACTTGCGCAATTTTTAAACGCTCCCTTATAACTCGAACTCCATCAATGGTTTGTTTAACCATTTCAGGACCTAGCCTCTAATCCTCGCCTAATTGCTCCATTTGCTAAGCCAACATCTGTCTCTCACCAACATCGTTCCAACAAATTGGTGTCCTGCACCTCCTGCCATATAAAGCCTCATACGATGGCATGCCAATGCTGCTGTGATAACTATTATTGTAGGCAAACTCAATCAATGGCAAATATTCATCCCAGCTACCCTTAAAATCAAGTACACATGCCCTCAGCATATCCTCCAAAGTTTGAATGGTCCGTTCAGATTGCCCATCGGTTTGAGGATGAAAAGCTGTACTAAATTTCAGTGAAGTACCCATAGCTCGCTGCAAACTCACCCAGAATCTAGAAGTAAACTTCGGATCTCTGTCACTAACAATGGACAAAGGAGCTCCATGCAATCTAACAATCCCACTGACATAAATTTGAGCGTACTTATCTGTAGAGTATGTAGTCTTGACAGGTAGAAAATGAGCCGTTTTCGTCAATCGATCCACAATAACCCAAATCGAATCATAACCTCCCTTAGAATGCGGTAGCCCTGTCACAAAATCCATTGTTATATGTTCCCATTTCCACTCCGGTATAGGAAGATTCTGCAACAGACCCGCCGGTCTTTGATGTTCAACTTTCACTCGCTGACATGTCAAGCAACTAGTCACAAATTCTGCAATCTCTCTCTTCATGCCAATCCACCAATAAAACTCTCTCAAGTCACGATACAACTTCGTACTTCCTGGATGCATACCATAAGCTGAACTGTGCGCCTCCTCCAAAATTTCTCTTTTTAGAGCTGCATCATCTGGAACACACATTCTATGTCCATACAAGAGCATACCATCCTCTCAAATATTGAATTCAAAAATCTTACCTTTAACTACCTTCTTTCTAATTTCTTCCATTTGTGGATCATCAAGTTGTCCATCTCGAATACGGTCCACAAATAAGGGCCAAACACTAAATTGCGCTAATAAAACATCATTGCTATTCAAAAAGAACTCCATACCCATCTGTTTCAGCTCAATAAAATTTACAACTTTTGAACATTGGATACAAGCCATTCTCGCTGCTATTTTCCAACTCAAAGCATCAGCAACCACATTTGCTTTCCCTGGATGGTAGTGAATAGAGCAATCATAATCTTTAATTAGTTCCATCCACCTTCTCTGCCTCAAATTCAACTCCTTCTACGTAAACAAATACTTAAGATTTTGATGATCGGAATAGATTTCACAAGTTACGCCATACAAGTAATGCCTCCACAACTTAAGTGCAAATAAGACAGCCGCTAGCTCCAAATCGTGCGTAGGGTAATTATGTTCATGATTTTTCAACTGTCTCGAAGCAAAAGCAATAACCTTACCTCGTTGCATAAGAACACAACCCAAACCTTGATGAGAAGCATCAGTGTAAATCACCATATCCTCGGTACCCATCGAAATAGTCAATACCGGCGCAGACACCAACCGATTCTTTAGTTCCTGAAAACTGTCTTCACATTCATTAGACCACACAAACTTCACATCTTTTCTAGTCAATTTGGTCATAGGCAAGGCAATAGAAGAAAAACCCTGAATAAATCTCCGATAATATCCTGCTAAACCAAGGAAACTTAGGACTTCAGAAACATTAGTCGGTCTTTCCCAATTCACTACTGCCTCCACCTTCTTTGGATCCACACAAATGCCATCCCGAGAGATCATATGGCCCAAAAATGCAACACTTTCAAGCCAGAATTCGCATTTGCTCAATTTACCATACAATTGCTTATCTCGTAAAGTCTGCAATATAATTCTCAGATGTTGCTCATGATCTTCCTTAGTTCGAGAATAGATCAGAATATCGTCAATAAACACAATGACGAACAAATCCAGATACAGCTCAAACACCCTATTCATAAGATCCATAAATACCGCTGGAGCATTAGTCACTCCGAAAGGCATAACAAGAAACTCATAATGGCCATACCTCATTCGAAAAGTCGTTTTGGAGACATCAGTGTCCTTCACCTTAACCTGATGGTATCCTGATCTCAAATCAATTTTTGAAAAGACGGTCGCTCCTTGCAACTGATCAAACAAATCATCAATTCTAGGCAATGGATACTTATTCCGTATTGTCACCTTATTCAGTTGCCTGTAATCAATGCACATACGCATAGTACCATCTTTCTTCTTCACAAATAAAACTGGTGCACCCCACGGTGAGATACTTGATCGAATAAGCCCTTTATCAAGTAAATCTTTCAATTGAATTTTTAATTCTAGTAACTCAGCTGGTGCCATTCGATACGGTGGAATAGAAATAGGATTTGTTCCTGGTATCACTTCAATAGTAAATTCCACCTCCCTATCAAGCACAATTCCCGGTAATTCATCGGGAAAGACATCCGAAAACTCCCTCACAATCGGTATATCCGATAACTCTAATGGTTTCTTCTCTATGTCAACAACATAGGCCAAATACCCCTGACATCCCTTCCTCAACATACTCACAGCTTTAAGAGCAGATAACATACCAGTTACAGAAGTCTGTCTATCACCACAGAATTTAATTTCTGACTCTCCCGGTATTTTAAAGACAACTTCTTTACTAAAGCAATCTAAAGATGCATGATGTGTGGATAAGAAATCCATTCCTAGAATAACATCAAAATCAGACATTACTAAAGGAATCAAATCAACTTCTAGATTTTTACCACCCACACTCAGCACACACTTGGGGAAAGATACCCCAATTATCACCACTTCTCCAACAGGAGTAGATATCGCCAAAGCAATGTCTAATAACACATAATGCTTATTCAAATGCATACTAAACAAGTTCGACACAAAAGAATGCGTAGAACCAGGATCAATTAAAATTTGTGCATTAACACCACAAACCATTAAAGTACCTGTCACCACATTCGGAGTTGCCTGGACATTTTGTCGTGTCATGGCGAACACTCTCCCCAGTGCTATAGTTCCACCCGCTCCACCACCCCGACCAACAGGCCTACCAATATTTGTTCCACGGCCAGCCGGAACACTGCCACTAGAAGATGCACCTGAAGCTTGTGGTTTCGTGCAATGAGTTGCAATATGCCCCATTTCTCCACATTTAAAACATTTAAACCCTTTCCCCAATTCCGGACAATCTCTCATGCGATGATTGGGCGATCCACACCGATAACACTGAAAAGGAGTCCCACGTCCACTTGAACTACTCCCCCTGCCAAAACTTGGCTTACTTGCCTCATAGCTTTGACTACCTTGTTGTTTACCCTCACTCTGACCTTTAAAATGTTGAAATCCTCCTCCACCTCTGTAAAACCCGCCTGATTTTCCCCCTTGGCAAGCCTGCCTCGCCTCGAATTTACTCTTCTTTGATTGTTCTCGTTTACTAAACTTCTCTTCAACATCCTTGCCAATCTTCTTTGTTGTTTCAATCAAATCCGCATAGTCTTTTTCTTTATTAGTCGTCATTCTGGTTCAAACATTATCCTCCAACCCACCTCTGAACCGTCTACCCTTCTTTTCTTCAGTATCCACCATATCCGTAGCATAGGCTGAAAGAGCATTAAACTTGGCTTCATATTCGGCCACCGACATACTCCCCTGTTTAAGATTAATAAAATATGCTTCCTGCTGGAAACGATACGTCTCAGGACAGTAATGATCATTAAAGGCCTTCACAAACCTTGCCCATGTAATGACTTGTGGCATTGGTGGCTGAATACCTGGTAATGGGGCTGACAGCAACCTCTGACTTTCCTCCCACCATATTAAAGCTTGCCCTTTCAAGGTGAAGGTTGCTAAAGTCACCTTTTGTTCATTAGTTACTCCCATAGCTGTTAGAACCCTCTCAACCATTTTCAACCAATCCTCTACCTCTTGAGGTTTAAAAGTACCCTCAAACTCCGTTGGATACAACTTCTTGAATTTCTCTAGTAATCCAACATTCTAATTAACTGGATTTTGATTAACCGGAGGTGCAGCTTGTCGTTCAGCATACTATGCCAAAGCCACCAATAGTCTATCTATATCCCTGGCCCCTGCCTGAACTCCTGCCCGTGCAGCCCTAGAAGCCGGATCTGCTTGCTCAGAATGGGAAGTGGCTTCTTCTTCCATTTTCCTTACCTATTGCAATTCAATTTAACAACAGTAACAACATATACTATTTTATCATGTTAGATAAACCAACACTAAACTACTCGACAGAATATGATCGACTCCTAAATCCACTGCTAGATCGCCACTCGCTCAACGACTCTTAGAATCGAGATAAGCCAACGCTCTGATACCAAGCTGTCACACCCCACCCCGGCTAGCACTCAATTGAGCCTAAACCGACGTGAGGGTGCAACATCAACCACCAGCCCATTCCTATAACTCAAATTCTAGCAATTAAATTAACCAACAGCCATTTTATTGATAATGCAAACTTAACGTTCTTACAAACACAGCGGAAGTCTCAAGAAAATATTAAAACTATACAACAAACTAATATCAACACGAGCTGCAACTAGATTCCTATCTACAGTGTCTCGCCAAAACTTGTCAAGTCTTCTTGACGCACTACCCTAAGCGAAGGTACAACCACAAGATGATCAGCAGTGGATATCAACACGCCTGCAAAACTGGATTCCAGAATGGAATCCGGGAGTGTTTATGAGACATGGATGCAATTCCATATTAAAGGTACAGCTAAAAGATATATCTCAACCAATCAAACAGTAAACCAAGCAATTAAAAGCAACACCGGACACAAAGCCAATAATTTAAGGCATAAAGCCTTTTGACATAAAGCCAATCACCGGGCACACAGCCAATAATTTAAGGCATAAAAGCCTTTTGGCATAAAGCCAATCACCGGGCACTAAGCCAACAATCAAGTTCAATTCAATATAGAACAACATCTATGAATGAAACACTCACCTTGTACTCCAAAAGAAAGTACTACTATGGTTTCGGTGCTCCTTGATTCACCGACTCGTCACCTATCCACAAGCCAAACTTTTTAGTATATAATTACTTGAAAGGCTTGACAAATGCATAAACAATATCTTGCATCAACTCAACTATATAACGTATGCCAAACAAAAGTAAATTCACCAATTTGCACCCAAAACCAAGAATTCACAACACAATGTATAGCAGAACCACCGACTAAATTCTGACTACAGAATTCTATAGATTTCAAAGAATACTATAAGACCACTACCACTAGCAAGAAGACTTCTAGTACATCAATCTAGATATAAAGTTTGTCCAAATTGGACTCCGAATGACTAAGATATGCTCAATTGAAATTACAAATCCAAAACAGAAATTACAGTTCCAGCAGAACAGTCTGCGATCGAATGCTCATCAAAAATCACATACTCAATCTTTTACAATAATTCCAACACCAAAACATCACCAATCGATCAATGTTTAAGACTCATGAGAACCCATATCCACCCAACATGCTTAAACTTGAGGAATTTCACGAGAAACACAAATCAAAAACTGTCCAGAATCCCAGAACTTCCCAAAAACTGAACTTTAACTCAAAACTGCTATAATCTAGAAAGAGTCACGGCACAACCCATACATATCCAGAAAGATATACGAGACTAGTTTCGGAATCAAGAAATGGTGCGTAAAACCGATACCCGAGCAAGAAGTTATGCCCGTTTTTCCAACACGTGTCTGTGCTGTCTGCACAGACGCGAATCAGACACCAGTTCAGTCCACGAATTTTGTAGGCCAAAACAATTCGAGTTATTTTCTGACAATTTAACACGATGCAATAGACTTACAGATGAACCTTCAGGATGTTTTACAAGAATTTAGAAGATTTCTAGGTACCTTGAATAAATTCGTCAAAACAGGACAGATTATCAACTTGTTCAGACACAGTTATGCATGTCATATACACGAATTTTCTGAAATAAAAACTCAATTCCAACCTCAAAAACCCTCTCCCATGGCTTCAATTCAGAGCATATTAGATATAGAATGGAAGACCTAGCATGGAAAACATGAATTTCAGTACCTAAGAAGATGAAAATTACCTAATAAGCTTCAATTCAAGGCTAACCCTAATCCCCGTTCTCTTCTCCTTCTTCTTCCTCCGCTGATCTCTCTCTCTCTCTCTCTCTTTTCTAAGGTAGAATACCTCCCCTGATGGGTTTTTATTTTTATTTTTTTCTTTTGTTTTAAAAGAAACACACACACAACACCTCAGCACACACACGGCACTCATGCACAATTCTAAAAAAAATTGCACTTTAGTCCTTTACGTTATTAAAGTAAAACATAAAAGCACCTCAAATTTTAAGGGTGTTACAACAGTTATTTGAGGTTGAAGTACTATAGGAAGGACAAGCGTCGACAAAAATAATGCGAGAATCACCTGCAACAATACCACTCGAGGAACTTGTATCGATGGCTGACCAACCAAACAGGGTGGAAGAACTTAGACGAAACATGGCAGATTTGGATGCTCAACTCAAGCAGTCTATTGCCAATTTCGATGCTCAACTCAAGGCTTCTGTCAACGCAATGCAAAAAAAGATGCTCATGATGGCAGAAACTATGCAAGAAATCAGTGATAAGTTGTAAGAAAGGCCTCCCCCACAACTTGAACAGCCCAAGGAAGAAACACTGGTCACGGATCCTAACCTGGCTACCCTCATTATCAAGATTGGAAAGTTGGAGGAGTCTGTTCGAAAAATTGAGAAGCTTGGAAAAGGGGAGATTGACATGAGCAAATTGTGTCTGTTCCCAAATGCCAAGCTGCCGGAAAAATTCAAAGGCATTGACTTTACAAAGTTTGATGGCACTACTGATCCAAAGGCTCATCTCCGGGGGTATTTTAGTTCCCTCACAATGCGAGGGCTTGAAACTGATGCTATGGCAAAACTATTTCACGAGTCTTTAACTGGTCCCGCACTGCAATGGTTTCTTACCCTTGAACCATCTAAGAAAAGGACTTGGGAAGATATTGGGACAACTTTTGTAGCCTAGTATGATTTCAATGTGGACTTAAAGATGACCACAAGGGAGCTAGAAAGCACTAAGATGGGTGACAAAGAAAGCTTTGCTGATTATGTGAAACGTTGGAGAGCCAAGGCCGCGCAGATGCAAAATAAGCCAGATCTGAAGGAATTTAAATCATTACAAAGAATTTGCCAAGCTCCTTTGCACCATACATGGTACTTTCTCAAGCCGCCCCAAACTTCGAAACCTTTTATGTCTCCGAGCTAGCTGTGGAAGAAGCACTGAGGAACGGTACCTTGGAGAAGAAAGAATCAGGATCAAAGTCCAAAAGGGCATACTTTGGGAACATCAACGTCCTTTTTGGAAATGCCAATCAAGCTGGAACCTCTTCTACCAAACCCACAGAAGTAAACCAAATCTCTGAAAAACCAAAGTCTCAGAACTGAACCTTTACCCAATTCAGTACCCCTAGATCTGCCTTGCTCAAAAAGCTTGTTGAGTTTAGGGTTCTGAAAGTGCTCCCACCACCACAAACTATCCCACGAAACCTTAACCAAAATGTTTACTGTGAATATCACCAGATGCCTGGTCACACCGCTGACAACTGCATTCGCCTTCGTCATGCGATTCAAAACCTCATTGACAACAAGGTCATCGAAGCTCCTCCCCCAGATAAGCCAAATACCATTTCAAACCCCTTACCACAGCGTAACACCCCCTTCCGTATTAACCAAATCACCTTAGCCGATGACTCAACCACCCAGGACTTTGACCCAACCTTCTTCATCATCCCCGACACTAAACCAAGGCCAGTTGTGGAAATCCCTAAAGAAATTGCCCTATCCTTTCTTTGGGAATGGGAAGACACATGGGGAAACTTGATTGCCAATTGGGAGGAATTTGAAGCCAATAACTTTCAAAGAATTATTGAACCTCCATTCGAGCTTGGATGGGAAGTTGATTGGCAGAATGTTCATACTGACCCTCTTGATGGACTCTCCTTATACATGATGTTTGAAGGACAGAACGAGAACTATCAAGTCCCTCAAGAAGCTTTCGAATGGGATTGGGACCCAATCCCAGATACGAATAAGCTTTTGGCCAAAGATGACCCCACTAGATACATTCTCCCTACCCGCAATGTTTGCTGAGGAATACCAACACGAGATGGCAGCCTACAATTGGCCGGAACTTGCTCCGCATGACTTTGTCGTTGATAATCTGTATAACAACTTGGGCCTTAACCCGTGGTATTGGAATCTGGGGCCCCGAGAGCATGAAGAAGAGATGGCTAGTAACGAGTTTAATCCAATGGACTACATTGTGGACGAAGCTGAATCAGAGGCATCGATCACTTTTCCTGAGGATGCCAATGTCGCCATGATGAACTTATGGGAAGATGACCCAGGGGCCAGACCAAATCCATGGGTAAACTCCAAAATTGTTAACATAAAAGTGGGAAATGAGGAATGGAACAAGACGGTGATGGAAGCTGAGCAGTGGAAGCCTGAGGACCTTTGGGAAGATTTCGTTATTGCTGATTTGGCCACCAATCTCCGGGATACTACCATTGGGAGCAAGCACAAGGCTCTTGTTGATTTATGGATTGAGGAATCAAAATACCGCCAGGTTCACCATCTGACCAGGAGTGGCCGTGTCTACCAACCCCTTAACCTCCGAACTAGAGAATCCTCCAACTCTGCAGCTCTCCCAGCCCAAGACCCATCCGACCCTTTCACTACCCCGATCAAAAACACTTTCCAACCCTTTGCTCCACCAGCCAAAGAGCCTTCTCATCCTGATAAAAACCCCGAAGGAATGATCAAGCAACAACTTGAGCAGACTCAGGCTAAAATGTCTATTTGGGATGTACTTGTTCATTCCACCCGCCATCGTGAAGGACTCATCCAAGCTCTCTCCCATCTGAAAGTTCCTTCCAATATAACCCCTGATGAGTTTATGGCACTCATCAAAACCCATTAAGCATGCCATAACTTTCACCGATCAAGACCTGCCCGCTGAAGGAACAGACCATAATAGGCCACTACATGTTACCCTGAAATGCCAAGGTAAATGGGTTCCGGTAATCCTGATTGACAATGGTTCAGCAATCAACGTTTGCCCACTCTGCGTTGCCTATTGCTTGGGGTACAAAAATAAGGACTTCTCTCCATCAAAAGTTAAGGTTCGAGCATATGATAACACTCGTTGAGATGTAGTTGGGACCCTTATGCTTCCTATGACCTTCAGATCCTACCAAACTGAGGTGGAATTTCATGTGTTAAGCATCCATGCTTCCTTCAATTTGTTGCTAGGAAAGCCCTGGCTGCATCGACCGGACATTATGGTTGTACCCTCCACTCTCCACCAGAAAATTCGTTTGGGACTTGAGATAGGAACGCTCACCATCCATGGGGACTCTGGAATTCGTAGCCCCACTGAGGATAATGCCCCGCTCTTAGAAATTCAACATGGGGAGGAAGATATCTCTTAGAGAGGTTTTTCAATGGATACCATAAACTCTGTCTTCTCAGTCCAGATTGACAGTGACTTTGTCATTAGCAATGTCGCCATAAATATAATGAAAAAAATGTCATACATGCCAGGACTAGGAAAGAATCTGCAAGGACCTCCAAAGTTTGAAATCATTGGAACTCTAATACGTACAACTGGCCTAGGCAACAAGCCCTCTGAGGGCAAAAGGGTGAAAAGGGGAAATCGGTTGGAGGACTACTTTGTGAAGGAAAAAGCCAAGCAGATCTATTAGGGCCAGCCAGAGCCATTCTGGGATAGGGAAACCAACACTCTGCTGCCAGGGTTTGAGATATTCGCCAACGACGTTTGGCCGGAAAATGAAAAGGAGAAAATCAAGGCTATATTCATAAAGAAGGAATCAACTGATTGGATTGAGGTTTTCAACATGGGAAGTCTGGCGATCCTGTTTGAGGAAGGCGAACTGATGGGTATAGTCGATGAAGCTAAAGTGCAGATGCCAGATGCTAGAGCAGGACGCCCTCGAAGACCCAACTTCACTCATTGTGGATGCCGTTGGAGAATATAAGAATTGGACTTTCATACCAAGCGCGACATGCCATGGGTCTGATTCTGAGTCTGAGTCCGAGTCTTCTGAGTCTTCCCAGTCCTTCGAGTCTATTGAGTCTGAGTCGGTGCCTCTTGGCCCAACTCCTCGTGGTCTGTACTTTGAATTTGAGTCTACTTGTATGTATGGCGCTCTCGAGGCCTTTGCTGATGATGAAATAAATGAAGCAGATTCCACCTACTTCTCTAATTTTGAAATAAATTGCGTTGACCCTGATGATGATGAGACGGATTTCGATAGGGATATCCCTAAAGAAAATTCGATCCTTAGTCGAAAGGGAAGAAGAGAGGCATACTCAGCCTGTAAAAGAAGAAGAAATTTTAATAAATCTGAGAGATGACGAGAATCCCCGGAATGTCCAGATCGGTTCCGAGTTATCTCCAGAGGAGCGTCAAGCTCACATAGATTTACTTAAACAGTTTGAAGATGTTTTTGCATGGTCACACGCTTCTATGCTCGGAATCGATTCTAAAATCGTGGAACACTAGATTCCTCTTTATCCTGATGCGAAACCTGTGAAGCAAAAGCTAAGGTGAATGACGCCCGATTGGGTGCTTAAAATAAAAAAAGAAGTCACTAAACAAATTAACGTTGGATTCCTAATAGTAAGTGAGTATCCTCAATGGGTCGCAAACATCGTGCCCGTCCCTAAAAATGATGGAAAAATTAGGGTCTGCGTTGACTTTAGAGACTTAGATAAAGCAAGTCCAAAAGATGATTTCCTGCTGCCACACATTGATGTACTAGTCGACAATACCGTTGGGCATGCTTTGCTCTCTTTTATGGATGGCTTTTCGGGATACAATTAGATCCTCATGGCTCCGGAGGATCGGGAGAAAACCAAATTTGTCACAGAATGGGGAATGTATTGCTACCGGGTTATGCCCTTTGGATTGAAGAACGCAGGGTCTACCTATCAGCGAGCAGCAACAACCTTGTTACACGACATGATTCATAAGGAAGTGGAAGTTTACGTTGATGACATGATTGTCAAGGCAAAGGAGTGGGAAGGGCACTTACCAGTTCTCAGAAAGTTCTTCAAAAGAATCCGAAGGTACAGAATGAGGCTCAACTTGTCCAAGTGCACATTCGAGGTCACTGCAGGAAAGATGTTAGGATTCATGATTACCAATCGAGGTATCGAGGTGGATCCTTTGAAGATCAAAGCCAATCTCGAAATGGAACCGCCTCGATCCAAAAAGGATGTAAGAAGCTTCCTCGGCAAAGTGCAATTCATTAGTCGATTCATCGCAAAGTTGACATCGACCTGTAAGCAGATATTTCGCTTACTCAAGAAAGGTATGCCATTCGAATGGGATGACAAGTGCCAGAAAGCTTTTGAGGCAATCCAAACCTATCTACAAAACCCATCGATACTGACACCGCCGGTGATAGGAAGACCTTTGATTCTATACCTGTCAGTCACTCCATCTGCAATGGGGTGTATGTTAGCACATGAGGGAGAGGATGGGGTTGAAAGGGCCGTATACTATCTAAGCAAAAAGATGGTTGGATGTGAAGAACACTATCCTCCATTAGAAAAGACTTGTGGGGCACTTGTTTGGGCTTCCAAAAAGCTGAGACATTACATGTTGGCATACCCGGTAAGGTTGATCTCTCAAATGGACGCTCTCAAATACCTGTTTGAGAAACCAGCTCTCACTGGGAAACTGGGGTGCTGGTTGCTTATGCTGGTAGAATTTGAACTCAAATATGTCACAAGGAAGTCAGTAAAAGGAAGGGCCGTTGCGAAATTTTTGGCTTACTATCCGGTTGAAGGAGGAGAAGATGTCGAGTTTAAGTTTTCGGATGAGGATTTGATGATCATAGTCGAGGACATTTGGAAGTTGTACTTCGATGGGGCTGCTAATCAAAAAGGGTTCAGAATTGGTGTGCTGTTAATAGCACCCAATGGATCCCACATACCGCTTGCGTTCAAGCTAAATTTTGAAGTCACCAACAATCAAGCAGAGTATGAGGCTTGTATTGTAGGCATGGAAGCAGCCATTGAAATCGGTATAGAAAAATTGGAAGTGTTGGGAAATTCTAACTTAGTGGTGTCACGAGCCAGTGGCGACTGGAAAGTCAAAGAGGAAAAACCAAAGCCGTATCATCAAGACCTTGAAGACCTCATTCCTCATTTCAACAAAGTAACTTTTACTCATGCGCCGAGGCTCAAGAATCAATTTGTAGATGCTTTGGCAACGCTGGCATCCATTGTCGAAATCCCCGTCGGTGTGAAAGTAAGACCCATTATGATTGAGCAAAGAGATTCGCCGGTGTACCAGCATGTTATGGTTATTGATGAACCTAATGATGGCCACCCCTGGTATTATGACATTTGGAGATTTGTGGAAAGAGGGGAATACCCTGTCGAAGCAAGTAAGAAAGATTGGATTGCTCTCCAAATGCTCGCAACCCAATACATCATCTACGGGGGAAATTTGTATCGGAGGTCACACTGTGGAATGCACAAGCTATGTATCCATGGAGCAGAAGTGGAAAGAGTGATGAAGAGATTCACGAAGGAGTCTACGGACCTCATATGGACGGCATGATGCTCGCCAAGAAAATTCTCAAACAGGGGTACTTCTGGTCCACCATGGAAACGGAGTGTATAGAATATTTACGGATATGTCATAAGTGTCAAATCCATGCCAATCTCATGCATGTTCCACCATCAGAACTGCACCAAATGACTTCTCCTTGGCCTTTCTTAGTATGGGGAATCGACGTTATTCAAAGAATAACACTGTAACAACTCTGATTTTTAGTAAATAAAAATTTCGTTGTTTATTCAAATTCTTAAATTTCTCTTGGATGGCTTATTGATTTTCTTGTTAACTATGTTAATCCGTCATACTTAGATTATATCTCTTGGCTAGTATAGTTAGCTTCTAACCAATTAGTTAGAGAAACCTAACTACCAAACCATTTAGTTACCTTTTAACCATTACCCATTGGATGATAAAAGTTAGGGAAACTTTTATCCATTGGACAATATGATTTCCATTAAAATATCTAAGTTAGATTTGTTAGGTACATATATACAATTATATTTAGATATATATATATCCACATGATTAAAAGGACATGTAGTCTTTCAAGGTCTTATTTAAGTATTCTTTTTATCCATTGGTCAATAACCGTTAAGGAAATTATTACCCCTTGGATAATAGGGTTAATCTTTCCAATAAGTACAAGGGTTATTAAACAATCATTTTCTAGATTTTCCATGTGTTGATATACTAATATATATATGTACTTTATATATTAATACCCTAGATTTCCTAGGTACACTAGTTCATTATTTTAATAAGAGACATGTGCTAAATTAGATTATTTTAATAGGGGATTTTGACCTTATAATTTTTTATTGGATACTTGGGATCTACATAGATTGCATGGTACATACTAATATATATATATATATAAATATATATATATATATTTATATATATATATATTTGTACGTGGTCTTATTTATATATATATATATATATGTACACATGTGTTTAATTGAATTATTTATTAGGAAAATCTTAGTTTTAAAATCCCAAAGTACTCTAAGTACATTATTGTATATATATATATTTACTTGTGCATACAAGAATATATATATATATGTACTAGTACTAGGAAAGAGAGAGAGAGAGAGAGGGAAAGGCCGAGAGAGGGTGAGGGAGAGAGAGAGTGATGTGTGTGCTTGTGTTGCTCATCCTTTAGCCAACCTCACACACAATCCTAGTACTACATGACAACCAAATCTTGAAATCTTCCTAAGATCTACCCAAGTACAAAATCTAGTCATTCAAGGCCTTTTACCCATTGGACAATAATTGCTAGGGAAAATTTTATCCCTTGGGTAATAGCCAAGACTTTTGCTATAAATAGCACCATTGTCCAACCATTCAACTAACACCTTCACCTAGCAACTTCTCTCTCTAGAAAAAGATTTGTGTTCTTACTTTGTTTTTCTTGTTCTTGAGCATTCTTGAAGTTCTTCCTAAGTTCTTCAAGAAACTCATCCTAAAACCCTTTTCGATCCAAAAAGTTCAAGTAGTTTAGCCAAGATCAAGTTTCGAGAGAAACCTTTCTCTTTCGAAACTTCCGAAAGCATACCGTAGGAAGTTACTCCGCCCGATCGTCAACTTACTTTCCTAGTCGCCACTACCGCCAAGAAGAAATGTAGAATCCTTAGACCACTAACTCTACGTATAGAACCGTATGTTAGAAAGTAGAATGTCCTTACTCTTTAATTCAAAGTATAACTTGAAGTATTTTTAAGTAGATAAGGTTATCTATCGTTTATTATGTTTAGAATGCATGATGGTTAACAAACTCATTTTGCTAATGGTGGTATGAACATGTTGAATAATTGACTTTTACTTCAATAAACATATGTTGTTTAGAACTTGCCAAAAAGGAAGAAAGAACGACTTTCGAAAGATAAAGACTTAATCATTGATAGAAGTATTCGTATTTTGATCTTTATGATAGTTATGAGATTGCATACATGAATTGCTTGTATTACTAGGAACCATTGTGAGGATACTCGGGAGACCGGAACGGCAGAACCGAGGTTGGGTGTGTGGCTTGGTTATCCATGGAGAGGAGCCAATGCAATGTGTGCTAATGGAAACCCGGGACGGCGGAACCATTGTGAGGATACTCGGGAACCTAGAACGGCGGAACCGAGGTTGGGTGTGTTAAAAACAATTTTGAAAATGTGACATGGTTATGAAATGTGGAAAATGTTGACACGGTCTACGAGGAGTTGCGTAGGAGAAACTCAGAAAATCATGGACACCAACGTTAGTTTGGATAACGAATGTGGATGTGTCAATGTTTGTCAAATATGTTTGAACTATGTGGAAATCGTTGATTTTATGGTTAATGTTTGTAAGTTAAGGGTTAGAGGGTATGGGTTACTCTATTTAGCGTTATAGCTCACGATGTTGCCTTTTTGGTGACCATTACATATTATATTGGTGGCGACGCTAGTATAATATGTCAGACCTCATAGATGAACAGGGTGAACTCTACACCTTCGAGGCCTTTGGAGCCGATGAGCTAGCTCGGATGGAGGAAGAAGTGGAGCAGTAGTTAGGAACCCTAGTTCCCTCCTTGTTTGCCTAAAAGTACTCTTGTAAGACTTTGTGATGTAATAATGAGCCAGACTCACTTATTTTTGTAATAAAAAGTCTTATTAACGTACCCAGAAATTGGGGGCGTTACACACACCGGCAATGTTCAGTGGTCACAAGTTCATCTTGGTTGCAATTCATTATTTCACGAAGTGGGTAGAAGCTGCTTCTTATGCAACCCTGACTGCAATACAAGTTGCACATTTTATCAAACAAAATGTCATCTATCGGTATGGGGTTCCTCAAGCGTTCGTGTCAGACAATGGCGTTCACTTCAAGGGTCGAGCTAATGAAGTTTTGGAGGAATTTCAGATCCAAGTGCACAAGTCAACCACATATCGGCCTAAGACCAACGGAGCTGTGGAAGCTGCAAATAAGACTGTCAAAACCATTTTGGAAAAGACCATCGAATCCGCAAGGAGCTGGCATGAGCAACTACCACTGGCCTTATGAGGATATCAGACGTCTGTACGTACACCATTAGGAGCAACACCTTATTCCCTGGTTTACGGGATGGAGGCTGTGCTCCCCATTGAATAGAGGTTCCATCCCTTCAAACCATGATTGAATGTAACGTTCAAGAGGCGGAGTGGTTAAGCAATAGGTTCGAGGAACTCATGTTATTTGATGAACGGAGATTGAGAGCCCTTTACCACATCCAAGGGTACCAATGAAGGATTGCATGAGCATTCAATAAGAAGGTGAAACCTAGGGACTTGGCAAAAGATGACAAGGTTTTGAAGGAAATTCGGGCATCAATGTATGATCCACGAGGAAAGTTCCGACCGAAGTGGTCAAGACCGTACATCATTAAGACTATCTTATCTGGAGGAGCATCGCAGCTTAACGATTTGGATGGAAATGAGTTCTCAACTTTGGTCAACCTAGATCAGCTCAAACGCTACTATCCTTGAGAGAGGCTCGCTGGATTGAAAACCGCAAGGGCGGGTAGTTACAGGCAAAAATTAGAGCAAAAGCCTGCCAGGTTGAAAACCCGCAAGGGCAGCCTAGGCAAAAGTTAAGGCATATAACAAAAAAGCTCGCTAGGCCGAAAACCCGAAAGGGCGGTACTAGGCAAAATTTAGAGCGCAAAAGGAGCGTGTCAAAACCAGAGCAAACCTTATCCTAAACTATGTCATGATCTAATTCCTTTGCAAAAAGGATACATAGGCAGCCTTACTTTGAGGCCCGTTAAAAACAAGTTGCAAGAATTCAAAGCACAGAATCAAGAAGGAGGAAACCTTCATAACTCACTTTTATTTAAATTACTACTTCTACTACATAAGGCTGAGCATACTTCTTGAAAATGAAAGTGCAACATGATAAAGCAAAGCGGGTCCACAATTTATTTCCTAATCAAATCGGTAGGGGTGAGTCAATTTCCAGGAGCTCTTGCCCTCACAGCAATGTCCCTCCTGAGCCACTTCCGATAGCTTCCACTTGGCAGCACAGATGGATAAGGGCTTGCATCAGTGACCTCTCGGTTCCCTCAAAACTCCTGGTAGTGATAAAGGACAGAAGGATGAAAGAGAGGTAAAACAACATCCACCAGAACCTCCACCGGAGCCTCTTGCCTCAAACCAAATTGGCGCTCAATCCGATAGGGAATGTAGAATGAGAAAGCTTCCAAACCGGCAAGTACGACCCACTAAGGCCCCATGTAGCGCACTGTTATGGGTGGAAGGTCCAACCAAGGGCATCTCCAAGAAATGGTTTCAGTTCGCAGTCTCTTGAAGAAATGGACTCACTCAGAAACACGACGGTCCGCAAACTCAAAGCATCGACGAGACAACAGTCTAGCCTCATATGTCCAGTTGCCAGAAGGAACAGTCAGTACGTTCACCTTGTCATAGAGCCAAATCTACTAAGAAAGAGAGAAAACAAGTAAGAAACTATAAGAAGCCAAGCCGAGTGTTGAGGTAAAATGAGAATGTGGGAAAAGCCAAAAAAAGGAAAGCTGAGTGAGAAGCCTACCTGTAGAAGGAGAGGGCTACCCCCAAAGACCCCGGTCTCCCCAGAATGAACCTTGTCCAAACAAATCAAAGTCTCAACCAAAACCATCGGAATAACATCCTTCCAAGCCTCAATCTGAACAGCAACACTAACCAATGCCGAGCTAGCATGGCCAGCGGACGGAACCAAGAGGTAAGCTGCCAACAAGTACATGCAAAGGGCTAACATGCACCAAGACTGATAGGTCATGTCCGTAAAGTCACTAGGAGGAGAGAACATCTCGATAAGCCGCATGATGTTGAGTCGACCGTCGCTAACCAAGTAGCAAGCGGTGCCACCACTCAACCCAAGAACTGCAGCTAGGACCTTGGAGGGATGATAACCTCTCCCGAACTCAAACCGCCAAGGTATACGTGGAACTCTTCCACGGTAGGAGAAAGCTCTTGCTCACTAAACCAGAACACATGGACCTTCGGATCCCAAAAGTTTATTGCTGCCTTCAAAAGTTCCGGACGAATGCGAATGTTGCGAAAGAACCTCATGGAATAAAGGCCATGGGCCCAAAAGTTAAGCCAATCAACGCCGTCCATCGCAGCCAACCAAGGGCGAAGTGAACCGGTAAGAGAAAGAGCCATTTGAAAGAAGAGAGGAGAATGTTTGGGGTGAATAAAATTTGAAGATGGAAGCCTCAATTTATAGAAGAAATGGGGAAGCAACTTCAACTTTCTAAGAGCCTTGGGTTTCAGAAAGTGCAAATTTTCCATGAGTCTTGCATGGGGAAGGCTTAGTCATAGCATAGAAACCGAACATAAGCATGCACTGGCCCAGACATACCACTGCAGGAGTCAAACTTTAGTCATTGTGCAATCTGTCTTGGGAAGGAGCAAACTGCAGAACTGTCAGGAAACTAGTATCGTGCGGTGTATCATCACGACGCACAGCATTATAAAAACTTCACACGGTATTTTAAAAACTTATGGTATTTTAGGATACCACGCATGGCGTACCATAGCCACGCACGGCATTTCAGAGCCAGTATTTCTGCAGTTTTGGCAGCAGAGGTTGGAAATGGATTTGAAGCCTCTAGGGGTGCAGCCAATTGCCAAAACACACTTCAACGAGTATGTAGGACTTCAGGGACGTCTCGCCTCCAGTCAACTCCCAAAATTCAAGGTTGTGATATGAAAAAGTCAATAAAGTCCTATTCTTGAGTCAGATTGGGGGATCAAAATCCGTTTGGCATCGTTCCAAGCTATTCTTTCGAGTCGTACAAGTCATGTGACTTAGTCCAAGTTCCGGGTTGAGTCATTTGTCAAAATTTGAAGTCATGACCTTGAAAAGTCAATATTTCCTCGTTTTCAAGTCATATTCAAAACATGGGACCGGTTTTTGAGCCATCTTTTGAGTCGTAAAGGTCATCATATGACCGTGTTCATATCTATAGAAAGGCTGTCTGTACAGAACTCAAAAGATGTAGCGTCAATTTTTCGTGTTTTACTTTGCCTTCTATCCTTTCGTCACTATGTCTCTTAGTAAAGGATCAGACTTAGTTTCATGATGATATTATGGTGTGCATTTTGGTTATTTAATTTCTTTGAGCAATGGTGACAAAGGAAATTGAACAGAAATAATAAGGAAGCAACTCCAATATATAAGCTTTATATGGCATTCATGAGTCGAAGTACAAAATTGGGGCACGTAGGCCCGAGATCAAAATCCTATCTATCAGACGCCCTCGAAAGGGAAGCACGTAGGCTCCATCCAAAATGGCAAAAAGTAAAAAGGCAGGAGGCTCAATCTTCTTCATCATCCTTGCTCTCATCATCATCCTCCTCAGAAGCACCCTCCTCCTCTTCGGAGCTAATGACCTCGGGGACAACTGCAGCTCTAGGCACCGATCTCTCTAAGGTATCTTCTTGATCGATATCTTCAGGCTCTTCAGTCTCCTCTAAGTCGGCACTAGGCTCCTTAGTAGGGCGTGAACGTCTCTGTCTCTTTGAGGGTCTCTCTTCCCGAGTACTTGCAACAGAAGCCTATGGTGCAGGCATGCGCACAGACTTCTGGTGCAATCCCCGAGAAGCCCCTCCTCTAGCCTGCAAAAGCATAACATTCATGCAACATTTGTGTCATATTCACAAATATAAGACAATAAGAGTAGGGAATGTAAAGATATACCATCGTTCCCCCCATGCGAGGTAGAACCGACGGCACATGGCATATAGCTGTACTAACTGCTCTAGGCCTAGCATGGCCGCCACCATCTCCCGAGCATACTCTGGAGTTACCTGCATTATAGGAAAGTCAATCAAGATATGCATAAGGGAAAGTAGGCATGGAAAGAGATGGAAAAATGATTGTACCTCAGCAAAAAACTCTAGAGGATCAACTGATGGACGTGGTACCTCCACCAGACCAAGGACACCTTCAGCAGAGATCATGTCCACTGTCCAAGAAAGAGCAGGTAAAGTGCCCCCACTCCGACCCACGACATCACCATAGCCTACATTTCTTCCACCTCTACCGCCTCTTCCACCTCTACCACCTCTGCCACCTCTCGCATGCTGCAGTGCCTCCCAAGCAGTACGGATCCTGAAACTCTTCATCAGGTACCGAGTCTGGTACTCAGCATAGTCAGTACATGTCTGAAAGAGCGGCTGCAGCTCAGGATTTGGTTGCATGAACCGCTCGATCTCCCTCATAGTGTACTGACCTATCCTCTGCACAAGAGCAGGGAGTGGCCCAGGGACTAAGAAGGCATCCTGCCTCAGCGACTAGCGTGATACCCGGTCACCCAGGCACCACTGCTAGCCGTAAGGAGACTCCAAAAGCACTCTCCCCCTCATCACCTCCCTACTCCAAGCTATGTATGGGATCTCGAAGCGGTCCCAGATGCGCCAGCAAATCTGTGATCAAGAGCAAGTAATATCAGCACATTATTCAAGTTGAAAGGTACACAATGACTATGAATCAAACGTATAGAAGTGCATTGATACCTGATTGGGACGCATCTCGTCCAAAAAGAGGCGGTAGGCATTCAAATCGCCCTTTCCCTTCTTCACTCCTCGATACTCCTTCGACCAACGCAGGGCTCGAGGGAGTATCACGTCATCGGGGCACGAGGTCTCGGGAGGGTACATACCAAGGACCTCGTACGTCCAAAGCTGTAGATCCAAGCATCAAGAGTTAGCACAAGGTATGCAAAAGGAAATCTAACTATTCACAAGAGAAGTTTTGGGGTATACCTCCCAGACCCTCCAGTAGCCGCCGAGGCTCTTCCCTACTCCTCGGGAAAGAGACCCCATGAAGGCGTAGCATGCCCCCAAAGCTGCACCGCCCCAGTTGAAACGAGCTATCTCCTAGACGTTCCTCAACGCCGGCAGGAAAGAAAGGTTTACCCAGTTGATCCTGTTAGGAAACAGGGACGCACCGAGTACATACAGCAAGAAGCACCTTGCCATCTGCTCCTCATCCACTCTTCCCTCCTGAGGCTCCTTCCAAAAGTCCAAAAGCTGAGCGTACTGGGCATCCTCCTTCTCCGCTTCAGTACATACCCCAGCAGCAGCTTCTGAAACTCAACACTCCTCCCCGTCGTTGCATCATAGGGGATAGGGTCCCCTCCAACCCTCAGACTGGTGATCGTCAAAAAGTCCAATGGTGTCACCGTCATCTCACCGAAAGAGTAGTGGAACGAATTTGTCGTGTCCCACCACCTTGCAGCGAGTGCTCTCACCACCTGGCGATCATTACTCGCCTAAACTCTCCAAACCCCGCTTCCCTCACTATCTCCCACACCGCCTCAGGGAGCCTCTCCTAAAACTTCGGCACGTCGACCGCACCACCGTAGCACGAGATCGTAATTGCCTATTGCAGTAAATTGACAATATTCAACAAACAGGTGTAATATTCAAAGTGTGGAAATGAAAACATGATGCATTGGAATTGAAATGCAAATGTTGACAGTATACCTCATCTCGTCGCAAGGAAAGGTGCTGCTTTGGGTCCCTCAGGATCAAGGACTCGTTGTACGTAGGCCTCTCCGACTTGTAAGCGTCCAAAAGAGAAGACACTTCTACATGCTGGAAGGGCACGTAGGTCGCCTCACTGTAAGCCCCTTGACCCTTAAGGGCCATTGTCGCCTCATCCACAACACTCCTCCGAGGGACTACCTCACCCTCCGTCTCCTCTTCACCCTGTGGCTCCCTGGTAGCCCCAGTCTCAAACTCGGCCTGAAGCTCTCTCTCACAAGACTCGAGCAAAGCCTTCGTCAGCCCAGGTACCCCTCGTACGTAGGGTCTCAACCAAGTCCACAAGGGACACCATCTCTAGAAAGTCCCCCAAGCCTATGGGCCGTGACGACCCTGCACCTTCGCCACTACCTACAAACATCACCGGCATCTCTTGCTCCTCCGCCGGCTCCTCCTCAACAATCGGATTCTTTCCCAAGTCGGACCGAGGCCGTAGTACAAGAGAGGCCTCCACTGCCCTTTCCTCCTCACCACCACTCGAACCACTATCATCAACTCTCGCGGCTCTCTCCTCCGAGCCACCTACAACCTCTGGTCGGGCCGCGGCCTCATCCTCAACCCTTGGCTCCATTGCACCTGAGCCCTCCGTAACCCGATCGTCGCCAACCAACCCACCATCATCACCACCGCCGCTACCCTCCACGGTGGCCTCGGCCATAGGTACCGGAGTCGAGACCCCCGTGGTCTCCAAAGCATCTCCGATCACCGAGTCACTCTCCGGAGGGACTGGAGACGGTGTAACCTCGACCCTCGATGGTTGATCACCACCGGGTGCCTCACTACGCTCCACGATCGCTATAAGGGGAAGGGAGAAAGAAGCTGGGAGAGAGAGAGAGAGAGAGAGAGAAAGAGAGAGAGAGAGATGATCGGGAGAGAGAGAGATGTCGTGACAGAGAAAGAGAGATGTCGTGACAGAGAGAGAGAGCAGAAAGGGTCAAGAGAAGAGAGAGTGGCGCGAAATTATGAATGGTGGGGCATACTATGTACACCTCACCCATTTATACCCCCCCTCGAACCGGTTCGCCTAGAACGAAACTTGGACCGAGTTCAAAACCCATAGCACCACACGGCATTCCACCAACAATGCATGGCATATAAATCTGACATGCAAAATTCTTGGGTCCTGAGCCCTGTTCAAAGATTGTTTGAATTCCTAAAATTCAATTTTGGGCCCAGTGCCTATTTAATAGCACATTTTTCAGGAACCAAATTGGATTTGGTACGCCGTGCGCCGTTTGGAGGTCCCGTGCAGCATTGTTTCTATTTCAACAGTTAAAATTCTGAGATCAGTATCGTAGCGTTTGAGGCCGTGATGTTTGGATTCGTTTTTAATTTTGTTCAGAAACAATGAAAGCAGGAGGAAAAAGGGGGGCTTTTATTTCATTAACCCGGGGATAACCCTGGGAATTTTCATTACACTCAAAGGAAAAGAAGAAAAACACAAAAAAAAAAAAAAGAAAAAAAAAAGGAAATCGTACTGCCCTTCCTTTTTCTTCTTCATCCTCGTCCTCAGTCACTCCCTTCGCCAGAAGCATCTTTCGCACCATCTAAACGGTCGTCGGAACCATTCGAATTCCCCTCGGAATCCTCCATGGTCTCGTTGGACTCATGCCCCGGTGTAAAGTCAGGGTCGTGCTTGTCATCCTGCACGTCGAAGGCAAGGTCTTGAAGGTTGGAGATGGTGCGGCGAATAGTGCAGAGGGTAGAGATCAGCCTCGCAATCTGTCGGTTGAGTTCCTCGATCTCCTCGCGATAAAAGGCCATTTCAGCCTCTAAGGAAACCACTCGCGCCACCAAGCTATAGTCCGCCATGCTGGAAGCCTTGAGAACACCTTGTTTTTTAGAAGAACATGAGAAATTTAAAGAGTCTTGAGAAAATTTGGATGGTGGTGCATGGAATGAGGCACCACCATGCTTTTAAAAAGGCTCCAACCAACGAAAGGGCACGCTTGTATTAATGGGCACCATTAAACCAGCCGACTGTTCTTGGAAATCGAAGAGTTGCATGGGAAGTTGAAACACCAAGCGGTGTCATGCTAAGCCGCACGGCATTTTAGCTCCATAGGATTAATTCATTTTTCTTGGGATTTGTTCAATCCAGCCACCAATATCATTCTCGGGAATGAAATATCCTGACCGTCTTATATTAAGAATCTGTTAGAATGTTGTGTCTTGGTCAAAAGGACAATCTCGTCCCCCGAAACTCGCCGTATTCGTATTTTTCGCCATGTTTGCGTCCCCTGGGACTCGTAGTATTTTCATCTTTCGGAACTCACTACAAATTTTTGCTTTTCGCGAGCTTGTCTCGCCTCAAATTTTGCCCCCTGAGGGCTCGTCTTGAATTTTCACCTTTCGCAGGCTCGTCTCTCTTCAAATTTCGCCCCCTGAGGGCTCGTCTCGAATTTTTGCCCTTCCCTGGCTCGTCTTGCTTCAAATTTTGCCTCCTGAGGGCTTGTCTCGAATTTTTTCCCTTTGGGGGCTCGTCCCACCTCAAATTTCCGCCCTTCGCGGGCTCGTCTCGCTTCAAATTTCGTCCCCTGAGGGCTCGTCCCAAATTTTTGCCCTACCAAATTTCTCCCCCTGAGGGCTCGTCTCAAATTTTCGCCTTTTGCGGGCTCGTCTTGCTTCAAAAATTTTCCCCTGAGGGCTCGTCTCAAATTTTCACCCTTCGCGGGCTCGTCCCACTTCAAATTTCGTCTCCTGAGGGCTCCTCTCGAATTTTCGCCCTTCGCGGGCTCGTCTCGCCTCAAATTTCTCCCCCTGAGGGCTCATCTCGAATTTTGGCCTTTCGCGGGCTCGTCTCGCTTCAAATTTTACCCCCTGAGGGCTCGTCTTGAATTTTCGATCTTCGCGGGCTTGTCTCGCTTCAATTTTTGCCCCCTGAGGGCTCGTCTCGAATTTTTGACCTTCGCTGGCTCGTCTCGCCTCAAATTTTGCCCCCTGAGGGGTCATCTCAAATTTTCGCCATTCGAGGGCTCGTCTAGCCTCAAATTTCACCCCCTAAGGGCTCATTTTGAATTTTTACCATTCGAGGGCTCGTCCCGCCTCAAATTTCGCCCCCTAAGTGCTCGTCTTGAATTTTTGCCCTTCGAGGGCTCCTCCTGCGTCAAATTTTGCCCCCTGAGGGCTTGTCTTGAATTTTTGCCTATTGCGGGCTTGTCTCGCCTCAAATTTTACCCCCTCAGGGCTCATCTCAAATTTTCAACCGCCTCAAATTTTGCCCCCTGAGGGCTTGTCTCAAATTTTCGCCCTTCGAGGGCTTGTTTCGCTTCAAATTTTGCCATCTGAGGGCTCGTCTCAAATTTTTGTCTTTCGCAGGCTCTTATCGCCTCAAATTTCGCCCCCTGAGGGCGCGTCTCGAATTTTCGCCCTTTGAGGGCTTGTCCCGCCTCAAATTTCGCCCCCTGAGGGCTCGTCTTGAATTTTCGCCCTTTGTGGGCTTGTCTCGCCTCAAATTTCGCCCCCTGAGGGCTTGTCTCGAATTTTCGCCCTTTGTGGGCTAGTCTCGTCTCGATTTTTGCCCCTGAGGACTCGTCTATAATTTTTGCCCTTCGAAGGCTCGTCTCGAACTTATGCTGCTATTTGCACTTACTTCTAATTTTTAAAAATTTCACAACACTTGGTACTACAAGCACTCAATCTTCTCAAGGTTACTATTTGCTTTCATAGTTGCTCCTCCGGGACTCATTTTGCTTGCATTGTCCCGATTGAACTACGTTGGTCTGATCCCTACATATGGGGTACGTAGGCAGCTCCACGAGTGCGACAACCATTAACCATTTGTATGCATCTTGATTTTCATGCATTTCGGTTTCACTCTAGCTACAGCTATAAAATGGCTTAGCGGAAAAAAGCACTTCTAGCCTACCCAGAAGACACCTCCCCTATTTTGAATTGAAATCCTTGGCTTTTGCCTATAAATACACCCATCCACTCAACTGAAAAGGGCCCCTAATCTCTCTCTCTCTCTCGCTCATCTTACCCTTACATCCCTTCTCTATTTCTAAGCCTTGAGAAAGTTGCTCTAAAAACATTCTCCGGGCATTTCTTTTCTCAAAACACTCCATTTTTCTCCTCACCTTCAGAACTTAGTCTCTTCCTAACTTCGAGACCCCCCCTCCACCCATCTAAACATCCAACAAACCGCATATACCCACACATCCACATGCTTTCATCTACAACGGCCCACCTTCGTTCAAGCTCAAGATCAAAGGTAAAAAGCAAATTTCCTTGGGCTAGGCCTTGTCTTGGTCCTGAGGGGACTTCTCTGCAGTCAGGTTGACCCCTTTTGGGTTGAGTACCGACTTAAAAATCATTTTTAGAAACTAAAATGATCACTGCACTGGACATACCACGCCGCGCGGTATTACGATGCATTTCATGGTGTAGTATGTTCAGGCGCACAGTGTTTTACTGCTTATCGTTTATTTATCCAGACTATCTGGATCATGGACATTCATTTTCATGACTGTCTATATTACTGAAATACTGTCATCGGTGCATTTCAGAATGAGACCATATCTACAAGCCAAGTCTCGCTTTCTAAATGAAGTTTTCTTGATCGTTCCAAACGATCAAATGAATCAAAAGGTTGTTTTATTTTCATGGCTTGAAGGAATGGTGTTATTCAAAGACGAATCATAAGTTATATATTGTTTGATGTCTTTAAAATCATCGTGCAGGATATACGGTGCACCGGGCGTTATTATGAGTAATGTTGATAGTCTGATTGCAAGAAGTAGACACTGCACAGCTTATCATAAAGCCGTGCGCGGCATTATGGTAAGCCGTGTGGGGAATGATGTGATCCGGATAGTTTGTTGATTAGTTCTTTCATCTTTCACGACATCATTCTCTCATCATTTCTGTACAACAAGCACCACATGCACGCCAATGTGATATATCTTTCTGTGTCCCTTTCCCCTTTACTTGTTTATTAAGGAGTTTGATTTCCCAAAAGATACTCAAAAAATTTCCCCTTTTGAAAATGCTTAGTTGAGACCAGTCTCGCCGGGTGAATGGGGTGCTTTTCAATAAAACCTTCCCCGTTTTAACCTGGCTCCCGAACCCAAAGTCTCGACATTTTCTATAGACCAAAAAGCCTTTTTCAAATGAGTTCTCGGTTTCTCAAATCATCCATCTAAAAAATCAAGGTGGCGACTCTTGAGGGCACACCGGTAGAGGAGCCCACACCTCTCTCGAGCTAAGGCCGCCAATGTATGCATAGAATTTCTCCATAGTTGGGCAAAGCTCTTGCTCGCTGAAGCGGATCACATGAACCTCCGGGTCCCAGAAACGCACCGCTACCTTCAAGAGCTCCGGGCGAAGGCGGATGTTGCAAAGGTGCCTCATGGAGTAGAGGTCGTGGACTCGAAAGTTAAGCCAATCAACACCATCCATGGTGACCAACCAAAGCTGGAGCGAACCTGTAAGAGAAAGAGCCATTTGAAGAAGAGAGTCTTTGAGAGATGAAGTATGTTGGAGTGAAGAAAATTTGAAGATGATGGCTTGAATTTATAGGAGAAATGGAGGGAACAACTTCAACTTTCTAAGAGCCTTGGGTTTCAAAAAGTGCAAATTTTCCATGAGTCTTGCATAAGAAAAGGCTTGGTCATAGCGTAAAAGCACAATGCAGACATGCATTGGCTCAGAAATGCCATTGCAAGGGTCAAACTTCAACCATCATGCAATCTGCCTTGGGAAGCAGCAAACTGCAGACTGTCAGGAAACTAACACTGTGCAGTGTACTATAACAACACACGGCGTTTTAAAACTCTATATTAACAACACGGTATTTTATGGAACCATGCATGGCGTTCTATAACGCACGGCGTTTTAATGTTTGCATTTCTGCAGTTTTTGACAGCAGAGGTTCAAATTGAATTCAAGGTCTTCTGGGTTGCTATCAACTGCCAAAACACATTTCAATGAGTATTTAGGACTTCAGGGATGTTTTGTCCTCGGTCAACTCTCAAAATTCGAGGTCGTGGAACAAAAAGTCGATAAAATCCTATTCTTAAGTTAAGTTGGGATATCAAATTCCGTTTGGAGTCATTTCAAGCCATTCTTTCGAGTCATCTAAGTCATAATAGTTAAACGTGACCTAGTCCAAGCTTCGATTCGAGTCATTAGTCAAATTTCAAAGTCGTTGTCTTAAAAAGTCAATATTTTTCACACTTTCGAGCATAATTCAAAGTGCGAATTAGGTTTTTGGGTTGTCTCTTGAGTCATGAAGCTCATTGTTAACTTTACGCGGTCGTGATCAAACCTTTAACAAAGTTTGTTTGTGAGTTCTCAAATATAGCGTCAATTTTGTATGTATTTAACTCAAATGCTTCTTTGATTTCTATTCCCTCGTCAATAAGTTCCATACTTTGAGATATGTATTGGATTCAGTTCTGTGTTCCATGGCCAATCATGTGTTTTGGTACGTGTGTTGGTTATACAATTATCTTTATACAACAATAATAAAGGATAATTGAATGGCGGAAATAATAAAGAAGCAATTCTTATACGTAAGCCTAATAGCATCCATGAGTCGAAGTACATCATAAAATGGGGCACACAGGCCCTATAATCAAAGCCCTATCCGTAAAGGGCAAACAAATGCCCTAAAAAGAAGCACGCAGGCTCCATCAAAATGCCAAAAAGCAAAAAGTGGAGGCTCAATCCTCGTCATCCTTGCTCTCCTCCTCATCCTTCCTCAGAAGCCTCCTCCTCTGTCTCAGAGCTAGCCACCTCCTGAACATGCGTAGCTCTAGGAACTGAGCTCTCAGAGGTATCATCCAGGTTGATATCCTCTAGCTCCTCGGTCTCATCTGAATCGGCGCTAGGCTCCTCCTCAACACGAGGTGTGACCCTTTGTTTCTTTTGGGGACGCTCCTCCCGATAGCTAGTAGCAGAAGCCAGTTGCACAGGCATGCGAACAGACTTTTGGCGTTGCCCGTGAGAAGTCTACCTCTAGCCTGCAAAAGCACAACATTTGCATCATATTCATGAGTAAAAGCAGTAAAGGCTAGGTAATAATAGGAATTTCATAGCCTACCTCTACTCCCCCTCCGTGTGTCTGCACCGGTGGAGAGTGACCCGTGGCATACAGCCGTATTAGCTGGCTTTGGCCCTGTATGACTGCAGCCATTTTTCTCGCGTACTCCGGAGTCACTTGCATGATAAGAAAGTCAATCAAAGCATGCAACAAGGAGGGCAAGTGTCTAAAGAAGTTAAAGCGTGTCGTACCTCAGCGGTGAACTGCAGAGGCTCCACCACCGGGCGTGGGATCTCCACAAAGCCAGAGACCCCTTGAGTGGTGACAACATCCACCATCCAAGAAGGCGTACGCAAAGTAGCCCCACTCTGACTACCACCACCTCTGCCACCTCTTCCACCTTTACCACCCCTCGTCTGCTGCTCAGCCTCCCATGCAGCACGGATCTCAAAGCTCCTCATTAGGTACTGAGACCTGTACTCTGTGTAGTTAGCACCCGCCTGGAAAAGCCGCTTCTAGCTCCCTCAACGTGTACTCATTCGTCCTCTACACGAAAGGAGGGAGTGGTCCAGGAACCAAGAAAGCGTCCAGCCTCAATGACTGACGTAATATCCGAACTCCAAAAGCACTCTCCCTTTTGTCACCTCCCTGCTCCAAGCTACGTACTGGACATCGAAACTGTCCTAGATGTGCCAGTACACCTGCAATCAAAAGCATACATCAAGATATTATTCGATTAAAATGCATGAGAAGTGTGAATGGGACAATCAAGTAAAGTAGTGAATACCTGGTCAGGACGCGGCTCGTCCAAGTATAGCCGATAGGCGTTCAGGTCGCCTTTTCCCTTCTTCACTTTGTGATACTCCTTTGACCAAAATAGGGCCCGAGGAAGTATCACGTCATTAGGGCACGAAGTTGTGGGAGGGTACATGTCCAGTACCTCATATGTCCAAAGCTGCAAAATTCAAGGCATGGCAAAGTTAGCACAAGATATACAAACACGGATGGAAAGCTATCTAGCGGTAAAGGAAAGTGAAGTTTTGAGTTATACCTTCAAGACTCAATAGTAACCGCCAAGGCTCTTCCCTGCTCCTCAGGAAAGAGACCCCATGAAAGCGTAGCATGTCCCCAAAGCCGCGCCACCCCAGTCAAAGCGGGCTATCTCCCCAACATCCCGCAGCGCCGGCAAGAAAGACAAGTGTACTCGACTGCGCTTGTTAGGAAATAGGGAAGCACCGAGCATATACAGCGAGAAACACCGTGCCATCTGCTCCTCCTGGACCCTCCCCATTGGAGGCTCCTTCTAAAACTCCAGAAGCTAGAAGTACTAGGCATCCTCCTTCTCCGCTCTCAGCACATGCCCCAAGAGGAGCCTCTGCAAGCTTGCGTCCTTCCCCATCATAGCATCGTAGGGGATAGGGTCACCTTCGACCCTCAAACTAGTGATCGCTGAGAAGTCCAGGGGTGTCACCGTCATCTCACTGAAGGTGAAGTGGAACGAATTCATCGTGTCCCACCACCTCTCAGCAAGAGCCCTCACAACCTGGTGATCATTACTCGCCCTCGTCAGAATACTTACGAACTCCCCAAAACCGGCCTCCCTGACTATCACTCTCACCGCCTCAGGCAGCCTCTCCCAGAACTTCGGCACATCGGCCCCACCGCCGTAGCACGAGATTGTTATCGCCTGTTTCAAGCAAATAATGAGATTCAATAAACGGGCATAATATTCAAAGCAGGAAATTGAAAAAGTATGATACATTGTATTGAAATGCAAGTATTGAAATGTACCTCGGCTCACCGCATGGACAGGTGCTACTGAGGGTCTCTCAAGACCAAAGTCTCATCGTAAATAGGCCTCTCGGGCTTGTAAGCATCTAGCAGCGAAGGCACCACTGCGTGTCGAAAGGGCACGAGTCGCCTCATCAAAAGATCTTCGGCTCTTGAGGACCACCGCCACCTCATCAACTACGGTCTTTCGGGGGACAACACCCTCCTCGTCCACCCATGACTCCTTCTAGACTCGTCATTCACCCCCTGCTCCGACCTCGATCTCGGCCTATAGCTCCTCCTCCCGGAGCTCAAGAATAGCCTTTGCCAACCCTGGCACACCCTGTAGGGACGCAGCCAAGTCTGCAATAGACACCGTCTCCAGGAAATTGCCCATGCTAATGGGGTGTGACGACCCAACACCCTCACTACTACCAGTAAAGACTGTCGGTATCTCTTCTTCCACCGGCTCCTCCTCAACAATTAGGTCTTTCCCCAAGTCGGACTAGGACTGTCTCATGGGAGAGGCCTCCGCTGCCCTCTTCGAACCACCGCCACCATGAGCCTCCATTGCACTCTCTGAACCACCGCCACCATGAGCCTCCGTGACCCTCTCCTCCAAACCACCCGCAATCTGTGATTGGCCCATGGCCTCATCCCTGCTCCTTGGTGCCATTGCACCCGAACTCTCCGTGACCCAGTCATCGTCGACCACACTTCTATCACCACCACCGTTACCCACCGTGGCAGCCGAGGCCATGGCCTTTTTGGTCATAGCTACCAAAACTAAGACCCCCGGGGTCTCCAAAACCTCCTTGATCACCGCGATAATCCCTGGGGGAGCCGGGGAGGGGTGTAACCTCGACCTATGGTGATTGATCACCACCGGGTACCTTACTAAGCTCCATGATCACTGTGTGTGTGTGTGTGTGTGAGAGAGAGAGAAAGAGAAAGAAAGAGAGAGAAAGAGAGAGAGAGAGAGAGTACAGAGAGCAAAGAGAGGCGAGAGCGCGAGAGAGATGATCGAGAGAGAAAGAGCCGAGAGCAGAGAGAGAGAATACCGAGAGAAAGACCGCGAGAATTCAAATGGTGGGACATATTGTGTATGTCTCACCCCTTTATATCCCCTCAAACCTGTTCGCCTAGAATCGGACTTGGACCAGATCTGAAGCTAATAACGCTGCACGGCATTTTGAGAAGAGCGCACGGTATATCAACCTAATATACAGAATTCTTGGAACCCGAGTTTTGTTCGAAGATGTATTGGGATTCTAGCATTCACTCTCAGGCCCTGTGTCTATTAAATATTGCATAACTCGAGGTTTTGGAAAAGTAGTTTTTAACCTAGGACGACGTGCGTCATTCTATAAGAACGCGCGTGGTTCCATAACCTCGCACTGCGTCACGACGATCACAATGGTTTAGATTTTGAAATTGGTATTTGATATCTGAGGCCATGGCATTCCATTCGACCAAACATTGCACAGAGAAAGCACAATGTAAAAAGAACTGATACATACGAAGGAAGCTTGATTTTCATTGATAAACCGGGTAACCCCGGGAGTTCATTACATTCCAAAAAAAAGAAAAAGAGAAACAGAGAAACAAAAAGAAAAAGAAAAAGGGGTCCTACTGCTTCCTTCTTTTTCTTCATCCTCCTTCCTCAGTCACTTTTATCCCCGGAGTTGGCACCGTCGGACGCATCATTTGGGCCGTCCGAACGGTCATCCGACCTGGTCGGGTTACCCTTGCTGTCCTCCGCAGTGTCTTTAGACTTGTGCTGCTCCGCGAACTCAAGGTCAAGGCCGTCATCTAGGGCATCGAAGGCATGGTCCTGGAGGTTGGAGATGGCATGGCGGAGAGTGCGGATAGTCGTGATGAGAGTAGCGATATGGTGGTTGAGACGTTTTAGTTCCTTCCGAAAGAAGGCCATCTCGGCCTCAAGAGCGATAAGGCAGCGTCGGCCATCGAACTTGTTCTTGAAAAGTGATGGAGGAATGTGAGAACTTGAAGAGCTTTGATGGTGGTGCATGGAATGAGGCACCACCATGCTTATAAAGAAGCTTCAGCTGCCCAAAAGGCACGCCCGAATTGAATGAACGCACGTGAAATGATCAACTATTCTTGAAAATCGAAGAGTTGCATGGGAACTTGAAACCCCGCACGGCGGTCCTCTACGCCGCACGGCATTATAGCCTCCCAGAATTTAAATTATTTTTGTGGGTCCATTCGACCCATTCCCATATCGTCCTCGGGAATGACAAATTTTGGCCGTTTTCGAATTAAAATTTGTTAAAATGACGTGCCTTGGTCAAAAGGCCCATTTTCGTCCTCCGGGACTTGTCACATTTTCATTCTCCGAGATTTGTCATATTCGCCGCATTTTCGTCCTCCGAGATTCACCATATTCTCGTCCTCCGGGACTCGTTGAATTTTCGTCCCCCGGGACTCGTCTCAATTGTAAGTCCCCTGAGGATTCACCTCAATCTCCCCCGAGGACTCGTCTTGTTTAGCCTTTCAAGGGCTCCTCCCTAAAGGATTTCATGACACATAACACTACAAGCACTCAATCTTCTCAAGTTTACTATTTGCTTTAGTCCTCTGGGACTCGTTTTCATTGCATTGTCCTGATTGAACTACATTGGTCTGATCCATACAAATGGGGTACATAGGCAGCTCCATGAGCGCGACCACCATTATTGTTTGCATGCATTTCAGTTTTCATGCATTTTGATTTAAAGAACTTGGAGCAATGGATTGGGATGCCTATTCTTTAAGCATCACTCATACCAAATCAATGGTGTTTGAGTTCCGTTAAAGAGGGACTACTGTAGACACCCTAATCCGGGCCTCTAAGGTTCTTTAAATTCTCTGATGATGAAATAAAGGAAACAATACCATCAAGAGCTTGAATATGGAATCCCAACACCCAAGAGCCCAGCAAAATCCAAAAACACCACATAAGCCAAAAGCCGAGAAAAGCCCAAAAGCCTAGGATTGAGCTTTTAATACGGCATGGGACACCTCTACAATGCACGGTGTAATGAAAAATGTTATACCGCACGAGGTCATGAGGTATACCGCACAGCATTTTAGGAAAAGTTCTGACTGGCTCAGAAAGCCATCGGCCACGCCCACTTGAGTCACAGCTCAAAGTCGGCTTGACAGGGAATACAATTCTAGCCAGCCTAGAAGTCACCTCCCCCATTTGCATTGATAATCCTTGGCTCTTGCCTATAAATACACCCCTCCTCTTAAGAGAAATGGACTACACACTCCTGCCTTGGCCCCCTATACCCATTTTCTATCCCAAAGTCTTGAGAAAGTTATCACTAACATTCTCTAGGCATTTCTCTCTCTCTCTCTCTACAATCATTCCCTCCTTTTCTTTCAAAGCTTAGTGCTCTGCTAACTTTGGAGCTCCATCACTCTAAAATCCCAAGCTCTTCAACCATCCACACTCATCCACCCATATCCACACTCATCCATAACCCACCTACACTCATTTATCCTCGTTCAAGCTCAAAACTGAAGGTTAAAGCAAGTTTCCTTATGCCAAGCTCAGCTTTGGCCCTGAGGGGACTTTCTCTAGTCATACCTGACCCTTTTAGTTAAGTACTGACTTAAAAACTATTTTTAGAAACTAAAACCAGCTACTGTACTGGACCCACTAAATCGTGCGGTGCAATATTACATCGTACACTTTAGTGCGGTACTACGCACTGTATATTAATATAGGTAGTTATTTGTTTTGACTATCTTGATCATATCCACTCACTGTTGGGTATGCTAAAATTGCCCAGATGTTGATATAGGTGTATTTCAGAATGAAGTTTATCCAAAAATCATGCTTTTCGCTTGTCAAAATAGTTTTTTTTTTTTACGGTCATCCATGGTAATCAAGTGCATCAAAAAGAGTTTTTATAAATTGTTTTTCAGTAAAGATAACAAGAAAGGTGCCAAGGTCCATGGCTGGTTTCAATCTAAAAATATAAAGATGTTCTGAAAAGAATGGAGAGTTACATTGTACGATGTTTTAAGTAACATCGCACATTGTAGCTAATAAACCGTGTGAGCATTCAAGCAATAATAGTGGACTAGCAGCAGGGTAGTACAATGCGCGGTATACCAGAAGACCATGCAACATAATAAGGAACACCGCGCAATGCTGTTTGTGGTCAAGGCAGTCCGTAAATAATGTGCTACTTCATTTCTGTACATCATCCATTTTCATCCACTATACAATAAGCACCATAGGCATGCCAACGTGATATATTAAATCTCATGTCCCTTTCCCTTATTTGCTTATCAAAAGCTTAATCTTTCAAAAGATATTTAAAGTTTTCCCCTTTGAAAATGTTAAGTAGAGACCGGTTCCGACCAGGCGAATGGAGTGCTTTTCAACAAAACCTTCCCCATTCGTAACATGGCCCCTAGACCCAAAATCTCAACATTTTTCACTAGACCAAAAGCCTCCTTTTAGCTCAAATCAAAACCCTCGGTTTCTCGGATCATCCATCTCAAAAATTCGGGGCGACTCTTGTGCGGGCACACCGGTCGAGGAGCCCACACACAGCCATTCCCATTCTCAATACCTAGCAGACGTTGACGAGGACACCAGTTTTAAGGAGCAGTCGATGAAAATTCAGAATCATGGAGAAAAGGTTACTCGAAGGTGAACAATCAAACAAATCAGGGTCTTATGGTGACATCGAGGACTAGATGAATCAATTTGGGAACACGAGGACACAATGAAAGCCAACTATCCGCAGTTGTTTCAAGTCGAAGGTACATCTTAATTTCGAGGACGAAATTGTCTTAAGGGGGATAGATTGTAAAGACCCGATAATTTTTTTTATAAATAATAATAATTATCAAAACAAAATATATTTTTTGTTCAAAAAAATTATTTATATCGTCACACCAATTTTATTTCCGTAATCGATCGTGTGCGCACGTATCCAGCAAGTGATTTTTCTAGTGTGTGCATGTGTTACCCCGAACCAAACCCAACCTTTCCCCATTTCTTATTTTTTCGACAGAGGAGGAAACAAAATCCCCCATTTTAGTCCTTAATTCCCTCCCAACTCAACACCACATCTTTACCCATGAGTTAGTATCCTCTCTCCAAAATCCAACCCATTATATTACTCCCTACCCACTTCCTTCCCAGGTAAGCTTCCTTCTTTCTCTTCTTTCTTATTTCTTTTTCTTTTTGGGCAGACACACACACATACACGGCAGGAGAGAGAGAGAGAGAGAGAGAGAGAGAGAAGGAATCGGAGCCGAACCACCCGCCGAATCTCACCATCACCGCCGGTTTCTACCATCATCGCCGATCATCATCACCATCGGTCCACACCACCACCAATCAGCCGAACCCGCCATCACAATCGGACATCACCTCTGCCAAGCATAGTCACCACTAGAACACCCCACTACCGTGCTCACCATCATCACAGCCGAGCTCCACGCCGCTCTGACCCGCCTCCGAAATCTCTCTGAACCCTATTTCTCCGGACGAGAGGTAGTTTGGAACTCACCTCCCTATGTATATTTCTATATTGATTTTAGTGTTCGGTGTGATTGTATTCGGACCCAACGTTGCTGGTCGAGTCTGGGCCAAAATCCACTGTTTTTCCCAAAAATGGTAGCCACTGGATTTGAAAATTTCTTAGAATATTTGCAGTTTAGTCCCTCAAGTTAGATTAGCTTATAAATCTAACCCTTGAGTATTAAAGGCTAAGATTATAAGTCCCGAAGTGAATAAGTGTAAATTGTAGACTTTAGTTTCGAAAAAGAAAAGAGAAAATAAAAGGAATAACTTAATTTATTTTAATCGCATGATTAGTGTTATCACACGGTTAAATATTTTTAGCATGTTGGTATGTTTAGTTGGATTAGTGAATCGCATGATTAATTTTATTGTATGATAAATTATTCGTGTGTTTTAGTTTTATCACATTATTTGTTATTATCGTGAATTTAATTACTGTTAGCCCGTTAGCATGTTTCAAAAAATGTTGAACCGTGTGAAATGTTGTTGTACTGGTAGATTGGACAAACAGGTTCCATGGGTTGGTTGTGATGTGCTGATTTAACATATTAGACATGAAAATAGGATTTTGAAAAAATAAAATGGGTGAGATGATGGTGAGACGAAATGTGATGCCCCATAGTCAGGTTGAGTCCGGGCTCTAGTGGAGAGTCCCAGTAGACATCTGAATGGGTGCTCACAATAATTGATTTGGATTTGATTATTGAGATTGCGAAACCCTGAGTATGGCTTGGCTATGATTAACTTTTGAGAAATGGAATTGAAGTGCAATGGGTGGTATAAAGTAAGGGGTTCGTTCTCCTTGTGTTATAGCAAGGGGTGGAAGTTACCGCGATGAATTCTACTCAGTAGATAACTTAGGGTCTTTCATCTAGGTACAAGGAGGGAGTTGAATCATGTCATGGCCATAGCTTAGTGGTTAAGGGTAGGAGAGGATCTGTGGATAAGATCTGAGATTTCACGTAGGTTGAAGAATAGAAATAAAAATAATTGGTTGTCCTCTTCTTATGTTATTTCATTGCCTTTCAAATTATATATCTTGTTGCTTATAAGTTATGGGTTCGGGTGGATTTTGGCTATTGAGCATCATCGCTCACGGTACTATGTTGCCTTGGTAACTCGAACGCCAGGTATTGAAGACGGAACTGTGGGCACGCGCCCCGGAAATTTTGCTTCGGGAAACTGGGTGCGGCCCTTTTTGTGTTTGGAAAAGCGCGGCGAAATGCCTCGATTCAGAGTCGCCACTCGGGTTTTAGCGGTGAAAACTCCCAAGGAACCGAACTCGAAAACGTTTGCCACGTTTATTTGATTTTGAAAAGGCGTAGACCGGTCCGTCATCACCTTCGATATCTGAGGTTCGGGAGCCAGGTTACGAGAGAGGAAGGGTTTTATGGCACCCCTCTCGCCCAATCCGGAGATTGGTCTCTACTCGGGCATTTTATAAAACATTTGCATTTTTCTCTCATTTGATCATTTTTTAGCTAGTTAGGGCGGGGGAACAGTTAATGGGGGTTAAAACTATAACAAGTTGTGATTTATGTGACAAAATGTTTATGGATGGCTTGATTGCAATAATAAATATAGATTGAGAACAAGCACTGAGCAAACTGGACAAATTGCAGTACGCTGCCCCGCAGGGGCATGAGCAAGTTCTACCAACATGCACTGGTCGAGCCACTGCATGTTGGTTGGACTTGCGCACGCCACAGAACGACTGGCGTACTCCACTTATCTGGTTTCACAGTCCTTGTTTGCAACCCTCTGGGCTCTGGAAAAGGACCAGCGCACATCCAGGACAAACCATGCAGTTAAATAAGCAGGATATATGTATTTACAGATAGATGTGATGGCTTGAAGCCATGAAAATAGACAAGAAACCCCCTAAACAGAGTGGGGACATGCAGCAGGCCAAAATCACACTAAAATGCAAGGGCCAGCCACTGGGTCGCGGGACAAATGTCGTACGCCAGTTATGGACTGCCGTACGCACGTTTGACCCTAATCCAGTGCTTGGCTTTTGCATCATCTGGGCTTTGGGACATGACCAGAAGGATCCCAGAGGTGTAGACACCCCATTCTGGACTGTCCAGACAACGTTATTTGTCGATCTTTTATTTCCCCAATGATGATTTTAGTCGAAAACAGTTTAAGGACAAGGGTGTGGTCGAGCTTTGAGCGTCCCGAACCTCTCTCAAACACCTTTCAAAACCCTTCAAACCAGAGCCAAACAGCCCCAGCAAAACCCAATTGGCATACGCCAGTGTCCTGGAGGCGTACGCCAGTCACCTGCCACGTGTCAGTCATCGACCAGTGGCCCATCTTGTACTGGCGCACGCCAGTTACTAGTGGCGCACGCCAGTCAAACCCAGTCAAATCAACTTTATCCAGCCACTTGGGCGGGACTTTTGTGCCACCCTGACGTCGGCCACAGTGTCCCTGATGACCGCTTTCGGCCAGGCCCGCTCCCCCTCTCTCCTACACCCCCCATCAAGGCAAGTCCCATGCATTTAATGCATGGGAGGCTCCAACCTTACCTTAAACAGCCAAACAGGGCCTTAGACCAGACTGATCTCAGTCACTCCCCCTCTATAAATACCCCCCTTGCATTCATTTGCAAGGGGTTGGCCTCATTAAGAAGCACAAAGCTTTCTTCTCCTCTCTTCTTACTCTCTATTTCTCTTCTTCCATTGAAAGAGAAAGGAAAACAACCCACCTCCATACACCCTGCTGACATACAGTCACCTTCTTAGCCTCCATCTTCAACCCATAAGCTCAATACCTCCTCCAAACCTCCGTACAAAAAGGTATACCACCTTTACGTTCTTTTCTGTTTTCGACCCCTGAGGGGAACCAGCAAGGCCCAGGCTAGTAAACAATACTAGTCCTGGCCTTGAAATGGTAAAAATGTGACAATCGTATCAGATGAAGCATGGCGCACGCCAGTAAGTCTATGCCGTACGCCAGTCATGGAAGTATGGGCACAACTGGCGTGGGGATCATGGATCGTCATTCCTTTTTGTTTTATCTTTCTGTCGATCACCTTAGCATGCTAATAACCAGTTTACTGCTTTCCATATTTAGAACTGTTTAGTGGTGGCATCCTATCTTGTTCATTTCTGTCATGTAAAGGCCTCTGGGATCCTTCTGGTCATGTTCCAGAACCCGGATGATGCAAAGCCAAACACTGGAATCAAAGGCAATGTGGCGTACGGCAGTAATATACTGGCGTACGGCAGTAGGCTTCTGGGTCCAGTGACTGGCCCTTGCATCTGAAGCGTAAGCTAGGCCTATCTTCTGTCCCACACTGTTTTGGGGTGTTCTGCTTTCTTTCATGGCCTAAAGCCATTCATTTGTCTGTGACTGTGTATATTCTGCTATATTAAACTGCGTGGTTTGCCCTGGGTGTGCGCTGGTCCCTTTCCAGAGCCCAGAGGGTTGCAAACAAAGACTGAGAGATCCAAAAAGTGGAGTACGCCAGTTTTTATGTGGCGTGCGCAGGTTGTGTCACCATGCAGTGGCTCGACCAGTGCATGTTGGCAGAATCTGCTCACGCCACCTTGTGACAGCGTACTGCAGTTTGCTCGGGATACTCAGTGCTTGTTCTCAATCTATATTTAGCATTGCAATCAAGCCATTCATATACATTTTGCCATAAATCACAACTTGTTACAGTACTTTAATCCCCATTAACTGTTCCCCCGCCCTAACTGGCTAAAAAATGATTAAATGAGAGAAAAATGCAAACGCTTTATAAAAATGCCTGAGTAGAGACCGATCTCCGGATTGGGCGAGAGGGGTGCCATAAAACCCTTCCCCTCTCGTAACATGGCTCCCGAACCTCAGATATCGAAGGTGTCGACGGACCAGTCTACAAGCCTTTTCAAAATCAAACAAACGTGGCAAACGTTTTTCGAGTTCGGTTCCTTGGGTGTTCCTACCGCTAAAACCCGAGTGGCGACTCTGAATCAAGGCATTTCGCCGCGTCTTTCCAAACAAAAAGGGCCGCACCCGATTTTACAAATGAAATTTCCGGGGGCGCGTGCCCACAGTGGCGACTCCGCTGGGGACCATTGCGTTGGTTGATATTTGGCGATTAAAACATAATAGAACAGTTCTCAAAAGCTTGTCAAAACAGTACGCTTCGCGCTGCTGAAGAACGGAATGGTAACGTAACAGGATCTCAGCATCCGACCAATCCGAACTGGGGCTTTTTCCTATTGTTCTCTTGTGTAGTTTTCTCCAAGTATCAATTAACAAAAGTGAGCCAAGCTTCAAAAGGCATTTGTTTTTCAAAAGCGTTGCATTTTTCTCTCGTTGAATCATTCTTCGGCATTCTCCGTTCGTATCGATGGTTGGTCAGCCCCGTTGAGGTGTTTTGGGTAACCGGCACAGTTTACTGGAGCCCGGGGTCCTCGAACGCCCAACAACCTTGGACGATGATGAGTCGTACTACCGTTCGACCATTGCTTTGCCCCACGCGTTGCAATGGGAGGTATATCGCGGCTCTAGTCAGAGGAACCCCTTTAAGCCAAAACCGGCCTCTACAGCGCATACAAAGCACTAGCACCTTTCAAACTAAGACAGGAACCCACAGGGTAGGATTACTTGCTTCTAACCCCATATCCTGTCTATGTGTTACCGCTTTCCATATCGCATGCCTGTACATACATTCATAATCGCCTTGCGTAGGAGCATGCTAGGGCGGCTTTTAGGATATCGTTTGTCGAGTCTGTCTTGCGTCCATTCGACTTTGCCTTGGACCGATGACGAGTCGTGCATCCTGATGTTGCACGTTATCAAAAATTTTCAAGTCCTTAATCAATGAGACTTCGGGAAATCGATACTTCCTAAATCCTTGTCTAAAACCCCATCGAGGTTTCAAACCGGAAACTAGGAACAACGGAGAGAATGGCATGATGCTTACACCACTCGGGTTAAAAGTGCTAATCACTTACACCCGGCTCCGGCACAGTGCTGCTTACGCCATTTCGGTTACGGTATCATGCCATCTACACCGAGTTGTTCCAAAATCAAACTTTGAAACCTCGAGAAGGGAGAAGGCCAAAGGCTTAGGCTGTTTTGGCATCTCTTAGTAACATTCGATTCAATCAAGGATACACCGTCGAAAAGAAAATCCGAGGATTCTATGGCAACTGTCCGAGTATCGTAAGACAAACTCTCTCTAGCTCTAGAGTCTAGGAGGACACCGACGACGATGACATGTGCATTGCGTTTCTTCAAATTCTTTCAAAAGCTTGCTGCAGGAACACCACTGAGTTCTCATTTACTTTGCTGTCAAAAGCTCTAGGAAAGAGCCAAACCTACTTAGGAGCGTCTGCCAGGGCTATTTCACCGTCACTTCCAAAGCCATATTACCCTCCTCAATCATCAATCCAAAATGGCAGCACAAACAGAGCTGGCTGAGCTAAAGAGGGTTGTTCAAGAAATGAACCAGAAAATGGACAAACAAATGGCTATGGTCCAGGGGCTGGTTGACCTTTTTGCCTCCTTCATGTCAAGGCCGGGTCTGGGGCTAGGCAAAGAACCTTTTCAGGCTCGCCACACGGCTGTTGTCGGAACCAAGCTGCGCTCGAAAGACGTGTTCAAAGACCTGGTTGAGTTTCATGAAGCCAGGACTCTCCCGGAGGAGAATGTTAAATCCTTGTTCAAAGCCAGCGCCGAAAGGGAGGATATGCGCGACATAGAAATCAATCCCAAAGGCAAAAGAGTGCACCCTGTTGATGGTGCAATGTCGTGCAACTACAAAGCAAGCAAAGGCTCCACCTTGAACCCCCAATCCAATCGCCGGAACCCACCAAGGACCTTCTCCCACTTCTCCACACCTTTGTCCTCGGTTTATGAGAAGCTCCTCGAAGCTGGCTTCCTCAAGCCACTCCTTCCAACTCCTTCGCCTCGAACATTCCCGGCATCCTACAACCCAAACGCCTATTGTGCTTTCCATCAAATGCCCGGCCATCTCACCGATGCCTGCTTCCGCCTTCGACATGAAATTCAAAATCTCATTGACAATGGCACCATTCAAGCTCCACTCCCATCAAAGCCCAGCGTCATATCCAACTTCATGCTCCAACACGGTTCAAACCCATGTGTTAACCAGATATCCATCAACTCTACTCAAATCAACTCAAGCTCCACTCAAATCAAACCTAGCTCCACCATATTCAACCCAACCCTTTTCATTAGCCGAGAAAATCAAACCAAGCCAATTTTGTCTCTCCCATCTGAACCCGAGGTTAACCTGATGGCCATAGGTGCAATCGAGGTCCTTACTGCCGATACCTGGGTTGACAGTGATGAGCAGTCTACAAAGGAGGAACTCAAGAGGAAGCTTAATCAATCAAAGGAGAAAACGGACTGGCAAAGATCCTTCAATCATGAGAATTTGGGGCTGTTGGTCAAAAAGTTCTCTCAAGTGGGTTTGGACGAAGAAGCTGAAGAAGCCGAAGTGTTGTTGCTTGAGCCTGTTGTCCTCTAGCTCCCACCTCTCTGCGAGGAAGTCAAGGGTAACTATAAAAGTTGCATTTTCAAATCGCGTCTCTTTTGCATTGACACTTTCGAGTCTGAGTCTGACGCAGTGTCTGTCAAGTCGTCTAAATCTAGCTCTGAGTCGGAGTTTGTGCTTCTTGGCCCTCCATGTCGTAGCTTTTATTCTCAAATTGAGTCTTTTTGCTGTACTTGGCAATCCCGAGGGTTCTTATGATATGCATTATCCCGCTTTTAAATACTTTGCTGGCTTTTGAATAAACCGTGTCGACCCCGACGACGAAGGGATAGATTTCGATGGGATCATCCCCAAGGAAATGTGTTCCCTCGCCGAAAGGGAAGACGAAAGGCATGCTTAGCCTCTAAAAAGAAGAAGTAATTTCAAATAAACTTGAAAGATGGGGCAGACCCCCGGATGGTTCAAATTGGTTCAGCGTTGTCCCCATAAGAGTATTGTGCCCGTTCAGACTTGTTCAAAGAATTCAACAGTACCTTGGCATGGTCTCACAAAGACATGCCTGGCGTTGATCATGGGATAAAGAAATATCAAATTCCCGGCTACCGGATGCCAAGCCAGAAAGCAGCAGCTCAGAAGGCTCCAGGCCTCGTACCATACGCAAAACAGTAACAGCAGCGTTCCATCAAGTGCACATTAAAAGGGTGCAAAAGTGGCCTGGAGCGAGGCATTTCCAATTATAGCAGTCAGGACCCTTTCACTATCAAAGTCGTTCTATCTGGGGCTACAATCAAAGATCATCGACCTCGACGGCAGCACATCAATACCTCGGTCAACATGGATCAACACAAGTGTTGCTTTTTCCTGAGAGAAGCTCGTTGGACTGAAAACCACAAGGGTGGGCAGTTCCAAGCAAAAGTTAGAGCAGCCTGCTAGACCGAAAACCTATGAAGGCGGTCTAGGCAAAAGTTGGCAAAAAGTCGAAAGCTCGCTAGACCGAAAACCTGAAAGGGCGGTACTAGGCAAAAGTTAGAGCATAAAAGGAGAGGTAGAACACACGAGTGAACCTTTGCCTGAACTACGTTTTGACCTGATTCCCAGAAAGGGATACGTAGGCAGTCCCTCTTCGAGGCTCGGTCATACTTTATCAATTGGATCCAAGGTTGACGTTTTGGTGCACATCAAGGGTCAAGAAAGGTTGAGAACAAGACAAGCTGAAGTGCTGACTGGTAGGCTGAAGTCCATTGATTCATTGGAGAATCAAAAGGGGGAAGCCATTCGTCTTTCAAGTTTAATGCAAACTGCTATTTCAATTTTAAAGCTGAGCAAAAGCCTTAAAATATTTTGAAGCATAAAAAACAGAACGAAATGCTTATGAGGCCTAACGGCTCACAGTTTATTCTAAGTTCAGCAAACGTTTATTTTAAGCGGTAGCAGCAGCTTTGCAATTTCGCGCGCTAGTTTGAGGCTCACACGCACTCGTACAAAAGTGATGCGCGTTGGTCTCAAGCCTGCGCGCGCTTCTTCAATCCCTGCATCAGACAGCAGTAGGCAGCCACCACGCCTAACAAAGATTTTTAGACCCTCGGGCACATTTCAAATTCAAAGCACCTCGAATCTCGTTCAAGGGGCTTTTACCAAGTCTTGTCATGCTGTGCGAGTCATATGGTCCTAATGTGGCTGCACAGGGGTGTCGGTGTCAGTCCGGGCCTATATGAGTCATCATTTGTGTCTTTTGTCCATCTTTGCGACACTTTTCAAGTTTCTCAATCCATTGTCATGTCAGGATGTTTTTTCTAATTTTACCGATTTGTACGGGTCAATGTACATTTATTGGATCTTATGCAAGTGTCAGTTTCACCTGTCTAAGGGATACTGTGAATTTTGGCACATTAATGCCCAAAATTTCATTGTTTTCCATATGTTTAGGAGTCCGTGACATATCCGGGGCTCTTCTTCCTTTCTCATTTGAGCTAGGCGAGTCTGTACATATGTGTGTGTTTGTCGATTCAGTTCGCTTGTCAATGCAAATTAGATATTAGCGGTTGGTTTCTGCATTCTTTTAGACAGTCTCAAGAGAGAGTCAAATAAACTGAAAAATGCAATTTACATTGCTACCCTACTATCTGTAGTCTGCAAGCAGTGGAATCTTATGAGCAATGAGGGCATGTTGGCTCAAGGCCAAGCAAAGCTTATCTATGGGGCTCATCCGCCCAAGCATCAAAGGAAAATGGCACGTCGACCCAATGCCACTCCTAAATGTCAACTGAGGCATGCTGGCCCGCTCAACGTCTATCTAGAAGCACGTCTCAGAAGCAAAGGACAGTGAAGTAATGAGGCTCAATGGTAGTCCTCAGTGGTAGAGCTCAGCCTCGTTCTCGTCGTTGTCGTCACTCTTCATCTCTTTGAAGTACCTGGGGCTCCTATCCCATCCGCCTCTTTTGAGGGGGCTTTCGCTGATGGACTATTTCTCTCTCACTCTCTCTTAATCTCTCAGACTTCTCTCTCTGAACCTCTAAAAACTCTTTGGCGCGAGCCACCCTTTCTATGGGCCTTTCTTTCAACTGCACACCTTTAGCTGCTGGTTATCTATTGCTCTCGTATCTCTGAGCTATGGCTAAGGTGACAGTACCACTTTCTGTAACTCTTGTTTATGTGGCCATCCTAGGCCATCAATCCTCTAGAGGCCGCCCTAGTCTGCCCTTGCATTTTCAATTTATGCATTCAATTTCGTACATATCATTGCATATTGTATATCAACTGTTGAAAACAGGGAAAATCTATCCAGCGTCAAAGCATGCCTGTCCAGTATCGAAAGCAGCAAGTAATCAGGATTTTGGGGGTTCATACCTGGGATCTAGTCACTACTGGAACTGGAGCCGAAGCTGCTGCTCTGGGAAAGTGCAATTGTAAGGGGGGTGCCACATGTTGTTCTCCCTATCCATTTCTCCATGGCAAATGTCAAGCACACAGCCTCACTGTCCCACTCCACTAGCACTTGGAGCACACTTTGGCAATCAGAATACAATTCAAAGCAGCAATGGCTTGTGCTACCCATTTCAATCAAATCAACGACGATCAGCCATGTCGTCCCTCTCAAATCAAATCAACGACGATCAGCCATGTCGTCCTTCTCAATCAAATCAACGACGATCAGCCATGTCGTCTTTCTCAATCAAATCAACGACGATCAGCCATGTCGTCCTTCTCAATCAAATCAACGACGATCAGCCATGTCGTCCTTCTCAATCAAATCAACGACGATCAGCCATGTCGTCCTTCTCAATCAAATCAACGACGATCAGCCATGTCGTCCCTCTCAAATCAAATCAATGACGATCAGCCATGTCGTCCCTCTCAATCAAATCAACGACGATCAGCCATGTCGTCCCTCTCAAATCAAATCAACGACGATCAGCCATGTCGTCCTTCTCAATCAAATCAATGACGATCAGCCATGTCGTCCTTCTCAATCAAATCAACGACGATCAGCCATGTCGTCTTTCTCAATCAAATCAACGACGATCAGCCATGTCGTCCTTCTCAATCAAATCAACGACGATCAGCCATGTCGTCCTTCTCAATCAAATCAACGACGATCAGCCATGTCGTCCTTCTCAATCAAATCAACGACGATCAGCCATGTCGTCCTTCTCAATCAAATCAACGACGATCAGCCATGTCGTCCCTCTCAAATCAAATCAAAGACGATCAGCCATGTCGTCCCTCTCAATCAAATCAACGATGATCAGCCATGTCGTCCCTCTCAAATCAAATCAACGACGATCAGCCATGTCGTCCTTCTCAATCAAATCAACGACGATCAGCCATGTCGTCCTTCTCAATCAAATCAACGACGATCAGCAATGTCGTCTTTCTCAATCAAATCAACGACGATCAGCCATGTCGTCCTTCTCAATCAAATCAACGACGATCAGCCATGTCGTCCTTCTCAATCAAATCAACGACGATCAGCCATGTCGTCCCTCTCAAATCAAATCAATGACGATCAGCCATGTCGTCCCTCTCAATCAAATCAACGATGATCAGCCATGTCGTCCCTCTCAATCAAATCAACGACGATCAGCCATGTCGTCCTATCGTCTTTTCAATCAATCAACAATGATCAGAATATCGTCTTTTCAATCAATCAACGATGGTTCAACGAGTCGTCCTTCCGTGATGACCCACCGTCTCAAATCAACGATGGTTCAACGAGTCGTCTTCAGTGATGACCCACCGTCTCAAATCAACGATGGTTTAACGAGTCGTCCTTCAACGATGACCCACCGTCTCAAATCAACGATGGTTTAACGAGTCGTCCTCAACGATGACCCACCGTCTCAAATCAACGATGGTTCAACGAGTCGTCCTCAACGATGACCCACCATCTCAAATCAAGGATGGTTCAACGAGTCGTCCTCAACGATGACCCACCGTCTCAAATCAACGATGGTTCAACGAGTCGTCCTCAACGATGACCCACCGTCTCAAATCAACGATGGTTCAACGAGTCGTCCTTCAGTGATGACCCACCGTCTCAAATCAACGATGGTTTAACGAGTCGTCCTTCAGTGATGACCCACCGTCTCAAATCAACGATGGTTTAACGAGTCATCCTTCAGTGACGACCCACCGTCTCAAATCAACGATGGTTTAACGAGTCGTCCTTCAGTGATGACCCACCGTCTCAAATCAACGATGGTTCAACAAGTCGTCCTTCAACGATGATCCACCGTCTCAAATCAACGATGGTTCAACGAGTCGTCCTCAACAATGGCCCACCGTCTCAAATCAACGATAGTTCCCGAGTCATCCTCAACGATGATCCATCATCCATGTTCAACGATGGTCCATCCATTCTGTATGACTACCTCTACTTCAGTCCCGCTTAGAGCACATTTTCCAGCAGTCCTATTGCTCTGTCTCGGATGGTCCTCGATAAGGAGATTGGCTCTGATTCCCAACAGATGGAATTTAACCTCCCTGACGCGACCTACCCGTGATTGTTGGAGTTCTTTGTGTGCCGGATAAGGTTTGGTCCCCAACAACGTTCATCGTTCCGCGATTAAACCATTTCCCCAAGCAGAGTCAAATCAACGACGGTCTGCCCGTCCAACTCTCAACTCAACGACGGTTCGCCCGTCCACTTTCAAATCAAACGAGCGACGGTTTGCCCGTCCAACTTCAAATCAACGACGGTCCACCCGTCCAAATCCAAATCAACGACGGTCCATCCGTCCAAATTCAAATCAACGACGATCCACTCGTCCAAATCCAAATCAACGACGGTCCATCCGTCCAAATTCAAATCAACGACGATCCACCCGTCCAAATTCAAATCAACGACGATCCACTCGTCCAAATTTAGATCAACGACGGTCCACCCGTCCAATTTCAAATCAACGACGATCTATCCGTCCCACAGTCTTTTTCCCCAACAGAGTCGATGCTGTTGCAAAAAAAAGGATTGTTCCCCAGGAGAGTCCACATTGTGTGATCTATCCGTCAAAGACAACAAAGCAGCGGTCTGTCCGCCCCAACTTCAAATCAAACAGGTCCTTTAAAGTTCACGTATTCTGAATAGCCTCGAAGAGGGTGTCTAGAAAACCTTTGACGTTACTTGTCTCCAGTCAATGGTGCTTCAAGTGCCGTCAAAGGGGGGCTTCTGTAGACACCCCATTCTGGACTGTCCAGACAACGTTATTTGTCGATCTTTTATTTCCCCAATGATGATTTTAGTCGAAAACAGTTTAAGGACAAGGGTGTGGTCGAGCTTTGAGCGTCCCGAACCTCTCTCAAACACCTTTCAAAACCCTTCAAACCAGAGCCAAACAGCCCCAGCAAAACCCAATTGGCATACGCCAGTGTCCTGGAGGCGTACGCCAGTCACCTGCCACGTGTCAGTCATCGACCAGTGGCCCATCTTGTACTGGCGCACGCCAGTTACTAGTGGCGCACGCCAGTCAAACCCAGTCAAATCAACTTTATCCAGCCACTTGGGCGGGACTTTTGTGCCACCCTGACGTCGGCCACAGTGTCCCTGATGACCGCTTTCGGCCAGGCCCGCTCCCCCTCTCTCCTACACCCCCCATCAAGGCAAGTCCCATGCATTTAATGCATGGGAGGCTCCAACCTTACCTTAAACAGCCAAACAGGGCCTTAGACCAGACTGATCTCAGTCACTCCCCCTCTATAAATACCCCCCTTGCATTCATTTGCAAGGGGTTGGCCTCATTAAGAAGCACAAAGCTTTCTTCTCCTCTCTTCTTACTCTCTATTTCTCTTCTTCCATTGAAAGAGAAAGGAAAACAACCCACCTCCATACACCCTGCTGACATACAGTCACCTTCTTAGCCTCCATCTTCAACCCATAAGCTCAATACCTCCTCCAAACCTCCGTACAAAAAGGTATACCACCTTTACGTTCTTTTCTGTTTTCGACCCCTGAGGGGAACCAGCAAGGCCCAGGCTAGTAAACAATACTAGTCCTGGCCTTGAAATGGTAAAAATGTGACAATCGTATCAGATGAAGCATGGCGCACGCCAGTAAGTCTATGCCGTACGCCAGTCATGGAAGTATGGGCACAACTGGCGTGGGGATCATGGATCGTCATTCCTTTTTGTTTTATCTTTCTGTCGATCACCTTAGCATGCTAATAACCAGTTTACTGCTTTCCATATTTAGAACTGTTTAGTGGTGGCATCCTATCTTGTTCATTTCTGTCATGTAAAGGCCTCTGGGATCCTTCTGGTCATGTTCCAGAACCCGGATGATGCAAAGCCAAACACTGGAATCAAAGGCAATGTGGCGTACGGCAGTAATATACTGGCGTACGGCAGTAGGCTTCTGGGTCCAGTGACTGGCCCTTGCATCTGAAGCGTAAGCTAGGCCTATCTTCTGTCCCACACTGTTTTGGGGTGTTCTGCTTTCTTTCATGGCCTAAAGCCATTCATTTGTCTGTGACTGTGTATATTCTGCTATATTAAACTGCGTGGTTTGCCCTGGGTGTGCGCTGGTCCCTTTCCAGAGCCCAGAGGGTTGCAAACAAAGACTGAGAGATCCAAAAAGTGGAGTACGCCAGTTTTTATGTGGCGTGCGCAGGTTGTGTCACCATGCAGTGGCTCGACCAGTGCATGTTGGCAGAATCTGCTCACGCCACCTTGTGACAGCGTACTGCAGTTTGCTCGGGATACTCAGTGCTTGTTCTCAATCTATATTTAGCATTGCAATCAAGCCATTCATATACATTTTGCCATAAATCACAACTTGTTACAGTACTTTAATCCCCATTAACTGTTCCCCCGCCCTAACTGGCTAAAAAATGATTAAATGAGAGAAAAATGCAAACGCTTTATAAAAATGCCTGAGTAGAGACCGATCTCCGGATTGGGCGAGAGGGGTGCCATAAAACCCTTCCCCTCTCGTAACATGGCTCCCGAACCTCAGATATCGAAGGTGTCGACGGACCAGTCTACAAGCCTTTTCAAAATCAAGCAAACGTGGCAAACGTTTTTCGAGTTCGGTTCCTTGGGTGTTCCTACCGCTAAAACCCGAGTGGCGACTCTGAATCAAGGCATTTCGCCGCGTCTTTCCAAACAAAAAGGGCCGCACCCGATTTTACAAATGAAATTTCCGGGGGCGCGTGCCCACAAGAGGCCTTCTAAATAGAAAAGGAATAAGCAATAACTACTACATCTAAACAGTTCTCAACATACAGAAGACAGTAAACTGGTTGTTTAGCATGCAAGGGTGATTGACAGAAAGATAAAACAAAAGAATGACGATCCATGATCCCCACGCCAGTTGTGCTCGTACTGCCATGACTGGCGTACGGCATATAGAAACTGGCGTGCGCCAAGTATCGTCGCATACGATTGTTGTATTTTACCAGTTCAAGGCCAGGACTAGTATTGTTTACTAGCCTGGGCCTTGCTGGTTCCCCTCAGGGGCCGAAAACTGAAAGGAATGCAAAGGTGGTATACCTTTTGGGTGTTGAAGTTTGAAGGTGGTTTAGAGCCTAAAGGTTGAAAATGGATATTGTATGGTGACTGGATATCAGTGGAGGTATATGGAAGTGGGCTTCTTTCCTTTCTCTTTCAATGGAAGAAGAAGAGAAAAAGCAAGAAGAGAGGAGAGGGGTGCTTTTGCTTCTTGATGATGCTAACCCCTTGCAAATGAATGCAAGGGGGGTATTTATAGGGGAGAGAGACTGAGATCAGTCTGGGACCAAGGCCTTGTTTGGCTGGTCAAGGCAAGGTTGGAGCCTCCCATGCATTAAATGCATGGGACTTGCCTTGATGGGGGGTGTAGGAGAGAGAGGGAGCGGGCCTGGATGATACAATCATCAGGGGCTACTGTGGCCGACGTCAGGGTGGCACAAAAGTCCCGCCCAAGTGGCTGAATAAAGTTGATTTGACTGGGTTTGACTGGCGTGCGCCACTATTAACTGGCGTGCGCCGGTAAAAGCTGGGCCACTGGTCGATGACTGGCACGTGGCAGATGACTGGCGTACGCCTCCAGGACATTGGCGTGTGCCAGTTTGGTTTTGCTGGGGCTGTTTGGCTCTGGTTTGAAGGGTTTGATATGGGTTTGAAAGAGGCTTGGGACACTCAAAGTTCAAACACACCTTTGTCCTTAAACTGTTTTCGACTAAAATCATCATTGGGGAAAACAAAAGATCGACAAATAACGTTATCTGAACAGTCCAGAATGGGGTGTCTACAGGAACCGAAGGACCGTTGGCAAAGAATGATTTGACAATGACCAATGAAGATATTATCGACTCTGAATTCTGTCCTTTAGTTGCTCGGACTAATTTAAATCGACCTTATTTTGAGAGCTTCCTGGTTTATTGGAAATTGTAATATTTTGGCAAATTCAAAAACTTAATTTACATTCGATATGGTTGTAATATGGTGACAAAGAGTTTTGGAACAATGATGTAGTAAATCTATGGATTTCTCTTGGGAAAATTGTTTTTGAAAATTTTAAAGCCTGAAAAAAGAAAAATATTTTTGGAGATATCATTTTTCAATGTTTTAATAATGTCTCTGAAATTCGGGGCGTTACACAAATTCACGATACCCTCGCAACCTAGACCTTGGGTATCGCGTGATCAAGCTCGGGGGAGGAGTATGATGGTGGATTTCAAAGTTTGGAGAATTAGGGTTTTGCTTCTTTTGGGGTTTTGCTCAAAACCCATGAGGTGGGAATTTCTTGCTTTGTCTATGTACTTATGAGTTGATTTTGTCCTTTAATCGTGCTTTAGATTGTTGTTGTTATTGGGTGTTAGTTCTTGAGAAAAGCTGAAAATTTCGCCCAGAAAATCTATGGGTATCGATACCCACTTTTGGGGTATTGATACTAGTCATATACTCTCTGGACTCTTGGTGCTTTGGTATCGATACCCACCATAGGGGTATCAAGACCCCCCTGTTTCGGGACAGCTTGAGTCATGTTGTTCTTAACTTGATTATGTCGAACTCCAATCACTTTTAACATCTTCTGGGCACCTCCAATTCACTTCCTAGTAAGATTATTCGTGTCCCTATGACTTATTGGTTATCCTCATTCCTTTTGGCTCTTGTAATGTGGAATCTAAGTATCAAAATGAATGGAAATGGTGTAAGATTAATGTGTGTGATTAGTTGATTGTGTGGAGTTTGATGACATGCTTATTGGGTGATACAAACTAGTAAAATGATATTTGAGATGAAGTAGGAAATTGTTGAAAGGATTATTGGTATATATAGTGGCCCGATGAATTGGTTGAGGATGAGTCTCGTGATGAAATAAGAATAAGGGTGGTGAGATGAAAGATTCTCTTCGGATTGTATTCCTTTAATTATATTCAGGGGATTGAACTTTCAAACTAGAAGAAAAACAGAGCATAATGGACATAACGTATACGTTAAGGTGATAATTGGTAACGCCAGTATCTCAATTGAAATACATAAGAAACTTATGACATGATTTCACTTAAGGGTTGTATTGAGTACCTTTAGTGTATTGGGTGGCATGTTAAGGTCAATCGATCTTGGATGATGAAAATGATTAGGAATGAACAAGTAGCCATACGTGGTTGGTTCTTGTTTAGTATCAATTAAATGAATATGGTAATTGTACGTTGCCTATGCATTTGGGTGATTATGTGGACATTGTGGCATGTTATTATGAAGGATACGACTTGATATATGTGGTGTTTTGTTTTTTGATATTGAGGTGTGTGAAACAGAAATGATAATTGAGGATAATTGAATGGTAATATGAAAGCCACGGCCCTACCATTAGATGAGGTGCTGGAATGAAAGCCATGGATCCACCATAAGGTGATATGCCAAAATAAAAGGTGAGGTGCTGGAATGAAAGCCATGGATCCACCATAAGGTGAGATGCCAAAATAAAAGCCACAGATCCACCATAAGGTGAGACGCCATAATGAAAGCCATGCACGGACCCACTATAAGGTGAAGTGCCAGATTGAAAGCCACGGATCCACCATAAGGTGAGATACCGGAGTGAAAGCCACGGATCCACCATAGGGTGAGATGCCGGAAATGGGGCGCACGGGGTCCCAAACACCTGAAAAATAAAATCAAAATACGTAATAAAACGGGAACGGAGAATTTTGTTATTGTTTTGTACTAAATAAAAAGGGGAATGTGTGTTTGATGATGAGGCTGTTTGATCAATGAGATTACCTCAATGTAATTAAAAAATTGGAATGGGAAAGTTATTGCTACGCTAGGGGTGGTAATATAGAATGTGGCGAATATTGATATTTGATTTAAAATGTAGAATTTGGAAAGAACGGTCACCCACGTGAGAAATTATGAACTTTCAACTCGATTGGTGTCTTGTATAGTTCAAAGTGTTGATGCTTATTTTCTTCTTTTCTTATAGACTTCCTAATTTGATGCAGAACAGAAAATGAATAATATAAATTAATTACGCATTATTTTGAGTTTATTATTTTGTTAGGAAATTCCGTTTTAGTTTCCTCTTGTTTTGGCAACCTTATATTTCTTTCTAGTATTTGATTTCCTAGTTAAAGTAGAAATTTTGCTTTTGGTAATTTTTGTTAATTAATTGATTCTGCTTCCTTTTCGGACGAATCAATTAGGGTTAGGGTTTTTTCCTATGTAATAAGTTGTAAGCCTTCGGGCTGAGGGAGTTGTTTTATGAATTATTAATGAAAATTTGAGAAGTTTTCTCTTAATTGTTTGTTCGTAGAGAGAGTATCTCTAGTTCAAACTTATTCGTGATTGTCCTTGTTGCGCGTCCTTCTATTTCGACACGCCTCCCTGCATCAGTTGGTATCAGAGCTTGCGCTCGATTCCGAATCATGGCGCGACAAGGAGTTCGTTATGGTCGTTATGTTGTTGCTGAAGATGTGTATAATTGAAGTAAAGCTGCACGAGAAGCACGAATGGAGGAGATGTTCCAACAACTTGAGCAGCGTGTGATGGATGCGATTGGCATCCTAACCAATCAGATGGCTGCCATGGCTGTTGGGGGAACCCACCTCGCCATCGTCTGGTTCAACCTTGGTTTCCGAAAGAGGAGGAGGTGTCGAATGATATTTCTATCACCAAACCTTTGGCTGGTAACCATCAGTCGAAGGGGAGGACAAAAGTGGATGAAGCTACCATCGAGTGGCCATTCACATAAAATATTATTCCAGATCCAATAGTGGATTGGAATAAGCCACCAGTTTTTGATGAAAAACTAGTGAAGAAAATTCCAAAAAAAGAAAATCAGAAAATAATACAAAAAGAAGTTGTTACCGTGCTTGAAGATGGTGAAGTTGACTGGCGTAATAAATTTGTTGATCCATTTTGGAATTTTATTGAAGGTACTATAAAGAAGAATTGTTGGATTGCGTACTTAGAACAAGTTGTGACAAACAATTTTGCTTTTATTTTTCAAGACTCATCTCCACAATTTGGGGTCGAAAAAATTAATTTGAAGAACAAGCTTGATGCAGACAGGTTTGGGCGTATTCAACTGTATAAACTCGAGGACGAGTTTCTTCAAGACGGGGAGAATGATGCAGAACAGAAAAATGAATAATATAAATTAATTACGCATTATTTTGAGTTTATTATTTTGTTAGGAAATTCCGTTTTAGTTGCCTCTTGTTTTGGCAGCCTTATATTTCTTTCTAGTATTTGATTTCCTAGTTAAAGTAGAAATTTTGCTTTTGGTAATTTTTGTTAATTAATTGATTCTGCTTCCTTTTCGGACGAATCAATTAGGGTTAGGGTTTTTTCCTATATAATAAGTTGTAAGCCTTCGGGCTGAGGGAGTTGTTTTATGAATTATTAATGAAAATTTGAGAAGTTTTCTCTTAATTGTTTGTTCGTAGAGAGAGTATCTCTAGTTCAAACTTATTCGTGATTGTCCTTGTTGCGCGTCCTTCTATTTCGACACGCCTCCCTGCATCATAATTTATAGTGGTTTGATGTATTGAGATTGGTGTGGTAATTTGTTCAGTATGGAGGCATGTTTGATGTTGTTGATGTGATAAGATCTATTGTGGAAGAGTTACATTGGTATTGTATTTTAAACTTATAATGATAAATAGGAGATTTGAATGAACGGTATGCATGTGCGTGTAGGTGGATAACTCATACGTGTTGACGACGAGAGAAAAACAAAATGAAAAGAATAAAAAGGGGACACGAGGGAGGACACGATAAAACTCAACTTAAGTTGGAAAGGATTAAAATAGGTGGCCGTGTGAGTCCTTTGATGACACATTGTGGTTTTGTTTGAAACGTCGTTGTGCACGTTATATTTCACCTCTTAATGTGTAGTGTGTCGACTTAGATACTAGAATGGTTAGCGGAATGGAGTAACAAAGATAATTTGGTTGACTAAAGAATTCGGGGTTGTCTCTAAGTCACTAAAATGAAAATGTAGTAATATGTTTTGTGTTCGATAATGACAAACTGAGTTTACTTAAGACAGAAATGGGTGCGTGTGTGTGTGTAGGTGAGAGTGTTGATGTGAGCGAAGATGAATTTTATGTTTTCCAAAGTAAGGATTGTTTTGTAAGTTCTACTTTCAGTAAAAATATTTTTGCTCTTGCTAAAATATTTTCTTGGCACACATCCTCCCATTAGCACATAAAGTTTGTAGAGATTTTTCTACTGGGCTAATGTAGTTCCCTTCATTTTCAAGTACGGACGAGAGGCAGTAGCCTGGAGCTCTTGGTGCAGGGTTAGACACTCGTTCAAAGTTAGGTTGAAGGGGAGTTGTTTTAACATCTTTGTAAAAATGTTTTTTTTTTAAGGTGTACCTATATTTATTTATTTATTTTTAAAATTTTGGGCTGGAGTCCCTGTATTGTAATATCTTGATCTGTTCTTGATTCGGAGAAATGAGTTTGGTAGACTTTTGTTGGAACTATGTTCAATATTGCGAGAATTTTATTTATGTCAAGTTTTTAATAATTATATTAAAAATCAAGGATGTGACACTCTCTACCATCACTCTCTCACTCTCTCTCTTCTCTTTATAATTGTAATTTTACATATCCAATCTTAATATATATATATATATATATATATATATATATATATTTGGAACCTACTTGACGAGATCTATTAAATGAGACCTATATTGCATGTGAACTTATGTGCAATTTTTTTTGATGTAGGCTCTTTTTTTTTTTCATTACATTTTCTAAAAAATATATCTATTATACGTATAATTTGTGAATTTACACTATTAATTATTAACTTAATATTTTTAATTGCAGATTTAGACTAAAATTAATCTATTAATTGTGAATTTAGAAAAAAATTAACACCATTAATTTTGAATTTAGAAAAAATTAACACTTTTAATTGTAAATTGAGAAAGAAATTAACACTGTTAATTGTGAATTTTGAATTTAACATTATTAACTCTGAATTTTAAAAAAATTAACTTTATTAATTTTTAACTTAACACTACTAATTGTTTAACTTAAACATAAATTAATAGACATAGAAAAATGTACACCCAAAAAAATAAATTTTCAACTTGTATTTTCATTCTCGCCATGTTGATAACTAAACAATTTAATTTTATAAAATTTTATATTCAGTATTGATCTCATTTAGTAGATCTTTACTACTCAAAAATATAATTTATGTAAAAAAAAGATATGTGCAACTAGAGTTCTAAAATATTTTACTAATATTTCAAAAAAAAAAATGGAGAGAGAGAGAGAGAGAGAGAGAGAGAGAGAGAGAGAGAGAGAGAAAGAGAGGGAGGGAGGGTGAGTGATGGAACTTGGAAGAGACAGGAGAGAGAGAGAGAGAGAGAACGAAATGCCGAAGAAAGTGGAGAGAGGAGATATAGGGTCAAACAGATGAGAGAGGAGATTGATTCCTCATTATCAACTGCAAGTTGCTTAGGTAATTGCACGTGGGCTGTAGCATGGAGTCTCGCGCATGGGAGAAGACTTGGTGGGAAAGTAATTGTGTGAAGTTGCACACCAAGACTGGATGGGGCAAATTCAAGTCAGGTAGAACTGGCCTGGAAATTTCCTGATTCTAAAAAGGAATTTGTTAATGAATTTATGGCCCAAAATGTTATTTTGGCCCTTGGTTGAATTTATAATGGGCCACAATCGGGTTAAATTGAATTTGGAAGGGCTGAATAGAGTTTCAAAATTGATTGGGCCGCATTATTTTGAAGCATGGCCTAGTTAGTTAAAGCCCAAGTCAAATTTTAGGGATTGAACTGAATTGGGTTTGAAGTAAATGGACCATAATCAGAGCTAAAGTCTAAGCCCAAATCAATAAAGGCCTAGGTTCGTTGTCAAGCCTAGGCCCATGTAGTCCACTTGATTAAATGCCCAAATTCGTTTTTCAAGTCTGGCCCAATTTTGTAAAGTTCTAGATTAATCAGGTCTGGAATTATTTCGGCCCAATAAGGAGGAGGTCTAAAGAGAATATGGTGGAATGAGAAGTATGGAATAACTGTCTCAGACCTGAGGGCCCACCACCTAAGGCCAAGAGTCACCAATTTCGGCTTTCAACTGATTGTCTTCTTAAGGAAGAATTGAAGCTGCTCACAAGCAGCTCAATCAGGTCTGTGGAAGCTGCTTAGTCATGCTTATAAGTAGCTCAAGGCTTGCCCAGCCATTATTCTTCAAGGTGAAGCAAGGCCAAGGACATGTGGCATCCATGCAAGCCACCAAAGCAGCTTAAGCAAGCTGCTCACAAGCAGCTCAATCAGGCCTAATTGCTGAAGATATATACGTGAAGAGCAAGAAGTGGGCACAAGTTCCAATAATTTCTCTTTGCTCCAGGACTTTATATATTGAAATACTTAAAATAGCAGGAGGGCCCCCAAGAGAAGGCTCTAGAATGGCCAAAAGGCCTGAAATTTCAACACAAATTCCCTTTTTGGCAACTTTTCATGCAAAAAAGAGAAGCCTTTTAGGCCTGCAAACGTTTTTTGGAGTAAGGAGTAAGGCTTGGACATGTGACAATCATGCATTTGACCTAAGCAACTCAAGCCTGAAGGAGGACACTTGGCAGCCATGCTTAAGGGCAAGTGGAAGCAGCTCAAGCAGCTCAAGGCCTGGAGTTGCTGCCTATAAATACCAGAATTGAAGGCATTAGCAAGGGTCCTAACACCAACAAGCCCAACGCTTAATCAACTCAAAACTTTCTCAAGTTTATTTTCCACTTTCTAGCAAAGTGAACCTGTTTGTATCTTTCAATCCAAACTAGCCTAGCCTAATTTCATTTCATTTCAATCTCTTGTACCAATCAACTTCATTAGAGTATCCGTAATGGTTTTGTTAACTAGTGTATTAATTGTGTGTGTTAAGACTTAGCAAACAAAAATTTATTTTTTGTGTCACAATGCTTGTGTGCTAGAGTGTGTTAGAGTTTGCTAAATCTAGTAGTGTGCTAGCATGTGTGCCAACTTTGGCAAAGATGCTAGCAAACATTAAGTGGGTCCCACCTCTATAATTCAATCTTCAACCATAAAATATAAATATCTACTACTTCTAATACACACTTGCGGGACCCATTTTTATCCTAATAAATATTTTAACACACAAATTTACCAAACTCATTGTGAATGTTCTAACACACTTCTATGTTATCAATGTCTAATATAGACTTGTGGGACCCATTTTTATCCTAATACATCTTTTAACAAATATTTTAACACACAAATATATCAAACCCCATTGCGGATGCTCTTAAGCTATTAATGGAGCTTGCTTAATTTCATTCAGCCCAGCTTTTTTCCTTTGTCTACTAATGATTAAGAAATATTTAAGTCTTTATCCCGCAAAGGCAAACCACTAACCACATATGGCCTTACCCCTTAGGTCGTACACAATCGTTTTATAGAAGTCAGATCTGAGGCAGTCAAGCCTTAGCACGAAATTGGACTACAATCTAGTCCTGACACGCTCGCAACCAAACCGCACAACCCGCTCGCGGTCCTTTGTTAGTTTTGCTCTTTTTGAGGAGAACAGGTTGCTAATTTTTGTTATACCATTGTGAGCCATATTTTGGGCCAACATTGTTAATTTTAGAAATATTTTGGTTTTTATTATGGATACCCTTAGGGCTCATTTAGGTGTGGGATTAGGTTTGGAGGTATTATGTAAGAAAGGGGGATTAGATAGTAGGGAGTATTGGTTAATAAGGGATGACCCACATTGATGTGATATTTATGAAGGGGGATTAAATAGTACTTTGTTTGGATGAGGTATTAGAAGGGAGGGATAAAATAACACTTGATTTGGATGGAGGATAAATAGGGGGTATAAGGAAGGGGGGATGATATAAAAAGCTATCAAATGACCCTTTTGCCCTTGTGCAGTCCCAAACTTAATTATGTATTACGTTATATATATAATTACAAATATAATTAATCTTTCACACTTTAAGCCGTAATATTTAATTTTACTAACAAATGTACTAATTTAATAACAAAATAAAAAAGTCAGTTTTAATTTGATAAAATTCGATTTTTCTTTTTGTAAAAATTCTTTTTTTTTTGGAAAAATACATTGTTTGGTACGTAGTTGAAAATGTGTCCAACAATTTTGTTAGGTGAATTCCCATGTGGCCAACATATTTTTTTGGTGAAAATGTGCCTAACTAATTAGGTTGGTAAATTTTTTCCATATAAATTATTCTCATGTCTCTTCTTCTCATTTGACATCTTATATTCATTCAAAAAAATAGGTTTTCCTTTCGTTGGTCAATCATATTGATGGCATGCCGAAATTGGACCGAGGTGGAGAAAGAAACATTACTAACAAACGTTACGACCCTTGTAGATCAAGGAATTTGGAATGGCGAGGCCGGTGGGTGGCATCCTGCATACGTGGAATTATCTTCAAAATCAAATGCAAGCTTCTTTTCCCCAAGCAGGTATCCAACGAAATCATATCCTCAAGAAGATGAAGTACTGGAAATGAGATTATTACTATGTAGCCGATATGCTTCGCCGTCCTGGGTTTGGGTGGGATTCAAATGAAAATAAAGTTGTGGCAGAAGGTGAAGTTTGGAATGAATTAATCCGAGTAAGTAAATATTATATAAAGTCTTGTTTAGTAAATTTTCTAAAATGTTTTCCCTTACTTTATGTAGGATCGGCCAGAAGTGAGACGTTATTGGGACATGCAATTTCCCAATTTTAATCGATTGGGCCATATTTTTGGTCGTGAGGAAAACTAGAAGGTCAAAGTTGAAGGCATGTGTTCGAAAAATAAATTTGTACTTGTGAAATAAATGGATTTGCCTTTTCATGGCTTCCTAATTTGTTTTATGTATGTGTGTGAGGGTGAATTTCTGTTGGTCCTCTCTATTGTAGCATTGTTTCCAAGTGAAATTTCGAATCACCCAATAATTTATCTCTTTCATATGTTAGTTTTGAATTGAATATTCGAACCAATATGTAATCATGTGATTTATGAAATAAAACATACAACTTACGAAATTCTTACAACTTATGCAGTCTTCCCAACCAAATTTGTCTAAATTCTTGAAATAAAACTTACAACTTCATTCTGGATCAAACAGATGTGCCAATAAAATACAACATACGAAACCTAACAAAAAAATTACAACAAAGTATGTTGTTAGACTACTTTGATGTTGAACTTCTAAAGCACTTGTGGATCTCGAGGTACCGTCACTTGATTGATGTTTGGTTCGGGCCAACTGCATGTCTTGAATGAGCCGGTATCTTTCCTCATGAAATGCTAACAATGCTTCTTCCACTTCGTCTAATGTGTTGTACTTTTTCTTCAAGTTCTCTGCGTATCCATTAACTTGCAGTTCCGCAGCCGCCCAACTTGTATATATTCCCGGTTTATGGCCAATGAAAACCACCCAATACTTATCTTTATCTTAACTTCCCATCGAAAATCTATTCGGATACAACAATTACGATATTTAAATGTGAAACAATAGTAAGAGTATGCTTACAAATAAATAGGGCTCAAATATATTTGTCCGGCACATAGTGCACTACTTGGCTACAAGTTATGTTGCCGAACGGTGATTGAACCGTTGGCCCTCATAACTTGCCCCGCCAAGATAAGTGACCCGCCTAAAATTGTCTCGTTTTATATCATCATGGCTTACATATAACTGACAATGATCGAATAACAAAACAGCCTCAAAAAAAGAGTAGCAGCAATCTCAGGCACAAAACTGCACTTCTAAGTCACACATGCACTGATCTGCACTTGCACAATTTCAGACACTGCATTGCACTTCTAAGTAACACACACTGACAAGCACTTGCACAATTTCAGGCATTGCACTGCACTTCTAACTCACACACACTGGCCTGCCCTTGCACAATTTCATGCACAAAACTGCACTTCTAACTCACACACACACCGAGGTGCGCTTGCACAATTCATGCACAAAACTGCACTTCTAACTCACACACATAATGATCTGCACTTGCACAATTTTAGACATCTAGAAAAATGAACCCAATTGCTTGTAATAGGCCACCTATTCATAAAATGTGATATCAGGACCATGGGAAGAAGGGGCATCGATCAAGAACCCAAGTTTGACTTTGGCTTTGTGCAATGAAGTCATATTCCTTCAATAATCATAGACAGGTAGGGGAAATGATGTAGAAATTATATAACTATTTTCTAGGAATCGAAAACCCATGCATAACAGTCGAAACCCACAAAACCAAACTGATTTCTAGAAATTATAGAACTATTTTCTACAGTTTTTCAGCAATTGTGGAATATTTTTCTGCATAAATGAATTTGGTATTGCACTGTCCAAATTGATGTGGTCCAAAACCACCTACCCTAACACAAACAGCAGCACAGAAAAACTGCAACTGCACTAACACAAACACACACACACACAGCAGAAGAACATATCATGAAAACCATAGCCTTCATTTATGTCATTTGGCTCCGAAAAATTTCATCATAGCCACTAGTTTACAACCTCACAAAAATAGTCCAGCAAATAGAAACAAAACAGGCCATAAACTGTCAAAACACAGTCCAGCAAAACCCATGCCAAAACATTCATCGTACATGCCCAAGTAACCTACGAAAATAGCCCACAAACTACCCATGAACTAGCAACACAACTACCCAGAAATCTGAAACCAAGTGCATAGAAAATTGGACTGCACTTTGCAATCCAAACACACACACACACATCTGCACATAGCACACTGGACTGCACTTTGCATCCCCCCCCTCCCCCCCCCCCCCCCCCCCCCCCCCACACACACACACACACACGCACCTGCTACAGTTATGTTAAAAGGGGGGGATATCACAATCCCCCTCCACAATACCCCATCCAAACAGCCCCATAGTTTGCACTTTGCAATTGCACTATACATTCAAAGTTACAAAAAATATGCAGATACAAGGCTAAAAGCCCATGGGCCATGGCATTTAACCACCAAAGAAAATGAACAAAAGGAATGGCATAGTAATATCAAGCATAGCTAAAAACTTGATTGGGCTCAAACAATATTTTCGGAATCATAGGGTACTCTTGGCTGCAACTAATGCTACCCCACCAAGTTATCTACCTTAATTATACTAAATTGTCTCATCATTGCCCTAGCCAACAATTGTGCAAGTGCAGAAATTAGTGGCCTAACCCAGGATGGTTGCAGAAAACTGCACTGCACTTCTAACTCACATACACACTGATATGCACTTGCATAATTTGACTACAAAACTGCACTTTTCACTCACACACACACACTGATCTGTAGTTGCACAATTTCACCACTGCACTGCACTTCTAACTCACTCTCACACACACACACACACACACACACACTGATATGCCACCAATTAACAAATAAACATAGCTGAAAACTACAAGTCTCTAGAAGTACTGCCTACCATTTGGCTCAGAACAATGCCATTATGGCCACCAATAATGATCATGAAAGTGTGCAAGTGCAGTTAAGTGATTGAAACATTTGGCTTAGAAAAACAACATCATAGCCACCAACATAGCCATCAGTTTTGTGACTGAAAGTTCAAGTGCAGTTAAATGCATGCAAACATAGCCCTCCATAGCTAAACACACACACACACACACACACACACCACTTTTGTGACTGAAAGTACATAACCATAACGCTGTCCATATTGGCTTCGATGTGGGCTCAACCAATTAATGGAAAGCCATTGGAAGTTACTCATGGCTGCAACTAAGGTTACCCTGCCAAGGTAACTACCTTGTTTACCATTTTTTATTTTATTCATCATCGCCCTATTTGTAGTACACAATCACCCAAACCCAGTCATGCAAAGATATTATGAATTACATAACCATCTTTATAATAAGAGACACACATAACCATATCTAACATAACATATCTAACATAATAAGTACGATTACATCACTGACTAGCATACAAATTAGTGCATAACATTGTTCTTAGTTCACCTCCTACAAAAGTATTGTTCTTGGTCATTCATTACAAATTAACAAAATGGCCTATAATGTACGAAGACAAAGTGCAGCCACTTTAAAAAAAGTGGGTAAAGTACCAATCTTGCTTATAATGGTACTTAAGCCACTTCAAAAGGGCACTACTATTGCCACTAGATGGGACCATACACCTCACCGGCAAGGATGGCTTCCACCAAAGCTTACCTCTCCTCGGGCTTCATGCCATAGAAGTCGTCAACCCTCTCTTCCGATTGCACGATTACAGCACTGAGCTTGAACTTCTCCGCCAAGGTGATATCAAGCTTTAACAACTCCTCTTTCACCATCGTGCGTCCTGCGGATAGCTCTTTCTTGTAGCCAAAGGAATTGGCCAATTTCTCCACATGGCCATTGGTTGATTTCAAGAAATTGTCCATGCTCGCATAGATGGACAACTCCGCTTCACCCATTCTTGTTCTCTTTCTCCCCTTTGTGGCTCCGGCATTGGCCACTGGCTTTGAGCCATAGGGATGGACGTGGGGAGTGAGGCATGAGGTGTGAATGCTTGAGTTGTGCCACTTGTGGGAGTTGAGGGAGTTAAGGGAGTTGTGGGAGTGTTGGGGAGATGTACATCGTAGTCAGTGAATAGAGCATCATAGAAGTCATTGGAGTTGTGTGGCTCCGCACTTTCGTTGCCAATATCCAAGCTCGCCATTTCGTCATAATCTTCCGCAGCCGCCCCCGTAGCCCTATCCTTGCCAAATATTCTTTGCCAATCCTCAAAGTACGGGAAAGACTTCTCGTACAAGCCTTGGGCCTTTTTAGGATGGGCCTACACAAATATTGGCACTTTTAGTAAGAATTCCCAAGGCTAAATATTCAATTAAACCATTAGAATTCAAGATTGGGAGTTACCTTTTCATACTCATCCCATATGGGTTGCTCCACGTCGATGCGATTGTTGATAGCATCCCACCTAAACCACTTAGGCTAGTAACGTCAACAATTCTAGCCCATATGGATTTCCAATGCTTCACCTTCGAGTCAATATGGGGGTTAGCCTTAAGGTTGGACCCCGAGAGCACTTTTTGTAACTCCTTCTCCAAGTGGGTAAAGTAACCCGTTCGGAAGCCATTCTCGGACTTCCACTTCTCCCCTTCTTCATTCACCATGCACTTCATTAGTGCATCCTCCTCAACTTTCCTCTAACTCCTACATTTTTGCTTTGAAGGTCCTTCCACGTCCACTACTTCCACTTCATTTGTAGCCATTGCTGCAAATGCATTTAAATTTGTGCAACTATTTTAAAAGTAGGACCTTAAACAAAACTTATGAATAGAGCATGAAATACAATAGCACGTTACAGATTGTTCAACGACAAAAGTTATGAAGAAGTTACAAATAGTACAATTACAATGTCAAACACAACAAAACCAAATAGAATCAAGGAAGGATGCCTTCCACTTGTCCCCCACCATTGGCTAACTAATGGTTATGCATGGCCGCCGCTAGAGCATCCCTCCCCGCGGTCTACTCGTTGGAACTCTCTATGGCACCAATTTGATCATCAATAGGGACATCGTTCACATGTGTTCGTTCCCACGCTGTGTACTCTTGTTCAATTAGATCGTTAGGCATCTCTCTCTTAATTAGGTTATGAAGAAAACAACATGCCGACATGATATGACATTGACTCCTTATCGGGTAATAGGAGGTAGATATCAAAATTGCAAACCGCATCTTGAGAACCCCAAAGCTTCTTCTCTCAATGGCATTCCAAGCGGCGGAGTGTTTCATGATGAAAAACTCTTCTTTGCTTGTTGGCATATGTGTAGACACCCCAATCCGGACCTCGGAGAGCCTTTAAACATCCCGATAATGAAATAAAGGAAACGATACCTTTGCGAGCTTGGATAAAGGACCCCTTCAGCCCAAAACCTCAAAGCCCAAAAGCCCTGGACTGTACCTAAAATACCGCGCGGAAAAATTCTACACCGCACGGCATAATAGAATTCATTATGCCGCACGAGGTCATGAGGTAAACCGCACGGCATTTTGGATAAAGTTCTAACTGGCTCAGCTAGCTGTCAGCCATGCCCACTTGAGCCACAGCTACAAGTTGGCTAAGCTGAAAAGGCACTTGTGGCCCGCCTAAAAAATACCTCCACCATTTGAATTCAAAATCCTTGGCTCTTGCCTATAAATACACCCCTCCACTCAAGGGAAAGGGGCCTTGAACTCTCTTTCTCTCTCATCGTGCTTTCATACCCACTCCTCACTTCCAAGTCTTGAGAAGGTTTGCTCTAAAAACATTCTCTGGGCTTCTCCTTTCTCAAAGTCCCCATTTTCCTCTTCATCATTAAAAGAGAGTCCTTTTACTCACTTTAAGATCCCAACCACCCAATATACCCATTTATTACATACATCCATACCCCTCTTCTTTCAACCAACCACACCAATGCTCATCCGCCATCATCCATCCTTGTCCAAGCGCAAGATCAAAGGTAACAACCAAGTTTCCTTGGGTTAAGCTCAGTTCTGACCCTGAGGGAACTTTTTCTACTGTCAGACTTAACCCTCCTTTGGTAAAGCTTTGACTTAAAAATCATTTTTTAGAAAACAAAGCAGCTACTGACCTGAAGGCACCACACAGTGCGGCGTTTCAATGTGTTGCACGGCGTAGTGTGTTCAAACGCATGGCGTTTCATCAGCTACTATTTTTCTTGTTCAAACTATCTGCATCCAAGTCATCTTTCATAAGGCCTGTTTCTGTTAAGAAGAAATCAGTTGTCAGCGTTCTCAGAATGAGGCCATATCTACGAGCCATGTTCCGTTTATAAACAAAGCTTTCTCGATCATTTCGATCGATTAAACGTACTAAAAGTTGTTTTATGTCCATGGCTTGATGAAAATGGTACTGTTCTAAAGTGATCCAATGACTGAGCATCTTCAGATGCCTGTCAAAAGTGGTGAAAGTTATACTCTGAGATCTGATGACGATCAGGTAGCAGAATAGAAACCCCGCACGGCTTCCTGTAAAGCCGTGCATGACATTATAGTATGGCGTGAAGGGGATCACAGTGACTCAGGCAGTTTATTTAGAAGCTTCTCTTTTCTTTTATGCATGGCATCATCTTTGTCATCTCTGTACAGACAGCACCACATGCACGTCAATGTGATATATTTTCCCATGTCCCTTTCCCCTCTTACTTGTTTATTAAAAGAGCTTTATTTTCCATAAGATTCATGAAGAGTTTTCTTTTTGAAAATGTTTAGTGGAGACCGATTTCACCAAGCGAGTGGGGTGCTTTTCGACAAAACCTTCCCTATTTGTAATGTGGCTCCCGGACCCAAAGTCTCGACGTTTTCGCTAGACTAAAAGCCTTTTTCAAAACAAGTTATCGGTCCCTCGGATCATCCATCTCAAAAATCCGGGTGGCGACTCTCTTGGGCGAGCGCCGGTCGGGGAGCCCATAGTAGCGACTCTGCTGGGGATTTTTGCATTAATCAAAAATTTGGAAATTAATATATAAATGAACAGTCTTTCAAAAGTCTGTCAAAACAGTATGCTCCATGTGGCTGAAGAACGGAATGGTGACATAACAGGATTTTACATCCGACCAATCCGAACTGGGACTTTTACTATTGTTCGCTTATGTAGTTTTCTCCAAAGTATTGATTAATAAAGTGAGCCAAGCTTGAAAAATATTTTCAAAAGGGAATTTTAATGTCTTTTGGAAAATAAAGCTCTTTGCTATCCTGTACACTCTGCACTGCACAAGCCTCGCCGGTGTGTTTCAGCAATCTTGCCCGGTTTACTGGTGACAAGCTCTCCCGAAATGCCTTACAACCCTCGACGATGATGAGCCATCGTGCTGTTCGACCATTGTTTTGCAATACACTTGACATGGGGAGTACATTTTGGCTCTAGGCCAGGGAACCCTTTTCGAGACCCAAACTGACTTTTTGCACTTGTACATAACCGTAGAACCATCCTCAACTAGGACAGGAACCCAAGGCTAGGGCTTATGTGATATATCCTATTTATGTGTTTTCTCTTTTTGTACATACATATCATTCATGCATCATTGCGTTTTTGCAGGCTAGAGGGTAGGGCTCCCTTAGGATTCGGTCAGTCTAGGAGACTTTAAATCCATAGAGTTTGAGAAACCTCTGGTGTTTGTCGTGCCCAAACAACTCCCTTGATCCAGGACTAACCTTAGGTGTGTGCATATTTGGATTCCGGCAATCATATTGCTCTGTCTCGGATGGTCAAGGTTAGGAGATTGGCTCTGATTCCGAACCGTTCAGAATTTAACCTACCTGACAGCACTTACCCGGATTGTCGAAAATCTTCTATACAAGCACCTTAAGTGAGATTTAGATCACGGTAGGTATTAGGACTAGTTTCTAGAAGGCATGAGGAAGGGTAGGCTAAGTATTCGTGATGAGCCTTGAGTTTCTCCTCTTGCTTTGTTGCCAGTTCAGAAACATTGGTCGTCCGCAAGAAAGGGCTGTACTCAATTGGTTTCGTCCTTCCCAAAGACTGGTTCGTATCGACACCCTGGAAGGCACACAGTTGTTTGAGGTTCCGGTAGTACAAAAAAAACAACCGTTAATAGAAATACCACAGGAACTGTTAATACCACTCGAAAACCCCTTACTGATGGCCGACCAAGGAGATAAGGTAGAGGAACTTAGGCAAAACGTGGCCGCCTTGGAAGCTCAATTTAAACAATCCATTGCCAACATCGATGCACAGCTCAAGGCTTCCACCGTGTCCATGAAAAATGATCTAATCATGGTGATGGAGGCCATGCAAGAAGTTAGTGATAAGCTCCTGGCTAAGCCTCCTCCACAGTCCGAACAGCCTAAAGAAGAAACACCAGCAATGGATCTTAAGATGGCCTCTCTCGTTGCCAAGATTAATAAGTTAGAGGAATCCATTTAAGAAACCAGGCGACTTAGGAAAGGTGAATTCGACATGAGCAAGTTATGCTTATTCCTTAATGCCAAGTTGCCGGAGAAATTTAAAGGTGTGGACTTTGCGAAGTTTGATGGCACTGGTGACCCAAGGGCACACCTCCAAGGGTATGTTGGCTCACTTTCCATGCGAGGAATCGAAAAGGAGGCAATGGCACAGTTATTCCATGAATCCTTGTCCGGTCCAGCCTTGCAATGGTTCCTCACTCTTGAGCCATCCAAGAAAAGGACTTGGGAAGACATTGGGACAGCCTTCGTAGCCCAATATGATTTCAATGTCGATCTGAAAGTGACCACGAGGGAGCTGGAAAGTACCAAGATGGGAGAAAAAGAAAGCTTTGCTAATTTTGTGATACGCTGGAGAGCCAAGGCCGCCCAAATGCAAAACAAGCCGGATCTTAAGGAGCAGATACAAATTATAACGAAGAACCTGCCAAGTTCCTTTGCCCCATACATGGTTCTTTCCCAGGCTGCGCCAAATTTTGAGACTTTCTATGACTCTGGATTGGCCGTGGAAGAAGCCTTACGGGATGGTACTTTGGAAAAGAAGGAAACAGGATCAAAGTCTAAAAGAGCGTATTCTGGCAACAGTAACGTTCTTTTCGAGAATACCAATCAGGCTGGGACCTCATCTGCTAAACCCGCAGAAGTTAACCAAATTTCTGAAAAGCCAAAAACCCAAAACCGAGCCTTCACCCAATTCAGCACCCCTAGGTCTACCTTACTTAAGAAACTTGAAGAAGCCAGGGTACTAAAACCTCTTCCGCCACCACAAACCATTCCACCAAACCTAAACCAGAGTGTCTATTGCGAATTCCACCAAATGCCTGGTCATATCACTGACAACTGCATTCGCCTTCGACATGAGATCCAAAACCTCATCGACAACAAGGTAATTGAAACTCCTTCTCCAGATAAGCCAAATATAGTCTCAAATCCTTTACCACAACATAATACCTCTTTCCGTATTAACCAAATCACCTTAACCCCGGGCCAAACCATCCAGGAGTTTGATCCAACCCTTTTCATCACCCCTCATGCCAAACCCAAGGCGATTGTGAAAATTCTTGAAGAAACTGCTCTCTGCTTCCTAGGAGAATGGGATAATACGTGGGGAGACCTCATTTCAGATTGGGAGAAGTTCGAAGCAGCCAACTTTCAAGGGAACGCGGAACCACCATTTGAACCTGGATGGGAGATTGACTGGCAGAACATTCATGCTGACCCTCTTGATGGGTTCTCTCTACACATGATGTTTAAAGGGCAGAATGAGAACTATCAGATCCCTCAGGGGGTTTTTGAGTGGGAATGGGATCCAACCCCAAACGAGTATCAACTTTTAGCCTAGAATGACTCATTGGATACATTCTCCCTACCTGCAATGTTCGCTGAAGAATACCAACCCAAAATACCAGCCTATGGATGGCCGGAGCTTGTCCCAGCTCACCCAAACCACCCCTAAAACCTCCAGAGCCTAAAGAAGAGGTAGCCAGCAGTGAATTCAAGCCCATGGATTACATTGCGGAAAAAGTAAAGTCAGAACCTTCGGTCACCTTCCAGGAGGACATCGATGTTGCTATGATGAATTTATGGGAAGACGAACCAAAAGCTAAACCATGGGCCAACTCCGAAGTTATCAATATAAAAGTGGGAAATGAAGAATGAAACATGAATAAAACAGTAATGGAAGCTAAACAATAGAAACCAGAGGACCTTTGGGAAGATCTACTTATTACTGATCTAGCATCCAACCTTCAGGATACCTCCATTGGAACAAAGCGCAAGGCCCCTATTGACTTATGGAGTGAAGAATCGAAGTACCGTCAGATCGATCACTTGACCAGGAGTGGCCATGTAGACCAACCTCCTAACCTCCAAGTTGGTGAATCCTCTAATCCCGCAGCTCCACTAGCCAAAGAGCCTTCAAACCCTTTCGTTACCCCAACCAAAAACACTTTCCAACCTTTCATCCTACCAGCCAAAGAATCTTCCCGTCTAGAGAAAAGCCCTGAAGGAATGGTCAAGCAACAGCTCGAACAGACTCAAGCTAGAATGTCTATTTGGGATGTACTCGTTCATTCCACTCGACATCGAGAAGGACTCATCCAGGCCCTCTCCCACTTGGAAGTTCCTTCTGGTATAACCCCAGATGAGCTTGTGGCACTCATTAAAACCATACCCATCAAGCATGCCATAACCTTTACCGATCGAGATCTGCCTGCCGAGGGGACAGATCATAATAGGCCACTCCATGTCACTCTGAAATGTCATGATAAATGGGTCCCAGTGATTTTAATCGACAATGGGTCAGCTATCAATGTTTGCCCACTCCGTGTTGCTTACTGCTTGGGGTACAAAAATAAGGACTTCTCTTCCTCAGAGGTCAAGGTACAAGCATATGACAACACCCGTCGGGATGTGGTTGGAACCCTCATGCTTCCTATGACCTTTGGATCATACCAAACAGAGGTGGAATTCCACGTAGTGAGCATCCCTGCTTCCTTCAACTTGTTGCTAGGCAAACCCTGGCTGCATCGACCCGATATCATGGCTGTACCCTCTACCCTTCATCAGAAAATCTGTCTGGGACTTGAGATAGGAATGCTTACTATTCACGGAGACTCTGGGATCTGTGCGCCTACTGAAGACAATGCCCCACTCTTGGAAATCTAGCATGGGGAGGAAGATAATGCTCTGGGCGGCTTCTCGTTAGATACCTCTAATTCTGTCTTTTCGGTTAGAATCGATAATGACTTTGTCATCAGCAATGTCGCCATTAAGATAATGAAGAAAATGTCTTACATGCCAGGATTGGGATTGGAAAAGAACCTTCAAGGGCCTGCGAAGTTCGAAGCCCGTGGAACCCTCATGCGCACTACCGACCTCGATTATTCGCCCTCAAATGGCAGTAAGACAAACAAGGGAGACAGACTGGAAGACTATTTTGTCAAAGATAAAGCGAGACAGGTCTACCGGAGGGAGCCAGAACCGTTTTGTGTTAAAGAGACCAACACTCTGTTACCAGGGTTCGAAATATTTGCCAACGATGTCTAGCCAGAAAGTGAGGAAGATTTTGAGACCCCAAAGAAGCCAGCAAGACCAACCGATTGGATTGAAGTCTTTAACATGGGAAGCCTAACAAACTTGTTTAGGGGGGACGAACCAATGAGTACGGCCCAAGAAGCTGAAGTGCTGATGATAGGACAGGAGGTCGTCGAAGACCTGACTTCGCTCATCATGGATGCCACTGGAGATTACAAGAATTGGGTCTTTCAACCAAGTGCAACATGCCGAGGGTCTAACTCTGAGTTCGAGTCCCAGTCATCTGAGTCTTCTAAGTCTGTTGAGTCAGAGTTGGTGCCTCTTGGCCCCACTCCTCATGATCTGTACTTTGAATTTGAGTCTACCCATATGTATGGTGCCCCTGGGGCCTTTGTTAATGATGGAATAAACGAATCTAATTCCGCCTACTTCCCTGACTTTGAAATAAATTGCATCAACCCTGATGACGAAGAGATCGATTTCGATGAGGACATTCCTAAAGAGATCCGATCCCTAGTCGAAAGGGAAGATGAAAGGCACGCTCAGCCTGTAAAAGAAGAAGTTGTTGTAATAAATTTAAGAAATGGAAGGAATCCCCAAATGATTCAGATCGGTTCCGTGTTGTCTGCGAAAGAGCGTCAAGCTCTCATAAGTTTGCTAAAAGAATTCGAGAATGTTTTCGCATGGTCACATGCTGATATGCCCGGAATCGATACTGAAATCTTGGAACACCGGATCCCCCTTTATCCTGATGCAAAACCCGTAAAACCGAAACTAAGACACATGAGACCTGATTGGGTGCTTAAGATAAAGGAAGAAGTCACTAAACAAATCGATGTAGGGTTTCTAATGGTAACCGAATACCCACAATGGGTCACAAATATTGTTCCCGTCCTTAAAAAGGATGGCAGGATTAGGGTCTGTGTTGATTTCAGGGATCTCAACAAAGCAAGTCCAAAAGATGACTTTCCCTTGCCTCACATCGATGTGCTGGTCGACAACACCGCTGGGCATGCTTTACTTTCCTTCATGGATGGCTTTTCAGGATACAACCAGATCCTAATGGCCCCAGAAGATCGGGAGAAAACCACGTTTGTCACTGAGTGGGGAACTTTTTGCTATCGGGTGATGCCTTTCGGATTAAAGAATGCAGGATCTACTTACCAGCTGGCCGCCACGACCTTGTTGCATGACATGATCCACAGAGAAGTGGAAGTCTATGTTGATGACATGTTGTCAAAGCCAAGGAACGAGAAGGGCACCTACCTACGCTCAAGAAGTTCTTCAAAAGGATCAGGAAGTATAGGATGCGCCTTAATCCAGCCAAATGCACGTTCGGGGTTACAGCTGGAAAAATGCTCGGATTCATGATTACCACACGTGGTATTGAAGTTGACCTGTCAAAAATCAAGGCCATTCTAGAAATGGAACCGCCACGGTCAGAGAAGGATGTGAAGAGTTTTCTCGGCAAGGTACAATTTATCAGTCGATTCATTGCCAAGCTAACTTCGACTTGTGAACCAATCTTCCGTTTGCTCAAGAAGGGTGTGTCGTTCAAATGGGACGATAAGTGCCAAACAGCTTTTGAAGCAATCTGAGCTTATCTACGGAGTCCGCCAGTGTTGACACCCCCTGTGTCGGGAAAACCTTTGATCCTATACCTATCGGTCACTCCGTCCTCCATGGGGTGTATGTTGGCACAAGAAGGAGACGATGGGGTTGAAAGGGATGTCTACTATCTAAGCAAAAAAATGGTGGGATGCGAAGAGCGTTATACTCCGTTGGAGAAAACATTCTGGGCACTCGTCTGGGCTTCTAAAAAGTTGAGACATTATATGCTAGCCTACCCAGTAAGACTGATTTCTCGAATGGACCCTCTCAAGTACTTGTTTGAGAAACCTGCTCTCACCGGGAGGATGGCACGATGGTTACTAATGCTAGCAAAATTTGAATTAATATATGTTACCAGGAAATTTGTAAAGGGGAGAGCTGTTGCTAAATTCCTAGCCGACTGCCTAGTCAAGGAAGGTGAAGATGTTGAGTTTCAGTTTCTTGATGAAGACGTAATGCCTCTAGCTGAGGATGTTTGGAGGTTATACTTCGATGGTGCTGCGAATCAGAAGGGGTTTGGAATCGGTGTACTATTAATAGAACCCAATGGGTCTCACATCCCACTCGCCTTCAAGCTAAACTTTGAGGCTACCAATAATCAAGCAAAATATGAGGCTTGCATTGTGGGAATGGAAGTAGCACTTGAGATCGGCATAGAAAAATTGGAAGTGGTGGGAGATTCCAACTTGGTAGTGTCACAGACCAATGGGGACTGGAAAGTTAAGGAGGAAAAACTGAAGCCATACCATCAGGACCTCGAAGATCTCATCCCCCATTTCAATAAGGTGACTTTCACTCATGTGCCGACACTCAAAAATCGATTCGCAGATGCCTTGGCGGCCTTAGCATCTATGGTCGAAATCCCTCTCAGTGTGAAGCTAAGGCCGATTGTGATCGAACAAAGAGATACGCTGGTATATCAACATGTCATGACTATTGACGAGCCCGATGATGGTCACCCCTGGTATTACGACATTTGAAGGTTCGTGGAAAAAAGAGAATACCCCATTGAAGCAAGTAAGAAAGATAAAATCGCCCTCCGAAGGATGGCAGCTCAATACATCATCTGCAGAGGAAATTTGTATCAAATGTCACACTGTGGCATGCACAAATTATGTTTCTATGGTGCAGAAGCAAGAGGGTGATGGAAGAGATTCATGAAGGTGTGTGCGGCCCTCACATGAATGGCATGATGCTTGCTAAGAAGATCCTTAGACAGGGGTATTTCTGGTCCACCATGGAGACAGAATGTGTGGAATACGTGCGGCATTGCCACAAGTGCCAGGTCCATGCCAACCTCATGCATGTCCCGCCCTCCAAACTGCATCAAATGACCTCACCATGGCCTTTCTCAGTATGGGGAATCGATGTCATCGGAAGAATTGTACCAGCTGCGTCCAATGGCCATAAATTCATTTTAGTAGCCATTGATTACTTCACGAAATGGGTGGAAGCTACTTCTTACGCCACTCTAACTGTAGTTCAGGTCGCACACTTTATCAAGCAAAACCTCATCTATCGGTATGGAGTTCCTCTGGCATTCATATCCGACAATAGGGTTCATTTCAAGGGAAGTCTTGAATGAGTTCCAGGTTCAAGTACACAAGTCAACCACCTATCGGCCGCAGACCAACGGGGCCGTGGAAGCAGCCAACAAGACAATCAAAGCTATTTTGGAAAAGACCATTCAATCCGCAAGAGATTGGCATGAGCAATTACCGCTAGCATTATGGGGATATCGCACATCCGTACGTACACCAACGGGGGCAACTCCTTACTCTTTGGTTTATGGTATGGAGGTTGTACTTCCCATTGAGTTGAAAGTTCCATCTCTTCAGACTATGATCGAGTGTGAGGTCCAGGAGGCAGAATGGTTGAGCAATCGATTTGAAGAGCTCATGTTGTTTGACGAGCGTCGGTTAAGGGCTCTTTATCATATTCAGGGGTATCAGAGAAAGATTGCTCGTGCGTTCAATAAGAAAGTAAGGCCTAAGGACTTAGCAGAAGGCGACATGGTCTTAAAGGAAATATGGGCCCCAGTCTATGATCCACGTGAGAAGTTCCAACCAAAGTGGTCTGGGCCGTACATCATCAAGACCATCCTATCTGGAGGAGCTACGCAACTCATTGACTTGGACGAAAACGAATTTTCAACTTTGGTCAACCTGGACCAACTTAAGCGCTATTATCCCTGAGAGAAGCTCGCCGGGCTGAAAATCGCAGGGGCGGGCAGACCCAGGCAAAAGTTAGAGCAAAAGCCTACTAGGATGAAAACCCGCAAGGGCGTCCTAGGCAAAAATTAAGAGACGCAATAAATGAGCTCGCTAGACCGAAAACCCGAAAGGGCAGTACTAGGAAAAATTCAGAGCGCAAAAGGAGAGTGTCAAAACCAGAGCGAACCTTAACCTGAACTACGTTATGACCTGATTCCTTTACCATAAGGATACGTAGGTAACCTTACTCTAAGGCCCGGTCACGATCAATCAAAATAAAAATCCAGGTTGCAAGAATTCAAAGCATTGAATCAAGGAAAGGGAAACCCTCCATGACTCATTATTATGATAACTACTTATAATACATAAGGCTGAGCATGACTTTCGAAAACAAAAAGTGCAACTTGATGAAAACAGGGTCCACAATTTATTCCGTAATTAGGGTAGTAGGATTGAGTCAGTTTCCTTGGGCCCCAGCCCTCACGGCAACATCCCTCCTAAGCCATTTTCGGTAGCTCCCGCGAACCATCATAGATGGGTAAGGATGTGCATCACTCACTTTACGAGTTCTCCAAAGCCACTGGTAGTTGCAAAGAATGGAGTGGCGAAATAAGGGCAGAACAACAACGATCATAACCTCTGCAGGGGCCTCCTGTCTAAGGCCAAGCTGATGCTGAATCCGGTATGGGATATAGAAGGTAAAGGCCTCCAAACTAGCAAGGACGACACACTGGGGGCCCATGAAGTGCAAAGTCATAAGAGGGAGATCTAGCCACGAACTCCTCCACGAAACTGTCTCAGCTCGCAGACGCCTAAAGAAGTTGACCCACTCAGGAACGCGCTTGCCCTCGAACTCAAAGCATCGGAGGGACAACAACCTAGCCTCATATTCCCAATTGCCAGGAGGAATGGTTAGCACATTCACCTTATCACAAAGCCAGATCTACCAAAGAGAGAAAAACAAGTAAGAAACCATAGAAAGCCGAAACGAGCATTGAGGTAAAATGAGAACGTGGGAAAAATCCAAAAAAAGAGAGCTGAGTGAGAAGCCAACCTGAAGGACGAGAGGACTACCCCCGAAAGCTTCAGCCTCTCCGGCGCAAACTTTGTCCAAACCCATCAACGTCTCAGCCAAAACCATGGGGATCACGTCCTTCTGAGCCTCAATTTGAACGGCAGTGCTGACCAGAGCTGAGCTAGCATGACCAGTGGAGGGTACCAAAAGATAGGCTACGAGCAGGCACATGCAAAGGGCAGTCTTGCGTTGAGTTTCATAAGCTATGTCCGCAAGATCACCCGGAGCAGAAAACATTTCGATAAGTCGCATCACATTGCGGTGACCGTCGCTTACTAAGTAACGGGCAGCACCACTACTCAATCCAAGGACCGTGGTTAGAACCCTATGGACGCTTTCACGAACAGGAGGGATAATGACTTCTCCCGAGCCGAAGCTGCCAAGGTAGGCACGAAACTCTTCCTTGGTAGGACAAAGTTCTTGCTCGCCAAAACGAAACACATGGACCTCGGGATCCCAAAAACTCGCAGCTACCCTCAAAAGCTCGGGACGAAGACGAATGTTGCGAAGATACCTCATAAAGTAAAGACCATGAGCTCGGAAGTTCAGCCAATCAACGCACTCCATTGAAGCTAGCCATGGATGGAGTGAACTGGTGAGCGAAAGGGCCATAAGGAGGAAGAATGAGCTTCAGAAGAATAAGAGCCGAGTGGGATGGAAAGAATTTGGCCAGAATTTATAAGGGGGATGGAGGAGACAATTTCAACTTTCGAAGAGCCTCGGGTTTCAAAAGTGCAAATTTCCCATGAGTCTTGCATAAGAAACGGCTTGGTCATAGCATGGGAACACAATACAGACATGCACTGGCTCAGAAATGCCATTACACAAGTCAAACTTCAACCATCGTGCAAATCTGTCTTGGGAAACAATAAAATACAGGCTGTCAGAAAAACAACCTCGCACGGCATAATGAAGCCACACGCGACATATCCAAACCGGAAAAAATCATCACTGTATTTCACTAATATACCGTGGAATATTATGAAACAATGCACAACGTTTTGAAAGCCCGCGCGGCATACTGTGTCTGCATTTCTATATTTTTTGACAGCAAGAGCATGTAATGGATTTAAGGTATCTCGGGGCACCATTAGCCATCAGAACACACTCCAACATGTATTTGGGCCTTCAGGGACATTTCGTTTCGAGTTAACTCCCGAGATTCAAGGTCATAGTACGAAAAGTCGACATAATCCCGTTTCTAAGCCATGTCAAGGTGTCAAATCGCGTCTCACTTCGTTTCAAGTCATTTCTTCGAGTCTCACAGGTCACTATGGTCAAAAGTGACTTGGTTTGAGTTCCGGTTCAAGTCCCGAGTCAAAATTCAAAGTTGTCACCTTCCAAAATCAACATTTCCTTAGTTTTCTAGACATAAGATGAATTTCCGAGTTATATGTCAAGAATTCAAGGGCAATCACAGTCATATTCGAACCCTTGACAAGGGCATTTGTGTAAATTCTCAGGTGAGACATTAATTTTTCCAAAAACATTCATATTTTACTCCTCTGAATTCTACTTCTTTGTCAGCATATCTATCCTTGCAAAAACTGCGTACCCGACTCATTTTTGGATAATTGGCTGGTTGCACATTACAATAATAGTCTTAGTTACTTAATTTTCTTTAAACAGTAGCAATAAAAGAAATTGAACGACAAAAGACAATGAAAAGGTAATCTCTGCATATACAATCCCAAAGGGATCCATGAGTCAAAGTCCAAGACAAGGCATGCAAGCCTGATGCTCAAAATCCTACCTACCAAGGGTAAATAGACACCCTACAAAAGGAAGCACGCAGGCTCCACCAAAAGACAAAAGCAAAAGAGGAAACTCGGTCCTCTTCCTCGTCCTCCTTAGAGACCTCCTCCTCCGCCTCGGAGCTAACCACCTCCTGAGCGCGAGTCACTCTGGGCATAGTACTGCCAGAGGTATCTTCCAAATCAATATCTGTAGGCTCCTCAGTCTCATCTGAAATGGCAATAGGCTCCTCCTCAGTGCCGCCAGAGTGCCACTGTCTCTTTGACGGGCGCTCCTCTCGAGAGCCTGCAGAGGAAGCCTGTTGCGTAGGCATGCGAACAGACTTCCTGCGTAACCCCCGAGCCGCTCCTCCTCTAGCCTGCAATAACATTCACAAAGCATTTGCATCATAATCATGAATAAGGGTAATGAGAGCAACTAAGAGTAAAAGGTTTACCATCGTCCCTCCAGGACGAGTCAGTACAGGTGGGGAGTGGCCCATGGCGTACTGCCGCACCAGCTGCTCTAGGCCCATCATCGCCGCCGCCATCTCCCTAGCATTGTAACAACCCTGATATTTGGTAAGTAAAAATTTCGTTAAAAAAAATTTGAATTTTATTTTAATACTTGGATTCGCTTCCAAAAAAATTCCTTTTGTATTTCTCATAATCCGTCATAATTGGATTTTAGTCTTTTAAAATTATATTTCTTGGCTAGAGATTATACTTGGCAAGTATAGTTAGATTCTAACCCATTAGTTAGAGAGACCTAACTACCAACCCATTTAGTTACCTTTTAACCATTACCCATTGGACGATAAAAGTTAGGAAAACTTTTATCTATTGGACAATAGGATTTCCATTAAAATATCTAAGTTAGATTTGTTAGGTACATATATACAATTATATATAGATATATATATCCACATGACTAAAAGGACATGTAGTATTTCAAGGTCTTATTTAAGTATTCTTTTTATCCATTGGTCAATAACCGTTAGGGAAATTATTACCCCTTGGATAATAGGGTTAATCTTTCCAATAAGTACAAGGGTTATTAAACAATCATTTTCTAGATTTCCCATGTGTTGATATACTAATATATATATATATATATATATATATGTAAGTACTTTATAGACTTAATACCCTCAGATTCTCTAGGTACAAAATCTATTATTTTAATAAGAAACATGTGCTAATTTGGATTATTTTAATCAAGGATTTTGATCTTATAATTTTTTATTGGATTTGAAAATCTTCATAGATTGCATGGTACATACTAATATATATATATATATATATATTTGTGTACTTGGACTTATTTATATATATATGTAAACATGTGTTTAATTGAATTGTTTAATAGGAAAATCTTTACCCATTGGGCAATAAATGCTAGGGAAAATTTTATCCCTTGGGTAATAGCCAAGACTTTGGCTATAAATAGCACCCTTGTCCAAGCATTCAACTCACACCTTCACCTAGCAACTTCTCTCTCTAGAAAAAGATTTGTGTTCTTTGTTTTTCTTGTTCTTGAGCATTCTTGAAGTTCTTCCTAAGTTCTTCAAGAAACTCATCCTAAAACCCCTTTTTGATCCAAAAAGTTCAAGTAGTTTAGTCAAGATCAAGTTTCGAGAGAAACCTTTCTCTTTCGAAACTTCCGGAAGCATACCGTAGGAAGTTACTCCGCCCGATCGTCAACTTACTTTCCGTAGTTGCCACTACCGCCAAGAAGAAAGGTAGAAATCCTAGTCCACTTACTCTACGTATAGTATAGAATCGTATGTTGAAAAGTAGAATGTCCGTAAGTTCAAAGTATAATTTTCTTAATCGTTTTTGTTAAAGTAGATAAGGTTATCTATCGTTTATTATGTTTAGAATGCATGATGGTTAACAAACTTGTTTTGCTAATGGTGGTATGAACATGTTAAATAATTGACTTTTACTTCAATAAACATATGTTGTTTAGAACTTGCCAAAAAGGAAGAAGGAATGACTTTCGAAAGATAAAGACTTATCGTTAATAGAAGTATTTGTATTTTGATCTTTAGGATGGTTATGAGCATGATTACTAATATAGAATTGGATGATCTTGCTAGTTGAGTTTCAAGATTTCAATGAATGATTTATGTATACGTGAAAAGTCCTACTACGGAGTCTATACATGAAAACGAGACACAGAAATCAAGAAAGTTAGAAACATGACGCCTAGGGTGTGTTAATGACAAGGCGTGTTCTGAAAAGGAGAAAAAGTTTTGAAACCCCAATGTGGCCGGACTTGCCCATTGTGGGAATGTGTGTGTGTGTTCCAATGGGAATCCAGAAAAGCGGAACCATTGTGAGGTTGTGTGTGTTCCAATGGAAATCCGAAAAAGCGAAACCATTGTGAGGTTGTGTGTTCCAATGGGAATCCGGAAAAGCGGAACCATTGTGAGGTTGTGTGTGTTCCAATGGGAATTCGGATCACCGGAACCATTGTGAGGTTGTGTGCGTTCCCATGGGAACCCGGAGCAGCGGAACCATGGTGAGGAATGGCTTAGTTATCCGCAGAGAGGAGCCAATGCAATTGTGTGCTAATGGGAACCCGGGATGGCGGAACCATGTGAGGATACTCGGGAGACCGGAACAGCGGAACCGAGGTTGGGTGTGTTAAAAACGATTTTGAAAATGCGATATGGTTATGGAAATGTTGATAAAATGTTGACACGGTCTACGAGGAGTTGCGTAGGAGAAACCCAGAGAATCTTGGACACCAACGCTAGTTGAATAATGAATGCGGTTGTGTCGTTGTCTGTCAAATATGTTTAATCTATGTGAAAATCTTTGATTTTATAGTTTAATGTTTGTAAGTTAAGGGTTAATGGGTATGGGTTACTCTATTGAGCTTTTGTAGCTCACAGTGTTACCTTTTGGTGACCCTGACATATTATATTGGTGGCGACGCCGGTATAATGTGTCAGACCTCATAGATGAACAGGGTGAGCTGTATACCTTGGAGGCTTTTGGAGCTGAGGAGCTGGCTAGGATGGAGGAGCAGGTGGAGCTGTAGTTAGGAACCCTAGAATCCCCTTCATTTATGTAAATACTGAACTCTTGTGGGAGTTTTGATGTAATAACGAGCCAGACTCCATTTGGTTTTATCAATAAAATGTTTATTTAACCTACCCAAAATTGGGGGCGTTACAAGCATACTCCGGAGTCACCTGTACATTGAAAGGAAAGAATCAGAAAATGCAGTAACAATGATAGGACATACGAAGGAAACGAAAGAAAAGTATACCTGAGCAACGAACTCCGGAGGCTCGACTGAAGGACGTGGCATCTCCACAAGGCCAGGGACTCCCCAAGCGGTCACCACGTCCACCGTCCAGGATAGCGCAGGCAACCTAGCCTCGCTCTAGCCTACATCGCCACCACGAGAGCTCTCGCCTCCTCTGCCTCCATCTCCTCTCCTTCCTCCCCTACCTCTCCTACCACCTCCAACACCTCGCACCAGCCGTCAGGCCTCCCAGGTAGCACGGATCCCAAAGCCCTGCATCAGGCGCTGAGCCTGGTACTCTGCATAGTCAGCACCGACCTGAAACAATGGCTCGAGCTAAGAGTCCGGTTGTGTGAACCGCTCCACCTCCTTCAGCATGTACTCGCTCGTCCTCTGAACAAAAGGAGGAAGTGGCCCAGGGACTCGAAAAGCATCCAACCTTAACGACTGACGTGATACCCGGTCACCCAGGTACCACTCCCAGCCGTAAGGGGACTCAAGCAGCACCCTCCCTCTAGTCACTGCTCTGCTCTGGGCCACATATGGAATCTCGAAATGATCCCAGATGCGCTAGTGTACCTGCAACGGGAAGCATCATCAGGAAATCAATCCAATGGAAATACACGGGTAATGTAAATTGAGAAGCCTAAGGTGCATAGATACCCGTCGGGACGCAGCTCGTCCAAGTACAGCCGATAGGCGTTCAGGTCACCCTTTCCCTTCTTCACTCCCCGATACTCCTTCGACCAATGGAGGGCCCAAGGGAGAATCATATCGTCAGGACGCGACGTCGTGGGAAGGTACATGTAACATCCTTTTATCTTTGAGGTGCTTTAAAGTTATACTTTAGTAACTTAAACGGGCAAAGTGCATTTTTTTTAAAAGTATTGTGCATGTGTGCCGTGTGTGTGTGTGAGTCATAAAAGAAAAAGAGAAAAAAAAAAAAAAACCCAGATGGACTGGTTCTGTATTCTACGTTAGAGAGAGAGAGAGAGAGGGTGGAAGAAGGAGAAGAGAAAGGGGAAGTGAGAGCTAGGTTGAATTGGAGACTTTGTAAGGTAATTCATGATCTTCTTTGCTTGAATATATGATTTTGTTGTTCAATTCCCTACTTGGCATCTAGTTAGAGTTGGATTGAATCCATGTGAGAGGGTTTTAGAGGTTGGAATTGGGTTTTTAATTCAGAAAATTCGTGTACGTTATGAATATGCATAACTGTGTTGAACCAAGTTGAATATGTCCTGTTTTTGACGAATTTATTCAAGGTAGCTAGAAATCTTCTAAATTCTTGAACAAAATCCTGAAGGTTCATTTGTAAGTCTATTGCATCGTGTTAAATTTTCAGAAAATAACTCGAAGTTTTCTGGCCTACAAAATTCGTGGACTGAACTGGTGTCTGATTCGCGTCTGCGCAGACAGCACAGACACGTGTTGGAAAAATGGGCATAACTTCTTCAGAAATGATATTGGTACCGACCTCCCCGGTACCGAAATCGTACCGCCGGCCGCCGGTGGGCCGTCTCCGGCCACCGGACGGCCGATCCGAGCCGTCCAAAAATTTTTAAAAAAAAAAACGAGGGGCGAATATACATATATACACGAAAAAAGGGTGCTCGGATCAAGCACCTTACACACCTCGGATGCCGTTGATTCCCGCGTGGGCCCCTCGTTTTTTTTTTTTTAAAATTTTTGGACTGCTCGGATCGGCCGTCCGGTGGCCGGAGACGGCCCACCGGCGGCCGGCGGTACGATTTCGGTACCGGGGAGGTCGGTACATATAGCACTACTCTAACTTCTTGCTCGGGTGTCGGTTTTACGCACCGTTTCTTGATTCTGAAACTAGACTTACATACCTTTCTGAATATTTAAGGTTTGTGCCTTAGTTACTTCTAGGAAAACTCAGTTTGGGTTCTGAAGTTAATGGTTTGTTAACTCTCGAAATCTGGGCAGGTTTTGGAGCTATGTTATTCATTAATGTTGTCATAGTTAAATGTACTTACTGGCTATGGGTTCTCATGAGTCTTAAACACTGATCAATTGGTGATGTTTTGGCACAAGAATCATCGAAAAATATTAAGTGTACGATTTTTAGTGATCTTTTGATCACAGACAGTTCTGCTGAATTTCGTATTTTCTGCATCGACACATCTTGGAAAAATAGGCATATCTTTTAGCACGTGTATCGGATTTGTGAACCGGTTTGTGATTTGGAAACTAGACTCTTGTACCTTTCAAAACATGTAGGGCTTGTACCTTGAAATTTCGTAGGTAAATACAGCTTTTGGTTCGAACTTGGCTGATCTGCAGAAACTGCAGATTTGTGTTTCTAATCGTGCATCTTCGGACGGTCATAACTTTGTCATCCGAAATCTATTTGGGACAAACTCTATATCGATATTGGTGTACTGAAAGTCTACTTTCTAATGGTGGTGGTTTCATGACCCAACTTTAATCCTATAAAATGCTACAGTCTTTTAAAGACAGGCTGGTTGTAGGATGTCTTGTTATTTTGGGAGTGTTGTTGTGTTTGAACTTCATGTGTGTTATTCTTTGGCCATTGTTTAGTTCCTTATGAGCTTATTATTCTTGTGTTGATCGTTCGTTGAACTTATTACTGATACGGTTAAGCGTGTGGTTAGGTAACGAGCTGAGTAATCGGGAGGTGCCAAAACCGTAAGTTGGCATACTTCGGTCGACTCACAGGTGAGTGTGTTTGATATCTTATATCTTCAATAAGATGTTAACATGTTGGTTGTGCATCATGCTATGGTTCGTTTAGTTACTAGCGTGCATGATTGGTGTATGTTGATTGTACCTGTATAAGGTTTGTGGAGTGAGTCACACCTTGTCGTGGGCCGTGCCGTTCTATTGACGGTGAATGGGAGCTTGGTGTGCGGGACACAATACCTTGGGTACATGGGATGTGGCAGACGTGTCACTGCATGTGTTGTGAACATAAATTGTAATTGTTCAGTTAGTTGTTTATGTTGAGTTTTATTGGATTTATTCTATATCTTACACACTCCTGGTTTTCTTTTGGATTGCCAGATAGCAGGGATTTGTAGGATGGTCCACTACTGGTCGGTGTTTTGGGGTTGGCTTTGAGGATGTTGATTGTGTTGGTGGTAGTGAGTTGTCTTGTATATATAATTGACTCGTTTTGTAAAGGATGTTTTGCACTTTAGTTTGCCAAGTATGTAAAGTTATGGGTATAACGTCGACTCTTTTAATAATATTAATGTTAAGTCTTTCGCTGGTTTATTCTGAGTTAATATCTGTTGTTAAGTGATTGTTTGGTTGGCGTTTGGGAATGCCACGTGGCCGCGCCGACTCGGGCCCACAATGGGTGTCGTTTTGCGGGGCAGGGCGTGACAGTACATGTCCAGTACCTCGTATGTCCAAAGCTATAGAATTCAAAGCATCAAGGGTTAGCACGAAATGATATAAGTACGTGAATGGAAAGCTAACTAAAAATGAAAAGAAAGGATTTGAGGTATACCTCCCAGACTCGCCAATCGCCGCCGAGACTCTTCCCAGCTCCTCGGGAAAGAGATCCCATGAAGGCGTAGCACGCCCCCAAAGCCGGGCCACCCCAGTCAAAACGAGCAATCTCCCCGATATTCCTCAAGGCTGGCAAAAACGATAAGTGCGCTCGGTTGGGTCTGTTGGGAAACAGAGACGCACCGAGCACGTACAACAAGAAACACCTCGCCATCTACTCCTCCTAAACTCTACCCTTTGGGGGCTCCGTCCAAAATTCCAACAGCTGAGCATACGTTGCGTCCCCTTTCTCCGCCCTCAGCCTGCGCCCTAGGAGACGCCTTTAGAACTCAAGGTCTCTCCCTGCCATAGCGTCATAGGGGATAGGGTCACCTCCGACCCTCAGCCCGGTGATCGCCACAAAGTCCAACGACGTCACTGTCATCTCACTGAAAGAGAAGTGGAACGAGTTCGTCGTGTCCCACCACCTTTCAACGAGTGCCCTCACCACATGGCAATCATTACTCGCCCTCGTCAACACGCCAATGAACTCCCCAAAGCCCGCCACCCTCACCATCTCCCTCGAGGCCTTCGAGAGCCTCTCCCAAAATTCGGCATATCGGCCGCGCCCCCGTAGCACGAGATTGTGATCGCCTGTTACAACAAGTTGATGGCATTCAATAAACAAGCATGGTACTCAAAGATAAGCATAATATTCAAAGGTATGGAATTGAAAGGCATGGCGCATTGTATTGAAATATGAATATCAAAGTGTACCGCATCTAGCCGCAAGGACAAGTGCTGTTGTGGGTCCCTCAAAACCGAAGCCTCATCGTAGGTGGTCCTCTCTGGCCTATAGGCGTCCAGGAGCGAAGGCACCACCACATGCCGAAGTGGCACGTAGGACTCCTCGGTAAAAGGACGGTCCTCCCCCAAAACTGCAATCGCCTCGTCCACCACGGTCCTCCGTGGGACCGAAACCTCCTCCTCCTCTACTTGTGGCCCTCGGCCGCCCCAGTCTCAAGCTCGGCCCAGAGCTCCCTCTCACGGGACTCGAGCAAAGCCTCCACCAACCCAGGCACTCCTCGAAGAGTCTCTACTAAGTCCTCAAGGGACACTGTCTCCAAAAAGTCCCCTACACCTATGGGTCGTGACGACCTCGCACCCGCGCCACTGCCTACAAACATCACCGGTGTCTCATCCTCCTCCACCGGCTCATCCTCGGCAACGAGGCCTTTCCCCAAGTCGGTCTGAGGCTCCCTCTTGGGGGAAGCCTCTGTTTCCTTAGCTGCCCTCTCTGAACCATCGCCACTGTGGGCCTCCGCGACCCCCTCCTCTAAACTAACCGCGACCTCCGTTCGGCCTGTTGCCTCATCCTCACCTCGCGGTGCCATTGCACCCAAACTCTCTGTGCTCTGGCCATAGCCAGCCAACACCCCATCCTCTTGGCTACCTCCACCGTCACCCACCATGGTAGCCGCCACAGCCGTGGTCTCCTCAGCTATGGCAGCCGCCATAGCCGAGTCCCCCAAGGACTCCGGAACGTCCCCGATCGCTGCGTCGCTCTTCGGAGGGACTGGGAGTGGTGTAACCTTGACCCATGGTGGTTGATCACCACCGGGCATCTCAATGTCATCCATAACCCAATGTGAGAGAGAAAGAGAACCGAGAGAGAGAGAGAGAGAGAGAGAGAGAGAGCCGAGAGAGAGAACCGAGAGAGAAAGAGCTGAGAGCAGAGAAAGAGAGCGAAGAGAGCGAAGAGAGAGAAGGTGCGAGAGAGAGAGAGAATTCAAACGGAGTGAGGTGTATCGAATACGCCTCGATCGTATTTCCCCTCTCTCAAACCGACTCATCCAAAATTACATTTGGATCGGGTTCTTAGCCTATAGTGCCGCACGGCATTTCGAACAAACCGCGCGGCGTATTGATCAGGCATACAGGGTATGTTGTTTCATCCTAATGTGCGTCTTTTAGAGAGCTACGCACGGCGTTTTATCCTATTTTGACAGTTCGAATTCTAAACAGTTTCTCGACGTTTGAGGCTATGATCGTTTGAATTCGTTGGAGCTTGTTCGAGAACAAAAAACAGATTTAAATGACGACAAGAAACGGGGACTTTTCATTCATAAAACCCAGGGTAACCCCCCGGGATTTTCATTACATTCGTTAAAAAAAAAGAAGAGAAAACAACAAAAAAACCAAAAAGAAATCCTACTGCCCCTTTTTCTTCGGTCTTCGTTCTTCATCATCTTCAATCACTCCCCTCGCCGGAAGCATCATTCCCTCTGTCCAAATGATCATCAGACCCGTTCGGATTCCCCTTTGAGTCCTCTGCGGTCTCCTCCGACTCGTGCCCCGGCGCAAACTTGGGGTCGTGCTTGTCATCCAATTGATCGAAAGCGAAATCCTGGAGTTTAGAGACTACGCGGCAGAGGGTACGGATAGTCGAAATCAACCTCGCAATCTGACGATTGAGTTCTTCAATCTCCGCCTGGTAGAAGGCCATCTCGGCTTCCAAGGAGATGACCCGTGCCGCCGAGTCATTGTCTGCCATGTCGAGAGCTTCGAGAATGCTTTGTTTTCAGGAGGAATAAGGATTCAAAGAGACTTGAGAGATTTTCGGTGGTGGTGCATGGAATGAGGCACCACCACCCTTATAAAGAATTTCCAACCGACGAAAGGGCACGCCTCTATTAATGGGCACCCTTAAACTAGCCGGCTGCTCTCGGAAATCGAAGAGTTGCATGGGAAATTGAAATGCCGTGCGCCACAGTGCTAAGCCGCGCGGCGTTTTGGTTTTGCATGGATAAAATCTTTTCTTGGAAATTGTTCAAATCAGCCACCAAAATCTCCTTGGGACTCAAATATTCCGGCCGTTTTGTAGAAAAATCCATTAGAATGTCATGCTTTATTTAAAGGATTCTTTGATTTTTTGCCCTTCGGGACTCGCAAAATTTTTCGTCCCCCAGGGACTCGCCGTATTCGCACTCTTTCGCTATTCTCGTCTCATTTCAATTTTGCCTCCCGAAGGCTCGTCTCGAATTTTCGCCCTCCAAGGGCTCGTCTCATTTCAATTTTGCCCTCCGAGGGCCCATCTCGTTTCAATTTGCCTCCCGAAGGCTCATCTCGAATTTTCGCCCTTCGAGGGCTTATCTCGCTTCAATATTGCCTTCTGAAGGCTCATCTTACACACACACAGAGAGTTATTTCACAACACCACAGACACTCAATCTTCTCAAAGCTTATTGCATGGTTTCACAAATTCATCCCCTAGGACTCGTTTTAGTTGCACTGTCCCGATTGAACTACGTTGGTCTGATCCCTACAATGGGGTACGTAGGCAGCTCCATGAGCGCGACCACCATCGTCATTTGCTTGCATTTCGATTTTCATTCATTTTTATCTCTGTTTAAAGATCTTAGAGCAACGGATTGGGATGCCTATTCTTTAAGCGTCACTCGCACCAATCAATGGTGTCCGAGTTACGTTAAAGAGGGACTATTGTAGACACCCCAATCCGGACCTCGAAGAGCCTTTAAACATCCCGATGATGAAATAAAGAAAACGATACCTTTGCAAGCTTGCATAAAGGACCCCTTCAGCTCAAAACCTCAAAGCCCCAAACCAAAAGCCCTGGACTGTACCTAAAATACTGCGCAGAACAATTCTACACCGCACGGTATAATAGAATTCATTATGCCGCATGAGGTCATGAGGTAAACCGCACAGCATTTTGGATAAAGTTCTGACTGGCTCAACTAGCTGTCGGCCACGCCCACTTGAGCAACAGCTACAAGTTGGCTAAGCTGAAAAGGCACTTCTAGCCCACCTAGAAAATACCTCCACCATTTGAATTCAAAATCCTTGGCTCTTGCCTATAAATACACCCCTCCACTCAAGGGAAAGGGGCCTTGAAATCTCTTTCTCTGTCATCATGCTTTCATACCCACTCCTCACTTCCAAGTCTTGAGAAGGTTTGCTCTAAAAACATTCTCTGGGCTTCTCCTTTCTTAAAGTCCCCATTTTCCTCTTCATCATTAAAAGAGAGTCCTTTTACTCACTTTAAGATCCCAACCACCCAATATACCCATTTATTACACACATCCATACCCCTCTTCTTTCAACCGACCTCACCAATGCTCATCCGCCATCATCCGTCCTTGTCCAAGCGCAAGATCAAAGGTAACAACCAAGTTTCCTTGGGTTAAGCTCAGTTCTGACCCTGAGGGAACTTTTTCTACTGTCAGACTTAACCCTCCTTTGGTAAAGCTTTGACTTAAAAATCATTTTTTAGAAAACAAAGCAGCTACTGACCTGAAGGCAGCACGCCGTGCGACATTTCAATGCGTCGCACGGCGTAGTGTGTTCAAAAGCATGGCATTTCATCAGCTACTATTTTTCTTGTTTAAACTGTCTACATCCAAGTCATCTTTCATAAGGCTTGTTTCTGTTAAGAAGAAATCAGTTCTTAGCGTTCTTAGAATGAGGCCATATCTACGAGCCATGTTCCGTTTATAAACAAAGCTTTCTCTATCATTTCAAGCGATTAAACGTACTAAAAGTTGTTTTATGTCCATGGCTTGATGAAATGGTACTGTTCTAAAGTGATCCAATGACTGAGCATCTTCAGATACCTGTCAAAAGTGGTGAAAGTTATACTCTAAGAGTTGATGACGATCTGATAGCAGAACAGAAACCCCGCACGACGTACTATAAAGCCGTGCGTGACATTACAGTATGGCGTGAAGAGGATCACAATGACTCAGGCAGTTTATTTAGAAGCTTCTCTTTTCTTTTATGCATTGCATCATCTTTATCATCTCTGTACAGACAGCACCACACGCACGTCAATGTGATATATTTTCCCATGTCCCTTCCCCTCTTTTTTGTTTATTAAAAGAGCTTTATTTTCCAAAAGATTCATGAAGAGTTTTCTTTTTGAAAATATTTAGTAGAGACCAGTTTCACCGGGCGAGTGGGGTGCTTTTCGACAAAACCTTCCCTATTCGTAATGTGGCTCCCGCACCAAAAGTTTCAACGTTTTCGCTAGACCAAAAGCCTTTTTCAAAACAAGTTATCGGTTTCTGGATCATCCATCTCAAAAATCCGGGTGGTGACTCTCTTGGGCGCGCGCCGGTCGAGGAGCCCACAATATGACCTTGCCTCCAAATGTTAATGTGATACCGTTGGCCATGGTATGGTGCTAGAAAACCGTTCCCATTGGTGTAGCCAGCATTAACAAGGTAATAATGTCCTGTAACCAATTCAAGACAACACATTGATGGGTGGATAATTGTAATGGAGTCAAAGGAAACATCAACTTAGGATATGGAACATACTGTCACGCCCTCAATTGTCAACATAAATAAATAATCATTTCATTGAAAGATCCTCGCTTAACATAAATAATACCCAAAAGAGTTCCCAACTGTTTAACTTTACAAATAAGTCCCCAAGTTTAGATGGTTACACAACCTTGGCCCCACGGTCCAAATCAACTTATATACAAGTACGAACCTGTTTAGAATATTTCAAACTCTTTAGTCAAAAAGGAATTTAAGAACAGTTAGTTATAGACTCATCTTTGGCAAAAGAAAGTCATTACAAGATATTTAAGTAACTAAAGCGAAATCGGCTTCCAAAAAGTCTTCATGTCCGAGCACACAAATGCAAGCAATCTATTGTCCGGTATTTTATCCTAAAAAGAAAGATTAGGTTGAGGTACACTAGCCCATTAGGAAAATCTTTTACCAATTCTATGTGCAAATGTGATGATAAGTGCAAAGGGAAGGAGACATGAAGGTATTACTCAACCGATGGATAGCAATCAACTCATAGGTATGCCAATCACTCATTTTGATCATTCTAACACATACCATTAGCACAATTAGCCACATTGTTCATAGGACTTAAGCAACATTATGGTTTCGACGCGACCCACTTTCACTAATCTCTACTGTCTGTATTTTCACCCCTTGCGTTATAGCGTAATACCACGAGGGTTACCGTATTGCCACTCCTTGCGTTACGAAGAACCCTAACCACTTGGATCACCGTATTACCACCCCTTGGGCAACGAGACCAACTTGAGTCTCCGTATTACCACCCCTGGCGTTACGAGACTCCCTAATCCAACTTCTGACCCAAACAACTGCTTTCTTACGCAATATGCAAACTACGTCTTTCTCATGATCGCATTCATGCAACGAACATCATACATTATGCAAACAACATTACCACTATGCCACAAACACTCTCAAGTAATCAATCAATCAACAAATTACATTTTAACACGATTTTAACCAAGTGAAATACTATTCATTTCTTACTAATGGAATGCCAACGGACCAAGGATAACTTCAATGAACCAAAGGAAGTCAATTGAACATGCCTGGAATAGATTAAAAGGTATCCAAAAGGGTTTAGAAGTGATCGGGAGTCAAAAAGGTCGTATCAGGGCAACATGGCAAAACTGCCCAGAAAGCCATGGAGTACCGATACAAAAATAATTGTATCGATACGGGAACGTTATGACAGATTCTGAAGCTACTGGAATGCAGATTCCTTCAGCGTATTGATACACCAACACTTGTATCGATATGGGGACGTTACGAACAACGATTTTGTGCAGAAATCTCAAAAGCAAATACATCAAAACAACCAACGATCCAAGGTACAATTTTTACACTTAATCAACGTATAAACACGTAAAAGAGGTAAAGAAATCCCTACCTCAAATCAATGAGCAAAACCCAAGAGATTTGAACGAGCCCTAGCTCCAAACTTTTGAAATCAACCAAGATCTTCTTCCCGACCTTTACCCAACGCGATACGAGCCCAAAATCGCATAGAGGAGGTGAAATGAGGGGGGGGATCCTTGAGGTTTTGGTGAGATGGAGCAAGGTTTTGTGAGTGAGAGGAGAAGAGAGAGATAGAGCCGAGAGAGAGAGGGGGAGAGAGAGACAGAGTTTGGAGATGAAATCATCTCCTACACTCTCACACACACTATATATACTCACATACAAGGCAAATCACACATTTACTCCCTCTACTTCCCATTCTTCCACTCCAAACCACAATTCAATTAACCACCAATTAAACCATACTTTCTCAATTATGCATCTAATAAACATTTCAATAATTAAAAATATCCGAGTCTCTACAGTCTATCCTCCTTAAAGAAATTTCATCCTGAAATTTATAACTCAAACTAATCAAGATCATGCATCAAGTAAACATGCTCAAGTCATAACACATACTACCAATCAACAAGTTAACATTCATAAGATTTAAATTTCGAGACTTACGTGATTAGTTCGAAAATAAATGCGGGTACTTCTCTCTTACTTCGTCTTCCCTTTTCCACGTTGACTCGTCTTTTCCGAGCGTGTACTCCAAAGAACTCGCACTAATGGTATGGTCTTACCCCTCAAAACTTGCCCACGCGAATCTAGGATACGTATCGACTCCTCCCCGTAAGATGCATAGACTTCCAACTCTAGTTCGGACCACTCTAGGACATGTGACAGATCTAGCTCATACTTTCGTAACATTGACATGTGGAACACATCATGAACGTTCAATAGTCTTGGTGGTAAGGCCAATCGATATGCGACTTCCATAATCTTCTCAATAATATCAAACGGTCCGATATAACGCGGTGAAAGCTTGCCCCTTTGCCCAAAACGAGATAATCCCCGATGCGGCGATACCTTAAGAAACACATGATTCCCCACTTCAAATGATAACGGTCGGCGACGACGATCAGCATAACTCTTTTGCCTACTTTGCGAGGTTAACAACCATTGACAAATCATTTTGACTTGCTCGGTGGTTCTCTTCTATGCTTCTAGAAGATGTAGACGAATTGCTCTCATGCTTTCGGAAGTTTCTTGGATCAATTCCGACCCTACTAACGTAGCCTCGCCCAACTCGGTCCAACAAACAGGCAATCGACATAGTCTCCGATACAAAGCTTCATATGGCGCCATCTCGATACTAGATTGGTAGCTATTGTTGTATGCGAATTTGACTAACGGTGGATGATCTTCCCAACTACCCCGAAAATCCATAACACAAGCCCAAAGCATATCTTCTAGGAATTGGATCGTTCTCTCGGATTGCCCATCCGTTTGAGGATGATACGCGGTACTAAACAAGAGATTGGTGCCAAGAGCGGCTTGCAAACTTTGCCAAAAGCGCGCGGTAAACCTTGGATCTCGATCCGACACGATAGAAACGGGAATACCATGAAGACGGATAATCTCGCGGATGTACAAACGACTAAGCGTATCTATCGAATCCGTAACCTGAATAGGTAAGAAATGCGCTGACTTGGTCAATCAATCGACTATCACCCAAATGGCATCATGCCCCCTCGGCGATCTCGGTAAACCGGTAACAAAATCCATTGTCACGTTCTCCCACTTCCATTCGGCCACTAGTAACGACTGTAACTCGCCCGCGGGTCGTTGGTGTTCGGCTTTCACTTGTTGGCACGTAAGACACTTGGAGACGAAAATAACGTCTCTCTTCATTCCCGGCCACTAAAACTGTCTACACAAGTCATGAAACATTTTCGTTCCCCCCAGATGTACGGCTAACGGTGAATGGTGAAATTCTCTCAAAATTTCCTCTCGACACGAAATGGGTACGAATAGTTTTCCTTTGGTATCGCAAATTTTGATCGGCATGAATCATCCACCCTTCTAAAGCATTTCCACTAAAGAACTTGGTGCGAAATTCCCCCGCTTCTTCATCTTGTTGTTGAGCCTCAATCACTCGAGTCGACAAGGTTGATTGAACGGTCAAGTTGCAGAAAGTGACTCCCTCTCGAACCTCTTCAAAATGCAACGCATAAGAGCCTAAGTCGTTCATCGTTTTCCACTCGTGGATGGCTAAACTCGCAAGGTGTGTCGATTTTCTACTCAACGCGTCCACTACCACGTTCGCCTTGCCCGGATGATATTGCAACTCAAAATTGTAGTCTTTTAAGTGTTCCATCCAACGCCGTTGTCGTAACTTTCGCTCCTTTTGAGAGAATAAGTATTTTAGACTCTTGTGATCGGAAAAGACTTCGAACCTCTCACTGTAAAGATAATGACGCCAACTCTTCAAAGCAAAGACGACGGCCGCAAGTTCTAAGTCATGGGTAGGGTAATTCCGCTCGTGAGTTTTCAATTGCCGCGATCCATACGCCACCACTCATCCCAATTGCATCAATACGCGCCCTAACCCCTCTTTCAAAGCGTCATAATACACGGAGTAACCAACTCCCCTTTCAAGCACAATCAAAATCGGCGTAGTAGTCAACCTTTTCTTCAATTCCTCAAAAGCCACCTCACACGCGTCACTCCAAACAAAACAAGTCCCCTTACGAGTCAATTTAGTCATTGGAGCCGCTAGGCGAGAGAAATCTAGGACAAAACGACGGTAGTACCTAGCCAAGCCCAAGAAACTACGAATCTTAAGCACATTCTTTGGTCACTGCCAACTCATCACAGACTCTATCTTTCCCGGATCAACGGACACCCCATCCTTCGATGTGACGTGACCCAAAAATTTGACCTCGGACAACCAAAATTCACACTTGCTAAGCTTGGCATATAAATGGTGCTCTCTCAAGAGTTCAAGAACGACAGAAAGGTGAGTTTGGTGGTCCTCCTCTGAAGGCGAGTAGATAAGAATATCGTCCACAAAGACAACTACGAAACAATCAAGATAGGCACGAAAGATACGATTCATTAAATCCATGAAAGTTGCCGGTGCATTCGTCAATCCAAAGGGCATAACAATAAACTCGTAGTGGCCATAACGAGTACGAAAAGCGGTTTTAGGAATGTCTTCCCTCCGAACTCTCAACTGATAATAATCGGACCTCAAGTGAATCTTAGAAAAACAAGTTGCACCTCGAAGTTGGTCAAACAAATCGTCGATTCTAGGCATACGGTACTTATTCTTAATGGTGACACAGTTCAACTTATGATAATCGATACATAGACAAAGCGACCCATCCTTCTTTTGAGCAAACAAAGTCGGTGCTCACCACAGTGAAGTACTTGGGCGGATAAACTCCAAACTCTCCTGTTCTTGCAACTGAATCTTCAATTCCCTCAACTCGACGGGCGCAAAGTGATAAGGAGGTATAGAGATAGGAACAGTACCAGGAAGTAAGTCAATAGTAAATTCAATTTCTCTCTCGGGTGGTAAACCAGGTAACTCCTTCGGAAACACGCCCGGAAAGTCGCAAACGACAAGAGCTAATTTCCCACGCATGGATACATCTTCATCTAAAGCCAAGCTTGCTAATAAAGCATACATCGACTCTTGCTCCCGAGACCCACACACATACGGTTCTAAAGGTTCCCGACGCTCCCCGAAGAACTCAAAACAAGCACCCCCAGGTGGACAAATACGGACCCGACGCTTGAAGCAATCTATGGTAGCATGAAATTTAGACAACCAATCCATCCCTAATATAAGATCGAACCCCGACATGTTCAACACAATGAAATCAAAGATAAAATGACAATCTCGAATGATAAGTTCACAATCCCGACAAATAAGATCCAACGGTGACCTACCTCCTATAAGTGTCTCAACGAACAAAGGAGGACTAATATTCTCAATTTCCAATTCCAAAGCATAAGCAAAAGATGCAGCAATGAATGAATGGGATGCTCTAGAATCAAATAGTACTCTAGCAAAAGAGTTAAACAATAGAAATGTACCCCTCACAACCAAAGTTTTTGGGGCCTAAGCAGTGACAGGAGGTGGTAGAGGCGGAATGGCTGAAGGAATGGCAAAAGCTCTCCCTTGCGTAGTTTGGCTTTGAACGTGTCCACCTCGATGACCGGAACCCTGTGTAGGTGTAAATGAGCTTGCTCCTCTCTCAACCTGAGATCCCTGACTGACATGGTCTGACGGAAGTGAGGCTATTGTTGCCTCTGATTACCCCAAAATGTTTGCTGACTAGAAGCCTGTCCACCCCTTGGTTGCTGCACCGAACTAGACTCACTACGTGCCCCTTCCCCACACGGGCAATTCCTTGCAAAATGGCCACCCTTTCCACAAGTAAAGCATGTACCCAAAAGTCGCGGACACTGGGCGCGAATGTGCCCCGCTTGACCACACTCGTGGCATAAGATTGGAGGTCTATTAGACATTCCCTGAGTCCCAAACGAAGAAGAAGGTGGAAGCCTAAAGTTTGGCGGACCCTGTGAGGTTGGCATTTGATCCCTTTTGTCTCTTCCTCCCTTGAGTACCAAAACTTCCCGACGAAGAACTCATACCCCCCACTGGTGGTCTAGATGCTCCTCGCACACTCAATAACTTTAGAAAACTTCCCTTTGTGTTGCGCCACAACATACTTCTTCACGGTATCGTGCAAGCCCCTTTCAAACCATCTACACTTTCTTTCTTCAATAGCAACTAACTCTGGTGCGAAACGGGACAAGGATTGAAACTTTAAGACATACTCCGATACGGTCATATCCCTTTGCTCTAGCCTTTCAAACTCATCGCTCAATTGGTCACGACTTGTTTCAGGAAAATATTGTTCCTCGAAGAGCACCTCAAATTCGGCCCAAGTTATGTTCTCTACATTTGGCTCATTTGCTTGAGCCACGGTCCTTTCTGCTCTCCTTACGTCATTCCTTGATTCCAATACCGACTCCCACCACTCATTTGCTTCCCTAGTAAGCTGAACGGCTACGATATTGACTCGCAAGTCATCCTCTGTGATCTTAAGAGCCCAGAAGAGTTTTCAGATCTAAGCTAGCCAATGATCGGCCACAAGAGGGTCACTGCTCAACCCATCAAATGTAGGTGGATTTCTACGGCTGAACTCCCTCATCGCTGACATTGCAAGACTATTCGCACTCTCCCTAGGAGCTAGGTTTAGAAGGTTTGCAGCCACAAGAACTGCAATGAAATCCCTAGCAAAAGGATTTTGAACGATCTGTACCTCCTCTCCCTGACCGTGTCTGGTCCCTTCCCCCGGATTCCCATTCGGATTTTCCCCATGCTGGCTAACCTCATCCTCAACCGGCGCTTCTCAGCCACAGCCACCCCAACTTTCGATCTCACCTGCTCTAGCACGTGTTCTAAGAGGCATCTTGCTACAAGTTATAAGAAAAGAGAAGGTTCATCAATAATAGCATCATTTCATGAGGTCAAAGCCCCGAACTATCCCAACACGGGTCAAAGCAACTCTACGCCACTCTACTATATTGAAACATAATGCCATCTAAGCCAAGTGATGTCAATGCACACAAGCACACATATGTTACGCAAAAAGCGTGGCGTTTTGAACCCATGAGACTAGAAGTCTCCCCACGGTCTCAAAGTATTCAAACCTAGCTGCTCTGATACCAATTTGTCACGCCCTCGATTTTCAACATAAATAAATAATCATTTCATTGAAAGATCCTCGCTTAACATAAGTAATACCCAAAAGAAATCCCAACTATTTAAATTTACAAATAAGTTCCCAAGTTTAGATGGTTATAACCTTGGCACCACAGTCCAAATCAACTTATATACAAGTACGTACCTATTTGGAATATTTCAAACTCTTTAGTTAAAAATGAATTTAAGAAAAGTTAGTTACAGACTCATCTTTGCCAAAAGAAAGTAATTACAAGATGTTTAAGTAACTAAAGTAAAATCGGCTTCCAAAAAGTCTTCATGTCCGAGCACACGAATGCAAGCAATTTGTTCGGTATTTTGTCCTGAAAAGAAAGATTACATTGAGATACACTAGCCCAGTAAGAAAATCTTTTATCAATTCTATGTGCAAATGTGATGATAAGTGCAAAGGGAAGGAGATATGAAGGTATAACTCAACCAATGGATAGCAATCAACTCATAGGTATGCCAATCACTCATTTTGGTCATTCCAACACATACCATTAGCACAATTAGCCACATTGTTCATAGGACTTAAGCAACATTATGGTTTCGACGTGACCCACTATCACTAATCTCTACTGTCTATATTTTTCACCCCTTGCGTTACAGTGTAGTACCACAAGGGTTATCGTATTGCCACCCTGTGCGTTACGAAGAACCCTAACCACTTGGATCACCGTATTACCACCTCTTGCGCTACGAGACCCACTTGAGTCTCCGTATTACCACTCCTGGCATTACGAGACTCCCTAATCCAACTTTCGACCCAAACAACTACTTTCTTACGCAATATGCAAACTACGTCTTTGTAACAACCCTGATTTTTAGTACGTAAAACTTTCGTTAAAAATTTAAATTTTATTTAATACTTGGATTCGCTTCCAAAAATTCCTTTTGTATTTCTAATAATCCGTCATAATTGGATTTTAGTCTTTTAAAATATATTTCTTGACTAGAGATTCTACTTGGCAAGTATAGTTAGATTTTAACCAATTAGTTAGAGGAAACTAACTACCAATTCACTTAGTTATGTTCTCCTAACCTTAGATGAGCCTTTTAAATCTTCTTGAACCTTATGAGCCCTCCAAACCCTAGTGGAACCCTTTGGACCTTTAACCTTTACCCATTGGACGATAAAAGTTAGGAAAACTTTTATCCATTGGACAATAGATCTTTCATCCAAGATCTTTTGATAGATTTGTTAAAGTACAAAGATATAGTTATATATAGGTATATATACACATGCCTAAAGGACATATGATATTATTTTAGTGTATATAGTACCTCACCCTTTTATCCATTGGTCAATAACCGCTAAGGAAATTATTACCCATTGGATAATAGAATTAGTAAGTACTAGGGTTTTATTTAATAATCATTTCCTAGATTTCCCATGTGATGATATATTTGTATAAATATATATGTGTGTACTTTATAATATAATACCCTAGATTTCCTAAATGCAAATCTAATATTTTAATGGAGCATGTGCCTAATAGGATTATTTTAATAGGGAATTTAGATCTTATAATCTTTTATTGGATATTGGAAATCTACCTAGATTACATGGGTACATATATATATATATATATATATATATATATATCATATTATATAAAAGCCTAGATTTCCTAAAGTACATAATCTAATATTTTAATGGAACATGTGCATAATTGACTATTTTAATGGGGAATTTTGATCTTGTAATTTTTTATTAGATACTTGGAAATCTTACTAGATCTCATAGTACTATTATATATATATATATATATATATATATATATATATATATATATATATATATATATATATATATATATATATATATATATATATATTAAGGACATGTGTTTAATAGCATTGTTTAATAGATAATCTTGACTTATAAATCTAGTAGATCTCATAGTACCAATGTACTTATATTTTATACTTAGTCTTTCTCATATATAGATATATATATAGAGGAATTTTCAAGTGAGGGATCCCTCATTTTGTTAAAATGAGGGACTTTCATTTCCCGATCAAATTTTGAAAATACGAACCGTTCAATGTGTGCAGAACGTAATTTTAAGGGTCCCCTCAAGAAATCAGCAAAAAAAATGACCGGGAAGGGCGTCATCCGAGCAGTTTTTTTTGAACCGTTCAATGAAAACTGCTCCGATGAAGCCCTTCCCGGTCATTTTTTTTGCCGATTTCACACGGGGACCCTTAAAATCACGTTCTGATCACTTTGAGCAGCTTGGATCATCGAAATTCAATCGGGAAGGGAAGTCCCGCATTTTAATAAAATGAGGGATCCCTCACCGGAACCTAACTCTATATATATATATATATATTACATTGTACAAGAGAGAGAGAGAGACAGAGAGAGAGAGCCGAGAGGAGAGAGGGAGAGAGAGGCCGAGAGAGAGAAAGGAGAGAGAGAGGAGGAGAGAGGAAGAGAGGGAGATTTGGTTGTACTTTGCCTTGATCTTCCATGATCTTCTTACATCCTTTCAATCTAGGGTTGTTTACTTCTTTCAAACAAAATCTATCTTCCAATGTCCTTTGATGTCTTTTAATCATAAAATCTTTGTACAACCCTCCACCAATCTTTCCATAATCCTATTCAAAGTACCAAAATCTAGCCTTGCATGCCTAGAACTAGGTAGGAGTTGTACAAGCAAGCCATAACCTAACCCATCAAGCTTTCAATCAAGCTTGACACGTGAAAGAAAAGTGAGATATATATAGAGAGAGAGAATTCGGTTGAGAGAGAGAGAGAGAGGGAAGCCTTAGTCTATAAATAGAAGGCCATTCCAAGCTTAAACTCACACCTTCTCCATATGCTCCAACTTCTCTCTAGAAATTCTAAGTGTTCTTAGTTCAAAAGTCCAAGTTTCTTGTTCTTTCTTTGAAGTTCTTGAGAGATACCACCAAACCACTCCAAAAACCACCCCTAGATCTTTAAAGTAGCCTAGTCTAGTTAGCAAAGTTGTTTCTAGGAAGAGAAAATCCATCTCTCTTCCTTTCGAAGCACTTCAGAGCCATTACGCCGCCGATTCACAAAACCGACGACCAATTCTCAAAAACCGACCAACCGCCAAGAAGAACGGTAGAACCCCTTGTCCCCTAACTCTACGTATAAGAACCATATGTGAGAAAGTAGAATGTCCTTACTCTTTAGTTCAAAGTATAAAATGGCATATGTCTAGGTAGATAAGGTTATCTATCTTGTGTTTGGATTGCATGATAGGCAACGACTTATTTTCGCTAAAGAAAGTATGAACATGATGAATAATTGAATGTTACTCCATTAAACGTATGTTGTTTAGAACTTTCCACAAAGGAAGAAAGTACGGATTTTTGGAATATTTTCGCTTGACCGGAAGTATTTGTATTTTGATCTTTAGGATGGTTATGAGCATGATTACTAATATAGAATTGGATGATCTTGCTAGTTAGTTTCAAGATTCCAATGAATGATTTATGTGTACTTATGTGAAAATTCCTACCACGGAGTCCATGCATGAAAATAAGACACGAAAATCGAGAAGTAGAAACATGACACCTAGGGTGTGGTTAACGAAAAGGTGTGTTTTGACTTGGATAAATATTTTTGAAACTACATAATGGCCGGACATGGTAGCCATTGTGTGGGTGTGTTTTTCGAAAACCCAATGGGAACCCGGAGTAGCGGAACCATTGTGGGATACTCGGGAACCCGGAGCGGCAGAACCGAGGGTTTTGAATTGTGGATTGGTTATCCGTGAAGAGGAGCCAATGCCAAATTCAATGATTTTGTGTGCCAATGGGAACCCGGAGCAGCGGAACCATTGTGAGGTTGTGTGCGTTCCCATGGGAACCCGGAGCGGCGGAACCATGGTGAGGATCCTCGGGAACCCGGAGCGGCGGAACCGAGGTATAGCTTGGTTATCCGTGGAGAGGAGCCAATGCAAATTTTGTGTGCCAATGGGAATCCGGAGCGGCGGAACCATTATGTGGATACTCGGGAACCCGGAGCGGCAGAACCGAGGTTGGGTGTGTAAAAACGATTTTGGAAATGATGATTTGGAAAATGAAAAATGGAAAATGGTGACACGGTCCACGACGAGTCGCGTAGGAGAAACTCAAAAAACCATGGACACAAACGATAGCTGATTAGCGAATGTGGATGTGTCATTGTGAACTGTTTTGTTAAATATGCATGTATTATGTGGAAATCGTTAGTATTATGATCTTCTGCTTGTAAGTTAAGGGTTAGTGGGTATGGGTTATTCTATTGAGCTTTTGTAGCTCATGGTGTTACCTTTGGTGACCCTGACATATTATATCGGTGGCGACGCTGGTATAATGTGTTAGACTTTGTAGATGAACAGGGTGAGCTATACACCTTGGAGGCTGTTGGAGCCGAAGAGGCTAAGATGGAAGAACAGGCGGAGCTGTAGTTAGGAACCTTAGTTTCCCTTCCCTTGTGTAATGAAAGTACTCTTACGGAGGTTGTGATGTAATAAAAAGCCAGACTCTATTTAGATATTCAATAAAATCGTCTATTTAACGTACCCGGAAATTGGGGGCGTTACAGTCTTTCTCATGATCGCATTCATGCAAGGAACATCATACGTTATGCCAACAATATTACCACTATGCCACAAACACTCTCAAGTAATCAATCAATCAACAAATTACATTTTAACATAATTTTAATCAAGTGAAATCCTATTCATTTCTTACTAACGGAATGCCAACGGACCAAGGATAACTTCAATGAACTAAAAGAAGTCAATTGAACATGCTTGGAATAGATTAAGAGGTATCCAAAAGGGTTTAAAATTGATCGGGAGTCAAAACGGTCGAATTGGGGCAACATGGCAAAACTACCCAGAAAGCCATGGAGTACCGATACAAAAATAATTGTATCGATAGGGAGAGTTTGGAGTATCGATAACAAAATAATTGTATCGATACGGGAACATTACGACAGATTCTGAAGCTACTGGAATGCAGATTCCTTCAGCGTATCGATACACCAACACTTGTATCGATACGGGGACATTACGAACGGCGATTTTGTGCAAAAAACTCAAAAGCAAATGCATCAAAACAACCAATAATCCAAGGTACAATTTCTACACTTAATCAACGTATAAACACATAAAAGAGGTAACGAAATCCCTACCTCAAGTCAATGAGCGAAACCCAAGAGATTCGAACGAGCCTAGCTCTAAACTTTCGAAATCAACCGAGATCTTCTTCCTGAGCCTTACCCAACGTGATACGAGCCCAAAATCGCGTAGAGGACATGAAATGAGGAGGGTATCCTTGAGGTTTTGGTGAGATGGAGCAAGGTTTTGTGAGTGAGAGGAAAAGAGAGATAGAGCCGAGAGAGAGATAGAGAGTTTGGAGGTGAAATTATCTCCTACACTCTCACACACACACTATATATACTCACATACAAGGAAAATCACACATTTACTCCGTCTAGTTCCCATTCTTCCACTTCAAACCACAATTCAATTAACCACCAATTAAACCATACTTTCTCAATTAAGCATTTAATATACATTTCAATAATTAAAAATATCCAGGTCTCTACACATACTAAGGGGGACTCTGAGACCGTGGGGTCTTTCCATGGCGTTTCCAAGGATTCTAGAGTCAGTGGCTAATCCTTCGCAACCAGACAGTACATAGACAAATTTAAGGTCCCGAGTACAAACACCTAAGACATTTGTAGCAATTTCACCCTTCCTCGACCAATATCGTGCCCTGTCAGTGGCCGGGGGATTTACTGGGACGTACGTCTCATCCAATGGCCCAAGACAATTCTAACAAATGCAGACAAGATTATTAAAACATAAGTGAATATGGCAAACTAGAGGAAAGCTTTAGAATGGAAGAAATAGGAACCATTCAACATGACTGTACCTGAAACCAATGCACCTAGTGTCTTGGTAGTTCGTAGGTACAGGCTCGAGCGTCACTAGGAGCATTCAGTGAAGGCGCAAGACAGCTTGGAGTACAACATTGAAATGCCTACTTATTGTCTCAATAGACCTATAAAAATCAAATTTTGTACGCCTCCGCTTCATATGGTGAGAGAGGACCCACAAGAATATTGCTACCCTCTCCTCAAGACATACGTTGCGTGAGTCCCCTAACCCAACACCTCGGACTAAACAACACAATCTAAAAAAAGTATGCATATTCACCCTTAATTGCTCGTGGCAGTCCACGTCATTACCCCTTATAAGCCTATTGATATTGTTTATGTGCGACTAATAAAAGTCGGGTGTGGGCATGCGTGCCCCTTTTTCTTCTTTCCTAGGAAGGGGTTCCATTCCCCTCCTAAAAGAGAAAAGTGCCGCTTCGCGGGAGCGCTTTTAAGCTGGACGACAAGCGCTCGCAAAAATACAGAGTCGCCACTCGGGTTTTGAAGGTCCGACATCCAAGGAACCATATTTTGAAGCACTCGCCGCGCTGTTTGATTTGAAAAAGTTAAGGAACCAGTCCGTCATAACCATATCTGGGTTCGGGAGCCAGGTTACGAGAGGGGAAGGGTTTTATGGCACCCCTCTCGCCCAATCTGGAGATCGGTCTCTACTAAGGCATTTGCGAAAAATGTTTGTTTGCGATTCTGTTTTATTAATCATTTTTTAGCCAATTAGGGCGGGAGAATAGTTAATCGGGGATTAAAACTGTAACATTTTGCAGAACGTGATAGATAATAGCATGGATGGATGAAATGACAAGAAATAAATGAGATAAAACCTAATACTGATATCGGATGCCCAAAACAGTGCCTTGGCTTGAGTGTATCACGAACAACGGCCAGCTTGCATGCATGGAGGTTCACACATGGAAGTCAGACCGTCGCGCGACACTCCCAATCCAACGCGCGAGTATTGCCATCCTACCAACAGGTTAGATTTTATCTTTTTCTGGGCTCTGGAATGGACCAGTGCCCACCCAGGACAAACTAAGTAGTTTATATGTGCTGAAAGTAGATGATTATTACAAATGGGACTTAACAGAAATAAGATGCAATCCCTAAACAGTGGGGATGTTAAAGCGAAGGCCTGGATTTTAACTGTTGATGCAAGGGCAACCACTGGAAACAGGATGACCATCGCGCGATGGAGTCAGTTCATCGCGCGAGTTTCCTGACTGGACTCCTAGGAATTGCTTTGCATGCCTGGGCTCTGAAACATATTCAGAAGCAACCCAGGGGCATTCCAAAGCAAGTAAAGGAATAAAAAAATATGCTAACCTACAGATTTTAACATGCATAACGGTGAAACATCCTAAATATTCTTCATAGGAAAGCATAAAATTGTAAATGAACAAGGACAAGGATCCCATCCCCACGAGAACCATATCGTGCTGACCAAAACAGTCGCACAATGCAGTGGGTACCTCGCGCGTGGGAGTGCTTGTCCACGGTAACTTATAACTTTGCTGGCTTTAGGACCAGAACTGGTATTGATTACCAGCCTTGGCCCTGCCAACCCCCCTCAAGGGTCCAAACAGTAAACAGAAAGGTATTATACCTTTGCTTGAGTGTCCTGAAAATGGCTTGAATGAGGTGGTGTGGCTTGGACAGCGATTGTGTCAGAATGGGTGAAGTATGAAGTGCTTGGGCTTATATTTCCTTCTTCTTCTTTGAAAATTTTTGGTAACCCTTTGAAAAATGGATCATGGGGGGTGCTTATAGAAAGAAGTGTTGGTTGGTGGCTAAGCAAGGCAATGCAACTAGCCAACAAGGCTGGTTGCAATTACTTGGTGGAGAAGTGGGGTGCCAAAGGTGATGGGAGAGTGGGGGAGAGGTGGTGCAAGGGCAACCCTGCCGTACGCTGTTCAGTCGACGAAACGGGGTTACACAAGCCCATAAACCCCTGATCATCACGCAATCCAGCTGGAAAAAGGTGAAAATGACAGGTGTTGACCATCGCGCGAGGGACGGGTACCATCGCGCGAGTGTTCAACTAGCCCCGCGAAGGTCAACAGTCAAAACTTTGACTTTGACCACCACCTGGCAAGTAAATCATCGCACGAGGGATCCAGTGGGTCGCGCGATTGTCAAAACTGAGGTCAGGGTTAAGGGTCTTTAGGGTTAAAGATGGGTTCCACACACACCAAGCTCAAGCCATTTCATTCTCTCAAAACTGTTTTTGACCTGAATCATCAACGGGGAAACAAGCAACCGAAAAATGAAGTAAAACGATCAGGAAATCAGATTGGGGTGTCTACCGTAGTCCCTCTTTGATGGCACACGGAGCACCATTGGCTAGTACGGGTAACGTCAAAGATTTCTAGACACCCATCCAATTTACCCAAAAGCCGATTAAACGAAAAGTGCAAGCAAGTATACACAAAAATCGTGCACCAAGGGATCGGAGAGCAGATCGATCGCTATTTTGAATTCGGACGGATGGATCGTCGCTGATTTGAAATTGGACGGATGGATCGTCACTGATTTGAATTCGGGCGGATGGATCGTCCCTGATTTGAATTCGGACGGATGGATCGTCGCTGATTTGAAATTGGACGGATGGATTGTCGCTGATTTTGAAATTGGACGGATGGATCGTCGCTGGTTTGAAATTGGACGAATGGATCGTCGTTGGTTTGAATTTGGACGGATGGATCGTCGCTGATTGTTTCTTGGGGATAAAGGGGCGGCCCGGCTATGAAAGCCATTGAAAACCGTTGTGGTGTCATAAAGATGAATCCCAGGCCTCCGAGACATGACCCGGCTCGTCCAGAGACTGGATTGGGCCCAAGGCCCAATTGGATCATCGCGCGACAGTGTCACTTCGTCACGCGAGGGAGCTACGTTAGGGCTTGGATTTTGGAAAGAGCCCAAACCCGGCCCACGGCTGTCTTCTTCCATTTAATCGACGGGGACGTTCTGAAACCACTCACAGCAGTTTCAAACTCCCCCTAACTCTATTCTCTCTCAAACTCATCTTCCCGAAACCTTGATTTCATTCCAAAACCAAGAAATCCACACGCATACCGACACTCATGGCAGAGCACGGCGATGGCAGCGGCGGAGGCGAGGTGGTTGATACTCCGGCGGACCGATGAGGGCCAATGGAGATCAAAATAGACAATCAGCAGCCGGTGGGGGTTGACGAAGGTACAGGTGCAGTGAGAGCAGGCGGCGGCGATGGCGTCCAGGGCCATATGCAGGAGGTTAGTGGCGGCGTCGAGCATCGCGCGACAGAGCCAGACTATCGCGCGACGAAGGAAGTCGGGGCCGCGAGCTCTGGAGTCAAACCATTGGACCCGAGCGTGGCCGTGAGCGGTTCAGTGGTGGTTGGTGGGTAGTTCCGAGGGCACGGGCAGTAGAGGTGCCGAGGGTGACGGTGTCGGGCCGAGCGAGACTCCGCCTAGGGATCCGGCGAGAGGCAAGGGTATAGCAACTGAGGAAGAGGGTACCACAGAGGTTCCTGAGGAGGAGGTGCTGTTCCGGCCAACAGCGACATCGTCAGGCCATAGACCGATCACAAGACAGGACCTTGCGGAGTTTTTGAGCGACGAGAGATTAGCCCGGCTCCTCGAGGAGGATCCCATGATCAGGGCTACTGTGTTAGAGGCTCGGGAGGAGCGAGAGCGGGAGATAGCTGCTTCAGAGGTCGCGGAGAGGGCCGAGAGGGCGAGAGCCGCTGAGGAGGAGGCTCTGAGGGATGCAGAGATCGAGGAGAGGATTGGAGCCAGGGTACACGGGCCTAGGGTGACAGCGGTGTCTGAGGCAGAGGGTTTGGCTCGCGTTCCGTTTTCAGTGGAGGGGTACAGACCACCTGTTCCACACTTGTTTGTACCGTTGGGTCTTGCAGCATACAGGCCACGGCAGGCGGAGTACGACTCTGAGCTTGTCCTGAGAGACCCTGAGACCCATATTTCGAGCAACTGGTCAGAGGTAAATTTCTGAAAAATCCCCCTTTTCCTCTTGCAATCGCGATTTAAAATACAATGTCTGTATTCGAATATCGAAAGATGTAAGATAATCCTTAAAGTAGACTCGAATGGCAAAACCATAGCTTCATATTGAATGTCACGCATGAAACATGATTACTTGAACCAACCATCTGTTGTCGGGCTGCATTGATTACCTAGAACTTGAAAATGAAAGCTTTGTATGTTGATTTGTTTCCTATTGCTTGTTCCAATGTCTGATGCAGGAGAGAGCGAAGCAGAGAGATATTCGAGGCTTCGGGGGTGCGTGTAGCTCTCTGGTGTTGTACCAAAGTTTGCCTGAGAGGGTGAGGCAGTTGGTGGATGAGGCAAGCTTCGGGGAGTTCATACAGACCCTTACTCCGGTCAGAAATGACCATGCTGTCCTGGTTGCACTTGCAGAGAGGTGGAAGGATACCACCAACACCTTTCACCTACCGTTCGGGGAGATGACGGTGACGCCTACTTACTTTGCGGCGATCACTAGCTTGAGGGTTGGGGGTGATCCTATCCCGTTTGACTCGAGCATTCAGGAGGACGAGGCAGCCTTGGAATGGTTCTTGGGAGAGGTGCCCAAGGTCAAGGAGGGGATGGCGAGATATGGACAGTTTACCAAATACCTAGAAAAGGAGGTGACGACTGAGCGGGAGGCAGAGCAAATGGCCCGGGCGTACTTGTTGTACCTTTTTGGCGCTACCATGTACCCGAATAGGCGTAGTAAGGTCCACCTATCGTACTTGCCTGCACTGAGAGATCTGAGGACAGCCTCACGCTTTGACTGGGGAGGAGCTGCACTTGGCGCAGCTTATGGCTTTATGGGGGACTCGTCGAGGACAGAGATGAGCACTGCTGGGTACTGGCGGATTTGGGAGGTATGATTACAATAGAGTAAATCACATTTCCAATGTACACTTATCCACTTGAGTACATAACTTGCTCAATAATATTTCTGTGTTGTACTGACGATTTGATCTCTTGATAACTGTGCAGCTTTGGGCCTATGAGGTTTTGAACATGTGTCGTCCAGTGACAAAGAGCCTAGATTTGGGGATCCTCCCACGTGCGCATATCTGGAGCAAGAAGAACATGGGAGAGAAGAGAAGGAGAGGTGACTTGAATGGCTTCAGGATATACCTAGACAAGCTCCGACCATCACAGGTATGACATGACTTTATCAAACGGAAATATGCATCCCTTTTTATTGCTTTAATGCTGTCGCTGACCGATACTTGCATTGCTTGCTTGTGCAGGTAGAGTGGGATCCTTGGAGGGTGGCAGAGCCAGAGCCTGAATACCTGGCTAGGAGCAGGGTTGTGACAGCGAGCAGGGTGCTGCTGGAGTCGGCCTTCGGTTGGCTGTGGTACTTGGGTGACCAAGTGACACGCCAATCACTTGGCTATGTAGGGTTCCAGGTGCCCGGACCGCTTCCACCACGGGCCTCACACACAGGGGAATACACGCTGGACGAGTTAGAGATCTTTACACGGCCCGACACCGACTTGACATGCTACCTGCGTCTTGGCATGGACTATGCGGTTTACCAGAGAGAGCGCTTGGCGGGGCCGCTGAGAGTGCGAGAGTTCAGGGAGGTCTGGAGTCAGGCTCGTGGAGCTGCTGAGAAGAGGAGAGCCATTACTGTGAGGCAGAGTAGTGGTGAGAGTCGCGTGAGACGGGGTCTGAGTGGACCAGTGAGAGGTGGGCCACCAAAGTTGACGTGGCAGATAGCAGTGGTAGACTCTCAAGGCAATCCAGCCGAGCTACACCTAGCCCCTGCCAGAGTTGAGCCAGCGCCCGTTACTGTGCCGGTAAGACATTGTAGCCTTTATTACTGGACTTCCATCAAATTTTGGAACATTGCCCAATTGTTTATGTTCAAATTATTCTTGCAGGTGCCCAATGAGTGGGTGAACGAGGCTGTCCGGTGTATGCTTGCACTGGAGATTGTGTTAAGGCGAGCGGCAAGTGGCTTGCCTTTGGACTTGCGCTACCCAACACCGGCGGCTCAGAGACCTCAGGTATATCCTTCAGAAAAACGATACATTCCTGCATTCGATACTTGACATGTGCATGCTTTGCTTGATACATAGTATACTTTAATTTCCGTTGACTTTGAAATTGATCTTACCTGCTCGCAAACATATAATACATAGAATGTCTACTAAATGTGCAAAAATTTACAATGAAGGCACAGGGACGGCTGGCTCCTAGGAGGAAAAGCGTCAGAGAACCTCCACAAAAGAAGCTAGCAACTAGGACTCCTGCTCCTCCACCAACTACTAGACCGCAGACGCGAGGCGTACAACCACCTGCCGCAAGTAAGGAGGTAGCCCGGGAGGCCGTGGCGCGCGCTGAGGAGAGGTATCAATTGAAAATGCGCCAAAGGCCCTCGCAAGATGAGCCGGTCCGCAAGAAGTGACTGATCCTGCCCGAGGAGGAAGGGGAAGAGGACGAAGAGGAAGAAGAAGAGGGAGAAGAAGACGAGGAGGCGTCTGACAGCAGTGGTTCTGACGACTCAGCAGACGATCCTGGTTTTAGACAGGATCCCAGAGAGAGGGACGACGATGATGACGACAGAGATGGCGATTGGTTCGGAGAAGACTGAGGGCTGCTAAGAAGCCTCATTTCACTTTCTACACTTTTGATTTTTGTTTTTGGGCCTGCGTGCCCGCGTAGATAGATAGAAGGCCAGAGCTCCTCAGCTGATACTTTAATAGACGTTTTTGAGGCATGCGTGCCCTTTTGACTTGATGGGCGAGTGTGCCCGGGTTGACATGATGACTTTTGGGTGGCCGAAGTGCCGCACGGACAGTAGTCTTCTTTACTTTGACATAGATGGATTATGGCTTAGCTATAAAATTTGCATTTTCGGTTTATTTTACTCTTGTAATGAATTAGAGTAAATAAGCGTTTGTCACTAATACTATGCTTGCATTGATAACGTACTGAGACTGCTCATAAATACATCTATATGTACAGACAGAACTAGCTCAGGAGGAAAACAAGAATGTATCTTAGGATACGGCCAGGACACGAGGATACAAGGGAATGAAATATTGGACATTCACAAGTTAAAACTCAAAATACTCTACCTTGGATGAAAATGACGCTTCCGTAAGGTCATGTCTATGCAAAATGACCTACGAGGGCTGACGGAATCGAGAAACGCATCCCAAAACGCAAACTTGACCGAAAACGTTACGAAAGACACAAAACGGACACGAGATGGAAAAACATGACTCTATTATGTCCCGGACTGAAACCGACACCTCCGTACAGTCATATTAGGTCACCATGACCTGTACGGCCTGAGAGAAAAGAGCATGAACCTTTGAACTGAGTTTCGAACCTCCGAAATGGTTATTTGGACTTGAAACAGGCCGCCGAGGGTTCAAAAACTTCATTAAACGCGATATCTCGAATCTGATGCTTGGATACGGTTGCATATGCTCATAGTGACTTGCCGGAACCAAAAAAGTTGCAAAAGAACCCTTGGACCAGGAAGTGACCAAAATTGGACAGTAGCTGGTGTAATCTGTCAATTTGCAGGTTGAACCATCGCGCGAGGAAGTGAGTCTATCGCGCGATGGAGTGGATACTTCTCACTCGCGCGATGGAATGAGATCATCGCGCGATGGTTGGACCGTGCCAGGCCACCTTTATTTGACCATTTCAGATTTTTAGGACGACCAAGCCTTGTCATCACCCTTTAACTGCTCAGAGTACTTCAGAGGCAGTGCAGAGATGCCTTCACTTTGGAGAAGAGGATGCCACGTTGTATGGATATTTGCCCTGGGAAAGGAGAACATTTCATGTATTCTGTCTAAAAGGAGCCCAATGCTCCGCTAATGAAAAGCATTCCTCCCACAGTTTGAGAGTCCCACGAGAAGCAAAATGGCAAATAACCTTCCGGTCTTGATTAGCCCGTGGCTCACGGCCATTGTTGTTGGAGATTGGCTGTCATTCCGATTTCACGGGCTGGCCACATTCCATTTTCTCCGCAATGTGAGGGTTCGTTCTGAATTTCTGAGGGCAGCCCTACAATTCTGGGACCCAGAGGTTCACGTGTTCAGGTTTGGGGTCAATGAGCTGTGCCCAACCGTGGAGGAATTCCAAGCATACCTCCAGGGAGTCGCCTCGAGCGTGATCGTCATGCCGCCTTATAGGAAAAATATACCAAAGCTCCTACAGTCAAGTCTTGACATTACCAGGGGAGCGGCCGAAAGTTTGCTAATTGGAGGGCAGATCAACATCATGCGCCTAATGGAGTGGTATGGGCCAGAGGGGAACGTAGAGGACACAGCCGCGCAGGCTCGGCGTCGATTTGCTCTGGCAATCAGCATGCTGGCCGCTTATTTACTGGTATCTTCGAATGGGCAGGTCAACCCCATGCTGGTGAGCGTTGTAGCTCAAACGGGCGCCCGAAGAAACGTGGTGCCATTGGTTCTGGCAGAGACACTCATGGGTTTGGATTTGGTTTCTACCGGCCAAACGAACATATTCGGTGGTAGTCCGCTCCTACTGCAGGTTAACTCACACTCAGCTCACCTTTTTCTGGTTTTCTCACCTTCCGTTTTTACCTCATCTCTCGGCTAAGGTTATATCGAAGCTTCTCACCTGTCTTTCCTCTCAAGTTTTATATGACTTCTCACTTGTTTTTCCACTCATGCAGCTCTGGCTGTCTGACAAATTGGGATTGCTCACAGCACCGGAAGCAAACTGGCCTCACCTGCCCGGTCGAATGCATTAGCGGGGCATGATCTACCCGGAAATGTCTGTGCATCAATGGTACACATTCATGAGAGAAACGCTGCCGAACGAAATCATATGGCGGCACGAAGCCCTAAACATTCCAGACATGGCCCTGAGTTCTGCAGGTTTCGAGAGAGTAGTGATAGCTGGACTGACCGCTTTCACATTCTATATCCCCGGACGCATCCTTCATCAGTTAGGAATGAGCCAAGGGCTCCACCGAGCTGGGATTGAAGACTTCCAAATCCCTACTTTCACTGCCCAGAATTTGAGAGGATATGAGCACAATTGGGGTCTGAGGCAACTCGGAGGAGCTGACCCAAATTTCAGCACAGAACTTATGCACCGATATCAAGTATGGCTAAGAAGGGAAATTGCAAGCAGGCAAAACAACGACTGACTTCTGACGGACCCTGATGATCTAGAATAAACCGTGAGCCTGTTAAGGCCTCAAGCACTTTATTCTTCTTCTTCTTTTTTTAATTTTTTCTATGCTTAACTCTTTTTAAGACTGCTCAGCCCGTGTAATAAAAGTTATAGTTCAAATAAAAATGAGAGTTCAAGAGTTCTCTCCTTTGATTCAAGTGTTGAATGTCGCGCCATCTCGAACGTTGAGTTGACCGCTGGTAATGGGAAACCGTGGATCAAGTTGATTGATTGTGACCGAATCTCACAGAGAGATTGCCTACGTATCCCTTTTCAGGGAATCAGGTCAGCACGTAGTTCAGGCTAAGGTTCACTCGAGTATTTTAGCTCTCCTTTTACGCTCTAAATTTTGCCTAGTGCGGCCACTTCGGGTTTTCAGCCTAGCGAGCTTTGATCGATGCCCATTTATTTTTGCCTAAACCTCCTTCTCAGGTTTTCGGTCCAGCAAGCTTGCTCTAATTTTTGCTTGGAACTGCCCACCCTTGTGGTTTCCGGCCCAACGAGCTTCTCTCAGGGATAGTATCGTTTGAGTTGATCTAGGTTAACCAAAGTGTTGAATTCGTTGCCGTCGAGATCATTGAGCTGAGCCGCTCCCCCAGAAAGGATGGTCTTGATGATGTAAGGTCCGGAACGCTTAGGTCGGAATTTGCCGCGGGGGTCGAAAATTGGCGCCCGAATCTCCTTTGTGACCATGTCCCCTTCGACCAAGTCTCTAGACTTCACTCTTTTGTTGAATGCCCGGGCGATTCTTCGTTGATACCCCTGAACATGATACAAAGCCCGAAGCCTCCTCTCTTCAAAAAGCATGAGTTCAACAAATCTTCCACTGAGCCATTCAGATTCCGAGAGTTTTGATTCTACCATGATCCTCAAAGATGGCACTTCGAGTTCTATAGGGAGAACTGCTTCCATCCCGTAGACCAAGGAATAGGGGGTTGCCCCAGTTGATGTTCAGATCGACGTTCAATAACCCCAAAGAGCCAGAGGCAGTTGCTCATGCCAGTCCCTGGCGGACTCCACGGACTTTTTGATGATTGTCTCGACATTCTTGTTGGCTGCTTCAACTGCCCCATTCGTTTGAGGGCGATAGACCGTCGAATGATGGATTTGGATCTTGAATTCTTCGAAGAGCTCCAGGACCCTGCCTTTGAAATGATTCCCATTGTCTGATACAAATGCTTGCGGAACCCCATACCGGTAGATGATGTTTTTCCTAATGAAATGAGCAACTTGAACCGCGGTCAAGGTTTTATAAGATTCGGCCTCCACCCATTTGGTAAAATAATCTATCGCCACGAGGATAAACCTATGACCATTCGAAGCAGACGGTCTAACCATGCCGATGACGTCGATACCCCATACAGAGAAAGGCCAAGGCGAAGCCATGCCAAATAGGTTAAAGGGTGGAACATGTTAGATTAGCATGGATTTGGCATTTGTGACATCGCCGCCCGTAATCCACACACTGAGATTCCATAGTAGACCAGAAATAGCCTTGGCGCAAGATCTTCCTAGCGATCATGATGCCGCTCATATGAGGGCCACAGACCCCCTCGTGGATTTCCTCCATGATTCTGACAGCCTCGGTACCGTTGACGCAGAGCTTGTGCATTCCGCAATGAGATCTCCTATATAACTTTCCCCCACAAATGATGTACTGGGCAACTATCCTCCACAACGCAGTCTGATCCTTTTTAGAGGCCTCGGCCGGATACAAGCCACTCTCGACGAAGTTCCATATGTCATGGTACCAGGGTAGGCCATCATCAACATCACCGATAGCGTTGATATATTGATAAGCGGGGCAGTCCCACTGTTCGATTAAGACTAGACGGAGTTTGACTCCCAAAGGTAACTCAACCATGGAAGCCAAAGTCGCAAGTGCATCGGTAAATTGGTTCTTCAAACGAGGGATGTGGGTGAAAGTCACTTTGTTGAAGCGAGGAATTAGTCCTTCCAAATCCTGATGGTAAGGCTTCAACCCTTCTTCACGCACCTTTCAGTCCCCATTGGCTTGAGATACAACGAGATTAGAGTCCCCGATGACTTCGAGCCTTTCAACACTGAGCGTGAGTGCAGCCTCCATACCCACGATACAGGCCTCATATTCAGCTTGGTTGTTTGTAACATCGAAGTTAAGTTTGAATGCAAGCGGAATATGAGAATCGTCAGGGGCGACTAGCAAGATTCAGATCCCAAATCCTTTCTGATTGGCTGCCCCATCAAAGTAAAGAATCCAAATGTCTTTGACAACTGTTAGCACTTCCTCATCTGGGAACACGAAATCTGCATCCTCCGGTCCATCCACAGGGTGATCAGCCAAAAATTCAGCAATGGCTCGCCCTTTCACCGACTTTCTCGTGACGTATTCGAGATCGAATTCTACCAAGAGGAGCAACCAACGTGCTAACTTACCAGTGAGTGCTGGTTTCTCAAACAGATACTTGAGAGGATCCATTCGAGAAATCAACTTTACTGGGTAAGCCAGCATGTAGTGTCTCAACTTCTTAGATGCCCAAACCAAGGCCCAGCACGTTTTTTCCAAGGCGGTGTAGCGTTCTTCAGATCCAACCATCTTCTTACTCAAGTAGTAAACGGCCTTCTCGACTCCCTGGTCCCCCTCCTGAGCTAGCAAGCATCCCATGGATGTAGGGTTCACAGACAAGTATAGAATCAAGGGCTTCCCAGGCACTGGTGGCATCAAAACAAGCGGATTCTATAGATAGTTCCGAATTGACATGAAGGCCGCTTGGCATCTGTCTGACCATACGAATGGGGTATCCTTCTTGAGTAGACGAAACATCGGCTCGCAAGTTAAAGTCAACTTGGCGATGAATCTGCTGATGAACTGAACTTTCCCCAAAAAGCTCCGCACTCCCTTTTCAGTCTCTAGCGGCTTCATTTCAAGCACCGCTTTGATCTTTGATGGATCGACTTCAATCCCACGCGAAGTGATCATGAAACCGAGCATCTTGCCTGCTGTGACCCCGAAAGTGCATTTCTGTGGATTAAGACGCATGCAGAACTTACGGAGCCTTTCGAAAAACTTCCTCAATACGGGAACATGCCCCTCCCGCGTTTTCGATTTAGCAATCATGTCGTCCACGTAGACCTCAACCTCTTTGTGCATCATGTCGTGCAAAATGGTCGTAGCGGCTCTCTGGTAGGTAGGACCGGCATTCTTCAAACCAAACAGCATGACCAAATAACAATAAGTCCCCCATTCAGTGATGAATGTCGTCTTCTCACGATCTTCCGGCGCCATGAGAATCTAGTTATATCCAGAGAATCCATCCATAAACGAGAGCATGGCATGGCCCGCCGTATTGTCAACCAGTACATCGATATGCGACAGAGGAAAATCATCTTTGGGGCTTGCCTTGTTCAAATCTCTGAAATCAACACACACTCCAATTTGTCCATTCTTTTTAGGAACCGGGACAATGTTGGCAACCCAAGTGGGGTATTGAAAAACCATAAGGAAATCGGCGTCGATCTGCTTAGTGACCTCTTCCTTGATCTTCTATACCCAATCCGGCCTCATTCGCCTTAATTTCTGCTTTACGGGTTTGGCATTTGGCAGCAAGGGGATTCGATGCTCCACTATTTCTGGGTCAATGCCAGGCGTGTCTTGATGGGACCACGCAAAATTGTCACTGAACTCTGAGAGTAGTTCTTTGAAATCATGATGTTCCTCTGGAGATAAAGTGGAGCCCACTTGAACCATTCGGGGATCATTCTCATCTCTCAAGTTTATTAAGACTATTTCTTCTTTTAACGGCTGAGCATGCCTTTCATCTTCCCTTTCGATGAGGGCACAGATTTCCTTGGGAATGTCCCCATCGAAATCTATCCCTTCATCGTCGGGGTCGACACAGTTTATGTAAAGATCATTCAAGTAGTCAGAAGAGGATTCCTTCATTTCATAAGACCCTGCAGGGTCGCAAAGTACAAGGGAATCGAACTCAAAGTAAAAGCTATGATGTGGAGGGCCGAGAGGCATAAACTCCGACTCAGAGCTAGACTTAGACTCAGATGACTCGACAGAATCAGTGTCAGACTCTGATACATCATCAATGCAAGTAAGGCGCGGTTTGAAAATGCAATTTTTGAGGCTACCCTTGGCTTCCGTGATAAGAGAGATAGGATCCTTGCAATCGTCGGAACCAAGCATGAACACCTCGGCCTCTTCAGCTTCCTTGGCCAAACCCACTTGGGAGAACTCATAGAACAGCTGCTCCAAGCTTCCCTGAGCAAAAGACATCAGCCAATCAGTCTTCACCTTGGGCTGGCTAAGCTTCCTCTTGAATCTTGCCCTTGCTGGTTCTTCATCACTAGAGGACCAGGTGTCATTAGCGAAGACCTCGAATCCGGGTAGCAGCTCCCCGGTGACTGAATCGATGAAAGGCTCAGGCTGCCCGGTGTAGATATCATTCCCCACCTCGCGCACAAAGTAGCTGTCGGTCTCACCATAGAGAGATCGAGGTTTTCCCGTGCATTTCCTTCTTTTGGCATCCTTCGTAGATGAGGAGTACCCCAGACCAAAGCGGCCCTCGCAGGAAGGAAAGACAGGGAACTCCGGGATCCCTTGTTGGTGAATCCCCAAACCAAGACCAGGTAGATAGGACATCCTCATCATGATGTCTAAAGCAACGCAACTTATGATGAAGTTCCCATCTACGTTGATGGCCAAAACTGAACCAGAAGTGTCAAAAGAGAAACCCCCGAGATCAACATCTTCGTCACCGTGCGCAATCCCCAGAACAGGTGTGCCATCTTCCTTAAGCGGGCGAATGCCCGAGTCCCCGCAGATAGTCAAAGTACCGGTAGGGAGCCCTAACATAACCTTCTGATGAAGAGTAGACGGTACAGCCATGGTGTCAGACCTGTGAAGCCATGGCCTTCCTAGCAGAAGATTAAAGGTGGCAGGGATGTCAACCACATGGAACTTGACATCCATTTCAAAACCCTCAGCATCAAGCTTGAGCATGAGTGTGCCCTCGACCACGCGCCGAGTGCTGTCGTATGCCTTAACAGCCAAATTGGAAGGTGCAAAGTCCTTCTTGGTCAACCCCAAACGATAAGCCACTCTCAACGGGCAAACATTGATCGCCGATCCATTGTCGATAAGAACAGTTGGAATCCAAAGTCTTTGACACTTAACGGTGATGTGTAAGGGGCGATTGTGCTCAACCCCTTTGATCGGTAGATCCTTGTCAGTGAAAATCACGATGTGCTTAGAAGTAGGCGGGAGGATAATAGATATCATTGCTTCAGGTGTGACATCCGGTTGAATCTCAAGACGAGAGAGAGTGTGCCAGAACTTCCGACGATGTTCACGGGAGGAACAGATTAGTCCCCAGAGTGATATAGCAGTAGGAATCCGCTCCAGTTGCCTTTGAATCATGTCATCATTCGGGGAGCTAGGAGGTACCTCAAATGGTGTAGACCTTGAGCAAGCAGAAGATTCGTTCCTTTGATTAGAAGAATTGGACGAGCTCCCAGCTTGCAGACTAGTAGGCTGAAAAACTCGTCCACTCCTCGTAACGTTGAGAACATTCTCTAGAGAAGGCACCACCTGAGGGTCTTGACTATCATCCCAAAGGTCGGTAGGGACCTCCCCTAATTTGCGCTTCCCTTTGTCGGAGGGCGGTGGGGCTATAGGCACTTCCATGCCCAAGCCTAAGTCTTCAGCCAAATCCTTCAACAACAGCGACTCCCAGAAGTTCGGATCCTTAACAGCTACAGCCTCTCCAATAGGCTCCGTATTAGCAACAAACGGGACGTCCCAAAGTCCCCCATTGGCAAAAGAGCGGTTGACAGTCCGAACCTCGGACCCAACTTGGATATTGACTACATCATCAACGTCCCAAACGTCAGCTGGCGGAACAAGGTCTGTAACCATAATGCTGCAATCCTCCTCGGTTAGATAAGGCGGTGTGGGGCACGAGAGTTCCTCGTTGATGAAATGTAGGGTCATAGTCGACGTTACTTAAGCTTACCGAGTCGACTAGCCTGTTGAGAGTATAAGGGAGAAAGCATTCCCCCAAGACACGAGTTTCTTCCTGAATGAGACCATCTTCTATAAACTGATTCTTATGATTGGGCAGAGCATATCCTTGGAGAGGATTAGGGTCAAACTCCGACGGAAATTGCCACACGGGCTCGGGATCCCAATAGTACTCCTCCTCAGGCAGAACAGGCTCAGGCTGTTGAAATAGCATGTTCAAAGAGAACCCATCCAAAGGATCAAGCATGTCTGCCTCATAATTAGCCATCCAAGAGTCATACCAAGCATGGTTAAAAGGGACATACTCAGGGTTCTGGGGGAAACCGTCCAATTCTAGCTCTGTCCATTCATTGATTATGGGGGTTGCATAGTCATCATTATCAGCTATGGCCCATCCCACTGCTTGCATATCAATCTGCTGTTCCAGTAGAGGAGGGACAGCGGACCTAAAATGGCTCATCAAACTCGGAGAGGGGTTTGGATCTGTCACATTGAAATACGGGTTGTCCAAGGAAAAGGTAGAGTTGAGCTACACGGAAGGGATGGACTGGTGGAACAGGTCGCTGATAGAAGCCTTGAACACAAACGTTCCATTCTGCAGGCGTTCGAAGGGCACATTGGAATTGGACGACTGTCCTTCTTCAAGATGAATATAGAAGATCTCGGCTTCGGTTTGAGAAGGTATGGGCACAACTGGCTTGGGTTGGTCTGTTGAAGCTATATGGTCGGTAGGGTTGAATATAGTAAAGTTAGGGTCGATATTAGTGGAGCTGAGGGATATTTGGTTAATGTGGGGAGCAGCATTGTGCTTTGGCATGGAGTTGGAAAGGATGTTTGGCTTTTGGGTTGGTGGAGGTGGAGGTGGAGCGTGGAGAGTCCCTTCATCTATGAGATCCTAAAGTTTGACGATTTTTGCCATGAGAGCAGTCATGTTAGGGTCTAGAAAGGGTCTCGCAACAGCAAGGTTCAGGTTTGCTGCTTCTGGGCGAGCTTCTCTCGGGTTTGGCTGAATTATAATCCGCCCTACATGGTTGGGGTCTTCAACAAAGATCGGCTCCGCATGGTCATCCTCATCAACCTCGCCCCCTGCTTCTGTAGCTGGCGGAAGACGAGTGTTGATAAGGTCATTGAGCCTAGTGAGATTTGCATCGGTCTGAGCAGCCCTTTGTTGCATGGTGGCGATGCTATTCTGAATGTTCATGAGCATGGTTTTGAGAATTAGTGGTCGCGGATGATCTGCCATATCGGAGGTCCCAGATGAACTTGACGAGGACGAAGAGGTAGGTGACGCCGGAGATTCGATTTCCTGGATAACCGACAGTGATTCTGACTGTAAAGCGGCCAACAGGGAACACGGAGAGTCTTCCGTTGTGACTGACTGGGCTTGCAACCTGACTAGCCTTTCAACCGGATTCCGATGCAGACGTTCCCAAGTGGGTTTGGCTTTCTGCCTCGATACTTTCCTTGGCGGCGCAATGGTTCAGAATTTTGCTTTGCTTTGCTTTGCTGTAAGAAAAGGTTCAATAAGGGCCCTGCAGCAATTTTACTCTAAATAAAAGACTAAAACGATAACACAGCCACCGTCGTCAGTGTCGCCCCTAGACTCTAAGACTACAGACGAGTCTGTCTCATGATGTTCGGACGCTGCCAAAATCCTCGAATTTCTTTTCGAGAGTGTATCCATGCTTGAATCGACTAACATTAAGAGATGTCAAAATAGTCTAAGGCTTTGCCTATTCCGTTCTCGAAGTTTCAACTTTGAACTTGGAACAACTTAACGTAGATGACGCGATAACTTAACCGGGGTGGCGTAGGCAACACAGCACCATAGCCTGAGCAGTGTACGTGCTGCGCACGATAACCAGGGTGGTATAAGCATCACGGCATCCTCTCCGCTGTTCCTCGTTTTCTGTTTGAAACCTCGATTGGGTATGTAGACTAGGACTTAGAAGATCTTGATTTCCTAAAGTCTTGTTGATCTAAGGACTTTGAAAATTGATAACATGCACCATCAAGATGCATGACTCTTCATCGGGCTACGGCAACGTCCTAATAAACATAAGACAAACTCGAAAGAGAGACAACCTAGAAGCCGCCCTAAACATATTCCTACACGAAACGGTATGTATGTACAGTGTATGCGATAGGAAAAACGGTAACACGTAGACAGTATAGATGCAAGTAAATCTTACCCTGCAGGTACATGTCTTAGTTTGAAGAGTTCTAATGCTTTGTATATGCAAAGGCTGGTTTTGGCTTGTAACGGGTTCCTCGGACTAAAGCCAAGCTATACCTCCCGCTGCCCGCGTAATCGCAGAGCAACAGTCAAACGGTAGAATGACTTATCATCGTCGAAGGTTGTTGGTCATTCGGGGTCCCCGGGCTCCGGTAAACCGTGCCGGATTGCCAAAATGATCCAACGAGGCTTATCCCACATCGATGCAAATGAGAATGCTAAAAAGTTGATTAATGAAACAGAATCGCAAATTTGCAAATGCCTTTTCAAATTTGGCTCACTTTATTTAGTCAATGCTTAGAAGAAACTACACGAGAGAACAATCGGAAAAGCCCCAGATCGGATTGGCCGGACACGAGGTCCTGTTAAATCACCATTCCAACCTTCGGCAGCGCGAAACTCACCGTCTTGACAGCCTTTTGTGGGATTGTTCTCAAGTGTATTAAAATCTAAGTATAGACCAATATTGATTCAATCCCTAGCAGAGTCGCCACTGTGGGCATGCGTGCCCCTTTTTCTTCTTTCCTAGGAAGGGGTTCCGTTCCCCTCCTAAAAGAGAAAAGTGCGCGGGAGCGCTTTTAAGCTGGACGACAAGCGCTCGCGAAAATACAGAGTCGCCACTCGGGTTTTGAAGGTCCGACACCCAAAGAACCATATTTCGAAGCACTCGCCGCGCTGTTTGATTTGAAAAAGTTAAGGAACCAGTCTGTCATAACCATATCTAGGTTCGGGAGCCAGGTTACGAGAGGGGAAGGGTTTTATGGCACCCCTCTCGCCCAATCTGGAGATCGGTCTCTACTAAAGCATTTGCGAAAGATGTTTGTTTGCGATTCTGTTTTATTAATCAATTTTTAGCCAATTAGGGCAGGGCAATAGTTAATCGGGGATTAAAACTGTAACATTTTGCAGAACGTGATAGATAATAGCATGGATGGATGAAATGACAAGAAATAAATGACATAAAACCTAATACTGATATCGGATGCCCAAAACAGTGCCTTGGCTTGAGTTTATCACGAACAACGGCCAGCTTGCATGCATGGAGGTTCGCACATGCAAGTCTGACCGTCGCGCGACACTCCCAATCCAACGCGCGAGTATTGCAATCCTACCAACAGGTTAGATTTTATCTCCTTCTGGGCTCTGGAATGGACCAGTGCACACCCAGGACAAACCAAGCAGTTTATATGTGCTGAAAGTAGATGATTATTACAAACGGGACTTAACAGAAATAAGATGCAATCCCTAAACAGTGGGGATGTTAAAGCGAAGGCCTGGATCTTAACTGTTGATGCAAGGGCAACCACTGGAAACAGGATGACCATCGCGCGATGGAGTCAGTTCATCGCGCGAGTTTCCTGACTGGACTCCTAGGAATTGCTTTGCATGCCTGGGCTCTGAAACATATTCAGAAGCAACCCAGGGGCATTCCAAAGCAAGTAAAGGAATAAAAAAACAAGCTAACCTATAGATTTTAACATGCATAATGGTGAAACATCCTAAATATTCTTCATAGGAAAGCATAAAATTGTAAATGAACAAGGACAAGGATCCCATCCCCACGAGAACCATATCGTGATGACCAGAACAGTCGCGCGATGCAATGGGTACCTCGCGCGTGGGAGTGCTTGTCCACGGTAACTTGTAACTTTGCTGGCTTTAGGACCAGAACTGGTATTGATTACCAGCCTTGGCCCTGCCAACCCCCCTCAGGGGTCCAAATAGTAAATAGAAAGGTATTATACCTTTGCTTGAGTGTCCTAAAAATGGCTTGAATGAGGTGGTGTGGCTTGGACAGTGATTGTGTGGGAATGGGTGAAGTATGAAGTGCTTGGGCTTGTATTTCCTTCTTCTTCTTTGAAAATTTTTGGTAACCCTTTGAAAAATGGATCATGGGGGGTACTTATAGAAAGAAGTGTTGGTTGGTGGCTAAGCAAGGCAATACAACTAGCGAACAAGGCTGGTTGCAATTACTTGGTGGAGAAGTGGGGTGCCAAAGGTGATGAGAGAGTGGGGGAGAGGTGGTGCAAGGGCAACCCTCCAGAACGTTGTTCAGTCGACGAAACGGGGTTACACAGGCCCATAGACCCCTGATCATCACGCAATCCAGCTGGAAAAAGGTGAAAATGACAGGTGTTGACCATCGCGCGAGTGTTCAACTAGCCCCGCGAAGGTCAACAGTCAAACTTTGACTTTGACCACCACCTGGCAAGTAAATCATCGCGCGAGGGATCCAGTGGGTTGCGCGATTATCAAAACTGAGGTCAGGGTTAAGGGTCTTTAGGGTTAAAGATGGGTTCCACACACACCAAGCTCAAGCCATTTCATTCTCTCAAAACTGTTTTCGACCTGAATCATCATCGGGGAAACAAGCAACCAAAAAACGAAGTAAAACGATCAGGAAATCAGATTGGGGTGTCTACATCGGGATTCAGAGACAACTTCGGACGAGGATGAGGACGGCGAAACGTGGACGTGATAAACAAGTAAAGATGAAAAACACCAATGACAGCATTCATAATGGCATGTAATGCCATGAAGCCCTCTTCCTCTTCTCTTCTCCTTTTTTTGTTTTCTGTTTATTCTTGGCATCCTAAAAAATACTTACAAGGTTTATGATTTTTTATGAAAACCTAATCTTCGGATCCTAAATAACAATGATCAACCCAAGTAAAGTGCAAGATACTAACTACTAACATGCTGCTTTTGCCAAAACCAACTCTACAAATTTTTTCATGTGGCTAACTTCAAGTTATTGAGACTAAACGTTGATAAGCTGATTTTAGAAGTGTTTTATTCCCATTCAATTAGAAAAGGCCAGCAATTTATAATAATGAATGAGAAATGTTTCAGGTACTAGATTTGGAATATCCTTTCTTTGTTCCCAACGCCACCTATATAAATGGTATACAGCAAACAATCAAAATACTTGAGTATCCAACTCCAATTTAACTAGATTAATTGTATTGATGGAGCATCACTTGTTGCTTTCAAGTAAGTAATGCGCAAACCAGACATGACTATGTCATAAAGTAGAAATGGTCATTGCTGTGGAAACATCAAGTTCCAATTTGGCACTAGGCATATCTCTTGTTGGATCACCCAAATATAATGCCAATTTAAACAATGAAAGCTAAGTGGTGATTGTGTACCTTAGTCCAGACAATAGAAATTCCAACAAACAACAATGAAGGCATAAGGTAAAAAAGATTCTAAAAATGCCGATGGAGATTACATTCCAACCATTGAGTAATTCTCTAAATCTATTTTTGACACTTATTAAATTGCTTCTTTAGTACTACATACCTCCAGTTGTCTCAAACTAGGGTTTTCTTCACATGACACCATTACCAAAATAAGATGCAGCTACACTCTCTCTCTGATTAATAACGCGATATACCACTTATTGGAAATTAATTTCTATCACGTGCTTAATTTCTATGATGAGCTTTGTGCAGGCTCAAAAGCACTCCGTCAAATTTTAAAAAACAGTTCATCTTACTCTAAAAAATTGCAATTTAGGGTTTAAGGTTTGATAATCTACACCAAAAAATCAAGATCTAGGATTAGGGTTTCATAATCTTCACCCTAAAAAATCTGAAACAAAATCAAAACCCATGGAATCAAAAACCCATGCATACCATTACCAGTCGAAACCCACAAAACCCTAGCATACAAAATCGAACCTAACACTACCATGGAATAGAAATAGCAACAGAGATAGTGCGGGAAGAATAGCAACAGAAAAAGCACAAAGAAATCAAACCCATACCGCATTGAATCGAACTCAAATCGAAAAGCACCTAAAATCGCCACAAACCTCTCGTCTCTTGGAACAACCAGTGCAGCGAAGAGTTTCGACAGGAAATGGGTACCTCAGGGTGGGAAAGAGGGATTACGGGGGTTAGAATCGTCTTTAAAAGAGGGGCATTAGGGGGATTCCACAGCAATTGGTCGAAGGTAGCCTGTCAGTAACACCCCCTCAGTCGGATTAGCAGGTGTTGTGGAGGAGGGGTTCAAGAGAAATCCCCCCTCATTTTAGCTTCCCAAATGATGTGTTCAACTAGGGCCCACGTATTAATAGGGGGGATTGTGCAATCCCCTTTCACAATACCCCATCCAAACAGGCCTATAAGCGGAGAAAAACGAAAGAGGCTTTGAAACAGCACAAGAGTGTAATGGCTTCTCGCGCCTCTTCACCGAAACCCTAGCACACCATCTAAACTATAATCTGCAAAACAGACAAGAGGTGAGCGCACCATTGCCTCTCATGGCAAAGGCCCTCCGATGCCTAAGTTAGTATCACGTACTAGCAGAAAACCCTAATTATCAGTAGGAAAATGATATGAATGCAACGTATTGCGTATTGCGTACCTTTTACCTCTAGATTTACCTCTTATTTATAGATTCATAGATGCTTGCTGCCCAAGCATCCTTGTTGCCCTAGTATTCCTATCTCGTATAGGAAACCCAGGATATATTGGATTCTCGCTCCCTTATCAGTTCATTACCTTAGTCCTTTTAGGACTCTTTTTGATAACTGGCCGAAAATTCCATTCCCGTTGGGTATCTTTCCCAGATCCTACATTCTCGGGATCTCATCCCTTAACGGAATACCACTGTTTCTGGACCCTTCCAGAGTGTTCCTTGCACCTAAGGCTGTTTTCCCCAGATTTTTCCTCTTGTTCGGCCTTCTCATTACCGAACAGGCTACTTGAACCAGTGACTTTGTCACACCCTCAATTTTCAACAAAATTATAGAGAGATATTCATACATAAAACCTCACAATAATCCCTCCAATACCCCAAAAGAGTTTAACATTCCCATTTCCATCAATTACACTTCAACATCCAAATGTTTACAAAAAGTACATCATTGGCTCTATGGCCCAAATCAAAAAAAAGGTGTCAAGTGATCAAGAGTTAAGGTTTACAATATCCTCATATCAAAGTATTATCGAAAGGAGTTACAAATACATCTTCCAAAAAGTGAGTTACAAAGATGACTAAGTAACTTCTTCAAGGTTAGCTTCCAAAAGAATGTGCACATCCATGCACTCCAAACATGAACTACTGCCCTAGGTTAGTACCTGAAATTGATGTAAGATTTGAGCTACACAAGCCCAGTAGAAAGTTCTAATCTAACAATATATGCAGATGAAATGCAGGAACGGTCACAGGATGAAAGATGGCAACCAAAACCAATGGAAAGGGCAACAATAGTAATCCGATTCCAACCTTTCATTTTCAAAACCAATCATGTGTCTTACTGAACAAACTTTGAAAACACCATATGTCAAGACGTGTCTCATACATGTGTCATGAGCCGAAGCTCCAACTAGGCCAATTAAAGGACCCCAATGTCCTCTGCTAGACACTTTACCCATTTGGGATGTCCTGAAGTATCAAATACGAGCATATAGCTCATGTCGGGCCAATTAAAGGACCCCGATGTCCTCTGCCAGGCATTCACCAGTCGATGAGTCCTGAAATGTTCTCGTCATGTCCGTAAAGTTTCGAAATCCTTTTGTCGTCATGTTCATATCATTCAAACCCGACTTTGATACATAAAGTATTTTGTGAAATCATATCCAAACGAGCATTAAAGTTATGTTATACATCTGATGAAGTTATCAAACACGAGTAATCCAATTAAGGGTCATTTGGGAGGTGTTTGGGTAAGTTGGAAGTGATTGGGGACCAAAACAGTGAAAAATGAAGCAAAACAGTGAAAGCTAGAGATAAGTAATAGGTATTGATACCATGGAAAATGGTATCGATACCATTTGGTCCAGAGGCATTCCAGACGCAAGGGTATCGATAACAAGGGCTAAAGGTTTGATAATGAATGATTTTCTAGGTTTGGTAACGTAAAGGTATCGATAACGATTACAAAAAGTATCGACAACGTTGTTGTTCGAGCAGATTCTCAGCAGATTTTCATGGGATTTTCAACAACAACAATATCAACAACCATAACAACGATCAATGGCTCAAACAAAGGCAATAGAAACAAGTCATAAACATATATTGTAAGTTAGAACTCCCTACATCAAAGATTGAAGAACAAACTCAAAGATTTTTCAAGCCTTAGCCCCAAATTTTGAAACCGGATGAAATGCACCTCCACCGATCTTAATCCGATGAGAAACAAGCTCCAATACACATAGGAATGAAAGATTGGAGGTGGGTTTAAGTGGGTTTTGAGGTGGTTTGGTGGAAAAAAAAATGGATGAGAGGGTGTGTGAGAGAGAGACGTTGGAGAGAGGGAGAGAGACGTTGGAGAGAGGGAGAGAACGGGAGATTGGGGGTGAGGGGTGTGAGTGTGTTTCTCACACTCCTCCCTTATATACTCACACAAATGCATATTACCCATTCACTCAAATCTTTCAAACTCTTACACATTGAACCCCTCAAACAGTTATCCAAATAATATTCGCAATTATCATTTACAAAACAATTTAACTTTATTAAATGAAATTATGGGTCTTTACAGACTTCACATGTCACTGGTTTTTTATCTAACCCTTGGACCAATAACTTCTCATGTTCACTGGTCCAAGGCCCTGCACAGACTTCCTGGACTATTGACTTCTCATGTCATTGGTCCCTGTTGTCGACCACCATATTTCACAATGACCGTCCCTATCGTATCTATACCACGGTCCCACGTACCACATGTTCGGCCCCTCTTTGAGCCTTTTCGAGAATACCTCCCTACACTTGCTTCCCAGCTTTACTCGTTATTTTTACTCAAATGACAAGCAAAGCTCCCAAGAATCGAGTAAATTCATTCTATTCCTGCTCCTTATTTGACAAAATTGGTGCAACTTTCATCATTAGTCTAGGCAAAACGTCTCATTGTTTTGGCTGGACAGGCTTTTCCTGCCCTTACTTTTACACGTGGCACTCTTCATATTGCTTGCACTCTTGCTAGGTTTGTTCGTACTTAGCAATGACCCTAGGTCATTCCGCACTTTCGCAATTTTCTCGGTATTTAATCATTGCTTTGGCCCAAAGTTTTCTCGTACTTAGCAAATTCCCCACAGTGTTCACTACCCTAGGAATATTCGTACTCATCCCCAATTCTGAGCCGATCATGGCCGTTTAGGGTATTACTCAATGCCAAGTCCTAAGTGCATCAAGATTTGATTTAGATCTCATCCGTTGCCAAGGCCTAGGTTTCCTCCACACCTAGCCTATCTCGAGCTCAGCTCGCATCAGAGCAATATTCGTTGCTCGGGCCCCAAACTTCTTCATGCTTGGGCCTTTGTCTGACAATCTTCCCTTGTCATAATTCAAGCAATGTTCGCTGCTCAGGCCTCAAACCTTTCCGTACTGGGGTCTACTTTTGACATTCTTCGTTGTCATTATTTCAGGTTTATTCGTACCTATTTTCAATTTAGCTTGTAGTCACCCAAGTTTTCGTGCTTGGTATTGCCCAAGCTCAACCATGCTCGGCAGACTGCCCAAGTTTATCCGTACTTAGGTATATTTGAGTTCGATCATACTCAATCAAATTTCAGCACCGTTCATGGTCATGGCCTAAGTTTACTCATACTTAGCCAAACTTTGAGTTTGATCATACTCAATCGGATTGTGGCATTTTTCATGGCCTAAGTTTATTCACACTTAGCCAAATTCGGAGTTTGATCGTACCCAACGAATATTTCTGACGAATGCTCTTTGCTCCCCAGCATGGAGAACAAGTATCCTTAACTTGTTCTTGCTAGTACCAAACACATGCACTATACATGCTTCTTAAGTTTCTCATACTTAGTATTGTTGTACTTGCATACACACGAAGCACCCTAGTTTCATGTGTTTATTCATACACATCTAAGCATTCGTACTTAGTCGGGTTTGTGTGTCTCTTCGTATACCTCAACCGTACTCAACCTTACCAAATTTATTTACAGACTTAGGCCCTTCGTGCCTGGCCAATTTCGTGCGTTCATTTATACACACTTTTTGTACTGTGCTTGCTCACCCAAGTGTTTCATACTTGGCAGACTTGTGTGTTTTTTCGTACACGGTTAAGTATTTCGTACTTAATTTGTTCAACTGCTCTTCAAGTGTGTTCGTACTTGGATAACCATCTAAGTATTGCTCATACTTAGCTGTTTGTTGTATGCATCCCAAGTGGTCACGTTCTTGGATCAACTTCTAAATATATGCGTAGTAAGATAATGTTGCATGTTCACGTATGCAACCCAAGTATTTCGTACTCGGCAAAATTTCTAAGTGTATTCGTACTTAGATAAATCTACATATTCTCGTATACTCCCCAAGTTTTCACATACTTGGGCCAATTCCTAAGTGTATTCGTACTTAGGTTATACTCTTAAGTTTCTCGTACTTAGACAAATGCCCAAATGTATTCATATTTGGCAAAATTGTGCATGTTCTCATATGCATTCCAAGATTTCATGTACTTGAAAATATTCCTTGCATTTCTTTGTATGCAACCCAAGATTGCTCATTCTTGGGAAAGTTTCTAAGTTTGCTCGTACTCAGATAATGTTGCATGTCTTCATATGCAACTCAAAATTTCATAACCCGTAAATTTGTATTGTATGTATGGACCAACTCTCTGCTCCTCCATACGAAGGGAGGACAAAGAATGAGTGACTAGCTTCGTATTTTCACCAAAATAGTTCAAAACTTAAGGGGGCGTTAAGCGAACCCCTTGCAACTAACAAAAGCTAAAAAAACAAGGGAATTCTATTCGTAATTCCCACACAATCACGATGTGCATCCTAAAACAGAATGAAAAATCAAACTGAAGTCTTTTAAACAAAGAACTTCCTCAGATTATGGACATTCCAGGGCCTTGGCACCGGGTTTCCGTCCAGGTCTGCCAATCTATAAGCCCATATGCCCACAATTTCAGTGACTCGATATGGGCCTTCCCGATTGGCCCCCAACTTGCCCTCATTGGCCACCTTGGTGTTGTTGAGCACCTTAGGAAGCACAAGGTCAACAATACCAAACTCTCGTGGGTGGACATTTTTGTTGTAACTTTTCATCAGCTGCTCTTGATATGAGGCCAAATGCACCAGAGCCCTTTGTCTCCGTTCCTCGGCTAGATCCAACTTGATTTTTAGGGCTTTGTCATTACCTCCACTTTCAACCAAAGTGGTCCTGTTGGTCGGCAAACCTACCTGTAATGGAATAACAGCCTCTGTTCCATATGCTAATGAGTAAGGGGTCTCTCCCGTAGACCTCCTTGGAGTTGTTCGGTGCGCCCACAGGACAAGTGGCAATTCGTCGGGCCACTTCCCATTTGCTTTGTCCAACCTCTTCTTGATCCTGTCAAGTATAGTTTTGTTGGACACTTCTATCTGCCCATTACTTTAAGGGTAGGCTGGGGTTGAGTAGTAGTTCTTTATTCCGTACTGGGCACAGAATGCTTTGAACTTCTTTTGAAATTGGGACCCATTATCCATAATCAACGAATAAGGGACCCCAAATCGAGTAATTATGCTTTTTCGCATGAACCTTTCTATCATAGGTTCAGTGATCTTAGCCAATGGTTCTGCTTCAATCCACTTAGTGAAATAATCCGTTGTTACCAACAGAAATTTCCTATTCCCAGTTGCCTTGTGGAGTGGACACATGATGTCCATTCCCCATTGTGCGAATGGCCAAGGACTTGTCAACGGCACCAGATCCTCGGCTGGTGTTCAGATCATTGGTGAGAATTTATAGCACTTCTAACAAATCTTCATATACACCTTTGCATCCTCCTGCATGTGCGGCCACCAGTAACCCTGGGTTATTGCTCGGTGGACAATGGACCTGCCCCCAACATGGCTTCCACATGTTCCCTCATGAATCTCGGGGTACACACAGAGTAAGTATGGTCTAGTAAAGGACTTCCTGTATAGCTTTCCTTCGGGTGATAGCCAAAATTGTGCAGATTTTGTCTTTATCTTGTGAGCCTCTTTTTTATCCGTGGGGAGTGTCCCATCTCGTAAGAACTCCATTATTGGATCCATCCAACTTGGTCCTTGGTTCACATCCAAGACCAATTCTATGCTCCTTCCAATGCTCGGCTCAGAAAGATAATCTACTGCCACCCTTCTCTTGAATTCTGTTGGCACAACTGTGGCCAACCAAGCAAGGGAATCTGCATGGGCATTCTGCCCAGAACTTATTTGCTCAATGTACACCTTCTCAAAAGTGTTCAGCAGATCCTTAACAACCTCCACATAAGCTGCCATTTTCTCATTCCGAGCCTCATACTCCCCGGACAACTGGCTCAACACGAGTTGCGAATCACAGTATATTCGTATCCTTTTTACCTTCAAGGTTTTTGCACTTTTCAACCATGCCAAGAGTGCCTCGTACTCTACCACATTGTTGAAAGCACTAAAACCCAGTCGAAGGGACAATTCCATCTTTACTCCTTCAGGGGGGGGAAGCACAATCCCATTCCTGATCCGGTATTGCATTTGGAACCATCAACGAATAGTTTCCATTCTAAAGGATCCTGTTCGGCAGGTGCCTTACCTTTGCTGGTTTGTAGAGACTCACAAATTATTATATTTTCTAAAATCATCTAAATATATGGAAGATCGTATTTTGAGGTTATAATGATGTTTGAAAGTGTTGGTAGCGATTGGGGTTTGATTTGGTGACCATTGGAAAATTTTCATTTTTCTGCCCCAGCCAGTACAGGTACTACATTTTTCAAGTACAGGTACCCAGTGTCCAGAGCTGGGACAATTTGACTTTTGAAGGTTCCAGTATAGGTACCTAATTTTTTAGTACCGGTACCCACTATCGTTTTTCAGAAAATTCAGCACGCTTTTTGGACCATTATAAATACACCCCTTTACCATTTTTCACACCCAAACCCACAAAATAACCCTAGAAACACCCCCTTTTACCCACTCCAATCTCACCCAAAACTCTTGATTTCAACCTCCAATCTTCAAGATCCAAGGGTTTTCTACTTCAAAATCACTTGAATCTCACATTCGGTGAACAAGAGGTAAGCTTTGTGTCTTTGCTCTCACTTTTCGACACTCACCCACGTTTTTCTCTCTCTCCTCTCAATTATTTGTTGATCCTTGCTTGTTTGTCTTGTTTTTGGGATTATATCTACCATAGATCCTATATCTAAGCTTGGGAGGGGCTTATCTTTGAAGATTTGCGCTCAATCCACTTGTTTCTCCTAGGGTTTTGCTCAAAACCCATTTTGGTAGGGATTTCTCTCTTCCTCTACATGTTTTGTGGTGGTTATGTGTGATACGGATGTTTATTTTGCAATGTATGGTCGAATGGAATGTTTTATGGCTTAAGGATTGCATATTCCTTGAAAATGATATAATGGTCTTGTTTGCTATGGTCCTATAGCTATTTGTGACGTAATAGATAATGTTGGTGTGTGTGTGTGGAATGAGTTTATGGCATCGATATTGATTGTGATGATAGTGGGGTTGTCGTTGTGAATCGAATGTGGAGTATATTGTGACACAAGGGGTGGAAATACAAAACCGCAAGGGGTGGAGTATATTGTGACGCAAGGGATGGAAACACAAAATCGCAAGGGGTGGAAACTCATTGGAAGAAGATTGTGTGTGTGTATGTGTATAGAATTGCTATGCTACTTGCGAAGGGTGTTAGCGTGCATTGTTTGGATTTGCCGTTTAATTTGATTCGCCGTATTCATGCTTATCATCTCATTACATATAGATTTTGTAGAGAATTTCCTATTGGGCTAGTGTAGCTCAACAAAATCCTTCTTTTCAGGTCCTAATGTCGGGCAATAGATTACATGATATGGTGTGCTTGGACACGAAGATTTTGAAAGCTAACTTGATTTAGTTACTCACTCATCTTTGTAATGGACTTACTTTTGATTAAAGATGGCTTTGTAACTAATTTAACTCTTGAATTACCTTTTGACTAAAATTTGTAATATTCCAAACACGTTGAACTTGTGTCGAAGTTAATTTGGGCCGTGTTGTCAAGGTTGTAATTACTTAATACTTGGGGCTTGTTCGTAAGTTAAATAGATGGGAAACCATTTTGGGTATTATTTATCTTATGCGATGATCTTTTATCGTAATGGCTTATTTATTTATGTTGAAAATCGAGGGCGTGACATGGTCGATGGCTCAACTGGCTGCTCCTTTCTCGTAGGAAGCTGTGGAGCCACTGCAGGAGAAAACTATACTACAAAGTCTGCCAATACCTGCCCCTTTATTGCAGTGCGCAGTTGGTAGTCAATATCGTACTAACTCAACTCTACTGACCAGGTTGATATACGTCCTGAGAAATCTGCCTTTCGTAGTAAAGATTTCAACAGAAACTCAGTATAAACCACAATTCTGTGACTCTCGAAATAATGGGGCAACTTCCTTACTGCTGTCCTCAATGCCAGGACCAATTTTTCTAGAGATATCTCATTTCTGCATCCAACAATGTCTTGCTCATGTAGTAGACAGGGATTTGCTCGGATCCCTTGTCCCTTAGTAATACTGCACTAACAACATGTTCAGAGACTACTAAGTAAGGACTCACCCGGTTTAGGAGTAGACAAGAGCGGGGCCGCTACCAAGTACTTCTTCAGGTCTTGGAACGCCTGTTTGCATTCTACTCCCTATTCATATCCTTCTCTCTTTTTCAGCAACTGGAATAAGGGCCTACACTTATCGCTGGACCGACTGATGAATCTATTAAGGGCTGCTGCCATTCCAATCAGTCTTTGGACCTCCTTCGTGGTCCTCGAACTTTGGAGCCTCTGCAAAGCTGTTATTTGGTCGGGATTTGCCTCTATCCCTCTTATGGTCACAAGGTGACCCAAGAACTTTCCTGAACTTACTCCGAATGCACACTTCGAGACATTGAGCTTCAGTTTGTACTCTCTCAGAATTTTGAAGGCTTCCTTCAAATCAGCTATATGGTCCTGCTTTTATTTGCTTTTGACCACCATATCATCTATGTACACCTCCATTGTCTTGCCGAGCAATTTCTTTAGCATAATCATTGCTAATCTCTAGTATGTTGCCCCGGCATTCCTCAAACCAAAGGGCATGACACTGTAACAATACAACCCTCTTGGCGTGATAAAGGAAGTCTTCTCTTGATCGGGCCCGTACATGGCAATCTAGTGGTATCCTTGATAAGCATCAAGAAAACTCATCCGTCCATACCCAGCTGTTGCATCGACCAGTTGATCTATCCTTGGGAGGGGGAAACTATCCTTTGGACATGCTTTGTTCAAATTCGTGAAGTCGACGCAAACCTGCCACTTCCCGTTCTTCTTCTTTACTACCACGGTGTTAGACAACCACTTCGGGTAGTACACTTCTCTATGACCTTTGCTTCTAGCAAACGGTCAACCTCCTTGATAACAGCGTCTACGCGCTGTAAAGCTGATTTTCTCTTTTTCTGCATCACAGGCTTATGCTGTGGATCCACATTCAAGTGGTGGCAAATCACGTTTGCATCCACCCCAGGCATCTCTTCGGGTACCCAAGCAAACACATCAACGTGCTACTTGAGAAACCCGACCAACTCTTTCTCTTCTTCCTTGTTTAGGTTTTCCCCAATCAGGAAATACCTTTCTGGATCAGTCTCGTTGATTTGAATCTTTTTCAAGCCTTCCACCACTTTCTCGACGGGGTTCCCTTCGACATCCTCGATGGTCAGCTGGTCTGGAACCTCAATGGCTTAGACCAATTTTGCTTTGGGTGCCTTTTTGATTATAGAAACCAAACACTGCTATGCAACCTTCTAGTTCCCTCTAATTCTTTCAATACCATTAGATCTAGGAAACTTTACCATCTGATAGTAAGTGGAGGAAACTGCCCTAATCTTGTGCAACCACGTTCTTCCTATAATCGCGTTATAAGAAGACAGTACATCTACCATCGGGAAGTCGATTCGTAGCATCACCGTTCCTACCCGAACAGGCAGTGTTACTTTGCCCAATGGCTAGACTGCTCCTGCACTGAATCCGACCAAATGAGTTATTGACTGCACTAGGTTTGCCAATGTCAGTCCTAACCTCTTAAATGCATCATAGTACAGCACCTCTGTGCAGCTTCCCAAATCCACCAAGATTCTCTCCATGTCATACTCCCCAATTCGAAGGGTTATGACCAAAGCATCGTTATGGGCCACCTGGACTCCTCCCAGGTCCTCATCCATGAAGACTATGCCCTCGTTGCATAGTTCTTCGTCACGTCCTCTTTTCTTCCCCAACTGCATCACATGTTGGTCGTGCTTTACTTGCCTCTGGAGCAACCTCACCTTATTTCTCATATAAGGTGTGGCCAATCCATGTATCATATGGATTATGCCTCTCGGATTCTACTTGTAATCCAACTCCATCGCTTTCTTTGCACCCTTGTGCTCCTCTTGAATGAACTCTTTCAGATAACCTCGAGAAACTAAGTCATCGAGGTGTTGCTTAAACATCTCACAATCCTCGGTCATGTGACCCCAATCCTTGTGATAACTACAATGCTGACTCGTAGCCTTTCTTGCATCTTTGTCCCTTTCCAACCTCGGGGGCCACTTGAAATATGGGCAGTTCTTTATTCGATAAAGAACCCGGTAGATTGGTTCTTTCCAAACCGTAGTTACTGAAAAGAAGGATTTGGGGTCCGGGGCATGTTTTTCCCGGTACAGCTCTTTCTTAGCCTGCCCATAATTTTTCCTTTCTCGGTAGGTTTTGGGTTCTAGCTTCTATACCTTCTTCGCAGGCCCCTTGGCTTGCTCGGCAACCACCTTGTCGTCTTCCCGGAGTATGCCATCCTTGTTCCTGGCATGCTGCTCTATCCGTTCCATTAGCTTTGCCAGTGTTCCTACTGGACTCATGTTCAATGACTTACGAAGCTCCCCCCGAACAGGCAACCCGGTCTTGAACGTGGCTATTGCGTACTCCTCACTGCAACTTTCAATCTTGTTGAAAGTCTCCCAGTACTTTTTTGCATAGTCCCTGATCGGCTCGTCCTCTCCTTGCTTCATAACAGAAAGGCTCTCAAAAGTCTTTGGTGCTCTTCTGCTCGTCAAGAACCGAGCAGTGAATTCCTCGGCTAGTTGACTCCATCCTCATATGGTGTTCGACCTTAGCTTATGGAACCAGGACAAAGCCACTTTTCCCAAACTCGATGGGAACATTTTGCACATGATTGCATCATCCCCGTCGTGCATAAACATTGCCTGTTGGTAATATTGAATGTGTGCCACGGGATCAGTATTTGTTTTGTAGAGGATGAACGCTCCGTGCTTCACCTTGCTTGGCAACCTTGCCTCTTGCAACCTCTTTGCAAAGGGGGAGGATGTTATATTGCTGAGGGCCTTCCGTGTTGCTTCTCGTGCAGACATGGTCCCCTCATCACGTTCCTTCGTCTATTTGGGAGCACTCCTTTCCCAATCTGAATCAGGTCTCTCGTACCTATCCTTGCGATGTTTTCTAGTCCCCTCCTCCTCAGGGGTGGGACTTCAACTTCTGCTCCTCCTTTTTCGTGAAGAAGCTCTTTTCTTTCTCGGAGTGGGGCTCCTGCTCCTCCTTCTCTGTGAAGGAACCCTCTTGTGTACTACCAGAGCCAACCTGTCTCCCTTAGAATTCCTTTGTGAAAGTCAAGAATCCTTTGGATGTTCTCCCATCCATTGTAACTCTTGAATCTCGTACTCTCGTCTCTTAATCAGAGGAGCGTACTCCTCAATCTCATGTCTCTTCTTGTCCAGGATATCATCGTTGTTGTGCACACTCCTTGAGTGTGCAACCGACTCTCTCCCACGATGGGACTTACTCCTTCTCGTGGATTCCGTGGCTGTCCTGCCCTCCCTCTTCTTGGAGTCATCGTGGACAGTCAGGGGGTGGCCCTTGCTCGTGGTCCTCTTAGAATGCCCGCCATCGGGCTTCCTCGGAGCCTCTGGTGGGGATTTATCTCCTCCCCCACCTAGCTGGCTCTTTGGATTAAGTAGAGTTTTGGATCTCCTTCCATCGTGGTCGTTTTTCAAAGGGAACTCTTTCGTTTCCCACAGACGACGCCAATTGTAAGTGGAGAAAAATGAAAGAGGCTTTGAAACAGCACAAGCGTGTAACTGCTTCTCGTGCCTCTTCACTGGAACCCTAGCACATCGTCTGAACTCTAATATGTAAAACAGACAAGAGGTGAGTGCACCTTTGCCTCTCGTGGCAAAGGCCCTCCGATGCCTAAGTTAGTATCACGTACTAGTAGAAAACCCTAATTATCAGTAGGAAAACGATATGAATGCAACGTATTGCGTATTGCGTACCTTTTACATTTAGGTTTACGTCGTATTTATAGATTCATAGATGCTTGCTGCCCGAGTATCCCTATTGCCCTAGGATTCCTATCTCGTATAGGAAACCCAGGATATCTTGGATTCTCGTTCCTTTATCAGTTCATTACCTTATTCCTTTTAGGACTCTTTTCCATAACAGGCCGAACATCCCATTCCCGTTGGATATCTTTCCCAGATCCTACATTCTCGGGATCTCATTCCTTAACGGAATACCATTGTTTCTGGACCCTTCCAGAGTGTTCCTTGCACCTGAGGCTGCTTTCCCCAGATTTCTCTTCCTGTTCGGCCTTCTCATTGCCGAACAGGCTACTTGGACCAGTGACTTCACATGTCACTGGTTTTTAATCTAACCCTTGGACCAATAACTTCTCATGTTCACTAGTCCAAGGCCCTGCACAGACTTCCTAAACTATTGACTTCTCATGTCACTAATCCCTGTTGCCGACCACTGTATTGCACGGCAACCGTCTCTATCGTATCTATACCGTGGTCCCACGTACTACGTGTTTGGGCCCTCTTTGAGCCTGTTCGGGAATACGTCCCTACAAGGCCCTTAGTATGAGAAGGCCGACACTTTGTGGGTTAGATGGGTGCATAGTTATGTAATAAAGCGCTAATTTTTGTGGCCTATGGAAATTCCTATTGATTGTTCATGGACATTTATGAAATACTTGGTCTTCGGTCTGTGCCTTTCCCTCTTATAGAACACTTTATTGGACACGACAAGTCGACATGCCTTTCCCTCTTATAAAATACATTATTGGAAATGACAAGTCGATGTTCCTCTGGTTAGACAATCACCTTTTGCTAAGTTTGGGGATGGTATTGTTTGTAACCTTGGGAGATCCCTAGAAGCTAGGGTGAGCTCTACTATTGTCGACGGTACTTAGAGGTGGCTTAGAGCTAGGAATACCCTTATGGAAGAGATTATTAGGCAAACTCCTACGGATTTGATTCCCTTTGCTGATAAGGAGGATAGGGTGGTCTGGTCTCTTACAACTTAATGGTGAGTATTCTTCCAAATCTGCGAGGTAAGCTTTGCATGATCCTGGGGATGAGGTTGTATGGCGCCCTTCGGTAAGGTTCAAACATCACATGATCCCTCGCTGGGCTGTTATTCAATGGATTGCTTTTCATGGGAAGCTGTCCACTCGAGATTGGTTGTTCTCATGAGGCATCATTTCTAACAAGAGTTATGTTTTCTGTAATGGCAAGGGCAAAAGAAATCCCATGACCATATTTTCTTCCTTTGTCCTTTTTTCTGTCGCTGTTTGGCATCAAGTCCTGCTCAAATGTTGTATCTCGAGACCTCCTTAATTGTCTCTACTTTAAAAACCGGAAGGCCTGGAAAGTGTTTCCCACACTTTTCATACCAAAAATACCCTTGTTGAACACCAGAAATAACCATTTATACCAATTACACACAACGCACCCTTTCCAAACAGCACCAACAAAAAACACCCACAAGGCAACGCTCCAGGGCAAGCGACCATCTCGCACCAAAACGCCATTAAATATTCCATCTGCTTCTCAAAGCAGTGCTAACGAGTCACGACCCCTCAAACGCCAAAGTTTCAACTTCTCCGGCCATGCTGCTCAACGACTTCTCCCTTCTCACTCTAGCATTCTTCTCCAATGGTGAAAGAATAACGCTTACCCCCTTCTCTCACACCAGCTTTCTTCTTTCGCCATTACCCACCGATCAAAACCTCTTAGTACTAGTCTGCCGGAGTTCTACCCCCTCACACCTAAGCATTCCTAATGTATTAATCTAATTGCTGAGTTTAGGGTCAGAACGTATTTAGGGCATGCCAAACAGTTATTGCACTTGGGATGTTTGATGAATTGTTTCTAACAACAGTCCACAGGAAATAAAAAAGAATAGGACAACATAAATTAATAGAAGAGAAAATGAGAACATTTCCTCTCTTGATTTGGCGAAACTCAATTTCAACCCATCTCCATGTTTCTGAGCATTTCTGTTCATACTGTTCAAACTATATGTATACATATCACTACATTTTCCCTAAAAAATCATGACTTCATGACTTATTATTTGGCTCAGGTTCTTGTGTGAATTCAATAAAGGAAATGGTTTAAGTTTAAACAGTAATATGCACACCAAAATTTAGGTTTCATAGTACTCTGGTCGCCATATCTGGCAGTGGTTTGTAGTGCTTGATTGCAAAAGGAATCTATAGAGCCTAGGAGTCTCTCGGAGACTGAAACAAAATAATTGCCAAGACCGTTTTCTTTGGAAGAGGAAATGGGAAACAAAGTACCACTCCCTTTCTATGAGATGACCACTATATATATAGGATAAATTGCGACTATAGATAGTTTCCCCTGATTTCATCCTTTGACAATTTCTGTCTACGTGAATGTATAATTTTTTGAAGTTCTGACATGTGTACGAATGAGGGTGACTCTATGCGGGCCAACGTTTGTAACTGTCCATTTTTCGAACGATCCGTTAGTCGTTGCGTTAAAACAGTGTGAGTATAAGCCACCGCATGGCCAATCAGACTGGTCATTTTTTATTTTCCCATTTTGTATCACGCACAATGCACTAGACTTCAATAACACTTAAATTCAATGCTTAATTCCATATAGTAGAATGATTACTTTATTGCCTCTTTGACTCTCTGATATCATAGTATAATGCGTGCCTCTAAAACTCATATCTTTATTTATGTTGGGTTTACATGAACTATACCATCAATTACTAATCTATAACCTGATGAAAGAAAGTATCCATTTATTTACTTGTGACATATGCTAATTAAAGTGCTTGCTTTTCAGTGCACACCAATTCATCTACCTGAATTTGCCTATCTATTCAAGAACAAAATGCTCTCATCTATCAGTCGTGTATAGAAAATATTTAACCCTATAGAATGCAAATGTTTTACTTTTCTCATATTTGATGTTAGTCCTTGACCTCCTGTAAAGTACAGATTTCACCCATCAAAATTGGTTGTCAGAACTCAGATGACTTAGGACTAAAATAAGATTGAAGGTAGAAACTCATAGTCGAGTTTGAAGAGAAAATTCTGGGGACGTAAAGTGTAACTTGTCCCCTAGATATTTGAGCAAGCATATTAATAAAGACACGGGACTGTTATTCTTTTTAATTGTCAAAAATTCCCCTATTATTAACCTCCACAAACCACTTCACGTGTTTCCGGTAAAAAACCTTGTGTGGCTCTTGGTAGTAAAGTTCCCCTATTATGTTTCTTGTTCTCAAGTTGTCGTAGATGAAATAAACAGATTTTGGCAACCAAATTTTTTTTTTTTTTGTTCATGTTATATGACTATATTGATACATTGGCAAGAAAATCCTCTCCTTCCATAACAATTTGTAGTAATATTGAAAGAGCCCTGCTAATAAACAAAATGATGTTGTCATTTGAAAATAAGATAGAGAATTTTATAATAACGTTTGTGAAGGCAAGGCCAAGTCCAATTTTGAGAAAAGAAAAATTATGCTTAAGCTCAAGATTCCACGTGCAAAGCACGTGCACATGTACTAGTTTGTCTTCAACGGAGATGAAGTGTCTTGGGGGCTTGCCCATTGTAGAGGGAAGTCGGTTAGTTGCACAATTTACGTACAAACTGTCGTTTGCTGCCCCTGGAGCGAAAAGAATAATAGGATATTATTGAAAGGGGGTTTTGGAGAATGCGGTGGAGAACATGCGTGCTTGTTTATGTGGCTGTTGTAATGTGCAGCTTTCATCAGCAAATGCTAGGATCATGGAAAAATGGTGAGTTCCTTCTTTTGTCTTCAAAGCTATGTAATCAAATAACTAGGTGGATTCTTTCTTTGCTTGTATAAGTTGAGCTTATGCTCTGATTGTTTTGGGCTGGGTTTAAGGGTATGCCCTTGCTCTCTTGTTTTCTGTTTTGGTGGGTTAGAGCATCTCCAATTCAATAATCTCTATTCCTCTGTTTTGGAGGATCAAAATATAATTTTATATTGAAAAAGTGATTTTGAAGGATTTTATTAAACCTATTAATTTCAATCCATACATCTCTATTCCTCCATTCCTTCAACTAGAAAAAAGAAAAAGAAAAAAAAGGAGAGCTTTGGAGTTAAGGATTAAACTCAGTCTCTCCAATCCGATATACTCAATTTTTGCCTCTATTCCTTTATTCCTCCATAAATTTTTGACCCTTCAAATATGGAGGATCAAAATCAATTCTCCAAAATGGAGACAAATATGGACGATGGGTTTGATTGATTAATTCCTCCAAAATGAAGGAATGGAGAGAGATTTGGAGATATAGAGTATGCAATGGAGATGCTATTAGAGCATCTCCTACACATACTCTATATCTCTATTTGAGAGTATCAAAACATTCCAACCCATCCTCTTAACCCTCCTCCATTTGAGAGTATTGAATTTTGATCCTCTATATTTAGAGGGTATGAAAAAATATAGAGGATCATCTCCATAATACTATTCACTTTTTTAAAAGACATTTTTGTCCTTGTAAGCTTTTCTAACTAAATTTTTATACCAACCATATCCTTATGAGAGTATAAAAAAAGGTTTTTTTTTCGTAAAGTGATTTTAGAGGGAAAAATAGAGGATATGTGGTTAGAATAAATAGGAATAGTGATTTCCTCTAAAATCATTTTATGAATAAAATAGAATATTTTGATGCTCTCAAATAGAGTATTGGATTGGAGATGCTTAACTTTCCGAAAAGAAGAAAAGAAAAACTACTCGTACCTTCCTAATTTCCCACCTTTCAACTTACCATAATCGAGGCCATTTTTAAAATAAAAAAAAAATTACCATAATCAAGAAAGAATGGCTCATAGTATTAATTAGAGTAATCTTATTACATTATTAATTCTCCTTATTTACGTGATCTTATGCGTCCTTTGTACACCGTATACGCACCCATTTGGTCGGTACCTTCGGTGTTTCTGTTTCGAGTAAGTCTACAGTTACCGATCGGGAAATCCCAATCAGAATCCCGACGTCCTGCCGGGCACGTTCCGGCCACCGGACGGCCGATCCGATCCGTCCAATAATTCTAAAAAAAAAACCGAGTGGGCCTATTTGAGAATAAACGGCATCCGACATGTGTAAGTGGCCGATCCAAGCACTCCATTTTTGTGTTTGGATCGGCCAAAAACGGAGTGTTTGGATCAGCCAAAAAATGAGTGCTTGGATCGGCCACTTACACACGTCGGATGCCATTTATTCTCGCGTAAGCCCAATCGGTTTTTTTTTTTTTGAATTATTGGACGGATCGGATCGGCCATCCGGTGGCCGGAGAGTGCCTGTCGGGGCGTCGGGATTTTGATTGGGATTTCCCGATCGATAACTGTAGACTTTCTGTTCTGTTTCCGTTGCGGACAATCCGACCAACAAACGGACTGGAGAGCGGTATTGCGTAGCCCCATGCTGTGCATGACAAATCGTCGCCACTACGGTCTCGCTTCGATAATCGAAAACGTTCACTTCGTAGAGCTCATCGAGTGAAACAAGTGTGTCAAAAATTAGCTTAATCAGATATCATTAAGTGCCTCATCCGAACATTGTTCTCTTGAAACGAATGGATTTGAAATACTAGATAAAATCCACTATTTTTTGGTACTTAATAATTTCAAGATAATAATGTTTGGATGAAGCATTTAATGATATCCGATCGAGCTGATTTTTGGTACACATATTTTACTTGACGAATTCTACAAAGTGAATGATTTTGATTATCAAAGCAAGATTGGAGTGATGGCGATTTGTTGCGCACAGTACCGCCTGCAGTCCCCCCAAATACCAACTTACCAAAAACAGCCCGCCAAACAACTCTTTTCAAAACAATTCGAAAGTGACCTGAGAGACCCCACACTCCCCACTTTAAAAACTCGCACGTGGCGCATCATGCCTAGAACCCCACAAGGCTTATTTATCTTTTTAGTCCCCAAAGTATTAGCGAGTAGTCAATTTCATTCACAATCTAAACATTTGACTAATTTCATCCCCAACGTTTAAAATGTGTGTTAATTTAGTTACCACCCCTAACGCCATCCCTCTTGTCCTTTAAAATAGAGAGCATCAATGGTATTTCACCCCATAACACTACCACAAATGAAGAAAAAAAATGTAACCTGTTTTGCTTCATGGGTTGTGTGACCTCGAAGCAGTCGTGTCGGTGACCCCGACTCTCGACTCCAGAGCGTTCAGGGAAAACGGGATGTGTCAAAGCTGGGGGAGCGAGTTGGGGGAGGTGGTGGTGGAGAAGAAGAAGAAGAGGTCTGAGTCGTGGGGTTGAGTGGGAGCGAGTTGGGTGAGTCTGGGAGGGCGGGTTTGAAGGGGTATATAGTTGTGGTGGTGGTGAGTCGTTGAGCTTTAGGTTGGGGAATTTGCTGAAGTACGTGGAGGGAGAGCAAGAGGCCGTCGGTTGGCCGGCCTGACTGAGTGCCATTGTCGGCGAAACCATTCACTATTGGGTAGGGATGGCAACGGGGCAGATCGGAGTCGGATATTGCAATATCCGAATCCGAATCCGAACCCTCCACCCGCCCTCCGAATCCGCCCCGAACTCCGAACGGATTATATTTTTGTCCTCCATCCCCGATCCGAACGGGGAACGGATATCCGATCGGATATCCGAATCCGAATTTGGAAAAGAAAAAAAAAACAGATTAGAACTCGATAAAAAAAAAAACTCAGATTGAAAAAAAATAAAAGTAACATGGAGAGGGAGTCTCGCTGCCGCGTTCCTGAGGGGAGATTGCCGCATCTCTCCGTTGCCGGAGAGTTTTTTTTTTAGAGAGGGGGAGGCGGGTTGGGGAGGAGAGAGAGAAGGGGGAGAAGTCATGGGCGAGGAGGGTTGTGTGAAGTGAAGTCAATTGGGTAGGAGACTGACTATTGATTAACCAAAAAATAAGAGGTATTTATATAGTCGGATATTCGGAGGTGGATCGGATATTGGATTCGGGGCGAATCGGATATCGGATTCGGGGCGAATCGGAAATCGGATTCGGGGCGGATCGGATCGGGGACGGATCGGATATCGGATTCGGGGCGGATCGGATTCGGAGGTAAGTATCGGATCGGAGGCAGACTTACCTCCGAATCCGATCCGATCTCCGAATTTTTTTTGAAAAATAAATCCGAATCCGCCCCGATATCCGAAAAATCTCCGAAAAATCCGATCCGTTCGGGACGGATAACGGATCGGATACGGACGGATCGGCCGAGATGGCCATCCCTACTATTGGGTGCCCCTTGTTTTGAAAGGTTGACTCTTTCGAAAAGTTGGAAAAAGGGTTGATACACTTGTTTTTTTTTTCAATAGATACCCTTTGCTACGTACAGATGTACAGAGAGATTGACAAGGTCACTGATGTTTTGTTTTTTTGATATTTTCAATTTTTTTTTTTTTTCATTTTGTTGTAGTGTTTGGGTGAAATACTATTGATGTCTTCCATTTTAACGGACAAGAGGGACAACATTAGGGGTGGGGACCAAATTGACACACATTTTAAACATTGGGGATAAAATTGATCAAATGTTTAGATTGTAGATGAAATTGGTCACTTACGAATACTTTGGGGACCAAACGGTAAATAAGCCACCACACGCTAGTATATCCGACCCACCCCCACACAGCACGCAGACTACGCACAACACAACCGTCTTCCTTCCGAAAGTCAAAAAGTAGTCTTCTTAATTCCACAATAATAAGATATAAAATAGAGTTAAAAAAAAAGGGGCAAAAATAGCTCTCTTCACTCTCTTCTTCTACTTGTGCTTCCTCTGCACGTCCATACATATCGCCGCTTCCATCGTCGTTCGCTCCGCGCTCCGTCGTCGTCTTCCTAGGGTTCCTGCATCGGACGACGTCGTCGTTGCTTTATCGGCGATGGACAGCGTCATTGGACTCGTCAATCGCATTCAGAGGGCTTGTGCGCTCCTCGGTGACTACGGCGCCGATTACGCCTTGCCTACTCTCTGGGACTCTCTTCCCACCATCGTTGTCGTCGGCGGCCAGGTTCTCTCTCTCTACTTTTTTGCGTATATACAAACGTGCATGTGCGAACAGATACGTATCAACATGTATATATACATACACGTATATGTTTACACGAATTGCATGATTGTTTGTGTATACGTTTCGTGTTCTGTACATCGTGGTTAATTGTTAGGTCTGATTGCAATTTGTGTTTCTGGATTGTTACAAGTGCAGACGTGCATGGGTAAATATATCATGCAACCATCTCTAAAGTTGTTTGGTTGAGATTCGTGCGCTTATGGGCATGTGGAGTCGTAGTTGTTTTCGAATTTTTCTGTTTAAGTCTTCATGTGATTTCTAAATGTAGAGATGTGTGCATGTGCATCACCCAGGGCAGTCTCTCTACATCCTACATCCGCGCGTGCAGGGGTGGCTCTAGGATTTGAATTCAGCAGTGACAAAAACGAAAGAAATTTTTTTGTATACAAAGCTCTATAAGTAACAAACGCATTTATTTTAGCTGAAAATTTATTCGGCCTGATTTATTTTAATTTGTTGAGCTATGTTGTCTCCTTACTCACAAATATAAGTGACGTTTCATTTACTTGGCTAACGTATGAATGATTCAGTGCCGACAATATTTTACGAATGATTCACTGCCAACAATATTTTTTGAAATCATATTATGCGTAACGACTACAAAATTTTGGTCCATTTTGTGAGCTCAAGGGGTTCACTTGAACCCCCCCATAACACAGTGGAGCCGCTCCTGTGTGCGTGTTTGTGTGTGAAAGTAGATATACACAATGGAAAGATTAAAGATGTATGGACTCTCATTTACCTGTTTTTCGTGCGTGTATTTTGGTTAGTTTTGATTGTGAATCGTGGTTTTTTATACGTTTTGCAGAGCTCTGGGAAATCTTCAGTGTTGGAGGGTATTGTTGGGAGGGATTTTCTGCCAAGGGGATCAGGTAAATAGTTTCTAGAACCTACTTTTCGATTATTCTTTTTTGGGTTTTGCTGTATATTAATATATCGTGTTTGGTGTCTGGGAGAAGTTGGAAAAAACGATTTGAAGCCAGTCTTATGTTGTCCAGGTGGCTATGCTTCCCCGGAAATTTTGGTTTGGTTGTGTTTTTTATTTTATTTCTCTTGCATCAACTGCGACCTTTTCTCCATTCCTCTGGGTTATTGTCTTAAGGCTTGTAAAGACATTACCTGGAGGTTTCGAGATTTAGGTCCAGTTTATTTGTGTAAAATCAAAACATGGTTTTGAGTCTTTAGACTACAGTAACACGGGACCAGCTGTTGTATTTGAGGCTATAGAAAGATTTTAGTGGCAGTCTCATTGAGGTGTGATTTATTTACCTCAAAGAAATGTATTCTATTGAATATAGCAAGATGTGCCCAGATATCCTAGATTGAGTTGACCTGTTTCTTAACCGTAGAAGATCATATAAGCATTGATGTATTTTTTTTCCCTCAAAATTTTCTTAAATTTCTCCGATATCAGTTAGGAGTTGGGACGAAAAGCTTGCGTAATAATTTTTTTGTTGTACTTATTTTTCCTGTCTTGGATTACCTCGTGATTTTTTTTCCAGGAATTGTTACTAGGAGGCCTTTGGTGTTGCAGTTGTACAATACAGAGCAAGGACAAGAGGACTATGCCCAATTCCTCCACCAGGAGAACAAAAAATTCACAGACTTTTGTATGTGTGCTCTTGTGCAAATTTACTTTTGGTTTCACTGTTTGATGTTTTGGCAGACATTCCAATACAAGATGGCCTCCTGTTGATGGTTTATATATATCCAGAGAAAGGCTGCTTTCAGTTGTGCTTGTTATGTGTTTTCGTAACTAGTCTGTTGTCATTAGGATTTAAGGATGTGTACTTTCGTTTTCCCCTTCAGGCAATCACTTCTAAACCTCACATGAATGTACAACAACAACATAACAACATAACATAAACCTCACATGAATGTACAACAACAACATAACAACATAACATAAACCTCACATGAATGTACACAAAAAAGAAAAGAAAAGAAAAGAAAAGGAAGTACAAAAACAATATGCTTCCTGATATCCATGTGTTAATAGGCCATTTAAAATACTTATTACTTTCCAGTTTCCACCTTGGCTTGATTGCTGGTATTGTTTTGCTATCCATCTCTATCAACCTTACTTCGTGCATGTTGTATGTCTTGACAATATGTAGAGAATCAATATGTGGTTGCTTTCTGGTTGGTCTTGAAATGGAAGTGATCATATTGTTTCACATATATCGTCTTTGAATTTTTTATGCAGCCTTGGTACGAAAAGAAATTCAGGAGGAAACAGACAGAGTGACTGGGAGGACGAAACAGATTTCTCCTCTTCCTATTAATCTCAGCATATTCTCTCCCAACGGTATGCGTAATTTATTTTCATTCTGATCACGTAAAGTTTGTTAAACCGTGAATGTCCTTATTTCATCTGGCTAAGATAGAGAGGCATTGTCCGAGTTTGCAAAGCCTATCAGAGCTGTAGACCTCTTTTTTTTTACCAAATAGTTGGTCATTTTTGGACATATTTCTTTTAGGTCTACAGTTTCCAGTGAATGCTTATCTTTGCATTTTTCACCCCACCTCTTCTCTGATGATTTTTATTGAATATTTTTTTGGCAGTTGTCAATTTAACCTTGATAGATTTACCTGGTCTAACGAAGGTGGCTGTAGGTATGAGTTCCCCATTCCGCATTTATTTTGGTCATGCCTATGTTATACTTTTCTGAATTTTTTGACCTCCAATGAAAACTACAAATTGTTTCTAATTGGCAGAGGGACAGCCAGAGAGTATTGCTCAAGATATTGAGAACATGGTTCGCTCTTATGTAGAGAAGGTAATGTGCATCTGTATATGTGGATATGAAAACTAGAGGTAAATCATGGAATTCATTGCTTGCCTTCCTATGCTGTCTTTCTCAGCTGTAATACAATTGAGGGAGACCTCTAAGCATGTTTAAGAAAATGAAAGGGGAAGAATCAATGACGAATAAAATGGTAGCAGATAATATGGTTTTTGTGGTACTCAAGTCCTAAGGTTTCTTCTGCAAGCAATGCATAATGATACTAGGCAAAAATCTAGCAATTTGGAATATCATAGATCGCTATTGATAGGAAATTTTTTGCAATCCCTTTGCTTGAAATAAATGCTTAATAGTATAATTGATCGACTCTACCTGGGCTACAGTTTTTAGAATGCCAGTATCTATTTTTCTCTTTTGTATGCATGCCTGTTGCCATTCTTCATCAAGCATGCTTATGTCATGTAACCATTCATTCTTTTGCAATTATTTTAATTCTGATCTTGTGCTGAATAAAATAAACTTCTAAATATCTTGTTCGTGGTTGGCAGCCAAATTGCATTATCCTTGCTATAACTCCAGCCAATCAAGATATTGCAACATCTGATGCTATCAAGCTTGCTCGAGAAGTTGATCCAGCTGGTACTTCTGCACATTCTCTGTAATTTTGGTCCAATGCATTATTCCTAGTTTTGCCTTGCTGTACAATGCATGGGTAATTCGCAGGTGAAAGGACTTTTGGTGTTCTAACAAAGCTTGATTTGATGGACCGGGGAACTAATGCATTAGATGTAAGTTTCTTACCTCCGAATATGTTTTGCTGAAAAACTGCTGAAAACAGGAATATGGGGGGAGATCAACCAGTATTATAATTAGGAGGGTTGGTGTGCGCTTCTTGCCTTGTTCCCTGTTTTCAATAACATCAGAAAACTACATAATATGTTGGAAAGTGTTGTTTCTATGGGGACCTTGCTTGAGAGTTACCATACTAACAGGACTATGGAAGCTTGCTTGAGAGTTCCATACTAATAGGAGCTAGCTTGGTTGGACATTTTCTGAGGAGATATTCATATTTTGTTCCGAAGTACCCAGATAATCCTTTCTTTTCATGCATTGGTAACTTGGATGTTTGTGGAGCAACCTGTATATAACTTATTGTATTATCAGCAATGCGTTGATGCAAAATATTCGGTCTCTCTCTCATTTATCTTTTTCTTGGTACTTCCTCTCATATTTGGGTTGGTGTTATGTTGAAGGTTCTCGAGGGAAGATCTTACAGACTGCAGCACCCTTGGGTTGGAATCGTGAACCGCTCACAGGCTGACTTAAATAGAAATGTTGACATGCTTTCTGCAAGGTGTAGGGAGCGAGAGTTCTTTGCCACTAGTCTAGAATATGGACACATGGCCAGCAGAATGGGTTCAGAATATCTAGCAAAACTTCTCTCAGAGGTGCATTTTGTGCCCTATTTTCATTTTATATACCTGGAAGGTTGCCTGTTAATTTTATTTTTTTGTTTGGAAGTTGTATGATGGTTGTTTATCATCTTGAGTGAATTTGGTTTCAGCAACTAGAGTCTGTTATCAAGGCCCGTATACCAGGTATTATGTCTTTGGTTAACCAAAGCATTAACGAACTTGAAAGAGAGTTGGACCACCTTGGCAGGCCTGTTGCTATTGATGCAGGGGTACGCAGCTTATATCTATTTTTTTCCTTATCTATTTTTTTTTAAATTATTGTTTGGTTGACATTTAAATTCTTTTTTCTTTTTCGGATGGCCTTTCTTTTGTTTGCAGGCTCAGTTATACACCATCTTGGAGCTCTGCCGTGCATTTGATAGGATATTTAAGGAGCACCTTGATGGAGGGTAAGATATCTTTTTCTTCCCCATCTTTTCCAACCCAAACAAAATTCATGGCCACGAAAAAAGTCATTCACAATTTCTGAAGACGTGAACCCTTGGTTTCATATGCTGGGTGAAAGCATTTGAGTTGGCATTTTACATCCACTTCTATGTTCTTACTTCTTAGCTTCCAACTTGATGGAACTTTGAGCTCAAACCATTTCACATAAGAAGTATAGGGTTTTTGCAGTCACTTGAATAAGATGGTTCTTTTCAAAAGCAAGCACAATTGAACACAGACAAATGAATGGAGTTCTTGTTTATAATTGTTTCTCTTCTAATTGTGCTTATATTATTGTCAGGCGACCTGGTGGAGATAGGATTTATGGAGTTTTTGACTATCAACTCCCTGCTGCCCTAAGGAAGCTCCCGTTTGATCGTCATCTTTCATTGCAGAATGTAAGGAAAGTAGTGGCAGAAGCAGATGGATACCAACCTCATCTGATTGCACCTGAGCAAGGTTACCGACGCCTTATTGATGGGGCCCTGAATTATTTCAAAGGCCCAGCAGAAGCTTCAGTGGATGCTGTAAGATTATTTTATCTTCTTGTAACTACTGTAGTTTATGTTATGGGCTGCAGATGCGCTCCTTGTGAGCACAAGAGCACATTTCCTCTTGGAGGGCTAAGAAAATCTGTCTTTTGGCAATAGATTCCATTGAAACTGTTGTTTGGGAGAATAAGAAAAAGTGTACCGGGTGTTAATGAACCCTGACACAGCCACTATTATTTATATTATGAGATAAGTTATCACAAAACTTTACTAAGCGATTAATAGTATTGATTGGGAGAATATGAAATATTGAGAAGTGTATAGGGTGTTAATGAACCCTAACACAACCACTGTTATTTATTTTATGAGATAAGTTATTACAAAAATATACCAAGCGATGTGTGACAAAGTCTAATAGTATTCTAACATAGACCATTTCTCAATGGGAAAGGAAACTACTTGCAATGTGCAAACAGTTGGAAATACAATTATTCTATTTTCCAAATGTTTGAAGCATAATTTGATTTTGAGAATCACAATGGTGTTATTATTGTTGTTTTCTGCAACTTGTTGAATACTGATCACAAACTATGTAGGCCTTGGTATTTATGTGAATAATATGGCATATAATGTAGTCGAAAAAGCTGCAGCCTGAAGGCATATCTACATTTTCCCAGTAATATGAAATATTAATATTATATTTCATAATTTGCTGGATTCTCACAGTGGTTGAGCCTATTTGGTATTGTAGGTCCACTTCATTTTGAAGGAGCTTGTGAGGAAGTCAATTGGAGAAACTCAGGTTTGATGTCATGGAACATTCCTGGTTTTTCCATACCATAAATGTTTGGCCATATTTTAGTTACATTTTGATTTTGCAATGCAGGAATTGAAAAGTTTCCCAACTCTTCAAGCAGACATAGCAGCCGCCGCCAATGAATCATTGGAGAGGTTTCGCGATGACAGTAAAAAGACGGTGTTGCGAATGGTGGACATGGAGTCCTCGTACTTGACTGTTGATTTCTTCCGCAGACTCCCCCAGGAAGTGGAGAAAGGAGGGAGTCCAACTGCGTCCTCTGTGGACCGATACACAGAGGGGAACCTACGGAGGATAGGATCAAATGTGTCCGCTTACATATTGATGGTGTCTCAGATGCTCAGGAATACCATTCCGAAAGCTGTGGTGTATTGTCAAGTTCGGGGGGCCAAGCAGTCTTTACTTGACCACTTCTATGCACAAGCTGGGAAAAAAGAGGTATTTAACCATCACTTCTGAAAAACCATCCCAGCCTTTCTGATTATACGGGCCCACAGTATCATTTATTTCCAGAAATCCATTCTTTTGTCCCAATACGATCTCAGCTGCGCAATCGTGCCTCAATATATATATATGTGTATGGAGATTTTCACCATATCCTGTTGTGGGTGGAAGTGCATTAGGACACAAGCTCGCTGTTTGGTCGCAATTTTCAAAATCTCTTTTGTTGAGATATTATCACAACTGTCTGTAAACAAAAACACTTGCCTTCCTCATAGGTTTTCCTCTCTTAAGTGAAAGTGGGTTAGTTCTTCTACAAAAACTTTGCAAAAACTCTCAGCAAAAACTTTTTTTATATTTTCTAGAATACGAATATAGAAAACAGATTCAGAAAATTGCGACGTAACGGGACCAATAGAGTTTTTGGGTTGAAAGATAACTGTCCAAAAAATCACCAAAATAATCACTCCTCTCCTGCCCCCTCTACGCACATTGTTTATTGGACAATGATTCAATTAATGCTTCTTTTACCAATGATGATCATTTGGCGATTAAAGTTTTCACTGTTGGATAGGGCTGGCAGCTTGCACAGCTACTTGATGAAAATCCGGTGTTAATGGAGAGGAGGCAGCAGTGTGATAGGAGGCTCGAATTGTACAAGTCTGCAAGGGATGAAATTGATTCTGTGTTGTGGGCTTGATGAATATGAATGCACCAAGTAGGAGATCCCCATGTTCATAATAGCAGCGGTTTTGTGCTACCTTCTAGTAAAGATACACGACTATTTGGATTATTGAGCTTATGCTTCCCTTTTAGCTTTCAATCAATAATTTTCACATTTGGATGTTGATATACTATCACAAATAAATTTCTTCAAATTTTGGCTTGTTACGGCATGACATGATTATCAAAGGTGTGAAATGGGTGTATGATACAGTGACCTAAGAAGAGAAGGATATGAAATTAGACAAGACCGCTTTTAGACAATGGCCGTGCCTGGGTTAAGTTATCACAACATTTGAAGACTTAGGTCACAGTAGAAAGACTACAAAATATTCACATTCGGTATATACTTCCACTTTTCCATATGAACTGTGTCATAAATCTATTCACATCGAATACCAGTGTTTCATGCTCCGAAGTTGCGAGTTCTAAGTGAGTATCAACTAAAAGTATGAGACACATACTTATTTCATACTCCGAAGTTGCAAGTTCCCGTCATGAGTAAGACAGTCAACGTAATATAGTTAAAGGGTTCAATAACTTACTTCAGGAGAAATTTACTAGAATAAAACTTTTGAACTAAATAAACCTGAAACCTTAAGTTCTACATGGCATGGCAATTAACCCAAGGGGTTGGCCTAGTAGTTAAGGCTTTAGAAACCTCTATGTGTTATCGATTCTTATAGTATAGGGTCTCTCCATATAGGACTTTGCCCCGGCTTCAATTGGACTCTCTGCTTGGGATTGCTTCCCCAGTATTAGTGGAGTGCGTGTAAGCTAGGCCACATGGAATGACATTTTTTACCGGCAATAACAACCAGAAATATAAGCCTGCAATGTCATTTTATTAGGGTATGATTCTTTCCCAGACATTACATCCAGAGTTGCAATTGGTGATCATGCCAAAACTCAATTTTATGCCATCATCCACCAAACAATGACAAGAATTCACAAGTACTTATTCAGTATTTAGAAGGATGCAAGAGCTCCCTGACAACATTATTCTCCGAAGTAGATCTCGGATTGTGTGCCCTACATTCTACTCGGCTTATATCTACAATGAATGTTTTAAGTTGAAGCTGGTGCTGCCAGCCTATGAAGCTCTTCCAAGGCTGCCCACAATTTCGGGTCCTCGTAGTTCTTGATAAGAAACGTGGGCTTTGCTTCCATCAGCAAATGTTCAGGGTTCCTCGTGATCAATCCAACAACAGGCATCCCAGCCGCGACCCCAGCTTTAATTCCAGAAACAGAGTCCTAAAGAAGCAACAAATTACTATCAACTATAGTAAGAATGAATAAATGCAAGAAAATCAGGGTCTGAAAGAAGTCAAGAACCGGGCCACTTGGCTCAGACGGTTGTATAATGTGCTTTTCGGTTGAACATTTATGGAGAAAAAGTTGACACCCATTGTAATGTGTTGGATCAATTAGTGTAGACTGTAGAATGGTAGATATCAAACATATATTTAAAAAAGAAGAAAGAAATTGAACCTCAAACACAACAGTGTGATCCTTTGACACCTTGAGTATGTCTAGAGCCTTCAAGTAGGGATCTGGGAATGGTTTTGCATGCTCACAATCGTCCCCTAGAATAACAGCTTCAAAGAAATCGGAAAATCCGAGAGTTGAGATCATAAGTTCAGCATTTTCTTTAGGAGCATTAGTCACTGCAGCCCGTTTCAAACCATGATCTTCAACCCATTTCTTCAGTTTGTAAAGGCCTTGTATGGGCTTCAATTCTTCCTTTGCCAATCTGTTTCGTCCAGAAAATAAATTACTAAGCTGAGATATTTAGAAAATGGAAAATGGAAGAGAGTGGAATTTTACCTCCGGAACATATCTTCCTTATCAACGCAGAATTTTAGACCCTGTTCGAGATCATTAGGGAAGAGGAGCGCAGCAATGTCATCGTTATGCTTCCCAGCAATGTTCTCAACAAAAAATTGCTCACTAATAGGAACCCCACCATTGAAACCTATCTGTTAAAAACTCAAACCATTTGTCAAAAGATGAAGATGAATCCGTATCTCACTCCACCTGACAACTATAGAAAGTATTCAGTTGTTTTTACACAAAATAAAAAATAAAAAATTACGGTTTTAATGAGCGCTCATCATTGGTTTATCAATGTAATAACATTCACATAACCATCCTGCGGTTTAATGAGATGGCTCGAAATAACAGCATCATTAATGTTTTCCAAAAATAAAATGAAGGTAACTAAAACAATTTTTATCACTACCTCTTGAAGCATTTCACGGAAAGCAAGGTGGTGAATGGGGTCTGAATCACACAGAGTTCCATCAACGTCGAAAAGTACTGCCTCGAGAGGAGCAAGTCTAGCAAGAGAACAGGAACTGCTTATACAAAAACAAGACAATTATAGGTAAATCATTTCAAAATATTAAAGAATTCAACATTTGCCACGACTTTGTAGCTTACACATGTGACTGGCTAATCTGCCCCTCGGATCAGTACCAAAATTACAATAGGAGTGATTGATGGCTTTTCGAACCTGATTAGTTGGTGCATGAATGATGGAGTGTGTCACAACGAGAATAGTAATTCGAAAGGGAGTGCAAACTAGAGGTTGCAATTTTCTAGAGGTGGCAAATTGAACCCAAACCTATTAATAAACCCAAATCCACCTACTAGAAAATAGACCCAACACAGCCCATTTATTAGTTGGGTTAGAATGGGTCCAACCCATTTAACCCATTTATTAATTGCGTCTTAATTGGGTAAACTTAAATGACCCAATAAATCATGAACATAACCCTAAAAAAAAAACCTTCATCTAATGATCACATCGAAATCCCCGATCTCCTCCCTCACTCTCGACCTCTCTCGCCACTGAATTGGGATCTTCTTCTTCTTCTTCTTCTTCTCCCCTCTCTCTCTCTCTCTCTCTCTCTCTCTCATCTAGATCCGTGTTATGCAAAATAGCAGCAATAGAAATAGGGGCCCTAGAAAAATATAATCTCCTTCAAAAGCTTCGTAAATTAAGATGCAAATGCAGAAAAATTCGATATCGCAGTCATGGCATTGATGAGATCAGGCTTGAACACACCTATCAATCATTGGTCAGATACATAATATATATATATATAGACACACACACATTTAATTAATTGTTCATGTATAATGGGGGATTGGAGAAACCCAAGCTCAATTGTCTTATTTTGTGACCACTGGAGGTTTGCTCGACCGTCAACTTCAAGTTCCGAAATTAGTCGAGATGCGTGCAAGCTGATTCGGACATCAGATTATCAAATTAAAAAAAAAAAAAGCTCAATTATCTTATTTGCGCAATCTAGAACATCAAGACTTTATTTCAGAATTCTCCAAATCAAATAACATATAGGGATACTATGATAATTTTTGTGTACATGGGTATTTTAGTTGTTTAGATGTATAGGGGTAATATAGTCATTTCAATGTAGATAGGAATTTTAGTCCTTTTAAAATTTTAATATATATGTAATGGGATTAATGGGTTGTTTTTAAATAAATGGATCGGGTCGGGTATGAGTCATTGGGCTCATAGCTAATGGGTTCTAAATAGGTCAATAACTTATTAAAGACCCAACTCACATACAATTTATCCAATTTGGCCCAGACCAGTCCATTTGACACCCCTACAATTTTCTAAGACATGGTTATGATCTCCATTCTACCAGAGATACGCCTTATATGTTTGATGTAACTTTGCACAAATGTTCTATTTTGCCCACCATTTCAGTTGATACTCAACATTATAAGGAAGCCAAAATGAAGTGGACCATTTCCCTGATTTCGAACTTCATAGATTAAAATAGAGTCTTGATTTCACACATCATATTTTCAGGACTCAATTCCCAATACTGGTATGTCACTAAACATAATCGATGAAGATCGATGCAACCTGCCACTGGCATTATTGGGATGTGAAAGAGGTTTATATTCTTCTTGCTTTTCTTTTCTTTTTTTTATTAGTAAAATCACACACCAATATACAAAAAATCCATAAATGCACATGCTATTGGTTTGCCCGGGTATTAGGTGAGGTGCGTATAAGCTGGCTAGACACCGGTTCTAAAAGTCAAGTGTAAACGACAGGGAAAAATTCAAATTACACCGAAGTCCTAAACTATCATCCAACATGTCTCTGAACTTAACAATATTTCGATAACCCCGATGTCAACCGCTGTTAGAAAAATGAAGGAAATTATCAAGGAATACTGTGCGATTAAACACGAATTTCTATAAAGAAAGTGGCATTTTTTAATCCCTCTCGATCGACTTAATCACTTAAGCAAAATCAGACACAACAGAATCACAAATGTTTGTGTGTGTTCATACAAGAAACACCACAATTGATAAATAATTACTCGTCTTTGTTTTCCATGGGTATGACCAGATAAGAACCAAAAACTAAATAAACTCAGAAAAAGTTTCAATTTGGGTTCCATTGCGACATTACCCAATAATAAACCAAATAAACAAACACAACCCAGACCAATTATCTACCAATCTTGAAGAAACGTGCGATTGAAAAAGAAAAGAATCTTGATAGAAACATCTAAGCAAATTGACAATTTGTTCACCTGGTCACTGAGTTTTCACCGGAAGAAATTGTCATGATCTGACAATGGGTGGTCCACAACTTATCACAGATTGGGCTCTTAGAGCGAAAATTGTTTTGTGCGAAAAAAGGTGTTTGAGAGCTAATCGAAAAGAAGTGGTGATGCAGAAATATATATATATATATATATATATATATAGAGAGAGAGAGAGAGAGAGAGAGAGAGAGAGAGAGAGAGAGAGAATATTACAGGGAATCAAAGAAGAAAAATAAAGCGCGAGAGTTGCGTAGAGGTGCCTCTCACTGAAATGCCTTTCTAGTTATGTCTTTTCCTCTCTTGAGTAATTATTCTATTGACCTCCCCTGTATTTCACAAAATATATTCTCTTTAATGCCTCAATTGGGAAGTCTTCGTTTCGGTGTCGGGTTGGTATATCATACATGGTGTCCGTTAGCTTCCTCATCTTTTTTCAGTTGTCTTGTTGGTTTTTTTTACACATGCTTCAGTCAAGGAAAAAAAAAAAAGCAACTCAGAAAATTAAGACAAAATTTAAGGCTCTCTTTGGAACTCAAGGGAAAAAAAAAGGAAAATTAAAAAAATTTCTCTTCTATTGTTTGGTCGAAAGAAAAAGAGAGAAGAAAATAAAAATTTTAAGTTTAATAAATAGTAAAATTTCCCTCCCATTTTCCTTTATCTTTTCTTTTCTTTTCCATAGGTTCCAAACGAAGACTAAAAGTGTGAATGACAAGTAGAGATGGAACCCAATGGATTGTTTTGGTGATCTTGACATGTGACTCAGGGGTTTGCTCCTTCTTAACGTCCCACAACTTTTGGGACCACCTTATAAGAAATATTTTAGGGCCCACCTAGTCACATGTATGATTATAGTTAGTTGCCCACTTACATTATATGTAGTGGTGGTTTCGAAAGCTAATGGCTTTCTACTATCTCCATAAGTATTTTTCTATGATGGAAGAAAACTATAAGGTTTTCTAAAGAAAATGAAGGGTCCCTAACCTAACATCTATTTAAGCCTTTGACATCCATCACTCAAGGCACTCAAGTCATGCATAGGTTAGAAGACACTTAAATCTAGTACGTGTGTGTTCGGCGTTCAATTTGAACAACAATGGCTGGAGGTTAGTGCGATTCTAATTTCCGTTGCGCATACTGGTATGTGATTGGTTTATCTTACACACCTCACCCCCACGTGCAAACATGTGAAACGATTGTGGGAGGAGCCGTAGGTATTAGTCTGAGATGCACGCAAGCTGACTCGGGACATATCTTTCCTAGATTTGAAGCCCATGCATATATTCTAGAATGAGTTTAAGCATCTCGGAGACATGGACATGGATAATGCACTACTATTGTCTAATGAAAATGACGTGTTTGTTCTCTTGTATTTGAATTTTCATTTCAAACCAACAATTTTTAAGGTCACCTCACTCCTACGTGCAAGCGTGTGAAACAGTTGTGGAAGGAACCATAGGTAATGATTGAGATGAAATCCCGCTTTTCTACTTACCTTTCAAGTAATCACATGAAAAGTTTTGGATCTAGAGTCCCTAAGTAAGGGGAGTACTGTAACGACCCTGATTTTTGGTAAATAAAAATTTCGTTAAATATTTAAATTTTATCTTAAATACTTGGATTTGCTACTAAAAATTTCTTTTTAATTTTTATAATCCGTCATAATTAGATTTGAAACTTATAAAATTATATCTTTCACGCCGAGCAATCTAGTCATTTTCTAAAGACAAGTATGCTTGTAGAAGCACTCGTATTTTTTTTCTAGTGAGTTAAAATAAAATCTTTAAATTATATTTCTTGGCTAGAAATCCTACTTGGCAAGTAGAATTAGTTTCCAACCAATTCGTTAGAAAACCTTAATTACCGTTTCAATCTAGTTACAATTTCCTAATCCTAGATGGACCTTTTTGACAGTCTTTGAGCCTTTTGAACCTCCGAACCCTAATTGAACCATTAGACTATAGGAGTAATCATTTTATTCTTATGTTTAGTCATTTCACTTTACCTAGCATCATTACTTACCCTACCTATTGGATAATAAAGGCAAGGGAAAACTTTAACCTTTGGTCCATAAATGTTAGGGAAAATATTATCCCTTGGACAATAGATTTCCATGACTAGTCATATCAAATTATTACCAATATCCCTTTACCCCTTGGTCCATAATTGTTAGGGGAATTTTTGTCCCTTGGTTATTAGACCTTTGACTTGCCTAAAAGCATGACAAGACAAGTCATACAAAGAATCCCATCATTTTGCTTCCAAGGGAAGCAAGACTAGCTTTGCCATGCATGCACGCCTATGTTCTAGTCTTAAAATCCTAGACTTACTTTCCTAGATTTTCTTGGATGTATATAGATACAAGTGAGAGAGAGAGAGAGAAAGAGAGAGAGAGAGAGAGAGAGAGAGAGAGAGAGAAGAGGCCGGATGGAGAGAGTGGGGTGGAGTGTGTGCATGAGTTTTGATTACTTACACAAGCAACATTATAGCCTTAAGCCTATTTTTTTGACTACATGCCAACCCATTCTAGTCTTCCAAAGTACAAAGCTAGGCCATGATTATATTCTTTCTTGCAAGAAACCTCCCCATAGATTTGACAAGCCAAAAACCCTTCATGATTGTCTAGGATTTGGCTTAAAGAAGAAGTGACAAGTCATGGAAGGCATGGCATGATTAAAAGGCATGAGATGACAACTCAATGGAGCAAATCCATGGGAGAAAGGAGAGAAGGGGGGGGCCGGCCATAGAGGAGGGAGGAGGAGCTCAAGTCTTGCCTATAAATAGCAAGCCATTCCAAGCATTTCAACTCACACCTTCACTTCTTGCTCTCACTTCTCTCTAAAAACCATTTCTGTTTTTTCCAGGCAGCCTACTGCCCTTCGTAAATCCTCAGTTTTCCCCTGCTTAGGCTAGTTTTTAGAACCAACTCCCTTCGAGAAAGTTGTAGAGCACTTCGAAACCTTCAAGTTAGACCCAAGAACCATCCAAATCGGTGAAGAAACGACAAAGATATTGGCATCCGAAGTTCAGTAAAAATCTCGGATTTCTATTTCCAGACAGCATACTGTCTCTGCCTTTATCACCATTTTCTCCTACCTAAAATAGTTTCTAGGATCAACTTCCTTCACGAAAGTCGTAGAGCACTCCGAGAGCTTCAACTTCGACCCAAGAACGATCGTATTCGGCCAAATATTGACCAAGTTACTGCCATCCAAAGTTCGGTCCAGATTTGCAAGTTCACCGCCCGTAGAAAATCTTCCAACTAGCTTATTCGGCCCCGACTAGTTTCGGATCAAGGTAGATTAATCTCTACTCATTTTCCCTAGTATAACTTTAGTTATTTTTGTTTATGATAAGGCAAGTTAAAGTATTAGGAATAATTAGCAAGCCCGTTTTACAAAATCTTGAAATGACATTACGATCAAGGTAGATAAATCTCTACTCATTTTCCCTAGTATAACTTTAGTTATTTTGCTTATGATAAGGCAAGTTAAAGTATTAGGAATAAATAGCAAGCTCGTTTTACAAAATCTTGAAATGACATTACGATCATGTAGATTTTCTCTACTCACTTCCCTAAGTATACGTAGAACCCTAATCCAATAACTCTACGTATAGTATAAAATCTACGTTAGAGAGTAGCATGTTCTTGATTCAAAGTATCAATATCGTAGATAAGATTATCTATTGTTTGGTTTCAAGTAAATAAGCTTATCGTTTAAAATGCATGATTGTCAATAAGTTTATCTCACTAATGGAGGTATGAACATGTTGGATAAATGACTTTGTCTTAAATAAACATATGTTGTATTGAATTTCTCAAAAAGTAAGATATAACGATTTTCGAAAGATAAGATTTTAACGCTTGATTTGAAGTATTCATATTTTGATCTTTTCGAGCATGCTTAGCAATATAGAATTGGATGATCTTGTTAGATTACAATGAATGATTTATGGTTGCGTATGTGAAAAGTCCTACCGCGGAGTCTATGCATGAGAACGAGACACGGAAATCGAGAAAATAGAAACATGACACCTAGGGTGTGGTTAACAAGAAAAATGTGTTTCGAAGGAGGAAATATTTTTGAAACTACATAATGACCGATTTTGATGGCATTATGTGAGATGTGTGTGTGTGAATGTGTGCCAATGGGAACCCGGGACGGCGGAACCATTGTGAGGATACTCGGGAACCCGGAACGGCGGAACCGAGGTTGGGTGTGTGGCTTGGTTATCCGCGGAGAGGAGCCAATGCAAATGTGTGCCAATGGGAACCCGGGACGGCGGAACCATTGTGAGGATACTCGGGAACCTGGAACGGCGGAACCGAGGTTGGGTGTGTTAAAAACGGATTTTTGAAAATGTTGATTTGGTGATGAAAAGTGAAAATGGAGACACAGTCTACGATGAGTTGCATAGGAGAAACACAGAAAAAAAAAACATGGACACCAACGATACTTGAATAGTGAATGTGGATGTGTGATTGTTACTATTCGTCGTATATGATATACTGTTTGTAAGTTATGAGTTAGTGGGTAGGGTTTACTCTATTGAGCGTTGTAGCTCACGGTGTTGCCTTTTTGGTGACCCTGACATATTATATGGGTGGCGACGCCGGTATAATGTGTCAGATTTCTTAGATGAACAGGATAAGATGTACACCATGGAAGCTTTTGGAGCAGAGGAGCTTGCTAGGATGGAAGAGCAAGCAGAGTAGTATTAGGAACCCTAGTTTCCTTCCTTGTTGAATAAATGTACCTTTTCCTTATGATGTATTTATGATGTAATAATGAGCCAGACTCTCTTTATTATATAATAAATGCCTCATTTAACGTACCCAAAATTGGGGGCGTTACAAGTACCATCTTCTTTTTCTTGTAATAAAACTCATTAATTGAACAAAAATTTGCATGTGCTTGTGTCGCTACATAGTAGCGTCGCTTTTGTCAATAATCTTGATTAAAAGTTGTCTAAAGTGAGAATTCTCAATTTTAAGGACTTCGTGTAAACAAATCGAGGTTCAAGGGATTTTCAACAAAATTATTTGTGTTCACACATTTTCAATGGTTAGGATCTTTTATCCTCCCGGTACAATTAGAATTTTTTGTAACAATAATCATTAGTCGTAACTTTTTGGAATAGTGCTCACTAGTCGTAATACATTTGCATGCGCTTGCGTGACTAACATTGCAATCAATATCGTTATTTTGTCAGATATTGTTAATTTTGTATAAACGTTGTTAGCTACTATGTAAATTTACCTTAGTCAATAATCTCGATTAAATGTTGCCTTAGGCAAGAATTCACATATTCACAATCTTCAAGACTTAGAGTAAATAACTCGAGGTTTAAGGAGTTTGCAACAATATTATCGTGTTCACATATTTCCAACGGCCAAGTTTTTTGATTCTCCTAGTATAATTGAAAACTTTTGTAATATAACTCACTTAGTGGTAAAAAATTTTGCACGCACGCACCACTGTATTACAAGCGATATTGTTAACTCTACGTAAACATCGTTAGCTATCATATATATGTAGAGGTTTAAATGTTGTCCATGGTGAGAATACACAGTTTTGAGGACTGCGAGTAAATAACTCTAGCATTCAGGGGGCTTTCGACAATACTATTTTTTTTGGTTATGCATATTTTCAACGGTCAAGCTTTTTGATTCTCCAAGTAAAATGGGAACCAGACACTGTGCCACCACACTTGGCGGCTACTAGCCCCATTTTCGTCACGTTTTTTTTTTATGTTATAAGAATTTGTACTTAGGTGGAGTTCAAATCACATTTTTTTTCTACATTAATTACAAAAAGTGTGTGTATATATATATATATATATATATATATATATATATATATCTACCTAATAAAACACAATAGTGTGGGGACCACACAAACACAAGTTGAAAGAATTTCTGAAATTCATTTGATTCAATGGCTGATGTGTGCTCTCCAACTCTCTTAAAAAAACACCCACACTCTTACAAATATATTACAAAAATGCCATCAAATGATGGGTAGTGCCGTAGGCAAGGGTAAGTACTTGTGTGTATATATATATATATATATATATATATATATCGAAACGGTTCAAGGGACACCCTAAAAAAACATTTAAAAAAACACCCATAATCGTAATCTCATAGTTCCCGAATAAATTTTTATGATCTGAACCGTTCAATGTGTGTAGAATGTGATTTCAAGGGTGCCATCAATAAATTAACAAAAAAAATGACCGAAAAAAGCTTGATTTGAGCAGTTTTTATTTGAACCGTTCAATAAAAAACTGTTCGAAACTGTCCGGATCAAGCCCTTCACCGTCATTTCTTTTGCTGATTTCTCATAGATACCCTTAAAATCACATTCTGATCACATTGAGCGGCTCAGATCATCAAAATTTGATCGGGAACTATGAGGTGTTTTTTTGGGTGTCCCCGGAACTGCCCCGTGTGTGTGTATATATATATATATATTAATGTGATCAGAGTATAATTTTAAGGGTACTCGCGAAAAATCAGAAAAAAAAGACCGAAAATGGTTTGATCTGAGCAGTTTTTAGCTCAAGTTTGATAAACGGTTCAATTAAAAATTGCTCAAAACAAGCACTTTCCGGTCATATTTTTTTGCTAATTTTTCGGGCACCCTTAAAATCATATTCTGCACACATTGAAAAGTTAGGATCATAAACATTTGATCGGGAACTTCGAAATTGAGATTTGAAGTGTTTTTAGAGATTTTTTTTGGGTGTCTCTGAAACCGCCCCGTGTGTGTATATATATACACAAAAATCTTCAGGTAAGGACTTTATATGCGGACCTCCCCATTTCTCCCTTTTTCTGATAGGAATTCGATGATTCAAGCCACTCAATGTTATTAGAACGTGATTTTAAACGTACTCGTGAGAAATCATCAAAAAAATGACCAAAAATGGCTTGATTTGAGCAGTTTTTTTGAACCGTTTAATAAAAAACTGTTTGAAACTGTTCGGATGAAACCCTTTCTAGACATTTTTTTTGACGATTTCTCGAGAGACCCTTAAAATCACGTTCTGATCACATTAAGCGGCTCGAATCATCTAAATTCGATCGGGATCTATAAGGTCCTTATAAGGTGTATATATTATAAAATGGTAGAAGTTTCATTGTTAATCATACAAAATAATCGAAGACATAAAAAAGACAGTTATCACCCCCAAAAGGAGTAACCAAACAAGAGGCCTAGCTTTCCAAGTTTTAATGCCAGAACCTTACAACTCCGATCTTATGAACGGCCACGAAATGTACTCCGGTGAATCAACACCAGCACCAAAATCACTAACCAACACCGGAAACATTATTCACCAAAAGCCACCATCAGATCTTAGGAAACCAGAATCCGGGGTAAAGGTACCAGACTTGGGAAAACCTAGCCGAGGAAAAAAAAAGAGTAAACATGAGAAGCAACTCCGCAGAGGGAAAACTAAAAAACAATAAATAAATACACCGACTTCCCTTCTCTTCTATTTGGCCGGCGCTTCATCAATCCCAAAATATGTTTTTGCACTTCACTCTCTTAATGCACTCCAAATTATTATTTTTTATTGTGTTACATGTAATTTTAAACACTAAAGGACAAATTCTGGTGTGCATTTATAAAAAAGTAAAGTACAAAAATCATTACCCAAATAAAAGTATATATTGCTACTTCCTAGATCTGAGAAATAAATGAAATTGTTAAATTGTGTGTCTGCATATAACCGCCATTCAATTTGACGTGACCTAAAAATTAAGGTTATAATTTTATACTCCAGGGGATTTTTTCCACACATAGAAATGTGTCTTCTTGAATAGTGAAATTGCCTCTGATGTGAAGAGTTATGAGGTAGGAAAAAATGAACCACATCCAGAGCACACCAAAAGTCATGGAATTTGGGTGCGGATCTTTGTTCAAACGGAATCGAATTGGATCGGTTAGTCTGTAGTCTGACTTGATACGGACAATGTAATTCCAAAGACAGGCGTAGAATTTTAATGTTGCAGGCCAATAACGCAGAAAATTATAGCATAAAAGACGATATCAATTTATGTCCGAACAAACTGGAAAAAAAGCTATAAAACTTACTCCGATATTCAGTATATCTTAAAATAACATATTTTTTTCCCCATACTTGTTCTGCAAATTCCTATTACAAGCCATAAATTAGGTGAAGATAGGGATATCCTCTTTGTGTAACCACAACAGTGATGCCCCCAAAATAAAATGAAACTCCCTCATATATAGTCCTCATTCAAGTTAATGGATGCAATAAGCTACTCCAAACCAATAACAATTCCAAGTAATCCTGTAATTCGATATGATAAATGTTTCAACCTTCAGTTGTTGCCATACCTGCCTTTCTATCAAGCTCTTCCAGAGCAGCCCACAACTTTGGATCTTCAAAATCCTTGATGAGAAATGCAGTCTTTGCTTCCATTAGCAAATGCTCCGGACTTCCTGTTGTTAAACCAACCACCGGCATCCCAGCTGCCACCACAGCTTTAATTCCAGAAACAGAATCCTCAGAAATCAAAAGCCCCAAAAACAAAATTTTATTACTGGCAAGACTAGAAATGCATAACAGAAACAGAAGTGTCTGAAAAGTCAAACCTCAAATACGAAAGTGTGATCCTTCGACACGTTGAGTAGTTCGAGTGTCTTCAAGTAAGGGTCCGGATGTGGTTTTCCATGCTCACATTCATTCCCAGGAACAACATATTCAAAGAATTCGGAGAGCCCCAGAGCTGAGATCATCAACTCAGCATTTTCTTTAGGAGTATTAGTGACAGCAGTCCGTTTCAGACCACGAGCTTCTACCCATTTCTTTAATTTGTAAAGGCCGTTTACAGGCTTCAATTTATCCTTTGCCAATCTGCTTTCTCCATGTAATAAGTTACAAGGAGGGAGCTTGAAGAATTCATGGGGGAGAAAAGAGAAATTTACCTCCGAAACATGGCTTCTTTCTCAGCGGTGAATTTTAACCCTCGTTGGTGATCATGGGGGAAGAAGAATGTAACCATGTCTTCATTATGCTTCCCCGAAATAAATTCAGCATAGAATTCCTCCGTAATGGGAACCCCACTGTTGAAATCTATCTGTTAAACACTGGAGTATTTGATAACATCAGAAACAATTTTTTCATGGCATTTTACCCAACTTCCAATAAAGCCTGCGTTTGGATTTTGGCTTTGAGGAACGAACTGTGTAACAGTGGTTAGGTCAATATAGTTGAATTCCTCACCTTTACTTTTTCCTTCACAAAACCAATATCCATACACAACCTATGTGAAAGGTTCCTCATTTAAAACACAAATAAGAATCATTTTTCATTCAGATACATCAATATAAATATGTTGCTCCTTTAATCATGCCATGTCCTGCCGCAAATTCGATTGGAAAGCACAATTTGTTTCCAAGGAGGAAAAAGAAAAAGTATTCTTACCTCTGGAAGCATTTCCCAGTAAGCTTGGTAGTGAATGGGATCCGAATCACATAGTGTTCCATCAACGTCAAATAATATTGCTTCAAGAGGAGCAAGTCTGGAGAGACGAGATGTGCTGCTTGCACAATCAAGGAGATAATAAGTCAACATTCACAAAAATCAAGAATCAGAAAACTTTCTGGGACTTTTGGCAACTCATGTGAACTGCCCCTCGGTCCATCGGATTGCGCAACCAAACTGAAAAGGGACAGATCGATGGCTTTACAATATTACCAGAGCAGTTGGTAGTTGTTTACTCGAACAAACTGGTGTTTAGTACTAATCATGGAGAATGGCACATTGGGAATCCCGACTTAATCTATGAAAAAGATGGCAAAAAGGAGGCTCCTGATTAGCTCAGAATCTCAGATGAACAAATTAGCTAGTGCATTGTGCTTTTTGCTTGATCTCATCGAACTAAATACTACATCTTACAAATATTCTAGTTCATAACCATTTAGCAGGAAATCTAAAGTGGAAAAAGAAAAAATTCCTCTTCCAAAACCTGATCAAACTATCGAATTTTAAGCAACCACTACAAGTCATCAAGAAAAACCAAAGGGTTAAATACTTATATCCAATCAGCAATTAGCACCATCAAGATCCTACACCAATTAAGAGGCCTTTCAAAATAGTAAACAGTAACAAAATAGTTCCTAATCTAAAGAAACCAAATGAACTGAGCAAACACTCCGCAGAAAATATACGCACAAAGTACGCCACCAAGTCAATTATTTAGGAAATATAAGTATCAACAGTTTTTTCTTCTGAACAAATCAGCTAGCTCGTTCACTTGTGAATCTGTTTATTCCAACAACAATTCCCATGAAATGTCAAGACTACGGAACAAACTATAGAGTGGGATATAGATCCATGTAGTGGCTCCGGAACTGGGGCTCGGACAGCCCACCAAGCCACATTGCACTGAGCGAGCACGAGGATGCCTATCTGCCATTCTATATGAGGATCTGGAGACCACAGCGCCACCCTTGGAATGTCGCTCGGTAAGGGGAGTCCGGCTGGGGCTCTGTCGCTGCCTAAGCGCGCGGAGTATTCCCGACCCCGATGCCGCCTGAAGAAATACGGTTACGCCGGGAGGGCCCCATGCGGTTACGCCACAAGAGTAATCATTGGGGTCTGACCTGACCATGTGCTCCGTAACCGCCTTATCCCATTTGTCACATATGACGTCACCCGAGGCGGTTACCCGAGTGTACCCTCCATACACTAGCTTGGAGGCCAAGCAAAGCAAAGTCTATAAATACGAAGGGATTCTAACCTAGAGAGGTATACCATTCTCCCCTAAACCTAGACCTATACACTTCTCCCTACATCTAACTTGATCGTCGGAGGGTCACTGGGCTACCATAGCTCTAGTGACACTCTGCAGGTCAGGCGGCGGGCGCGCGGAGGAAGGAACTGGAACCGACCCGCAGTCAAGATCCCGATAAATCGAACCCCTACAATCCCATGGACGGATGTGTGCAAAACTACATATAAAACAAAAAAACATTTCCACAAACAATGGGAATTCGTACTGAAAAAAAACCCGGATGTAAAATTTCTGCATGGTACAAGCACACCAAAAATAAAAGCAGTGCAAATAAATCAGGACGTTTCTGAAGACGGTCTTAGCAATTAATTGGAAATTGGAATGCTCAGAATTCATAGCATGCATATAATACTTACAAAAAACCCCAGATTTCATTTCAAGCAGAGGTAATGCTTTTATCATTTCATATGGGTTCTGCTTACAAAAACCCATATGAAATGATCCAAGCATTACAAAAACCCAGATTTCATTTCAAGCAGAGGTGATTTCATTTCACAGCAAAATTTTGTCACAGTAGAGCTCTTCCAGTCTTCCTCTCATATGGGCAGATCAGATCCTATCTTTTGTGAAACAGACCATATACGTATCAAACAACAGAACATAACACCTCAGGCTTAACAAGATATAGGGTTAGGATAATAATCACCTGTCTGCTGAGTTCTCACCCGACGAAAGTGTCATTGTACAATGGTACTGAACTATTTTAACAAAGGGTTCTAATCTCAATCAGAAAATTTTACTTATAGACACGAAATCGGATTCTTCTATAAAAGAACACGAGAAAAGCAATAGGAATTGGTAAGTTGTGAAAACCGAGGGAAAGAGAGAGAGGGGGCAAGACCTTCGCTTGGTGTGGACACGAGTGGTTGGAAACTCGGCACGAGTGGTTGAACAATGCCTAAGTTCAATTATGCATAACTCTCCATCGGAGTTAAACATACTTCTAATATTTTTTACATGTAGTGGGCAATTAGTTGCGTTCCCACTTCCCGGTATAGGAATGGTGGGATGTAACAAAACATTAATTGACGGATACTGTACCAAAACTACCATTTTCGGAGTATAAAAATTAGAAAAATGAGGGAAGGAAAGAGAGGGAGAGAGACCGTGGAGAAAGAATCTTTGCAGGGAATCAGCAATGGAAATAATCCCCAAGAGATCAGGAGAGTTGTCTCCTCTCCAGATGCTGTGTTTAATGTCCTCGACACTATACCCCCTGAAGTATTGAGTAATTTTGATCAAACCCCTTACATCATGTTTGGCCCATAATAAAAGGAAAAACAAAAAATGTCAACGGAAGAAAAGAAAAGAAAAAAAAGGCTTTTTCTCTCTGCCCCCATTCTTTACCATTGAGATAATGATTGTTAGATGTCCATATTCAAATGTACTTCCATGTGTATCCATTGTAATGGATTCTCCTATATAAATACAACACTCTTAAGCACAATTGTGTGAGAGAACATTTTATTTTCCAAATACAAATTCAAGTTGGTATCGGAGCATTCATGGATTCTCCTACCAAATCAACCTCTTCTTCATCCACCAAATCGTCCTTATCATCAGATTTCACTTCTCAACCTATCACTTTTTCATCCACCAAATCGTCCTTATCATCAGATTCACTTCTCAACCAATCACTTTCAATAATACCCATCATTTTATTCCCTTCAAAATAACCACCAAAAATTATCTTTACTGAAAAACTCAAATGGTTCCTTATCTTCGTGGCCAAAGCTTTAAGGACTATGTTGATGGCTCTTTCCCATGCCCTCCATCCACTGGTGATTCCCTTAGTCCTAATCAATTAGCATGGACTTAACAATACCAACTTTTCATGAGTCTTTTAATTTCATCTCTATGAAGAAGTTTGTAGACACCTCCCATACGGGTCATCGCCATACAGATTTATCATGCTTGTTTGGTTCCACTTCATAAACCAAGATCGTGGATATTCTCATGGCTAGGAACATCGCCACACGATAACGGTTATCATCAAAATAGATTCGCCACCTAATTTATTAAAACTAGGAAAAATAGATAGAGATTCCGGGTACGGGAGCCAAGAGTACAATAAGGGGAAGGTGTTAGGCACCCCTCTTTGCCCAATCGTGAGACTAGCCCATAATCGTTCGACATACAATATATATTTGCTTTATTTAATTCTAACACATAATCTGGTTTTTAGCCTTTAACAGTTGATAAGGTGAGCCAGTACGATAATTGAAAACATGCATCAGAATAAGCAGAAAACAAATATATCCCAACAAATAGATCCCTTGGCCAGTGAATTGATGTCACGGCCGAGGAATCTCACTGGATCGATATATTGGCGGAAGGATTGATTCCCCAGCCGATGTTCTTCCTCACACCAGAACAAAGAGTTAATCAGGAATTAAAATACTACGATTAAACTATTAAAACAGAAGATGAATCAAACCATAGGGGCCTCACCACCTTGATCCCTCATTGCTTGATTGCTTCAGATTGAGGGTGATTGACTGATCTTCTTCTCGAAACCCTAAAACCCTAGGATTAGGGTTTGTACTTCGGGGTTTGATCACTTGGGATGCGGCTGCTCACAAAGGTTTAGGGCTTTTGTAAAAAGGATATGAAAGATAATTTCTACAGAGCTTGGAGCTATGAAATGGAGGAATTGAATGTTAATTTCGAAACACTAAGGCCTCTTTATATAGGCATGGGATGACTCACTCTGACCAAGCAAATGGCTTGAATCAATAAGGTAGTATAGGGTTAGAAGATCTCTGCTCGAATCTCTCTTCATAGCCATAAAGAATCGAAAAAAGGCTGCTAGGATTTTGGTGCGTCCATTAAACGACTAACAAAACATTCTAGAATTCTGGAAAAAGACGATCTGGCGGCCGAGGAATGGATCTGGTGGCCGAAGAATGGATCTAGCGGCCGAGGAATGGATCTGGTTTTCGAAGAATAGATCTTGTGGCCGAGAAATGGATCTGGTGGCCGAAGAATCAATCTTACGGCTGATAGATGTATTTTCCTAGGATGCTGTATTTATGTCTGAAATGCTAGTTGGCTCTGAATTGGATCCTCTAAGTGGCTAAAAGTATTCACCAAAAGTCCATGGGTTTACGAGAAGTCAATCGGCAATCACTGTATCCATTCATCATCGGGATGGTCCCCAAGGTGGGACTTGAAATAATCATTAGGCCAAATTAGGGTGTCTACAAAGTTCTCCCCATTATTGTCGGTTCCACAACCTCTCATGAAATTTGGGACACTCTAGAGAAGTCTCTTGCCTCTGCTTCGCAAACCCGAGTGCTTCATCTCACCTGTCGTCTTCAATTAATTCGGCAAAAAAACTGCTTTGTGACGGCATTTCTTCATGAAGCCAAAACATTGGTTGATGAACTCAGTGCTACCGAAAAACCTCTCTCTCGGGCTGAGTTCAATCTTTATGTTTTCAAAGGACTTCACTCAAACTTCAAGGATTTGGTCACTGCACTTTCTTCCCGACCAGATCATGTGTCCTTTTCTGAACTTCATAGCTTGTTGCTTAGTCATGAGTTTCTATGCAATGACACCTTATCCTCCCTTCAGATTCGTCGCCCATTGAATCTCCTCAGGCGCATTTCACTCAGACTGGTTGTGGTGGTAGTTGTGGGTTTCACAACCGCGGTCACGGCTAGGGCTATCATAACTCCTCTAGCATTGCCACCCGCCACATGCTACTGGTTTGTCATCTGCTGCTGGGATTCTTCCTTTCCCAGCCAACGCTACTCACATTCGTTGCCAAATATGTGACTGCACCAATCACACAGCCATTCAATGCTACAATTGCTTTAATCAAAGTGTGAATTATCCTAGTGCTCATTACACTACCGTTGACTAGTTCCCAGATGCGGGTGCCACCTATCATGTCACTCCGGACCTTACCAGTCTTTTGACCTTTGAGGATTATCGTGGCCATTCACAGCTCCAAGTGTGTAATGGTACTGGTATTCCCATTTCTCATGTTGGTTTATCGATTCTCCGTTCTCCTAACTCTTCTTTTCAACTTAAAAATGTTCTTCATTTTCCATCCTTTACTAAATCATTATTATCTGTCCATCAATCTTGCAAAGACAATAATGCTTTCTTTGAGTTTCATCCATCCATCTTATTTTCTTGTCAAGGATCAACTTACCAAGAATCCTCTATGGCAAGAATGAAGGCGGCCTCTAGAAACTCTCTCCTTCGGGTCTTCCTGAATGTATTCCTCTCGATGTTTTGCATCCTCGTCATGGTCATCCACATGCTCGTGTTTTGCATCAAGTCTTGAACTCTCAAGGTATTCCATTTTCAGCTAATAAATAGTGCACTACCACCATTTGCCATGCATGTCAACTTGGCAAATCCTCTAGGCTTACTTTGTCTAGTACGAGAAATAAAAGTGTAGCTGTTGACGCCCCAAATCCGGGCTTTCAGATTATCTTTAAGTTTGGCTCGGTCGGCTCCCCAATGATGAAATAAGAAAAAATATACCTTCGAGGCTTGGATCGTTACTCCTTCAATAGCTTCAAGAAAGCCCCTTTTCAAACATATAGGGTGGCTCCCGGTTCAATTGCAAAAGAGAAAGATGTGTTTGCTTTGTTAAAAATAATTTTTTTCATGACATATTGAGGGTAAAATGGGCACACATTTCAATGTATAAAACATCTTTGAGGGAAACCAATTGGGTTAGAAAGAGGACTCAACAAGCTTTCCAACTCTTTGAACCGCGTTAAAATCTGAGTTTGGGAGTGTCCGAGGCGCCCCCGCGAAGTTTGGTGTGTTATGCTGTCACAAGATACCGCGCGGCATTTCAAAATGCCGCGCCGCATTTCAAAAAATTACTCCACCACACAAGATTTTAATACACCATGCAATTTCTCATTATGCCGCGTGACATTTCGGAAAAAGTTCTGACAGTTGCAGAAAGTTGTCGGCCACACTTGGCCAAAGAACTTTTGGAGAACAACGTGATTTAGAATGACATTGAATAGATTCGGTCTTGGCTCAACTCCCACAATCCACCATTATGATTTTTAATCAATCTCTCTATAAATAAGGCTCCAAATCAGCCATTTAAGGAGGACTTTCTCTCTCTACACCAACCCACAAGCGGTCTAGTACAAAATCAATCTCAAACTGATTTTTCTTCTTATTCTCCCTACCAAAGCTCATCAAATTTTCATAAAACTCACTTAAATCTCCCATAAACTCAGAAACCCGACTGATTTTAAGGGTTTCTAATCTGAATCAACCTCCCTTCCTCCATTTTCAAGCACATCCAAGCCTTGAACGGAAGGCATAAACAAAGTCCTTGGGCTAAACCATGTTTTGGCCTTGAGGGGAGCTCACTGAGGCTTTTCCTAGTTATTCTATACTGGATTTTGGCCTCAAACGAGTCTTACATTCGAAAAGTAACAAAAACTAGCGATTGCACTGGAAGCATTACACAGTGCGGTGTTTTAATATATCGTACGGCGTAATGTGATCCACCATGCGGTATTTTATTCAACACATATTCTTCTTGTTTTGCTGTTCTGTCCAGATTATTCATTATATCTTTCTTGTCTACATCAACTAATGTTATTTGGAGGTTGTGTAGGTACATTCTAGAGTGGGTTTCCAAGTTAAAAGTCGTTTTGATCTCACTAACATTTTCAAACATCTCAAGAAGGCTTTTAATAAGGTGTTACATGATAAAATGAACGACATGGTCTCATTAACTATTTTCCAGAAACTCAGAATACATAAAAGTCCACCTTACTGACCTAAGGTTCATTTTATGATGCAAACTCGAGCTGTTCTGGGATTTGCAGACAAGTACACCGCACGGCATCTTTGGTATACCATGCGGCGTATTTGTCTCACCATGTGGCATTTTACTTAACATTAGCAGTCCACAGTTGTACTGTTATTTCATTTTCTATATATTGTTCATCCATTTCATACCGTACAGTTTGTACTACAAGTACGCCAATGTGTTATATTAAATTTCATGTCCCTTTTCTGTACATGTTTAATCAAAGTTAAAGTTTAATTCTATATCCCTCATTTAAAATGCTTAGTAGAGACCAATTTTTATCGGGCAAGGGGGGTGCTTTTTCAATAAACCCTTCCCCTCTTGTAACCTGGCTCCCGAACCCAAGCTTTTCAAGGTTTTTGCTAGACTAAAAGCCGTAGCATTTTTCAAAACAAGCTCTCGGTTTCTCGAATTATCCATCTCAAAAATTCAGGTGGCGACTCTCTCGAGTTCCGGTCAAGGAGCCCATAGTAGCACCATTAGATTTAATTTTTAGTGATGCATGGGGCCCTTCCCCTTTTCTTTCTATTGATGGTCACAAGTACTTTGTAATCTTCTTGAATAATTTTTCAAAGCACATTTTGTAATTTCCCATGTTCAATAAATTTGATGTCTTCAATATATTTCCCAAGTTTCAAGCTATGGTTGAGCGTCAATTTTCATCTACAATAAAACCTGTTCAAACTAATTGGGGTGGTGAATTCCGAAAACTCTATTCTTATTTCGCCACTCTAGGCATTCTACATTGTCTGTCCTGCCCACATACTCATGAACAAAAAGGTTCCACTAAACGGCGACATCATCACGTTGTTGAAACCGGCCTCACTCTCATTGCTCAGAGTTTTTTTTATATATATGGAAGTACTCTCTTTTTTAAAACAATTGGCTGGAATAATCTAGTTTTCAAACTATTTTTAAAACTACTCAGTAGAGCCACTTCAAGTGGCGCTACTTGTGAGTAGCACTACTTCTATAGGCACTTCGTATTAGCTTGCATGGCAATAATGTCCATGCAAGCAGTGCTATCTCAGATGGCTCTAATGCTTTAGAATAGGGCTTGTATACCGCTAACCCAAAAGACGCTTTTTCTCCCTCTCTCTTCTGTGATCTCTAGTCTCCTGCCCTTCTGTGATCTCTTGTCTCCCCTTTTGCGATCTCGCTGGCTGTTCAACAGACACTGTCCAAACACCAGCCACACTCCGTTGTCCACTCTCTCTCGCGATTGCGATCTCACAGCATGCCTCTTTCCCCCCTCCCCCGTCTCTCTCATTGATTAGGGTGTGAATTTGTTTGTGAAAGAAGGCTAAACTATATGGGTGGATGCTGAAACTAATGTCTATTTGGTACCCAAACCAGACAACGACCTCTTACACTGGCACCCCCATCCCCACGCCCATTATCCCCTCTGTTATTCCTCTTGTGGGCATCAACTCTTCCACTGGAATTTTGATTACCATTCATTACTCCATTATTCTTGTGGACACCTACCAAAAAGGGGCATCGCCACACATATATCCTCTAACACTTGTTTCACCAACTATTTAAATCATAGATATTTCCATGGCAAGGAACATCTCCACATGATGACAAACTAATGCCAAAGAGTCGCCACTTAGTTTATTAAAAGCTAAGAAAACAAGTAGAGATTTAGGGTACGAGAGCCAAAAATACGATAAGGGGAAGGTGTTAGGCACCCCTTTTCGCCTAGTTGTGAGACCGGCCCATAATCATTCAACATACAATTAATGTTTGCTTTATTTAATTCTATACAAGTAATCCGGTTATTTGCCTTTAAACAATCAATAAGGTGAGTCAGGACAGGTAAATAAACTTCATGCATTTAACCAACTAAAGACATGAGACTGTCCCAACTGATGGATTCCACGACCGGTGAATAGATGTCACGGTCATGGGATCCCACTAGTTTAATGTACCGACCGCAGGAACAATGTCCCAGCCGATGTTCTTCCTTACACCAGAATACGAACAGTCAACAGAAAAGTAAAAGATAAATGCTACGAATTAAAATACTTGAATACATCCGAACCATAGGCCCCTGGGCCTTACCACCTTAACCCCTCAGTGCACAATTGCTTCGGATTGAGAGTGTTTGATTGACTTCCTTCTCGAAACCCTAGGATTAAGGTTTGCACTTCGGGGTTCGATCACTCGGATTGCGGCTACTCATGAGTGTTTAGGGCTTTTATAGAGGGAGTATGATAGGTGATATCTCCAGGGTTTCATGGCTAGAGATTATTGAGAAGTATATTAATTTTGAAACCCTAAGACCTCTTTATATAAGCATGGGATGACTCACTTCGGCCAATCAAATAGCGTGAATCGAAATGGAAGTGTAGGGAAATAAGATCTCTTCATCGTGATCTCTTTCGTAACTCCAAAGCCTTGCAATTTGGCTGCTAAGGTTTGAGCATCGGATCAAACGAAGACCGAACATTCCAGAACGCTGAGAAAATGGATCTGGCGGCCGCCAGAAGCGAGGAATGCATCTCGCTGGTGAGGAAACAATCTCTTAGGGAGATTTTCAAACACCATATTCCAAGGGTGAAAGAAAGAAGTAACGACCATCACATCAATCTAACGGCCAACAAATTTATTTTCCTAGAATATTGTATTTCTGTCTTGAAAGGCTTTTTGGCTTTGCATTGGGTCCTCTAAGTGGCTAAAAAGACTCACCATGCTTTATTTAATTCTAAACACATAACCTATTTTTATCCTTTAAGCAGTTAATGGTGAGCCAAGACAATAATTAAAACATGCATAAAAAATAAGCAGAAAGGACAGACTGTCCCAGCAAATGGATTCCACAGCCAGTGAATTGATGTCACGGCCGTGGAATCCCGCTAGATCTATGTACTGGCCGTGGAAACGATGCCCCAGCCGATGTTCTTCCTCACACTAGATCAAACGATTAACAGAAAATGAAAATGCTACAATTAAAGTACAATAGCATAAGACAAATCAAACCATAGGCCCTTGGGCCTCACCACCTTGATCCCCCAGTGCTTGATTGCTTCGGCTTGAGGGTGATTGATTAACCTTCTTCTCAAAAATCCTAGGGTTATGGTTTGTACTTCGGGGTTTGATCATCGGATTGTGGCAGTCTACGAGGGGTTAAGGCTTTTATAGAGAGAGTATGAGAGTGTATTTTTGCAGGGTTTCACGGCTAGAGAGGGTGAATTGTGATATGAATTTTAGAACCCTAAGGCCCCTTTATATAGGCATGGGGTGACTTACTCCAACCAATCACGTGCACGGTTCAAATTGGAAGTGTAAGGCAACTCTAACTCTACATGGTAATCTCTTTACGTAGCCCAAAAGAATTGGAAAATGGCTGCTAGGGTTTGAGCATCGGATCAAACGATTAACAGAACATTCCAGAATCTGGAAAAAGGACGATCTGGCGGTCGACCAATTGATTAAGCGGCTGAGGAATGCATCTCGTGGGTGAGGAATCAATCTCTCAGGGAGATTTTCAAACAACATATTTCACGGGTAAAAGAATGAAGTGGAGGCCATGAAATCAATCTTGCGGTCGACAGATGTATTTACCTAGGATGCTGTATTTCTGTTTGAAAGGCTATTTGGCTCTAAATTGGGTCCTCTAAGTGGCTAAAAGTACTCACAAAAATTCCTTAGGTTTACGAGAAGTCAATCAGCAATCACAGTATCCATTCATCACCGGGATTGTCCCCAAGGTGGGACTTGAAATAATCGTTAGGCCAAATTGGGGTGTCTACGCTCCCAACTACCCAAATTAATGGCCTCACCTCCCAACCAGCCGCTACCTGGTACTAATGGCAGAAGGGTGTAATTGTGTAGCAGGCATCTTGGAGGCCTATAAATAGGTGGGTTTGTTAAGCTTGTGGGGTGGTGGTAGCAGGAATGTGAGGGAGAGGGTGAGGTCGTGTGTAGCGAGCTAGTGTGCCTCCTTGGAGAGTTATTTTGTAATATATAGAGTGAAATTTTCTTTGATTTTGTTGAGTGTGTTGTGTGCGTGTGTGACCCCTGGAAACAACAAGAGGCACCAACCACTTAGCCAAAGACATTAAAAAAAAACCCTATCAATTCATAAAATTATTGCATAAGGAGGATGATATCATGAACGGTGATTGAGTTGCATATTTGGCGTGTCATGGATGTCATTTCGCTTCACTGTTGCGGCGTATCAAAGCCTCATTTAGGTTTATGATGTGTTGGAATTGGACTTGTTTTAACATGACGAGTATATGGAGGCATCGTTTGAACCCGTTGAAGTGCTATATATGACGGGTATCATTTGGACTAGTTTTTCGACCTGGTAGAAACCCATTTGAACCAATTTTGTAACACTCAGACGTGTCAAAATAACAATATTGGTGGAGCTCTAAACTTCCTCTCAAAGCATATTGCCTTTGCAAGATGCTTACGCCTTCGGCCAAATAATGCCGGCCCTCAACGTACGCATGGTGGAATTGGGAAGAAGAGAAATTCATTCATGCCCAAACCTAAGAGCTTGAAAAATCTATACAGTCGGGCCACACAAGTTGCCTCCTGTTTAGTGTCATAGAAAGTAGCGGACCTTGCCTCTGTAAAGCTCCACGTCAAGGGAATCATATGATCCTCCGACTCCATTGAGGGGCAAACTTAATTCATAGGATTATGTGGAAGAATACTACAGGGAATAGGCATATTTGTTTTGATTGGAATGTGCCTACAAAAATTCTACAAGTGATGGTCGGTGTTAAATTTGTTTTTTTTTTTCTTTCTAAAAATCAATAAGCTCTCATAATTTCTATCACAAAATTGTTGAGTCCTAACTCCACTATTGGAGCTGGCCTCAGGGATTGAATTTGCCAAAAAAAAAAAACGTAAGTGCTTTTGTTCTACTAAAAGATCTAACATAATAGATTTATGCTTCTACTGAAAGATATGAAAAGTGCCGAAATATTGATATTTTGGCCCTCAAAACTACACTCGGTAGTCATTTATATTTATTACTTGATATTAATTTTGCTTTTATTTTATTTATACGTTTATCGAGCTCGTTGTCCAAGATACTGGATAAAAAGAAGAGTTTAATGAAGTTTGGGCTCAAAATGCAAAAGTGTTGAAAGAAGAATTATTGATGCATTATTTCAAAAAGCCCAAAGGACCCACTATGCTATTACAACAGTAATACCCTAATACAGAGTATATGTATTATTCATCCCACTGACTTCGGCAGCTTTTGGAACGGGAAATTGGTCCTTGGCAGTGGATGAAATCCGCGAGAGCCTTGGACGAGATCAGCTTTGGACTTCGGCACTTCTGATACTCTCATTCTCATGGCCTGCTAAACGTCTCTTCTAGGGTGTAGATGAAGCTTGCATCTTGAGTAAAATTATTTATTTTTTGATTTAGGTTTTTATTCGAATCATGGTTGTATAACTTTTAAGGATTTATTTACAATATTAATTCTTTCCATCAAATCTTGTGTAGAATTCCTTGGTTTTATGCACTTCATACAGTGGTCTGAAATTGTTTTATGATAACTGGTTGGATGGATTATACTACGTACGACGCATCGTGCCAATGAGACGATCCGTACTTGATTAGAGACGGTTCGTGCTAGTAAGACGATTCGTGTAGAGACCCATATTTAATTTCTTTAATTTTAATGTTGATAATTGAGAAAATGGGAGAATGTGATGTGTTTAAAGGATTTGAAATAAAGTGATAGAATTGATTGTGGAAGGGTGCAATGTGTAGTTTGCAAATATATGGGTATATATAGAAGGGTGAGAGAGTAGAGAATTATTTTCTCTCATCTCCCTCTCCTGACTCTTTCTCTGTCTCTCGGCGCTCTCCCTCTCTCTTGCTCTCTCTCCAAATTTCACCCAAAATCGACTCAAAACAATCTCACATCTTTCATCCCTACGCGTATTGTGATCCTTATCTCGCTGGTTTGAGCTCAGGGAAGTCGTATTCCGGTCGAATCAAGGTTTTCGGAAAGCTAGGGCTCGTAACTTCTTGGGTTTCATTTTTCGACTTTGAGGTAGGGATTCTACCTCTCAATATATGTGATAAAAGCATTTTCCTTGCCTAAAATCATGTCCTTGGTTGTTGTGATTGTTGTTATAGTTGAAATCCTTGAAATCTGCTCAAACAGGCATCTACATCGATACTACTCTACTCAGTATCGATACCACAATCTCTGGAACGTTTTTAGGCACTATTGTATCGATACTAGTTTGGCTAGTATCTATACAAAAAGGGCTTAGGGATAAATTTTGCTATTTTGTTCCAAACTCCATTGTTTTAACCTCCGATCATTTCTAACTTGTTCTTAATATCACCAAATCATCCCATAACATGATTAATCATATCCGTTGAGTTCTTGAAGTATCTTTGCATCCCTCGCCCCTTGTTTGGTATAATTTGACTTTGATTTCCATATGGACTTTGATTGAATTAGAATGACACATAACAAGGATATGATACGCTCGGACACGTGTTGACACAACGAGTACATTCAGGACTTATCGATGGGTAGGTGCCTGGCAGGGGATATTGGGATCCCTTAATCGGCCCGATAGGAGCAAAACCTCACATTGATTACATTCAAGGCCTACCGATGGGTATGGTGCCTGGCAGAAGGTATCGGGATCCCTTAATTGGCTCGGCAAGAGCTTTGGCTCATGACACCTATGATGAGAAGACGTTGGTCACATGAAAGATGAAAATGGTTCTAGTTGAGTTGCATGACGTTCACTAAGTTTTCGTTTGGAAATTGTTGAGCCAAAGTTATTGATTACCGCATAGTCCTTGTTCTTGTTCCTATTTTGTGTTCTCTCCGACATTTCTCTCGCATATAATGTTAGCATAGAATTACCTACTAGGCTAGTGTAGCTCAAACCTATTATCATTTTCAGGTACTAACACAGGGCAGTAGCGTGCATAGTTGGAATGCTTGGATCTGGGATTATTTTTGAAAGCTAACATTGAGGAGTTACTTAGTCATCTTTGTAAATCTTTTTGGAAGATGTATTTGTAACTCTAATTGTAAATCTTTTGACTATGGAATATTGTAACCCTTAACTCTTGGATATTCAATACTTATGTTAATTTGGGCCTTGGAGCCGAAGATGTAATCTTTTGGAAACTATTGGTTGTTGAAGTATAATTATGGAAATGAAAATGTATAACTCTTTTGGGGTATTGTACGGATGATCGTGAGATTTTATTTATGGAAACCCTTTTTATTTATGTTGAAAATCAAGAATGTGACAATTTGGTATCAAAGCATAGGTTTAGAACACCTAAAGACTGTGGGGAGACATTTCGTCTCATGGGTTCAAAATTTTGCATCTCTTAACATGACTTGTACATGCTTGTGTGACTAACATTCATATGACTACTTGACATTGCTTTTTCACTATAGTAGATTGGTGTAGAGTTGTTATTACCCTTGTTGGGAAGTTTGGGGCATTTACCTCATAGTAAATATGCTATGGTTGATAGTTTTCTGTCTTAATTGTTGTAGTAAGATACCTCCGAGAATGCGTGTTAGACAGGGTGCGGCCGAAAACCGGGGTGGTCGTGGTCGTGGGGTTAGTCAGCATGGGGAGAACCCAGGTGGGAATCCGGGGGTTAAGGTCGGTCGGGGTGCAAGAGTACCTCTCGTTCAAAACCAATTTGCTAGGGATTTCGTCGCAGCACTTACAGCTGCAAATCTTTAAACCAAGCTCCTACAAACAACTGAGCCTTATTGTCAATGTGAGAGTTTAGCCGTAGAAATCCACCGACGTTTGATGGGACAAGTAGTGACCCTATTGTGGCCGATCATTAGTTAGCGCAAATCCGTAAACTTTTCAACACTTTCAAAATTACTGAAGATGACTTACGGGTGAACATTGTGGCTGTCCAACTAACCAGGGAAGCAAATGAGTGATGGGAATTTGTCCTAGAATCTAGGAAGGATGCGAAGAGAGCGGCAAGGACCGCAGCTCAAGTAAATGAACCGGATGTTGAGAATTTGACATGGGCCGAGTTTGAGACATTATTTGAGGAGCAATACTTTCTAGAGACTAGTCGCGAGCAGCTGAGAGACCAGCTTGAGAAGTTGGAGCAGGGAAGTATGACCGTGTTGGAGTACGCTCAGAAGTTTCAGTCTTTATCTTGATTTGCGCCAGAGTTGGTGGAGACAGAGGAGAGGAAATGTAGACATTTTGAGAAGGGGCTTCATAATACCGTGAGGAGAATGGTAATGGTGCAACGCAAGACAAAATACGCCGAGGTTGTTGAGTGTGCGAGGAGTATTGAGATACCGAAAGAAGCGCAGAGGAATAGGAGAGCTTAGGAACCGAAACAACCAATTGTGAATGTGAGTTTGTCATCAAGAAGCTTAGGGAGTCAGGGGAGGAAAAGGCCGAGGGAACCGTCTCAGACATCGCAGGGTAGTTCGTTGAACTTTAGGCCTTCGCCTTCTTCTTCAGGGACTCGGGGTGCTTTGTCTAGACCTCTACATGTGTGCTACAAGTGCAATCAATCTGGACACATTCGTACTCAGTGTCCACATCTTCAGAAGGCTTGTTATGTATGTGGTAAGACCGATCATCTCGCTAGGAATTGTCCTCAGGGATAGGAAGTGCAAAGTGAGTTGGGTTCCGTGCAGTAGCTGGGAACGGGGTATAATGTGGGCCAGTAATTTAGGGGCACTCTGAGGCAGCAGTAGCCTCACTTCTGCCAGACTACGTCCGTTCAGAATTCCGGGGTTGATAAGGGAGCGAGTTCTTCCACGCCTACTCAGGGTTCCGGTCCGAATGGAGGTCTTATGCAGGGTTAGGGTACCCAGGGGCCAGTTTACAACATCGCTTCTGCTATTCCATCTACCACTGCTTAGGCTCCGGAGACATCTGTTGTGAGGGGTACATTTCTTTTGTTTAACTCTTTTGCTAAAGTACTCTTTGACTCTAAAGCATTGCATTCATTAATTGCTGTATCATTTGTGTGTGCCTTAGAATTGGAAGCAGAAAATGTTAGTCCTCCTTCGTTCGTTGAGACACCTTTAGGGGGTAGAACACCTCTTGATCGTATTTGTCGAGATTGTGAGTTGGTCATTTGTGACCGTTGTTTTGTATTCAACTTCATCGTTTTGGGAATGTCGGGGTTTGATCTTATCTTGGGAATGGATTGGCTATCTACCTTTCATGCTACCATTTATTGTTTCAAGCGTCAAGTTCCTATTTGTCCTCCTGAGGGTCCTTGTTTTGAATTCTTTGGGGAGCGTCGGGAACTGTTGGAACCGTATCTATGTGGGTCTCGAAAGCGCGAGTCAATTTATTCCTTGTTGGCAAGTTTGAAATTAGATGAGGATGCCTCCGTGCATGTGGAGTTACCCTTAGTAGTTTGCGATTTTCCGCATGTGTTCCGGGAAGAGTTGCCTGGTTTGCCTCCCGAGAGAGAGATTGAATTCTCTATTGACATACTTGCTGGTACCGCACCTATCTACATACCTCCGTATTGTTTCGTGCCCGCCGAATTGAGAGAGTTAAAGACCCAGTTACAGGAATTGGAGAACTTAGGATTCATTCGTCCGAGTACGTCACCGTGGGGAGCACCGGCTCTTTTTGCGTAAAAGAAGGATGGTTCACTCCGCTTGTGTATCGATTATTGTAAGTTAAACCGAGTCACCATTAAGAACAAGTATCCCATGCCTAGAATCGATGACTTGTTTGATCAACTTCGGGGTGTGACCTGCTTTTCCAAAATTGATTTGAGGTCCGGTTATCACCAATTGAGGGTTCGAAGAGAGGATATTCCTAAAACTGCTTTTCGTACTTGCTATGGTCATTATGAATTCGTTGTTATGCCTTTCGAATTGACGAATGCCCCAGCTACTTTCATGGACTTGATAAATCGTATCTTTCGTGCGTATCTTGATCGTTTTTTGGTTGTATTTGTCGATGACATCCTTATTTACTCACCTACGGAGGAGGAGCACCAATCACATCTTACCATTGTTCTTGAACTCTTGAGAGAGCACCAATTATATGCTAAGCTTAGTAAGTGTGAGTTTTGGTTATCCAAGGTCAAATTTTTGGGTCACGTGGTTTCAAAAGGTGGAGTGTCCATTGATCCGGGGAAGATAGAGTCCGTTATGAATTGGCAACGACCGAAGAATGTGTTTGAAATTCATAATTTCTTGGGTTTGGCCGAGTACTACGGTCGTTTCATTCTCGACTTCTCTCGTTTAGGGCCACCAATGACTAGATTAACCTGTAAAGGGACTCGTTTTGTTTGGAGTGATGCGTGTGAGATGGCCTTTGAAGAATTGAAGAAAATGTTGACTACCATGCTGATTTTGATTGTGCCCGAACGTGGGGTTGGTTACTCTATGTATTATGATGCCTCTAAGGAGGGATTTGGGTGCGTGTTGATGCAAACGGGGCGAGTAGCAGCGTATGGGTCGCGACAGTTGAAAACTCACGAGCGGAATTATCCTACACATGATCTAGAACTTGCGGCCGTCGTTTTTGCTTTGAAAAGTTGTTGCCATTATTTGTATGGTGAAAAATTTGAAGTCTTTTCCGACCACAAAAGCTTGATATATTTGTTTTCTCAAAAAGAACTTAACCTTCGACAACGCTGTTGGATGGAGCATTTGAAGGATTACAATTTCGAATTGTGATGCCACCCGCAGAAAGCGAACATCGTGGCGGATGCGTTGAGTAGAAAACCGATACACTTAGCGAGTCTAGCTATCCACGAGTGGAAAATGATGAATGATTTGGGCTTTTGTGCTTCGTATTTCGAGGATGTTAGGGAAGGGGTCACGTTATGCAACTTGACGGTGCAATCGACATTATCGACTCGAGTAATTGAGGCTCAACAACATGATGAGGAAGCGGAGGAACTCTGTGCTAAATTCTTTAGTGGAAACGCTCAAGAGGGGTGGATGATTCACGCCGATCAAAGCTTGCGCTCTCAAGGAAAGTTGTTTGTACCCGTTTCGTGTTGGGAAGAAATCTTGCGAGAGTTTCACCATTTACCGTTAGCCATTCATCTGGGGGGGGGGGGGGCGAAAATGTATCATGACTTACATAGGCCATTTTGGTGGTCCGGAATGAAAAGGGATGTTGTAATTTTCGTGTCCAAGTGTCTTACGTGCCAGCAAGTGAAAGCCGAACATCAACGACCTACGGGGGAGTTACAACCATTGTCAGTAGCCGAGTGGAAGTGGGAAAACGTAACAATGGACTTCGTTATGGGTTTACCGAGGTCGCCGAGGGGGCATGACACTATTTGGGTAATCGTGGACCATTTGACTAAAACCGCACATTTCTTACCTATTCAGGTTACCGATTCCGTGGATACACTTAGTTGTTTGTATATTCGGGAGATTATTCGACGTCATGGGATTCCCGTGTTTATCGTGTCCGATCGAGATCCGAGGTTTACCGCGTGTTTTTGGCAGAGTTTGCAAGCCGCTTTGGGCACAAATCTTTTGTTTAGTACCACGTATCATCCTCAAATTGATGGGCAATCCGAGAGAATGATACAGATTTTGGAAACATGCTTTGGGCTTGTGTCCTGGATTTTCGGGGTAATTGGGAGTACTACTTGTCGTTAGTCGAATTCGCGTACAGTAATAGTTATCAATCTAGTATCGAAATGGCACCGTATGGGGCTTTATATGGGAGACCATGTCGATCACATGTGTGTTGAACCAAATTAGGTGAGGCTACGTTAGTGGGACCGGATATGAACAAGGAATCCTCCGAGAGCATGAAAGCTATTCGTCAACGCCTTAAGGAAGCACAAGAGAGAACAACCGAACAAGTCAAGGTGATTCGCCAAAGATTATTGACCGCTCAAAGTTGACAAAAGGATTATGCCGATCGTCGTCGTCGCCTATTATCGTTTGAAGAAGGGGATCACCTATTCCTTAAAGTATCACCTCGTAGGGGTTTATCGCGTTTTGGGAAAAATGGGAAGCTTTTGCTGTGTTATATCGGGCCGTTTGATATCATCGAGAAGATTGAGGAGGTTGCATATCGTTTGGCTTTGCCACTGAAGCTATCGGTGTACATGACGTGTTCCATGTGTCTATGTTGAGGAAGTACGAATCGGATCTGTCTTACGTTCTAGAGTGGTTCGAACTTGAGTTGGAGGCCAACGCGTCTTATGGGGAGGAACCGATACGTATCCTAGATGCCCGTGATCAAGTTTCGAGGGGTAAGATGATACCGTTAGTGCGAGTTTTGTGGAGTAACCACGGTAGAGAAGAGTCGACATGGGAAAGGGAGGACGCAGTTAGAGAGAAGTATCCGCACCTATTTCCGAAATGAACCAATGTGAGTGTTTAATATTTACGTATCGTGATATGATTTGTTGCATGGATGACTATTAACATTGCATGCATATGTGATGTGTATGTTAGCTTGTCTTGGCATGGAGAATTTCGAGGATGAAATTTCTTTAAGGATGGTTGAATGTAGAGACCCGTATTTAATTTGTTTAATTTTAATGTTGATAATTGAGAAAAATGGGAGAATGTGATGTGTTTAAAGGATTTGGACTAAAGTGATAGAATTGATTGTGGAAGGGTGCAATGTGTAGTTTGCAAATATATGGGTATATATAGGAGGGTGAGAGAGTAGAGAATTATTTTCTCTCATCTCTCATCTCCCTCTCCCGACTCTTCCTCTCTCTCTCGGCTCTCTCCCTCTCTCTCCAAATTTCACCCAAAACACTCAAAACAACCTCCAATCTTTCATCTCTACGCGTATTGCGATCTGTATCTCACTGGTTTGAGCTCGGGGAAGTCATATTCTGATCGGATCAAGGTTTTCAGAAAGCTAGGGCTCATAACTTCTTGGGTTTCGTTCTTCGACCTTGAGGTAGGGATTCTACCTCTCAATATATGTGATAGAAGTGTTTTCCTTACCTAAAATCGCGTCCTTGATTGTTGTCATTGTTGTTGTAGTTGAAATCCCTGAAATCTACAGAAAATCTGCTCGAACAGGCATCTATATCGATACTACTCTGCTCAGTATTGATACCAGAATCTCTGGAATGTTTTTAGGCACTATTGTATCGATACTAGTTTGGCTAGTATCTATACAAAAAGGGCTTAGGGACAGATTTTGCTATTTTGTTCCAAACTCCATTGTTTTGACCTCCGATCATTTCTAACTTGTTCTAAACATCACCAAATCATCCCATAACATGATTAATCATATACGTTGAGTTCGTGAAGTATTTTTTCATCCCTCGCCCCTTATTTGGTATAATTTGACGTTGATTTCCATATGGACTTTGATTGAATTGGAATAACACATAACGAGGATATGATACGCTCGGACACTTGTTGACATAACGAGTACATTCAGGACCTATCGACGGGTAGGTGCCTGGCAAGGGGTATCGGGATCCCTTAATCGGCCCGGTAGGAGCAAAAGCTCACATTGATTACATTAGGACCACCCGATGGGTATGGTGCCTGGTAGAGGGTATCGGGATCCCTTAATTTGCCCAGCAGGAGTTTCGGCTCATGACACCTATGATGAGAAGACGTTGGACACATGAAAGATGAAAATGGTTCTAGTTGAGTTGCATGGCGTTCACTAAGTTTTCGTTTGGAAATTGTTGAGCCAAAGTTATTGATTACCGCATAGTCCTTGTTCTTGTTCCTATTTTGTGTTCTCTCCTGCATTTCTCTCACATATAATGTTAGCGTAGAATTTCCTACTGAGCTAGTGTAGCTCAAACTTATTATCATTTTCAGGTACTAACACAGGGTAGTAGCGTGCATAGTTGGAATGCTTGGATGTGGAATTATTTTTGAAAGCTACCATTGAGGAGTTATTTAGTCATCTTAATAAATCTTTTTGGAAGATGTATTTGTAACTCTAATTGTAAATCTTTTGACTATGGAATATTGTAACCATTAACTCATGGATATTCAATACTTATGTTAATTTGGGCCTTGGAGCCGAAGATGTAATCTTTTGAAAACTATTGGTTGTTGAAGTATAATTATGGAAATGAAAATGTATAACTCTTTTGGGGTATTGTATGGATGATCGTGAGATTTTATTTATGAAAACCCTTTATATTTATGTTGAAAATCGAGGATGTGACAATTTGTGCTAGGCGAAGATAGTCCATGCCGATTGGTGATTCATAAATAGTCATTAGGAAATATCGCTAGGACTTGCTATCCAACGGTATCCGGGTTGATTCGAACAGTTAATCTATAATCAAAACATATGTAAGTTACGAGGGGGAAGAGTGGATTCGAAACCCTAGAGCTTTTTCCTATAAACTCTTTTCTACTTTTCTATCGTCTTTAATTTCAGTTCAATAGTTTTAAGAAACCACCAATCAATCTTTTTCTCGAATTAACTTAGGAATTATTTGAAATTTTTGTAACTCAGCCTTATAATCTCTGTGGAGCAATACTCGGAATACTTACCACTATTTGTTTGAGTAGTAGTAATTGCTTCGTTTTATTAATTATTTTTGATACGGTAATGACACGGTCAATTATGTGGAAGAATACTACGGGAAATAGGCATATTTGTTTTGATTGGAATGTGCCTACTAAAATTCTACAAGTGATAGTCGGTGTTAAATTTGTTTTTGTTTTTTCTAAAAATCAATAAGCTCTCGGAATTTCTATCACAAAATTATTGAGTCCTAACTCCACTATTGGAGCTGGCCTCGGGGATTGAATTTGACCCAAAAAAAATAGTAAGTGCTCTTATTCTACTAAAAGATCTAACATAATTGATTTATGCTTTTACTAAAAGATATGACATAAAAGATTCATGCAATAGTCTGAAAGTAGCGGCAAAATGAAGATTAGTTACCAAACCCCAGTTTTCAAGAATCTTTTGAGTTTACTTCAATTTTAAATTATAGCGGAATTAGTTTATTTGTGAATGACTTACTGTCTTCTAAAAAGATTAATTACTTCAACATTTTTATATAGCAAAATTAGATAAATCATGAGCAAACCTAAATCGAAAAAGGGTAATAAGACACCAACAAACAAGCACAATAAATGCACAAAGTCCTATCATGCCATCACTAATCTACATATAAAAAAACAAAAAAACAAAGCTAAAAATACTAGAAGAAAATATAAGGCGGTTCCGTGATAAAGAAACCAAACCAGCGAACATCAGATTGTTGCATAGTAAACCTCTTCTTTGGACTTTTTAAATTGTTCACACAATAAAAAACACATCGAATGCAATTGGCCACAGAATAGTCTATTATACTCAGAATATTCGGGCCAATTGGTCATAATTTTACACTATTTTGGTTTCTCTCCGCAACATCTTGAGCATTTTGTGTCTCGGTGAGATTGAGCGCCCAGTTCAATTATTTGATATTTCCGAACATTCTTAATAGGAGTTACCACCATTAAACACCAACAGAAGAATTGGCGAGATAAATTAGTTGCTCAAAAGGAGAACTTGTGCCATGCGCCTGCGAATGCACAAATTCTTCCACCAGAGCCATACAACAGCATATAAGGAAGACAAAAAACAATTTAAAAAGGGAAGTTAAGTATGCACAAATGCTCAAAAGGGAAGTGCTACAATACACACCCCTTATTTGGGTGTGTATCATATGCACCCTTATTAAAATACACCAAAATGTTATGAATCCCAAAATGTTACGAATCTATTGCTAAAAAGTTACGAATCATATTGTTGAAAAGTTACGAATTTTTAGTATAAAAGTTACGATACGAAATAAAATGTTATGAATGACCGGTCCTACAAGTAATTTTTTATGAGGTGGCACAATATGAACCACACAATAGGTGCATATGATACACACCTTAAAGGGGTGTGTATCGAAGACTTTCCCAACAAAGAAATCCTAATTATTTGTTTCACTAATCAAATGGACATTAAGCGTTGCGGGTCCAAAAAACTCAAAAAGTGGTTTCCATGTCATGGCTGATGTGGTTCAATGGACTTGCTCGATCCCAGTCCACCTCAGCGTCCTGCATACGCATTCCCTGTACTCTTTCAATAAATTTTCCAGTCAGCTTAACTAAAGGTGTGATTAGCCTAAATTAACTTTCATAGAGAAAATGAGTATCATTGATTCGGTCAGAAGACGAGAGAAATCGAAAAACTGTCACAAACATAGACCGGAGTCGACGGAAGTCAGCATAGCAAAAACGGTGGATAAAAGCTACTGGAAGTTGTCTTTTTTATATATTTTTGTCTTTAGTGAACTTTCAATCATAATTTTATACTTTGTCCATTTCTCCCATCGAGACAAATAGTTAACTCCATAAATTTGACACGTATTTGACAAAAAATTTAAAGAATTATTTAAATAAATGTTGGCAATAATAACCCAAAAGTTAGTCCAAATACACCTTAAATCCTCATTGGAGATAGTTTGGTTCTGTAAACATTCCTCGAATTAGTACTTTTGTCACGTCTTTAATTTTCAACATAAATAGTACTCCTTCCGTCTCAAATTCTTTGTCCGGTCCGCAAACGGAGTGTTAAAAATAATACAATTTTTGCAAGAAAAAATCAAAAGTTTTTCAACAACTTACTAGATATCAATGAGTATTTTTAATTTGTGAAAAAAGTTTGAATTTTTTCTTGAAAAAATTGCATTATTTTTAACACTCCGTTTTGCGGACCAGACAAAGAATTTGGGACAGAGGGAGTAATAACTTTAGATAATTAAAATCTTCACAACAATATATATAATATCCCCAAAAGATGGTTCAATCCCCAAATTAACAAGCTTGACCAACAGTTACATAGTTCGAAACAAAAAACATTACTCCCTCCGTCCCTTTTTTTGTGTCCAGTATACCATTTTGGGCTGTCTCTTAATAAGTGTCTATTTTGTAAAGTTATGAGGGTAAAAGTTGGTGTATTGTCTATTTTGTCCCTAAAAGTAGATTTTATTTTGAAAAGTTAGTGAGTAAAAGTGTAATGATGATGGGTAAGTAGGGAAAGTGGAAGAAAAAGTTGATGTGAAATGTGTAATGATTATGTCTTTTTAATAAGTTGGAGTTACGAAGCAAAACACTTAAAAAGGGACGGAGGGAGTACAATTTATTTATACAAAGATACATGGGTAGCTCCCAAAAACAGCTTAAACAGTGATGCTAGCATGCACACCAAGCACTCCATGTCAGTGTCCCTGTGATGTACCTAAAAATGATATGGTGAGTTACACTAACCCAGTAGAGAATTCTATACTCAAACTATATGAAATTGCATTGAAGTATGCACCAAGAGTAAATGAATTTTAATAAGCAAACATAAGAAATATGGGTTTATCACAACAGGCAGGCAAACCACGGCCAAAGTGTTCTAGACGTCTTATATGTGTTCCTAACAGTTCACATGTCAAACTAGAAACATTAATAAAACTCACATCAATCTAAAGAAATCTACAATAGGTTCTCAACCATTTCATTACTTCTCGTATGAATACTTCAATCTATCTCAATTTCGCTTTGTCGATTATCAAAACCCTTTCCCATAAAACTTTCCTTTTTGATTTGCAAAATGATGTGGAGAAACACAAAACCAATACAGGTCAAGCTCCGTTGATTCGAGCTTGAATACTGGAGTCCGTTGGTTTGTGCCCAAATACCGAAGTACGTTGATTCGCTCATGAATACCAGAGGATTTTTAATAAAAATCCTTTTCCTTTTAAAACCTCGATAAATTCAACCATTTATCCCTTTTTTGCTAATCGCACATTAATCCTTATATCATCATTTCCTGTTTCGCTGGGTTTCATGCGTTTTTCGATCATCTCACTGAACGGTGATACCCATTCATTCTCGTTTTCCGGTCATCTCATCGAGTGGTGATACTCGTTCAGTTCCTGTAACGCCCCGATTTCTCAAGGAATTTCGGAAGCATTAACCCTAAAATACACTGAATTTTACAAACTATTAGGCCCCTATTTATCCTTATACAAAAATTACAATTTCAAAATAATACAAAAATCTATGTAACAAAAGCAACTCCAGAGCGATTCTAGTTTTGACACGAAATTCCAAGCAATGTTGGCCCAGACTCCGTTTCAGGGGTCCCACCTGTATCAACTGCTCAACTGTGGAATCCTGCACACTCTGGCAAATTGAACGCCGAAGCAAACGATTTGCCAGGATACAAACGTATCCTGAGTGATAATTCACTAAGTAGAAATCCTAAAACCCAATAGCACAATATGCAGATCAACAATATAATAATTTATAATACACCGAAGGTACAAAGTAATAGCACATCGTCTTTTTCTTTACTATCCATCATCTTACATGTAATCTAAGGATTCTCTCCGCGAGATCCTTTCCTCCCACATCCACTAAATACAATCGTCTCATGGGTCCACCATTCCTCTTGCTTGTCCTGCACCAGGGTCCTAGGTGAGCGCATCTAAGTTATGTACCGAGTATGTTCTCACTTAAGACCATAACAGGAGGATCGAGTCATCCCATGACGTATCGTACATTAGGGTCGGACATCCACTACCCCATGCTAACTATAACCATCTCATGGGACCCATTCTCTTTCTCCAAGAGAAACTTCCCATGACGTATCATACATTAACGTCTCACTAACTATAACCGTCTCATGAGACCCATTCTCTTCCTCGAAGAGAAACTTCCCATGACGTATCATACGTTAGCGTCACAACACCGGGCCCCTCAGGTAACCCATTTCAACACAGGGCCCCATAGGTTACCCTTGCCATCACCATGGCTCAAATCACAATCCACACAATCACACTTCCAACACTTTATCAATTTTCATTTACTTAACATCGTCTACATGAGTCACTACTCGTAACCACCCAGAGAACCTATTTGTCCAATCTACAGCCACAACAAAATATCACATGGTTCAACATTTCAACTAAAAGTACTAACAACACATAACCATGCGATAAAATTAATCATGTCATAGAATTTATCATGCGAGTAACAAAATAATATTCAGTCAAACAATTAATTACTACACTTAAAATTAAGTCTATTTCTCTCATTTAGAAATTTTATAAAACATTTCTACTATTTATACATTTTTCTTTAACTATCATATTATTCATAGATTTTACAAACAAATTTTTATTGGAAAATACTTATTGCTAAATTTAGTATTTACTAACTATATTAAATATTAATATGAGATTTTTATAACAACAAAATTATGCGAGGCTATTCTAGTCAATATTTATTAGAGTTAAAGATTAACTAATATATAATCTAAAATATTTCTTGTTTACAATCTAAATAAATTTTTACTAATAAAATATTCTTGTTAATATTTCATAAATATTTATCTACTCCAATAATTTATTAACCACGTAAACGTCCACTCAAATACAAATTAACAATGCAACATCAATAATAATTTCACAATCAAACATTTGTTAAACGATCATAAATTTTCACATGGTATAACACTAATCATTCCAGCACAATCGGACTGAATTTTAATATAAACAGGACTAAAAATAAATTAACAATTTAACAGCAAGTCATCATCTTCAATAAACTTTAAATCTAAGTAACTCCATTAAAATGCAAATTAAGGTTTCGGGTTTCCAGAAAACTACCTCAAACGCGATTCTAAGTTCGGATAAGTGTTGTACGGTGTCCGTAGATCGCCATGGTGGTTTTGAAATCTCGGGGCAGCGTCCGGCGGCACTCTGATAGGGCCCGCAGCAGCGGTGTGCACACACCTATGGCCACAACTCTCTCTCTCTTTCTCTCTCTCTCTCTCTCTCTCTCTAGACTCAACAATAGAATTGGGAGTGAAATAATATACTAGTGTTCAATTTTTGGATTTATGTGGGTATGTATAATGAGAGAACATAAGGTAGTGAGAAGGTGAGATGATAAGTGTAGAAGTGGTGGAATGAGGAAGGAGAGTGATACTGATAATGATAAAAAGATGGGGGACAAGTGCCACATTTGGAGGGTTTTCAATTCAAATGTATGTGAACGCATGTATGTACATGGTGAGAATGTATCTGGACACTTTTATGTATAGGATGAGAGATAGAGAAGTGGAGAGTTAGTTTGAATAGAGTTCTACTTAGGGTTTAGATAGGAAAGATAAGAGATGAATATGAATCACTGATTCCCTGTATATCTAAAGTTTAAATACATATCTTATACAATAGTGCAAATAATATCAATTGTACACATAATAATATATTTTAATTATTCAATCTAATTAATTATTGAATTAGAAATTTAACAATATAAATTTGTATTAAAAAAATTGGGTCAAAAATCCGGGTCGTTACAGTTCCAGTCCGATCATCTCACCATTTTGGTCGTTTCACCGAATAGTGATACTCGTTCGTGTCAAATCTCGTTATCGATATGCCACAAGATCTCGTTATATCCATATGCCAATTGGTCATTCACATTCAATGCATTGCAAACAATCAACCATATCATAACATCAACTAATAAATAAGTACATGCCTTTTCCCTAAGTATATCACCACATCCTACATAACGAACTAAACCCATACGTAACTTTACAATACACTACCCATTAGTTTCTTTGCTTGAACTTCATGGAACGTGTGCCAAGGGAATTTTGAAAGATTCGACGAATCGTGAGGACACAAATTACTACGATACCATTTGAACCATTAGACAGGCCCACGTCAACTAAATATTACAACTTAATATTTACAAACAACTTAACGGTACGGTTTCCATTTACTATTACACTAGGATTACGTTTATCAAGTGTCAAAGGGATGAGAACGACCAACGAGTCATTTGGAGACGAACGATCGTGTTTGGAAGTAATTTAAACGTGTTTTGAGTGTGTTAGAAATGATCGGAAGTCAATGCAATCGAGAAGGGGTCAGCATGAGCAAAACTACCCCTAAGAGGCCTGGTACGATACCTCAAAAAGGAGGTATCGATACCCCCAAGCCTGTTCGTCCAGGAGACAGATTGGTATTGATACCTAGCAGTTTCGAGCAGAAAATTTTCAGATTGGACAGAAACACAAAACCCAGCTCAAACCACGAAACAAAGCATGATTTAGGTACATAATCATAACATAAACACATCACTTGAGCAAGAAATCCCTACCTTGAAAGCTAGAAGCACAAATCCAAGCTTGAGCAAGCCCTACACTCCAAAAACTTCGAAACCAACCGAAATATGCCTCACCAAGCTTGTTCTGACGAAACCCACGATTGAGGACCCTTGAGGACGATGATTTGGTGAAGGATCTTGGTGAGTTTTGGACTTGGAGTGGATTTTTGAGTGAGAAAGTGAGAGAGAGAAGAGAGCCGATGGAGAGAGAGACCAGATGTCGGGAGGGATAGAGGGAGAAGGGAGTTGGGATTTTAATTTCCTACACACACACCTATATATACAAGCTCCAACACAAATCACACTTGCACGCCTTTCGATAACAATCCTATCACGTTGACCCCAAATCACATAAACACATATTTCACATTTAATCCACATTTTGCATTGATATAATATTCGGATAATTGAGATTTAAGACGGGTCTCTACAAATATGGTTGAGAGGTGTGTGAATAGACCACATATTCCAGTGAACCTCTATCCACATTTTGAATCCAGAGACCAAATCTTGACATCGTGTTGCGGTTCCTCGATTATACATTGATCCCAAAACGAGTAGGGAGCCAGGTTATATACAGAAATCCTATTGGTACCGACGGGTACCATAGGGAAAATGTACCGACGGCCGCCGGACGGCCGTCTCCGGCCACCGGACGGCCGATCCGAGCCGTCCAAAAATTTTAAAAAATAAAATCGAGTGGGCCTACGCGAGAATCAATGGCATCCGAGGTGTGTAGGGTACTTGATCCGAGCACCCATTTTTCGTGTATATTTGTATATACGTGTATATACACGAAAAAGGGGTGCTCGGATCAAGTACTCTACACACCTCGGATGCCATTGATTCCCGCGTAGGCCCACTCGGTTTTATTTTTTAAAATTTTTGGACGGCTCGGATCGGCCGTCCGGTGGCCGGAGACGGCCGTCCGGTGGCCGTCGGTACATTTTCCCTATGGTACCGTCGGTACCAATAGCACTACTCGGTTATATATTGGATTCATCCAACACAATATGTCAGACAGTGCGTCAACCCACTAGCAAGAAAGTACCAAGTGAAACATGCTAGTTGACAAGGACACAAGGCCGGCCCAAAACATTTTGGGGCCCTAGGCTGTGTTGTAAAATGGAGTAATTATCTACAGAGTCCATGTGGTGTTGTACGGCGGGTAGTGATTCGGGGTAGTTCGTGTATGAAATTTTTTGCCGCAAGTACTTCGAAACTCAGGAGCTATGCCGAGTTTCGTTGGAATGTTAATATAAAGTGGTCAATGAGGCTCAAAGTCGCACAATTCAGGCTGCAAGGCAGGCTATTACCGTCGGGTTATAATTTTGATGTGTACTTGATGATACTTACTATGTCTTCCGAAAGGGGTTCAATTTTGGACCCAAAAACAGGGGTGTCTAGGCTGTCCCTTGGTGGGATATGCCCGGGGCCGACTGGCCTGACTCTGCGTTTTCAATTGATTTTAGTAACAACTTATTAAACTATATCAAGATTTCATGGCTAAAGTTATAAAGTTGGTAACAAAGCGATGTTAATATATCTCTCCAATTGATAGCTGGTAGGGAAAATGATTGTAATGCTAAACAGTATAAGATGGGAGTTTCCTTTACAGCTTCCCACAAGCAGCATATATTAGTATTGGTTTTATTTGTCACGAATTTACGGTTTTGTGATCATTACAGCAAGTGGGAACAGATGCCTAAACTGAAGTCCTTGATAAATTTGGTGCAAAAGCACCTAACTGATCCCTCCAGTAGAATACTTCAATGTCATACCATTGAATATTCTCGTTCAAACTTTTACTAAGCCGTTGGTTTGTTTCAAACCTACCTCTCTCTCTCTCTCTCTCTCTCTCTCTCTCTCCCTCCCTCCTGTTGGGTAAGTCATGGTCAATCATCAATTTCACCAGTCACAGCCTGGTCCAAGGCGGTTATCCCTTTCAAATTGGACAAGGAATTGAAATATACGTTAAGTTAAATTTCCATCTTTGCTTATCAAAAAATATACAGACACAAACTCCCTTCACATTAAATAGGAAATTGAAAGTGCAAACAAGAGAACACTAAGATTTACATGGTTTACCCAATCAGCGTAGCGTCCACAGTTGCTAGAACACTAAGATTTACATGGTTATTTCTCTATGATAAAAAAACTATACAAGAGTTGCATCATCAATGCCCTAACATAGAGTATCTACTTGGATCCATGACATGAACAAGACTCCGGGCCTTGGCAATAACTTGTATAGTCACACATGGTTTGGTGACTGTGAAGAAGTTGTACTTCGAGTCTTTTGGTCGACGTTTGAAGGGTCTCATTCATGACCACATCCTTCTAGCTCGGACTTCCAATTGTGCCATGAGTAGGTTTTGCAATCCAACTATAGCTCAAGCCCATCGTAAGGGAGTATATGTAGAATCGTAAATTCACCGTCCACGTGTGCGATGCCCTGGCCCTCTTGTCCAGTTCCCAAGTGGGTTGGGATCCTTAATTTGGTCGTGGCTGGGGAGAATCGTCACAACCTGGTCAGCCTCCTCGGCTCCTCCTAACTTTTTTGTTAAGCAATACATATAAAAGAGATAAACCGATAGGGATAACCAATAAGTAAAAACAATAGTATAGACGAAAATAACATGGAATTTTTAGGCAACGTATATCCAACGGCACTTTCCAAGTGGATTACTACAACTCTTTGATTTGATGACAATTTGCTAAGCAGGTACAGAAACTTTAATACTTGGTGAGGGAATAAATAAACAATTCGAGGGAAGATCAGAAAATAGTTTTCAAACACTTGCCATACCCCCTCCATCCCTGAATAAACGTACGTCCAGCCCGCAACTCTAAGCCTTTAAAAAGATGTAATTTTTTTGTTAAAAAATTCGAACTTTTTTCATCACTTAAAAGATCATCTTTTAGAGGCCTAAGTTTGCGATCCGGACATTTATTTAAGGACTGAGGTAGTTGTTATTCTTTGGTCTAAGAAGGTTGCTAGAGGAGACAAATGTAATTAAACACAGAATGTCAAAAGCCATAATGATAATAAGTTTTACCAAACTCAAGGTGGTGATCAGGTGGAAATTACAACTACGTATTTCGGTATAAATAGGAACAACCCATTGTTCATCTTCATGCATCACTACCATCTTAATTTCTCTATCTGCTTCTTAATTTTCTTCTAATTCTCCTCTAATTTACAATGGGTTTCCCTCATATCTCTTTCTTCCATCTGTTTTCCACTTTTCTTCTCATGAAGATAACTGTGGGAGATGCAGCAACGTGCAGTGACTGCTTCACTCATTCTCGAGCAGCTTACTACCCCAATTCTGATGAACAAGGAACAGAAAGTGAGAATTTCTTTTATAACTTAGAAAGTGGGAGTTCAACTTCTACATATATATATTCACAAATAATGCTACGTGTAGGGGTTCGATTTGACGGGACCTTGGCCTGGGTTAGGTCTCTCCTTCCGTAGGCTCGTTCTCCTGCTTCTGGACCTGCAACAAGTCACTAGGGCTGGAGTAGCCCAGTGACCCTCCGACGATCAAATCAAACCTCAGGGGGGAATATAGATCTAGGGTTAGGGAAGAATGGCATACCTCTTTAGACTAGAGTCCCTTTGTATTTATAGACCTAGGTTTGCTTGGCCTCCAAGCTAGCGCGTGAAGGATACGCTCGGGTAACCGTCTCGGATGACATCATAGATGACGCACCGGATAAGGCGGTTACGGAGCACATGGCCAGACCTGGCCTAGATGATCCTATCTGCCACGTATCGCTCTTGGTCCCCTCTTGTTACGCTACATTCTTTCAAGAGACCTTAACGGAATGCTTACTTCGGTAATTCACCGAAGCATTAACAGGAGATTTGATACCGAGCGAATAATCGAAGGATATATGTCGCGGCCCGCCTGCACAGTTCGATAGATCGTACCAACATGAGACCTCGGTTAACGGTGGTCTGGCCAGGTTACCGAGGCCATAACCGAAGCCTCCACACTACGGTGACTGCATATATTTTGTGAATCACAATTAGATACTATTTGATCTGTTACCTTACCTAGTCCAATCATATATATGTGTCTGTTCTGTTTGATTGGTTGCACAAATAATGTTTAATGTGACTACATTTTGTTTTGCACTTAGATACTATTTGATGTGCCACCTTACAAATTCTAATCATATAAGTGAGTGTTGTTTGATTGTCTGCATGAATATTGTTACGGTTTGTGAATCACCTTTATATGTATACCACTAGATGTGCCACCTTTTATGATCCTATCATATGTGTTCAGGGGCGAACCAATGGGGGTGCAAGCAAGGCCCCCCAATTATTCCGTTATTTTTCCTTATAAATTAAAAGTTATTAATTAGTAAGATCCCTTCAAAATTGTGTTATTATTATATAAGGATGATATTTTGCTGTTAATATATACGTGTGATTTGATCCCCTCACAATACGAATCTTGCGTTCGCCAGTATATGTGTTGTACGGTCAATATCAGTATGGTATTAAATTTGAATTCGTAATCGTCTCAAATTATGGGTGTATCCAAGTGCCACAAATTGAATGTTTTACAATCCGATCTATGCTCTATTTCTTTGATCAAGAGATAACCCTCAGAAATATAACAGGACAAGACAGCCTGCCTCATTCGGCTAGTTACAATAGGCTCACCATATTTGCACCGTCGTTTTTCATGTTTTTATATTGGTGTATGACATGGTTAGATGTTTTTCTTTTAGAACTGTGTTAATGTCTGAGTTAATTGCAGCCGGGGCATGCGGTTTTGGTACCTTCGGAGCAACCATCAACGGCGGGGATGTATCAGCTGCATCTGATCTCTATCGTGATGGCGTAGGTTGCGGTGCTTGCTATCAGGTGATCCATAATTTTGTTAGAGGAAAAAAAAAGGTTTACGGAATACCTTAGTAACATACAGAATCACAAAATTTCTTGTGTTGGCCTTCCAGAAAGAAAATGAAATTCACAATAAGTGGGTTTACGTACATCTATTTGAAACCAGCGGGGGCGCAATTCATACCAAATGCAGTCTGTTGTAGTTGGTTCTGTATACTCCGGCAAAAATAAGGGCAACACGGGTTGGAAACATGAATATTTTTTCCTACGTACGATTTTGCTCAATTTATGTTGCACAGTTTCTAAGTGATGAAGTTGGTTTTGTTTCACTAGGTGAGGTGCACCAACAGTAACTTGTGCTCAGACAAAGGGGTAACCGTAGTTATAACTGACAATGGTGCGAGTGATCGAACCGACTTTATTCTGAGCAGGCGAGCCTTTGGACGAATGGCTCAGACTACAGATGGTGCTGCGTCTCTTCTAGCCTTTGGCGTGGTTGATATCGAATATAGACGGTATACATTACTATCTTCTAAACTAGTCATAGTCTTGTAAAAGTACACCCATAAGCAAACTTGGTCTATATTCATTACTATCTTCTAAACTAGTTTAGTCTTACAAGTACACCCATAAGCAAACTTTTTCACATATTGCTAGCTCGGAAACAAATCATGACTCCGTAAGAAAGTAATTTCTTGTGAATTCTCAGTCCTGGCATGGATGGCCCGTCTTTGACTGGACCAGGGAGGAGAAAATTGGGGTGCACTTAAGTTAGCTTGGACACCCCCGACCTTCGAACCAAAAAAAAAATTTATGACTTACGAGAATATAAAGGTAGGAATACCTGATCCATTTACTCTCTGTCTCTCTTTTCAGTGTGTCCTGTAGCTACCCAAGCAAGAATATAACAATCAAGATAGATGAGAACAGTAACTACCCTCATTACCTGGCTTTTGTGATATGGTATCAACAAGGCAAAAAGGACATCACTGCCGTCCAGCTTTGTGAGGTACTACTCTTTCCCGTCCATTGCAATTGTGCTGCAGATTTATTTTTCTTCATGTATATAGAACCTAGACAAAACTTTCTCACACATCTTCATAAAGAAGCCTCAGCTGATGTTCGACGAGAATTTATTTTATTATCTTCATACAACACTGTTGTAATCGGAAGACTTGTGCAGTTCATAGGAGTCTTACCTTTTTGGTTTGCGTATGAGCCTTGTATATACGCTTAAGGTAAAACTTACTGCACCAACATAATATAGCATTACGGGAGTCGAACACAAGATCTTCAAATTTATCAAGGATCTCAACAACAATCTGCCTTCTGGGCCACTCTAGTCGGTTAAAACACCCATCCTTAGAGCTTATTCAACCGAAAACGCCCCATCCTTTGATCTTTTGTTCGCAAATGTTCATTCTACATGTTATATATTGTTCCAACTTCCAAGTATTGAGATAGTGCTATTCAACCTTTAATTTGCAGACACAAAGTTTCGGGTGCAAGCTATTGGATAGGAGTTATGGAGCAGTATGGACAACTTCCTCACCCCCGAGTGGATCCCTATCAATAAGGATGCTTTTTAGTGATGATGATGATGAGACTTGGGTTGTTCCGGTTAACGACATACCCCAAGATTGGACACCGGGGAATACATATGATTCCGGTGTACAAGTGAACTTATAGCCGAACAGACAGGACTCTTATGTTGATTGGAATGCATTCATACCACGGGAATAACCCCCATGTCGCTTCATAAATTGTTCTTTTCACACAGCCTCTGTTTATTTTGATTTAGATAGTTTTAGAATAAACTTTGACAAGTTTTTCAATGTAATCATTATATCGTTGACGAATAATATCAAAAATAGGTCTTAGTATAGCTTTGAATTGGTTCGAGTATAGTGGTCAATTTGGAAAATACAGTAACAATTTTCATTGTACCAATGGAGAGCTGATGCTTGCTTGTTTTGCTTTTTTTTCCTTCTTTGAAGAGGACTGTTATGTTTATTTTAACTGAAAGGCATGACCAGAGTACCACGATAAGTGCTTCTTTTCCGGCTCAATTAAACAATTAGGAAGGGCCGACCAGCAAATGAACCCTCCTGGGTGGTGACCTAGGGGCACCTAACAGTGCTGTAGAATGTTGAACGTTTGGCTTTGAAATGCTCTTACAAGGTAGCCACTGTCCTCGTCGCAAGCGGATTCGAACTCAAACTCGCATGGAGAGGAGGGAGATTCACCTCGAACCCTTGCCAACCTGATAACCACCTCAGTGATACACGATATGTGCATTGGCAGGTAGATGTGGAGTAGAATATCAAAAAGAACTGCAGGTTGATGTAGAGTAGATATCAAAACGAACTCACAAGTCATTTTTTCAAGAACGGTGACATGAATTTCTGGGCATACCGACAAAGAGGATTAGCTAAATCAATGTACACATTTTATTAACATAGTATGTGATTTGACTGAAACAAAAGTCAGATCAATACACAATACTAAAAGGTTATGGCCATAATAACTGGGGAGTATTTTCTTTCTTAAGAGTCGCTCTAAGCTGGGATTGTATAATCAAAGTGACATCAATTTGTACCATCAAACTGTATGATATAGCTATTACCTAATACGAGATCTCCTGATTCTGAGGCAATTTATGGGGGCAAAACTCTCCATATGCACACAAGATCACCATGCTTTTCAGTCACAGAATAAGCTTTTCAGTCACACAGGTTTTGCAAAAACTGCAAAACACAATCAATTAAAATTGAATGTGCCAGCATCTTCTAGATTAACACTTTTTCAAACCCAAAAAAATCCACAAACTATAAGGATGCATATTATATGTGGTCAGCTATCAAATCGTAAATCATCAAAATTCCATCAATTGTCATGAGGGACAACAGCATGACTCATTTTGACCAAGCTAGCATGAACTGTCTCAGCAGCAACAATAGCATGCTGACAGACCATTTTTTCTTTACCTTTTTTATTGGCAACAAAAAAAAAACTAAACAAACCTAATCAATCGGAACCAAGCAACAATTTTCAACCCCAAAGACAAAAGGGATCTGCGAGGGGCACGTTTCACCAAAGAACATAGTGATATCCGACCCTTGCACAAAATCCCAATTCAAGTGACACATTATAGTTGGAATGCCTAAAACCTGATTCCCTTATCAAGTTCCACTTTCTCCATTTTATAGACAGACCTTTCACGTCATCTACATCCTATTCAAGAAAAATATGAAAAGCAATCAGTCCACTCCTGATTGAATCAATATAAAAACACACGCAAAGTTGTGTGTATATATATGTATACCTTCTGGCTTAGTTGTTTGCCTATTATACGAAGTTTGAACCCCTAAATATATTCCGCTTTTATATTTGCAGTATGGTGGAGGAATGGTGGATTTGGTGGTGGTGGTGACGGTCAATGAGGGTTGCCCAAATATTTTTGATTAGAACAGGTGAGTGACAAATAAGGGTTGCACGAACACTTACAAGTTTTGCATCTAGGGTTCAGTATTGATTAGAGAGGTCGGGTTTCTATCAAGAGGGATGATGATATCTTGCAATTCTTTGGTGTGTTTTTATGGCTTGTCTTAGAGCAATGGGGATCCAAACAAAAAAGCAAAGGCAGTGACGCAATGGGTTGGTCAATGGCTCCATCTCGGTCATTCGGCTACAGACAGAGAGGTTGGCATTAGTCACCATGAAAGAGCAGATTTGAGTAAATTTATAGGATGTTTTTCTACTTTCAATTTGGGCTTTGCAGGAGGTGGAGAGACGGGGATGCAAGCAATGCGTAGGGACCAAGAGTTAGAATCTGTTGGTGTGTCTCGGTAATCAATAGCGGGAGTTGTGCTGGGATTCGTGAGATTTCAATTTCGAAAGCAAAATGGGTCACTGCCAGCCAATTGCATGTTAGGACAACAATGTGAATCTTAAATCCAGGTTGACAGCAAGTGTAATTTAGAGAAAAGGGGTTCTACGGTTGATTGTTCCCATATTTGGATGAGAATACAACTATGGCTGGCTGTCATGTAGGGGACCGTATCGAACGAAAGTGGAGGATTTTTGTTATGTTTCAAACATTGTATTTATCTGCAGCAAGTATCTTGTGAGCTACACTTTTAATTTTTGGTACTTTTTATCTTCTTTTGTTGTGACATTTTTTCTTGTAAAAAATCGAGAGGCTATGGAGAGGGTCCAATATATACAAGTAGCATTACTAGGAGAGTTTCAAGCTCTTTGAAGCTCACTCAATACCTTTCTCTTCCTATTGTAATGATCTCATTTTTATCTCTATGAAAATGAAACTCTCTTTGCTGATCAAAACGACAAAATGCTTATGAGAAGATGTTGAGTCAAGCCCTACTTACTCCTTGTGAGTCTTTGGTCCAACATGTTTTGTTCTCCTTCCTAAGCAGACGCACTATAAGCTCATTGCACACTCTGTTCTATATATTTTCTTGAGGAATGCCACTACAAGGGTACAATGTTATGACCCAGTTTCTAAAAAGTTGGATGTCACTTTCCATTTTTTACTCTGAGTGCATTCCACATTCTAATATACCCCCACCGATGCAAACCCAAATATCCATAGATTAACTTAGAGAGAGAAACTCTCAAATGAGATACAAAAGAGACTAGCTCTTGATAATATTTGTTCAAACTAATAAAAGATACCAAAAGAAAAGACTCCAACACCTATATATACACCCAATACAAAAGACATAAATACCCTTACTATATACTACATCATACTCCCCTACTAAAAAGAAACTTGTCATCAAGTTACAGTAGTGTCCTCCGGCAAATAGGGCATCAAGTGTTGCACATTGAATGTGTTGGAGATGCTCAAATGAGAGGGTAAGCGGACTAGATAAGCGTTGTCATTGATCTTGCGCAAGACTTCCACAAGGACCCACTTTCCGATCATTCAACTTCATGTAAGCACCGTGAGGATGCCTATCCTTGCTTAAGATAACCCAAACAAAATCTCCTTCTTTGAACAAAACCTCCCTTTTGTGTGCATCAATGGCCGCCTTATACTTCACATTAAACTTCTCAATATTGAAATTTACTTGAGAGTGAATATTCTCATAAACGTAGCCATATCTTCTGCCTCGGAGTGTCCCTTCTTAGGGGTTGGCAAAGGAACGAGGTCAACCACACTAGAAAGTTTCAACCCGTACACCGCTTCAAATGATGGAAAAGTGTGGATAGTGCGGTTTAGAGAAGAATTGTAAGCAAACTCCACCAAGGGAAGAATTTCATCAAAACTTTTTAGATATTCACCAACTAAGCATCGCAACAAATTCCCAAGACCGGAGGTTTACCACTTCCGTTTGACCATCGGTTTGAGGGTGAAAAGAAGTACTAAAGCATAATTTGGTGTCAATCTTCCTCCACAAGGTTCTCCAAAGTGGGCAAAAAACTTAACATCTCTATTGGAGACAATAGAGGTAGGGATGCCATGCAACTTGTAGACCTCCTTGAAATAGAGATTGGCAATGTTAGTCGCATCTATAGTCTTCTTACAAGGTATGAAATGAGCCATTTTTTAGAACCTATCCACTACCACCATCATAGAATCACTCCGCCTTTGCGTAGGAGGAAGCCCCAAAACAAAATCCATACTCAAGCATTTCAAATGACTTTCTGGCACCGGTAGAGGCAAATACAACCCCGCATTAGTGGCTGTCCCCTTACTCCGTTGGCAAATTTGGCACCTTTGCACATAGCCCCCCACATCTTTACTCATTCTCGGCCAATAGTGTGCATCTTGAAGCAACGCTAGAGTCTTATCCTTGCCAAAATGACCCAACTTGTAACTTTCGGCCAACAAGTGCTCCCTTAAAGAGCATGTAGGGACACACAACTTGAGTTTTTTGAATAGAAATTCATCCTTCAACATTAAACATGGATCGATAACCTTATCACCCCTTTGCAAAGCATCGATTTTTTTAACTAAAGTAAGGATCTTCGGCATAGAAAGTGCGAAATTCTTCAAACCCAACAATCTTGTTCTTCATTGCCACCAAGAGAGCCACTCTTCTACTCAAACCATTGGCCACTTTGTTGAGAATCCCCAATTTGTGCCTGAAAGAGAACGTAAATTGTTGTAGATAAGCCACCCACTTGGCATGCCTTTTATTGAGGTGTTGTTGGCTATTGATATACTTAAGAGCTTCTTGATCGGTGTTGAGAACAAATTCCTTGTAGGCAATGTAATAACTCCAATGCTTGATGGCTTGGACAATGGCATAGAATTCCAAGTCATAAGTAGAGTATTTGAGTTTAGCACCGTTCAACTTCTCACTAAAGAAAGCAATAGGTTGACCACCTTGGCTTAAGACTCCACCAATTCCCACTCCCAAAACATCACAATCAAGCTCAAAAGTTTTGTCAAAGTCAGGTAAGGCCAAGATAGGAGCTTCGGTAAGCTTGGACTTCAACAATTTGAAACTCTTGGCAGCTTCTTCGGACCATACGAACACCTTCTGCTTGAGGCAATCGGTAAGAGGAGCCGCAATACTACTAAAGTTGGCAATGAACTTCCGGTAGAATGCAGCTAACCCATGAAAACTCCTCACTTCATGAACACTTGTAGGTGTTGGCCATTCCACAATGGCATTAATCTTGTCTTCATCCATGTGAACCCCTTTTGAAGACACCACATACCCCAAAAATATCACCTTATCAACGGCAAAATTACATTTCTTCAAGTTCCCATAAAATTTCTCTCTTCTCAAGATTTTGAAAACTTGTTGGAGGTGGGATGAGTGATCTTCAAAACACCGACTATACACCAAGATATCATCAAAGTACACAACTACACATATACCCAATAGAGGTTGAAGCATCTGAGTCATTACCCGCATAAAAGTGCTTGGAGCATTGGTAAGACCAAAAGACGTCACAAGCCATTCAATAAGGCCATGAGGGGTCTTGAAAGCCGTTTTCCATTCATCTCCCGGGCGAACTCGAATTTAATGATAACCACTTCTTAGATCAATCTTTGAGAAGACCTTTGAACCGGCAAGGCAATCCAACATATCATCTAGCCTCGGAATGGGAAAACGGTACTTGATAGTGATCTTGTTGATAGCTCTACTATCCACACACATCCTCCATGAACCATCCTTCTTCAGAGTCAAAAGAGCCGGCACCGCGCAAGGGCTAAGGCTTGCCCTTATGTAGTCTTTTTCTAGAAGATCCTTAACTTGCCTTTGAATCTCTTCCCTCTCTCGTGGAGACATTCTATATGCGGGCTTGTTCGGAAGGGGTGCCCCGGGTACCAAGTCGATACAATGTTGAATATCTCACAAATGAGGCAATTCGGGATGCAACTCTTGAGGAAACACATCAACATACTCCTTCAAAAGTTTAGAAATCGCCTCGAGAATATCTGACAAACCCATCCGCCATAGGAACCAACACTAGAACATACCCAGTTTCATGACTTTCTTTGAGAAATCCTTTAGAAGCAAGCAACGTAGTGAGAGGAGGCTTTGTAGCCACCTCCTCCTTATAGATAACAAAGTGAATTATCACTTCTCCTTAAGGATGGTGTAGGTATTCTTCTTTCCATCATGGATGAAATGCCTATCATATTGCCACGGGCGACCAAGTAGTATATGACAAGCATCCATAGGAACCACATAGCACCAAACTTCATCAAAGTACTTTTGCTGAATAGAGAAAGATACCAAGCATTTTTTAGTCACCTTGATTTCATTGCCCTTCTTGAACTAAGAAAGGGTATAAGGATGGGGATGCTCCTCCACTTTGAGTTGTAACTTGTCCACCACCTCTTGAAAGACCACATTCTCACAACTTCCGCTATCAATAATCATGTTGCAAACTCTACCGCCAACATTGCAAGTGGTGTAAAAGATATTGGCACTCAACCAATCTTCATTACTAGCATCCTTAGGAGTAAGGAGTCTTTTTTATCATCAAAACATAGTCTTCTTCTTCCTCATTATTACCTCTAATTTCTTCACATGTTTCTTCGTCATAAACGAGAATATCATCCTCACAACCTTGTTCCATAACCTCATCAATGAAAAGTGCCTTGTTACAACCTCCAAAAGCCTTACGACAATCTGAAAACTTGCGACCCGGTTCCCCACACTTGAAGCACTTAAAACCCCCACTTTGAAATTGATTTCGAGCCCCCAAAGCATCGGATTAAGGCTGATTTTGAGCGGGTGTTGAAACCTTTTCCGCTCGGTTTTGAGTACCAACCCCGAAAAAAGCACCTTGGCCACCACTAGAGGAAGAACCACGCCTATCATAAGAGTAAAAGGGCTGCCCGGACTTGGAACCGCCTTGATATTGTTGCCGAATCTCGAAAACTTCCTCTTTTCTTGCTTTTCGGCCACCAAGGCCCGATTGTAAGCTTCTGAAACCGTCCACAAAGTTTGCATAGCAAGAGCATCTTGGATTGTGATTGTCAATCCTTATGTACCTTGCAACCATTTGATCTTCACTTTCATTCAAATCAACTCTAGCAACAAGATGATGGCAAGCCTCCGTGTACTCATCAACACTCCCAACTTGTTTGAGATTATGCAAATTCTTGTAGAGATTTTGCATATAGTTGAAAGGCAAGAATTGTTCATTGAGTTTCTTCTTCATTTTCTCCTATTCTCTAATCTTTCCTTTTCCTCTTCGTAACCTAGTTCCTTGCAATTGCTCCCACCAAGCAGAAGCTCTTCCTTTGAGACGAATACCCACTAACTTCACATTTTTCTCCTCGGAGACATCTCCATAATCAAACACTCTTTCAACCGTATTTATCCAATCAACAAACTCATCCGGATTAAGACTTCCATAGAACTCGGAAAGTTCAATCTTGATGTTCTTCTCTCGCCTATAAGGAGAGTGAGTGGAAGGTGGCCTACACCAATTCGGATCACCAAAAGGATTGTCAAAATGACTTTGAGAGTCCTCGGACCCTCCACTACCCGCATGCGACACTTGCAAGCTTTGCCCCATCGCCATTAGGGTAGCAACTTGTTGTCTCAACTCTTGAATCTCATGGTTTTGATTGCCAAACTCATTCTCTTCACCATTGTTCACCACAAAGCCTTGACATCTACCTCCTCTTCTACCTCTAGCCCGATAAGCCATGACAATACCCAAATTCAACTCCAAACAAGTAAATCCACCCCAAATAATGAAAATCCAGCCAAATCAGTACACAAACAGCCTCAAATCACAATCAATCGACACAAATAGTGACAACCCAACAAAAACCGCAAGAAATCGAAGCAAATATCAACAAACGAGACAAACCCAGCTGAAATCAAACACAAAAACACATATTCAAGTGCCAAAAGAGCAGTTCCTAAGCTCTTACCTCTGATTTGAGTACAATCGAAGGTTGTACGAGTCCAATAGAGGCTGTACGAGTCAAACCGAAGGCTGTACAAGCCTCAATCTGCAGTTTCAAGGGCTGAACCAGTGAAATCGAGCACGAAACCACTGTTTCAAGAGCCGAAATTCGTAGATCTGCACTCGAAAATGATGGAACAGCCTAGGAAGTGACTGGGTTGAGTTCGAAATCCCAAAGCGAAGGTCCTAGGGTGCTCGAACAGGTCCGAACAGTGCCGACATGGGTAGATCGAGCTTGAACAGTGCCGAAATGGCTGATTTAAGTTCAAACAGGTCAGATCCGAAGGGTTTTGGTTCGATTCAGGGCTGAATATGGGCGGAATCGAAGTATAGGGTGTTGGGTTGGATAGATCTGAGGATTTGGAGTGATTTGGGGGCTCCGACAAGATTTTCCGGTGCCGTTTTAGGTTTCCAGCGAGATTTAGGTTTCCGGTGAAGTCTCTAGCAATATGAACGGTGGGAATCGAGCCTAGAAACTCTGATACTAAATGATGCAAACCCAAATATCCATAGATTAACTTAGAGAGAGAAACTCCCAAATAGGATACAAAAGAGACTAGCTCTTGATAATATTTGTTCAAAATGATAAAAGCTACCAAAAGAAAGGACTCCAACACCTATATATATACCCACTACAAAAGACATAAATACCATTACTACATACTACATCACCCACAAACCTCTCCCATCTCCAAAGAAGATTTGATCAACACCAACCCTTCCCCTCCTAATGTGTCTTCCAAAGATTTTAAATCAACCCTTTACGTTCTGAAGATTGCTTCTACAGAGATTGCCTCTTTCCCTAACATCATCGAATCTTCTTTCCCTAACATCATCGAATCACATGTTCAACATCCTCAGTATAAAGCTTTCCTTCTCTCATTTCATGTGATGTTTTTGCAGTATTCTATACGGCGACCGCCAAGTTAGCCTACATGTATATTTGTTTTGAACTGCTTATCCTACATGTTAAACAGAAAAATGCCTACTTACAAGTACCAATCAACAAATTATTTACCCATAAAAAATCAATCAATAAATTATGTAGCCATAAATAGGGCTGCGCCGAGTGTCAGAATGTTCAGGTTCCTTAGTTAAATTTCAGCTTTAGAATGTTCGTCAATGAAAATTTGAAGAGCCGAGCTTGAGCCGAATTCTATCAGGTTCAAGTTCGGCTCATTTATTAAACGAGCCTAAAATTGAGGCTCGGTTAGTTTAGTACTCGAATCAAACTCAAATGAGTCTTTACTGAACATCTCAGTTCATTTGCAGCTCCAGCCACAAACATAGAAAAATCGTAAAATAGCAGGAAAAAAAGAGAGGCAAAACTGAACAAACCAAAGCCCAATCATCGAAAGGCAAGGAAAACAAGAATTGAAAAACTTGGAAAATTTTATTCCAACATCAAAGTAAGCTGTTTTAGTCTCACAGAAACGGTACATATTAAGGTCGGTCTCCGTCATTTTATCACCTTTTTATTTTTGTTGCAGTCAGAAGACCACGCGAAACTGGGGCGCGTCGTCGTCAGTGGCGGGTAAGATCTCCCAACGGCAAGGTTGGATGTCGTCGGACACGGGGCAGTACCCGGCGAGCGTGACCTTATCGGTTGATGCGGCTACTGACCCGAACTCGAATATCGTCAGGGATGATCCGGGTCGGTGGACCTCCACCGCTCCGTTCATGCCCGGTACCTCGGACTTTTGGGTCGGGTCGTGTTTCTGGATGGGGGTTTTCAATCCGGTGGGAGACGGAGCGTCCTTGTTGCCTCTCCACCAGAGGATTCCCATGGCCGATGATGGATTGGGTACGAGAGAGAGAGAGAGAGAGAGAGAGAGAGAGAGAGAGATCTAGGGTTTTAGGCTTTGTACCAGTGTTTGAAGGTTCGGCACTGGATAACAAGGGCTAATTTTAGTTTTCTCTCATAAACTATTGGGATTTTGTCTGTGTAGTCCCTCAACTATTAGCTATAACTATTGAGTCCTTGAACTGGAGGGAAGATTATTAATTAGATCATCATCTCCGGCTCGGACTCATTCTTTTATATACTCCTACTAGTGTCACGTGACGTGCTTTGCACCAATCACGTGCTCATTCAAAATTTTCAGAATTGTATTGTTGTTTTAAGTACGTGAACATGGCGACGCTTGCTAAGGAAGTACACAAGAACATAAACATGACAATGTTCGCTACGGAAGTACAAACCAATGAATTTGGAAGTTAAGTTGAGGTTTAAAGATTTGGTAACTAAAGTTCTGTTTGTCCATCCTCGTGCTTTGCACATTTTTGCGTGCTTATTGGTGTAATTGATAGTGATCGAGAACTTAAGATTATCTACTTAGAAATCACTTAAATAGACGATAAAATATCCATATTCGTTCAATTCATTTGTAGGATCCTTCAAAGAAAAAAATTTGTAAACTCTATACTTGCCAAATCCCAAATTGAAAAGAAAAGCTACTTTCTGGTGTTAATTTCTATTCGTCTCGGTAAACACTTTAGTTCTCCAGTGATTTAAAAATACGAGGTAGCAACTTTAGTTCCCAACATTATAAGTTACTTGCCTTGGTAGCTCACATCAGCTCAATGGTTGGACTATATTACCACATTAAAGCGATTACAGTGCACGATTAGTGAAACAATATGTAACATCCCGATTTTCGGACACGTTAATTAAATCATTTTCAACTGATTTAATAATTCATAAAACTGATATATAATAAATGAAATTTTATTAAATAGAGTTTAGCAGCGGAAACCTCAAATACCAAATTCAAACCTACTTAATTGTCCTATAAACCAACAAAATGAAATAGAGTTTGACAATTGTGATATCACTTATGGAAATTTAATTAAAAGTACGTCAAATAAACAAAGCTTCTAAGGGTAGGGCATCCAAGGCTTAACAAACTCCCCTTCCTCAGCTGGGAGGTCTTCACCTTGGAACAGATCGTCTTGCAGCGAATTCTGCCCTTCAGTTTCTTGATTACCTGGCATGAAATGCCAGCCCAACGGCACTATAGTGAGTTTTGAAACTCAGTAGATAAATCTTACCCATTAACCCCTACTCTACAAATAATCACATTTATAATAAAAGGAGGCAAGAATCGAAGAGCACAAAACTTATTTCATTATATAACCATCAACTTAAGTAAATTCCAGAATCTCAACTTCTATAATCATTCCAAAACCGCAATATTCACACGTTCCAAACTCAGAATTTCATTGGACATACTTTACAAGTCCTACTAGGCTACTCTCACAATTCGAGGTCCATCAGGCTGCCCTCAAGGTCCTGCTAGGCTACCCTCAATACCTGAGGTCCCGCCAGGCTACCCCTGAGGTCCTGCTTGGTCACCCTTACAGTTCTAGGTCCATCAGGCTGCCCTCAAGGTCCTGCTAGGCTACCCTCAATACCTGAGGTCCCGCCAGGCTACCCCTGAGGTCCTGCTTGGCCACCCTAGCCACACCGGGTCTTTCAGGCTGCCCTCAAGGTCCTACCTGGCTGCCCCCGATCACACGAGGTCCTGTCAGGCCACCCCCGAGGTCCTGCTAAGCCCACAACCTTTCATCTGTTTCCTTTTTCCATTTACCAGAACAACATCTATATACTTTCTCTAAGCCCACAAATCATCCAATATCCATAATGTCGTTTCTACGTTCTCGGTTCAATCAACAGAACAATTATTTTAAACGACGAGTAAACATATCATAATATCACCACCTACACAGAATAATTGAACCACCGTACACTCATCTCCAGTGAGCTTACTTCCAAACTAACTTCACAACAATCTTGATACGTTTTCATAATAGAGTAATTGCAAGTTGATCGATAATAATAACAATTCATAAGAGTCAATGAAACATAAAATTATTAATAGTTCAAAAGACAAAAGAATTTCACAAAAAATATTCGGATTTGTCCTTGTGACTTTTGGGTTGCTTTATGATTTAGCACATAGGTTCATTTTAGTAACCTTTAATATTTTAGGATGGAAAAGTTATTTCAAACCTTAGGTTCCTTTTCAATTCTTTTAACTTTGAACTAATACTTAGGGTAATTCGTCCTTTCAGTGTTTCTTTACTGCTATTATCTTTATTCTATTTTTTTTTTTGTTTAGCTAATTATGTTCTTTAGTTCCTTATAGAAATAATACTCTTGAAGCTTATGTCCTAAAATCCAGTGTAAAATGTTTTGCTAAAAGAATCCTTGAGATTAATATATTAATACATTATGTCTAATTACGTGCGAGTTTTTGGACAATAGGTTAATCATTCAAATTTCTTTATGCTGCACATTCAGGTTTTCTAATTTATTTATACTACCACCAGTCATGAAAATATATGAAATAATTTCCATTGTTATCTAGTAACATTTTGTAATTATGTAACTATAAACTATGGTTTCCATTATAAAAGCTCTGTAGCGCTTCAGTTAGAACAAAGCAATGTATACGCTTGTTTCATGCATTGGTTTAGTCAAAGATAAAATCACATTAACAGGTAAGTTCACAAATCCATCACAGAACATTACAATCAAACATTGAGTCTAAGATTGAAATCCATTTTTGTTCAAATAAATCAAGTTTTACGGCTGCTAGGTGGAGGGTCGCCACCGCGAGGTATTGATTAGTTCGATCAATTTTTGGTATTTCCGGTTCATCTTTACATGAGTTCGATTTGAACCACGAATATAGTACGAAACACATTTAATATACTTAGAGTTAAAGGGTGAAGAAAAATCTACCTTGACCCTTGGAGTTCTAGCTAGGACGGATGAAAATGATGGGTTCGGAAGCGGAACTTGGTGGCGGCAACGGTGGTACTTTTCTTCCTTCTCCTTCTTTTCCTTCTTTTTCCAGCACCCCTCTCTCTTACTCTCGGCAAGGATCAAAAGAAAAGAAGAAAAAGAAATAAGGCTATGGGTTAATGCCTTTCTCTCTCTCTCACATACTCTCCCTCTGTCTCCCTATCTTTTTCTCTCTTACTGCCGAGAAGTGAGGGACTGGAGGTTGGGTTTGGTTTTTTTTGCACAAAAAGAGGGGATGAGATAAAGAGGTGATGAAGAGGTGGAGTGTGGGAGTTGGTTTTTTTAGAGGAATTGGAGGGAGGTGGGGAACTAATATTGTGGAGTAGTGGAGGAAGGTGAGATACAAGTTTGGAAGATAAGGATGGAGGTGGTAGAGTGTGAGAGAAAAATGGAGGATTAGTTTCAATAGAATTCTAATTAGCATTTAGATAGGAAGGGTAAGAGATGAATGCATATCTCTAAAGTATAATATACTTCGATACGATTTTCTAAGTAATATCAATTATACACATAATAATGTATTTTAATTAATTAATCTAACTAATTATTGACTTAGTATTTATCATTTTAAATTTGTATTTAGAAAAAAAATATATAGGGCAAAAATCTGGGTCATTACACAATAAACCTGTGTCTGCATAATATCCATGCATCCCAAACAGCCTTGAAAGTTGATGTGGTAGTATTGTTGCAATAATTAAATCATATAAACAATAGTTATCCGTAGATCATATACAAGCAAAAAAATAAAAATGCCGTAAGCAGACCTCAACGAAAAAGAGTGATCAGAAACAAAACTATATTATTCAATAAGGTTGTGTTCTTATAAACTTAACTTAAATCTGAGAGTTTTGTCTTTATTTGAATTTTTTTCGCATTTGCTAATTTTGCGCCAAACTTTTGTAGGTTATTGATTCTTCTCGGCGAGAGGAATAGGAAATATATATATATATATATATATATATATATATATTACTTTTAGCCAAGTATTTTGATAAATAACCGGTAGGTTTTGGTCCTTACCCATAAACTAATAAACAAAGCTAGACATAGTACTACAGTAAAATCCAAAAAAAATTGCATTAACTATCAACTCTATTCTATACTACAAGATGAATATGGTATCCATACACTTGGAAGAACTAGTAATGAAGTGGAAAAAAGGATAGCATCACATGAGACATGATAGACGTCGGGTCTAGACAAGACTCCCCATGCTCCAGTTCCCAATCAGAACATAATATTCCCAAATTTTGATCAAAGTCTACATCCTTTTCATTGCAATTAATTTGTACAATGTTCAATTTAACCAAATTAGGCACTTCAACTTCTCTCGGAACTGGGCCTGCCCGAATAGTTTTTTAAGTTCTGGAAATCAAGTTCTTCAGTTCCCGTTGAAGAATCCTTCCGGCCGCTGACCTAGGTATTGACTTTGTGAACACCACCATCTTCACTTTCTTAGATAGTGCAACCTGCCATAAAGAAAGCAAATCACTCTAAAGAGATAGAAATAGAAGGCATTGAGCTCTTTTTCTTCACATTAGGCGGTGGAAAATAATTCCTTCCTTGCTCCCACTTCTTCCCAATGATCAAGTACATCTTCTCTAGTAATACCTCCATGAATCTGAAGAACTGCCTAGAAATTCATACCTACGATCTAAATCTATCGTTATGGATTATATCAAGGGCCCCTTTAAATACCAGCATACTTGCATAGCCACAATACATACAACACTCAATGCTTGTAGCATAATTCTATTAATGATACATAAATGCTATTGAGGACATGTTGATTTACGCCAAAAATAAAAAAGATGGATAAGCTACGGTCAAAATACAATCTAAAAAATAGAGATGTTGCATGGATTGAATAACACTTGTTATTGAAAACCATTGCTTACCTTTCATAATAAGAGACCCTCTTGGACAAAGATCATCACTCCTCCTAGGAGGCAAGAAAGAACCGATAACCCAATCTACCACTCAAGCTTCCATACAAGGAGCGAGAAGCCCTACAAAAGAATAGCTATGAATTAAACTTGGTTGTATTGAAGACACGACTTGCTACGCTAGTTGACTCCATAACTCTTTGAACAAATAAAATATACACAAAGGGAAAATGAAAATCCATACCTAAGAAAAAGACCACAAAACACGAGATAGTTCACACTCCAAAGTAGAACAAAAACAATGCAATCCCAAAATGCACAAAAGGGTAGTTTGGCACTTGGCGTGTAAAAACCACAAAAGGGTGCTCAGAATCTAGATGTGATCAGGAGAAAAACATAATTGCATTGCTGGAAAGATGCTTAAATGCATGAAGAAATGTGCTGCTTGATTTTTACCATTCAAGTAGTCCATGGAAGGTGAAGTTACTCTCTTTTTTGCTAGAAATTTAGAATCACAAACCAAAAAAGCTTCAAAAGTTTGGCAATCAACTCCAACTTGGCAGATGACCCACAAGAAATGGGCAAGTTATAATGAAATTGATCCCACTATGACAAGCTCCAAATCTATGCATAAATGGCAATGGTCCTAAACATTGATCACCCTGTACGTGCTCACTTTGAGAAGAACATTTCCAATCCCTTCTTTATGGACAACAAACACCATTGAGAGAGAGGAAAAACACTTCAATACACTTTAAAAGTTGAGAAAATGGGTATTCAGCTTACTAAACTGGTTTTGTTTGTCTTTGTCATGGCATGGATCACTTTATGAGCATTTCTTTAATAGCAACCTTCACATTTTAAAATTTTCATTACCCATAAATATCTCTCAAGCCAAAGCTATTTTTCTTTCTTTCCCATTTCTGACTTCTTCAAAGCAATCAATGCAAGAATATACATGATATCTCATACAAAGCAACAAAGCAAAACCATGTAGGTTATACAGAAAACATAGAAGCATGGCAAGATATGAAAACAGATTGAGAAACTAAATATATCCCTACAGATAAAATGGCTCTTACCAGAATACTCATTTGTGAGATTCTTCACAGCACTCAAGAATTGACTACTCAGCCCCTCCTCCAGTAGTTACAATGAATTAGGAAAGCAATATACAATCCAGAATTTACCCCAGCAGTATAAATAAACTAAAATCAGTAGGAGTGGGCCAACCCCAACTAATGTGTTTGACTACACAACATAAAACTTAGCACATATAAATAAACTAAAATCAGTAGGAGTGGGCCAACCCCAACTCATGTGTTTGACTACACAACATAAAACTTAGCACACAAAAAGACCACACAAAATCTATGTTATAAGGAGAGTCTCGGTGCATACTACCTTTTTCTTTCTAGTATTGTGTTCATAATAAATATAAAGTTATCCACACTAATTCCTTCTCTACATAGCTAGTCCTTCATCATACGACACTAATGAGCACCTCACCAATGATAATTGCATACGTTTCACAATCTTCTAATAAAAAACATTATGAGAAAAGAATAGTGATTTCCAACTGATAAATAGTGAATCATCACTTCTTGAAGTTTGGACCAACTTGAGACGTTCAATAATCATCTTGTAATCTAATTTTAAATCCCATCAGGATACAACTAATATATTCATCAGACCAGCACACCACAAAAACTACTTGGTTTAACTGGTTGGGGTCACCCAGCAAGTCTACGTTGCCCCTATATTCTACAATGTCCCTATTTCAAAGCAGGTTTCATATACTACCATCGACATGTAAAGTGTAGAACAACCATTGCAAATGTAGTATTCCAGTCGGAGGAGAACTCCCTGGTAATCTAGATAATAATAGAGAGTGAGAGCTGTAATATAGAACAAAGTAACTAAAGAGGCAAGCCAAAGTACAAGAACGATAATAGTCAAACAGGGGGAAAATGAAAGAAGCTTGCATTTTCTTTTAAAGGGGTTTGTTCAAACCTTTTGATGAGACGATTCCCTGGAACCTGTAACGAAAATAAAATAGAATTCGTCAACATTTGTCACGAGCTTCATCTACTACAGAAGGCAATCATCCATGTATCCCAAACACAACCCGTATCAAGTCTAAAGCCATTGCTGACCGACTGAGCCTTCGTTTGGACCAAACCATAGAAATTGACTTACTTTTTTCTTTGCGGAGTTTATGTCAGTTTTGAGTCAAACTCTTTTACTTTTCTGTTAACTACATGGATGCCAAAAATAGAAGAATAACAAACAGAAAATGCACCATTTTTAGTTGTTTACGATGACTAAAAATATACTAGTTATCTAGATATTTTTGTTACCAGTTTAGTTTAGGAAATGGAACAAATCAATGTGTAAAAGTAAAACCATACCTGGTGGCTTTTTCACTTAGGCAAGTGGAATAAATTTTGCACCAATTGCCAGCGCTATTGAAGGAGCGGACATAAATCCTCTAGGTTCAACTCCTAGGATGCACAAAGAAGCAACAATGAAGTATGCACCAAATTTTTCCACGTAATACTTGAGAAGTTATATTTAAACGTCTTTCAATATTGACATACCACCAACGGACTACTATTAGTAGCGAGCTGAATCATTCACACTTGACACTAAACTTCAAGATATTTAAGGCAAATGACAGACAAGTAGCGTAGGTAAATTAAGAAGGGGATTGAAAAATGAAATTGGACTCAAGCCGAGGAGAACTACACCCTATAAACCCCTACTTGCAAGGATTTTCTGGTTCGGACATACCTTCTGTCCTTCTTCAAACTGAAAACTTTTGATACATTTTAATAGCTAAGTAATATTTAATCCCTTACATCACGTATACAACATAAGTCGAAATCTATTGAATACATTTTCGAAATAAAACAAATAAGAAGTTAGAGGTAATGCATTCAGAGTAATCTATTGAATCACTCATACATAGTAATGCATTCAGAAATTAATATCTTCCATGTAGCATCCACAACTTCAGATGTACTTGCTGTGCCCGACTCGGACCAACCCAAAAACCAAATCTACAGTCTGAACTCCCCACAGTTGCAGAACTAAGGGGATGTTTAGGATGTCTAATCAAGCACTTGTCATCTTTTAGTTAATTGGCAGCAACCAAAGTTATAGAACTAACCACTTTTATGAAGAGTCATTAGAGATCCTCTTATAGTGATTATAAACTGCCACCGAAAGCACCTGTACGCTGTAGCCGGTATATAATAAGGAGAGCATGCAAGACAAACTTTATCCAAGCAAAAGTTTCTCGTCAATGACACCATAAACAACATAACTCAAGAAACTATACATCATGCATACAAAAAATCTTTGTCCCGCATACAAATATGCTGCAATTACTGTTCCATGTTATCATTTCTTTTCCATCTTAATTCCAGAAACTACAAAAGTGTCATTGCATACAGTGAGCTATCCAATATTACACAAAAGTGTCCTAGTATCCAGTGAGCTATCCAATATTACACCACCAACAAAAGGCAGTGGCAAAAAAGCACATCATAGAAAATAGCATATCTTTGGTTAAATGTTGCGAAAATCAACAATGGTTGAATTAACTTTTTCGATTTGTCTAGAAGAAACGAATAAATAATCCACAAAAGTTAGACTCAAACTATCAAACGCAAAAAAAAAATAATTGAATAAGGACAAAAGCCCAAAAATCCAAAAATCTAGCGGAACGACGCCTCACTCTCTCTGTGATGTGTGTTTGTGTGTGACGTCATTTCTTCTATTTCAAAGAGTGTTTTTTTTTTCTTTGTCACTTTGGAAAACTTTTTGAAAGAGTTTTTGATGCAAGGGGAAACTATGAATCAGTGCAGAGGTTGGCTTAGTCGTTCTAGCTATGATTGATCAAATTATCTCTTTCAAGTAATTTCTTTCGCCAATCGATTTAGTGTTTGAACTACTACGAAGATTCAAAAGGTAATTTCAATCAAGGTAGGTAGTGCCGTAGGCACAAGCAATTCGCTAGAGTCATACAAATCAACATGCTATACAAATCTACAAAAATAAGAAAACATGATTCAGATTTCAAAGATTGTTGGGTACGGCAAAAATTGACTGGAAATGGAAACCCCAAAATAGAGGCCACGATCGATCCCACGATGCCGATTAGTGGCCCCGATAACCAAAACCGAGGTCGGATGTAGCACAGAAGGGGATTGGTCGGGCCAATTCAAACAGAAACGTTTGTACGAGTGCAATGAGAGTGCCTTGTTACCTTGTTCCGGCTTCTCCTATGATTTTCGCTAAAAATATGAGGGTGCACAATGGGTAAAATGCCCTCTGTTTTGATGGCTTCCATCATCAGGCCTTCTTCTTCGTCGTCCTTCACTTGTATTTCAGAAAGGAAGGGAGAAGGACGGAACCACACCCAACCCTTAGGGCTTCCTCCTCCTCCTCAGATTTCTGCAACCTATCTCTATCCCCTTCATCGCCATCTCCGGCCACACCACCATCAAGTCCACCACCGATCGCCACCGCCACCACCGTCTCTCTCTGATGAGCGGCCTGCGACGCTGGCATTCGTCACACCGTTGGAGTAGATCTCATCGATCATCTATGACGATGCTCCGTCTTCGCGATTTCGTTTTCTTCGTCGCTCTCTCACTCATCGTTCACCAGTTAACCCCAGTTAGAGAGAGAGAGAGAGAGAGAGAGAGAGAGAGAGAGAGCAAACGTAATTTCTGGCAGAATTTGTGTGAATCACTGTGTAAAGGGGAGGTGATTTTACCGGAAAGCCCCCAAGCCCAACACCACTAGGGGACAAAATAATGTAGAAAAATCGGGACACAGACGGAAAACATCGAAAGTCCGAAAACCCGTTAAAGTAATTCGAAAATAACCCAAATAGTACCTGTGGTCCACCACTTTTGGGCACGAAATGACAAGAACGCCCTAAACCCCAAAAAAGTAAATTCAATAAGCTAGTTTCCGAATCTAGGGGCATTATCGTCCGGAGATGGCCAAAGTGTAAGCCACATTTTGGAACTTCATTCCTTTATAGGTGGCCTGTGGATACACACATTTTGGGTAGAGTTTGAAATGAACTAAATTTGGTACGAAACATTTCAACGGAAAAATTAAAACATAAGCATAAATCTGAGTAAACATTTTATTAGTGAAATAGTCAAAAATTTGAGTGACAAAAGAGAGCCCCTTATTCGTAGTGGACTAATCAAAATTGGATAACTAAAAGTTGACACATCATCTTTTGATTATCCATTTAGAGGTTGTTAAAGTTAACAATGTCAAGTCCCACATTGTTTATTTTTTGCCCATAATCAAAATGGGTCAGCAAAAATTTAAATCTAACGGTTAGTTTTTTTCTTCTCAATCTAATGATCTACATTAAATGGCATTCTAGTAAAATAAGTAAAAGTGGAGAGCATTTGTTAGGATTCATAAAGTGATCCATATTGTTAAATGCACAATCACTTGCCAAAGTGAAGAGTGAGTTTCACCTACCAATAAAGCATTTGTTCTATGGAGAGTGAGTTTTACTCTCCCATGATGGGTGTATTTGATTGATAATATGTAGGATCTAATAAATTTGGTTATTAACAAAAGATTACTAGTTTTGATTATCCAAAGGCCAAATTTTGATGAGTTGCTAAGAAGTTGCTGAGTTTGGTTATTACAATATGAACACTTTGAGCACATATTGCTAACTTTAGCAACATTTTGATTTTGATTATTACAATGTGGATGTTCTTAGCAATGTAGAGATCCACAATGGTAAAATCAAAATTGGATAACTAAAATTTTTCACATCACTTTTTCAAACTACAAAAAACAAAAAACTATTAATATAGAAAACTTTTATTTTAATAGTTTTCAAACGAATAAAAATTGTTTATTAGAAATACAAAGTAATTTCCCCAAAACAATTTTTCAAAATCACGTTTTGAAAAAAAAAATCGAAAAAAAGAAAACAATTTTTGAAAAATAATAATTTTTTTGAAAACCTTAAAACAGTTTTGTGTAAAAAAAAAATCTATTTTAAATAATTTTTTGACAATATGGTTGAGAGAGAGAGAGAGAGAGAGAAGATAATTTTTTGTGTAATGATGAGTGTACTTAATTAGAAAGATGTAGGGTTCACTAATTTGATTATTGACAAAAAATTGCTAATTTTGGTTATTCCAATGTGAGCATTTTTTTGCGCAAACATTGCTAATCTTAGCAATATTTTGATTTTGATTAGTCTACTGTGAATGCTCTTAAAATGTTAAGGATTCAAGTGTTCTTTAATTTCAATTTATATTTGCTTAAGTTTGATTTAGTATAAGTTAGTTAACTTCCCAAAAAAGGGATAAAGGCTGGAAATGCTCTATGGCCGCCTTTTTTGCAGGTAAAAAAGAAAATTTCCATTTCCACCCCGACTTTTTTTAGAAAACAGAAACTTAAAGACAGTACATAGGACCCAAAGAGGTTTGAAAAACAAGAAACAAACAAAAAATGAAAATCAAATCACTTACCACCCCCTTCGCACCACAGTCGTTGTTGCCAAGTGTCACCACCTCTACTTTTGGAGAACCCACAGCTCCTCACCGAGGCTAATCAAATCCGATGGCCAAGTAACCCAAATCTGAAAAACTAGTCCGGGTCACTAGCATCCAAAATGATGAGGTGAGTGAGAGAACTTCTCTGCTAAGAATGATAGTCTAAATTGTCAAACAACCATGGAGAAGAGAGAGTAGGAAAAGGGGAGAAGAGAGGGAGGGGAAAGAAGAAGAGGGGGGCGGTTGGATCTCACTCTCTTTCTCTACAAACAAAAAGAGGCTCTCAACTCCTCACTTGACCCGTCCACCCCAAAATTTTATGCAATTATCTACTCAACCACCTCAACCTCAAACTTGCACTTTATCTAGACATGCTTGTAACCTACCTTTTCTGTAGGTTACAAGCATATGTCTAGATAAGGTGCAAACTTAAGAAGAATAAGGTGGTGAGCAGATAACTGTAGAGGATATTCCTTCTTCTCTTCCTCCCTGATCTCTCTCCGGCCTCCACCTCACCCCCACCAGACACCAGTGGATGTGAATTGTAGACTTATCGAAGTATCATTAAAATCTACTCCTTGTTAAGTTACCTAATCGTAGGTCTAGTTCCAAGCGGCTCGAAATAATGCACTTACAGTAGTTGCCATTTTTCCGTGATACATTTCTATTCCCGAATAACAATCAACACAGAACATAATTTCATCGTCAAGAAATAAAGTTGTTTACAAAACTGAACAGCAGATGTTATTATTACAACTAAATATGTATCACTCATGTGCAAGTGTGATTGCATTAAGATAGCCACAATAATTTGATTTCTTTTCAATTTGATACGTATAGTAACTCTATATGTATCCCTCATGATTTTTTGTGTTCTTAACTTGATTTTTCAGCGTTATTTGTTTCAAAATATGGAGAAGCAAGGTCAACACTACTAAGAGGAGCACTTGTTTCAAAATTCATACACACTCAATTCCAAAAGGAGCTAAAAAAGTGAAGCTATGAAATAAAAATCATGGAAAGGGTACACATGCTGGCCCATAAAGTCTCTCTCCATTTGCATAAATATGGCCTTAAAATCACCTTCATTGAAAAAATGCTGCATATAGATTAGATGTTCGGAAAAAAAAAAAATGAGGGTGAAAATTTTGGTTAGTGATTATTAAGAGCTTCTGAAACCAAGGAACTGATCAACTAATTGTGCAATGGAATTGGCTAGGTTATCTGCTGCTTCGTCTGTGCTTGCCTCTGCATATACTCTTATAACATCCTCCGTACCTGATGGTCGTACAAAACATCGGCCTCGTGGGTATTTTGCTGCATAGGGAAAGAATAATAAAGAAACATCAGAAATATCCAAAGTTTCTATGTACTTCGTAGTTTAGGTCACATTCAATTGCTAAGAAAAGTATACTGTAAATTATGAAGAAACAGTGAAACACCCATAGAAGCAGGAAAATCAGAAATTCCCGTGTACAGCTTCCCTGTTCATGATTCTGCAAGCAGTTAGCATTTCTTTTTTCATATTCATTCAACGTAAAGAGCGTTTCAATTGAAGGTTGATGTGAGCATGGTGCACACTACGGCAAGCCAAAAAATTGACGTATTTGAGTAGACAATCAAGTTGGTGAATGTATCAAAATTAACTGGAAACTTACAGGCAAAGATTAGCCTCCCAGAGAGAAATCATGTTTAACAGTGATATGTCTTACCAGTCTCAGCATTTATGGCTTCTTGAAGGCCGAGGGGTCTTACTACCATGGTTCCTGCATTTGCTGTAACAACAGCACTTCTGTCGACAACTTTTACCTGAAAACCCAAGGAAGGGTGTAAACAACAGTTTTTTTAATTGAACAGGATGTGAACAACAGAAGAAGCCCCAATTTTTAAGGCTGTATTTAGATCAAGGATTGTGAGGACGGATTTGTCAAGGAAAAAGAAAAGGCAAGGGGCACGTCTTAAATTTGTAAAGGCAAATCCCTTGACATCTACTTACCCTTTTTTTGAAGGGTCTTTTTTTTTTTTTTTTTGAACCGGACATTTACTTACCCTTCGTTAATACTCCACAAATCCTTAATCCAAACAACCTTAAAATCAGATGTCATGTAGACCATAATTACCAGGGAAAAAAAAAGATACGTCAAATATAGTAAGATAACATACTTTTGGCTCACAGAATGTATAATAACTCTACTAGCATGTTAAAAAAAATGAACTAATGACAAATATAAGAATGGACCAAGAAAACCACCTTCAATTGGCCCTTATGAATACCTAAACCATTACAAAAACAATGGTCATACGATTCAATACTAGTGTTCAGGCACAAAAAGTCATGATAGACTGATGGAGACTGTTTATTAAAGCAAAAAAGTCTATTAAGAGAAAGACCACTGTTATGTAAAATGTAAATATTTGTTTGATAGACTATGTAAATATCTGTTTGATATCAAATTAGTAATTATTGTCTAATAACAATCTCAATCAGCACATACCAATATATTGAGAACTTCTACAGAACTGTTTTTTTTTTTCCCTGATGTTCTTTGTTTTCCATGGTTTCACTTTCAACCTACAGCTTCTTCAGAAGATGTTTTTTATTTGCATTTGCGCCTTTTAGAAAGAATGCTAAACAAAGTTTGCAGTAGGGTAAAGTTTTGTTGCTTCAATAATGGGAGTTTCTACGCAAATTATAGCAGATGATAACATAAAGCATTCAAGGCTTGTTTTTGTAGTTACAACCAATCTATTTCTTATTTTTATTTTTGATAAGTAAATAATTATGTTAAAGAAGGCATTAAGGAAATGCCACCCGAATACAAAAAGGCCACCAAGACAAAAAGGCCTTGTACACCACCTAGTGAAAAAAACAACTCAAACCACTCTAGAAAATGGTCAAGGGAGGGATTACACTCTCCCTTGTCCCAACTATACAAGCTACTAACCACAAAACTTTTAATTTTAAACAAAGGCTTTTCGACCACTTCGAAACATCTCGAATTCCTCTCACGCCAAATGATCCACATCAAACAAAGAGGAATCATAGCCCAAACGCGCTTTCTCTTCTTGTCCACTCTAGCACCCCTCCAAGCGATTAAAAGCTCCATAACATTTCTCGACATGACCCATTGAAACAACCAATCTATTTTCCAATCTTTCAAGTTTAGCAAGTTTTACATACAAGGATGATTGGAAAACCGATCTATTTTCCAATCCTTGTATTTAAAACTTGCTAAACTCCAAAGATTTTCCAATGTGACCTGTACTTCACAGGAACTGAAAAGCAGGTAGCAAGCCCCACATTTTTATTGAAAGAAAAAATGAATGAATAAGTACTACAAAAAAAAATGGAAAGTTCAAACAGTACATCAAGGTGGCAAGTTCGATTCTACAGGGACCCCAACTTCAGAATGGATTCAGGAAAGAGATAGAACCCGAACTTCTACATCATACATACATGTAGACGAAGGTCACTCTGCTCACAAGTTGAAACAAGCATTTAAGAATAAACGTGATATAAAACTGAACTAGAGTGGTCAAGCACGGATTTGAGATTTAAAAAGTCCAAATTCCTCTCTTTGCTGTAGCCTGTATTGCTAAAATAAAGACCATCCTTTCAGGAACTAAAGGTTTTGAACTTGAAGATAGTATTACTTCGATTTGGAATACATATATAGAGTATCCAAATGATAACCACTAAAAGTGATTCATCTAAGGAATGCATAAGCTATTCAAAATTGAAAAGTCAATCAGAAAGCTTCAATAAACATATTGTAGAAAGGCATAAAGAATAAACCTTTAGTTGTCTGCTGGGTAAATCATAATAAAGTTCATTCCATTTATGAATTGACCATCCCATATGCTGCAAAATAGCCTCTACAAGAAGCAATCCACTCAAAGCGTCTCCCACTGCCTGGTTGATCAACTTGCTGACTGCCAATAGTCTCAGAGCAGCCTTCTGCTGTACTGAACCTGAAACAAGAAATCCATAAATCATGAATTTAGACAACAAAAGAATGGAGAAAAAACATCATCAGAAACCTAAGGTAGCAACAACAACGAAAATATAATGTTATAGTCCATAACCAAGGATCAACATTTTCATTTGTCTCTTCCGATAGATCAGATAAGTTTCTGTTTCCCAGGAGAGAGAAATAAAACGAAACACTAGATTGCAATCTTTCCAGCAACAGAAAACACAATATAGCGGAACACACAAAAAAAACAACAAAGCAAAAGAAAACAAAACTTGTGCCAACATGGATTTGAAATTTAGTTTAAAATAGTCTCCAATTTTCATTTCATAACGTGTACCTTTTTTATTTTATACCTGTTCCTCTTCTCATCTATTAGTTAATCAATCAACAAATCTAAATACATTTGATTACCAGTTCTCAGGCTTATGCACTTCAAATTAATAGTTCATGCTTCAAAAGTCTTTTACATTTTCAGTATCCTTTTGTCTCTTTTAAAATGTTTCTGAAACATTGGCATAGGGTTTTAAAAAATGTTTCTGTTTCAATGCCCCGAAGCAGCACACCAAACAGATGTTTTGATCCTTGTCTATAACAAAACAATGTGGGAAAAAATGTGGAACTGTATCATATATGACCTTTTGAAGTTAAAGAAGGCTCACTGCTTCTGCCATCCAACCAGTGCAAGAGACCTTCTGAGAGCAATATGGTTCCATGCCCATTTGCCTCAAAATAGATCCCAATATCATACTCTGCAGCTTTCTCATGCAAGTATTTCACTCCTGTCGGAGTAAACACAACTTGTAGACCTAAATGTTTGAGGTAATCTGTGGATGCACCATTCGCATAAGCTGTCTGAACAACACCAAGAGTTGCTAGGTAAGAGTTGTTTTCTCTTTCACCTTCATTATCATTGAAGATGCTTAGTTGCTCCTTGATAAATAAAGCAAACAGAGACAAGATCTTATCCCCATCAACAAGAAGAATCCTATTATTAGAATTTTGTATTGCAGAGAAATAGACAAGCCGATCAGCATCTCCATCCAAACTTGCACACCTGAAACACTAGAACCATTCAAGCAGTTAATTCCCACATCAGAGCCAATGTAAAAAATACACAAGTTGTAAAGCACCTTTTTTTAAGATTTTGGGCATGTAACTTGAGAGATGGGACTTACCTGAAAATGGGCAACACTACAACACCCAAGTACCAGTTATATCAGAGAAGCTGGTTTTACATAACACAACTGTGCCAACATTTCTCAACACTTTATTCATACAAAATAGCAAGTTAGTCCCGCTCCATCAGAGTAAGCGGATAACAACAATATATGCATCAAATTCCGGTGTTAATCATTTGTGATCGATGCAGCTGTAACAAGATGGAAAGATTTTGGGAAAATCGAGTTGGATTTACCACCAATATTCATCTTAATAAATGACAAGATGAACCAAAAGGAAGATGGCTCACCTCATACCAGCATCGGCAGGAGCAAACCCACGAGGAACAACCTTCTGCACATAATCAGCACCAACTTCCTCATTGAGTACACCTTCTTTTCCTGAATTACGAATCTGTATATCCAAACCATGCAACACCTTCTCGAGAACTTGAAGTTTTTCTCCACCCACACCATTTGCCCCATCCACGATCAACTTGTCCATCATATTGACTGCACTTTCCGGGGGAATCAGATCTATCAAGCACCTGACAAATCATGCACCGATTAACCAAATAATTCGTTATAAAATAGATAAAGGAAACTAAGGGACTGAATGTATTAGTGGCAAATGAACCTGAAAGCGCTTGAAAGCTGGTTGAAGTAATCCATTTCCGTTGCTTTCATGCCCTTGTTTCTGGATCGAACCATCCAATGCAGTTGTGGGGTGGTTAGCACTCCCATGTCAACAGCAACAGCTCCAACTATCGAACTGATTCCCTTGAGTTGAATATGAAAAGATGAATGAGAATTTCCCTCTACCTCTCTATGATTGAAGAAATAAATTTACTCAAAGGCAAGGTTGGTACAACCCCTCTACATGTAATGCACGTACAGGGAATCAAAGAAGGAAAATCGAGAAAAATAAAGATTTAACGCCCTCCTTGCTGCCCAAGTATGAGTTATTTACATGTGATTTTGGGGATATGTTTTCAATTTGAAATTAAATTCTGTCCAGCTTAAGCAGAAAGGGCATGGAGTCCACCCAGCCAATCGCCTCATGCCACGTCAGCAAATTAATAAAAAGGTTGAGAGGATCACAGAATCTACAGCTCATCTTGGTTTGTTTAACTTGGGTTGGACCTTAGTAACCCAATTCATGGGTTTGGGGTAGCAGAGACCAGCAATCAAATAGCGGATTGGCGAACTCGTACAAAATTCGAACATAATCCGGAAACTGTTTTCTGCCCGTGCACGAATTTGTTTGTCAAAACAACAGATTTTATGTTAATTCCATAGTTGAAATGCACGTGCCTAGTTTCTAGCCAACAAAAGCTATAAGGTTGCATAACATCAAATCTGAGGGAACTATTGCGTAATGGATTTGTCAGAGCAATGTCTTGTCTACTCTACCAAAACTAGTCTGGAACTCTATGGATAACTTTGTTTGCAATGTCCTCCACTTTGCAAGCAAAGAAAAAGTGTACACTGTCAATAGAAACTTATAGTTCTTAAACATCAATAATACGAAATGAATGAAACTTAGTAGCACAAAGCGGGGGCGGCGATAGGAGCAGAAGCTGGGGTGGGGAAGCGGAGGCACCTAGAAGCTCTTAAGGTTGGGAGCGCCTAAGGACCGTATATAGATTATATAAAAATATGTATCTAAAATACCTTTAAATACTTACCATTAAAGGAAAAGTGATAACCAAACCAAACCGAGCCTTATGTCCCAATCACTTGGGGTTGACTACATAAATCATTTTCCTCCATTGAGCTCTGTCAATGGCCACTTGTTCACACAAACCCATTATACTCATATCTTTGCGCACAACAGCATCTAATGTCAATTTAGGTCCAAGGAAAAGTGATACTTACTGAAAATTTTCCTGATCTTAAATTGTAATTATTGGAAGTTATATGATCTCAATTTGCAAAACCTCTAGACTAATATGATTCTCTTATTCTTATTTCCGAAATGACACAACTCCCTTAAAAGTAAGAGAATAAATGCCTTAATGGCCCGAAAAGCTCTCATCTTTGTTAGGAGCGAGCTCCCATCAAACTCCCATCTTGGGAGCGCCAATTCGAGCTTCCGTCTAGGGAGCGCAGCCTTTTGAGAAGGATTTTGCAACTAAGGAATGAAATATTATATTACCAAATATTGCTGCACTCAAGGCCGGTAAAAAAAAACTATGAATGGAATAGAAGATTTACATATATATAGTGAAGACGCTCTGGTTTACCGTTCTAAATATGGCGCTCTCACTCTCACACTCGCATCCGCACACACTCACGAACTGTGTGACTTAGGGTTGGACAACACATCCCCAGAAGCCCAATTTGTCCTCATTAGGATTGTTCAATTGGTTTATTTTACGCAATGGGTCTGATCACAACCCTTCAATGTGATTAGTGGCATCTTCAGAAGTGTAGTTGATCACACAATGGGTTTCATCTTCGAAAAGTGGAAACAAAATGGTAGGGGATGGCAGGGGCGAAAATGGTGAAACAGTAAAACATATATTTTGCAAAACCTGTTAAGACTTGGGGGCGGAACCTATATAAACGTAAAAACCTTTTGAACCAATCCTACTACCATAACAGTGTTCTTCGAAAGTTGGGCGAGGCAGTCGACCCTGCCCAACTTCCCTCAGTCCATCCAGGAAGATATGTTGAATGATGAGTAATTTTTTTAACAACATAATGTAGAAGACTCATTGTCTGAAGACAAACAGCACATACAAGTCCTGCACAAAGTAGGTTTGTCTTGTAACTTAATGTAAAATAGACCAAGGGAGCTGTAGGTAGTTAACTTAAAACTAATAATGGGTTAAATTGGGGTTCAGGGGATTGATTGTTTAAACCCAGATAAAACAAACTAAGATGGGCTGCAAATGACATGAATCTCGTTGACCTTTTTAGAGTTTTACAGATGTGGCATGAGGCGATTTGCTGGGTGGACTCCATGCCCAAGGTGAACTGAATTTGATTCTATTTTATCTACACAAATCTTAGATAAACTACAGATTTGTTCAAGACCCATCAAAATCCATTCCTACAACAACAACAACAACATAAAAGAACCCATCTAGTCCCCAATCATTGGGGGTATGGGCGGGGGATGATTGGAGACAGACCTAACATTTGGCAATATATGCACAAAGTGGCTGCTCTCAGAATACCACTGAAACAGTGGCCCCCCTAAACCTCCAAGAACCGAGGAGCTACATGGACGTTTTGTTGTAGAACCATGCCCCCAAATCAAAGCCAAATGGCATCAAAGGGCAGGCCTAAAGACCCAAATCAATTTATGTGCACATTACTATGCTTCCTTCATTGATTGTCCAGAGCATCAGTATGCACAAAATCCATTCCTAAATAACAATAATATCATTAAGCATCATTTGTAGGTGCAAATAACGCAATTAGAGGAAAAGAAAGAAAGGAGAACTGGGAGGATAGAGCGGAAGAAAGTTGAGGGAACACAAGAGACGGCAAAAACAATGGAGTAGGGAAACTTGATTTAGCAAAAGTAACAACACCATTGTGATAAAAGAGAGAGAGAGAGAGAGAGAGAGAGAGAGAGAGAGAGAGAGAGAGCAACTTTCAGAAGTATTGAGAGAGAGAGAGAGAGAGAGAGAGAGAGAGAGAGAGAGAGAGAGAGAGAGAGAGAGAGAGAGCAACTTTCAGAAGTATTGTGGTTAACTTTTGAAACCATAGTATATGGTTTTGGAGGTAATAAGAAATAGGCCCACACCTATACAGAGAAGAGAACATGTAATATGAATAAGTTTTATATACTCATGACCTGAAACTAACACGTATAAACAATGGAAAGTTCATGATATTTGAAGGTAGCCATACTTGCTTTGCAGCTTCTAGAAGTGACTTCCCACTTGGCCTCGTGTCCCTTCCCAATAATATCACAGCTAACGGCACTCCTTCAAGTGGTATGTTTTCCTTCATCACAAAATCATCAACCAACTGTTTTCCAAAAACAGACATGTTCATTCATCAACAAATGGAATGCACAAGACAAGCAAAGCAAAGTTCTCATAAATCCAAGTAGTACCGCAAAATATTGATCTGAACTCTGACCACAAACCCATAGCCATTTTTCCAAAACCTAAACTAGTAACAGAATCCACAGACTACAGAAATAAATGCACTCCTATATTGCCATATACGTGCACATTTATGTGATCAAGATCAACTTCATGTAATGGAGAGGTCCATTACACCCACAAGATTGTGGCAACACATCTTTGTACAAATAATGCACGTTCATGATATTGTCGCGTTCACTGAAATGGCCAACCAATTGTAAATCTTTTAAACCTCAACCGACAAGCATCAATAAGCATCAAGATCATGGTACTCGTAGATGTGCAAATCTATCTTTGTATAGATGTACTACTCCATCATATAAAGCCAACACCCTATTGGGCTACTTAGATTAGAAGCTGATCACGCTATTCTCTGTTACAAAATTGTAGACAAAGCAAATCATTTTACCTCTTGAACTAAGTTATAATCTGAATAAAATTACATGTGTAAATGTGAAAAGAAACACTACATAATCACCCACTTTCACAAACTGCTGCAGCTTTAGAATCCCTCACAATTGCAAGGCACTTCGCTTAGCACACAGAAGCATGCAAAAATGAGGAATCAACCATAAATTTGCAGGAGGTCCAAGGCTTATTGGCCACAACCACAAAAATTGCCTTAAATGAAAGTATTTGGTACAAGATTTCCGCTCCAAATTGACACCAACTTCACTACTTCATATGACAATATTAAATAAAAATCAGATCTCCGGTTTCTGTTTCCCGGTAATGGCCTCAATCCATTACGTCTCAAGCAGAAGAAAGAACATATGCCGATCATGTTCTGCATCATTTGGATAAGGGCTCTTCTTCTCTTCCCTTAGCCAAAACACTAGAACGCCTCAATGTGATAGACCCCACTTGGAAAACTTCCAAAATTTTCATCCTAAATTTTTTTTTTTCCATATATGCAATATATTTTTAGTGACTTATTTCGTATACCTATTTTTAATTGTATATTAGCTTTTGTTAATGTATCTTACGATATGCGCTACATATCCTGATACATTGATAAATTGAGAAAAACGAGACACAATTCATACCCCTATTTGAAAACATGATTAGCATGATATTTTTGCTTCTAACAGCACGTTCACCTGTCAGTGCCAAAATGACCTTCCAAAGCTATTTTGGCTTGCTACAGCATCAAGGCGCCCAAAAACAGCAATTTGGCTTGCTACATACAGCGTCAAGGCGCCCAAAAAACAGCAATGTTACTAGACCAGTTTGGTTCCATTTTGGCACAATCATTGAATATAAACTCATTCATTTGTCAATGCAAATCAATGACGAGGGAGAAATGGCTATGGTCATTTTTGGTGCCAAATTTGGCAGCAAAGATAGCATTCACATTTTATTGGCATCAACGAATGAGTGGAACTGAATTTTACCAAAAGAATTGTCAAATTATGAATTTGGCACCCAAAATGGCAATGGGTAAGTTGTTACCTACACAATGCCCGGCCGCTAGCAGAAGAAATAATATACAAAGTGTGATAGCGGAAAATAAGTGCTCCTCCATGGCCACATGTTACATTACCCCAGAGGTCAAACATTCCAAACCTTGGGATCACTGGCCGGTTGTTAACTTCAAGGCCACCCCGGAATTAGTCTAGTCTAGGTGCACGCAAGCTGGCCTGACATCCGGTTATTATTTTTAAAAAAAAGTGTGATAGGGCAAGGAGGGAAACCTGGACGAGATGTAGAGAATCGGGGACGTTTGCGAGAGCATCAGCTAAGGGCTCCCAAGCCTGAGTCAACATACCCCCAGTCGGATCAGCGATTTTGACACCATTGTCAGATACTTTGTTATGTGAAGCAGTGATCATCAAACCAATCACCGACTGCGTTGTCAGAGACCTCAAAGCCGCCAGTATCCCGACCCTAAACACCGTTGACTGGAGGATCGAAGCGTCGGCTCTGAACCCCGCCGTTCCGTACGATAGCTTCACTCCTGTAGAAAAATAGAAAGATACGAAATTAGAGATTTAAGGAGTACGCAATGTGCGGTGATTCGAGAGTGAGTGAGATGTGGACCTGGAGGTGGGGGGAAGCGAGAGGAAGAGTCGAGGAGGATCGATCGTTGTTTCTCGTTCATCTTTCTTTCTTCTTCTCCTGGAGATCGGACGAGCGACACTGAGAGTGAGAGAATTCCAAAATTATGCTGTGGCTTTGTTCGCGGACGTATTTTGTGTATACAGGATTCCAAAATTAATCTGTTAGGAACTTGGGACTGGGAGGAGAAAGGAAAGAAAAATAATGAAGAGAGAATTTAGAGCGGACCACTGCCATTTGCAGCCAAATTCGATTGGTATCCCTCTGGAACGCGACGGACAAGAAGAAGAAAACGATTGGTATGTTTCTCCGTTAGAATTCTATCCTCTAAAACGCCGTCGTTTTGTTTAGACTCGTGAAGGGCTTTTGTGGACCGTTTAGACTCAGAGACTCAAGAAGGGCTGTTGTGGACCGACCGTTGCATCTCTTCATTTACTGAGTATGCTCTTTAAGCTCCCTAGAAAACACTCACAAGATTCTCGCAAGTCATAGAAGATCCGGATCCGAATTATTGGATTTGGTTGTTTTGTGGACTCTCATGTAGTGTTTTGAATTTGTACATTATACTTCATATATAATGTAATGTAATGATCTCTTATTGAAAAAAAAAAATTTAAACTTGTTTGTTTTTGTTTTTGTTTTTATGTATTAAATTGACTATGGCAATATAATTCAGTTAACAATAAGAAATACTCCCTCCCATAGTTTTTTTTAAAAAAAAGTTAATCAATAAAAATGTAATTATAAGATCTTAAAATGAAATTATTTTAAGGGGATAGATTGCAACGACCCTAATTTTTAAAACTTGGATAAAAATATTTATACATTTAAAGAAACATATATATATATCTATATATATATATATATATATATATATATAGTCATAAATATGCTTATGTTTAACTCCATCATAATATAACTTGGCACCTAATCACGTGATTATATATCTAGACATATTGTGTGTGACTAATTTTGATTGAGACTTTGTATTTGTAACTAGATCCTTTTGGTGTGACTAGATGTTGAATTTGTAATTGAACCAATTACAATATAACTAGAATACCACTCTCACACACAAGCTATCACTTCACCATCCCTTCCTTCTAAATTTTTGACGGACAATTCACCCCATTCTGCCATCTTTTCCGACCACATCACTCCCTCCGCACACAGGCCTTTCACCTCCCTAGCCCTTTTCACCCTCTCATATTGACAACACACCTATTCTAGGGTTCTAACCTACTAACATATCTTTTTTTTAACCATTGGTCCATCCTCTTCAAACCTCTACTAATAACACTCTTCTTTTCTTACCATTCTCAACGGCAGAGAGAGGAAGAGTAATGGACTTTGTTCTTCGCCATTCAAACTTCAACTTTTCTTCCTTTTCCCATTTTCATTTTCGGCTGAGAAGGGAAGTGAGGAAGCATTGCACCTTGTCATCTTTTTCGCCTCCATCACTCCACTATTCGGAAATCTACTCACCACCATTGGACCAGCTGCCAAACAACTTCAAAAATAGCTGTTCCCACCCCTGAAACCTGCTGCGTTTCAACTCCCTTAAGCCGCCCCAAACCAGTTGCAAGTCGGCCCCGTTCCAGCTCCAAACGCAGCCTTGAAAATCAGCCCGGAGCCACCACCATCGAGTCATCACCAGGTGAGCTCCATGCCACTCCGGCTGCCACTGAAATCTTTTTGAATCCCGTTTCCCGGACAAGAGGTAGTTCAGAGCTCACCTCCTTACGTATATATCGTGTTTTAGAGCTTCGATGTGACAATAATCGAACCCGACGTCGTCGGTCGAGTCCAACCGAAACCCATGGTTTTTCCATTGAAAATAGTCACTAGAAATTGAAAAGGGGTTTTAGAATAATTATAGTTTAACCCTCGAGTTTGATTAGTTTATAGATCCAATCCTGGTTTATTAGAATCTAGTATCATAAGTCCCAACATTTATTAGTTTTGAGGCGATCCTAGTTTGGTTACAAATATGAATTATTTTGATATCGGCAACACCCGAGATGATTAAGGGTAAATGTGGATTTTAGTTGTAACGACCCTGAATTTTGATAAATAAAATTTTCGTTAAATATTTGAATTTTACTTAAATTACTTATTTTCTCTTGAGTGATATATGATTTCTTGTTAATATTCGTCGTAGTTAGATTTTGGTCATTGGTTAAACTCTTGACTAGAAAAACCTACGTGACCAATTTAGTTAATTTCCAACCGACTACTTGGAGGAACCGAGCAACCAACTCACCTAGTTACTAGATGAACCTTTTGGACCTTTTGAAACTCTTGAACCTTTGTCTTTACCCATTGGTCCATAATAGTTAGGATAATCTTTGTCCTTTGGACAATAGGCCCCCCATTTAAATATTTTGGTAAGATATAATATTTTAATGGTTTATAAAAACATGTGCTAGTACTTATATGCATTGTTTATTGGGGATTCTCCCACCCCTCCATTATCCATTGGATAATAACCACAAGGGTAATTTTTGTCCATTGGATAATAAATTTTTTATTATGAAAGTACATGTAGTCTTTCAAAAATCATATTTTAAAATAAAAGGTACTTGTACTCCTTTTATCCTTTGGTTATTAACCGCAAGGGAAACTATTATCCATTGGGCAATAACCGTTAGGAAAGTTAGTGACCCTTGGATAATAGAGTCCTTTGACCAAATAAAGTACCGATGTGACTAGAGAACCTTCCAATAAAGTTGATTTGACTAGTCAACCTTTTTCAACCCTAGAAATTACTTATTTATTTCTTTTTATTAATTTGGTTTTATTCTTTGTCCATTGGACAATAAAAGTTAGGGGAACTATTATCCATTGGATAATAGAAACCCAATTCTTTATATTAAAAGGGTTTAATGAAAGATTGAGCAAAGTACTTGAATAGACTTTTATAATTATTTTGAAAAGTACTTTTGATTATTTTTTCTAATAAAAGTACCCAAGTAACCTTGGACCATTGGACAATAACCATTAGGGTAATCTTTACCCATTGGACAAAAGCCTTTCCTTTATTTTATTTGGTAAGTACATTTATATATAAGCATGTGTAATAATAAAAAGGACATGTAGTTTTTTTCAAAGACTTAGTTTAATATTTAAAGTACTCTTACCTTATTATCCTTTGGTTATTAACCGTTAGGAATTTTATTATCCATTAGGTAAAGGGTTTATTCTTTCAACAAGTACATGGGTTCATTAAAACTAATATTTTCTTAAACCCCATGTGATGATGTACCAATATTGAAAGTACCCATATTTTATTATGTAGCCTTTAAAGCCTAAGATTTTGCTAAGTACCTTTTTATTATTTTGTATTGGGGTTTTGTACCCAATTGGATTTGTTTAATGGAAGGTGTGATCTACCTAGATTACAAAGTACCCCAGTTTATTTATTTTCAAACATGTGCCTAATTGGATTTCCTTATTGGGTATTTGATTTTGTGAATCTTTGTACTTTCTTATTCTTTCTTGTTATATATATATATATATGTGTGTGTGTGTGTGTGTGTATGTGCTAGGGAGAGAGAGAGAGAGAGAGAGAGAGAGAGAGAGAGAGAGAGAGGAGGAAGATGGGTTGTACCTTGACTTGACCTTCCTCATCCTTTCAAATCCTTGGTGATATCTTTCTTCCTAGCTAAGAAACTTCCTCCATTGTACTTCTATGCTTGTTTAAAACCAAATCTTGTACCTATGTCTCCTCCTTTCCAACATATCTTCCAAAAATCCCATCCAAAGTACTAAGAATAGCCATGCAAGCCTACCATTTAGCCTAACCTAGCCATGCAAGCCTAGGGTTAGACTTTGATCTTTCAAAGATTGCATGCCATGTGTCAAAATTTGAGGTAGAGAGAGAGAGAGGGGGGCCGGCCATGAAGAGAGGAGAGAGAGCCAAGGTTTTTCTATAAATAGCACCCCATGCTTCTCATTCAACACCCACCTTCTCATTGCTCCAACTTCTTTCTAGAAATTCTTGTTCTTTCTTTTGTTCTTCATGTTCTTGAGTAGTTCTTGAGTTCTTCAAGAAACTCAACCTAGGCCGCCACTAAACCGCCACTCGACCACCCTCTCGATCCAAAAGAAGTAGTAGTAATAGTCAAGTAGAAGTTTCGAGAGAAACCTTTCTCTTTCGAAGCTACCGGAGACCATCGTAGGAAGTTACTCCGTCCGACCACCGACGTACTTTTTGTAGCCGACTACCGCCAAGAAGTAAGGTAGAATACCTCTACTCACTTCCCTAACTATAAGTAGGATCTCTTTGTCTTCCAACCCAAGTATAAAGTAGGTTATCTTTATTTACGTACTTATCGTTTGTTTAGAAATATTCGTATTTTGATCTTTGATATAGTTATGAGTATGCGTATATGAGTTGCTTGTATTACTTGTGGTATGTGATAAAGCATAAGTGATTTCACTCCAAAGACGTCCGTACATGTGGCGTTGTGCTTTGAATAAAGCATAAGTGATACAATCCAAAGGCGTCCGTACATGTGGCGTTATGCTATAAGTAGTAATTGAGCGTGATGAGTAATATAGAATTGGATGATCTTGTTAGGATGATTCTTGCTTACGTTTGTCCTACCGCGGAGTCTTTGTATGTAAACGAGACACAAAGAACCGAGAAAGTAGAAACATGACACCTAGGGTGTAGTTAATGAAAGGAAATGTTTTTCGAGGAGGAAATATTTTGAAACTACATAATGACTGGTTTTGAGTGGCATTATGTGAGTTGTGTGTGTGCGTGTATAAAAGAAATATTTGAAAAGAGTGAAAAGTTTTGGAATCCGCAATGTGGCCGGACTTGCCCATTGTGTGAGGTGTGTGTGTGTTCCAATGGGAATCCGGGAAAAGCGGAACCATTGTGAGGTTGTGTGTTCCAATGGGAATCCGGGAAAAGCGGAACCATTGTGAGGTTGTGTGTGTTCCAATGGAGATCCGGAATAGCGGAACGATTGTGAGGTTGTGTGTGTTCCAATGGGAATCCGGGAAAAGCTGAACCATTGTGAGGTTGTGTGTGTTCCAATGGAGATCCGGAATAGCGGAACCATTGTGAGGTTGTGTGTGTTCCAATGGGAATCCGGGAATAGCGGAACCATTGTGAGGTTGTGTGCGTTCCCATGGGAACCCGGACCGGCGGAACCATGGTGAGGTATGGCTTGGTTATCCGCGGAGAGGAGCCAATGCAATTGTGTGCCAATGGGAACCCGGCGCGGCGGAACCATTGTGAGGATACTCGGGAGACCGGCGCGGCGGAACCGAGGTTGGGTGTGTTAAAAACAAATTTTGGTTTGAAAGGAAATGTTTTGGAAACCGCAATGTGGCCGGACGTGGTAGCCCATTGTGTGGAGTGTGTTTTGTGTGTGTTCCAATGGGATCCGGGAAAAACGGAACCATTGTGAGGTTGGGTGTGTAGCTTGGTTATCCGCGGTACGGAGCCAATGCAATATTGTGTGAGTTAAACAAATGATTTTTGAAAGATTGTTTTGTAAGTGAAAATGTTGACACGGTCTACGATGAGTCGCGTAGGAGAAACTCTGAAATCTTGGACACCAACGATAGTTGATTAACGAATGTGGATGTGTCATTGTTAAGCTGCGTATATATGTATCATGTGGAAATCGATGTGTTTTTATTTCCTGTTGTTTTAAGTTATGGGTTAGCGGGTATGGGATTACTCTGCTGAGCTTTGTAGCTCATGGTGTTGCCTTTTTGGTGACCCTGACATATTATATCGGTGGCGACGCTGGTATAATGTGTCAGATTTTGTAGATGATCAGGGTAAGCAGATCACCGTGGAGGCTTTTGAAGCTGAGGAGCTGGCAAGAATGGAGAAGAAGGAGGAGCTGTAGTTAGGAACCTTAGAACCCCCTTCATTTGTGTAAATATTGAACTCTTGTGAGAGTATTTGTTGTAATAAGAGCCAGACTCCATTTGATGTTATCAATAAAATGTCCTTTTAATGTACCCAAAATTCGGGGCGTTACATTAGTTTTGAAAAAGAAAAGAGAAAATAAAAGGAAGCACTTAATTAGTTTTAATCACATGATTAGTTTTATCGCATGCTTATATGTTAGTATTTTTAGTTGGAATGTTAAATCATGTGATATTTTACTGTGTTTGTAGATTGAACAAATAGGTTCCCGGGGTTGGTTGTGATGTAAGGATTTATCACCTTAGACGTGAAAATATGATTAATGGAAAATGGAATAATGTGAGAGGTTGTGATTTTGGATTATGGACGATCCGGATTTGGAACCCATGGAAGTATGGTTGGAGAATGATTGGTGGTTATTTTGGTGGAATTGTTGGTTTACGAAACCCTAGGTACGGCATGGTGCTGATCGACTCTCGGATGTTGGGACGGGTCATAAGGGAGGTATTGTGCTTGTGTCACAATCCAGGCTAGAATGTGCTCGCGTTCGCATTCGGTGAAATATCCGAACTTATGATCGCGGATAGGATATCCGAGTACATAACTTAGGTATCTTTTGTCACGCCCTCGATTTTTAACATAAATAAATATTCCATTTTAACAAAAGATACTCACATATCATATATATTACCTAAAAGAGTTCCCATCTGTTTAACTTTACAAACAAGTCCCCTAGTTTAAGAATATACAACATTAGTACACTGGCCACAATTTAAGCTTAAGTACGGATACAGACAAGTTCTTTAGTTACAAACTATTTAGCCAAAAGCAATTCTTGAATGAATAGTTACAAACCCATCTTTATCAAAAGGAAGTCAATTACAAAGATGATTAAGTAACTAATGATGTTAGCTTCCAAAAAGTCTTTCACTTCCAAGCACATGATACATGCAAGCTATGGTCCAGCATTTGAATCTGAAAAGAAAGATTGGGTTGAGCTACACTAGCCCAGTAGGAAAATCTTTAACAATTCTATGTGTAAATATGATGACAAGTGTGAGGAAGATGAAGACTAGAAATATAGCTTAGTCGATGGATAGTAACCGCTCATGAGTATGCCAACATTTCAATACGATCGTTCTAAGACAAGCAATCATCACAATATGCCTCATAGTACACAAGACAATAACAACTCTAATGACCTTGGCTCGACTCACTATCACCAATCTCCACTATTTGTATTTTCACCCTTTGCGTTACAGTATAGCACCACGAGGGTTACCGTATTACCATCCCATGCGTTACGGTGAACCCTAACCACTTGGATCACCGTATTACCACCCCTTGCGTTATGAGTCCCACTTGAGTCTCCGTATTATCACCCCTTGCGTTACGAGACTTCCTAAACTAATCTCTGACCCAAAACAACTACTTCCTCACCCTATATGCAAGTCAAGACTTCCCCATGATCATACTCATACATGAGCCACCATGCGATATGCCGACAATGTCACATTTATGCTACAAACATTTCCAAGTAATCAACAATCGATAAAATGCATTTTGATACGGTTTTAATCAAGTAATCTTCTATTCGATCCTTACTAACGGGGAGGCCAATGGGACAAGGATATCATCGATTAATCATAGGGAATCAATTGAGCACACTTGAGATAGGTTAGGAGGTGTCAAAAATGTGTTAGAAGTGTTCGGGGTTCAAAACAATCGACGCGGGAGCAGCCGGAGCAAAACTGGACTTAAGGGTCCTGGTATCTATACACTTTAAAGTTGTATCGATACAACATAAGCTGTCCAGAAACACATAAAGAAGGGAAAGAAATCCCTACCTCAAGTCAAGGAGTGAAACCCAAGAGATTTGAACGAGGCCTAGCTCCGAACTTTTTGAAATCAACCAAAATCTTCTCTGCAAGCTTGACCCACGAAATTTTGAACTCAAAGACACGATTGGAAAGCTTGAGGGAGGTTGATCTTTGAAGTTTTGGAGGTATAAGGTGGAGTTTTGTGAGAGAGAGAGAGAGAGAGAGAGAGAGAGAGAGGGAGGGACGAATGAGAGAGATACAAGGGGAGATAAATGATCTCCTACACCACACACTCCCCTTTTATACCCCTATATCTAGATATTACACCCACATTCCCTCAATCTTCTATTCTTTCATTTCAATCTCCAATCTAATTAACCACCAAATAAACCATACTTTCTCAATTAGTCATTTAATAAACATTTCAATAATTAAAATTTTTTCGAGTCTCTACAATCTATCCTTCTTAAAGAAATTTCATCCCGAAATTTACAATCCAAATCAAATAAGATCATGCATCAAGTAAACATGCTCATGTCATAACACATACTACCGAATAACAAGTTAAAATTCATAAGGTTGAAATTTCGAGACTCACATTGATTAGTTTAGAAATAAATGTGGGTACTTCTCTCTAAGTTTGTTTTCCCTTTCCCACGTCGACTCCTCCTTTCCAAGATTACCCTATAGAACTCGCACTAATGGAATGGTCTTACCCCTCAAAACTTGCTTGCGCGAATCTAGGATATGTATTGGCTCCTCCTCATAAGATGCATCGGCTTCTAACTCTAGTTTGGACCACTCTAGAACGTGTGATGGATCCGGCTCGTACTTTTGCAACATTGATATATGAAATATATCATGAACGCCCGATAGCTTCGGTGGCAAGGTCAATCGATACACGACTTCCCCAATCTTCTCGATAATATCAAACGGTTCGATAAAACGCGGTGAAAGCTTGCCCCTTTGCCCAAAACGAGATAACCCCTGACGCGGTGACACCTTAAGGAACACGTGATCCGCCACTTCAAACAATAATGGTCAGCGACGATGTTCAGCATAACTCTTTTGCCTACTTTGTGCAGTTAACAATGGCGAATCACTTTGACTTGCTCGGTGGTTCTCCTTTGTGCCTCAAGAAGTCATTGGCGAATCATTCTCATACTCTCGAAGGTTTCTTTGATCAAATCCGACCCAACCAATGTAGCTTCGCCCAACTCGGTCCAACTAACGACTGATCGACACAGTCTCCCGTACAAAGCTTCATATGGCGCCATCTCGATGCTATACTGGTAACTATTGTTGTACGCGAATTCAACTAACGATGGGTGATCTTCCCAATTCCCCCGAAAATCTATAACACAAGCCCAAAGCATATCTTCTAGCATTTGGATCGTTCTCTCGGATTGCCCATTCATTTGAGGATGATACGCGATGCTAAACAATAGATTGGTGCCAAGAGCGGCCTGCAAACTTTGCTAAAAATGCACGGTAAACCTTGGATCTCGATCTGACACAATTGAAACGGGTATCCCATGAAGACAGATAATCTTGCGGATGTATAAACGACTAAGCGTATCAATCGAATCCGTAACCTGAATCAGTAAGAAATGTGCTGACTTGGTCAATCGATCAACTATCACGCAAATGGCATCATGCCCCCTCGGCGATCTCGGTAAACTGGTAATGAAATCCATAATCACGTTCTCTCATTTCCATTCGGCCACTGGCAATGGTTGTAACTCCCCCGCGGGTCGTTGATGCTCGGCTTTGACTTGTTGGCATGTAAGACACTTGGACACGAAAATAACGACATCTCTCTTCATTCCCGGCCACCAATTAAAACTGTCAACGCAACTCGTGATACATTTTTGTTCCTCCCAGATGCATGGCTAACGGTGAATGGTGAAATTCCCTCAAAATTTTCTCCCGGCACGAAATGGGTACGAACAATTTTCCTTGGTATCGCAAACTTTGATCGACGTGAATCATCCACCCTTCTCCAGCATTTCCACTAAGAAACTTGGTGCGAAATTCCCCCGCTTCCTCATCTTGTTGTTGGGTCTCAATTACTTGAGTCGACAAGGTCGATTGAACGGTTAAATTGCACAAAGTGACTCTCTCTCGATCTTCCTCGAAATGCAAAACATAGGAGCCTAAATCATTCATCATTTTCCACTCGTGGATGGCTAAACTTGCAAGGTGTGTCGATTTTCTACTTAACGCGTCTACTACCACGTTCGCCTTGCTCGGATGATATTGTAACTCAAAATCGTAGTCTTCTAGATGTTCCATCCATCGGCGTTACTTTGTTAGCAGCGCCATCTCTCTTCAGAAAGCTCGAAACTGGTGACAAAGATTGACTTTCTTTTCTTTGGCAGGATGGGGTTGATGTTCAGTGGCTCCAATCCCGAATGGGTGTAGAATGGAAAAAGCTCGCATGCTCTAGCTGTAGCTCGGTTGAGGTCCCTCCCCAAGAGTTGTAGACCGGGCACATACGGGGTGCCCGCCTACGAGCAACTTATCTTGCATTCTAGTGAGTTAAGTTCTTTTTAAGAAAACAAGTACTTTAGACTCTTGTGATCGGAAAAGACTCAGAACTTCTCACTGTAAAAGTAATGACGCCAACTTTTCAAAGCAAAGACAACGGCCACAAGTACTAAGTCATGGGTAGGGTAATTCTACTCGTGAGTTTTCAGTTGTCGCGACCCGTACACCACCACTCGCCCCCAATTGCATCAAGACGCACCCTAACCCCTCTTTCGAAGTGTCACAATACACAGAGTAACCGACTCCCCATTTAGGCACGATCAAAACCGGCGTAGTAGTCAACCTTCTCTTCAATTCCTCAAAGGCCGTCTCACACGCGTCACTCCAAACAAAACGAGTTCCCTTACGAGTCAATCTAGTCATCGGAGCCGCTAGGTGAGAGAAATCAAGGACAAAATGACGGTAGTACCCGGCCAAGCCCAAGAAACTACGAATCTCAAATACATTCTTCGGTCGTTGCCAATTCATCACAGACTTTATCTTTCTCGGATCAACGGACACCCCATCTTTCGATACAACATGACCCAAAAATTTGACCTCAGACAACCAAAATTCGCATTTACTAAGCTTGGCATACAAACGGTGCTCTCTCAAGAGTTCTAGAACGATAGAAAGGTGAGTTTGGTGTTCCTCCTCCGAAGGTGAGTAGATAAGGATATCGTCCACAAAGACAACTACGAAGCGATCAAGATAGGCACGAAAGATATGGTTCATTAGATCCATGAAAGTCGCCGGTGCATTCGTCAATCCAAAGGGCATAACAACGAATTCATAGTGGCCATATCGAGTACGAAAAGTGGTTTTAGGAATGTCTTCCCTCCGAACTCTCAACTGATGGTAACCGGGCCTCAAATCAATCTTAGAGAAACAAGTTGCGCCTCGAAGTTGGTCAAACAAATCGTCGATTCTAGGCATTGGGTATTTGTTCTTAATGGTGACACGGTTCAACTTACAATAGTCGATACATAGACGAAGTGACCCATCTTTCTTTTGAGCAAACAAGGCCAGTGCTCCCCACGGTGACGTGCTTGGATGGATAAACCCCAAACTTTCCAATTCTTGCAACTAAGTCTTCAATTCCCTCAATTCAGCAGGTGCAAAATGATAAGGAGGTATGGAAATAGGAGGGGTACCAAGAAGTAAGTCAATAGTAAATTGGATTTCTCTCTCGGGTGGTAAATCGGGTAACTCCTTCGGAAATACGTTCGGAAAATTGCAAACAACAAGGGGTAATTCCCCACGCTCGGATACATCCTCATCTAAGGCCAAACTCGCTAATAAAGCATACACCGACTCTTGTTCCTTAGACCCACACAAATACGGCTTTAACGGTTCCCAACATTCCCCGAAGAATTCAAAACAAGTACCCCTAGGCGAACAAATACGAACCCGACGCTTGAAGCAATCTATGGTAGCGTGAAATGTAGACAACCAATCCATTCCCAATATAAGACCGAAACCCGACATATTCAACACAATGAAGTCAAGAAAAACAACGATCTTGAATAATAAGCTCACAATCCCGGCAAATATGGTCTAACGGTAATCTACCCCCTATGGGTGTCTCAATGAATAATGGAGGATTGATACTTTCGATTTCCAATTCCAAAGCACAAGCAAAAGATGTAGCAATAAATGAATGTGATGCCCCAAAATCAAATAACACTCTAGCAAATAAGTTAAACAAAAGAAATGTACCCCTCACAACCAAAGTCTCCGGGGTCTGAGAGGTGATAAAAGGTGGTGGAGGTGGAATAGCATAAGTGATAGCAAAAGCTCTCCCTTGCGTAGTCTGACTTTGAACATGTCCACCCTGATGACCGGAACCCTGAGTAGGCGTAGATGAACTCGCTCCTCTCTCGGCCTGAGATTCCTGAGCTGAAGTGGTCTGATGGAAGTGAGGCTGCTGCTGCCTCTGAGTGCCCCGAAATGTTTGTCGACTAGAACCCTGTCGAGCCCTCGGCTGCTGCACCGAACCCGACTCGCTACGAGCCCCGTCCACGCGGACAATTCCTTGCAAAATGACCGGCATTCCCACAAGTAAAGCATGTACCCAAAAGCCGCGAACACTGAGTGCGAATATGTCCCGCCTGACCACACTCGTGGCATACGATTGGAGGCTTAGTAGAAACTCCCCGAGTCCCAAACAAAGAAGACAGAGGCCTAAAATTGACGGACCTTGCGAAGTCAACATTTGATCTCTTTGTCTCTTCCTCCCTTAACTATTGAAACTCCCCGATGAATAGCTCATGCCCCCTACTGGTTGCCTCGGTTCCTAACCTTAGGATTTTTATGTACCTTCTTCGGTATCTCGATGCTCCTGGCACACTCGACAACATCGGCAAATCTCCCTTTGCATTGTGCTATGACTAACCTCTTCACGGTGTCGTGCAAGCCCCTTTCGAATCACTTACATTTTCTCTCCTCGGTTGCCACCAACTTCAGCGCAAAGCGGGACAAAGATTGGAACTTCAAAGCATATTCCGTCATGGTCATATCCCCTTGCTTTAGTTTATCAAACTCATCTCTCAATTGGTCACGACTCGTTTCTGGAAAGCATTGCTCCTCAAAGAGCACTTCAAATTCGGCCCAAGTTATGTTCTCAACATCTGGCTCATTTGCTTGAGTTGTGGTCCTTGCTGCTCTCCTAGCATCCTTCCTCGATTCTAACACGGACTCCCACCACTCATTAGCCTCCTCGGTAAGTTGAACGGCTACAATATTTACTCGCAAGTCATCCTCTGTGATTTTAAAAGCCCTAAAAAGTTTTCGGATTTGAGCCAACCAATGGTCGGCCACGAGAGGGTCAATGCTCGATCCGTTGAACGTAGGTGGATTTCTACGGCTGAACTCCCTCATTGCCGACAAGGCACGACTGTCCGCACTCTCCCTAGGAGTTGGGTTTAGAAGGTTTGCAGCCGCAAGAGCCACAACGAAATCCCTAGCAAAAGGATTTTGAACGACCGGGACTTCCTCTCCCCAACCGTGTCCGGTCCCATCCCCTGGATTCCCATCCGGATTTTCCCCATGATGGCTAACCTCATCCTCAACCAGCAATCCTTGGCCATGGCCACGACCACCCCGACTTTTGGCCTCACCTGCTCTAGCACGCATTCTCGGAAGCATCTTACTACAAGTTATAAGAAAGAAAGGTACATCGATAACAACATCATTTCATGAGATCTAAGCCTCCAACTATCCCAACACGGGTCAAAGCAACTCTACCGTATTGAAATGCAATGCCACATAAACCAAGTAATGTCATTTCACACAAGCACACATATGTTATGCAAGAAGATGTGACATTTTTAAAGTATTCAAACCTAGATGCTCTAATACCAATTTGTCATGCCCTCGATTTTCAACATAAATCAATATTCCATTTCAGCAAAAGTTCCTCACATATTATAGATATTACCCAAAAGAGTTCCCATCTGTTTAACTTCACAAACAAGTCCCCAAGTTTAAGAATATACAACATTGGCACACTAGCCACAATTTAAGCTTAAGTATGGATACAAACAAGTTCTTTAGTTACAAACTATTTAGCCAAAAGAAATTCTTGAATGAATAGTTACAAACCCATCTTTATCAAAAGGTAGTCAATTACAAAGATAATTAAGTAGCTAATGATGTTAGCTTCCAAAAAGTCTTTCACTTCCAAGCACATGATACATGCAAGCTATGGTCCAGCATTTGAACCTGAAAATAGAAAAAAAAAATTAGGGATTTATCTGGAAAAATAAGAAAATTTCGGATTTAAAGAAGAGAAATTGGGTTTACCTCTTTTTTGGACTGAAATCTTGAAATAGGTGGAGAAATCTTGAGGATAGTTGAGGGAGATGAAGGATTAAGTGGTTTCTGGTGGTATAGTGGAAGAATTGGTGGATGATTGAAGGTTTGGGGTTAGGGTTTTTAGGAGTTTAATGGGAAAAAGGGGAAGACAGTCGGCTTCAGAAGATGGAGTGGAATTGTGCTGGGTTTCTGACGGGCCTGGCACTGATCTGTTGCTGAAATCCCTTCGGCATCGATGTAAAACATTTCATCCCATCGATGCCGATACATTTAACGGCCTAGTAGAATAAGCTGCTCGGCAGCGATGTAACAAATCCCCTCCCATCGATGCCGAGCCACTTAACAGACCCCCTTGGAACCCCTTCGGCATTGATGGATCAAATTCCTTTCAATCGATGCCGAGCCACTTAACGTAGCAAATTTGCTAATCCTTCAATTTGAACCCCAGAACTTTAAATAATTCATTCACTCATCTCCAAGAAGACCTTTGCACATTGAAAACCACACCAACAACCCTCCAAACAACCGGTTGCCTAGGTTAAAACAAAGAACGGAAAGAGGACAGGATGCAAAATAGGACTAGGTGACACATATGTGGTATGATCATGCAAAGAATGCCTTGTATCCTTTCTTAAGTGCGCTTTGGATTCCAAAATGATTGAAAATCGACATTTAAACACAATTAGACATGGACATGCGATTATTCACCTAACTACTAGTATGTTTATTGAATGGTGGGGATATGGGCCAAAACTTGTTCAAAAACTTACTCAACACTTAAACCATTCAATTTTCAACTCAGCATGCAAATTAAGAAGCACAAAATTCTTAAGATTGCTACGAATTCTTGCTAATTAACAACGATTGAGCATGCAACAAGTCATGAACCAAAACTAAAAAACTATGACAAAAGGAAGAAATTGCAAGTAAAAAGTTTTATTTATTTTTGAAAATTTTCAATTTTCTCAATTTTTTGGTTTTTCAATTTCTATTGTTTTTGAAAATTTTCAAATTTTCACAAAATCAAACAAATAGCACATAAGCTAACCCCTCCCCCCAACTTAAAGCGATGCTATGCCCTCATAGCATTAAGAACAAGAGCGAAGAGAGGAAGAGTGTGCGAATGTACCGTCCAAGGGGAATGTCAACCCCTGAATACCTCGACCAAGTTGGAGGATTTCATGTCAATGTCTTGCTCCAGCCAGATTAGATGCTTCCAGGGTTTACTCCTTCGGTTCTATCAACTCGGAACCACAGCTAGTCACACTGGGCCATATCCAAAGCTTTATCGGACTAACAACCGCGACGCTTAGTCGCACCCATGCTTAGGCTCCTGAACGCCTCACTCAATCCGGCTTTAGACCCAAACTACCAAGGCTGGTGTGGTAGCAAATAAACCCTGCAGAAGACTTAAGAGAACTTTCCAAAAAACAAATGACATTAGAACCACCGGCCCATGTTATCCGGCTTCCAAACAAAACAGAAAGTGAAAAGACTGAAGATAAAGAAAACACGAAGAAAACACACAAAACAAATAAAAACATGCAAAACAGAATGGAATGCAATGCACCACCCGATCATCACGCGATCTCACGAGTCATACTTTTCTTCCCATCCCTTACCTTTGGGGTAAGAAATGGGTGGCTATACTAGATCGTTGAACATGTGTTATGCTAGCGCCCGTAAAAAAATCTATCGCTTGACCTCACCAAACAATGAAGTCCAGCGTCCCCTAGGATCAAAACAAAGCAAGATGCAATACGACCTAGCGTGCACCCCAGGCAATATCAAATCTCACTCACAGACCTAAGTTGCCTCCGATTAGGGGCAATCGCGGAGAGCATGGATCATTAACGATAAACTATTACCAAGAAGAACTAATGAAAGCTCTTTTTACACTAACACATTGGTGATATCTTTTGCATGTGAGGTGTCTCCAAGATTTTATTCAAAACAAGAAAAACATGTAACGACCCTGAATTTTGGTCAATAAAAATTTCGTTAAATATTTGAACTTTATTGAATTACTTATTTTCCCTTGAGTGGCTATATGATTTCTTGTTAATTTCCGTTATAGTAGATTTTGGTCAGTGGTTGACTCTCGACTAGAAACCCTACGTGACCAATTTAGTTAGTTTCTAACCAACTACTTGGAGGAACCGAGCAACCAACTCACCAAGTTACTAGATGAACCTTTTGAACCTTTTCAAGATATTGTTTAAATATTTCTTTTATTAATTTGGTTTTATTCTTTATCCTTTGGACGATAAATGTTAGGGGAACTAGTATCCATTGGATAATAGAAAACCCAATTCTTTATATTAAAAGGATTTTGAAAGATTTGAACAAAGTACTATAATCTTTTGAAAGTAGACTTTTATAATTACTTTAAAAGTACTTTTTGAATATTTTACTATAAAAAGTACCCTAGTAACTATTGTCCATTGGACAATAATTGTTAGGGTAATCTTTACCCATTGGACAATAGGCTTTCCTTTAAAATATTTTGATATAGTATTTTAATGGGCTTATAAACACATGTGCAAAGTACATTTATTCTTTGTTTATTGGGGATTCTCCCACCCCTCCATTATCCATTGGTTAATAACCACAAGGGTAATTTTCGTCTATTAGCTAATAAACTTTTTATTATAAAAGTACATGTAGTCTTTTTAAAATCTTATTTTAAAATAAATAGTACTTGTACTCTTTTGTCCAATGGTTATTAACCGCAAGGGAAATTATTATCCATTGGGTAATAACCGTTAGGGAAGTTAGTGACCCTTGGATAATAGAGTCTTTTGACCAAATAAAGTACCGATGTGACTAGGGAATCTTTTAATAAAGTTGATGTGACTAGTCAACCTTTTCAACCCTAGAAAATTACTTATTTATTTTCTTTTATTAATTTAGTTTTATTCTTTGTCCTTTGGATAATAAAAATTAGGGTATTTATTATCCATTGGGTAATAGAGTTATTCTTTCACCAAGTACATGGGCTTATTAAACTAGTCATTTTTTTCCTAATTGCCCATGTGATGAAGTACCCATATTTTGTTATTAAAGTACGTATTAGCCTTGTAGCCTTTAAGGCCTAATATTCTCCTAAGTACCTTTTTATTATTTTGTATTGGGGTTTTGTACCCAATTGAATTAATTTATTGGGGAGTTGATCTTCCTAGAGTACATTAGTACACTAGTTTATTTATTTATTGGAAACATGTGTTTAATTAAGATTCTTACTTGATTTTGTAAATCTTGTATTTTGTACCTTTCTTATTCTTTCTTCATTTATATATATATATATATATATGTGTGTGTGTGTGTGTGTGTGTGTGTGTGTGTGTGTGTAGTGTACTAGAGAGGGAGAGAGGAGAGAGAGGCCGAGAGAGAGGGAGAGGAGAGAGAGAGCCGAGAGAGAGATAGGAGAGAGAGAGGGAGAGATTTTGTTGTACTTTTTTGACCTTCCATGATCCTTCCTTGATCTTTCTCCATCCTTGGAGAATCTTTTCCCTAACCAAACTTAACTCCCCATTTGTACTTCCATATTTGTTTTATGACCAAATCTTGTACCATTGTCTCCTTCTTTCCAAACAAATCTTCCAAAGATCAATCCTTGGTACAATCTAGCCATGCAAGCCTACCATTTAGCCTAACCTAGCCATGCAAACCTAGGGTTTAGCCTTTGATCTTCCATAAGTGCATGCCATGTGTCAAAATTTGAGGTAGAGAGAGAGAGGGGGGGCCGGCCATGAGATGGAGGGAGAGCCCAAGAGTTTTGCCTATAAATAGCAAGCCATCCCATGACATTGAACTCACACCTTCACCTAGCAACTTCTCTCTCTAGAAAAATCTTATTCTTTCTTTGTTCTTGTTAGTTCTTTCTTTGTTCTTGAGTTCTTCAAGAAACTCAACCTAGGCCGCCACTAAACCGCCACTCGACCACCCTCTCGATCCAAAAGTAGTAGTAGTAATAGTCAAGTAGAAGTTTCGAGAGAAACCTTTCTCTTTCGAAGCTACCGGAGACCACCGTAGGAAGCTACTCCGCCAGACCACCGACGTACTTTTCGTAGCCGACGTACCTTCCGTAGCCGACTACCGCCAAGAAGTAAGGTAGAATACCTCTACTCACTTCCCTAGGTATAAAGTAGAACCCCTTGACCCTAACTCTACGTATAGAACCGTATGTTAGAACGGTATGGAAATCCTTACTTACTTCCTATTTACTTACTTACTCAAGTATAACGTTGTTGTTACCTATTCACTTTAAGTATTCGTATTTTGATCTTTAGGATGGTTATGAGTATACGTATATGAGTTGCTTGTATTACTTGTGGTATGTGATAAAGCATAAGTGATTTCACTCCAAAGATGTCCGTACATGTGGCGTTGTGCTTTGAATAAAGCATAAGTGATACACTCCAAAGGCGTCCGTATATGTGGCGTTATGCTATAAGTAGTAATTGAGCGTGATGAGTAATATAGAATTGGATGATCTTGTTAGGACGATTCTTGCTTACGTTTGTCCTACCACGGAGTCTTTTCATGTAAACGAGACACGAGAACTGAGAAAGTAGAAACATGACACCTAGGGTGTGGTTAATTAAAGGAAATATTTTTCGAGGAAGAAAATATTTTGAAACTACATAATGACCGGTTTTGGGAGGCATTATGTGAGTTGTGTGCGTGTGTAAAAGAAACATTTGAAAATGTTGAAATGTTGAAAACTCGTAATGTGGCCGGACTTGGTAGCTCATTGCGTGGATTGTGAAAACCACAATGTGGCCGGACGTGGTAGCCCATTGTGTGGTGTGTGTTGAAAAACCCAATGAGAACCCGGAGCGGCGGAATCATTGTGGGGATACTCGGGAACCCGGAGCGGCGGAACCGAGGGTTTTGAAATGTGTGTGTTCCAATGGGATCCGGGAAAAACGGAACCATTGTGAGGTTGTGTGCCAATGGGAACCCGGCGCGGCGGAACCATTGTGAGGATACTTAGGAACCCGGCGCGGCGGAACCAAGGTTGGGTGTGTATGCTTGGTTATCCGCGGTACGGAGCCAATGCAAATATTTTTGTGTGCCAATGGGAACCCGGCGCGGCGGAACCATTGTGAGGATACTTGGGAACCCGGCGCGGCGGAACCAAGGTTGGGTGTGTATGCTTGGTTATCCGCGGTACGGAGCCAATGCAAATATTTTTGTGTGCCAATGGGAACCCGGTGCGGCGGAACCAAGGTTGGGTGTGTAGCTTGGTCATCCGCGGTACGGAGCCAATGCAAATATTTTTGTGTGCCAATGGGAACCCGACGCGGCGGAACCATTGTGAGGATACTTGGGAACCCGGCGCGGCGGAACCAAGGTTGGGTGTGTAGCTTGGTTATCCGCGGTACGGAGCCAATGCACATGATTTTTTTAAAAGGTTGGGTAGCTTGGTTATCCGCGGTGCCAATGCAAATGATTTTTGAAAGGTTGTTTTGTAAATGAAATTGTTGACACAGTCTACGATGAGTCACGTAGGAGAAACACGAAACTCTTGGACACCAACGATAGATGATTAATGAATGTGGATGTGTCATTGTTAGCTGCGTATATATGTATCATATGGAAATCGATGTGTTATTTCCTGTTGTTTGTAAGTTATGGGTTAGCGGGTATGGGATTACTCTGCTGAGCCTTGTAGCTCACGGTGTTGCCTTTTTGGTGACCCTGACATATTATATGGGTGGCGACGCCGGTATAATGTGTCAGATTTCGTAGATGATCAGGGTAAGCAGTTCACCGTGGAGGCTTTTGGAGCTGAAGAGCTGGCTAGGACGGAGAAGAAGGAGGAGCTGTAGTTAGGAACCTTAGAACCCCATTCATTTGTGTAAATATTGAACTCTTGTGAGAGTAATTGTTGTAATAAGAGCCAGACTCCATTTGATGTTATCAATAAAATGTCCTTTTAAACGTACCCAAAATTCATGGCGTTACAGATTTTATCAATAAATTGTCTTCTTAACGTACCCAAAATTCGGGGCGTTACAAAACATATCATAACCATCAAAACATGCATACTAAACAAATTATTGCAAAACAAGAAAGAAAAACAAATATGTACAATATATACAATTTAATATCAGAACTCGGAGCGTCAAAGTCACAGCTAGACTCCGCCAAACAATGAAGTTCAGCATCCCCTAAGATCGTAACCAGGCAAGCAAACAAGATAGAGCCAAGTGCGTTAGCACGGGAATATCACGGCCTAACCTATGGATCTATACTGCCCCCGTTGGGGCTAATCTGGGAGACGTGAGTGGTTTACTGTGAATTACTCCTATCAGAAAAGCTAATTAAAGCCCTATGTCACTGATATTAAATGATTTGCCCTTCGAACCGAAGCTGGGCACACGATCCTTCTTTTAGTAGCGGCGTGCGAAGCTACATATACCCAAGTCAATGGTGGGTACCCCCTACCCGGGGCCGGGTCCGACTAACAGTTAAGTTCAGCGGTTACGCTTTCGCTCCCCGTGCAATTTTATATATCACACTAATCAATCGTGTAAACTGGATCGATTAACTCCTCATCCGGCTCTCCAAACTCAAAAGTTCCAAGAAATGGTTTAAGCTTTTGGCAATTAACTTTAAAAGATTTACCATTTAACGGATTCACAACATCAACAGCACCATGAGGATAAACATGTTCCACAACATAAGGGCCCGCCCAACGAGAACGTAATTTACCAGGAAACAAATGAAGCTTAGAATTGTATAAGAGTACCTTTTGTCCAACTTTAAACTCTTTCCGGTGAATTCGCTTGTCGTGGAAGGCCTTGACTTTTGCTTTATAAATGGCGGTGTTGTCATAAGCATCTCTCCGAATTTCTTCAAGCTCGTTGAGTTGGAGCTTTCTGTGTGCTCCGGCGGCCAGTAAACGATAATTCAGTGTCTTGATTGCCCAATATGCTTTGTGCTCGAGCTCTACCGGAAGATGGCATGCTTTTCCAAAAACCAAACGATACGGTGAAGCCCCCAAGATGGTCTTGTAAGCTGTGCGATAAGCCCAAAGTGTGTCGGTCAAACGAAGACTCCAATCCTTCCGGTTCGGATTCACCGTCTTCTCCAAAATGTGCTTGATTTCCCTATTTGCCAACTCAGCTTGTCCATTCGTCTGAGGATGATAAGCAGTGGAGACCTTGTGAGTGATACCGTACTTCTTCATCAAGGCCCCAAAAATGCGATTGCAAAAATGAGTTCCTTGATCGCTTATGATTGCTCTCGGCATCCCAAAACGTGAAAGAATGTTGTCTTTGAGAAACTCCACCACTACCTTGGCATCATTGGTACGTGTTGCGATGGCTTCTACCCATTTTGAAAGATAATCAACCGCCAATAAGATGTACAAGTTGCCGAAAGAAACGGGGAAAGGTCCCATGAAGTCTATGCCCCATCAGTCAAAGATCTCAACCACCATAATGTTAGTCAATGGCATTTCGTCCCTCCGAGACACACTCCCAAGCTTTTGACAACGTTCACAAGCTACACAGAAGTGATGAGCATCCTTATGCAAGGTTGGCCAATAAAATCCACATTGTAGCACTTTGGTAGAAGTCTTCTTAGAAGAGAAGTGGCCTCCACAAGCTTCTGAGTGACAAAACTCAAGAATTCTTCGTTGATCTGAATCTGGAACACAACGGCGCACTATTTGATCTTGACAATACTTGAAAAGATAAGGGTCATCATAAGAGAACATTCGTACTTCATGAAGGAACCGACGACGTTCTTGAGGGGACCAATGTGGCGGTAAGAGTCCCGTAGCCAAATAATTCACTATATCTGCAAACCATGGGATACTCGAAACAGCAAACAATTGCTCATCCGAAAACGTGTCTACAATAGGTAAACTTGGAGTAGGGTCCTCGAACTGTAACCTTGATAAATGATCAGCTACCACATTCTCGACACCCTTTTTGTCCTTGATAGTTAAATTGAACTCTTGGAGAAGTAGAATCCATCATATCAAACGAGCTTTGGCGTCTTGCTTGGTAAGTAGGTATTTGAGAGCAGAGTGGTCTGTATACACAACAATAGGGGTGCCACCAATGAGATAAGACCGGAATTTACCAAGAGCAAACACTACCGCAAGTAACTCTTTCTTCGTGGTAGTGTAATTTACTTGAGCATCGTTCAAAGTCTTGCTTGCATAATGGATAACATACGGATGCTTGTCCTTCCTTTGTCCTAAGACAGCACCTACAGCATAATCACTTGCATCACACATAAGCTCGAACGGAAGGCTCCAATCTGGTGGTTGCACAATAGGAGGAGAAGTGAGACTAGCCTTTAACTTTACAAATGCTTGCTCACACGCAGGGGTCCATTCAAACGGAACGTCTTTGACAAGAAGATGGCACAGGGGTCGAGAGATAGCACTAAAATCTTTGATGAATCACCGATAGAATCCGGCATGCCCAAGAAATGAACGAATATTCTTCACGCATTTTGGAGTCGGGAGATTGGAAATAAGATCGATCTTGGCCTTATCCACCGCGATACCATCCAACGATATAATATGCCCCAAGACAATCCCTTGAGTGACCATGAAGTGACACTTTTCCCAATTCAGAACCAAAATTTTCTCTTCACACCTTGTTAAAACTTTCTCCAAATTGGCTAAGCATGAATCGAATGAATCGCCAAAAACAGAGAAATCATCCATGAAAACCTCTACTATCTTCTCAACCATATCACTAAAAATCCCCATCATACATCGTGAAAAAGTCCCCGGAGCATTGCACAAACCGAAAGGCATACGACGATAAGCGAACGTTCCGAAGGGGCAAGTGAATGTCGTTTTCTCTTGATCCTCTAGAGCAACTTCAATTTGATTGTAACCGGAATAACCATCTAAGAAACAATAGAATGCATGGCCGGCTATCCTTTCCAAGATTTGATCAATAAATGGTAAGGGAAAGTGATCCTTTCTGGTACTTGCGTTGAGCTTCCGATAATCAATACAAACTCTCCATCCTATCTGAACACGAGTAGGCACAAGCTCATTCTCCTCATTTCGCACAACTGTAACTCTGAATTTCTTTGGTACAACTTGAATCGGGCTCACCCATTTACTATCGGCGATAGGATAAATGATTCCCACGTCCAAGAGCTTCAAAACTTTAGCACGAACTACATCCTTCATAATCGGGTTCAAACGACGTTGAGGTTGGCGGGACGGCTTGACGCTATCCTCCAAAGCAATATGGTGAGAGCTAAGAGTAGCATCAATCCCTTTGATATCAGCAATTGTCCATCCTATAGCCTTCATGTGTCTTCTTAGTGAATTGATCAACTTCATCTCTTGGAGATTCCCAAGAGAAGAGGAAATAACCACAGGATAAGTCTCGTTGTCTCCAAGAAAAACATACTTCAAAGTATCAGGTAGAGGTTTCAACTCCAATTTTGGTGGCTCAACACTAGATGGGAGAATCTTCTTCTCAATTGGTGGTAGCTCCTCAAACTCTTCAAACTTTGGAGTCCAAGAATTTATAGCACAAGCTTCATTTTCCTCATTAAGCAATGAACTCAAATAACTCACTACAGAAGACTCGAGAAATTCGACCTCTTTGGCTGTAAGAGCAACTTCCAAAGGATCACTGAAAAGTAACTCATCCACATGTTCTTCTACAAGAGTATCGATAAAACTCACTTCATTCACGTTCTCGTCATCTCCCATTTGACTACCCACATTAAAAACATTGACCTCCATCTTCATGTTACCGAAGGTCATATTGAGAAGTCCGTTTCGACAGTTGATAACTGCATCCGCTGTGGCTAAGAAAGGTCTTCCAAGAATCACTGGAGTAGAAGCATCAAAAGAGTCGGTCGGATTTGTATCAAGAATCACAAAATCCACCGGATAGATAAACTGATCAACTTGGACTAGAACATCTTCCACTACTCCCCTTGGTGCACGAACACTTCAATCAGCTAATTGGAGTGTGACACGAGTAGGCTTCATCTCCCCCAAACCAAGTTCTTGATAAACAGAGTATGGAAGTAGATTAACGCTAGCACCAAGATCGAGCAAAGCTTGTTCGATACGCTTTCCTCCAATTGTGACAGCGATAGTAGGGCTCCCCGGATCCTTGTACTTAGGCGCGATATTCGTCTGGATGATGGAACTCACTTGCTCAGTAAGGAATATCTTCTTTTGAACATTAAGCTTGCGCTTCCGAGTACAGAAATCCTTAAGAAACTTGGCATATGAGGGAATTTGCTTGACTGCATCCATAAGAGGAATGTTAATCTTCACTTGATTGAATAACTCATGCAACTCCGCATTCAAATTTGGTTTCGCCAAAGCCTTCAAACGATTAGGATACGGAGCCGGTGTTGGAATAACTTGAGGGTCCGGTACACTTTGTTCCTTGTCTTTGCCTTTATCCTTTTCTTCTTCTTCTACAAGAGTCTCCTTGCTTGCTTCCTTGGGAGATTCCCCAAGGATTGGAATTGAACGTTCGATAGGCGAGGGTAACAAGGTAGGTTCCGGAGCATCACCACTTGGTTATCCACCGTCTTGCCACTTCGAAGAGAAATAATAGCCTTTGCTTGCTCGGGGAAAGTCACCGAAGAGCTAGCAAAGTGAAGACCTTGAGAAGTCGGATTAGAATTCGGTTGCGGATTAGGTTGAGGTTGAGTAGGAAACTTCCCTTTCTCTTGTTGTAACAAACCCACCGTAGTTGTCAACTTGCCCAACTGGTTTCTGATATCATTCATCATTTGAGTTTGTTGCTCATTGATAGCTGTTTGACCTTGCAAGAGAGCACTGAATTGATCTTCCCAAGAACGCTTTGGTGGTTGTTGGTGGAACTGGGCGGGTTGTTGTTGAAATTGGTTTGCATGTGGGAAAGGAGCAAAAGGAGCAAAACCAGGCGGACTTTGAGCTTGAGGGAACCGGAAAGCATTCTGAGGTTGTTTCCAAGGTAATTGAGGAGCGGGGGGTGGAATTTGATTAGAACTCCCTTCATTAGATTGATTCCAACGGAAAGCTAGGTGTTGCCTTGTCCCCGGATTATAAGATTGAGAATAAGGGTCAAAACGTTGCACTGCATGTACTTCTTCAGGAGCAATCCCATTAATCACGTTCTTAAGAGCAGGAATATTGGGGCACGCTTCGGTAGAATGGCCCACAATCTCACAAATAACACAACTTCCTCCACTTGACGCACTGCTTTCACTTCTTGAGATTGAGCACTCTTTAATTCCAACTTGTCAAGTTTCCGAGCAATCTCCTCCAATCGAGTTTCAAAAGCTGTATGCTCCACAATAGAGAATTTTCCTGAACCTATAGGACCTTGATTGAACATCGCTCTATCTCCTGGATCTGCAAACTGCCAAGATAGGGTCTTCTCAGCTAGTGACTCATAGTAATCCCAAGCATCCTCCGGTGTCTTCCCCATAAAATCACCTCCACCCATAGTATCCAGAAGCTATTTACTCTCTTAAGAACACCCTGTGTAGAAATAGTTGACTCTGAGATACAATGGAAGGTTGTGATGAGGAACCGACATAAGCAAGTCCTTGTATTGCTCCCAATACTTGTGGTAAGTCTCTCCATCCCTTTGCTTGAAACATTGAATCTGATCGATAAGTAACTTCGTCCTGCTGGCTGGAAAGAACTTAGTGGTGAAAGCATCCTGAACTTCTCCCCAGTTACACAGAGATTGAGGCTTTAAAGAATTGAACCATTGTTTCACCTTGTCTTTGAGAGTGAATGTGTAACGCCCCGATTTTCGGACACGTTAATTAAATCATTTCTAATTGATTTAATAATCCATAAAACTGATTTAAGAAATAAAATTTTATTAAACAAAGTTTAGCAGCGAAAATCTCAAATACCGAATTCAAAACAACTTAACTGTCTTACAACCCAATGAAATAAAAATAGAGTTTGACAAATGTGATAACACTTTTGGAAATTCAAATAACAATACTTTAAATTAACAGAGCTTCTAAGGGTAGGGTATCCAAGGCTCGACAAACTCCCCTTCCTCAGCTGGGAGGTCCCTACCCTGATACTGATCATCTTGAGGATGATTCTGCTCTTTGGTCTCTTGATTACCTGGCATAAAACGCCAGCCCAACGGCACCATAATGAGTTTTGAAACTCAGTAGATAATCCCAATCCTACTAACCCCTTATTCTACAGTTAGCAGTTCAACGATATAAAAATTGACAACATACAGAAGGTACAGAATAATAGCACATCATCCTTTTTCTTTACTATCTATCAACTTACATGATATCTAAGGATTCTCTCCTCAAGATCCTTTTCCTCCCACATCCACTAACTACAACCGTCTCATGGGTCCACCCTTCCTCTTGCTTATCCTGTACCAGGATCCTAGGTGAGTTCACCTAAATTATATATCTAGCATGTTCTCACTTAAGACCATAACAGGAGGATCGAGTCATCCCATGACGCATCGTACATTAGGGTCGGACATCACCTACCACTAACTATAACCGTCTCATGGGACCTATTCCTTCTTGAACAAAAGAAGTGAATTTTCCCATGACGCATTATACATTAGCGTCACAACATCTCTCAATACAGGGCCCCATTGGTTACCCATTTCAACACAGGGCCCCATTGGTTACCCTTGCCATAGCCATGGCTCAATTCACAATCCACAATCTCACACCTTAACACTTTACCATTTTTCATTTACTTAATACCGTCTACGTGAGTCACTACTCGTAACCACCCAGTGAACCTAAGTCCATTCTAGCACGTACAACATAATACAGTCAATAACAACTCAATTCATAATAACAGGATACATTTCAATGAGATAAAAAGTACATATCAAATAATATTGTGCGAGTAAGTAAACATATAATATTTTATGAGTGGGCCGATGCCCTTAAATTTGTTTATCAATCAAGAAATTTTCTTAAAACTTAAAAGGTTGGTTTAGTCATTACTCAAATGTAAGGGTAATATAGTCATTTTATTTTTCTATGTACTTTGTTATATTAAATTTCTTTAGGGTAGTCTAATACTATTTAATGTAGTCATATACATTGTTTCTTTCATTAAAAGTTAGAGCTTATATATTTATTATGAACATCATACTTACATTGGTAATGGTACTAAAACAAAAGCAATACGATAAGAACCTATTTATGAGTTCTGGGTAATACACATAGCAATAAGAAAAGGACAAAAGATGTTATGGGCCGAAACTATAAATTTAAGAAACTCGGGGGCCGATTGTAGTTTAATATATTGAGTTGGGCCGGAACAGAATACTAGTGTAATCATGATGGCCCAAAATGTGGTTTAAAATAAAAAAAAAACAAATCAAAATCCATCACATACTTTTACATTCACTGTTTATGGCTGAAGAAAACCGGGGAGCACCGAATTCGGTTGTGCGACATTGGAATCGATCTCTACTGAAATGTTAAACACATAATATACTTAGGAGAGAGTAGGAAAGCAATTATACTACCTTTAATCCGGACAAAGCGATTCGGTGGAGTCCAGTGGGTTTTCGTTTGGCGGCGAAGGATTGGTATTCTAGCAGCAACTTTGGACTGGAATAACTTGACCAAACCTCTGCCGTTTTGGACCAAACCTCTGCCGTTTTAATATCTTGAACGAAATTAAAATTTTTGGTGGTGCCTTCTTCCTTTGCTCTTCTTTATTTTTTTACTTCCCTCCTTCTTCTCTTCTCCTCCTCCTCCTTTACTGCACAGCACCCACTCTCTCTCTGCCGAATTAAATGGAAAAGAAGTGGGCGTTCACTTTATAAGAAAAAGGGGAAAGGTGGAGATAATTAAGGGGATGGAGTTGTGGTTTGGCTGAAAACAAGGAGAGAGGGAGAGAGAGAGAGAGAGAGAGAGAGAGAGAGAACCGGGAGAGATGAGAAAGTGAGGGAACATGGTTCCTAAAATTTTGGGATGGTAAGTAGTGTTAGGTTTGGGTAGGGAAAAGAATTATTTATATGTATGTGTATGTATATATGTTGAATAAAAAGTAGTTACTGATTTGTATGAAATTTAAATAAATAATAATGAAACTAATTATAGAATAAATAATCGAGTAAACTTATTAGTTTAATTAATTAACAATATTTTTTTTCATTAGAAATAAAAATAAAAAATTAGGGTCGTTACAACCTATCCCCCTTAAAACAATTTCGTCCTCGAAATTTGAGCGTTCCTTCCGTTACGAGTTGTTGCTAACGAGAGATGTCATTTGTCGCCTTTTGATCGAGTCTTACTTCTCGCGATTTAGAATCTACGGCGGTTGCTTTCCAAAAGTTGAGTCTTCGTCAGATGTATTGCCTTTCCAATTGGGTATGTGATACGGATGTGCATGAAAACATGGAACATATCGCGAACTTTAGCAATTTGTAGCGGTAGTGCTATCTGTAAACAACTTCTCCAACCTCTACAAAATCTCAATGATCCGATGTAGCATGGCTACAACTTTAATTTTTTTTTTAACCACACGATATCTCGTTGCGACTTGATCATCCAGAAAACATGATCTCACACGTTGATAATCAATGGATTGGTCTTCTTATCGGTTTAGGTCTTTTGCTGTCTTTGAGCTGTTAGAAATCATCATTGTATCATCTTCACTTTCTTGGTTGCCTCTTGAACCAGCTCAGGACTTAGTGAACTAGTCCAGCTTTAATAATTATGTCCTCGGTTTTTTTTTTTTAAAGAAATATATGTTCGAAGCATAAATCAGCATTCTAACACAAAGGGAAGGCCCTACAGATCCATCCTTCAAGAGTGTTGATGCAATAAGTTTAAAGTTGCGTTGGGCAAAAAAAATAAATAAATAATAATAATAATAATGAATAGTTACGACTGTGTTAACCGAAGACCAACTCAATGATTTGGAATAAACGGTGGTAATTATAAAGGTTCCAAAGCAATGGGAAATTATAAAGGTTCTCATGAGGTAAGTGGACGTACTATGATAAGGTTTTGGAAAATGGTGGTAACAAGGACAGGCGATAAAAAAAAATGAACTAAATATTTGTATTAATCTCCATCGGCCAAACACGTGTTCCATAGCTAGCGTCTAATTCTAATTGGGGGTCCAAATACATAAATATGCAAATAGCTCATCAGATCGTTACAACAATAGATAAGTTACAGATGTTTCAAGAATTGGATATTATCATTCAAGATCAAATACACAATTCAAGAAGGAATGGGGGGAAAAATGTGCTACAAATGTATAGCTTATTCATATATCTGAAAACTCCCAGAGTGTTGATTGGATTAGGGGTTTAGGATTTCAACATTTGAACGGACGGAGAGAGGTTTTTAGGTTATCTCAAAGAATTTAGAGGAATCAAAAGTAGTGACTAGTCCACATACATACACTCAACAAACAACCAGAATAACAAAAACTGGCGATAGTGCTCTCAGCTAAATAATTGAAGAATGGTGCTAGGTTTGCAAAAATGCAAGTGACTAGGAAAGTTATTCTCATAGCTGAGTGGACCATTGAGTGAACTGTTGAGATAGCAAGGATGAGATTGATCGATTAAAAAGAATTTACAATAAGAGAATTCTTAGAAATTCACAACTAACAAAGGAGAAGTGTCATGACACTTGGAGTGAAAATTTCAACGAGTTTAAGCTCTTGGGTTTGTACTTGAATGAGAGAGAAAAAAAAATGCTTCGAAAGGAATCTCATAAGAAAAGAATCAAGAGAGGTTGAAATATCAAATGTTGATAAAATAGTCAATTGACTAAGGAAGAGTATTAGATGGATGTATAGTCGTCAATCTCCTTTTCTATCCCCCTTAAAACAATAGAAATCTCAACGCAAGAGAACGTTCGCTATCTTCTCAGATGTTCATGACTTAGAGCAATTCCTCGATCTTCTAATCTATGATGGTGCCACGTCGGCTCAATTTGCGTAGAATATAGGTGGTCGATACGTGATTGCAGATCTCTGACATCATCATGCTTTTATCCGTCGGTCCAAAATTTTAAGAAGCCTACGGTGCTTGAGGTTTAAGTGTCAAAATAGTCACAATGACGACGGCTACTAGCATCTGTTGATCTTGCGGATTCTTGATATTATGTAAGGATGCACATTAACATTGACATCGACGTTAGCATTGTTGTAAGGGTGGCAGCGTTGCGATCAACGTTGGCATCTTGATCATTGGTTTCAGCACTAATTCTTGTGGCGAGGGGGTTTCTAACTATTTGGTTCTTCGAAGGTATCGTGTGCATGGATTTTGTAATTGCAATGGTAAGGTTTGGTTTCAGGAGTAAGAACGACAATGATTTTTAAGAAATTTAATAAAGTACACTAATCAAATCTTATTTGCACAGATATACGATAGACACGTAACACGTAAAGCCTAAATGTTAGTCAACATGTAGAGCCTTTGTTTTCTCACTATACATTCTCATAATGAACCTACCTTATTTGACCTATTTTAAATCAATATCTATTCATGGAAGGAAATTTTTTTTTTTACTAAGTAGTCTCGTATGGCAGTATCTTCCTTTACTGGAGGCTTGTCTCTTCGTCTTCAAAGTTTGAACTTTTCGTATTGGTTGATCGGCTAACCAAATACAATGAGTGAGCGGTTCCTCTATTGCGCTTTCTTCAGATCAGAGTCAACGTTGATTTCATACTTCCTTAGAGTCTAAATTACAACAAATAGAATACTTATATGCTATACTTAGGTACAATGCCGCATAGTTAAAAAGTAATAATTAAGACAAATGTCTAAATATCTAAGTCTATGCTCTTGAGAAGTGATCTACCCAATCTACCCAAGGCCGAGGGTTTGAACCTAAAGCTCTGATACCAAGTTGTAACGCCCCGATTTTCGAACACGTTAATTAAATCATTTCTAATTGATTTAATAATCCATAAAACTGATTTAAGAAATAAAATTTTATTAAACAAAGTTTAGCAGCGAAAATCTCAAATACCGAATTCAAAACAACTTAACTGTCTTACAACCCAATGAAATAAAAATAGAGTTTGACAAATGTGATAACACTTTTGGAAATTCAAATAACAATACTTTAAATTAACAGAGCTTCTAAGGGTAGGGTATCCAAGGCTCGACAAACTCCCCTTCCTCAGCTGGGAGGTCCCTACCCTGATACTGATCATCTTGAGGATGATTCTGCTCTTTGGTCTCTTGATTACCTGGCATAAAACGCCAGCCCAACGGCACCATAATGAGTTTTGAAACTCAGTAGATAATCCCAATCCTACTAACCCCTTATTCTACAGTTAGCAGTTCAACGATATAAAAATTGACAACATACAGAAGGTACAGAATAATAGCACATCATCCTTTTTCTTTACTATCTATCAACTTACATGATATCTAAGGATTCTCTCCTCAAGATCCTTTTCCTCCCACATCCACTAACTACAACCGTCTCATGGGTCCACCCTTCCTCTTGCTTATCCTGTACCAGGATCCTAGGTGAGTTCACCTAAATTATATATCTAGCATGTTCTCACTTAAGACCATAACAGGAGGATCGAGTCATCCCATGACGCATCGTACATTAGGGTCGGACATCACCTACCACTAACTATAACCGTCTCATGGGACCTATTCCTTCTTGAACAAAAGAAGTGAATTTTCCCATGACGCATTATACATTAGCGTCACAACATCTCTCAATACAGGGCCCCATTGGTTACCCATTTCAACACAGGGCCCCATTGGTTACCCTTGCCATAGCCATGGCTCAATTCACAATCCACAATCTCACACCTTAACACTTTACCATTTTTCATTTACTTAATACCGTCTACGTGAGTCACTACTCGTAACCACCCAGTGAACCTAAGTCCATTCTAGCACGTACAACATAATACAGTCAATAACAACTCAATTCATAATAACAGGATACATTTCAATGAGATAAAAAGTACATATCAAATAATATTGTGCGAGTAAGTAAACATATAATATTTTATGAGTGGGCCGATGCCCTTAAATTTGTTTATCAATCAAGAAATTTTCTTAAAACTTAAAAGGTTGGTTTAGTCATTACTCAAATGTAAGGGTAATATAGTCATTTTATTTTTCTATGTACTTTGTTATATTAAATTTCTTTAGGGTAGTCTAATACTATTTAATGTAGTCATATACATTGTTTCTTTCATTAAAAGTTAGAGCTTATATATTTATTATGAACATCATACTTACATTGGTAATGGTACTAAAACAAAAGCAATACGATAAGAACCTATTTATGAGTTCTGGGTAATACACATAGCAATAAGAAAAGGACAAAAGATGTTATGGGCCGAAACTATAAATTTAAGAAACTCGGGGGCCGATTGTAGTTTAATATATTGAGTTGGGCCGGAACAGAATACTAGTGTAATCATGATGGCCCAAAATGTGGTTTAAAATAAAAAAAAAACAAATCAAAATCCATCACATACTTTTACATTCACTGTTTATGGCCGAACAAAACTGGGGAGCACCGAATTCGGTTGTGCGACATTGGAATCGATCTCTACTGAAATGTTAAACACATAATATACTTAGGAGAGAGTAGGAAAGCGATTATACTACCTTTAATCCGGACAAAGTGATTCGGTGGAGTCCAGTGGGTTTTCGTTTGGCGGCGAAGGATTGGTATTCTAGCAGCAACTTTGGACTGGAATAACTTGACCAAACCTCTGCCGTTTTGGACGACTCTTGTGTCTAACACGAATATCTTGAAACGCTCTACAACTTTTTTGAAGAAGTCTAAGCCCGAAAACCACTCTAAGTAGGAGAAAAATGAAAGTTTAGAAGGGTTGCTGAATCTGCCTGGAAATCAGGATCCGAGAATTTTACCAAATTTTGAATAGCGATAACTCACTCAATTTTTGACTGTTTTGGGTGATTCTTGGGTCGAAATCGAAGGTCTTGACACCCTCTACAAGTTTCATGAAGAAAACACAGCCTAAAAACGATTTTAACCAGGACGAAAATGGCCATAAAAACAGGTACGTGGAATGAACGAAATTAAAATTTTTGGTGGTGCCTTCTTCCTTTGCTCTTCTTTATTTTTTTACTTCCCTCCTTCTTCTCTTCTCCTCCTCCTCCTTTACTGCACAGCACCCACTCTCTCTCTGCCGAATTAAATGGAAAAGAAGTGGGCGTTCACTTTATAAGAAAAAGGGGAAAGGTGGAGATAATTAAGGGGGATGGAGTTGTGGTTTGGCTGAAAACAAGGAGAGAGAGAGAGAGAGAGAGAGAGAGAGAGAGAGAGAGAGAGAGAGAGAGAGAACCGGGAGAGATGAGAAAGTGAGGGAACATGGTTCCTAAAATTTTGGGATGGTAAGTAGTGTTAGGTTTGGGTAGGGAAAAGAATTATTTATATGTATGTGTATGTATATATGTTGAATAAAAAGTAGTTACTGATTTGTATGAAATTTAAATAAATAATAATGAAACTAATTATAGAATAAATAATCGAGTAAACTTATTAGTTTAATTAATTAACAATATTTTTTTTATTAGAAATAAAAATAAAAAATTAGGGTCGTTACAGAATGGGAACAATTTCAGACGGGCTTGATCAAGTTGCCCTGGAACTGTAACAAAAGAGTGTAGAATATTCTCGAACTCCCGGATATGCAAATAAGGATCCTCCAATTCTCGCCCTCGAAATTTTGGTATTATCCGAAGATACTCAGCCTTGAATTCAAATGTATTCCCAGCGGTGGGAGTCGGAATAACTATAGGAGATACTTGAGGAGCCCGTTCTGGATTCAGATAATCACGCAGAGTACGAACTGGAACTTCTTCGGCCATTGGGCCTTTGCGATTGCGATTTAATTTGCGAGACGGAGAGTGGGCAGGATACGCCCTGGCAATGCTACGGATTCTTGGCGGTGAAGAAGAACGATGAAGCCGATTGGAAATTGGGCTTCGGTAAACATGCATAAACTAACACAAATACTAACTAACTACCAACAAACTACCAGACTGGAAGGGTTATGCCACCACCTCAACTCAGCAAACAGAATATGCGAGGGGTTATGCCACCACCTCGGCTAAGCAATGCAATCAAATTTTATACTAACTAAATTAATTACGCTAAACTAACTAAGAACAAACTCGATATTTAGCCTGGCTTCGTTACACCTCAAGTTTAGTAAAACGAGGTTAGAGGTATCCACCAAACTAAATACGAACTACTAACACATAAACTACTAAACTACTACTACTAGACGAAAGCGGGATACTTACAGTGGTTTGTCGAACCTCCAAAAAAGCCATAATAAGAAATCCCCGGCAACGGCGCCAAAAATGCTTCGTTCGCTCTGATATAAGAGATAACGTCCCAAGCGTAGGGCCTAATACGTCTGTTGAAGAATAATAATCCGAAAGACCGGGATCGTACCCAAGGGAATAATTATATGGCTTGGTCGGATTTGTAGATGCAAGTAAGCTCGGGTTTTCGGCTTTTAGACAGCCAACTTTGTTTTACTTTAAACGGTGGAAATAAAAGGCTAAATTAAAAACGAATTAACTAGAGAAAAGATAGGCTAGGTCTAGGAATTATTAACACTCAAGTCTCGAGCTAAATCACACTCTTCACCCAATTACACAATTTAAGATACTTGATTAAAGTTCTCAAATCGGAAGATAAAATGATTTGAGAACCAAGCTAGCTCTAGAATTCATTTGGCAAATACCTCGAGCGACAGAGCTTTAAGCATCATGTGTGGTGGGTAGGCGATGCTCCCACCTACACACGATCAAAGAGGTTAACACCTTGGTGATTTGACAAACAAACCCGAACCCCACATCAATTTTCAAATCAAAGATTAAAGCTTTATTGGGTGCAAAATGCAATTTTCGCCCGAGCCATGAGAAGCTAATCATCCCATGACCTAATCCTTGAAACTACTCACACATATCTAGAGAGATAAGAGCAAGCAAAAATTTACTAAGCATAATTGAAAAGCAACACTAGAAGATAATTGGCTTAAACGATAGATCGGGAAAGAAACTACAGCTTTAATGAAGACAAAAGTAGCAAAAGAAAACTAATTAAGGCAGTAAATTAGAAATTAAGTGCTAGAAAAATGGAAGAACAACAAGAACAATTCAAAAACAAATTGAATCTAAGCTAGATCTAGAAATGTACTAAAAAACCGTCCTTTACAAAATGATGTCACTCCTATTTATGACAGCCGCCATCGCGCACAGAATATTCCCGAAATGCTCTGAAAATCCACCTCTAAGCCCCTCGACATCGATGGCAACGGCTTTAGAGTGCTTCACTAACATGCTCGGCATCGATGGAATGTTTCACCTTACATCGATGCCGAGGCCTTAGCACTGATCCTCTTAAGTGCTTCGGCATCGATGGACTTCCATTCTTCCCATCGATGCCGAGCCCCATAGCTCCAGCGCTCTGGCCTGCTGCTGCCTTGGCCGTGCCTTGTCTTGGCTTGCTTGCTTCTCGCCTTGGCAATTCTGCTCCTGCCTTGGCTGGGCCTTGGCCATGACATGCCTTAGGCCTCGAAAACTTCCCTATTTGGCGATTCACCTACAAAACAGAACTAGAACACTCTACAAGCAAACAACGTTAACAATAACTAATTAGTACTTAAATTAAACTAAAACTAGACACTAGCGCACCCTACATTACATTCTTGGGTGGTTATCAATTATTTTTTTACAAAGTTTCCAATTTGAACGACCTTGTGACCTTACGAACCATGTATTTAATGCCCAGATAATTTTTTTTAGACTCTTTTATACTCGTAAGATAAAACCTTGTTAACCTCAACATATTTTATTTATTAGATTATTTATTACCTAATTATTTTACTTTCGGTAATATTTTTATTTAAAATAATCTCACGACCCTCCAGACCTAATTTTAATACCTGAACATGTTGCGTAGGACCGTTAGGACTCCTATTAAGGTCATATTAATTATTCTAATATTTTTACCTATTTAATGTATTTATTATAGTTAGTAATCAATCTAATTTCATAAAATAAACTAATACAAGCCTGGACATATTTTTTTAATAAAATTTTTGTCAGATAAGATTTCTTGTATCAATTTAACTTCTTGGCCATACAAGATTAAGGGCAATGGCCCATCCATAAAAAGTTACGTGATTTCTACGCTTATTATTTATTTCAATTATGACTTTGATTATTTGTATATTGTTCAAACTCTTGATTTATATGCTAGATTGAACCCTAGAGATATGGGGTGGTATGCAAATAGAATTCTCCTAGATGGTGCTAGGTAATGGATAAATTGAAAAGTTTTATGATGTTAGAGATTGCAGGTGGGTTTTGAGATGTGAATTGAGATTGATGCTAACGGAGGCCCAGTCTCCAAACTGGCGGGAAGTCCAGTGATGATTTGAAACTGATGGGAGTCCAGTGATCTTTGTGAAGTGATGATTAAGATAGACGAACCCTAGTTATGTCATGGCATGATAAGCTTTCCCTTTGTTTGTAGTTATTGAGATGGTATATAACTTAGGTGTATCTGCGACAGCAAAAGAAAATGATCTCATGGGACAGGGCGTGACTAGCGGTTGGGGAGGAAGGATCTCGCAGTTGAGATATTAGATCACACATCAGGCTAATGAATAGTAATAAATCGGTTATGTGTGAAATTTCTGTTTAATTCTTCCGCATCGATATTATATTGTTTGCGTGCTAGCTATAAAGTAAGAGGGGTAGTTGGGTTGGATTATTCTACTGGGTGATTTATCACTCACGGATAAGTTTGTATCCTTGTAAATCGGTTGCTTTGGCGATCAATTTGCCAGAGAGTGCAGAATTCAATGGAGGACCAGTTAGACACAAGATGAATACTAGAGGCAGAGATAGAGTATGGTTGGGATATGTATCAAGACAAGAGTCGCTCAGGAGTTATTTTAATAAAATTTTATTATTAAATGCCTCCGAAATTTATTTGAAAAATCAGGGCGTTACAGTCTGTAAGTCAAGGCATGCCATGAGAAGATCCTTCGCTGCTTTGCCAAACGTTTGTTGAACCCCAGCTACCCCGTCGAACGATTCCTCTGTCCCTTATGCACATCGCTCGGCACGTCTATTTGTCATTCGGGTAATATGACAGCGCTCGGTGAAGTGTAATTGTTCGGTATGACCTTGCCTCGTTCTGTGAAGTTGGCTATCGTTTGGCCCGTAAGTTACCGTTCGGGGATGTATCTTCTTAGAGACGGAACTCGATCATGGTTGTTGTGGAAGGTTCTAGAAACTTCCATGTCAGACTGAAGTGACATCCCTGCCATTAGCATGCGCAGCTCTGCTGACTCTGGGAAGCGGCGGTCATTTATTGACTCTGACACGTGACGCATCCAAACAGTACAATGCACAAGGACTTACAGCCTTCTTGTTCAACACTCCAAGGTTTGCCTATAAATAGGGGACTACCCCGCCAGGTAGAGGATCTGCTTCCTCATACCTGCTCTCAAAAGTTCAAACACTCTCTTTCTCCACATATTAACTTGCTCATCGGAGTTTTTTCCCGGAGGTACACCCCCCTTTGGTTTTCAAGTATCAAGTTCTCCGTTCTATCCCTCCACCATTCAAGTAGAAGGGCAAAAGAATCAAAAGTTGTTTAAGACCCCCACAATTGGCAACTCTGCTAGGGAGTTTCTTTTCCCTAACTTTCTGTGTTGTGGCTTTGAACACCATTTTTCCCCTCCCCTTTTCTTCCCCTTTTCCACCTTCCAAACTATCTAAGTTATGTCTGGACGAATCCCACCACCTGGTCCAGAGAACTTCACCCTCAGGCTAGCTGGGTTTGGTACCATCAACCACGAGCCTTCTCAAGTTGGCATGACTATTCTTTTGGTGTCTCGCCAACTCATTTACCCTCCCACCGAGCGTGAAATCGCTTTATCCGAACAAAAATGTCAAGCACCTGCGATTTCCCTACTCCAGTAGCGCCTTAAAAAGCGGGACCGTGGCGTGGCAGACACACCTACAACCCCCCCCCCCCCCCCGCGGAGCCCAGTCGGCCCAAGAAGGCACACAAATAAGGAAGGAAATCACATCCCACACCTACTATCGAACCCACAGAGATCGAGCGTTGTCCTATTTTCGAGCGCCTTGACTAAGTGACCAAAGCCCAACCTATAGCTTCGAGGCAGCGATTGGCGAGCATCGTCTGTGCGGGAAGTTCAACAAGGTCCTTCACCACAAGCTGTATGGGCGGAACAGCTAGGACGAATGCTTCACACTGCTTCATGGCGAGTGGGTCCTTCGAAGGGAAAAAGGCCCTTGGAAGTTGACGTCAATCACAGAGTCACACGCACGAGCGGTTATCCTGAGCGTTCATGACAATCTAAACTTGTGATCGAACATCCTCATGGCAGACATCATTCAGAAGGATCGCGTGGACATCACCTAATGTCGAGCAGGGAGGCACATTTGGAAAGAGATAACATGATCGTCTTGTTTGACCAATTCACTGGCCAACCAATCGTTTACCAACCTGTTGAGGAGGTAGTCGGGCTGAGACGAACGCGCCAAGAGGGCTCTAAAGGGGATGTTCTAGCACCCTCAGAAGGGGGTAATTAAGGACATCAGGAATGGCACGAACGATCACGGCACCACCACCGAGCGCACGCAGCTCCTCCCTACCCTCGAGTGTTTGCTTGTCCCGACCCTTCACCAATAGATGATACCAAGCTCGGGAAGACCAAAGCATCACCATTCACAGAAGCAATTCAGAGGGAACATCCGCCGGCGTGGTTCACAATGCCTAAAATCAAGCCGTACGAAGCCAAGGAGGATGTTGTTGCGTTTGTCATTCGATTTCGATAGACGATGAGCCTCTACGACTTCACTGATGCTATCATGTGCAAGATCTTCCCTTTGATGCTCAGTCAACTGATCATGATGTCTCTATCAAATGCTTTGATGAATTGGAGTTCGAGTTCACCAAGAGCTTTGTCACGAGCAATATCCATCCAAAGATGCTCTCAATGCTCGTCAACATGAGAAGATCACCAGGAGAGACCCTTCGGCTATATACTGAACGTTATTGGGAGGTTTATAACCTCATTCCAGACTGCGATCAGAGCATGGCGGTTAGGTCATTCATGAATGGATTGGACCCTTCCTCCTCCATGTCCGGGATTTGTCCAGAAACCCGCAGAAGACCATGAGTGAGCTCATGGTTATAATCGAAAAAGATTGTGTGCATGAAGAAGTGGTTGCCGAGCACCGCACCTCGAATTTGTAGAACCTACCAAAGCGTTAGCTAGTGCTTTTAGGGTTAAGAAGCAAGTGGTGAACGTTAGGCAAGGTGACCAAGGCAATGCCAATCAAGGAAACCAGTGGCCAAACAACAAGAATCCACAGCCACAATAGCAGCCTCGGTAATAGGCAAGATGTGAACCGAGGCCAGACGAGTATGTGGCCAAACGCACGACATTTACCATGCCCATCTACAAACTCTTGAGCATTATCGGACGGCTACCGTTCTTTAATTGGCCGACGGAGATCCTGGGTGTGACAGTCGGTGGGAATGGAATGTGCACTTACCGCAATGAGCGAGGGCATTTTACCACTCAGTGCCAGCCGTTCGAAAGATATCTAGAGGAGCTCGCTGCAACCGGACACCTCAACCAGTGGATTGATACACGAAAAAATTTGCTTCTGCCTTCTCCACCGGTCATGGAGAAAATCGTAGGCATTATTTAGGGCCTTGTCGCTGAGGGAAAGGCTCCCGAGCTCTGCGCTGAGATCGACCGAGCCATAGCTGCTATGGCTATCTGCAATACAGGGACGCTGGCAAAACGAAAGTGGAGGAGTCGAGCAACGATTGTGTCATCTCCTTCACATCAAAAGGTTTCAACGATATCCAAACTCCTCACACGGACGCTCTTGTTGTCACCATTATTGTTGACAAATCCACTGTACAATGAGTGTTGGTTGACCAATGGAGTTCGACTGAGGTGATGTTCTACTCCACTTATAAAAGCCTAGGGCTGTTATCGGACCAGCTACGGACTGCACCAACACCGCTTGTCAGCTTCACGGGCGTTCCTGTCTGGCCACTCAGCTTGATTACCTTACCAATGTGTGTTGGTTCCCAAGTGATAGATGTCGAATTTGTAGTGGTCAATTCCTCAAGCCCCTACAATATCATCCTCAGTTGAGCTTGGCCGCACGGCATGAAGGTAATCGCTTTGACCCTCCATCAAGTCATGAAGTTCATGGGATGGAACGGTTGGCAGGAATGTCTTCGAGGGGACCAACTCTAGTCCAAGAAGTGCTACATTAGTACCGTCATCAACAGCCCGAGCCTACTTGAGGTGCCATGTGTAGAGACAGCTGATATTCCCATCCTTAAAGATGTTGGGATGCCCGCCGAACAACGCTCAACCAATGAACTTGTCAAAAGCCGATCACTGAGGACGAAAGCCATTACTTTCTCACCGGCAGCTCCTTAGAGGAATCCGAACAAATAGACATGTTCAATTTCCTTTGGACAACATTGAAGTATTTGCTTGGACTCCTTAGGAAATGCCGAGAGTGGATCCATCATTCACTTCATATTACCTCCGACAAGAAGACTAGTGATCCAAAAAGTTTGACGTTTGGCGGCCTTTCATGTAGATGCGGTGATAGCAGAGGTAGATCAATTGCTGAAGGCTGGGGCTATTCAAAAAATCCTTTACCCAACCTGGCTTGCTAACCCTGTTGTTGTCCCCAAGAAGAATGGCAAGTTGAGGGTTTGCGTCGATTATACGAACCTCAATGACGCATGTCCGATGGATCAATTCCCTCTCCCTCGGATAGAGCAAATGGTGGATGCAACCACAGGCTACGAATAGTTGAGCTTCATGAATGCTTATCGTGGTTATCACTAGATCGCCATGGCGAAGGAGGATTAAGAGAGGACGACGTTCATCGCTCTGTGCGGGGACGTTTTGCTATAATGTCGTTCCGTTCGGCTTGAAGAATGCTAGGGCTACTTATCAGAGGACGTTCACAAATATGTTCGAAGGCAAGCTCGGTAAGACGATGGAGGCCTACATAGACGATATGGTGGTCAAGAGCAAGCTCAGATTTGATCATTTGAAAGACCTGGGAGAGGTCTTCGCCATTCTGAAACAGCACAACCTTCATTTGAACACTGAAAAGTGTGCATTCGGTGTTGGCTCTGGGAAATTACTCGGATACGTGGTGAGTCGCGGAGGAATCAAAGCCGACTCGAAGCAGATGAAGAAGTCATTGAGTAAGAAAGAAAAGAACCTTTTGAAAGGGCGGCGGAATACGCACCAAGGAAGAGGTCCAAGAGGGGAATGGAAATCTTATATCCTATTGGAGAGTTGCATTTAGCGTTTCCAGGTGCCTACAAACTGCTGTTACAATACACAATGCAATCTAACAGCTGCCCTGACATAGAGTAGGATGTGACTGCTTCAATAAAAGAGGTGAAAACACTTCTTTGCTACTGGCTTTCAATCTCGATCTGCCAACAATCATTCTAAAAGAGGCCTTGCTTCTTCATTGAATCAAGTGTCGAAAGACTATGTATGAAACAAGAATCCCCTTTGTGGGTGCTGAAGATGGAAATAACAGTCCACGTCCTGAATATGTCCTCAAGTATCGATGACGGTTGTGCAAAATCTCCCATTTCCAACGACGATCAAAGAGATGTAGCGATTTACATGAATGGTGGCAACATTAAATCGGTTCATCCGAAGTTCGGGGGATCTATGCCGACCCTTCTTTCAAGTGATCAAGACAAGTCAGTGGCGGTTCTTATGGACTGAGAAGTGTGAGATGGCTTTGCAATCTCTAAAGGAATACCTTTCCCATGCTTTGCTCCTCGTCACACCCATTGGAGATAAAGACCTTTACCTTTACCTTGTAGTCTCAAATCATGCCACGAGTTCTATTCTCATTCGGAAGGAAGGGATGGAGCACCTGCCGATCTTCTACTTGAGCAAGACCATGACAAACTATTAGACGAGGTATCTACCTATGGAAAAATCGGCGTTGCCTCTCGTTTCATCTAAAACAAGCCTCCTCCCTTATTTCCAGTGCCATAGAATTATGGTCCTCACTGAGTATCCCCTCAAAGTTGTCCTGCAGAAGACGGACTCGTTAAGCCAAATACTGAAGTTTTCCCAAGATCTGATCAACTACGACATCCAATACGAACCTCGCACCTCTATTAAGGGATAGGCGTTAGCTAATTTCTTTGTCGAGCTAACTCTCGGCCTTGAGGATGAGGCCAACATTCTGGATATCGCAGATGAAGAAAGGAAGCCTGCCGATGATGAAGAAACTGTCGAATGGAATGAACCCCAACCTGACGTGTTATGCGCTCAGTACGTTCTGGGCAATATGCGGCGAAAGAAAGAGTGGCAATTGTTCTTGGGCGACGCTTGGAGGCTAAATGTCGACGACGCCTCAAACACCCTCGGCCCCCATAATTAATAAGGCCCCACACATATATGTGAGAGAGAAATGGTTGGAAAGTGGTCAATAAGAATGTTCCTAGACTTAATGTATATTTATGTTTTACTGTCTAAAATTGGATCTTACAATTTCTCTCCTTTGTTAAGAAAGGTAATAATAATATATGTATCTTTACCAGATTTTCGTTTGTAGATTTGTTGTTTGTCCCTCTTGTAGATTTGTTTTATGTATTGATATTGAGATTGGATAGGTTGTCCAATTGAGACTCTTTGTATGAGTTTATTTTGCTTTTTCTCATGTGGGACTTTATGGGTTGTATTTAGTATTTGTTCATTATTTGTAGACACCCCAATTTGGCCTAATGATTATTTCAAGTCCCACCTTGGGGACCATCCCGATGATGAATAGATACAGTGATTGCTGATTGACTTCTCGTGAACCCGTGAACTTTTGGTAAGTTCTTTTAGCCACTTAGATGACCCAATCCAGAGCCAAATAGCCTTTCAGACAGAAATACAGTATCCTAGGAAAATCTATCTTTCGGCCATGACATTGATCTCACGGCCTCAACATCATTCTTTCACCCGTGAAATATGATGCTTGAAAATCTCCCTGAGAGATTGATTCCTCCGCAGCCAGATCGATTCTTCGGCCGCCTAATCCATCCTTCGGCCGCCAGATCCTTTGCTCAGCCGCCAGATCGTCTATTTTCCAGATTCTGGAATGTTCTGTCATACGTTTGATCCGATCACCAAAATCGTAGCAACCTTTCTCCGATGCGTTCGGGCTACGAAAGCAGATTCGTCTAGAGATCTTATTGGCCTATAATACCTTATTGATTCACGCCATTTGATTGGCTAGAGTGAGTCACCAATTGCCTATATAAAGAGGCCCTTAGGGTTTCGAAATTCATATGTTCATACACCCTATCTAGCCACGAAACCCTGCCAATATACTCTCTCATATCCCATCTACAAAAGCCCTAACCTCCCGAAGGCAGCTGCAATCCGACGATCAAAACCCCAAAGTTCAAACCCTAACCCTAGGGTATTTCAAGAAGTAAATCAGTCAATCTCCTTCAATCCGAAGCAATCAAGCCACAAAGGGATCAAGGTGGTGAGGCCCGGGGGCCTTTGGTTCATTTTATTTTCAGTTTATGCATGCTAATCGAAGTACTTTAACTCTCTGTTAGTTGTTTAGTCTGGTGTGAGGAAGAACATCGGCTGGGTCTTCAATCCATCGGCCGGTACATCAAACTAGAAGCATCCCTCGGCCGTGACATCTATTCATCGGCCGCGGGATCCATCTCCCTGAACAGTTTTGTTTTATCTTGCTTTTCTGATGCATGCTTTCAATTACTGTCTCGGATCACCATTAACTGCGTAAAGGTTAATTAAACAGATTACTTGTTTAGAATTAAATAAAGCAAGAATTAGTCACATGTCGAACAAATATGGGCCAGTCTCACGGCTGGGCAAAGATGGGTGCTTAACACCTTCCCCTTAATGTACTTTTGGCTCCCGTACTCAGAATCTCTATCTGTTTTCCCTAGTTTTCATAAACTAGGTGGCGACTCTATTTTGACGATAACCGTTATCGTGTGGCGATGTTCCTAGCCATGGGAATGTCCACGATTTTGGTTTATGAAGCAAACAACCAAACAAACAAACAATGATCAATCTGTATGGCGATGCCCATTTGGGAGGTGTCTACATTATTATTAAGACTTCTACTCAATTGTTGAACCGTAAGGAGTGGGCTCTGCATTCAATTGGGTTTGTGAAAGAAAGGGCTATGGTTTTCCAAGAGATAAGGATAGATTTGGTTATATTACGTTGGTTTTGTTCAATCTACTAATAATGTAAACATCTAATCCATGAAAACTATCTTGTTTTTCCAAGATTACTGCCATAATTTGGCCTCATGTCTGATTAGGTTTTGTACAGTAGGCTTCTTACCGTCCATTTTCGGCCTCGTGCTTGATTACATTGTCTTTGCCATTGGATACTGTAATCTCTAATTCTAGTAGAAGACATGTCCATACAGTATTCAGTTATAACTGCAAGTTATCTCTCCACTTTTCAAGATCCTGCACCAGTAGCTCATTATCAGAAATTCTTTTTAAGTGCTACCTCAAATCCAGGCAAAAAGCAATATCCTCCACAAAAGTTTGTACAAAATCCAACCTCGAGTTGATTTAATTCACATCTACTAAAGGCTGTTTCACATGTGCAGTAATCTCTATCACTTTTTGGATCTGAAACATGTATGTATAGATAATGTGGCAATATTCCAGGTGTGGTCCTAAACAACTTTTTTTAATTTGGAAGTTTAGGGAGAGCCAGTGTCATAGTTGTGCTGGTAGATTCAATTGCTAAGATATGTTGGTACAAATGAAAGAACAAATTCATTTTTCTGTCTTCTTCCTTTTTTCTCCTTGCAAAGCCTATACTAGATTTTTTTACACGAACACATCAAAGGTTAAGAGTCTTTCCATATTTGACTAGGCCTTAATGTTCCTCTTCTTTCCTTTTTGCTTAGTTTCTTGGACTCCATAAACCCATCAGTTAATTTATCAGCCCATATAAACCACAACGAATACGAACATAATAGCTATCAATTTAAAATGTATTTGTCACTTTTTGCATTGCCTAAACTTTTACATGACATGAGAGATGCTTTTTTGCATTGGCTTACAGTTCTTCTTCTTCTTCTTTTTTATATTTTTATTATACCTACCTTCTTGTTCTTGTAGGGATGGATGCCAAACAAAATACAAATTTTACAAATCTTTTACAGGATGGTGTGATCATTGAAGATCACTTTGAGAAGGGGCCTCAAGATGAATTTGGATTTACTTGTGCAAATCCACATGCTCAAGTGTTTACCCAAGCATCTTAAACCCCTACTCAAAAGGGATTCGCTCGTAAGAGAGCGCAACATGGTGACAAGTTCACCATTGAAGAAGACAGATTGCTTGTATCAGCATATTTGAATGTTAGCTTGGATGCCGTGAAAGGGAATGACCAGAAACATAAAACATATTAGAGAAGAGTGTGGGATTACTTCCACAAGAGCATGCCATTGGCTCAGAGTAATGAGAACTCTCTGATGAATAGGTCGTCGACCATTCAACTATCCATCAACAAGTTCTGTGGATGCTTTGCTGGAATTGAAGCAAAGCATCAAACTAGTGTGAATGAGGAAGACAAGGTATTGAGCTTCAATATTAATAATTACATTGTCTTTCACACTTTTTACAGACGAACTAATTGTTTAAATGTTTGTAGGTCTTTGAGGCACACAAAATGTACAAGGATGTCCATGGAGGCGAATTTCAATTTGAGCACTTATGGGATATTTTGAAGTACCAACCAAAGTGGCATGACTATGCTACAGAAGAAAAAACCAAAGGAGGAGGAAACTTGGATAGTACCATCTTCTTCTATTCCCGAGTTGGTAGATCTTGGAGAATGTGATGCCACCTCTGTGGACTTGGAGAGACCTATAGGTACGAAAGCTAAGAAGAAAAAATGAAAGGCAACTGGAATTCCTAGTTCTCCTCTTGCAGGAATACTAACAGACATAAAGGAAGAACAAAAAAAAATGATCGACAAGAAAATGGACATCATCCATCATCCAACAACTACATGTTCAAGAGCAACAAAGACACCAAATTGATAAAGAGAGACTTCATGAAGAGCAATAGAGAAATGCTATTAAAAAGATATGCTTCGTATCAAACAGTTGAAAGATGACGAGAGGATAATGCTACGGGATACAAGTGCCTTGCCTCGTGTTCAACAACAGTACTATGAAAGTAGACAATTGGAGATTCTTCAAGAACATGAAAAAAGGTTTAAAAGTGTTGGTAGTTGAACTTTGTTGGACATTTAAACATTTTGGAAGGTTGAAGTAGTATTGGTAGTTGAACTTTTTGGACACCTAGATGTTTTGGAGGGTTGAAGTAGTTTGGACATCTAGACGTTTTGGAGGGTTGAACTTTTTCGAACATCTAGACGTTTTTAGACATCCATTGTAAAGTTCACATGCTACTATACCCAGAACCCTTGATTGGGTGTATTTTGGACATCTATTGTAAAGTTCTCTTGATGCTACTTGAAGAGAATATATATGTGTATTTGTTTTCACGAGCATGAACTTGCATTTGTATCTGATTGATGTTGGGAGTGAGTTTCTCTATTTCGAATAGCATGATGGCGTTGAATGAAGTTCATAAGTTCCGTAGTGTGCTCATGCGATACTGGATCGAGGAGAGGTCCATCATCCCTCTCATATTCAAAGTCTTGTGCATCATCTTCTCGCTCGTCCTCAATGATCATGTTATGCATTACTCCCTCCGTCCCATTTTGGTTGTCCATTTTTGTTATTTGTGCCGATCTTTAAACGCTTATATCTTCCAATCTATAATATTTTTCATAATTTTAAAAACTTTGTATTATAGACCTAATCGAGTACTATCAAACAAGATCCATATTGCATATTTTTGGAGATTCATATTAGAAGATATAAGCGATTGAAAATTGACACAAATATCAAAAAAGGACAAAGAAAATGGGACGGATGGAGTATTATGCATGCTTTCACAACAACTTTGAGAATGCTACGTCCCCAAAAACGTGCCAGTTGACGTATAACCGCAAAACGAGCTTGAAGCACTCCAAATGCACACTCTACATCATTCCTTGCTGACTCTTGGGTTGCTGCGAAAAACTTTTTCTTGTTTCCTCGCGGATGTGGAATTGTTTTCACGAATGTAGACCACTAAGGATATATACCATTTGCTTGATAATATCCCATCGTAGTTATGACCGTTGATCGAGTAATTGGCTGGAGGAGCACATCCTTGGGCCAATTTCGTAAAGACCGATGATCTTTCTAGCACGTTGATGTCATTATTAGATCCCAGTAATCCAAAATTCGCATGCCATATCCATCGATCATATGACGCTACCGCTTCCAAAACAACTGTTGGTTCGTGAATATGGCCACTATACATTCCTTTCCATGCTGTTGGGCAATTCTTCCATTTCTAATGCATACAATCAATACTTCCCAACATCCCAGGAAATCCACGTTGTTTACCAACTGGTAGCAATCTAGCAATGTCATCGCTAGTGGGTGACTATAAGTATTCATCAGAAAAAATCTCAATCACCACTATGACAAATCTCTTTAGACCCTCTAATGCGGTACTTTCCCCTATCCTCACAATCTCATCTAAAAAATCAGCCGCTACCCCATAAGCAAGGATCCGAATTGCTGATGTCATCTTTTGAAGTGAAGACAAACCGAGCTTTCCGGCAGCATTTCTAGTTCAGACAAAGTATGGATCATGTGCTTCTACCGCAACTTGAATATGAAGAAAAATAGAACTCATATGAAATCTCCTTCAAAAGTACTCGGGAGGATAAACGGGTGGTTCAGCAAAATAGTCGCGAAAAATCCTTTCATTGCCAAGGATAGTACCACGATCATTATATCTGCGACCTTGAATAGAACCAGGATGTGGCACTACTTCTCTCTCACTATTTATTCATTCTTCTTCCATAGCAATTATGGTAAGTGTCTCCAACTCATCATCATCTGAGTCAAGAAGGAGAAAATTTAGTAGAGCATTGCAAGACATAATTTTGAAAAATGAAAGGCGTATTGAAAAAATTAAAATAGATGGGTGTGAAAATGAAAGGAAATATGGAAAAGAATGGAGGTTAAGGGAAAAAAAAATTAAATTGAGATGGTTGTGGAAATGTAAGATATGAACTTATTCATACATAAAGGGAAAAAATAGTTGTTAGAAAAGTGAGATATAGCAGCTGGAAGTGGAAGAAACCTGGGGTTGAGAAAATAGCTGTTGGGGAGAATTGCAGGCTACTAATTTTATTTTTTTTGCAGGAAGCCATTGGGAATTTTTTCCTTTGCATAGTCTAATGCCTAAACTACTGGGGGCCTAAACAATTGGTGGCTAGCTAAACAAAAATCTGTCATATTTCCTAGCCTAAATGGCTAGGTTAGGAACTGCTGGAGATGCTCTAACAAGATGCTCGCATAAGTTCTGCTAGGCAGTGGGGCAAGTGTAAGGAACTCTTCCGGGATCGATCACATGAGAATTTCGGTTATTTTCATCAGAAGATCAAAAAACATAGAAACATAAGAAAGTAAAAAAACATGAACATTACCAGTCCTTTGAAAGAATATAATGGAATATGGGCTTCAGCCAAAATTCAATATCCCAAAAAATAGAAACAATTAAGTGACTATAGGATCTTCATATAAAGATTTCCAACAGAAGTCTACCAAAATGACACAGGGTTCTTACCAAAAGGTGTGGGCACACGCCCCTAAAAATCTGGTATGAAAATTGGGTGCACCCTTTTTGAAAAAGCGCGGCGAAACGCTTCAATTCAGAGTCGCCACTCGGGTTTTTGCAGTAAACCACCCAAGGAACCAAACCTGAAATGCTTTCTACGTTTTGATTTTGAAAAGGCGTAGACTGGTCCATCATCACATTTGATATCTGAGGTTCGGGAGCCAGGTTACGAGAGGGGAAGGGTTTTAAGGCACCCCTCTCGCGCAATCCGAAGATCGGTCTCTACTCGGGCATTTGCAAAATGTTTGATTCTCTCTTATTAACCGATTTTTAGCCAATTAGGGCAGTAGAATAGTTAAAGGGGATTAAAACTGTAACATATTGGTAGGATGTGATAGAATGGCATACTCGCTTCTTGAAACATTTAATATAAGATGAAAACAGACTCCTGTGGGAGTTTTAAACAGACTGGAAGGCACTGTTCTGAAGTGACGTGCATAGGAAGAAACTAGCATGCATTGATCAAGTCACTGTATGCTGATCACATCTGCGTATGCCTTCTAATGAACTCGCGCGCACTAGTGAGCCTAAACCCACAATTCTTATTTCCAACCCTCTGGGCTCTAGAAATGACTAATGCACACCCAGAACAAACCAAGCAGTTCTATATACAGCTTATATACAATTCTAAGCAGTTTTAAATTGGCTCAGAGGCCACCAAAAGAATAAAACACCTCATAAACAGTGTGGGGATAAAACTGAAGGCCAAGGCCTAGATGCCATGGAATGGCCAGCCATTGGCCTTGGTACAACCAGCGTGCGCAGATACTCCAATGCTGCACGGAGGTTGTACTTCTTTGGTCAGTGCTTGGCTTTGCATTTTCTGGGTTCTAAGACATGATCAGAAAGACCCCAGAGGCATTCCAAAGCAACAGATACACATATTGAAAAGTAAACTAGCAAATTGAACTATGAAAAGTAGTAAACTGGTTTTAACATGCTCAAGGGTGATAGAAATGAAAAGAAAGGGATAAAACAGCTAAACACTTATCCCCACGCGAGTACTGCACATACAGCCATGACTAGCGTACGCGTACTTATGACCAGCGTGCGCCAATTCTAACCACACATGATTTTTGAAACCTTGTCAGCTTTACGGCCACGATTGGTATTGATTACCAGCCTTGACCCTGCCATCCCCCCTCAAAGATCAGAACAGAGAGTTATCAAATGTGGTATACCTTTGGTTTTGAGGTTGTAGGAGTGTTTTGAGCTTTGAAATTGTGGTTTGAATGTAGAATATGGATGGACGGAATATGGAGTGGTGATTAGTAACACTTGCTTGACTTCCTCACACAAGAAAGAGATAAAACAAGAGGTTTTTAGCTTGAACTTGTAACTTAAAGACTCAAAACTTGATGAACCCCTCACAGATAAATGCAAAGGGGGTATATATAAGAGAAGGTGGTGAGAGAGAGGGGATGTAACCAGCTGAATGGGGCTGGTTGCTTTGGAGTGGAAGTCTCCATGCATTAAATGCATGAGACAAGGTGATGGGAGTTGGAGAGAGGGGAAAGGAACATCCCCCTGTCCGAGATCGCTTCTCAGACGATCAAACAATGTACAAGGGTGGCCAAAAAGTCTTGTGAACGTGGCTGAATAAAGGTGATGGGACTACCTTTAACCAGCGTACGCCAATCGGTAACTTGCGTGCACGTGTCCAAGCCTGGTCAATGGTCAAAGCCAACCGATGACTGACACGTGGCAGCGGACCAATGCACGCTGGTGTGCGACCGACGTATGCAAGTAGGGTTTGGCTGAGGCTTTTTGGTTCTGGCTTAAAGGGTCCGAAAGGGATTTATCCACTCAAAGCTCAAACACACTAACATTCTCGGGGTGTTCTTGATCTTATTCATCATCGGGGAATCAAATACCGTAAGTAAACTAATCTGGATAATCCAAAATAGGGTGTCTACAGTAGTCCCCCTTTGACGACACTTGGAGCACCATTGACTTGGTACAAGTAACGTCAAAGGTTTCTAAACACCCCTCAAGGCTATCTAGAAAAGAGCATACTAGCAAAGTAGACACATATACTTAAAAAACCTGATTAGATGGGTTGGACAGACGGATCATCATCGGGATGAATGCAGAACCGGATGAATGGATTGCCGCTTTGATTTGAATGGACGGGACAGGCTATCGCTTGTTAAATTTGGACAGAAAAGGCTGTCGTGGAGGCAGACTCTCTTGGGGAATAATTAGTTGCAGGCGAATCATCGCTGCTGGGGATATAATTGGTGGACGGGACGATTGCCGCTTGATTGTTTTGACTTGAGGGACGGGCGGACCGTCGCTGATTTGATTTGATTTGAGGGACGGGCAAACCATCATTTGATTGACTTGATTGATTTGAGGGACGGGCGGACTGTCGTTTGATTGACTTGATTTGAGGGATGGGCGGACTGTCATTGATTTGATTTGATTTGAGGGACAGGCAGACCGTCTTTTGATTGACTTAATTTGAGGGACGGGCGGGCCGTCGTTTGATTGACTTGATTTGAGGACGGGCGGACCGTTGTTGATTTGATTTCATTTGAGGGATGGGCGGACCGTCGTTTGATTGACTTGATTTGAGGGACGGGTGCACCGTTAACCTTGAGGCGTAATTCTCCTTTGATAAGAGCATTGGGTGGCAAAATGGACTGGTGCTAGGGAAACATCACCAGCGTACGCGAGTGGTGTAGCAGTGTACGTAGGTAAGAGTCGTGGGCCTTGGTTCCAGAACTGGCCTAGACCCAGCCCAGCTCCTTTCTTCCTTTTTATTCTCCTGGTCAAAAGAGAAAACTACCATACGAACGGTTTTCAAAACAAAAACCCTTCTTTTCTCACAATTCTCTCCTCTTCCTTTCCTCATTTTCCATTCTCATCTTCCCAAACCCATACAACCCACATACTCATGGCCGAAATAAACAGCAACAGCGATGGTGATGGCGGCAATGGCGATGATCGACCAAAGGTTGGCGAGGCCGAGCCTAAGAGGTCACTAATCGATGATCAGACTACAGGGGAAATGACAGCGAGCAACAGTGCAGAGGTTCGGAGTGGTGGCGATGGCGGTGATGGCCATGCACAGGAGGTTAGTGGTAGTGGTGATCGGCGTACGCAGGTACCGGAGGGGAGTACGCCAGTGGTCGTTGAGACAGGGGGCCCACAGGTTAGTCGTTTGGACTTCAGGAGTGGCATGGAGGGCCTTGTGATTACAAGTAGAGGCCACGGTGCGATCGAAGATAGTAGCAGTAGCGGTGGTGGCGGTGATGTCCGGTTGGAGTCTCCAGCGAGGGATCCGGCGAGGGGTAAAGGTGTGGTGACTGCGAAGAGGCTCTTCGGAGAAATGCCCATGGGTCCGGCAGAGTTTACACTTGCCGTGGGGTCTTCCGACACATATACCCATTACGCGCGGAGACTTTGCAGAGTTTGTGACTTAGGAAGAGCTCGGTCGGTTGTTCCGGGAGAATCCGACGGTGGTTGCGGCGGTTCTGGCAGCCCGAGAGGATAGATAGAGGAGAGTTGAGATGGTTCAGGAGGAGGAGCATTTGAGAGCTGAGGCTGAGAGGGCTAGGGCTAAGGAGCAGGACTTGGTGAGGGAGACCGAAGCGGTCGAGAGAGACCAGGAGAAGGCAGCATGGGCGCAGGAGTCTGCGGTGGAGTTGGCTAGGATAAGAGTGCAGGCGGCACGCGCTGACTTTGTGGTGGAGACCTACAAACCACTGATCTTGCACGTCTTCGTCCCGTCGGGGTTTGACAGCTATGTACCTCTGCGTGAGGACTACAACCCCGAGCTTGTCTTGAGGGACCCGACTGAGCACTTGGCACGGACCTAGGAACAGGTATGCCTTTCAATTCCTACTTTAGCTTCTATTTGTCTTATTGTATCTGCATAGGCCTATATTTGATATTGCATGACCCTTGAACCATTGAATTCGACTTGATGTATAGAACTTTTGCATGAGATGCCTTGAACTGACTTAGAATGCCTTTGATAACTCGACTATAGAATATAACTTGGAACAACTTGAATCGACTATAGGATGTGTCGATTTTAGAATTCGACCATAGGATGCCTGAAGCCACTTGAATCGACGGATAAAATACCTTAGAACTTGAAATCGACTAGTAAAATGCCTTGATAAACGGACCTGATTGACATGCCTTGGATAATTGAAATCAACTATAGTATACTTCAATAATTAATGATCGCCTATTGAACTTAAATTGTATGTGTACTGATGCATTTCCTTTGTCTGTTACTATTTTGAACAGAGGAGAGTGGCTAGCTTGCAAGGGCATGAAGGAGTAGTGCGCTCGCTTGAGCTTTACAGAGGATTGCCTGAGCGAGTGCGGGAGTTAGCAGACGCAGCGGGGTTTGGCCTATTCATCCCCACTTTGACGATGCTGTGCTTACTGCTCTAGGTGAAAGGTGGCATGACACATCTAACACCTTTCACTTTCTAATCGGGGAGATGATTGTGACCCCACTAGACTTTGCGGCCATCACAGGTCTGAGGTGGGAGGTGAGCCCATCCCATTTGACTCGGGGATTCACAAGAATGAAGCTACGCTAAAGTGGTTCTTAGGACGGGCACCTGAGCGAGGAGAGGAGATAGTCCAGTACGAGCAGTTCAGAGACTACTTGAAGAAAACACCGACCACTGAGCAGGAGGAAGAGCAAATGGCGAGGGCCTATCTGTTATACTTGTTCAGGGCTACTCTATACCCAAACAAGCGCGCCATGGTACACTTGTCCTACCTACCAGCCCTTTGGGACCTATGCACGACCTCTCAGTATGACTAAGGAGGAGTAGCACTGGGGATGTGCTACAGCTTCATGGGGGAATTCACATGGTATAAGAAGGCGGTCACTAGCTATTAGAGGGTGTGGGAGGTACGAATCCCAATCTGTATTCTGATGCTTTGATTTGTTGAAAACCTTGCAGCTATGGGCCTACAAGGTGCTAAAGATGTACCCTCCGGAGAATAAGTGTCCGGACATGAGGACTCTCCCGCATGCAATGATTTGGGGGCCGCTGCACAAGGGCAAGAAGAAATCAAGAGGGAGCCTCCTTGCCTTGAGAACCTACCTCGACGAGCTATCGAGCACCCAGGTAAACAATAATTTTGTCAATTGACCATGCCTTGAAATGCTTTAATGTTGTCGCTGATGCTCTTTATCTTGACTTTTTGCAAGTGCAGTGGAATCTGTGGGGTGGTGTGTTACCTGAGCCAGAGTACATGGCTAGGAGCAGAGTAGTGACTGCAAGCTGAGTGCTGTTGGAGTGGGCTTTCGGGTGGCAGTGGTACTTGGGCGACCAGGTGACTCGACAGTCACTTGGCTTGACCGAGTTCCAGGTCCATGGGCCACTTTTGCCTCGTGCTTCGCACATAGGCAAGTACACGCTGGCTGAGCTACAGCGGTTTACTATTCTGGGGGACCTTTCAGCCTTTTTAAGGCCAAAGCGCCATTACGCCATCTACCAAAGGCAGCACTTGGCAGGGCCACTTGGGGTGATGGCGCATCAGGCCATGGTTGGTGAAGCTATGGAAGCAGGCCAGGAGAGGCAAGGCCAAAGCTCGAGGTCAAGAGATGAGACGGCTCACTTGAGAGAGAGGTCGAGCTATGCGGTGCCGGCGACTGGCTTACCTCGACTTTCTTTGATGCTGGCAATACGTGATGCACAAGGGGAGGCTGCCACAATTCAGTTTGAGCCAGCCAGGACAGAGCCAACACGGATCACAGGACCGGTAAGATGTTTTTTCCGCTTGTATCATTCCTTTGTACCATATTTGAATTGTATTCTAAATTTCTCCAAAATATATCTCAGGTGCCAGTTGAGTGGGCGGAGGAAGCTGTCCGCTTGATGCTTGCAATGGAGAAGAAATTTCACAAGATAGCAAGGACACTCCTCTACGACTGCAGTACCCGGTGGTAACCCCAACTCCGGTTTAGCCTACTGTTGTGCAGAGGCCCAAGGTATAATCCCAAAAACTCGTTCAATATGAAGGCGATAGACCTACTCTTGATTCCTGTTTTCAGCATTTAATATATGCAATATGCACAATATATATGCTGAAATGATTGAAAGAGTTGACAATGCAGGGACAGGCTAAGGCGGCTCTTAGGCGAAAGAGTGTGCGGCCTCCTCCTCCAAAGAAGATGGCGAGCGCCTCTACCACTCCCGCCGCAACCCAAAGAAAGGCGAGCATTTCACAACCAGCGGCGAGCGTACAGAGAGGGGCAGAGAGTACAGACCGCGAGGCAGCAATGTTCAAGATAAAGCTAAGGGAGAGGCCGACACAGTCGGGACCAGCCCAGAAGAAAAGAAAAGGAGCCATGACATCTCCGACCGTGGAGAGCGAGAGCGAGGAGGAGGAAGAGGAAGAGGAGCGCTCGCCTTTCAGCAGCGGCTCTGACGACTCCGCTGACGACCCTGGGTACAAGAGAGACCCGAAAGAGAAAGCCGACAACGACAATGAGGATGACGATGATGAGGACCTTTTTGACGTCTGAGGGCTACCACCGAGCCTCATTTATTTTGCTATCATTTTTGCTTTGAATCGGGCGTGCGTGCCCACGTAGATAGACTTGATGGCGGGCCGGCGTGCCCTAGACTTGATATTATGAAGGATGGCTGGTCCTGCGTGCCCTTTTTGACTTTTTGGCGCATGTGCCTTGTTGATATCACTTTTTGCTTGGGCCGTTGTGCCACTACGTACATTTTTCCACCTATTGCTTTTGGATATTGATATAGCAGTATATAAAAGTTGCATCTTCTGTTTATTAATTCTCTTTTGTAAAGAAATCTGATAAAAAAACGTATAAACGAACCACTAATATCAAACTTGCATTAACAAGTAGTCTGAATCGACAAATAGACACATGTATATGCATAGACTGACCTAGCTCAAAAAAAAAGGATAGAAAAGTCCTAGGATACAACGTGAACCCTTAGACACATGAAAAATAATGAAATTTTGGGCATTAGTGAGCCAAAATTCAAAATTCTCCTAGACAGGAGAAACCGACACTTCCGTAAGGTCATATAGGTGTAAAATGACCTATATGAATCAACAAAATTGGGAAAAGCATCCCAAAATGAGAAATTGACCAAAAATCTAGAAAAATGTCTCAAAAACAGACATAAGATACCAAAGATGACAAATTTAAGTCATGGACTAAAGCCTAAACCCCCGCACAGTCAAATGAGGTCCATATGACGTGTGCGGTATGACAAAACTTGGAAAAAGTCCCTAGAACGAATTTCGAGCCTCCGAAACCTTGATTTGAACTTGAAATGAGCCGCTGAGGGTCCAAAATCCTCGTCGAGCATGACATTTTGAATCTGATGCTTTGACACAGTCCCAAATACTCATAGTGACTTGCTGGATCCAACAAAAGTGCACAATAAGCCCTAGAATGCAAAACAACCATTTGAAGGCAGTAGTTGTCTGTTATTATTTTCTGCTATTTTGGACTAGCGTACGCCAGTTACAACCTGCGTACGCTATTAAATCGGATACGTGCACGCTAGTTTCAAATTACCGTATGCAGGTAAAACCTGCTGCAGACCCCTTTGTTTGACCCAGTCTTCTTTTTTGGGAAATAGGCCTTATCATCACTTCACACGGTTTGCACATGGTTTTGAACCTCAGAATTGATTGTACTTGCATGCAAAGGTTGTGGAACACCAAGGCATGGGTTTAACTCCTGCACAAGGATCGAGGTTGATATTTTGACGTTTTTGCCTATAAATGGAAGGTGCTAGCAATGTTGAACTCACACTTTCACTTCCCATATTCAGCAATCCTTTGTATCCTTGATGGAAAATCCACTCCCGACTTTGATCAAACCTTGGTTAGTAGAATTTCTGTCCATGGATTGGTTGAACTTCCAATCACATGGCCTTGCCTCATTTCGATATCTCCGACATGTGCCACTTCACCCTAAGCTTCTAAGACTAGCTCTTAGGTTCTGGGACCCTGATGTTCACGTCTTTCGCTTTGGCGATGACGAGATGTGCCCGACTGTCGAAGAGTTCCAAGCCTATCTTTGGAGTTTTGCATCTCATACACTCGTTGTCCCGCCTTATCAAGTGAGCATGTTGGGGCTGCTAGTGACCTCACTCAACATTTCTCGAGGTTTGACCAATACCTTGCTTGAAGGTGGTCAAATTAACATCCTCTGCTTAATTGAAAGGTACAATCCAATTGGTAATTTAGGAAACGATGTTGTGCAGGCCCGGCGCCGCTTTGCCTTGGTGATCTATCTGTTGGTTGCCTATTTGTTGGTTCCTGCCGATGGGCGAGTCAGTACTCTCTTGGTGAGTGTTGCTACTCAAATGGGGGTTCGAAAGAATGTGGTGCCCCTAGTCCTCGCAGAAACCCTTTTGGGATTAGACTTGATAAGCACCGGTCAGACTAACGTCTTCAGCGGCAATCCACTTCTTCTTCAGGTAAAACTCACTCAGCTCACCTTTTTCCGGTTTTCATACTTTCTCGTTTTACCTCGACACTCGGCTTAGGTTGCTCCTAGTTCCTCACTTGTTTTTTCGCTTAAGTCTTTTCTGGCTTCTTACTTTTCTTTTTGCTCATGTAGCTGTGGCTATCGGACAAGATTCGATTGCTATATCCACCGGAGGAAGGTTGGAATCTCTTTCCAAGAAGAATTCATCAAAGGTAGATGAGGCTTCCCGAAATGGATTTGGAAGGCTGGTACGAGTTTCTGAGTCACATGCAGCCTGATGAGATTGCTTGGAGGTGTTCCTGGTTGGATCTTCCTGACATGGCTACACATTATGATGGGTTTGATAAGTTGATAATTGCTAGATTGACAAGGTTCACGTTCTATATTCCCGGCTGCATCCTCCGTTAGCTCGACATTTCCCGGGAGAACAATCGCATTACCACCGAGAACTTTCGTCTTCCCAATTTCAATGCTCAGACACTCAATGGATACCAAAGGTGCTGGGGTCTTAGAGACATTCAAGCAGTAGATCCCGATTTCTACCTAACACAAATGAGTCGATATAAAAGATGGCTGTGAGCAGAGATACGCGGAAGAGTAAATATAGATTGACTCCGGAGCTAACTTTGCTATATTTAGAATAAGCTGTGAGCTGTTAGGCTTCTCTAGCATTTTGTTCTATTTTTCATGCTTCAAATGTTTTAAGGCTTTTATGCTCAGCTTGTATATTAGAAATAGTAGTTTGCAATAAAATTGAAAGACGAAGGGCTTCCCCCCTTCTGATTTCCCAATGAAGCTTGACTTGTTCTCGACCTTCTCGACCTTTGATATGTACCAAAATGCGTCAACCATGGATCGAATTGAAAGATTGTGACCGAATCTCGAGGAGAGATTGCCTACATATCCCTTTTCAAGGAATCAGGTCAGAACGTAGTTCAGGCTAAGGTTCACTCATGTGTTTTACCTCTCATTTTACGCTCTAACTTTTGCCTAGAATCGCCTGTTCAGGTTTTCGGTCTAGCAAGCTTTCAACTATGTGCCTATTTATTTTTGCCTAGATTGCCTCCTTAGGTTTTTTGATCTAGCAGGCTGCTCTAACTTTTGCTTGGAACCACCCACCCTTGTGGTTTTTGGTCCAACGAGCATCTCTCAGGGATAGTAATGCTTGAGTTGATCCAGGTTGACCAAGGTATTGAATTCATTGCCATTGAGATCAATGAGCTTAGCAGCACCCCCAGACAGGATGGTCTTGATAATGTAAGGCCTAGAACGCTTTGGTCGGAACTTCCCGTGAGGATCAAACATCAGAGCACGGATTTCCTTTGTAACCATATCCCTTTCGATTAAGTCCATTGACTTCACTTTCTTATTGAACGCGCGAGCGATTTGCCGTTGATACCCTTGAACATGATACAAAGCATGGAGCCTTCTCTCACCAAATAGCATCAACTCGACAAACCTCCCGCTGAGCCGCTCAGATTCTGTGAGATCACATTCTGCCATGACTCTCAGTGACAGTACCTTAAGCTCGATAGGGAGTACTGCTTCCATCCCATAGACTAGGGAATAAGGAGTTGCACCAGTTGAAGTTCGGATCGACATTCGATACCCCAAAAGTGCTAAAGGTATTTGCTCATGCAAGTCCCTTGCAGACTCATCGGTCTTCTTGATGATCACTTTGACATTCTTGTTTGCAGCCTCGATTGCTCTGTTTGTTTGTGGACGATAGACTGTTGAATGATGGATCTAGATCTTGAATTCCTCGAAGAGCTCCAATACCCTACCTTTGAAATGAGACCCATTATCGGATACAAACGCTTATGGGACACCGTATCGATAGATGATGTTCTTCCTAATGAATTGGGCGACTTGAACCGTTGTCAAGGTTTTGTAAGATTCAGGCTCGACCCATTTAGTGAAGTAGTCTATCGCTACAAGTATGAACTTATGGCCATTTGAAGTAGAAGGTCTAACCATGCTGATGACATCGATGCCCTAGACAGAGAAAGGCCAAGGCAAAGTCATACCATATAGAGTAGACGGAGGAAGATGCTGTAGGTTAGCATAGATTTGGCAGTTGTGACACCGTCGCACGTAGTCGATGCATTGAGACTCCATTGTAGACCAGTAGTAGCCTTGCCTTAGGATTTTCCTGGCGAGCATGACACCGCTCATGTGAGGACCGCAGACTCCTTCGTGAATCTTTTCCATTATCCTTGCTGATTTGACACCGTTGACACACAACTTGTGCATTCCACAATAAGACCTCCGGTATAGTTTCCCTCCACAAATGATGTACTGGGCAGCTAATCGTTGCAAAGTGACTTGATCTTTCCTTGTGGCCTCAGCGGGAAATTCCCCACGCTCCACAAAGTTCCATATGTCATGGTACCAAGGTAGGCCATCATCGACATCATCGATGGCGTTGATGTACTCGTATGCGGGCAAGTCCCTTTGTTCAATTACGATTGGCCGCAGCCTAACACCTACTAGAAGTTCAATCATTGAAGCCAAGGTCGCCAAGGCATCCGCGAACTGATTCTTCAAGCGTGGAATATGGGTGAAAGTCACCTTATTGAAGCGAGAAATTAGTCTTCCAAATCTTGGTGATAAGGCTTCAGCTTTTCCTCACAAACCTTCCAATCTCCATTGGCCTGAGAGACTACTAGGTTTGAATCTCCGATTACTTCAAGCTTTTCGACTCCAAGAGCAATTGCAGCTTCCATTCCGACAATGTAGGCCTCATACTTAGCTTGATTATTCGTGACATCAAAGTTTAACTTGAAAGCAAGCGGAATATAAGCACCGGTAGGCGTGATCAACAACACCCCAATTCCAAATCCTTTCTGGTTAGCGGCCCCATCAAAATAGAGCGTCCAAACCTCCTCGACCACCGTTAAAACCTCTTCATCAGGGAAAGCGAAATCCGCATCCTTCGGTCCATCGGGTGATCGGCCAGAAATTCTGCCACAACACGTCCTTTCATAGATTTCCTTGTGATGTATTGGAGATCGAACTCTGCCAACAAAAGCAACCAACGCGCTAGCTTATGAGTGAGTGCAGGTTTCTCGAACAGATACTTGATAGGATCCATCCAAGAAATCAGTCTCACCGAATAAGCTAACATATAGTGCCTCAGCTTTTTAGAGGCCCAGACAAGTGCCTAACACGTCTTTTCCAAAGGAGTATAGCGCTCCTCATATCCCACCATCTTCTTACTCAGATAGTAGATGGCTTTCTCAACTCCAGCATCCCTTTCCTATGCTAGCAAGCATCCCATAGCTGTCGGAGTTACAGACAAGTACAAGATCAATGGTCGACCTGGCACATGAGGCATCAGCACCAGTGGGTTCTGCAGGTATTTCTGGATTGACTCGAAAGCAACATGGCACTTGTTTGCCCATTCAAATGGGACATCCTTCTTGAGCAGACGGAACATTGGCTTGCAAGTTAAAGTCAACTTGGCAATAAACCTACTTATGAACTGAACCTTCCCCAGAAAGCTTCCCACTCCCTTTTAAGACCATGGTGGCTCCATTTCGAGAATCACCTTGATCTTAGACAGATCTACTTCGATCCCTCTTGCGGTGATTAGGAACCCCAACATCTTACCTGCAGGGATATCGACAATGTGAAATTCGACATCCATCTCAAAACCCTCAGTGTCGAGTTTGAGCATTAGCGTCCCTTCCACCACACGGTGTGTGCTATCGTAGGCTTTGACTGCCAAGTTAGACGGTGTAAGATCCTTCTTGGTGAGACCTAGGCGGTTAGCGACCCTCAAAAGACAAACATTGATTGCGGAGCCATTATCAATGAGGATAGTCGGCACCCAATTTCCTCGACACTTGATTGTTATGTGCAATGGGCGATTATGAGCAGCTCTGTCAATGGCGAGATCCCTCTTGGTAAAAGTGACAGAGTGTTTTGCTATGAGTGGCAATATGAGGGCGATCATGGCCTCTAGAGTAATGTCGGTAGGCACCGTGAGATGAGCAAGAACTGAAGACAACTTCTCAAGATGCTCTTTGGAAGAACATATTAGTCCCTAGACAGAGATTGCAGCGGGGATCCGCTCGAGCTGCTTTTTAATGATATCGTCCTCCGGAGAACCACTTGGAATTACAAGAATGGAACGAGAAGTGTTCCTTTGAGCAGCAGGAACATTGGGCCTTTGAACCGGTGGATTGGTCGAACTTCCGGCCTGAAGATTAGGAGGTTGGAAAACCCGGCCGCTCCTTGTGACATTAGCAACGTCCCACAAAGAAGACATACCATCAAAATCCTATTGGTCGGCAGGAACCTCTTCTAGCTTGTGTTTTCCCTTGTCCACTAAAGCTACTGTTGATGACACATCCTGACCCAGAGCTAAATCCATTGCTAAGTCCTTCATAACTAAACCCTCCCAAAAAGCAGGGTCCTAAGCAGTAGCATCCTCGAAAGGTATTCTCGGGTTGGTAACAAATGGAATGTCCCAGAGACCTCCATCCACCAAAGCCGAGTTGACAGCCCAGACTTCATCACCAACAGTTACGTCCACAATTGTATCGACATCCCAGAGATTAGCTGGTGGTGAGGCTTTACCCATATTGACAATTTCATCCACCTCCCAAAGATCATCGGGCGGTGCTCCTTGTAAGACCATGACACTACAGTCATCACCAGGAACTGTAACAATAGGGCGCGGTTGCTCCACAGAGATGACATCGAGAGAAGGGTCGAATTCGTGGATACGACCATCGACTGTGTTTGAGATTGAGTTTACTAGAGGGAGCATGGCACCGAGTGGACAACGCAAATCGGGAATAATCTCCCCTTCTCAATAGTCACTCCAATACTTCTCATCAATGTCGCTTTGATCCAAGTCAGAGTTGAGGCTTAATGCTAACTGTTTAGCATTGGGTTGTGGGTCCCACACATATTCTTCGACTTCCTCCTCGGGATTGTCTAGTTCAGATTGATGGTAGAGCATGAACAAAGAAAGACCGTCCAGAGGATTTGCCTGTGCCGTGTACCATTCTCCCTCCCAATGGTCTAACCATGCTTGATTGATATGGTATGCAGGGAAACCCATGTTGTATTGCTCGATCCAGTTCTCGGAGAGCTCTTTCCATTCTTCAGTCTTATCTTCCATGGCCCATCTTACTGTCATCATGTTGATGCTTGGTTCAGATGGAATGGTCACAATCGGCTTAGGGTGGTTTTCCGGGACAATGTAGTGGGTAGGATTGAATATGGTGGAGTTGAGGTTGTTTTGAGTGGGGCTTGGGTTGATTTGAGTGGAGCTGAGGGATATCTGGTTAATCTGTAGGTTAGAGTTGTGATTGGGCATGGAGTTGGAGATGACATTTGGTTTTGATGGAGGTGGGGTTTGAACAGTGCCGTTATCAATCAAATCTTGAATCGCATGACGAAGGTGATAACAAGAATTAGTAAGATGGCCAGGCATCTGGTGATAGGCGCAGAAAGCATTGGGATTACGGTTAGGAGGTGGATTTTGAGGAAGCGGGGTTGGAGTCAAGGGCCTGAGATGGCCAGACTTGACTAACTTTTCCATCACCGAGGAAAGAGGAGCCTTAAAGATAGCAAAGTTTCGGGGTTGTTTGTTTCGGTTTCGGCTTTTCTTTGGAGCTTTGACCTGATTGACATCGCCAGCACGATTGGAATTCTGAGCAGGGGCATTATTTCCACTGGAGGCCACATTGGCATAATTGTTGCTACCAAACAAGGCAGTGCTGCTTCTTGTGTAAGCACAGGGCTTAGCCTTTTGAACTGAGGTAGAAGAGGCAGGCTCGCTTCTTGGCAGAACCCCAGTTTGTAGTGCTTCTTCGATGGCCAAACCATACCTGAAGAAAGTCTCAAAGTTGGCCGCCTGAACCAACACAAGGTTTTTAGCATAATCGGGCTGCAAGTTACGAGAGATGATGCGGATCTGATCCCTTTCACTCGGACGATCAGTCATGAGGGCAGCCTTGCTTCTCCACCTTTTGATAAAGTTTGCAAATGACTCATTTGCATTCATTTTGGTTGACTCCAACTTTCGGGTGGTCATCTTGAGCTGAAAGTTATAACTGTATTGAGCATTGAAAGTTACAATGTCCTCCCATGTTCTTCTTTTGGAGATGTCGAGAGACAGAAACCATTGGAATGCTGGACCAGATAGTGTTTGTGGGAACATTTGTGCCGTGGCGTCATCTTTGACCGCAAGTAGTTTCATGGTACCATGATAACCCAAAAGGTGAGTCTTGGGATCACCGGTTCCGTCAAACTTAGTGAAGTCCGGCATTTTGAACCTTTTGGGCAGCCAAGCATTTAGGAAGAGGCAAAGTCGGTCAATGTCCAAACCACCAGCACCAACCTTTTCAGATTTAGAAATAGTTGCTTCAAGCGTGGCCATCTTGGCAATTAGAGCTGCTATTTCTGGGTTAGGAAGAGCCACCTCAGCATGAGAAAGTTCAACTTCGATTTCAGGGTCAGCTCTTTCTTCCTCGACTCTTTCTCCTCTCACCGGGAGTCGCTCATTGATCAAAGCACGCAAATTGGCCATGGAGGTCTCAGCCTGATCGGCCCTTTCTTGCATGATTGCCATGTTATGCTGGAGATTGGTGAGAATAGTAGCCCGATCCTGAGGAACATCGGCCATGATAAGTACTTTGGTAAACTTTGGTGATGATGTTGAAGAAGGAGAGGATGGCGGTGTCTCATGCAGTGTAGTCGGCGGTGAATCTCACACTGATGGTGAACTAGCCAGAGCTTCTGTTGTAACTGATTGGAGAGCAACTCTTGCAAGTCTTCTTCTGTATGGACCCGGCGGATGCTCTCAAGTAGGTTTGGCTCTTGTTCTCGGAATTCTCTTTGACGGTGCAATGGCTCACAGCTAAACAGTAAAGTAAATGAAAGCTCAGTGGAATCCCTGGAGCAATTTATTGAAAGAATTTGAAAGAATGGAAAATTCATATGTCAACATCGTCGGTGTCCTCCTAGACTCTATAACTAAAGAGAGTCTATCTTGTGACATTCAGACGCTGCCAAAATTCTCGAAATTCTTTTCGACGATGTATCCTTGTTTGAATCGACTAACACTAAGAAATGTCAAAAATAGTTTAAGCCTTTAACTATTCCGTTCCCGAAGTTTCAACTTTTGGAGTCAGAACAACTCGGTGTAGATGACATAATACTTTAACCAGGGCGGTGTAAATAGTACTGTGCCAGAGCCTGAGCGGTGTAAATGATTAGCACTTTTAACCTGGGTGGTGTAAGTATCACGGCATTCTCTCTGTTGTTCCTAGTTTTCTGTTTGAAACCTCGATCGGGCTTTAAACAAGGACTTAGAAAGTATTGATTTCCCAAAGTCTCGTAAATAAAAGGATTTTTGAAATTTTGATAACGCGCACCATCAAGATGCATGACTCGTCATCGGGCCAAAGCAACGTCCTACTAAACATAAGATAGACTCAACAAGAGATAACCTAAAAGTCGCCCTATCATGCTCCTACGCAAAACGGTATGTATGTATAGTGCATGCGATAGGGAAAACGATAATACGTAGACATTATATGGGGGTTAGATGCATGTATGTCTTACCCTGCAGGTACCTGTCCTAGTTTGAAGAGTTCTAGAGCTTTGTACATGTAGAGGCCGGTTTTGGTTTAAGGGGGTTCCTCAGACTAAAGCCAAGATATACCTCTCGTTGCGCGCGTATTGTAGTGCAACGGTCGAACGGCAAAATGACTCATCATCGTCCAAGGTTGTTAGGTATCCGAGGACCCCGAGCTCCAGTAAACTATGCCGATTATCCAAAACACCTCAACAGGGCTAGCCAATATCGATGCATGTGAAAAATGCCAAAAGATTGATTTAACGAGAGAGAATCCAAAAAAAAGTTTACAAATGCCTTTTAAAATGTGTCTCACTTCTATTAATCAATACTTGGAGAAAAACTACTCAAGTGAACAATCGGAAAAGTCCTAATTCAGATTGGTCGGATGCAGAGATCCTGTTAAGTCACCATTCCGTTCTTTAGCAACGCGGAGTGTACTATTTTGACAGACTTTTGAAGGATTGTTCTCAAGAATATTAATTTTCAAGTGTAGACTAATACAATTAGTCCCCAGCAGAGTCGCCACTATGGGCACACGCCCCTAAAAATTTGGTATGAAAATCAAATGCGCCCTTTTTGGAAAAGCGCGGCAAAACGCTTCGATTCAAAGTCGCCACTAGGGTTTTTGTGGTAAACCACCCAAGGAATCGAACTTGAAATGCTTGCTATGTTTTGATTTTGAAAAAACGTAGACTGGTCCGTCGTCACCTTTGATATCTGAGGTTCGGGAGCTAGGTTACGAGAGGGGAAGGGTTTTAAGGCACTCCTCTCGCCCAATCTGAAGATCGGTCTCTACTCGGGCATTTACAAAATGTTTGATTCTCTCTTATTAATCAATTTTTAGCCAATTAGGGCGGGAAAACAGCTCAAGGGGATTAAAACTGTAACATATTGGCAGGATGTGATAGAATGGCATACTCGTTTCTTAAAACAGTTAATATAGGATTAAAACAGACTCCTGTGGAAGTTTTAAATAGACTGGAAGGCGCTGTTCCGAAGTGACGTGCGCAGGAAGAAACCAGCATGCATTGATCTAGTCACTGTATGCTGATCACATATGTGCACGCCTCTAATTAGCTCACGCGCGCTAGTGAGCCTAAACCCACATTTCTTATTTCCAACCCTCTAAGCTCTGGAAATGACCAATGCAAACCCAGGACAAACCAAGGAGTTCCATATACAGCTTATATACAATTCTAAGCAGTTTTAAATGGGCTTAGAGGCCACCAAAAGAATAAAACACTCCATAAGCAGTGTGGGGATAAAACTGAACGCCAAGGCCTAGATGCCATGCAATGGCCAGCCACTGGACTTGGTACAACCAGCGTGCGCGGATGCTCCAATGCCACACGCAGGTTGTACTTCTTTGGTCAGTGCTTGGCTTTGCATTTTCTGGGTTCTAAGACATGATCAGAAAGACCCCAGAGGCATTCCAAAGCAACAGATATACATATTGAAAAGTAAAACTAGCAGATTTAACTATGGAAAGTAATAAACTAGTTTTAACATGCTCAAGGGTGATAGAAATGAAAAGAAAGGGATAAACAGCTAGACACTGATCACCACGCGAGTACTGCACATACAGCCATGACTGGCGTACACGTACTTATGACCAGCTTGCGCCAGTTTTAACCACACACGATTTTTGAAACCTTGCCAGCTTTAAGGCCAGGACTGGTATTGATTACCAGCCTTGACCCTGCCAGTCCCCCTCAGGGATCAGAACAGAGAGTTATCAAAGGTGGTATACCTTTGGTTTTGAGGTTGTAGGAGTGTTTTGAGCTTTGAACTTGTGGTTTGAATGTAGAATATGGATGGATGAAAATATGGAGTGGTGATTAGTAACACTTGCTTGACTCCCTCACACAAGGAAGAGATAAAACAAGAGGTTTTTAGCTTGAACTTGTAACTTAAAGACTCAAAACTTGATGAACCCCTCACACATAAATGCAAAGGGGGTATATATAAGAGAAAGTGGTGAGAGAGAGGGGATGTAACCAGCTGAATGGGGCTGGTTGCTTTGGAGTGGAAGTCTCCATGCATTAAATGCATGAGACAAGGTGATGGGAGTTGGAGAGAGGGGAATGAAACATCCCCTTGTCCGAGATCGCTTCTCAGATGATCAAATAGTGTACTGGGGTGGCCAAAAAGTCTTGTGAACGTGGCTGAATAAAGGTGATGAGGGACTACCTTTGACCAGAGTACGCCAGTCGATAACCTACGTGCGTAGGTCCAAGCCTGGTCAACGATCAAAGCCGATCGATGACTGACACGTGGCAGCGGACCCGCGCACGCTGGTGTAGGATCGGCGTATGCAAGTAAGGTTTGGCTGAGGCTTTTTGGTTCTGGCTTAAAGGGTCCGAAAGGGATTTATCCACTCAAAGCTCAAACACACTAACATTCTTGGGGTGTTCTTGATCTTATTCATCATCGGGGAATCAAATACCATAAGTAAACTTATTTGGACAGTCCAGAATAGGGTGTCTACAAAAGGCCATCGCGTCTTTCATCCAAACAAAATATCTTCCCGTTTACTCCGATTTTATATTAAGGGTATGTTTGGTTCGATGGAATTAACTTTGGAATGAAATGATCATTCAATACTTATTATTCAACTTAGTAAAAAAATTGTCATTCCATTAAAAAAACTCAGGAATTGTCATTCCATTTCTTTGTCACACTAAAATTATTAATGTCACTCCAAGATTAACTATTGCCACTCTGAAAATTACAATTGCCACTCTGAAAATTACTATTGCCACTCCAAAATTATTATTGTCATACCATTCCATTGCAGATGAGAATGGCTATTCTTAAGAACAACCAAACTTGGGAATGGAAAGGGTATTTCTATCTCATTTCCTCTAATTCCATTCCAACCTCAATTCCATTTCATTGTCAATTCCACTCCATCGAACCAAACATACCCTAAATTCTCTCTAAACAACTTTCGAAAATTCCCAACTCACTCCAGCATATTTTAATGTGCTACGCACTATGAGGAAGTTTACCCAATGTTGGAGGGAGAGAAACCAAAACCAAAAATAGGAAACAATAAAATATGCCAAAAAGCTGGTATCACCATGCTGTCAATGGATGAAGCCCCAGTTAGGAACTTATATTCGTCCACTCAGCTGTTTCTTCAGTTGTTTGAAATGAAGAACTTAAAAGATCACTTCCAAAGTCAAAAGAGGGGAAAAAATCTATAGTAGTTGATAGAACTTGAGAAGTTTCGAATTTGAAATATTACGAGGGAACAAACTTCTAAGTCTCATGCCTTGACTACAAGGCCAACTCTCTAGGTTTATACCTATCTTACTTTGTTAATTTTGTGTTTGAAAAGTTTATGAAGGACAAGTCATATTATTTTAATTGGGGAAATTGCATTTCAGTGGGAGTTGGGGCAAATAATGCCCAATTCATGGAGAGGTTTTTCGAAATTACATAAATATGGAACGGAGGAAAAAAAATTCTCCATACATGAAACAGAGGAAAAAATATTCCCAATACTTGGAGTTGGTTGTAATCGAATCTGGGTTTCCTAAGTTGCCCCTTATATGGATCTAAGTTGCCCCTTCTATGGATCTAAGTTGCCCCTTCTATGAACCTAAGTTGCCCTTTTTATGAATTTCTTGAGTATTCAATTTCTTGAGCATTTCTTCAATCTCCTTACCATTTTTATTATTTTCTGAGAAATTTGGGATTTGGGTTACTTACAGATTTGAGTTTTTAAAATACTTTAAGATTAGTGTATTTTGGGTAATTTTTTAGAAAGAGAAATGATAAAGAAAATAAGATGTATGTTTTCAAGCATCCACTTTATACTTTTGCTTTTAGATTCTAGGAATTGCCACTTGAAATTTCTTATTTGGTTTTACTTGAAAATGTGAAGAAGTTATGCTACTAGCTAACAATTTGCTTCACTGGCTGCTTTTCTTAGAAAAAATAAGGTACAACTTAAGTCCATAGAAGGGACAACTTAAATCCATAGAAGGGGCAATTTAGGTCCATAGAAGGGGCAACTTAGGTTCAAACTCAGATTTGACTACAAACCGATTCCATATTTTGGGATTTTTTTTTCTCCGCTTCATGCATGGAGAATTTCAGTTGGTCCGTTTCACCCAAATCTGCAAGTAACCCAGATCCCAAATTTCTCAAAAAATAATAGAAATGGTAAGGAGATTGAAGAAATGCTCAAGAAATTGAATACTCAAGAAATTCATAGAAGGGGCAACTTATGTTCAAAGAAGGGGCAACTTAGGTCCATATAAGGGGCAACTTAAATTCATCAAAAGAGCAACTTAGGAAACTCAGATTCGATTACAACCAACTTCATGTATGGGGAATATTTTTTCCTCCGTTTCATGTATGGGAAATTTTTTTCCTCCATTCCATATTTATGTAATTTCGAAAAAATCTCTCCATGAGTTGGGCATTATTTGCCCCAACTCCCACTGAAATGCAATTTCCCCATTTTAATTCTTTGTTTAGAAAACAATTAAAGGAAAGAAATGGGAATCATACATGCTGTAGGGGGATGAAAACAATTGGTACTTAGAACAACACTGATTGGCAACAGCTAATCGTACCTCTTCACCGTTCTCTAATTCGTTGTTGAAACCCTAATCTGCAAAACAGACAAGGGGTGAGCGCACCTTTGCCTCTCGTAGCAAAGTCCCTCCAATGTCTAAGTTAGTATCACGTACTAGCAGAAAAACCCTAATTATTAGTAGGAAAACAGTATAAATGCCTCGTATTGCGTACCGTTTACCTCTAGGTTAACTTTGTTTATATAGGCATACGCATGCTTACTGCCCAAGCATCCTTGCTGCCCTAGGTTTCCAATCTCGTACAGGAAAACTAGGATATCTAGGACTCTCGTTCCCTTATCAACTCAATAAGAAGTCCTTTTAGGACTTCTTTCCATAGCTGACCGAACATCCCATTCCCGTTGGGTATCTTTTCTAGATCTTACATTCTCGGGACCTCGTGAAACAATAGAATACCATTGTTTCTGGACTCTTCCTAAAGGTTCCATGTGCTCTAACACTTTGTTTGGAGTTCTTTCCTTGTTTGGCTATCTCATTGCCGAATAGATTGCCTGGAGCAATCAATTTAAGTGTAATTGGACTCTTCCTAAAGGAGCTTTCCTTCTGTTCGGCTTTATCATTTTCGAACAAACTATTTCGACCAGTGACTTCACATGTCACTGTTCCTTCTTGGTCCAATAACTTCTCATGTTTTACCGGACCAAGATCCTGTACAACTATCTGTTCGGGCCCTATTTCTGCCTGTTTGGGAATACCTCCCTACAATTGCTCCCCCAACTTTTGCTTGATTCCACTGTTCAGGGGAATGAGTAAAGCTTAATGACGAACCATAGGCTGTACACTTTGGATCCCGTACAGATATAGCATAGTCATTTTTTCTCGAAGTAGTGACTCCATGTGGCATATTTCGTATGCTCCTCATTAAATGCGAACTGACGTTTTAGTCAAATGATGTTAGAACGACATCTGTTCAATCCCTGTTTCATGTTACTTTTCATATAACGTCGTGAGCGGAGACATTTCGTCTCTGTTTCTCACCTTTAAACCCCCAAAAGAGATCTTTTTGGGTTTTGTCCCAAAAACTCAAATCTCAACTCTTTCTTTTTCTAAAATCAGGCGAAAATATACCCACCTCACTTCCGCCATTGCCGCCGTCTGCGAACTCGATTGCATCCCAAGAAATCTTCACAGCATCCTTATAAGATTCTCATTCTTACTTCGTTTTTCTTTCCATTCTGAGATCTCGTTCTCAGACTGTGTGTTGCTCCTAGGGTTTCGATAGTACCCACTTCCATTTGCTTTGTTCTACTTCGAATACATCCATGGCGGATGATGGTGATAATGGCCCTAAACCTAGTAAATTCAGAAAACTTTGTGAGACTCCCACTACCATGGCGGCATTTATGGCTGAATACAACATTCCTGAGAATGTTGGGCTTAAGCTCGCCCCATTAGGAGCAGATAGGGACGCTGGTACTTGGGATAGAATGTGTATTCCAATCGTTGCCATTGTTGCGGGTGTTGTCCGGTACCCACTGCTTCGCCTGGTCCTGAACTGGTATCGTCTTACCCCCATGCAAGTTTCAATGAACGTATTTAGGCTTATAATGGGAGTAGTAGCTCTAAACAGGATCCTAGGAACTCAACTAGGAATTTGGGATATCCAATGGTGGTATAGTATTTTATTGAATCCTAAATACAACACCTACTACTTCAAAGTTAGAAAGGCAGAAAAGCGTCTCGTGCTAAACCTGTCAGACTCAGCTCGTGATCACGAAATCGATTTCCTCTACATCACTGGAGGCTTTGAGCCACTAGGGGAGGATGGTCAAGTGGTTGGCCTCCATTGTCCCCACATATGGGGCTACCCACGTATGCTCCTGATTTACTTCATGCTTCTTGTAATTTCTGGTTTACTGCTTTCCTGCACTTTCTAACTCCTGTTTGTGCTTTAATCCACAGCGGATAATGCCAACAAGCGTCCAAGGCGTGAACCTAGCTATGTCCGAACAACAGAAATTAATAGGATTCTCAAGTACACAGGAGAACCTGGAACATTGACAGCTGGTCGTGGTCGTGACGCGAATGTTCTTTTGGGCTACGATCCCGCCTACAAAGACTTCATTGACAGAAGGCTTGCCAACCCAAGTACCAGTGCTACCTCAACTTTGACTGCTCCCAGCCAAGGAACTCAAGATCTAATGCTGGAGTGACAATCGCCGGACAGTCAGATGAAATTCCCATCCCAAAAGGTGTCCCACTTCCTTGCTTAGTCCTAAGAAGGTCTACACAATGACAAGCCTCCTCAAAGCGTCAACCCAAATAGCCAGTTCCTACTCGTGATACCAGTCAATCATCTTCTTCCGATTACTCTCCCTCTCCTTCAAACTCAATTAATATGACTCGTCAACCCCTAAAATTGAGCTCTCTTCTTATTGTATCCTCATGAGGATGAGGTACTGACCGAGTGGCATCGATTGGGCATGCTCCCCTGCCACCTCATCGTAACAGAAGGGGTTCTACGCGATCCTCCTTGTCCCCTCGGGGATCAGATGCTGCTCTCGAAGCCAGTGATGCCCATCAAGATAAACGTCCAAGGACCAAGGATCCAATTGATGCCGTCGCGCAGGTCGATGTGTCCACTCAGCCGCCATTCTCTTTGAGTCACCAGGTACTTCCTCAAGCCTGGACCCTTGAACTCATTAGGGGTGACCGGCCTGTGAATGTTAGGGATAGTGCAAGCTCCTCAGAGACTGCTCAGGCCTTAGAACGGGGCTTATTACTACCCATCGATATGCAGAAAAAGTCCTCATCTACCTCTGATCAGCTTGTGTCCACTGGGCTTGTCAGTGGAATCAAGGTAATTTGATTTTTCTCATAACTTAAGTTTTACCTTTCTTGGAGTAGTAAAAATGTTTATTTTAAGCTATGTTTGGTATTCCATAGTTTATCCAAAAGATGGTCACACTGGGCCAGAAGTTCCAAGAAGCAGAGACTGAAAGAGTCAGACTGTTAAATGACAACACCAGGCTGCTTCGAACAGTCTCTAGATTGGAGAGAGAGAGAGAGAGAGGGACAAGGCTAAGTTAGATTATGATGAAGCAAAGGGCAAGCTTGACACTGCTGAAGACAACCTTAATCAAGCATTGGCCGAGATAGATAATACCAAGAAGGTTGCCTTTGAAGAAGGGTACCAAAAGGGCTTTGATGCTGCTACTGCTGATTATGTTGGCCAAATGCCCGCCATCCAAGATCAAATCTGGGTCGCCAGTTGGGAAGCTTGCTCGACAAAGATTGGCGCTGCTGAAGACTCAGCCCTCTGGGTGGAAAACGACTTACCAAGCAGCCGTGCTGCAGCCTCTCAAGAACACGAGACCCCAAAGGATGATGTCGAGTAGCAGATTGAGGACTTTGCTGATGTAGAAGAGGATATTCAGATGGAGCCCCAAAATGTTCCAATTGTATGTTTGCCCATTCAGGAGGCGACCAATGAGACAATCATCCTGCAGGAGAATGCTGGTGGTGGTGGTGACTTCAGTACTGAAGTAGACACAGAGGTTGCAATCGACATTCTCCCGGAGATCCAAAACCTTGATTGATTTGGTAAGTTTGCCTCTAATTTTTCGAATACCCTCAAACATTTTGGCTGGTCCTGCATGACCGTGGTTTTTGAGCCCTGCGAGGCACCAGTACTTTCTATACCTTGGTAACATTTTGGTTACACAGGTATTTGGCCCCTTGTGGCATAAACTTTGTTTTGGTGGCCATTCATGGCCTTATCATTTTGCTCGGCCCTTCGTGGCCTTTAGAATTGCATTGTACATGATGTTTTAAGTATTTCGTACCATCATTGGTATTTGTCAACATTCTTAGCAGGTGCATATATTCAACTGCTGCTAAGTTTTCTTATATGTAAGCTAATTAGACAAGTTTAAGTTTCTCAAATTTAAACAGATTAAATATCTCCCATTTAAACAGATTAAATTTCTCGTATTTAAACAAGTATGTATGTCCATATACACCTAAGTATTTCGTATTTAGGATTCATTGCTTCTAAGTTTCCCATACTTAAATAGTTGCCCAAGTGTCACGTACTTGGATAAATACCCATTAAGCGTACTCGTACGTATGGAAAACTACTCAAGTAATCGTACTTGGATGTTTTGCATGTCTTTTACATGCAACTCAAGTCTTTCGTACTTGGAATTATGACCAAGTGTATTCGTACTCAGATTACTGTCCAAATGTATTCATATTTGGCAAAATTATTGGCATTCTAGGTTTCTTTGTACCTGGACAAAAAACTAAGTATATTCGTACTACACTACACTCACTACATTCATCTCTCCTCTGCTCCCCAATACGAAGCGAGGAAAGGCGGTGTATAATTTGCTAGCTCTGTATTTAAACAAAAGGAGGAAGTTTCATAACCAAATTTATTATTCATGATCTGATAACTCAAGGGCGCGTTATTCGTACCCCTTGCAACTAACAAAGAATAAAATCAAGGGAAATATATTCATAATTCCCTCACAATCACAATGTGCATCCTAAAATAAAATAAAATAAACTGAAGTCTTTAAACAAAGAACTTCCTTAAATTATGGACATTCCAAGGCCTTGAGACCAGGTTCCCGTCCAGGTCTGCCAATCTGTAAGCCCCTATGCCCTCAATTTCGGTAACTCGATATGGACCTTCCTAATTGGCCCATAACTTGCCCTCGTTGGCTATCTTGGGGTTGCCGAGCACCTTATGAAGCACAAGGTCTCCAACGCAAAACTCTCGTGGGTGGACATTTTTGTTGTAGCATTTCATCAGCTGCTCCTGATAGGAAGCCAAATGCACCAGAGCTCTTTCTCTCCTTTCTTCGGCAAGGTCGAGCTCGATTTTTAGGGCCCTATCGTTACCCCCACTCTCAACTAAAGTTGTCCTGTTGGTTGGTAGACCAATTTCCAGAGGTATTACTGCCTATGTTCCATATGCCAAAGACTAGGGGGTCTCTCCCGTAGACTTCCTAGGCGTCATTCGGTGCGCCCATAGAACTAGGGGCAGCTCATCGGGCCATTTTTCCTTTGCCTTATCCAACCTCTTCTTGATCCCATCAAGAATGGTTTTATTGGATGCCTCTGCCTGCCCATTACTCTGAGGGTAGGCTGGGGTCGAATAATAATTTCTTATGCCGTATTGGGCACAGAAAGCCTTAAACTTCTTTTGAAATTGGGACCCATTAGCTGAAATCAAAGAATACGGTACCCCAAAACGAGTAATTATACTCCTCCAAACGAACCTTTCTATCGTAGGCTCTGTTATCTTGGCCAGAGGCTCTGCTTCAATCCACTTTGTGAAATAATCAGTTGCTACCAACAAAATTTTTATGTTCCCAGTTGCTTTGTGGAGTGGACCCACGATGTCCATTTCCCATTAAGAAAACGGCCAAGGACTCGTTGATGGCACCAAATCTTCTGCTGGGGTTCGAATCATTGGTGAGAATTTTTAACACTTCTCACAAATTTTCACGTACACCTTTGCATCTTCCTACATGTGTGGCCACCAATAACCTTGGGTAATTGCTCGGTGGGCAATGGACCTACCCCCAGCATGGCTTCCACACGTCCCCTCGTGGATTTCGTGGAGGAATTTTTGCACCATCTCGGGGTGTACATAAAGTAAATATGGACCGGTGAAGGATTTTCTATAGAGCTTTCCTTCTGGTGACAGCCAAAACCATGCCGACTTGGTTTTTTTTTTGTGAGCCTCCTTTTTATCAAAGGAGAGTGTTTCATCTCGTAAAAACTCCACAATTGGATCCATCCAACTTGGTCCTTGGCTCACATCCAAGACCAACTCCACACTTCTTCCAATGCTAGGCTCACTAAGATAGTCTACGGCCACCCTTCTTTTGAGTTCTATTGGTATTGCTGCAGCCAGCCAGGCTAGTGAATTTGCATGGGCATTCTGTCCAGAGCTTATCTGCTCAATGTATACCTTTTCGAAAGAATCAACCAGATCCTTGGCTTCTTCAATATAGGCTGCCATCTTCTCACTCCGGGCTTCGTATTCCCCGGACAGTTGATTCACCACAAGTTGTGAATCACAATAGACCCTAATTCTTAATACCTTCAAGGTTCAGCTAAGAGTGCCTTGTACTCTGCTACGTTATTTGATGCACTGAAACCAAGTCTAATAGATAGCTCCAACATTACTCCTTCAGAGGAAAAGGCACAACCTCGATTCCTGAACTAGTATTACTTGCTGATCTGTCAATAAACAGTTTCCATTCCAGGGGATCCTGTTCGGCTTGTGCTTTCTCTTTCTTAGATGGTGATCCAGTTACCTGTTCCTTTCTCATAGGAGGCAAGGGTGCTATTGCCGGTGAGAACTCTGCCACAAAGTCAGCCAACACTTGGCCTTTGATTGCCGTGCGCGGCTGATAATCAATGTCATATTGGCTTAACTCTACGGACCAAGTTGAAATTCTTCTCGAGAAGTCTGCTTTTCGTGGCAGCAATTTCAACGGGAACTCAGTATACACCACAACCCTATGGCTCTGGAAATAATGTGGCAATTTTCTAGTTGCTGTTATTAACGCCAGGACCAATTTCTCGAGTGGTAGATATCTCGTTTCTGCATCTAGCAATGTTTTGCTCACATAGTAACAGGGATTTGCTCGGATCTCTTTTCCCTTGACAACACTGCACTTACAGCATGTTCAGAAACAGCTAGATACAAAACTAAGGACTCACCTGGCTCTGGAGTTGATAAGAGTGGGGCCTTAGCCAAATACTACTTCAAGTCCTGGAAGGCCTACTCGCACTCTGCTCCCCATTCAAATCCTTCCCTTTTTTTAACAATTGAAAGAAGGGTATGCACTTGTCACTTGATCGGCTAATGAATCTATTAAGGGCCGCTGCCATTCCAGTTAATCTTTGGACCTCTTTCGTTGTCTTAGGGCTCTATAGACTCTGTAGGGCCGTTATTTGATCAGGGTTTGCCTCAATCCCTCTTTTGGTTACGAGGTGGCCCAAAAACTTCCCAGAACCAACTCCAAATGCACACTTCGAGGCATTGAGTTTTAGTTTGTACTTCCTTAGGATTTCAAAGGCCTCATTTAAATCCGCTATGTGTCCTTGTTTGGTCTTACTTTTCACTACCATATCGTCCATGCAAACCTCCATGGTCTTGCCAAGGAGCTTTTTGACCATGATGGTTACCAGTCTTTGATATGTTGCCCCTGCATTCCTCATTTGAAAGGGCATGACACTATAACAATACAACCCTCGTGGTGTAATGAAAGAAGTCTTCTCCTGATTAGGTCCAAATATAGCAATCTGATGATATCCTCGATATGCGTCGAGAAAATTCATCCGCTCAAATTCAGCAGTTGCATCAACCAACTAGTCAATCCTGGGAAAAGGAAAGCTGTCTTTTGGACATGCCTTGTTTAAGTCTGTAAAATCTACACAGACACGCCATTTTCCGTTCTTCTTTTTTACTACCACAGTGTTGGATAGCCACTCTGGATAGTAGACTTCTCGTATTGCTTTAGCTTCTAACAAATGGTCGACCTCTTCAATAACAGCATCTACATGCTATATGGCTGCTCTTTGCTTCTTCTGAATCACAGGCTTATGCTGAGGATCTACGTTTAAATGGTGGCAAATTACATCCGGATCTACTCCAAGCATCTCTTCTGGTACCCATGCAAACACATCAACATGTGTTCTTAAGAAACCCATCAATTCGGCTTCTTCATCGGCCAGTAGTGATTCCCTAATAGAAAATATCTTTCAGGATCAGTCTCGTTGATCTGTATTTTCTTTAGGCCTTCGATCACTTTTTCTGCTGGACTTCTTTTGACATCCTCAATAGTGGGTTGAGCTGGTACTTCTATCGTGTGAACCTGGTGGGCCTTTTGAACTTTCTTGACAATGGAAATCAAGCATTGTTGAGCCACCTTCTGGTTACCCCTGATCTTTTCAATCCTATTGGATCCCAAAAATTTTACCATTTGGTGATAAGTTGAGGAAACTACTCTCATCTTATGTAGCCAAGTCCTCCCTATAATCGCGTTATATAAGGAAGGAACATCTACAACTAGAAAGTCAGTCTTTAGTACTACTGACCCTGCCCGAATAGGTAATGTAACCTTTCCAAGGGACCACACTGCTCCTGCACCAAACCCAACCAAGGGTGTTATTGACTGCTTTGAATCTGTATGCGCCAGTCCCAACTTCTTAAAGGCGTCATAATAGAGAACCTCTGTACAACTCCCTGAATCCACCAAGATCCTCTCAATGTCATACTCCCCAATTCGTAGGGTTATGACCAAAGCATCGTTATGGGGTACTTGAACTTCTCCCAGATCCTCGTCTATAAAAACTAGGCCTTCGTTGCATGTGTTGTTTCTTCGCCCTCTCTTTTTTCCCAACCACATTACATGCTGGTCATGCTTGACTTGTCTTTGGAGCAGTCTGACCTCATTTCTTGTATAAGGCATGGCCAATCCATGTATCATATGGATCACCTCTTTAGGATTTTGCTCGTAATCCATCTCCATGGCTTGCCCTTTATCTTTGGGGTCCCCCTGAATGAATTCCTTGAGAGTGCCTCATGAGACTAGATCATCAAGGTGCTTTTTAAACATCTCACAGTCTTCAGCCATGTGGCCCCAGTCCTTGTGGTAGCTGCAGTGCTGATTCGTAGCGCGTTTTGTATTCTTATCTCCACCTAGGCTTGGGGGCCATTTGAAGTAAGGCTGATTCTTTATTCGATAGAGAATCCTATAAATGGGCTCCTTCCAAACCGTGGTAATAGAAAAGAAAGATTTGGGATCAGGAGCTTATTTATCCTTGTACGGCTCTTTCTTAGCCTGCCCATAGTCTTTCCTCTCTCGGTAGGTTTTGGGCTCTAACTTATCCGCTTTCTTCACAGGCCCTTTGACTTGCTCGGCAACCACCTTGCTATCTTCCCGGAGTATGTCATCCTCGTTCCTGGTGTGCTGCTCTATCCGTTCCATTAACTTTGCCAGTGTTCCTACTGGACTCATGTTCAAGGATTTACACAGCTCTCCTCGAACAGGCAACCCGGTCTTGAACGTGGCTATTGTGTATTCTTCACTGCAACCTTCAATCTCGTTGAAAGTCTCCCAGTACTTCTTCGCATAGTTCTTGATCTGCTCATCCTCTCTTTGCTTAATAAAGGAGAGACTCTCAAAAGTTTTTGGAGCTCTTCTGCTTGTCAAAAACCGTGCAGTGAATTCTTTGGCCAACTGCACCCATGTTTGGATAGAGTGTGGACCCAACTTATGGAACCAAGACAAAGCTACCTTCCCCAAACTTGATAGGAACATCTTGCACATAATTGCATCATCCCCTTCATGCATAAACATCGCCTGTTGGTAGTGCTGTATATGTGCCACGGGATCAGCATCTGTCTCGTAGAGGATGAACGTTCCGTGTTTCACTCTGCTCGGCAACCTAGCCTCCTGTAACTTTCTTGCAAAGGGTGAGGATGCAATATTTCTGAGTGTTTTCCGTGCTGCTTCTCGTGCAGTCATGGTTTCATCTTTTTGTCCCTTTGTCTTGTTGGGTCTAGTTTTTTCCCAATCGAAATTAGGTCTCTCGTACCTGTCTCTATGATGTTTTCTGGTCCTTTCCTCCTCAGGGGTAGAAATTCGGCCCCTACTCCTCCTTCTTCTTGAAGAAGCCCTTCGCCGTTCTGGTGTTCGGCTCTTACTCCTGCTCCTCTCTTTTCGTGGAGAAGCTCTATGTCGCCTTGGGGTGGGACTTCTGCTTCTTCGTGAGGGGTCTTTCTGTATTTCACCATATCATACCTGTCTCCCCTAGATTTTCTCCGTAAAAATCCAGAGTCCTCCGGGTGTTCTCAGATCCTCTCTAACTCCCGGATCTCGTGCTATCTTTTCTTGATCAAACGAGCATACTCGATTTCTTGCCTTTTTTTATCGAGGACGTCTTTGCTGTAGTGCACACTTTTTGAGTGTGCAACCGACTCATCCCTTTGGTGGGATTTACTCCTTCTTGTGGACCTTGAGGCTATCCTTCCTTCCCTACTCTTGGTCCTCCCATGTCTGCCTTCGGGCTTTCTAGGAGCCCCTGGTGGAGATTTATCTCCACCTCCATCCAGCAGATTCTTTGGATCGAGCGGTGTTGTTGGATTTTCTTCCACCCTGGTCGTATTTTTTAGAGAACACTATCGTTTCCCACAGACGGTGCCAATTGTAAGGGGATGAAAACAATTGGTGCTTAGAATAGAACTGATTGGCAACAGCTAATCGTACCTCTTCACCGTTCTCTAATTCGTTGTTGAAGCCCTAATCTACAAAACAGACAAAGGGTGAGCGCACCTTTGCCTCTTGTAGCAAATGCCCTCCGATGCCTAAGTTAGTATCACGTACTAGCAGAAAAACCCTAATTATCAGTAGGAAAATAGTATAAATGCCTCATATTGCGTACCTTTTACCTTTAGGTTAACTATGTTTATATAGACATACGTATGCTTGCTGCCCTAGGTTTCCTACCTTTTACAGGAAAACCTGGATATCTAAGACTCTTATTCCCTTATCAACTCAATAAGAAGTCCTTTTAGGACTTCTTTCCATAGCTGACCGAACATCTCATTCTCGTTGGGTATCTTTTTCAGATCCTACATTCTCGGGAACGTCAAAGATTTCTAGACACCCATCCAATTTACCCAAAAGCCGATAAAATGGAAAATGCAAACAAGTATATAAAAATACTGTGCACCAATGGATCGGAGAGCGGATCAACCATTGAATAAACTCTCCTGGGGAATAAATGAGATGGACAGATAGAGTCGTCAAAGAATATAACCAATTTTGATTCAAGGCCTAGAGATGATCAATCTACATTACACAAAGTAAAATGCTCTGACAACAGGAATATCAAAAAGAATTCCTAATCTTATGACAGCACATTACTTTTAAGAGTTAGTTTCCTCTTACTGCGTTTGACAAAAGTAGTAGGGGCCTATTTGTTAATAGAATGGTAAGTTTAATGTCTTTTTGTCATTAATTAAAGTCCAAATATTTTTTGCGAATTGGCTGAAAGTTCAAGGGTGTTTTTTTTTATTTTAAATTTTCCCTACTATCAAGAGTTTAAACTTTTAGTGCTAAGTCAAAAGACCATACTCTCTTTGTCCTGCATTTTTGTGTTCAATGCTTGCCATATCTGGGCACAGTACTTTTAGAAGTTTCTATGTTTTCCATTTGCAGATATTGCCATGCATCCTTCTGGCTAGCTCGCTGAAACCCTTTTTGAAATTCTGTAAATGTAGCGGCCTTCCTCCACCCACACCCGCTCCAATCCCTCTCTCTCCATCCCTTGCAGCTCTTTCCAACTGATCCATCTTTGTCATTATATCTTGACGGCGTTCCCTGTTTCTCTGTGCCAACTCAAGTTTTTTGTCGATCTATACAAATTGACGAAACTATTTGCCCAAATATAGGCCATATGTGGGACCGACCGAACCCGACTAGCTTTTTTGGTCTGTATTTTTCGGTTGGTTCGGATTTTTGGTTTTTTGTAACACTACAAGAGAGAGTAAAAAGGGTTTTCGATTTTCCGTAACACCGCTACAAGAGAGAGTAAAAGGAGACCGTATCCCAACTAGTTACCTTCCAACCAGTCCGGTCCAATTTTGGATCATTTGTGAGCCCCTGGGTCCACGACAATCAATCAATTGCCTCTTAATGCGCATGGTGCCAGAGTGGTCACAGTATATTTTTCCAAGTATAATATTGTATATAGATGTAGTGACCTTGCTCCACTGAAATGTTTCACCATCTTCAAACTGCAAAGTGAGGACCCCTATTTCTTTTGGAACAGAGTTGATTAATGAATTGAGTTTACAAGGCTGAGGCCATTGTAATTGGAGTTTGGGTTGCGGTCCTTCCTTACAGAAACCGCCTAACCCTTGCAAGAGTGAAGCACATCTATCTCTCTTTCTTCTTTGTGCATTTCCCGATACCCTAATTTAAAATCTTGAAATTCTCATCTCAATGCATTAAAGGCCTTTCGGATAATAGCTCCATTCCGAATCTATGACTACGATCTGAACCATTTTTTTTCTGGTCGATTCATTGAGTTTGTCGTCCATGACAATAAACTCTGATTGACCTCGTGAAACAATGGAATACCACTGTTTCTGGACTCTTCCTAAAGGTTCCATGTGCTCTAACACTTTGTTTGGAGTTTTTTCCTTGTTTGGCTATCTCATTACCGAATAGATTGCCTGGAGCAGTCAGTTTAAGTGTAACTGGTCCTTTATCAATTACTTAGATCAAATGTTTCCTTAGGAGCTTTCCTTCTGTTCAACTTTTATCATTTCCGAACAAAACTATTTGGACCAATGACTTCACATGTCACTGTTCCTTCTTAGTCCAATAACTTCTCATGTTTTACTGGACCAAGACCCTATACAACTATTTGTTCGGGCCCTATTTCTGTCTGTTCGGGAATACCTCCCTACACATGCATTGTCATAACGTAGAGAGATATTGGATTGATTAAAAAATTTATTTTTTAGGACTCATCGAGAATCAAAATGAGAGAGGATCCCCCCCAATCGGCCTCTAAATGATCCTTTCTGAGCCTTTTGTGGGCCCTTTGCTAGCCCAATTTGAACATTTATCAACACTATAAAAGTTATACCTATATGATATCAATCATCACATGATCACAAAACACATCTATCTGACTAAAAAGTAGATTGGCACACTGGATCAAAACTTATTCATCTTAACATAAATTTGTTGCAAATCTATACTGATTTTTATGAGATTTATATAAGGCTCCGTTTGTTTGAACGTAAAATATTTTCCGGTAAAATATTTTACCTATTTTTCCGGTGTTTGGTTATGTAAAATATTTTCCATTAATTGGATGAAAATGATTTACTCTTAAATCTTCCGTAAGTTATTTTCCGAAATGAACCCACTGCCTTCTACTGCAATTCTCACTACTCAGTTATTTCGATTATCAGTCCTGACTCACGTTCAATTCCAATATTCTCAAATCTCTACACCATTTAAGCCCCTCCTCTCTCTACATTTTTTTATTGATTTCTGAAAATACTTTTCAAGTGCCAACCAAACACCGAAAAATAAAAGTTTGAAGTTTGTTTTTGAAAAAACATTTTACATGAAAAACATTCTATATCGAAACAAACGGAGCCTAAATTTCGGCAAGATTGAATGTTTTTTTTACTCAGCAATGCTATGATTGATATTTAATTATTTATGAATTGTAAACAATGCAAAATATTTTACTATCGTTTTCAATACCTTGCGGAATTGGAGAGGTTCCGTTTACTGTAAAAAAAAAATTGTACCGTTCCATTTAAATTTAAGAACTATCATCTGTCGCAAAATACGATATACTAGAATCTTATTTGATGAAGCCATTCATTTCATTGGTGTCAAGGTATTTATCATCTATGCAAAAAAATTAGTTCAATCGGATGTCCGTATGTATGAACAAAGCATATTCGTCGGGAGAGAAACAAACAAACAAATTTTAATTGTTAATTTTTTGTTAGACAAACATACACACCAAGTGCTACAAAATGAACTGCCCAGATCATTAATAGAACCGTGATTGATAACATTTTGCTTCATATGAGAATTATCGAATGAGATGATCTTGATTTTTCCATTGATCCTATAAAATGTGGCCCATTTATCATATAGCGGTACACATTTTATCAATACAATAAAGATACATCACATGACACCTAAAATGCGGTATTCCAACATGGATGCTATGGCATTGCTTATCGAGTTACTATTATTATTTTATTTTATTTTTTTTGAGAAGAACTGTAGGATCAAGTTCAAAAACTACAAATTGAGGATCTGGTCCTACAACCTCATAGTTCTCCCGACCGCAGTCAATCCCGCCTCCTTTCCGCGGATAAACAATACTAATAGGTACCTGAATACCGCAGTACTAAAAAAAAATACAGTAGGAAAAGGATAAAGAACAAGAGTCCAATGCGGTCTCTCGCTTTCTCATTTCTCAACGCCCCACCGACGGCAGACGCCATCGCCTGACCGTTCGATCATCAGAATTTACCAGCCAAAAAAAATCAAACAATAGGTTTCAACTTTTTAACGACAACCGACATTCCTTTCAGCTAACCACCACCACCATCTCTCTCTCTCTCTCTCTCTCTCTCTCTCTCTCTCTCTCCACGCACATATAATTATAGTAATATTAAATATGTAGATATAAATCGTAATCCAGTCATATTCACGAAAAAGATCTGTTTCTACTTCCTACCTTACACAGTGTCATACTCTCCCCCGTTTATTATATAGGATAGAGTGAGGGGAGTCCTCATTATTGGTTGATTTTTCGTTTTTGTTTTTTAAAGCTTTGGATCGCGGCTGTGTGCTCCGCCATTGTAGAGCTCTCATTATCAGGTGAGAAATCACTTTTCAGTTCGTTTTTAGTGTTTGTTGTTCTGCTGAAAATCAATACTCCATCTTATATTTTTTTGGGAGCCTTTGTTGTTCTATCATTGGATCTACTATCTACTAATATAGGATCGATGTTTAAATGGAAATGTAGTATTTTATATGTGTGCGTCTGATTGCAGTAGGAATCTTGGATCAAAACAATGGTTTCATTTCCTTGTTGGTTTACTTTAGTTTCCCTTCAACTTGTGAAATATCTGTGTTTAACTGATTTTGTTTGGTGTTATGCCCTTGAAATCTGGAGAAGTTCAGGTAGAGAGTGAAGAACTGTTTGGGTAAACGATTTGGAGGAAACCCCGCCCCCCACTGAATTTGAGCAAGGACATGGGAGGGATTTGAACTGCTTTTGTTTTATTTGTTTATCCCATTTTCTTCCTCTTGCCATACTTCGGTGTATTGTTGCTCTTAAACTCTTACACGGATCCAGTGACCTGTAGTGCATTATCCCAACTGTCCATTTCAGCAATCAATGGATTTGATTTAAAAAAAAAAAAACTCTTAGAGGGAAGAGTAGTCTCTTCCATGGAAGAATTTTTTTAAATCCGAACTATTGAAAACACTTTTGGATAGCTGGGATACACAGCTATGTAGTGCACCTTGGCACTATTGGGTCTCATTACACGTGATATGTGAGATGGACTTTTCTTATTTATTCTATTTTTTTTCATAATCTTTGATTATTTTTCTTCACTAAAGTGTTACTAAACCACTATATTTCCTCCAAAAATGTTGATTCTTGTTCAGTTTTTTTATCATCTACGTCTGATTCTACATGTGAACTAGCTATTTACTAAGTTCCTTTTTATTTCGGCGGATTCAAGGTTGATGTCCCAAGCACATCATGGGATCTAAGAGTAACTCACCAGGCAGCAGGGCTCGGAGCCCGGTTTCTATATTCATCGTACTAGGACTCTGCTGTTTCTTTTACTTAATGGGAGCATGGCAGAAGAGTGGGTTTGGAAAGGGAGATAACATAGCCTTAGAAATAACCAAGCAAACAGACTGCAATATCATTTCCACACTCGACTTCGAACCTCATCACAACGATGTTCCAGTAATCGACTCTTTGGTGCCCAAAGCCAAGGAGTTCAAGCCTTGTGATGCTAAGTACACTGATTATACTCCTTGCCAAGAACAGGACCGTGCTATGACCTTCCCAAGGGAAAATATGGTGTACAGAGAAAGGCATTGTCCCCCGGATGAGGAAAAGTTGCGGTGTCTTATTCCAGCACCCAAAGGATACGTGACTCCATTTCCCTGGCCAAGAAGCCGTGATTATGTCCACTATGCTAATGTTCCTTATAAAAGCTTGACTGTTGAGAAGGCTGTCCAGAACTGGGTTCAGTTCCAGGGTAATGTGTTCAAATTTCCGGGTGGAGGAACGATGTTCCCTCGTGGCGCTGATGCATATATAGATGAGCTTGCATCAGTGATTCCAATCAAAGATGGTTCTATCAGAACAGCACTGGATACGGGCTGTGGGGTATGGTATCTCGTCTACTTACTCTTAGTTGTGTTAATCAAGTGTAGTTAATTGCATATCCAGCAGCAGTTATCCTTTCATCTCAATTAGCATTTCCACAATTACTTCCAACAGTGGAACTTTTTGTTCTTGTTTGGGTTGTCCTTAGTGATTATGTGGAATTTCAAGTTGTTTTACGGCAGCCCACAACCTCGAGTCTAACTACGTTGTGTCAAAATGGGCCTTAATGGCCTCTCTTGAAGAATTCTTCATGCTTGAAGTAGTAGAAACCTCTGGCTTGACATATATGACATGAAAATTGTTGTATTCCAAGAATCAATTTAGTTCCATGCTTACAAAAGTCGGATCCTTTGGAAGCTTATAAGAAGCAAGGGCTACATCAAAGCAAATTCGGTGGCCTAGAACATCCATGATACGTAACTCTTGGCAAGAATGAATGTTTCTCCTGCTATATCGACTATGAAATACATTTGGTTCTTGTCTTGGTTTGTTCATTCAAATTTAGTTTCGATTTACTCCAGTGTAGCTTCAATTTTTGCTATGCTCTCCAATTATGTTTATAAAGAGTTGGTGGCTTCTGTAATAGTCACATGTGCTGGGTTTATAAGACCAATTCATCATATAGGTTGCAAGCTGGGGTGCTTATCTGCTGAAGAGAAATGTGTTGGCTATGTCCTTTGCTCCGAAAGACAATCATGAAGCTCAAGTACAATTTGCATTGGAGCGGGGTGTCCCTGCTGTTATTGGTGTTCTTGGGACAATACATCTTCCTTACCCATCTAATGCATTTGATATGGCTCAATGCTCTCGGTGTTTAATACCATGGACATCAAATGGTATGTTGTCAAACAGCTATTTCTTTTCAACGGAAACTGATGTATTGATTTCTTTGTTTATTGCTCGTATTGTTGAATGCAGAGGGAGCTGGGAGAAAACTTGAAATCCTTGATAAAGTAAATTTTGACCTTTACATATCATGAAAGCAACATATATTCAATGCTCAGTTTTCTTAAAATCAGGAAATGGTTGTGTTTTCCATTTTTTCGGAAGTAGCTTTTACAACAAGTTCCCCGGGGGGACAAGTACAACCCAATGACCTACCTTGACTCCCCTGTTAAAGCTATTCCAGTTCAAGGTCCATTAACTTATCTAAAAGGGGATGAATTAATCCTCTGTTAAAGCTATTCCAGATCAAGGTCCATTAACTTATCTAAAAGAGGATGAAATAAATGGTGTGAGAAAAAGTATGTCAAGCCATTTACTTGAAGTCTTGAACGCATCAATATTCTCTGCAGTCTGCAGAATTATAGTCCGTGCGATACATGTTCACATTACAAATAGTATGATATCAATAGCTATGGCTTACTTAAAAGCGCTCAATTGCAGTCCATCACAAGCCACAAGAGAATGTGCTGAGTATCTTCTTATGCTTTTCCCCCACTTTTCCTGTCTATGTTTAATGAGGATATGTTGTCCACTTTCAAAAATTAGGACAAAGATACTTTGATGTACTGGGACTTTATCTGCTTATTCTCTATCTGTGAAGATGAGAGGATAACTGCTGAGATTATCTTGATAAAACTGTTACATGTTTCTTATCTTGGGTTAAAATTGCAAACATTCTCTACATCACATTGTGAATTGATGACGGTTGAACAGAGAGAGTACAGATAGGAGATTCCTTTTTTCCCACTTATTCTATTCAATTTCAGTTTGATTTGAAGCTGTTAGATCTGAAATGAATGCCATGTTGAATCCACTTAACACGCTTAATCTGAAGTTGGCGACCTTTAACTTGCAGAGGGGATGTACCTAATGGAAGTTGATCGGGTCCTGAGACCTGGTGGATATTGGATCTTATCTGGGCCTCCAATCAATTGGAAGACATACTACAAGATATGGAAACGGTCTAAGGAAGATGCCAAGGCAGAGCAAATAAATATTGAAGAGCTGGCTGAGCTTCTTTGCTGGGAGAAAAAGTACGAGAAAGGGGATATTGCCATTTGGAGGAAAAAAGTGAATGCAAAATCTTGCAGAAGGAAGTCTGTCAATATTTGTGAAGCCAAGGACGCTGATGATGTCTGGTGAGTCAAAAAACCAATTTCGCTTAACATTCTTTTATTCTCAATCTCTCTAGTACTTGAAGAAGGGTGGAGTAATTTACTTGAAGAAGATCAAATGTCAATCGTCCATCATGTTTTCATGCTGTAGCTACTTTTCATCTTTACTTAGCTGTTACTGATTGGAGAAACGAATTTTGTGTAAATGGAAGCACGTCTTTGTGCACTTGGTATAAGGCATAGAAAGGGTTTCAGTTCCTTAAAGTAGTGTGTTCTTTTTTTCTTTTGGTAAATTAAGATTTTGTTGAACAACCAATACCAGGAACAAATCACTGGGGCACACCCCTGAGAAACAAACAAGCAACAAAAAAACACTCCCCCTTGCAAAGTGAGTAGTGAGTTATTTACTCCATTAATGACTGTCTTGTGTGTAAGCTATTGTTGTTTGTATGTCAAGTCATATCGATTGGTGTGTATTCTTTTGTATGTTCCAAATCTTACTGCTGGTTTGAAACTTTCTCCATCTGCTTCATTCCAAGCTTATTTTCTCACATTTCATGATTGTATCATAGGCCGTGAAGGAACTCCTTGTCATGTATAAATCACCATCTCTCCAACTACCACATGACGACACCACCTCCAGTTAATAGAAAACAACGTGAGCAAACATCTGAGGATAGAAATTGAATCTGTTTTGTGATCTGTTTTGTGGTTTTAACTTTCGAAGACTTCTTAAAGGTTTACAAATTTCACGCATTGAATTCTTCTATTCTCTGTCAATGACAGTGAATTTCACCATGCTGAAATTTTTTATCGATTTCTTACTAACTTTCTGGTTACTTCTACTAAATTTTCTATCGAGTTCTTTTTCGATTTGAAATTCTCGAGACCATACATGCTGAATTTCACGATGCTGTTTGCTTTTCCTTGAATTAATTCAGACACATAGTTTTAAATCGCGGTTTCGGTCGCCGTCGTGGTATCGGTCGCGGTATATCGGTATTGGGACATATCGGTGATACGTCGCGGGAATCGGGTGTCGCGGTCGTGAATTTTTAAAAATCATTAGCAACATGTATAAAACTTGAAAAATATACTTTTGCGGCTTTTTCCCCCAACACTGGCTTAAATTATCACATTTTAATTAATTTAAGACATGTAATAACCCATTCTCTTCATGTGAAATATCCGATAATTTATCAAAACCCGCAAGTCAATAAGATTTTACAAATATGAGAATAATGTTGCAACATGTGTATTTGTAAAACATGGTGTTTTTCTCTAGTCCCACATTGGTAAGTTACAAAACTTCTATCTACTTTAAATGAATTTGCACTTTAGTAGGTTTGTAAATGAGACTCAAGGAGAAGTCTCGCGCGCTCAGGAAAATGGGCGGCAATTTGGAAAACTGATTCGGAAACCAGTTATTTGCGCAGGGGGGGTGCAAATCCGGGATTTCAGCCTCACGCACACACTCAGTTAAGCCCACGTTTTGCTAAAATTCTGAACATTTTTTTTTTCCCTTATTCCTTCCTGACCATTTCCCCGAAACCGGTTTTTTTCCCTTTTCCAGAACCGAAATTTTTCCTCGTTTTTCCCCGAATCGGTCCACAAAATCCGGTACAGACCGATACGTATCGAAAATCGGCCGGTTCACCTGTGATTTCCACTCTCCCCGTTATACCGGCCTATATCCGAATCGGACCCCTCAAATTCCGGTACGAACCGGCCGATTTTTAAAACTATGTTCAGACATTTGGGTTTTTTGTCTCTCAAGTTAGCTTTCAGCAAAGTAATGTCTAAAACTGAAATAGTGCAACTTCTGGAAGTTAAATGTGTAGTAAAGATGAAATGAATGTAAAACACATTAGAGCAATGGGACAATAGCTCAGTGTTGCAAGCTGAGCACTTAAGTACTATCCCACTCATGTACCCAAGTAATGTGTGCGTGTGTACAAAATACATTTGGAGTTCGATATGGTGTTAGGTTTCTGGAGTGTGGTAGGCTTACATTGTAAAGCTTGGTGTTTCAGCGAATTCCTGATGTATGAAGCTTGATACGCTTAAATGCTCTGTATATGTCATTCAAAAACTGTTATTATTCTTGACGGACAAAATGAATACTTGTCAGATTATGAACCCTTTCAACACTAGTCGTCATCTAACTTAATGTGCTAGCATTCTTCCCTAAATATTGTTATAATATGCTCTGGTAAAATGCCGATAAAAATAAAATGCTCTGGTAAAAGTGAGATCTGTATAATAGCAACTGCGGTGGTAATGCAAATTTTGTCATGACAAGTTACAGGCTATTTCTTTGGTGGGAATAATATGATAATGGGTGTGATGGATTGATGGTCAACCATCAGTAACTTGTGGTATTCATTATAACCTTCGTGTCAATTTGGCTCTTTCTTGTCAATATGGTTAGTGTATATCTCTTCTGTAACTCAGTTTATTAACTTTTTCTTGTGAATTTTAGGTACAAGAAAATGGAGCCATGCATAACTCCTTTCCCTGAGGTAACCAGTGCCAGTGAAGTTGCTGGAGGGAAACTGGAGAAGTTTCCAGCTAGGCTTTTTGCAGTTCCTCCACGAATTGCTGAAGGATCTGTCCCTGGGATCACAGCCGAATCTTACCAAAAAGACAATAAACAGTGGAAAAAGCACGTCAATGTGTACAAAAGGATCAATACGTTAATTGGCACTACAAGATACCGGAACATAATGGATATGAATGCGGGCCTTGGAGGGTTTGCAGCAGCACTTGAATCATCAAAATCATGGGTTATGAACGTTGTGCCGACAATTGCTCAGAATACTCTAGGTGTTATTTTTGAGAGAGGTCTGATTGGCATATATCATGACTGGTATGTCCCGCCAACTCTTCCCCTTTGTTTACCTGATCAATTAATTATACCCAAAACGTTGCTAGTATGGCATTTGTTTGCGATATTGTTGTGAAAGAGTTTGGATTGTTTATTTGAGGAGGTTATACCTTAGTTGCAGGGAGCTCCTAAAGTGGTGCCGCTCCCACCTTGGGAGCCCGCTTTTGCGCTGCCAACTAAGGAGCTTGACGGGAGCCCGCTCCCATCGAGATGGGAGCTTTTGTATGATATTTGTATAGAAAAACAGGGATTTATCACTTGGCTTTATTAATTGGTCTTTGACTTACTCATATATTTAGCCTAAGTCATGATATCTTGAAAAGAAATCATATATTGTACCACTAGCCCATTTCTTACACTTATGGAGGACTTAGCCCATATTTTTTCTTCCTAAATTATTGTACTTTTTGAAGTGGATACTCTATGCTACATTATGTTCATAATATATGTACAAGCTCCTCTCACGCTCCCAACCTTGGGAGCTTCTATATTCACTCGCTCCCCTGCTCCCGCTTCCGCTCCCGCTCACGCTCCCGCTCCCGCTCCCGCTCCTGCTCCCGCTTCATGCAACTAAGGGTTATACCCTTCCAAAATCATTGTGCTGAGAGAAACTTCACCGCGTATCCATCTCTTGGAAGTTGCCAGGAGAATCGTGCTTGCGTCGTGAACCTTGAATTAAAATTGGACTTTGTCTTGATGACAAATGTTTTTGCCTCATTAAAGCAACTGGACTCAAGCAACAGAGTCTTGGATTTCCTTGATGAGTAGAATTAGAACAAGCTCTGAAAGAGTCGAAACCACCTTATTCATGTTAGCATTTGTCTAAAAACTTAGTAGTAACTGTTGTACTTGCCACTGGTTGCTGTTGGCTTCTCTCAGTCTATAAATTTGCTAACTGTTAAGAGAGATGAAAATGGAGAATTGTTTTGATGAAAATTGGATGAGACTTGGGTTTTGTTGTTCTTTCAGGTGCGAAGGCTTCTCTACATATCCAAGGTCATATGATCTCATTCATGCAAGTGGAGTATTCAGCTTGTATCAGAATAAGTAAGCATCTTCACCCTCTGGTTGAACACCGTTACCTAACATATTAGACACTGTTCCTTCTAACTATGCTAGAAGCATTGGCTTTAGATTAGCTTAATTTTTTGGCTTTTTGCGGGATCAGAAACTTGTGGTGTCCCCAGTGTTGCACGTGTTCCTATGTTAAATGTAATGCTACAAGTGTATTAGTCACGCTAGAAAGACTGAACTGTGAGAACTGGTTGGCATTTCTGAAGCTTGTGCTTATATGTAAGTAATTCTGCGTTATGTATGAGATTTGAGAAGACCAAAATGGACTTGAAACATCAGTTTTAAAAATATTAGCAGCAGCAAAACCCAAGGAATTTTCTCATCTTAAAATTTGATATTCACTAACCGCCAACATGTTCCTTGCTCACCAAAGTTTCCCAGACGAGTAAATTTATTTTTTATTGTTTGACTAGTGAATTTAGGTAATGCAGTCCTGATATTACAATTCGCTAATTTGCTTTAGCTGATCCCATTTGACAAGGCCCCTGGTTCAGAGAGATGACTATGTTTCTAATTTTTAATTCAAAGATGAAATTTACTTGATTAGTTTCCGTTATAGGCTACACTACTTTTAAACTCTGATCCAATAACTAACAAACATGCAGATGTGAACTTGAGGATATCCTACTAGAAATGGACCGCATTTTGCGGCCTGAAGGAACGGTCATATTCCGTGACGAAGTTGATGTGCTGAACAAAGTGAGGAAAATAGTGGGAGGTATGAGATGGGACACCAAAATGATAGACCATGAGGACGGCCCCCTGGTGACTGAGAAGATTATGGTTGCTATCAAGCAATATTGGGCGGTTGGCAGCAGTGGAGGAAACGGCACATCCCTTGGTGAGTCGTGAGTGAAACATAGATCAATAGGGATACATAAGCTATAAATGATCATCACCGTTGGAATTAAGTTGCTCTGCCAGCTTAAGAAGAGAAATTGAAGTGCTCTGGTGGATTGATGCAAAGAGTGGGGCTTCGGTTCCTAGGAGATGGCGTATGTAAGTTACTTTTATATGCTACCGTTGATAAGTAGGGTAATGCGTATACCATTTGTAGGTGTCCAAAGAACTAGGCAACAATGAATGATGTCATTATTTGTTACTGGGCCTTGTGATATATTTTCATTACAATATAGTTTTCATTACTCTTTCGGTAGTTTCAATTCATCATGCTTCTTTTAAGCTAGTCTCAATCATACTGTCACCAGCAGTTGAGATGAAAATATGAACATCGGGTTTGGATTGCGATTGTGGTTCCAATTCAAGCCCTTCTTGCATCGTCTTATTATATGATCCACAAATGACAAACCTGTAGGTACTTGTATACGTCCCCAAGGTTGGTGGTCTCACTACTGTTTACCAACTACTTTGCCACCTAACCTGCTATGAGCATCGGAATGGATTATGAGAGATCACTTATCCCGTGTGGCTTAGAAAATTATGACCCGGATTAAAAATTCAGTGGAGATTCACAGTTGGATACGGTGTTTGGTCAAAAAATTTATGACCCGGATTAAGCATTCAGCGGAGATTTACTATCGGATACACAATATGACGAGGGGTGTGTTATTGTTAATGCCATCATTAGTAATTCATCCATAGCTAGATATCTTGTGACATTGTGTATCATTTCACTAATTAGTACCATCGAATTAATCATATCTTTTTTTTCCACGGAAATCTCCAATCATAATGTGCTGTACCTATCACCTAACTTGTTCATGGTACGGGGTTTGTTGCATAGATTGCTCCTTGGAATTCAGATCATTCAAGTTTCATTCATTATCAGGGAGTTGTGTAAGTGAATATATATACTCGTGTAAGTATTTTGTACTTCTTCTTCCGTCCCTTTTTAAGTGTTCTGCTTCGTAATTTCAACTTATTAAAAAGACTTCATCATTATATATTTCACATTAACTTTTACCTCCACTTTTTCTCTTTACCCTCTATGAAAATATCATATCATTATTACATTTTTACTCACTAACTTTTCAAAATGGAATATACTTTTAGGGACAAAATGAAAAATTCACCAAATTTACCCACTAACTTTACAAAATGGACACTTATTAAGGGACAACCCAAAATGGAATACTGGACTTTAAAAAAGGGACGGATAGAGTACAAGTGAAGGGGGCCCACTTTGTTCTTTTACAAGTTTTGAGAAAATCTTTTACTCTGCAAGGTTCTCAATAATTTTATCTATCTCTCTCATTTCATTACCACTCATTAAATCAATTTTTTTTTCTCAAAACCAACCCAAGAGAGTGACAGCGAAAATGTCTTCGATCATTTTCCATCACTTGCAGCGCTGGTAGAAGTTTGTGATGAATCTACTACGCCCATGATGCAAAGTCGTGGAGGTATTAAACTATGGGCTTGAATCTATGATGATATGTACCTATTTGCAACCACAAAATAGTACAAGGTGGCAAAGAGTGACAAGAATTTAGCCCCAAGGGTTATATCGGTTTATTGGTGAATTTGCTCACTCCACAGTTGACTCTTAGTCCCAGCATGGATGATCTGCCTTTGATCGGACCAGGGAACAATTAATGGAGGTGCGGTTAAATTGACCCACACACCTCTGACCGTCGAAGAAAGAAGAGAGAGAGAGAGAGAGAGAGAGAGAGAGAGAGAGACAAGAATTCTCCTGAGAATGTGACAGAGGTGAAATTTTAGTTTCATCAGTTTTCTATCATCACTTGCAGTTGCTGTTTTTTTTTTATTTTTTATCCGCACTTGCAGTTGCTGCAGAATTGTGAAATTCCCCCACGATTCATAATCATGGAGCTCTAAAACTGTGGGCTTCAAAAGAATCAAAACTGTGGGTTTGTGTGTGAGAGAGCCTAACAAAACAAGCTCCCCATTAAAGTGGTTGAACCATTGTCACTGTGATTTTTTTTTTGAACGGCACCATCATCTCTGTGATTGACCAATGGAAAGTGATCACCAAACATGAATTTCGTACTAAAAAACACATGATCAAAAAAATGCGAATCATGTAAAAAATTTATCCCCTTAATTGTTAGGTGTTTCAACCATAGGACATCTATGTGATCGACGAGGGTCCTTTTCGATTGGGTCCTGACTGCATATGATTGTCGTGTAAGAAGGTGCCTTTGTTGGTTTGCTCTTGCTCCGTTCCGATGCTTTGTGCTTAAGGTCCTTTTAGTCTTTGTAATTTGTTTTCAAATATTAATAAATTCTTTTTTCTCTTCAAAAAAAAACTATAGGACATCTACGTACACACACTGAGTACAGTTTAGAAAAAAGAGCAACCATAAGGGTGAATTTCATAGTGATGCTATGCGAATTATCTTTCAAGCAAATTCAAAGTTATTTCTCACTCACCCATTTTGCTTCACCTGATTCTGTCCTTTTTAATTTAGTTCAGTGCCATTTTATATATGTTTTCTACTTTTGTTGGGCCTTTATATATATATATATAATGTTGTTTTGGTATTATACTGTGTGTTGGATAATTTGTTTCTCGACTATGTCATTTAATCTACTCATTTTTGGTCCACTGAACTTTGTTATTGTTCCAAATCCGAATAAATCGAGTTACCCGGACCAAACCAAATTAACCAAACCCAGACCGCCTCTGAAATTATATGGTCCGTTTTACTTTTTGAAATCTCGAAACTGAATGAACCGGTACATGTAATCGTAAAATTAGTTGAGAATCGGATTAAACCGAACCGATTTCACCCCTACCGGTTTAATATATAGAATTATGTATCTAAATGGCGCTCCACAAGTAAAAAACAAACTACTTTTAAGAGAGCTAGTCTGTATCCAGTGATTGTTTACATAGCTAGCTTTTTATCAGGAAGTGGTCGACAAACAGATTGTACCATCAGACAGAGTTGAATCAGTAACAGAAGAAACACAACTCTGATTCACCAAGAGCCACATGACCTCATCGGGAGGCAATAATGGAATCAAGACCGTGACATTAACTCGGTTTGGTCAAGTGCGCATGAGAAAGTAAATAATTTTTTGCATGTCTTCCATGAGGTCGCATGTTTGATTCCTGCGGAGGCCGAACGGTCCAAATCTTTAGAGCCACTAGTGGGTTAGACTGGTCATCAAATTCAGGACCTCAGAATTAATCGAAATCCAAGCATGTTGTGGGACATCGCATCATAAAAAAAGAGAGCGTGACATTACATATGAAGACTAGTAGGTTTGGGTTTAAAAAAAAAATTGTTGATGCAATGAATTCATACAGAAAGATAGGAAAACATCATTGATCTGTATGAGTTTTCTCAATTCAAATAATGAATTCGGTGTCGGGTGGATATATCCCATGAGATATCCGCTCGACACATCCGGGCCGTCCAACACATTTTTGGACGGTTCGGATTAAAATCTCTCTCTCCTCTCACCTCAACACTCTTTCTCTCCTTTTTCTCTCTCCAAATTTGAGCCGTCCAATGGACAGCTCTAATGTGCCGAGCGGGCACCATGTGGTACCCACCCAGCCCTGAAATTTTTTCCAAAGAGTCAACACCACTTATGGAAATCACATGTTCTTGTGAGTAGCTATCCTGAAATTAGGATAATTGATGTCATACATATCCGATCAAAAAGTACACACTCCTTTGAATGTTTGCCAAATTCAAAACACGATGGCTCATGTATTCATTTATTGCAAGGCAATGTATCCAATTTATTCTTCTTTTTCATGATTTCAAGAATAGGCTTGTGGTACCCCCGAAAAATTTATGGCTACAAACCTGAAAATTAATTCTCTTTCTTTGGATTAATTGTATGATTTATCAAATACTAATCGTTTTAGATCATCAATATGAGACGTATAATCACTTGACTGTTCCACCAAATAGACCTCAGCCAAGCCTCGTCTATCTATCTATAAAATATAGTAATATTTTTGTTTAGGGAAATAATAATGCAAAAACCGTTTTTGTTGGTGCCAAAACTCTAGTGCACAAAAAACTTGTACCATTTGCAATGTATAAGACTTTTATGCATTGGATTGGCACCATCAAAAACAGTTTTGGCATTATCACTACCCGTTGTTCATACATGCTATATGCTTTTACAATTGGTGGAGCCAAAATTTTGAACCCGGAGCCCGGAGGGGTTGGGGGATCTGTTTAATAGACATATATTTTTTATCGGAACATATAATTATTATATCATAAGATTTTTTATTTCCAATGCATTACATTTATAATTGACATAATTCTAGCCTAATGCAGCTAAAGTATATCAATCATTTTGTTTTTTTTTTTAGGCTACTTCAATTGAGAAATAAGAATGTAAAATAACCGATTTTTAATTAAATCAAACCAAAATTATTAAGATTATAATTAGTTATACGCGAATAATTATCAATAATATTCAAATTCAAGTATATGCAAAATAAAGTTTTTAAAACTCATACCCTCGGGGAGCTGGGGCCGGGGCCCCGGGCCCCAAGATAGCTCTGCCTAACACATAGCACTCTCACTTTATGAAAACATCAAAGAAAATTGACAACAAATCATGTCAACAACTTTTATTTTTCTCCCTACATTGTTAGTTTACCCCCGCAAAAGTTTAAAAAAAAAAAAAAAAAAAACTTTAAACTTCTTTCACATTGAAAATTTTTAGTTTCTTAATAAAATCTCCACATTTAATTTTGACTTGTAAATCAATGAGAGATAAATACAATTATCCATTAACAAAATTAAAATAAATGTCTTGCAGATATTTGTTCATTGGACGCAAATATGTAGTACGTAACTCATGGTAGGGCACACAAGGCCACTAGTCCGCCCGACCTATTCAATACAACATGCTTTTCATGGGTTTAGAATTGGTACTTAAGCCTATGGGATTGAGCTGGGTAGAGTTTACGATGTAAATCCTTTTCTTTTCTTTTTTTTTCCTCACACTATTCTTTATTGCAGATAAAGTGATTTTTTGCGCCCTTCAATTTCAACCTTTTACGATGTGGATCCGCCCAAATAAAAGAAATTACTCCGAGATCCACAATTATTGGTTTTAAAGCAACACGTGTGTGAATTAACAAGACTAAAATAAGAGCCCTGCTAACCACACATACCTCTGTGCACAGATTTTATTGTGGGGCCCACCACGGGTCCCACATAAATGATCCGAGCCGTTCATTAGGTGTAAAATATTTTTTCAAGTGTTTCAGTAAAAAATATGCTCAATCGAATACCTATAGGTGCTTGATTTAATCATGTAAATTTTCATTCAGATTTTCAGGTAATGAAAAATTAGATGATTAGATCAAGCACCTATAGGCATTGGATTGAGCTAATTTTTTACGAGAACCCTTAAAAATATATTTTACATTTAATGAACGGCTCGAATCATTTGTGTGAAACCTGTGGTGGGTCCCACAACATAATCTGTGCACATATTATTTGTGTAGACAGATTTACCGCTAAAATAACATGATAGTCTCGCTCCACCTAATAAAGTTCTCCCAAACAGATAAACTTTCTAATCCATTTTGCATGCGCTCATATGTTAGTGAATTAACAAGACTAAAATAACATGATAGTTTTAGGGCGTGGTTGGGATAGCTATGAATACATATTTCAGATTTCGCTGCAGATTCTAATTCTAGATTTAGTAGAAGCAGATAATAAAATTATGATTAAGCAACAATAAAAGCTGGTATTGCTTACTTCAAAAAGTTGATTACCAAACCCAATTTTGAAATTTCAGAATTTCATTCTTTTTTTAGGTTTTCAAAATTTGTGGAATCAGAGAATGTATTTTTTAAAGTTTATGGTAAACACTCCAAACTGATTTTAAAAAGCTAGAATCTCAAAATCTTCAAAAATAATTTTTCCTAAACACCCACATAGATACTACTCATGATCGATGTTGCGGAAGTTGTATAGTTATTTAGACATGTATGATATCATGTAACAATTCTCTTGTGGGGTCAATTTATATGGAATTTTGTCACAACTTTAATCGGGTCTCCCATTATTGACTGTGGAATTGGTCCTCTAAAAATTAGTTGAGGTGCGTGTAAGAGCTAAAAGCATCCTTATCAGGCTCACTACTTGCCTCTTTAAACTAAACAAACGAGTAAAACCAAGAAAAACACCACAAAACACTCCTTTATCAGGCTCTCTTCCTCCTTACTTTGAATTTTTTTTAAAAATTGCCACAGTTACTCGTTTTCTTTGCTTGGTCACTGTTCACTCACTACTACTTATTTAATTAGTATTTCTGGTGGAACCTGATTCTTTGGTGCACGCAATCGTAGACGGAGCCGATTCGCTGGTGCACGCGAAGACAACAACAGCAGTGTAAAAGATTTGGTATATATGTATGCGCATATATGTATATAGGCATCTGATGAGAGAGAGAGAGAGAGAGAGAGAGAGAGCACTTCAATGGCTACTTGAAATCAAACTGGAAGTGGAAGAGATGGATCCAACAGGTTGTTTGAAGGTCCAGAGAGAGATGAGAGAGAAGGTCGCTTTTTGAAAGCCACAGGCGAGAACGTGGGTTTTGGTTTCTGGAAGTCTAAATGTAACACCCTGAATTTTGAGAACGTTAAATAGACAATTTTCATTGAAAACATAAATAGAGTCTTACTCTTTATTACATCATAACTCTCACAAGAGTACTTTTATTCAACAAAAAGAGGGAAAACTATAGTTCGTAACTACAACTCCGCCTGCTCCTTCATTCTAGCCAGTTCTTTAGCTCCAAAAGCTTCCAAGGTTTAGAGTTCACCATGTTCATCTATAAGGTCTGATACATTATACCAGCGTTGCCACCAATATAATATGTCAGGGTCACCAAAGGTAACACCGTGAGCTACAAAAGCTCAATAGAATAATCCATACCCACTAACCCTTAACTTACAAGCGGAAGATCATAGTTTGACAATTTCCACATAGTACTTGCATATCTAACGAATAGTTAACAATGACACATCTACATTCAATATCCAAACTAACGTTGGTGTTCATGATTTTTCTAAGTTTCTCCTACCGCGACTTCTCGTAGACCGTGCCACCATTTTTCTACCAAATCAACATTTTCAAAATCGTTTTTAACACACCCAACCTCAGTTCCGCCGTTCCAGTCTCCTGAGTATCCTCACAATGGTTTCGCCGCACAGGGTTCCCATTGGCATACAAAAATATTGAATTTGGTATTGGTTCCTCTCTACGGATAACCAATCCATAATTCAAAATCCTCGGTTCCGCCGCTTCGGGTTCCCGAGTATCCCACAATGGTTCCGCCGGTCTGGGTTCCCATGTGGGTTTTCGAAAATCATTAAACCAATTGCGTTGGCTCCTCTCCGCGGATAACCAAACCACAATTCATCCCTCGGTTCCGCCGCTCCGGGTTCCCATTGGGTTTTCAAAAATAGTTTACACACACACTCCTCACAATGGGCTACCAAGTCCGGCCACATTACAGTTTCCAAAACATTTCTCTTTTGCAAATCACATCATTCCATTAACCACACCCTAGGTGTCATATTTCTACTTTTTCGATTTCTGTGTCTCGTTTTCATGCAACGACTCCACTGTAGAACTTTTCACATACGTAATCATAAATCATTCATTGTAATCTTGAAACTAAACTAGCATGATCATCCAACTCTATATAATACTAATCATGCTCAAATCATTACTTAAAGCATAACGCCACATGTACAGACGCCTTTGGAGTGAAAATCACTTATGCTTTATCACACAACAAGTAATACAAACAATTCATGTATACATGCTCATAATCATCCTAAAGATTAAAATACGAATACTTCTAATCAAACATTAAATTCCTATTTTTCAAAATCCATTCTTTCTTCCTTTGTAGGAAGTTCAAAACAACATATATTTATTGAAGTAAAGATTGATTATTCAACATGCTCATATATCCTTTAGCAAAATAAGTATAATAGCTATCTTTATTCATGCTTTTCAAATTATACAAACAATATACAAACTCCAATTATACTTAGAGTAGAAAGTAGAAATATTCTACCGTTCTTCTTGGCGGTAGGGCGGCTATGGAAAAGTAAGTCGGTTATCGGACAGAGTGACTTCCTATGGTAAGCTTCCGGTTAGTTTCGAAAGAGAAAGGTTTCTCTCGAAACTAGATCTTGACTATACTACTAAACTTTTTGGATCAAAAGGGTGGTCGAGTGGTGGTTTAGTGGCAGCCTAGGATGAGTTTCTTGAAGAACTCAAAACAACTCAAGAACAATGAAGAACAAGGCAAGAACAAAGTAAGAACACAAGATTTCTAGAGAGAGAAGTTGAAGGATGGGATGTGTGAGTTGAATGGTAAGTGAGGAGTCCTATTTATAGCAAAAATCTTGACTTCCATTGGCAATACTAACTTCTATTATCCAAGGGATAAATTTTTCCCTAGAAATTATTGTCCAACTGGTAAAGGGACAATTATGATAGGTATGGCCTTGAAGTGAAAAATCATGAAGGGTTTGTGGTCTTGTCTTGTCCTAGGATGGTTTTCTTGCAAGAAAGAACAAAATAAAGTCTAGAAATGGGTTGTCATGTTGTACTTAGGTTGAGTGTGAGGGTGGCTAAAAGGTTTAGCTTGCTTGAGTGACCAACACAATGCACACACTACACTCTTTCTCCCTCTCCTCTCTCTCCTCTCGGCCTCTCTGTCTCTCTCTGTCTCTCTCTCTCTCTCTCGTACTAAGTGTGTGTGTGTGTGTATATATATATATATATATGTATATATATATATATATATGTATATATATATATATATATATATATAGACATCTAGGAAAATCTAGGAAAGTAAGTCTAGGAAGGGCTATTCTTTCTAGGCTTGCATGCATGAACTCCTACGAAAATCTAGGAATACTATTTATGGAAGCAAAATGATGGGATTTGGTTTTGACTTGTCTAGTCAAATCTATGTGTACTTCTTGGATTTTGGCACTTCTATTACTCAAGGGATAAAATTTTCCCTAACAATTATTATCCAACGGGTAAAGGAATAATAATGATAAGTAAGGCTTGAAAGGACTAGACATGAAGTGTAATAATTTCCTGGTCTAAGGTTGAAGAGGTTCAATTATGGTCAAAAAGGTTCACAAGGCTCAAAGATGGTCAAAAAGGTCCATCTAGGTTTAGGAGATTGTAACTAGGTGAAGTGGTAGTTCCATTTTTTTAACTAATCGGTTGGAAACTAATTCTACTTGCCATATAGGATTTCTAGCCAAAAAATATAATTTAAAGACTTTATTAAACTCACTAGAAAAATATACAAGTGTTTTCATAGGCATACTTGTCTTTAGAAAAGGACTAGATTGTCCGGTGCGAAAAGATATAATTTTTATAAGTCAAAAATTTAATTATGACAGATTATTAGAAATTAAAAAGAAATTTTAAAGCAATCCAAGTAATTAAAATAAAATTTCAAATATTTAACGAATTTTTTTATTTACCAAAAATCAGGGTCATTACACTAAAACTAGAGGCGGAAGAGAGTGAGATTTAAATACTCCGTATTTAATTGGGTGGGTTTGAATATTTAATTGAGTAGAGAGTGTGAATAAAGAGCCTGATTTTGTGTAATTGTAAAAAAGTGACCAGCTAAAATAAAAAAAGAGTCTGATAAGAACGCTTCAACTCTAATACTTTGACTCCTTTTTTTTTTTTTTTTTTTTGAAGATAATACCTTGACTCCTTGAGTTATCAAAAGAATGTGAACAAACAATATCAAACTAGCTCTTAGGTTACTGTTCTTAACATTTTGCTTGCTTATTAAAGGTGTAAAAAGGTAGGCTTACCTCTGTGGAAATTTGGAGTGTACTCATCCTATGATCTAATCAATAAATGATCAGCTTTACGTACAATCACTTTAATGAATTCAAGCCTTTTAAATTTAAATGTGTCTCTAGCTTCTTAATCAAAAAAAGGTTACCTGGAGGACTTTTAATGCATCCAAACATGTATGGCAATATGCCTGTTTTGAATATTCTTCACTTCTATATATATGTAGGTAGAGAAGTACTACTACCTTACAATGTGGGCACACACCCCTAAAATCTGGATAAAAATTGAGTGCACCCTTTTTGGAAAGCATGGCGAAACGCTCAATTCAAAGTCGCCACTTGGGTTTTTGTGGTAAGCCATCCAAGGAACCGAATTTGAAACACCTGCTACATTGTTTGATTTTGAAAAAGGCATAGACTGGTCCGTCGTCACCTTGATATCTGAGGTTCGGGAGCCAGGTTACGAGAGGGGAAGGGTTTTAAGGCACCGTTCTCACCCAATCTAGAGATCGGTCTCTACTCAAGCATTTGTAAAACATTTGATTCTCTCTCGTTAATCGATTTTTAGCCAATTAGGGCAGGGAACAGTTAAAGGAGATTTAAACTTTAACATGTTGGCAAGATGTGATAAAATGGCATGCTTGCTTATTGAAACAATTAGTATATGATGAAAATAGACTTCTGTGGGAGTTTTAAACAGACTGGAATACACTGACCTGGAGTGACGTGCGCAGGAAGAAACCAGCATGCACTGACCAAGTCACTGCATGCTAATTTCACTTGCATACGCCACTACAGATCCGGCGTGCGTCAGTAAGGCTAAACCCACCATTCTTATTTTCAACCTTTTGGGCTCTGGAAATGACCAGTGCTCACCCAGGACAAACCAAACAGTTCTATATACAGATATATACAATTCTAAGCAGGGTAAATGGGCTCAAAGGCCACAGAACAAATAAAGCACCCCATAAACAGTGTGAGGAATTAAATAGAGTCCAAGACCTAGTTGCCAAGCAAGGGCTAGCCACTGGATTGGGATGGACTGGCGCACGCGGGTAGTAGACTACCGTACGCCAGTTGTAACCTCTTGTCCAGTGCTTGGTTTTGCATTTTCTGGGTTCTGAGACATATTCAGAAAGATCCCAAAGGCATTCCAAAGTAGCAGAAACGAATGTTGAGAAAGTAAAACTAGCAATTTTAACTATGGAAAGCAGTAAACTGATTTTTAACATGCTTCGCAGTGAAATATGGAATGTAAAACAGAAAATAACTAGACACTGATCCCCACGCTAGTACTGCACGTACAGCCATGACTGGCGTATGCGAACTTGGGACTGACATGCGCCAGTTCTAGCCACGAACAGCTTTGAAACTTTGTCAACTTTAGGGCCATGACTGGTATTGATTACAAGCCTTGACCCTTTTAACCCCCCTCAGGGATCAGAACATAGAGTTGTCAAAGGTGGTATACCTTTGGTTTTGAGTTTGTAGGAATGTTTTGAGCTTTCAACTTGGAAGGTTGATGAAGTATGAGAATGAATAAGTGACAATGGAGTTGTAACGACCCTAATTTTTGCCCTAATTTTTTTTGAATAAAAATTTGTATTTTGAATTTTATTAAATAATTAAACTGACTAGTATATGTTAATAATTTTTTTTACCCATATGTTATAATGATCCAAAAATTTTAGTAAGTTAAATTATAATTTTATATTATTTCCTTATAAAGTTAGTTAATTATTTATAAATTGTACTTGTGGTGGCCCCGGTTACCTCCTTGGTAACTTGGCCGGGTGTCCCGAGCCAGAGCCCCATGGGAGTTCGGTCAGCAGATTGGTTAGAACCTATGGTCCTGGCATGCTGCTCGTTTTATCGTTCGGTAGCAAGACTGATTTCAGAGAATGCTATCAACACAAGTTCCTGCTTCGGTGTGTTCGAAGCCCTCTGAGAGAGGCAGTTATGCCAGATGGGTCCCAAAGAGGATCGTGCAACAAGCATAATCATTGGGATCAGATCTGGTCATGTGCTCCATAACCGTTTTATTCCTTTTGTCATATATGACGTCACTCGAGACGGTTACCCGAGCGTATCCTCCACGCGCTGGCTTGGGGGCCAAGTAAACCTAGGTCTATAAATACAAGGGGATACTCACCAGGAAAGGGATGCCATTCTTCCCAAAAACCCTAGATCTACACTTTGCCCTGAGATCTAACTTGATCGTCGGAGGGTCACTGGGCTTTCCCAGCGCTAGTGACTTCTTGCAGGTCAAGAGGCAGGAGAACGGATCAGCGGAGGGAGAAACCTAGTCCAGGTTAAGGTCCCGTCAAATCGAACCCCTACAATTGGCGACTCTACCGGGGACCTAGCCTCCCTTTCAGTGTTCATCCCCCTCCTCTCCGAAAAGCTTTGTTCACCTCTCTTGCTTCAAAAATGGTGGAGGTCGACGAAGCGCACTGCGGCGACACCACCCTAGGGCTCGGCCTTCTGGGGGACCATAACCTTGCCTCCAGCGGAGCCAACGCCCTGGGAAAAGCCCACATGTCTATCGGAGTTGGAGCTGGAACCTCAATGCCGGATGGCGGCCCGTCCTCTGAACTCCACACCTACATCTATCACCTGGAAAGGAAAATCGACGACGTAACAACAGTCGTAGAACGGGACAAGCACGTTCGAGACGAGCTGGCGGAGATCAAACATCTCCTGCAGATCTCCCCATCTCACTCCTCCAGAAGCCGTGGCGAAAGAAGAAATCATCACAGCTTTTCCCACAGCCGCGAAGGAGGCCGCCTGGTGGAACACCGGTTCCGGCCCTCAGTCAAAGACCGCTTGGAGCCACCCGATGTAGAGGACGGTCGAACCAATCGGGAGGCGAGGCACAGGGAATGTTCTCGTTCCCCTAAACAACCTCGTCGAAAACCATTCGCCTTCGAGAGACTCGGAGCAGGAAGCGTCTCCGCCTCTTCCACTCATTCGGTTCGGATCGGTAAGGGACAACGTGAATTCACCCCAAGCATTACAAGGGCCGCTAAGGAAGACGACGGCCTCTTGGAGCTCCAGACAAAGGGGTACCGTGCGCGTTTGAAAAATGCCCGAACTGGTAGCCCTGTCATCTCACACCCCAAGGAAGTCCATAACAAAATCCTAATCACCGAGCGCCTCGAACATTCCCCTCGGGATAACTGCCGAAGAGACCACTACGAGCGCTCCCCCCGTAAATCAGCAAGCGTCATTCCGAAGAGAAAGGAGTATGAAAGGCTGGATCGACTTGCCCTGAAGAAGTGTACCACGTTCGAGCGTCCAGACGGTTTCGACCGTTCGATCCGACCTCACTGCGACGCCAGACTTGAAAGACTTACAACCTCTCCTTTCACGAGAGAAATTGACTCGGTCACTCCCTCGAAAGGATTTATCCAACCCAAATTTACCAAGTACGATGGCAAGACCGAGGCATACACTCACCTGGTACAGTACAAGCTCGTCATGTCCCTTTTTCTCCGGAATGAGCCTTCGGACGATGCCTTCTTGTGTAAGGTCTTCCCCGCCAGCCTCGGCAACCTGGGTCTCACGTGGTTTAACCAGCTTCCAACACGATCGATCTCCTCGTTCGACTCCCTATGCGATGCCTTGATGGCTTGGTTCGTCATGAGCAAAAGCACGAGAAAAAAATCGATTCCCTCCTCGCTCTCCGAAAATGAAACGACGAAACACTCCGTCAATACACCGATCGTTACTGGGAGTTGTTTAACGAAATAGAAGGCTGTGATGGTCTCATCTCGGCACAAGGATTCAAGCTCGGTCTCACCTCCCAAGATGAACAAATCTACGATGACCTTGCCCGCCACAAACCCAGCTCAATGAAAGACCTCATGACTCGCATTGAGGTTTGGTGCCAGCTCATCGAGTCCAAAGCCGAAAGGGGCATCGGGAAGCCCGTAAGCTCAAAAACAACGTCTGCTTCGGTTGCCGCTCCTGCTCCCATATCTGTCTCGACCCCAAAGAAGTAGGTCAACAACATCAAGCAGTCGCCGAGGAAGGGACCAAAGCCCAACGATTTCAACGCCGAGAAGACCGTCTTTACCATTCCTATCTACCGAATCATAGACCAAGTAAAGGATCAGCCTTTCTTCTCCTTCCCGAATCAAAAGCTTGGAACCAAAAACGGGAAAATAAAAAATCCTATCGTCTGATGCAGCTACCACAATGAGCAAGGTCACTTCACCACCGCTTGCAAACCCTTTAAGGCTTACTTAGAGCAGCTTGTCTAGGAGGGCCACCTCGGTAACCTCATCGACCACGAGAAGACCAGGGCTCTGGCGTAGCGCATCGAGTACAACACCGAAGAAGAAGTTCAAACGATCCATGTTATCCACGACCCTCTCAATTCCGAAGCTACTCGTGTCCTTCGTGCCGACTAAATGACGCCACCTCCTCCAAGCGCATCATGATGGTTGGCCCCGAGCCCAAGCGCCCAAGAACCGACAATGGCTCAAAATGGGCCATCACCTTTACCGAGAAAGACCTCGACCACGTCCAGCTTCCTCATAACGACGCCCTAGTGGTCACACTACGCATCGGAACCTTTAACGTCTGACGCGTCCTCGTTGATCAGGGTAGCTCGGCCGAGGTCATGTACTACTCTCTGTTTAAAGACTTGAAGCTCTCGGATACCGACCTCCATCCCTCCAAAGTTCCCCTCAACGGGTTCAGCAGAGCTCCGTTATGGCCCTTTGGAGCGATCACTCTCCCCGTCCATGCCGGTTCGGTGGTCCTTGACATGGAATTTTTGGTGGTCGACGTTCCTAGCCCTTACAACACAATCGTCTGGCGCACCTGGCTCCATAAGCTGAAAGCCATCACCTCGACCTATCACCAGGTGGTCCATTTCATCGGTGCCAATGGGTGCCAAGAGGACGTATACGGAGATCAAACCGTAGCCAAAAGATGTTATGTCAACGCAGTCCGAAGCAGTAAGCAGACTCCCCGGGTCAACCTCATCGAGGTCCCCGATGCCCTAGTTTTGGAAGACGTCGGCAAATCGGCCGACAAGAAAGTAGTAGAAGACCTTGTCACTTTCCCAATCACCGAAGACGGCTCACGTTACTTTCTCATCGGTTCCTCACTCAGTGATACCGACCGAAGCGAGATGTTTGATTTCCTCAAAAAGAACATAGAAGTATTCACATGGACCCCGTATGAGATGCCCGGGGTTGATCCTTCGTTTATCTGCCACGCGCTCAACATTGACCCAGCCAAGCGCCCAGTTGTGCTAAAAAACAAGGCGATCCTCCCCGGTCCATTCAGAAGCTATTATAGACGAAGTCAACCGGCTCCTAAACGCGAAGGCCATCCGAGAAGTGCAATACCCTAGGTGGTTGGCCAACACCGTAGTGGTCAAAAAGAAGAACGGTAAATGGCGGGTTTGTGTTGATTATTCCAATCTCAATGATGCCTGCCCAAAAGATTTCTTCCCCCTTCCACAGATTGACCAGCTTGTCGACGCAACAGTCGACCATGCCCGACTCAGTTTCATGGACGCCTACCGGGGCTACCATCAAATTGCCATGAGCGAAGGAGACGTTGAAAATACGGCTTTCATCACCCCTCACGGAACCTTCGGATATCTCGTTATGCCTTTCGGCCTGAAAAACGCCAAAGCCACCTTTCAACGAATGATAACCACGATGTTCGAACGCCTACTTGGTGACACCATGATGGCTTACATTGACGACATGGTAGTCAAAAGCATGGTTGCCAGTGATCACCTAACCCACCTCTCCAAAGCCTTCGAAATTCTCAAAAAGCATAAGTTTCGCCTCAACGCCGAGAAATGCGCCTTCGGTGTAAGCTCTGGTAAATTCCTTGGCCACCTCGTCTCCCGGCGCGGTATCGAAGTCGACCCTGCTCAACTACTGGCCATCGAGAAACTCTCGGCCCCCCACAACAAGAGAGACGTTTAACATTTAACAGGCATGGCCACCGCCTTGAACCGATTCATAAGCAGCTCTTCTCACAAATGCGAGCCATTCTTTGCGCTCTTGAAAGGCAGCCGACGAAGTTTCGATTGGACAGAAGACTGTGACCGAGCCCTCCAACAATTGAAGGCGTACCTTTTCGAAGCCCCACTACTTGTCACCCCTCGGAACCAGGAAGACTTGTTCCTATACCCAGCCGTCTCTCCACACGCTATCAGCTCGGTGCTCGTCCGACTGGAAGGACGGGAACGCCAACCCATTTACTATTCAAGTAAGACGATGACCCCCACCGAGACATGCTATTTACCATTGAAAAAGCTTGTTCTTGCCCTCATCTCAGCCTTCAGGAAGCTCGCTCCCTACTTCCAGTCACATTGCATCATTGTCCTCACCGAGTACCCTCTCAAGTCTCTCCTCCGGAAGGCAGATCTTTCTAACCAAATCTCTCAGTGGGCCGTGGAGCTTGCAAACTTTGAAATCCATTTCCAGCCTCGGATAGTAATCAAAGCTCAGGTGCTCGCCGACTTTATCACCGAACTTACTCCGCCCGACACTCCCGCTCCAAACACCGAGGCAGTACTCCAGGCTAACCCTAGCACAGCCTAGAAACTTTTTCACGGTGATGTTTGGAAAATGTATGTCGATGGCGCCTCCAATAGCCGAGGCGCAGGTGCGGGCATCGTTCTCCTCTCCCCCTCCGGTGTCCTGCACGAAAGCTCACTCTCCATCAACTTCCCAGCCTCTAACAATGAGGCTGAATACGAAGCACTGATCTTGAAACTCAAGACAGCCGAGGCCCTGGACATCGAAGAACTCGTGGTCTACAACGATTCCCAATTGGTGGTCAACCAACTCTCCAAGGAATACGAAGCTCGGGATGATTGCATGCATACCTACCTCAGCTCCGCCGTCCAGCTCATCAAAAATTTCAAAGCTATCTGAGTCGAACACATCTCCAGGGAACAGAATGCCCACGCTAACGCCCTTGTAGGGCTCGCTTCGGCCTGCTCCTCCGCAGGGCACCGTTCTATTTCCTTCAATTCCATTGACAAGCCAGTTTCGAGCTCGAAGTATTAGATCAAGAAGTACTCAACCTAGAGCTTGGCCCGAGCTAGATGGACGAGGTCATTGGTTACCTGCGAGATGACATCCTTCCTACCGACAAGAAGGATGCTCACCGACTCCGCAACAAAGCCACTCTCTTTTGGCTCTATCCCAACAGAAAGCTCTACCGAAGGTCCTTCACCGGTCCATATCTACTAGTTGCACACCCCCACCAAGTACAAGGCATCATCGAAGAGCTCCACGCTGGCGATAGCGGTTGCCACTCCGGTGGATGGTCCCTCGTTCACCGAGCGATTTCCCAAGGCTATTGGTGGCCGACGATGAAGAAGGATTCAAAAGAATTTGTCAGGCGTTATAAGAAATGCCAGATGTTCGCCCCGATCATCCACCAGCCAGCTCGGGATCTCAGCCCTCTCACAAGCCCTTGGCCTTTTTATCAATGGGGCATGGATATCGTTGGTAAGCTCCCCGTTGCTCCAGGAGGATTCAAGTTCCTCTTAACTGCCACCGACTACTTCTCCAAATGGGTCGAAGCTGAGCCCTTGGTGACTATTGAAAAAACAGATGTCAGTCATTTCGTTTGGCAAAAAATCATTTTGCGCTTCGGTGTCCCCTTCGCCATCATCACGGACAACGGACAGCAGTTTATCGGTCAGAAATACCGATCCCTATTAGATGTGTACAGCATCAAATGGGACACGTCCACTCCGGCTTACCCATAGGGTAACAGCCAAGCCGAGGCTGCAAACAAGGGAATTTCATCTGGACTTAAGCGCTGACTCGAGTCACGCCGAGGTAAGTGGGCTGAAGAGCTACCTAGGGTACTCTGGGGCTACCGTACTACACCTCGGCGATCCATCGATCGCACCCCTTTTTCCTTGGCATTTGGAATGGAGGCGGTCATCCGCCTCCAAGTCGGGCTACCGACAATGCGTACTGAAAATTTCGACGAGTCGGTGAACAATGACAACATAGCCTCGGATCTCGACTTGGTCGAGGAGGAACGTGAAAACGCAAGGATCAAGCAGAGGTTGCCAAGGGCTACAACCAAAGCGTCCGTCTTCGGTCTTTCAAGCCTGACGACCTCGTCTGGAAGAAAGTAGTGGAGAAGTCCAAGAAAAGGAAGCTAATGCCTAACTGGGAGGGCCCCTACCGCGTCCTCAAACACCTTGGCTCTGGTAATTACAAGTTAGAGAAGTTGGATGGCTCTCCCATTGCCAAAATCTGGAATGCCAACAACTTGAAGAAGTTCCACGGCTAGTAGCATCTCGGTTCCCGTAGCCTAGCTAACTTCTTTGTCCTATGTTTCTTTATTTCCTTGGTTTCTTCATTTTGAAGAAAACCTACCTGTGTAATGATAATACCCGATCAAGTATCAATGAGAATTCCCCTTTCGTAAGATTACTCGTACTATTTGTTTTTGATTGTTTATCTTTTCCCACACGGTTTGTCACCACTCAAACTGTTTTATATTACTTCAGGGATTATGTTCTCTCATGGGTGTTACCCTCGGACAAAATTCCCACCAAGTCACCCCGGCCTTTCTCGACCGTCTAGACTTTTGGTCACTCGCCTTAAGGATGCTTGACCTCTTCCCAAGCCCCTTATCCCGACCCAACAAAGTCTTCCACTGCTTGAATTTGCTGCATCCCGAACTCATGGTCGAGGCCATCCCCCTCTTTGGGACTCTAGCCTAAATCCCCTAGCAGTCCCCTCTTATCATGAGTTTATCCTTCACTCAATTACTCTGCTAAACAAGTAAGCCGAGACACCTTAACCCGAAGCAAGAGCATGGGAAATTCAAAATCGCACCTTGCTTCGGTTCAGGTCGCTCGGCCCCTCCCGACCTCGCCAAGAGTCAGGGGCTCCGGTAATCTACCCCTACACTTCGGACACTCGATTATTTTCGCAGCAAGCCCGCCCGAAGTAGGGGTTGCCAGTAAACCGCTTTTCTTTTGTCGAGCATTTTTTTAAGATATTGGGTGTGCTTCGGTTCATGCTTTGGTTAAAACTTGTGCTACTATCCTACAAGCCCAACCGAAGCAGGGGCATAGACAACCCTTTGCTACTATCGTAAATTCATACAAGCAACTCAAAAGACAAGTACAGTACTCGGGAAAAGAAAACATTCATTCACAAAAGCAGCAAGATGAACATACGACTTAAAGTTAAAATCCTATCGAGAATCCAGCTCAGGCCAATTGTTCGGCGCCGGTCCTACTCAACTATTACAAACTCTGAAACGGCAAACTCCAAATGTCCGGAGCCGTCCAGTCAAATCACAAATCAAAAAGTTCAAAGTATTTTCCAGATAAGAGAGGGATGGAGCTCTCCTATACATCAACAGGAGCAAGGGTGTTGGGATTAGCTTGTTCCTCGGGCGCTTGCAGCCCTTCCGGGTTCGGCACCTGCTCATCCTCTTCCTCGGGTAGCACGAGCTCTTCGGGAGGTGGCTCGGGCACAGCTCGGAGCTCGGAGTCTTCCAGTAAATTAAGCTTACTTACCAAAGCTTCGTGGCCGTACCGAAGTCCGTCCAAGAATCGGTCCCTGTGGAGCTCGGCCTCAATCTCCCAAACCTATTTCTTAAACTCCACTCCGGCTGCGTTCCAGCAGTCATCATAGCCCTTATCCCTCGCAAACTCAACCTCGCGAGCTCGAGTGACCCTCAAAGTGGTTGCATCCTTTTCGGCCTTCATAGCTCGGCCCTCGGCAAGCCCCCTTTCTCTGTCACATCTTCTGAAAATTGCTAGATAGAGGACACATGACTCCCGAGCTACCCTCAGGTCATCCTCTTTCATCGCCAAGGCCTATTTCAGCTCCTCAATCTCCAGCTCTTGCCCCTTGTACCTATCATTGATGGCAAGAACTCAAGCACCGGCCTGTCAACAAGGAGCAAAGGAAAATGTCAATCAAAACAAACGCTCAATCAAAAAGGTTGGAGAAATAGTTACTTACACTCAAAAGCGCCTGTGCTATCTCCCCTGTCAGATCCTCGGTGTGACCCTTCACAACTCTGGCATCCTTGGGGAGAATACAAGACCGGAGCAGCCCATACGTCGTCCCGATGTTGGAAGAAGCGATGTCGTCGTGATGAATCAGGCGCCCAGCATAATGCTGAACCTCGGGGGCCCAAGGGACCTCTCTTGCAGGAATTCTAATCTCGGCATTAGTCTCCTCCCCGCTAGTCTCGCCTCCACGTCCCTCTCCCTCCTCGATCACAATCGTCTCCCCTCTTCCCCCTCGGCCACCACCTTCCTCCTCATGACGAGCCCTCTTCTCCAGGGGCTCTTCTGGAGAAACGGGGATCGCCCTCGAGCTTCCGGCACCAGTTGTACTGGAGACAGACCCTCGGCCTCGACCCCCTGTCCTCTGGTGCCTAAGATTCAGCACCTCTCGAGTTCCCGAGCCAGCCATTTCCCCACTAAGTCCTGTCCTCTCTGGGGTCTCCCTGCTGATCTCCTCCCGAATCGTGCCCAAAGGGCCAGAACCACTCCCTTCGTTCTCTGGGGTCCCAACTCCCTTCGGTCTCTGGGGTCCCAACTCCCTCATCTCATCTTTCCTCTCTTCCCCTACCTCTCCCTCTTCCTCATCCTCGGCCTGCCCTTCGAACCCCCTGCTGCCTCAGCCTCTTCTTCAAATAGCTGGTATAAGTAGGGGTGTATCCGAGCAGCTCTAGGGCATATCGACTCGTAATAGGGATAGCGTAGGTGTAACGCCCCCAAATTCTTGGTACGTTAATGAGGCATTTATTACATAGTAAAGAGAGTCTGGCTCATTATTACATCATAAATACATCATAAGTAAAGGGTACATTTACTCAACAAGGAAGGAAACTAGGGTTCCTAATACTACTCTGCCTGCTCTTCCATCCTAGCAAGCTCCTCTGCTCCAAAAGCTTCCACGGTGAATTGTTCGCCTTGAACAACTACAAGGTCTGACACATTATACCAGCGTCGCCATCGATATAATATGTCAGGGTCACCAAAGGTAACACCATGAGCTACAAAAGCTCAGCAGAACAATTCCATACCCGCTAACCCATAACTTACAAACAACCGGTTATACAATCATCGATTTCCACATGACACATGTATACATAGCGAACAACGACACATCCATATTCGTTAATCAACTATCGCCGGTGTCCAAGATTTTCTGAGTTTCTCCTACGCGACTCATCGTAGACCGTGTCAACATTTTCACTTACCAATCCATCTTTTCAAAATCATTTGTTTAACACACCCAACCTCGGTTCCGCCGTTCTGGGTTCCCGAGTATCCTCACAATAGTTCCGCCGCACCGGTTTCCCATTGGATCACAATTGTATTGGCTCCTCTCCGCGGATAACCAAGCCACAATTCAAAACCCTCGGTTCAGCCGCTCCGGGTTCCCAAGTATCCCACAATGATTCCGCCGCTCCGGGTTCCCATTTGGGTTTTCAAAAATTCATCCCTCGGTTCCGCCGCTCCGGGTTCCTGAGTATCTCCACAATGATTCCGCCGCTCCGGGTTCTCATTGGGTTTTTCACAAATCTTTCTTTTACACACGCACACACACAACTCACATTATGCAACCAAAACCGGTCATAATGTAGTTTCAAAATATTTCCTTCCTCGGAATACATTTCCTTTCATTAACCACACCCTAGGTGCCATATTTCTACTTTCTCGATTCTGTGTCTTGTTTTCATACAAAGACTCCGTGGTAGGACAAAAGCAAGCATGAATCTAACAAGATCATCCGACTCCATAATATACCACAAGTAACACAATCAATTCACATATGCAACTCAAACTCCTTGAAATATCAAAATACGAATACTTCGATCCAAATAGTAAAGTTTTAACTTTTCGAAAACCGTTCTTTCTTAGCAATTCAAAACAACAACGTTATACTTGAGTAAGTAAGTAAATAGGAAGTAAGTAAGGATTTCCTTACCGTTCTTCTAGGCGGTAGTAACGGCTTACGGACAGTAATCGGCGGTCGGACGGAGTAACTTCCTATGGTATGCCTTCGGGAGCTTCAAAAGAGAATGGTTTCTCTCGAAACTTCTTCTTGACTAACACAACTCTACTTTATGGATCAAAGGGTGGTCGGGTGGCGGTTTAGTGGCGGCTTTGGATGAGTTTCTTGAAGAACTCAAGAACAAAGTAAGAACAAACTAGAACACTAGGATTTTCTAGAGAGAGAAGTTGCTAGGTGAAGGTGTGAGTTGAATGAGAAACATGGGATGCTATTTATAGCCAAAATCTTGGGCTCTCCCTCCCCTCTCATGGCCGGCCCTCTCTCTCTCCAAATCCTCCATGGATTTGCTCCATTAAGTTGTCAAATCACATCACATGTCATGCCATGCCTTGTCCAATCATATCTTAGGTGCAAGGCTATAAAATCAAGTAAGATCTTAGGTGAATCTAGGTAATTACAACCTAGGTCTAGCTTGTAGTCAAATCTTAGGCTAACAAAGGCTAGGATTGTGTCATAATGGCCCATCAACAGGTTGTCATTAGGCAAATAGGCTTAGGACTATTAAGTAGCTTGGAGTGTACTACACACTAGCACACACCTCACTATCTCTTTCCTCTCCCAACCGGCCTCCCGCTCTCTCTCTTTCCCACAGCTCTCTCTCTTTCTCTCTCTCTCTCTCTCTCTCTCTCTCTCTCTCATGCTAGTACACACACACACACACACACACACACACATATATATATATATATATGTATGTATATTACCAAGTACAACTACAATTAAGTACTATATGAATCTTTTTAGATTGCAAGTACAAGATTCCTTCATAAAAGAAATCAAATAAGCACATGTTTTTATTAAACTATAATATTAAAGTACAAAAGAATCTCAAGGTACAAGTTAAATCTTCTAGTCTTTCAAGTACAAGTCAATTAAAGAATGACTAATGGTATTAACCAATGGGTAATAATTTTCCAAGCGGGAAAAGACAATGGATAAAAGAAGTACAAGTACTTTTATACTTAAAATAATATTTCTTAAAAGACTACATGTCCTATATGTACTTTAAACAAAATATAATAATGAAAAGGTTATTAACCAATGGACAAAAGTTACCCTAACATTATGGACCAAAGGATAAAGAATAAAGTAAGTTTGAGGAGAAAGTTTGAAGTGACAAGGTTGGCTTCTAGGAAACAAGGTACAAGATTCCTTTATTATGACTAGTCAAATCAAATTTATTGGAAGATTTCCTAGTCACATCGGTACTTTATTGGTCAAAAGACTCTATTACCCAAGGGTCACTAACTTTCCTAACGGTTATTACCCAATGGGTAAAAGATCCAAGGAACTAGGTAGTTGGTTTCTAACTAATCGGTTTAGAATCTAGGTCTATGTGCTCGGGAAACTACTTAGCCAATGGTTAAAATTTAGGGACGAAAATCTAATTATCACGAAATATCGGAAATATAGAAGGAATATAAAAAGAAAAAATAAAATTCAAATATTTAACGAAATTTTTATTGACCAAAATTCAGGGCTGTTACAATCTATCCCTCTTAAAACAATTTCGTCCTCGAAATTGGCGCGTGACTACAGATTAGGCTAGGTCGCTAAACCGATCTTGGAATCATCGACTATCCCCCTTAAAAATTGGAATAGGTCACCATCAATCGAATTAAGCCTCATCACTTGCTTAACGAGATGGAGTTGAAGTTGATTCTGCCGTCGAACAGCTTGCCTCGTCGTATGTCTTTGGTAAGGTCTCCACGTAAATACCAACGCCAAATGCAAAATCTCTACCAAATCATCATGCAAACTTATATCCTACAGATGTTTCCTTAGCACGATCCTTTCCTACTTCACGATATTAAATCCATTTCCAAACAATGGATCAACTTGAACAAAATCATTTCCAACATCGTAAAGCATAAGTTCTCCATCGAACATCAGCAGGTAAGCTCTACGATACTTTTTAGTATTCGCAAAGGCACTGAAGGAACCTTTGCAGTCACGGAAAGATAAACCTTCCTAACCTCTCACAGTCGAAGCGTGCCTTCTTTCTTCTTCTTGAACAATGCCGGTGCTTCCCATGGTGACGTACTCGGCCTAGTAAATCCTTTGTACATCAGCTCCTTTGATTGGGTCTTGAGCTCCTTGAGTTCAACAAGGCGCCATAGAGATTGGTGCCATCCCCGGTTGGAGTTCTATAGAGAAGTCTATTTCTCTCTGGGATGGTAAGCCAGGAAGTTCTTCAGGGAAAACATCGGCATATTCACAACGATGTGTGGTAATCCCACTTTCATTCTATCAGCTTCTTCCAATTGGAGACTAGCGAGCCATCCAAATAGTTGGTTCTACCCTTCGATATTTTCGTCACCGCACTCGCCGTCTGTCTATCCCCCTTAAAAGGAAACGAGTCCTTCCTAAGGTATAGGCTGTTACTAACTTCTGATGGCAGTCTATGACCGCTCAACGTGCAGATCGCCAGTCCATCCCCAGGATTACGTCGATATCTGCCATGTCGATCACTCTAAGATCGCGAGTTAGGCGCGAGTTAGCTACCTTGAGTTCGCACTCTCCACACACTAGACTAACAGCTATACTCCCCCAAACGGTGATGTGATTTCCATACTCACTCTTAGGGGTTCTGTTTCTGGTGCTAGTGCGGTTACGTAGGCAGTAAATATAAAGGAATGCGATGCTCAAGCTTGTACGCAGGTACTACAATAGTGTACCTTGGATCACAGAGGGATCCTGCTCCTATTCCTCAGTCTGCAGCGCAAAGATATGCCCTCCAGCACTCTGCTGAGTTCCCATGGGCTGCCTTCCCTTGTTCTGCCCATTCTGCTGCTGCGATGGACTTCCAGGGTTTTGCTTCACAAAATCGGCCTGTCCAGGTTGTTGAGCTTTCTGGTTTCCAAAGCTTCCATTCCTTCCTCTTTGAAGTTGGGGGCAGTCGCACTTATAGTGTCCCATAGCCTGGCAGTTGAAACACTGAACTATCGCTATGTCTCGACCGCCTCTCTTTGGTTTGCCACTTTCGGGGATAGCAGTCCTCCGGGGTTGGGTGCTTAGAGACGGGTTAGAGGATTTGGTAGGGTAGGGTCCAGAATTGTCGTTGGGTGGTTGGGTTCGGATTGGTCCACCAGTGCCATCAGTAGCTTTCCTCCATCGGGTTTTGAAGTCCAATTCCTCGCTCTCTAGCCGGAGTGCACACTTCACCACTTCAGCATAGGTGGCGAAGGCTTGAGCTACCACAGCCTTTCGAGCAATCGTCAGCCCCCACTCGAACCTTCTGGCTTTCTTGTCTACGGTTGGTATGGAGGTTAGGGTGAAACGGGACAGTTCTTCGAATTTGGCTGCGTACTGGGTGATGGTCAACGTTCCTTGCTTCAGGTTCAGGAATTCTTGTTCCTTGGCTAGGCGAAGGGGTGTGGGAAAATACTTGTCTAGAAACAGGGTCTCGAACTCGGCGAACATCATGGTGGCAATGTCATGGGTTGCCTCCATCAGATCCCACCAATAGCGGGCTTCTCCCTTCAATTGGTATGTAGCCAAGGCCACACGATCTCCATTCTGGGTAATTCCGAGGGTTCTGAGGATCATCTTGACCTCATTCAGCCACATCTCAGCTACGACGGGGTTGGTGTCTCCGTGAAAGGTCGGAGGTCGGCGTTTGCAGAACTCGTTCATTGCTCGGGTTTGGGTCATGGGTCCATCGTCGTGGTTTTGGTTTTGGTTTTGGCGGTTGGCATTCAAAGTAGCTATGAACGCTTGCATGATTTGGGTTAGGTCAGGGTTCGCGTTAGAGGGTCCTCCATTATCGTGTCCTAGTCCACCGCGTTGGCTCACCATCTACAAGGAAGGGGAAGGTTTAGTCTACCGAATCGATTTCCCTTTAGAAAAAGGCACTTCCTTCTAAGGGTCAAAAGTAGTTTAACAAATAGTATGCAACGGTACTCTTTTAAAAATAAAGCAGGTTTTTCATAGATAAGAACATCATACAACATAAGCATACAATTCTACTACAAGGCAAGTAAAGACACGAGATTTTTCCTAACACAAGTTGAAAACGATCCTAATCCTTAACATCCTACATCCCGAAGGATTTCAATTGCTCCTAGCTCGGCCTCAGATATGCCTAATTGGCGTCCTCTGCTTTTGGGGTCTCGTCCTCTTCGAGATTCTCTTCACCTAACAGGTTTTCCTCCTCGGTCACCTCATTGGCGTCCTTATCACCTTCGACTTCTTCCTCCGTAACTCCAACCTCAAAGTTCTCCATCGGGGGTAAGGCACCAAAGAACTCATAGAAGGCATACAAGATTGGGAACATTTCAGGAAACCAAGGGTCCTCCTCCACGGGAATAGGGGTATTCTGCTGCACCCTCATGAAATCTCATTTTTTTGCGAGTATAGCAGCAATGAAGTCGGGATTCTCCACTAGTTGAGTTGTCATAGCTTCTATGGCGTCCTTGAGTTGGCGAGCTCCAACCAATAGGTTAACTAGGTGGTTCATCTACAAGGAAAGGTTTCAACCTCAATTAGTAACAGAGTTTCATTAACTCTAAAGAAAACTCTTGAGTTTCTAAGTCCCACATTCGATCCTTGATTTAAGTCATCATCCAATTGTTCGAGAATTCCCAGCTCGGCGGTACTGCCAATTTCCGCGCCTTGCTTCAATCCGATGATTCTTTTGACAGAATTCCACCCAATTTGGGACGGTAAACCTAAACTCAATTCACGTTTGTGCAACGGTCAATCTATCTCATGGTTCTACCCATTCTACCCATGGCCGACGTTTTGAACCTAAAGCTCTGATACCAAGTTGTAACGCCCCCAAATTCTGGGTACGTTAATGAGGCATTTATTACATAATAAAGAGAGTCTGGCTCATTATTACATCATAAATACATCATAAGTAAAGGGTACATTTACTCAACAAGGAAGGAAACAAGGGTTCCTAATACTACTCTGCCTGCTCTTCCATCCTAGCAAGCTCCTTTGCTCCAAAAGCTTCCACGGTGAACTATTCACCTTGAACAACTTTAAGGTCTGACACATTATACCAGCATCGCCACCGATAAAATATGTCAGGGTCACCAAAGGTAACACCATGAGCTACAAAAGCTCAGCAGAACAATCCCATACCTGCTAACCCATAACTTACAAACAACAGGTTATACAATCATCGATTTCCACCTGATACATGTATGCACAACGAACAACGAAACATCCATATTCGTTAATCAACTATCGTCGGTGTCCAAGATTTTCTGAGTTTCTCCTACGCGACTCATCGTAAACCGTGTCAACATTTTCACTTACCAATCCATCTTTTCAAAATCATTTGTTTAACACACCCAACCTCGGTTCCGCCGTTCCGGGTTCCCGAGTATCCTCACAATGGTTCCGCCGCACCGGGTTCCCATTGGCACACAATTGTATTGGCTCCTCTCCGCGGATAACCAAGCCACAATTCAAAACCCTCGGTTCCGTCGCTCTGGGTTCCCAAGTATCCCACAATGGTTCCGCCGCTCCGGGTTCCCATTTGGGTTTTCAAAAATTCATCCCTCGGTTCCACCGCTTCGGGTTCCCGAGTATCTCCACAATGATTCCGTCGCTCCGGGTTCTCATTGGGTTTTTCACAAATCTTTCTTTTACACACGCACACACATAACTCACATTATGCAACCAAAACCGATCATAATGTAGTTTGAAAATATTTCCTTCCTCGGAATACATTTTCTTTCATTAACCACACCCTAGGTGCCATATTTCTACTTTCTCGATTCTGTGTCTTGTTTTCATACAAAGACTCCATGGTAGGACAAAAGCAAGCATGAATCTAACAACATCATCCGACTCCATAATATACCACAAGTAACACAATCAATTCACATATGCAACTCAAACTCCTTGAAATATCAAAATACGAATACCTCGATCCAAATAGTAAAGTTTTAACTTTTCAAATACCGTTCTTTCTTAGCAATTCAAAACAACAACGTTGTACTTGAGTAAGTAAGTAAATAGGAAGTAAGTAAGGATTTCCTTACCGTTCTTCTAGGCGGTAGTAACGGCTTACGGACGGTAATCGGCGGTCGGACGGAGTAACTTCCTACGGTATGCCTTCGGGAGCTTCGAAAGAGAATGGTTTCTCTCGAAACTTCTTCTTGTCTAACACAACTCTACTTTATGGATCGAAGGGTGGTCGGGTGGCGGTTTAGTGACGGCTTTGGATGAGTTTCTTGAAGAACTCAAGAACAAAGTAAGAACAAACTAGAACACTAGGATTTTCTAGAGAGAGATGTTGCTAGATGAAGGTGTGAGTTGAATGAGAAACATGGGGTGCTATTTATAGCCAAAATCTTGGGCTCTCCCTCCCCTCTCATGGCCGGCCCTCTCTCTCTCCAAATCCTCCATGAATTTGCTCCATTAAGTTGTCAAATCACATCACATGTCATGCCATGCCTTGTCCAATCATATCTTAGGTGCAAGGCTATAGAATTAAGTAAGATATTAGGTGAATCTAGGTAATTACAACCTAGGTCTAGCTTGTAGTCAAATCTTAGGCTAACAAAGGCTAGGATTGTGTCATAATGGCCCATCAATAGGTTGCCATTAGGCAAATAGGCTTAGGGCTATTAAGTAGCTTGGAGTGTACTACACACTAGCACACACCTCACTATCTCTTTCCTCTCCCAACTGGCCTCCAGCTCTCTCTCTTTCCCACAGCTCTCTCTCTCTCTCTCTCTCTCTCTCATGCTAGTACACACACACACACACACACACACACACACACACATATATATATATATATAACCAAGTACAACTACAATTAAGTACTATATGAATCTTTTTAGATTGCAAGTACAAGATTCCTTCATAAAAGAAATCAAATAAGCAAATGTTTTTATTAAACTATAATATTAAAGTACAAAAGAATCTCAAGGTACAAGTTAAATCTTCTAGTCTTTCAAGTACAAGTCAATTAAAGAATGACTAATGGTATTAACCAATGGGTACTAATTTCCCTAGCGGGTAAAGACAATGGATAAAAGAAGTACAAGTACTTTTATACTTAAAATAATATTTCTTAAAAGACTACATGTCCTATATGTACTTTAGACAAAATATAATAATGAAAAGGTTATTAACCAATGGACAAAAGTTACCCTAACATTATGGACCAAAGGATAAAGAATAAAGTAAGTTTGATGAGAAAGTTTGAAGTGACAAGGTTGGCTTCTAGGAAACAAGGTACAAGATTCCTTTATTATGACTAGTCAAATCAAATTTATTGGAAGATTTCCTAATCACATCGGTACTTTATTGGTCAAAAGACTCTATTACCCAAGGGTCACTAACTTTCCTAACGGTTATTACCCAATGGGTAAAGGATCCAAGGAACTAGGTAGTTGGTTTCTAACTAATCAGTTTAGAATCTAGTTCTATGTGCTCGGAAAACTACATAGCCAATGGTTAAAATTTAGGCACGAAAATCTAATTATCACGAAATATCGAAAATATAGAAGGAATATAAAAAGAAAAAATAAAATTCAAATATTTAACGAAATTTTTATTGACCAAAATTCAGGGCTGTTACAGTAGGCGGCTGTTATCCGTTCCCGGGCAGCTCTTTCCCTAAGCCCAGCAACAACACCCTCGGCTGCAAGAAATTATCAAGAAAAAAAGGATCATTACATGCAAGTCTGGAAAGATATACAATATACGTACCGAGGAAGAAATTCTACCGACCAAGAGCTCCGGCCTCGAACTAAATTGTAGTAGTGGTATCCACACTCTCCCCGGTCCCGAACATAAAGTTCCCGGTGACCGAGACGTAAATATTCGCCCATTCTTCGGAGTCGGGGAGGTGGTCAATAAGGAACGTGTTATATCCAGTCCTACAGGAGAGGTAGTGACGGTCGCTCTCTTGGTTGACCCCTAACAAATATACTCCGAAAAGCTTTTCGAGCCCAAAAGTCAGGTTGTATTGCCTTCTCAGCTCTATGACGCTGGTGATGATTCAGTAGGAGTTTTCCATGAGCTGGGAGGAAGTGAGGGTAAGGGTTCGAAGCACCCGTCGGACAAACTGATGGAGGGGGAATCTGATGCCCCCCTCGGTGATTGCCATCAAAGGAAAGATCAACCTTCCCTGTTGATAAGGAAGATCTTTGGGATCACTATTCGGTAGTAACCGGACCTCGACATCCGGGGGAATACTGTAAACTCTCTTGAACTCAGTGTAAGCAGTTGAAGAGCCGTCAAAGTATTGATTCCTATAAGGACACGGCCTCATTAGTCTTCTGCGTCCCCGGACCTCCTCGGGGGCATCCGCGAACGGCCCCGGCCCTTGGTTTGAGGTACTAGGATTTTTCATTCCTCGAGGATCGAATGTTGTTACCTCACGAGGAGCTCTAAAGGGATCAAATGGTTCAATGTGGTCGATTGGAGTTCGAAAAAATGCTCGGATCCGAAGTGCTTGACGAATATCCTCGGGAATTTCAACTGAAGAAGAACCTGAGCTACTGGAACTGTCCAAGGAGAGCTCGATGACCATTCACCCCTACCTAGCCAAAGAAAAGAATGCAAAAACCCGTTAGCTATGTGCTCAGAGAAAAGCAAGAAGATCTAGTGCTCGAGACGGAATGGTCATTGCTCCTCGAAAACTCTGGGTCTCGGTCCCTATCAAAACACTCCTCCTCAGGAAGAGTCCTTAGGGTCTAAAACTACTCCTACAGCCTCGGGATGAATTTAGGCCTCGAGAAGAATATAGGCCTCCGGAAAAGCATGAGCGATGCTAGAAGAAATCCAGCACCGCCGCGAACAAGACGGCGGCGAATGGCGGCTCAGCCATAACACGTGCAAAAAATGACGAAAAACTTGAAGAAAATAATCAAGACATGAAGATTAGAGTAAGGAGATCAACATACCTCGATTTCGTGTGAAGATCAACTACCAAAGCGCTCGAAATCTCGATCGGAAAGCAAAAAGCAACGGCAGTGGCGGTTTGTCTTCGAAGCAGAGGGAGAATGGTTGTTCTGTCTCTGTCTCTCCTATTTATAATGAGAAGATCGAAAAGCTGCGCGGGAAACGAAGCTTCGTGCACCGAGTCGTTGGATTTCTGACACGTGTCCTCATCGGATGGTCAGTATCGGGGGCTCTGCACCGAGGTCAGGGCATCAGAAGGCCAAACCATTAGCATGATGACACGTGTTCCCGAGGAGACGTTTCGTACCAATTACCTGACATAGCATGTGCCGAGACAACTATCAACTCTTGGTTTTTTGGCGACGGTCGACACGTGGCTCCAATGGCTGGGGCTAGCGGTTTGGTATTTACCGAAGTCACTCATTGCTTCGGTGACCTAGATGGGTAATGTTTGAGCATGATGGTTCGCAAGGAGAATCAACTCCCTAGAGCCGAGTTGTGAAGCTCCAGAAAGTTGAGGGACTATTGTGGTGGCCTCGGTTACCTCCTCTGTAACCAGGCCGGTCGTCCCGAGCTAGAGCCCCATGGGAGTCCAGTCAGCAGATTGGTTAGAACCTACAGTCCTGGCATGCTGCTGGGGTTATCGTTCGGTAGCAAGACTGATTTCGGAGAATGCTATCAACACAAGTTCCTGCTTCGGTGTGTCCGAAGCTCTCTGAGAGAGGCAGTTATGCCAGATGGCTCCCAAAGAGGATCGTGCAGCAAGCATAATCATTGGGATCAAATCTGGTCATGTGCTCCATAACCGTTTTATTCCTTTCGTCATATATGACGTCTCCCGAGACGGTTACCCGAGTGTATCTTCCACGCGCCGGCTTAGGGGCCAAGTAAACCTAGGTCTATAAATACAAGGGGATACTCACCAGGAAAGGTATGCCAGTCCTCCCAAAAACCCTAGATCTACACTTTGCCCTAAGATCTAACTTGATCGTCAAAGGGTCACTGAGCTTTCCCAGCCCTAGTGACTTATTACAGGTCAAGAGGCAGGAGAACGGATCAACGGAGGGAGAAACCTAGTCCAGGTCAAGGTCCCGTCAAATCGAACCCCTACAATACTCAACGTTAGCTTAAATCTAATGCCTTGGTGTTCCACATGCACCTTAACATTTTTCACCACCTCCAACCAACTCTCTCATCTCTCTGCCGTCCCTCTCTCTCTCTCTCTCTCTCTCTCTCTCTCTCTCTCTCTCTCTCTCTCTCTCTCTCCCTCTCTCCTTTACTTGCTCCCCACACCAAGCCAAACATCCCCCCTATTCTATTTTTTTTTTGGCCAACCTTTTTATCTTTTCCAACCATTCAAATGCCACCCTTATGTTCTCCCATTCCTTGCACCCCACTCCACTCCATTCCTATAAATACCTCTCTCCCTCTCCAAAATTCACAACACAAAAACACAAAACCACAGCCACTGAAAAAAATAGCAGGAGTTCGAGCTCCACCCATGGAGGTCGAGAAAAAAAAAACAGTGAGATAGGTTTCCGGTTCGCATTAACCCGAACCCGAATTCGGTTCACACCGCGCCCACCAAGTTCCAAAGCATCCCAGCAACGTCACCCGCTTGTCCGAAGTTAGTCACAAATTAAAGTCTATCGTTCCGGCCATCTTCTCCGTTTGGCCAAAATTTACCGAAACCGTTCGCCGTATTTTTCAATCGAATTCAAGGGATTATAATCCCTCTCCTACCTTCTCCTAAGTATATTGAGTAATTGAGTATTAATTTTATGATCCGGATTGAAAGAGATTGATCTCGCCGACACGTGGCAGAGACTGACCGTTCTTCTCTGTTTTATTTTATTTTATTTTTTGGCTATGAGCAGTGAATCCCACAGATGGGTATTGAAAATTTTTGATAAAATAACACTTTGATCCTCCTAAATTATTTAGTGTATTAGTTTTGGTCCTAATGTATGGTATATATTATAATTAGCCCCTAAGATTATTAAAGTTTAAGTTTCTTTGCCATAACTTGTTCTTCTTTTACTATGACTTAAATTTTATAATCCTATCTGTCTCTTCTCTAAGTATATCAAGTGTTTAAAAGCTGAATTTTGTGTTCCGAAATGAAACGGAATCGAATTGGTTGTCGCACTGTCGAAAATGGCCATTTCTTTTTCTTTCTTTCTTTTTTTTTTGACGTGGTACAGTGAAATCGTCTCCTGGGTTTAAATTTTATTTTTTTGTAAAAAGTACACTTTACCCCTTCTAATTTCGTTAGTATATTATATCGGCCCAACTAATAGTAAGTTCCTCACTTAAAACCCATTTTAACTTGTAATGTATAATTTTGGCCCAAATTATTTTACAAAGGTACTAATACAAGTCTAGACTTTCTAGTAATTGAACAAAATTATTATTTTTTTATTAATAAAAACTTTCGGTATTAAATTTACTTCTTGGCCACACAAGATTAAGGGCAATGGTCCATTCATAAAAAGTTACGTGACTGTCTCGTTTATTATTTATTTCAATTATCATTCTGATTGCTTGTTTATTATTCCAACTTTTGATTGATATGTTAGATTGGACCCTAGAGACATGGGTTGGTATGCGAATAGAATTTACCTAGACGATGCTAGGTAATGGATAAATTGGAAAGTTTTATTTTTATATTGCCTGCAGGCGGGATTTTGAGATGTGATGAGTTGGATGTGATGATTTGAAACTGGCAAAGTAACCCCAGTGATGAATGATGATTTAAAACTGGCAAAGTAACTTAAAACTGGCAAAGTAACCCCAGTGATGAATGATGATTTAAAACTGGCAAAGTAACCCCAGTGATGAATTGGAACTGGCAGGAGTCCAGTGATGATTGTGAAGTGGTACATAAGATAGGCGAACCCTAGTTATGTCATGGCATGATAAACTTACACTTTGTTGTAGTTATTGGGATGCACACTCGATACATAACTTAGGTGTATCTGCGAAAGCAAAAGGAAGTGATCTCATGGGACAAGGCATGGCTAGCGGTTGGGGAGGAAAGATCTCATGGATGAGATCTTAGATTTCGTATAAGGTAATGGATGGTAATAAACTAGTTTATGTGAAAAATCTCTGCTTTACTTCTTCGCATCATTATTATCCTATTACTTGATAACTGTAAGGTAAGAGGGGTGGTTAGGTTGGATTATTCTACTGGGTGATTTATCACTCACGGATACATCTGTATCCTGGTAAATCGGTTGCTTCGACGATCAATTTGCCAGAGGGTGCAGGATTCAATGGAGAAGCAGTCGGACACAAGAAAGAATACCATGGACAGAGATCGAGTTCGCTTGGGATCCGTGTCAAGCCTAGAGTCGGCTCTGAAGTTAATGTATTTTGAATCAATAAATCTATCTTGAGATTGTAATAGTTAAACCTTTATTTTGGAAAATTATATTTATTTAGCAAAATTTTTCTTAAGAAATTATTTTCTATTGCTCCCGAAAAATCAGGGCGTTACAAATGGTTTCAAAGCATAGGTTCAAAACTCAGCCTTGGGTAGATTGGGTAGACCATATTCTAAGAGCGTAAAATCGAATAGCTAAACGTTTACCGTATCGATTACTCCTCTAAACCATGTATCCTACCTAATTATATCATATAAATATTTATTTATCTGTTGCTACTCAGACTCCGAGGAATTATGAAATCATCATTGACTCCGATCAGAAGGAAGAGATAGAGGGACCGTTCTTTTTATAATTGGTTGGCCGACCAAATGAGACGAAGAATCCCATTACGAAGAAGACAAAGAGGCAAATCTCGACAATATAGGAAGCGTACTGTCAAAGGAGGCTACTCAGTAGAGTGTCTGTCAAAGAAGAATTTCCTTTCTCTAGGCGGATAATGATAAAAAATAGGATAGGATTAGTGTGAGAACGTTGTTGCACACACTTTCTTTTGAGAACCAGATATTTAGAAACCCTTAAGACCCTAAACCTAACCTCGTGGAGCAGTCATTACAAGATTGGCACAAAAGGTCAACGACATCATTCTCTATGGTCATTTGTCGATCCCACCAACAAGGACAATACGCGTAGCCTGATGCCAATGCAACGTAGCCTACGTCGACAACAATGATTACATGAATTCCGAGATCAATGCCAACTCAAATCCCAATGCAATACAAAGTATCAACTAGGATGTGCAACTCATACGAGCGGTTACCGCCATGACTACACTTACATCCAACCTCAAGCTCCGAACGCCCCTCGACCCTAAAGATGGATAGATTATAATAGAAGGAATCTTAGACCAACGTCTAGCTCACAAAAAGAATTGATTTTGACGTCAATGGTCGACTTTAGCCCATCTCGCTATTATCAAAAGTGATAAGAGAAGCGAAAAGCCATTTTTCGCAAGTGAAGTCTTACTCATTTAAGGGGGGTAGACATGACCTTTCTGCATCCAACATGCACAAAGCAAGGTGGCATGATAAGCCCTCTGAATGGTTAGCGAGCCTCAAGTTGAAAGAAACGGATCGTATGGAGTTGGGTCTTTCTCACATCATCTGCGAATACGAGGACGTGTTTCCTGAGAAATTGCCAGGATTACCGCCACCAAGAGAAATGGTTTTCACCACCGAGCTATAGCCCGATACGCCCCCATTACCATGGCTCCGTATCAGATGGCTTCGCTACGAGAGTTGAAAATACAGCTGCAGAAACTTTTAGACAAAGGTATTATTCGAGCCAATACCTCACCATGGGGAGCTCCTGCCTTATTCGTTAAAAAGAAAAAAGGAACACTTCGATTTTGTATCGACTACCGCCAACTCAAGAGAGTCACAATCAAGAATCGATACCCTCTTCTGAGAATAGAAGACGTGTTCGACCAATTGAGAGGGTCGACATGTTTCTCGAAGATTGATCTAAGATCAGGATACCACTAATTGCGAATCAGAGATTGTGACATATCTAAGACAGCATTCCGCACACGTTACGGACACTACAAGTTCGTAGTCATGCTGTTCGGTCTAACCAATGCCCTTGCCGTTTTCATGTGCCTGATGAACCAGATTTTCACGCCTTACTTGGACAAGTTCGTAGTAGTTTTTATTGATAACATTCTTGTATACTCTCCAACGGAGAAAGAACATGAAGGCCACTTGAGAATTGTCCTACAAGTACTCCGATACAATCATTTGTATGCAAAAGCCAGCAAGTGCGAATTCTGAATGAAAGAAGTCAAATTCCTAGGATACGTAGTGTCAGAGAAATCAATCTCTGTAGATGACAGTATGGTAAAAGTGGTCATGGGCAGGAAAAGACCCTCCACGGTGTACGAGATAAAAAGTTTCTTGGGATTAGTTGGCTATGACAGGAAGTTCATTCAAGTTCGAGTGGAATGAAGCATGTGAGAAATCATTCCAAGAACTTAAGAAAAATCAGCACCCCCATATTAATCATTCCCAAATGGAACGGGAGGTATACAGTGTACTACAACGCATCCAAAGATAGATTGGGAGTTGTACCCATACAAGATGGGAAGGTCATTGCATATAGATCCCAACAATTGAGGCCGCATGGAAGGAACTATTCAACTCACGACTTGGAGCTGGCAGCAGTAGTGTTCGCCCTAAAGTCTTGGCAGCATTATCTACATAGAGAGCGTTGAGAATCGATCTTCGTCTCAGCACTGCCTTCCCTCCGCAAATAGACAGACAATTCGAAAGGGCGATCCAGATCTTAAAAGACATGCTCCGTGCCTGTGTCCTGGATGACATCTGCCTCTAGTTGAGTTTCCCTACAGTAGCTATCAATCCGGCATAAAGATGACACCATACGAAGCTTTGTATAAGCGACCTTGTCGATCGACGGTTTGTTGGACTAAATTGAGAAAAACAAGCCTATTAGAACCAGATTTAGTATGAGAGACAACAGAAAAGGTCAAAATCATTCACCAATGACTTCTGCATATGCAGAATTGGCAAAAGACCTATGCTTACAAAAAAACCAGAGCGTTAACCTTTCGAAAAACAACAAACTTAACGAAGACTTCACTTTTGAAAAACAACCAGTAGAGATTCAGGACAACAGTGACAAGTGCATCCGAGAGAAAAAAAAATCTTTTAACTCGTCTGAATCCTTTCGCGACATTGAGGAATCAACTTGGGAACGAGCAGATACTTTGCACGCCAACTACCCTCGTCAGTTTCCACCAGAACTCCCACCCTAATTTCGAGGACGAAATTTTGTTAAGGGAGGTAGGTTGTAATGACTCTAATTTTTGCCCTAATTTTTTTTGAATAAAAATTTGTATTTTGAATTTTGTTAAATAATTAAACTGACTAGTATATGTCAATATATTTTTTTACCCATATGTTATAATGATCCAAAAATTTTAGTAAGTTAAATTATAATTTTATACAAAAATTATTTCCTTATAAAGTTAGTTAATTAATTATAAATTATACTCTACATTAGCTTAAATCTATTGCCTTAGAGCATCCCCATTGTAATAATCAAATTGATATGGATAAGTAAATTTAACAACAATGCTAAAACAATACCTCACATCGTAATAAGCAAAGTTACAAGTTTTTTAGCAAATAACCAAATTCCACTTATTCCATAACCAAACTTAACAACTTTTACCAATAACCAAACTCAAAACTCAATAACTAAAAAATACCCCACATTAAAATCGTCTCATCGAGACGAATAATTTGGTGTGGTCAGGTGCGTGATTGGAACTCGTTTGCAATTGGCAATAAGTGCATTGCGTACTGTGGGGGTTTTTTTTTATAGGGATGCAAAAATAACCAATGTGGAGGTAAATGTTGTTAAGTTTGATTATGAACTAAATGGATAATCAAATGCTGACGTGGCACATTTTAGTTATTGATTTTGATTATTTCCAGTGTGGATGCTCTTAGTGTTCCATATGCACCTTAACATTTTTCACCACCTCCAACCAACTCTCTCATCTCTCTGTCGTCCCTCCCTCTCCCTCCCTCCCTCCCTCCTTTACTTGCTCCCCCCACCAAGCCAAACATCCCCCCTATTCTATTTTTTTTTTTTGGCCAACCTTTTTATCTTTTCCAACCATTCAATTGCCACCCTTATCTTCTCCCATTCCTTGCACCCCACTCCACTCCATCCCTATAAATACCTCTCTCCCTCTCCATAACTCACAACACAAAAACACAAAACCACAGCCACTGAAAAAAATAGTAGGAGTTTGAGCTCCGCCCATGGAGGTCGAGAAAAAAAAAACAGTGAGATAGGTTTTCGGTTCGCATTAACCCGAACCTGAATTCGGTTCACACCGCGCCCACCAAGTTCCAAAGCATCCCAACAACGTCACCCGCTTGTCCGAAGTTATTCTCAAATTAAAGTCTATCGTTCCGGTCATCTTCTCCGTTCAGCCAAAATTTACCGAAACCGTTCGCCGTATTTTTCGATCGAATTTGAGAGATTATAATCCCTCTCCTACCTTCTCCTAAGTATATTGAGTAATTGCGTATTCATTTTATGATCTGGATTGAAAGAGATTGATCTCATCCACGCGTGGCCGAGACCGGCCGTTCTTCTCTATTTTATTTATTTATCTATTTTATTTATTTATTTATTTATTTTGCTGTGAACAGTGAATCCCACAGATGGGTAATGAAATTTTTTGATAAAATAACACTTTGATCCTCCTAAATTATTTAGAGTACTAGTTTTGGTCCATATGTATGGTATATATTATAATTAGCCCCTAAGATTATTAAAGTTTAAGTTTCTTGGCCATAACCTGTTCTTCTTTTACTACGACTTAAATTTTATAATCCTATCCGTCTCTTCTCTCAGTATATCAAGTGTTTAAAAGTTGAATTTTGTGTTTTGAAATGAAACGGAATCGAATTGGTTGTCGCGCGGTTGAAAATGGCCATTTCTTTTTCTTTTTTCTTTTTTTTTTACGTGGTACAGTGAAACCATCTCCTGGGTTTAAATTTTATTTTATTTGTAAAAACTACACTTTACCCCTTCTAATTTCATTAGTATATTATATCGGCCCAACTAATAGTAAGTTCCTCACTTAAAACCCCTTTTAACTTGTAATGTATAATTTTGGCCCAAATTATTTTACAAAGGTACTAATACAAGTCTAGACTTTCTAGTAATTGAACAAAATTATTATTTTTTTATTAATAAAAACTTTCGGTATTAAATTTACTTCTTGGCCACACAAGATTAAGGGCAACGGTCTATTCACAAAAAGTTACGTGATTGTCTCGTTCATTATTTATTTCAATTATCATTCTGATTGCTTGTTTATTATTCCAACTTTTGATTGATATGTTAGATTGGACCCTAGAGATATGGGTTGGTATGCGAATAGAATTCACCTAGACGATGCTAGGTAATGGATAAATTGGAAAGTTTTATTTTTAGATTGCCTGCAGGCGGAATTTTGAGATGTGATGCGTTGGATATGATGATTTGAAACTGGCAAAGTAAGCCCAGTGATGAATGATGATTTGAAACTGGCAAAGTAAGCCCAGTGATGAATTGGAACTGGCGGGAGTCCAGTGATGATTGTGAAGTGGTACATAAGATAGGCAAACCCTAGTTATGTCATAGCATGATAAGCTTACCCTTTGTTGTAGTTATTGGGATGCACACTCGGTACATAACTTAGGTGTATATGCGATAGCAAAAGGAAGTGATCTCATGGGACAGGGCATGGCTAGCGGTTGGGGAAGAAAGATCTCGTGGCACCACTACAAAATGGTATAAAGATCACGGTCCAAAAACTAAAAAGATCTCACTTTTTGTAAAAGCGTAATAAAATGTTATGGACTATAGTTTTAATCTTAGTTATAAGAAAAAACCAAGATGGAAAGATTTTTTAATTTCAGTAATCTAAAAAGTGAGATTGTAACTTGAAGAATAGATCTCATTCTCAAAAAACTGAGATGAAAAGATTTTTTAATCTCAATAATCTAAAAGTGAGATTGTAACTTAAAGAATAGATCTCATTTTTGAAAAACTGAGATTGTATATGAAAGAATATATCTCATTTCGGAAAAACTAACATAAAAAAAAACCTTTAATCTCAATCATCTAGAAACTGAGATCGTAAGTTAGAGAATATACACATCACATTTTTTTTTAGACTTGAGATGAAAGCTCTTATATAGGAAAAGTTGAAAGTCGCTTACCTCTTAATCGACTCCGCAAGCAATACCCCTAAATAAATGTCACTCTCAACCATTCTACAAAAACATATTTCATTAAAAAATGGGATACTTTCGGCGATGAAAATATATTTTGTCACTAAATGAGTACCTTTGGTGACAAAATTTATGAAGGTTGCGTTTCATCGCCAAATGTATTTTGACTATAACTCTATGCTCAAAACTCCATTAATTGAGATAATTCAAATTGGGTTTGAACAATAACACAATGGGCTACAACTTTCATGTTTATCAAAATTTCTAATTTTAATATTTAAAGGTTCAAAATGATGTTCGAAATATATTTTAATGTTAAACACATATGTTATATATTAAATATTTCAATTATATATTGAAAAGTGTGTGTGGTGCAGTTGGTTGAAGCTTCTATGCAAAACTCAAGTGACATAGGTTCAAAACCCAACTGGATAAATGAAGTGGGATTTTTTCCTTTAGAAAAACGCCACTTTTATTACTTTCTAAACAACCACAGTTTTATAGTAAAATTGAGATGTTAAGTTATTAAAGGTCACAGTTTTGTCATTTTTAATCACAGTTTTTATGTTTTTAGTCATGGTTTTAATGAGTTTTAATCACGATTTTTATCCTGTGGTTAAAAGATAGGGGCTTTTAGTTACACCTTGATAGACCACGGTTTTGAATGCGAGGTTAAAAGTGAAAGATCACACCAAATGACTGAGGTCTTTATCTATTTTTGTAGTAGTGTGGATGAGATCTTAGATTTCATATAAGGTAAAGGATAGTAATAAACTGGTTTATGTGAAAAATCTCTGCTTTACTTCTTCGCATCATTATTATCTTTTGTTACTTGCTAACTGTAAAGTAAGAGGGGTGGTTGGGTTGGATTATTCTACTGGGTGATTTATCACTCACGGATACGTCTGTATCCTGATAAATCGGTTGCTTCGGCAATCAATTTGCCAGAGGGTGCAAGATTCAATGGAGAAGTAGTCGGACACAAAAGGAATACCAGGGACAGAGATCGAGTTCGCTTGGGATCCATGTCAAGCCTAGAGTCGGCTCTGAAGTTAATGTATTTTGAATCAATAAATCTATCTTGAGATTGTAATAGTTAAACCTTTATTTTGGAAAATTTATTTAGCAAAATTTTTCTTAAGAAATTATTTTATATTGCTCCCGAAAAATCGAGGCGTTGCAGGAGTGGTGTATGGTGGTCTTACTTATCAATGCCTTTCAAAGAGAAGAAATGGATGAACAGGTTGCTTTGAGGTTTGAACTTACAACTAGGGAGTTCAAGTTGGTAACCCTTTGTAATGGGTATGCATGGGGGTATATATAGGAGAAGAGGGAGGGGTGTAACCAACTAAAAGGGCTGGTTAGCCTTGGCCAAGAAGTCTCCCCTCATTAAATGCCCATGACAAGGTGATGGGTGGCATATGAGAGAGGTGAGAACATTCTCTGCCCTGAGATTGCTTCTCAGAAGATCAAAAAGTGCACTGGGGTGCCACAAAAGTCTTGTGAACGTGGCTGAATAAAGGTGATCGGACTACTTTTGACCGGCGTACGCTAGTGATTGACCGACTTGAGCAGGTCCAAGCCTGGTCAACAGTCAATGTTGAGCGATGACTAACACGTGACAATAGACCAGTGCACGCTAGTGGTAAACCAGCGTATGCAGGTAAAGGGTTTGAAAGGGATCTATCCACTCAAAGCTCAAACACACTAACATTCTCAGGGCGTTCTTGATCTTAATCATTATCGGGGAATCAAAGACCGTAAGTAAACTAATCTAGGAAGCCCAAAATAGGGTGTCTACATACATACATTCACATTTGGATAGGTATAGTATGGTGTGCACCTCTTGAACTATCTTAAACTCGCAACATGCATCTGCTTATATTGAAATTTAAACATATTTATAAAATAATTCATGACTTCTACGTAGAAGTTTATACTGTTTCTATAAAATCATAACATCAAGACAAACATTCAAAATATGTAAAGGTCGTAGATTCAAGCTAGGTTGATGTTTTGCATTTACGTGTAAACATATGAATATTTTTAAAAGTTAAACTCAAGAGGAAACAACTTCAGGCTGAGGGGTTTGAATTTATCTTCAAATAGCAACGAATTTTTGTGTATAAGTACGGGATGTATACCTTGCACACTCAAATACGAGCCGAGCCGGTGTATTGTAACGTTTTTCCATGTACATTAATAACATTTGTGTATATATGTGTCATTATCATCCCCTTACTTTGTTTACACAAAGTTTACACAAAGTACCAAATGATAAGTGCATGTAAGACAAAGACATAGAAGACTTTTTTTTTTTTTTTTGATATATATAACAAAGAACAAGACAATTCCAACAAAATTACTATAAAGTAGGTGTAAAATTCCATTAAAGATCGATCATTCCATACATGTAAAGGAAAGTGATTGGGCATGAAGTCATTATTCTGAAAGGATTGTGGGTATTGACAAGATACCTGTAATTACTAGAGGCAATAATTGATTAATACTAGTTTGAAAGTTAGATGGGAATGAGAGGAACACAGATCGATGAAGGACGAGGCAGGATCTAAAGGATGATCATGGTGGGCCATCCATTCCACTCCTCCTGTGAAAAAGGGAAAATTTTCCTTTATCATATACAGATGTGTTGTTTCTACAATTTTGACAAGAAACAAAAATCCAATGTCTGTAGAGACTGCTAAATTTCCCCAAGTAAAAATGAAAAACAGAAGGAAGGACAAGTAAAAACAAAGTGCCCGAAAGAATTACCAGAATTTGACAATTCTTTTTTTTTTTTTTGGGTAGGATCCTACACCCATTAATTATGAAGAAATCTTATTTCCATTGAGTTGCAAGGCATGACCCATAAACATTTTCCCGTCATTTGTTGAGGCCGTGTCATGTTGTGCCTCACCGCAAGCGTTGGCAATGGTTTATGCTAATCAAAAGGTACAATACGAGCCTAGGCAACGAGACTTGACATAAGGAAAATTGTAACAACCCTGATTTTTAGTAAGTAAAAATTTTGTTAAAAATTTTGAATTTATTTTAATACTTGGATTCGCTTCCAAAAAATTCCTTTTGTATTTCTAAAAATCTGTCATAATTAGAATTTTAGCCTTTTAAAATTATATTTCTTGGCTAGAGATTCTACTTGGCAAGTATAGCTAGATTCTAACTAATTAGTTAGAGGAACTTAACTACTAATTCATCTAGTTACTTTCTCCTAACCCTAGATGAGCCTTTTGAACCTTAAACTCTAGTGGAACCCTTTGGACCTTTAACATTTACCCATTGGACGATAAAAGTTAGGAAAACTTTTATTCATTGGACAATAGATCTTTCATCCAAGATCTTTTGATAGATTTGTTAAAGTACAAGGATATAGTTATATATAGGTATATATACACATACCTAAAGGACATATAGTATTATTCTAGTGTATATAGTACCTCACCCTTTTATCTATTAGTCAATAACCGCTAGAAAATTTATTACCCATTGGATAATAGAATTAGTAAGTACTAGGATTTTATTTAATAATCATTTCCTAGATTTCCCATGTGATGTTATATTTGTATAAATATATATGTGTGTACTTTATAATAAAATACTCTAGGATTCTCTTGCTACAAAATCCATTATTATAATAGGAAAACATGTGCCAAATTGGATTATTTTAATAAGGGATTTTGATCTTATAATTTTTTATTAGATCCATGGTACCTACTTATATATTTGAATATGTGGACATGGGTGTGTGTGTGTGTGTATATATATATATATATATATATATATATATATATATATATATATATATATATATATATATATATATATATATATCATATTATATTAAAGCCTAGATTTCCTAAAGTACTTAATTTAATATTTTAATAAGAAACATGTGCTAATTTAGATTATTTTAATAAGGGATTTTGACCTTATAAATTTTTATTGAATACTTAGGATCTACATAGATTGCATAGTACATACTAATATATATATTTGTGTACTTGGACTTATATATATATATACACCACGGATCCAGTGAGAGATCCCTTACCAGTCTACCGTGCGGACCTCCCCTTTCCCGATCGAATTGCAACGATCCGAGCCGCTCAATGTGTTCAGAACGTGATTTTAAGGGTACCCACGAGAAATCAGCAAAAAAAATGATCGGGAAGGGCTTGATCCGAGCAGTTTTTACTGAACCGTTCAATAAAAAACTGCTCGGATCAAGCCCTTCCCGATCATTTTTTTTGCTGATTTCTAGCGGGTACCATTAAAATCACGTTCTGATCACTTTGAGCGGCTCGGATCGTCCCAATTCAATTGGAAAATGGGAGTCCCGCACGGTAAGCCCATGCGGGATCCCTTAAGGGAACCAGACTATATATATATATGTATGTATGTATACTTAATTTATTCCAAAGTACACATGTGTTTAATTGAATAGTTTAATAGGAAAAATCTTTACCCATTGGACAATAATTGCTAGGGAAAATTTTATCCCTTGGGTAATAAACAAGACTTTTGCTATAAATAGCACCCTTGTCCAAGCATTCAACTCACACATTCACCTAGCAACTTCTCTCTCTAGAGAAAGATTAGTGTTCTTATTTTGTTTTTCTTGTTCTTGAGCATTCTTGAAGTTCTTCCTAAGTTCTTCAAGAAACTCATCCTAAAACCCCTTTTCGATCCAAAAAGTTCAAGTAGTTTAGTCAAGATCAAGTTTCGAGAGAAACCTTTCTCTTTCGAAACTTCCAGAAGCATACCATAGGAAGTTACTCCACCCGATCGTTAACTTACTTTCCGTAGTCGCTACTACCGCCAAGAAGGAAGGTAGAATCCCTTGTTCCCCTAACTCTACGTATAGAACCGTATATTAGAAAGTAGAATGTTTTTACTCTTTATAAACATGTGTTATTTTGAACTTTCCACAAAGAGGAAAGAGTGAATTTTTGAAAGATAGAAACTTATCGCTTGTTTAGAAGTATTCGTATTTTGATCTTTAAAATGGTTATGAGCATGCTTACATGAATTACTTGTATTACTTGTGGTATAATATTAAGTTGGATGATCTTGCTAGTTTAGTTTCAAGATTTCAATGAATGATTTATGATTACTTTTGTGAAAAGTCCTACAGCGGAGTCAATGCATGAAAACGAGACACGAAAAATGAGAAAATAGAAACATGACACCTAGGGTGTGGTTAAAGAAAATATGTGTTTTGACTTGGATAAAATATTTTTGAAACTACATAATGGCCGGACGTAGTAGCCATTGTGTGAGTGTTTTTTGAAAACCCAATGGGAACCCAGAGCGGCGGAACCATTGTGGGATACTCGGGAACCCGAAGCGGCGGAACCGAGGGTTTTGAATTGTGGATTGGTTATCCGTGGAGAGGAGCCAATGCCAAATTCAATGATTTTGTGTGCCAATGGGAACTCGGAGCAGCGGAACCATTTGTGAGGTTGTATACGTTTCCATGGGAACCCGGAGCAGCAGAACCGAGGTATGGCTTGGTTGTCCGTGGAGAGGAGCCAATGCAAATTTTGTGTGCCAATGGAAAACCGGAGCGGCGGAACCATTGTGTGGATACTCGGGAACTCGGAGTGGCAGAACCGAGGTTGGGTGTGTAAAAACGATTTTGGAAATGATGATTTGGAAAAGGAAAAATGGAAAATGGTGACACGGTCCACGACGAGTCGCGTAGGAGATACTCAGAAAACCATGGACACAAATGATAGTTGATTAGCGAATGTAGATGTGTCATTGTGAACGGTTTTGTCAAATATGCATGTATTATGTGGAAATCGTTAGTATTATGATCTACTGCTTGTAAGTTAAGGGTTAGCGGGTATGGGTTATTCTATTGAGCTTTTGTAGCTCATGGTGTTACCTTTGGTGACCCTGACATATTATATCGGTGGTGACGCTGGTATAATGTGTCAGACTTTGTAGATGAACAGGGTGAGCTGTACACCTTGGAGGCTTTTGGAGCCGAAGAGCTGGCTAAGATGGAAGAACAAGCGGAGCTGTAGTTAGGAACCCTAGAACCCCCTTCATTTGTGTAAATACTGAACTCTTGTGGGAGTTTTGATGTAATAATGAGCGAGACTTCATTTGGTTTTATCAATAAAATGTTTATTTAATGTACCCAAAATTGAGGGCGTTACAAAAATGGTTGCATAAGTTAAAAAACAGTCATGATGATTTATGAATGAACTCCAGGGGTCTGTTTGTTGGGAAGATGAGGGAGGGGATGAGGGAGAAAATAGGAGAGGGAAGAAAAGTGTTTGTTGGTGGGAGAGTGAAGGTGAAGAAGCGAGGAGGGAGAAAGTTTATCCCCCACCAAGGGTATTAGTTAACAACACCTCCCACCCTAGAATTAGTTTATTAACAACACCTCCCACCCTAGAATTAGCTTATTTGGCTGGAAAAAATACCAAATTACCCCTCAAATCCTTTTGTATTCTCAATGAATGATTAAATAAGGGCAATCACGTAATTTATCATATTATCCACCTATATCAACTACTACTCAAATTAAGTATAAACTAATCCTTTCTCTTTAACTAATCTCCCTTATAACATATCCAACCTCTTATTCACCCTTGTTCATTTCCACCCAAAACCTTATCTGTCCGACAAACAAGCAGTAGGGGTTGGCAAAATGGGAGTCATTGGGCTTGATTTAATCCTTTTGTCCTGGGCTATTAATTTACTATTGGACCTCGACGATTGCTTCAGTTAGGTCTCTCGCTAACAGACGATAGAATAGGTCCCCTATTAGTCAATCGATTCAATCTATTAAACCAGATACACGTTTTTATTTTATTTTTTGAGTATATCGGCCAGACCAGATGCAAATTGTTTTTAGAAAAAAAATTATTATATAACATAAAAAATGGAGACAAGTCAATAAATATTGAAAAAGTTATTATGATTGGCTTAACTTTGTTGTTTCACTAAAGTTAAAAGATTCATATATTTTAAAAAGCAACATAAAATAGGAAGGATTACCTAAGTACCCAAAATAAAATAAAATATGAAGGAAAAGGTAATGAGTGGTACTTAGCAACTTATGATTTACTAACCACAGAAATCATACCATCTACCAATATGCTGACACAGTTGCTATTTTTTGGCAGACACTATAATTAATTTAGGCTCTGTTCTTTTGGACTTAATTTAAATTTGAAAATTTTGTCCTTATTTGAATTATTATTTTTTGCATTTGTTAGTTTTGTGCCAAAATTTTTTGGGATATTGATTCATTTCGATAAGAGGAATTGGAAAAGTAAATTTTTTTTACTTTTACCCAAGCATTTTGAGAAATAACCACTTTTTAGTGCAAGGAGTCCATCTATGGTACACAAATTTATTTTTGTGTATGGTACCCAAAAAGTCACTTTAGTGGTAAATATTCTATATTAAATGGTAAGTATTTCATAAGAAGTGGTAAGTATTCCACATTGAGTGGTAAGTGTATAATTCTTACCACTCAATGTGGGATACTTACCATTCCATTTGAATCTCAATGTGGAAGGATTTCATAAGAAGTTGTAAGTATTCCACATTGAGTGGTAAGTGTATAATTCTTACCACTCAATGTCAGATACTTACCATTTCATTTGAAATACTTATCACTCTGTGAAAATATTTTATATGAAGCAGTGAGTATTCCATATTAAGTGATAAGTATTATATATCTGAAATACTTACCACTGAATATAGAATACTTATCACTTCTTATGAATTACTTACTACTCAATGTGGAATTACTTACTACTCAATATGAAATTCTTACGACTAAAATGAATTTTTAGATACCATACACAAAAAGTGTTTTGTGTACCATAGTGGCTTTCCAAATGTTCAAAAGATCACTCAGTATGCTTGTCCAGTATGGTAAAAATCGATATGGATGTGAGCAATGGAGCCTCGTTTGAAGGACGTTGTCTGATCTTTTAATGAAAACAATTTTTTCAGAATAGACCAATGGGAATCACCCTTTTGAAATTGTTTACACGTAATTGATTTTAGCATGCACCCCATCCTCCTCCTTTCCAAACCACCATCTATCACCCCTCCTCCGCCTCTTCCTCCGTATAGTCTGAGGGCTCTTGGAGGCAGTGCCTTGCAGATCGTGGTCGCTGGAGGCGTCCTTCCCCGCCGGAGTGGGAGATCTAGGTAAGTGGATGAAGTTTGCTCCGGTTTCATTACTTCTTTTTTGCTCTTCTTCTTTTTTCTAGGTATGTTCTTTGGTGTCTTCTGTATGGGATTTCTCTCTGTTTGTGGGACTTCTAGCTATCACACCTATGTGGGTGTTTTTAGTTATTTTTTGCAGTGCTCCATCTGTTTGGAGCGATGGATTTAGTTCGAGTTGGATGTAGTTTTTGGACTGAGTCCCCTCCTATTTGGTTTCTTGATCCCTACTTTAGCGATGGAATTTCATGTATTGGTTCTTGGATCTATAATATCACATGTTATCATTTTGGCAAAAAAAATTGATTTTAGAATTCCATTTTTTGATAAACGCACTCTAATATTTGTCTTTTTGTGTTCAAAATACCCATCATGTGAACACTAAAAGACAAATATTTAGGTGTGGTTATCATTATCAACATTTGGAGTGTCAAAATCAATTCCCTTGTTTATAAGTAATTTTTTGATGAATAGGCACGTATAAAGTGGTCCTATAGACCGTGGTGAAAGGTTATTGAGGGTTTTTGTGAAGGAAAATAATTTTTACACTGTACTTGTTCATAAATTCCTTCTAAATATGCTTTTTACGTGTCCAGAGCATATAATATAATTTTCAAAGCACTCTAAAAACAATTAAGAGTGCAATTACTAAAACAAGAAAGTGAGAGATACATTTTGCTTTCACCAATATCATCATCACATCATTCTCTTGATATTTTGTCCTAATTTTATGTTAGAAATGGGAGTTTTCTCTGTACGTATATATATGAAGGTGACCTATTCACTATATGTTTTTAAAATCCGAGCAAAGTTCTGCATAGAACTAGCCTAGCTAGCTTCGAAGGGGAATTTTTTTTTTTTTTTTTGTGCTCCAAGAGCAATGCTCCTCCTCTCACAAAAGTGTGTGGGCTCCATTTTCAAATGTGTGTGGACCCCACACACATTTGTGAGAGGGAAGAACATTATTTTTGAAACATGAAATAATCTTCTCCTGTTATAGTTGGGGGTACATAGAAAATTAACTATGCTATTCATACGGACAAACATGTCACAGATAATTCACAATTTTTTTGTGGGGCCCACCATGGGTCCCGCAAAGATGATCCGAATCGCTCATTTTTCTTAAAATATATTTTTAAGCATTCTTGTAAAAAATCATCTCTATCGGATATCGGCATGGGCTTTTTCAAAATTTGAAGAGGGACGAGCCAGTTTCGCCCTACGAATTTTGAAAAAATCCCCATCGACATCCGGTAGAGATGAGATTTTACGGGAATGCATAAAAAATATTTTGAAAAAACTGAGCGGTTCGGATCATTTTGTAGAACCTATAGTGAGCCCAACACAAATCTGTGGATGATCTATTTCCTCTTTGTCAGTGTTGACAGACTTTTCGATAAAAAAATCCAATCTTGATGCCTAATAGAGAGCAACCATCTAAAAATCTGAGACCTTAGCCCAACCCTCAAGTTTCAATACCTAGTTTTGTGATATATGTGTTGAGTGTATATGTTGGATACATACCTGATACCACCATCAATGGAAATGATAAAAGTTTGGGCCATATCTCTATTATCTACGACTTAGGTATATACTTTCGAACCTAGATGAATGAATCTACAATAATAAGGAATGAATTTGATCTGAAATCCTAATCTAGTTTATAAACCTGGCGAAAACCCAACCTTATTTTGTTGGTCTGTTAGTATGGGGACAAGTGTTGTCTAGTATTTCCTTTAATGTGGTGAAGTGTTCAAAGTTCAAACAATCAGTAATTAGATTAGCAGTCCCTTACTTTATTGGACCATGCATGTATATAGGCAAATATAAGATGAGCCTTTACCTAAGTTCTCACCCAATTCTTTTTTAGATTTAATATTTGAATTTTTTAGTACCATTTTCTGCAATTACAAGGAATATCAAGAATAATTAATTAAGAAAGAATAACACCACATTCTTAACTAATTTCAATTTCGCCTAAAGAAATTGTTTGTCAAATATGGAATCAGAGTCTGTTAGGTATGGCATTTATGCAGTGAGCCTATTATCGAGCTCACCCCATGTACACGTACTTGATCTGAATTGGTCAATTCATTTGTCTCGTTCACTAGGTGACAAATGAAAATTTTCAAATAGTTTAACCATCAATCTCCATGTGCAAGGAGCATATTATCTAGAAATTTATTTTCAAAATCTTCATAAATGCCCTTTTTGCAAAGACGATTGTGTTTTGAGCACACATTTCCTATGTTGGTTACCCTAAATTTGTGAGGGATCATCTCCTCGATCAAACGAAGAATATAAATTGGTAAAACAAAATAATAGGATTTCGATAATGGGCTCACAAAATAATATACATTGTTAAGTATACTCTCTTTCTTCTCCTTCTTGTTTTTTTTTTTGTTTTTTGTATAAGGGAAGTATAGTCTCTTTCAAATACAATTAAATACAAGGTACTTGATAAAAAAAATTTAAGAAAGAAAAGTGTTCGTTTTGGTCCTCTAAACTCAACCCCTCTTTTTGCGCACGATTTACAATAAATTTTCTCTTCAATTATAATTAATATAATTTATGTCTATATCTCTCGACTCGTTATCCCACAAATCTCCCTTATAATTCAAATCAAAACGGAGATCCGACTTCAGAAAAAGGAATACAGGCTCTCACTGTCAAATTGCCCGTGACGACATAAGGTTGTCACAAGGGGCACGTGACTTGTTGCCTCCTACCCCCTATCCAATGGGGCACATTTATCAGTTATCACTTGTTTATTTTTTTTTTCAAAGGATACTACTCCTACGAATTAGTAATAAGTCTGGGATACTTAACCCCTACAAAATCTTGTTGTAACTAAAATAATATTACATCAGGAGCAACAGAGAAAAACTAATTAATCCTACTGATAAACTAAAAGCCTCTTTAGCCATCAAGTCCGCACATTTGTTTGTCTCATGAGGATCAAACCTCAGCTCCACTACCTGGAAATGATCAAGCAACCACTTGCACTGGGCAATCAGATTATGCAAAGGATGCGAAGCACAACTTTGTTGATCTTTAATCAAACCAACAATAGAATTATTATCCAAACTAACTTCAATCCGAGGCCAACTGTTAGCCCAAGCGAGGTGTAAACCATCACGCAAACCCCATAATTCAGCTGCCAAAATCGAGCAAGTTCCAATTTTGCGTTGCAAAAAATCACCATTATGATCTCTAATCAAACCCCCAGCCATTGTAGTACCATAACGGTCAACTCCACCATCTGTGTTAACCTTAACCGTTCCGGCAGAGGAAGGATCCCACCCAACCAGCTTTTCAAGGTACCCTCGCGCGAGCTTGGTATTGTAGACAGTAAAGTGCCATTCGATGGCCCGGGCGAGAACATCTTTATGGGTGAAATATTTAGATGCCGGTGTATTCGATAAAGATTGGAAGTGACGATTGTTGCTCACTTGCTCTAATTCAACAAAAAAATTACTCCACTTTTTAATCAAGAACACAGTATTAATCAAGGACACTGGGGATCTAGTTCAAGAATGTGCATTGAACACGTGGTGGTTTTTCAGTTGTTTAAGAACTAATTGGGGGTGTTTTCTTCTACGGTAGGTGTCCAGATCAGCTCACACTCACCTCAACTAATCCTTTCTCCGATTCGGTAACAGGTAGGTCATCCACGCCGAGACTACAAAACTTTTTAAGAAATCAGGAATACTTTTTTGCGGTATGACCCAAAAATCGAATCCTGATCAATTTTGTAAAAGCAAAAACTCACCGAAGTAACCTTGTGCTATTTGTTCTGATCAAAGGTGGATCCACTTACACGTGATAACTCCACTTAACCTATAATTTAATTAACGAACTAACTACCAACCAGTGCTTAAACACCAATTTTAATTAAGTTGGTAAGGACCCAGGACAGTGGTCCATGAGTTTTTGCAATCTGTCAATCCTTGAGTCCTAGCAGTAAAATGCTTTTATAAGTCTTTAGAATTTTGTCTCTTTATTGTTCCAAAATAAGGTTTTAATTCAGTTACTTTATGAAGCAATAAATTCGATGGTTAATGCAAGATTTCTCAATTCTTCTCCTTCTAATTAAAGTAGACTACTAAACTCATCACCCCGGTAGCCTACTAACACCCCGGTAACCTTCGCTGATGTATACAATATTGGCAAAAACTCATCACCTAAGTGCACCAAAGGAGTGATTCTCAAGATAGGGCGGATAACCAAGTTAATTATCAAGTTTCAGCTCGTGTTCAGCTCATTAAATTTTTATTTTTTGGGTAAGATAAGTTTGTTAAATAAACAAATTAACTTCAAACATTTTTTAAAATCATTAAACTTTCAAACCAAACTAGGACAAGCTACTAGTTAATTAGAACATTTTGCTTATGTTGTTTAAAAAATTCAAGTTACTTGAGATAATCATTTGGCTAAAGTTCGTTTAAAATCGGCACACATAGTAAACAATTCAACCTTGCACATGTTTTTAAAACTCAATAAGTTTTCAAGATAAGCTGAAATAATTCATTGTTCGGCACATTCAGCTTGTTTAGTAACCCTAGCCGGAGGCATTGAGGCTTTTATCACGGCAAGTAAGAAATACTCACGTGCATTAGTGAGATCCGACTCCATATTACAAATCTCTATCTAGCTATAAAAGCTATGCAATTTCGATTTGTGATTGATGTAATTCCTTATGAAAATGGAGAAATTTTTTACAAATCGAGTTAAATCAAGTGTGCTGCTAAGTAGTTTAATTTGTAATTCAGAAGTGTTCGTTGTACAAAAAAAAAATTCTTGTAGAAAGTAGTAACTAATTAAAGATGTAAGAGTCTCCTAAGGTTCCGTTTCAAAAAATTTCTTACAAAATAAACACCTTATTTTATATTTTTAAACTCAAAAATAATATAAACGAAAAATAAATTTTGCAGCTAATTGGAGTTTTAGAACGGACCCAAGTATTTTCTACTTTTGTATTGACTATAAGGGGGGGAGCCTTTTACAAATTCTGTGGTCCGTGCCAACCGATCGTATAGTAATCAAAGAGGACACAGACAGCTCCAGAAAGCGCACTTAAACCTCTCTCTCTCTCTCTCTCTCTCTCTCTCTCTCTCTGTTTTGCTTCCTCCAAATTTACATTCAAGAGAAGTACATAGAAAAACAGAGTGTAAAAGCTTCTTTTCAGGTAATAAAAAGCTTCACTTTTCATTGCATTTTCAATACTTCAATCACGCTTGTTTATGATGCATGTGTTCATCCAATTGATTTCTCATGTGTGGATCAATCTATATTGGTGAGTTTTAGTGTTTCTGATGGTTTTCTTCTCTCTCTCTCTCTCTCTCTCTCTCTCTCTCTCTCTCTCTCTATATATATATATATATATATATATTGGGGGGTTTTAACTTATTTTCTTTCTGTTCTTGTTTCATCAAGAAGTATACTCTTTTTACTCTATTGGAATGAATTTGCTACATGTTATCAGCCTATGTATCCTATTTTATTGCCCTTTCCTTGTACAATCCCTTAAGATCTCACATGGGTTCTGGCATTTGCTAATTAAATCTCATGGTATCAAAATAATCTTTTTCTCCACGTCATGCACATAGATTTTGTAGATTAGTGAGCCAGATATATATTTTTTCCTAGTTTTCATACATATCTAAAGTTACGCTGCAGAAAATAGGCAGAAAGATTAATTTTGTGTTTGGATGACAAATTTGAAAATTTTGAAAAGAATTTTTGGGGTAATGATGGAGAGAGAAAGTAGGGTAATAATTGGAGATATGGTTAATGAGTGGAGAGATATAGAAAGAAAAATGAGAGTAATGATAAGAAGTAGGGGTAATGAGTATTTTTTGAGTTGGGAAATTTTTTTCAAGTTATAATCCAAACAAGGCATAAATGTATGGAGCAGATTTGCTTTGGGATGACCACACCACAGTACATCAAGATTGAATATACTTCCCGTTGTCGTTTCGAGGATTTGGTTTTGTGTGTAGATTTGGTGGAGTATAATTAGTTGTTAGTATTGGGTATATGGAGATCAAATATATGATCCAACAGTGTAAGCATGCATGGTAAAAAAATTTCCCCAACCTTTGGATTAGTGAGTTCTTTGAGATAGAATCACTCTATGGTTGATCATCTCATTGAGTGTTTGAGTGTAAAATGTTCTTTTTTGTTGGGAATTTTTCACATTTCAATTCGATACGTGTGAAGTTCATAATCTAGATACTTACCATGGATTGTAGATACGGTGGGAAATTTTGGTTTCTGTGTATTTGTTGGTACTTCATTGGGATTTTTTTGTCACAGAAAACTCATGTTTACTTACTTCGCAGATGCGTCTTAGACCAAGAATGTTATGTTTGATTAGAATTTTATGCAGGTTTCTGGAGATTTGATTGGATGTCCATAAGCGGAAATCTGCTAGACTTATTGGTTGCCTGAGAGCAATGCCAAACCAGCTATGGTTTGCACTGCTAATGATTTACTGGGATGGAAAGATTTTCCTAAGGGCCTCAGGGTCCTTCTACTTGATGAAGACAACAGTTCTGCGTCTGAGATAAGAACCAAGCTTGAGGCAATGGAGTATATTGGTTAGAAATTTTTTATTCCTCTTTTCTTTTTCCCCCCTAGCTTTTCACATTCAGTTTTGCTCATCTAAATTACAGAAGTGGAGTTATATGACCCTTCTTTGTTGATCCTGATTTTCCGCGTAGTGGAATCTTATCTGCCTCATTCTTTAGATGGACTGCATATAAGTGACTGTGGACTTGGGATTGGGTAAATTACAACCTAGTTGTCGTTTCTTGTAAAGACTTCAATGCCAAATCGAGTGATTGCCTACCTTCTTGCAACTCCAATGCTTCTGTAACTCGAATGGCGTAATGGTCATCGGTAGTAATAAATTGCACTACATTTGAAATGGTCTGTACGGATTTAAATGCTCTTTGCTGTATTACGTTACTTGTTCAACTTGGTTGAACTTTACAAGCTTGAATTACAAGTACGTGGAATTAGCTACAATGTTGTAATACTTGTTTTCCATTTTATGCTTTGTGCTTCCCTTCTTCTTCTTCTTCTTCTTCTTCTTCTTCTCTATGTAGCCCTCTTGTGAGTTTCCTATTTCAGTTTCAGTGTCCCTAGCTTTCATTTGTTAGGATTCTATATTCAATGTGTGTCTAACTTGAACTTTTCTGAACTATACAACAACAACAACAGTATCCATGTAGTCCCCAATCATTGGGGATATGGGCGGGGGGGGGGGGGAGATTGGAGATAGACCTAACTTTTTGCAATATGCACAAAGTGACTGCTCTCAGAATACCACTGAAACAGCGGCCCCTTCAGTTTCAATGTCCCTAGTTTTCATTTGTTAGGATACTATATTCAATGTGTGTCTAACTTGAACTTTTCTGAACTATACAACAACAACAGAACCCATGTTGTCCCCAATCATTGGGGATATGGGCAGGGGAGAATTGGAGACAGACTTAACCTTTGGCAATATGCACTAAGTGGCTGCTCTCAGAATACCACTGAAACAGTGTCTCCCCATACCTGATTTGCATTTTCTGAACTATAGAGGAAAAAAAGAATGCAAAAGCCTGACGTGCATTTTCATCTCTTTTATCATAGCATGCACCTATTTATGCTAATGTCTCCTTGCTATTTGCAGTTTTTACGTTCTGTGATGAGAATGAAGCTTTGACGGCAATTTCAAACAAAACCGAGAACTTCCATGTTGCTATTGTAGAGGTACTGAAGTTCTATTACTTTGTAAGAACTGAGATATTTGGAGTACGAGCACTAAAAAAACTCTGTTGTTTGATAAGGAATGCACATACATTGAGTTATTTGGATATTCATTAATTAAATCCCCGTATTCAATCTGCACTTCATTTTACAAGGAAGAGATAGTAGAAGGAAAAATTCTATAAAAGCTGCTACTTCATTTAAATAATTTGTTTTTCGGTTTATGGAAGTCTGTTCTGAAGCATAGTTCCGAGGCTGCATCTTTCATTAATCAGTTACTAAGCAAATAGATTAATCTTATGTAATAGAATTTTCATATCACATTAGTCCTATCTCTTCCATAAATTGAGGAGAGCCAAGGCAAGCTGCTTTTATGCATCTCTGCTTTAAATTGCATTTGTTCTCACAGGTAAGTACTGGAAACAGCCCTGGAAGATTCAAGTTTCTTGACACTGCAAAAGACTTGCCCACCATAAGTAAGCAAAAAAGTTGTGCTTAAAATCCAACTTCTGTAGTCCTGTCTAAAGTTTAAGTAAGGTTTTGGCCTTATGCCAAAACTAGCACAGATTGCTTTCTATTTACATGTTTCCACTTTGGCAGTGACTTCAAACATGCAATGCCTGACTACCATGATGAAATGCATAGCGGTAAGAGTTCTAAACTTCCAGTAAACTACTTATTGATTACTGAACATGGGTCAAACTGAATTGTGGTTCTACAGAATTGGGATGTATTCTATTCTGCCTTCTCGTCATTGAAAAACTCTTATTTTGAAGTAAAACCAACCTAGAAATTTTACGGTTCAACTTTGGATGATCCTGAAATTTATGAAAAGGTTTTTTTAGGGGGTCACAAGATGTTCCATGCATCATAGATGTTGATGCTTTGTTTTAGTTTGTGGCAATTTTCAGCTTGGAGCGGTTGAATTTCTCCTAAAACCACTCTCTGACGACAAGCTTAGAAATATATGGCAGCATGCAGTTCACAAGGTTAACTTAAAATTCTAGCTTCAATATATCAAGCTTTAACTATAAAATCTTGTTACCAATTTCCTGGAAACAAAATCGTGAACGTATTTTTCTGATCAGGCATTCAATGCTGGAGGAAAGAACCTCTCAGAATCACTAAAGCCTCTCAAAGAATCTGTGGTTTCTATGCTGCATCTCCAGTTAGGAAATGGAGAAGCAAAAAGCAGTATCCCAGTAAAGACAGAAAATGAAACGCCACTTGAAGGAAATGACCAGGAGTCAGAAGGAATCGATAAGTATCCAGCCCCCCCGACCCCACAATTGAAACAAGGAGTGAGGTTAGTGGACGATGGCGATTGCCATGATCATACAAATTTCACTTTAGAGAAAGATGGTGGGGATCAGGAGGGGGAGTCTAAATCTGTCGACCTTACTTGTGGTGTTTTAAGTGCTGAAATTGCTGTTCAAGAAAGCCATGATCAGGTATCAGGAGAGACGGTTATTAAAGAGAAGGATGAAGCAAGTGGTGGTTGTAAAAGTGACGGTCATATGTCTTCACATCCACAGAATGAACATGGTCCTAGTGATTCCGCTGGCGATGGTGGAAATTCGGTAAAGGCATCTGGGATTCACAATTCAAATGCGAATAAAGGTAGTCGGAAGAAGACAAAGGTAGGAAAGTATGAGCTTGCTTTGGTAATTACTAGGCTAATGATTAAGTTATTTTGATAACTCAACCATTTCCTCTCGACTGGTGGACATAAATAGAATAAAACGAACAAAACTGAAATTCATTTACTAAAATTAACAACTTTTGCTAGGTTTTCCCAACTTTTGATCACCTCATCTTGACCTGCTATAGCAATTAGACTTGAACTTTTTACTTAGCATGAATGAAATTAGATCTTTGGCCACTAGTTATTTATAGTGGCATAGAGATTAGCAGCTCCATGTTTGTTTTCGTATTACAATGCACAACTGGTTCTCTGATCTTAGACTCATCTAATGACATAGCTTTCTTGTAACTCTACACAAACTGTGCAAACTACTTTGACTCCATAGTGCCACAGATACTTGTTTGCTTGCCCATGAAGATCACAACTTGATTCTCATCTAATCGTTGAGTCGAGATCCTTGTAAACCTTCAAAATGATTGCAGTTCTCCACTTGCTTCATCATCTTCGGCTACCGAATGGATTGTAGATGTGCTGCATTAACTTCATTTCAACATTTTGCTGACACATCGAAGTGCAAAATTTGTTCTAGTTTGTCACCTAATGTCATAAAAACAAATGAGAAATGTCTTCACAAGAATTCAATAAACTTGATGTATCCCCTGCAATTTTGGATTGTATGTGTACCATTATTTTTTTAAAATCTGTTGTGTTTCAGGTAGACTGGACGGCTGAATTGCACAAAAAGTTTGTACAGGCTGTAGAGAAACTTGGTGTCGATCAGGCCGTTCCTTCTCGAATACTGGACTTAATGAAAGTGCAAGGGTTGACAAGGCACAACATAGCTAGCCATCTCCAGGTTGGTGGGAAGTGGGAACTGTGTGTTTATCATTGCAAGGCTCAGTTTTTCTTATAAATGTCTTAGTAATGAATGTATTATTGGTGAAAGACTAGTTTCCATGTATTTTCAACAATATTTTGTTTGGTTTTGAAAAACATTTGAAGAGTTACCTTTTCAGAAGCCTTATCAGGACATGCAAACAAAACACTTATTTCTTCGCCTTCTAACACAATCTCTCCTGGCCTTTTTATGTATGACTTAGTTCTTTTTGAAGCAGAAATACAGAATGCAGAAGAGACATATTTTGCCCAAGGAAGATGATAAGAGATGGCCTCATCCAAGAGGCTCCTCACAGAGGAGTTACCATCAGAAACCTGTCATGGCCTTCCCTCCATATTACTCTAACCACACCGTGCCGGCTCGTCATGTCTATCCCGCATGGGGAAATACCGGAAGTTACCCCTCTGGTGTCCAAATGTGGGGTCCTGCTTTCTATCCACCTTGGCAGGCTACAGAAAGTTGGCACTGGAATCCATATCCAGGGGTAACATTTGCTCGTTGCATGATTCCTTTCACCTCGTTATATTTTTACCTAAAACAAGATAGGAAAATGGCATTCTTCAAGAATTTTTACACAATTTAACACCGGAATGATGTGGTGGACATTTTATGTGTGGTTTTACGTTTTAGAGCGACTTTCTGTTTGTGTAGCATAACGAGGTATGATATTTCTATGCCATGGAGAAGTTATGGAACTTATCATTGTTAATATAAGGATTGTTATGGTGTCTGATCAGGTGCATGCTGATGCATGGGGTTGCCCCATGGTGCCACCACCAGCTCATGGGCCATATCCATCTTTTACTCAGGTGAGTACAGGTGTGAGGATTGTTTGTGTTGCGATCTAAGGATTCACAAACGCCTTCTCTTCCTTACTTTTTTTTAGTTAATTCACGAAGTTAGATAGGTCCACTGACTGCATATTATTGGAAAATGCAGAACACGAACGGATTTCACAATGCTAATAGAACACAGTATGGCATGCCACAAAGTTCTTTTGACCTTCACCCGGTAATACTCCGCTCTTCCGTCATTCCATCTCGTAATTTTTTTGGTATTAATTTCAACATAGTTCATATGTAAATGGAACTTTGGGTTGATCAGATTTGAAAATCGACGAGAAATTCTAAGGGCGGAAAATTTGTTGCATTCAACAACATTATCACCTTTTAAACGTAGCTTTCTTGCTTGGTGGTAAGAAATTCTATACGATGCACGTGAACTCCATCAAATTATGAAGGACTCGTGTTTATCCGACGGTTCTGAATACCTTTGTGGCTGTGCACATAAATCCTGTGCATAGACTTCCCCTTTCCCATTTGTCCAATGGCTCGATTGATAGTGAACGAAAAGGTCATAAATGCCCCTGAACTTGTTTAGAATATCTTTTATCTTTGTGCAGGCAGAAGAGGTAATTGACAAGGCTGTGAAGGAAGCAATAAGCAAGCCATGGCTGCCCCTGCCCATAGGCCTCAATCCTCCTTCCACTGACTCTGTGCTCACTGAGCTTTCAAAACAAGGCATCTCCACCGTCCCTCCCCCTCACATCAACGGCTGTCATCCTCACTGACGTGTCACCATCCCATTCGGGCCAATAAAACAAGAGAAGCCCACTCCATAACGCAATTGCTGACTTGTTCAAGTCACACGCCAAGACAAACAAACACAGCAAAAAGTTCCACTGACCGATCCCCATCCATGATCCTATCCAATGCCAGTGTAAAAAGTGCAGTACTGATGACTGGAAATCCACGGCTGATGACTGGCCACGTGGATTGGTATGGAACAACATGTGGTTGTAAATAGATCATGATTTAGAGTAAATTTTTTCTTGATGACTAGTAGTTGTGATCTACAGGATCATGGGAGGATGGGTCCTACTTACTGAGTTGTTGGGTGGAACCTGCTACTGGTTTGCTGTTGTACAGTACATGGGAAGTGGGTCAAGGTGGAGATAAATGTTGTAGGACAAATAAAGGGACATTTGAGACTTGGGATTTGAAAATTGAACGGATTTAACTCTTCATGCATGTGCCTTCGTGCTTATCTTATCTCTAATACAAACACCGCAATGTGCACAACATGTCAGTGCAGCATTGCTTCATTGGGAATTTAAAAGGATTAATTTTAGAAATAATCCCTCTAGTTTTCGTGCAATTTCACCCCTATAGAATTAATTGTGTCATTTTTAACCCTAAAGTTTATATTTTGTCTCAATTTGGTCCCTCTCACTGACGGCGTTAGTAAAACTAACGGAATTCGTGGGTAAAATTGACATTTCGCTCTTAGAGGGACTAAATTGAGACAAAATACAAACAAGAGGGACTATTTTAGAAATTTTACATTTTTTTATTTTGCAAAGACAAACTCACACCTGCAATCTTTCTCTAATTGAATAATCAAAATGTATTGAGGAAATTAAAAAAATTATTTTCAAATATATTACTGATAATATTATGAAATTCGATAAGCATCCCTTAGTTAAATATCTTTGCATCGATTTTTTTTTCAATGGATTTATCTTAATTTTTACAATCTCGTTATATATGTTCTTTTCTATGCGATTACAAAAAAAAAAAAAAAATTGTGAAACAATTTGTTAATCTCTATATGAAACATTTTTCTTTCTTTCTAATAGCGAAAATAAAGATTCTTTTTTGGTGAATAAGAAAAAAGTTGCGATGAAACATTTTGCTACGAAATATTTTTTTTTTCTAATAGCGTAAAAAAGAACATAATGGGATTGTAAAAATCAAGATAAATCCATTGAAAGAAAAAACCCAATGCAAAATTATTAACTAAGGGATTCTTTTCAAATTTCATAATATTATCTGTATTATATTCTAAAATAATATTTTTTATTTCCCCAAATATATTTTGATTATTCAATCAAAGAAAAAAATTAAGGTGAGAAATATATTAGGTATGAGTTTCTCTTTGCAAAATAAAAAATAAAATGTAAAATTTTTAAAACAGTCTCTCTAGTTTGCATTTTGTCTCAATTTCGTCCCTCTATGAGTGAAATGTCAATTTTGCCGCAAAGTTTCGTTAGTTCTAATAACACCTTCAGTGAGAGGGACCAAATTGATACAAAATATAAACTACAGGGTTAAAAATGATATAATTAATACTAGAGGGATGAAATTGAGATTGCATGCAAACTAGAGGGACTATTTCTAAAATTAACCCAATTAAAAATGATCAATCCACTTAATGACTACTAAAACAGTGCCACACAGGCATGTTGTGTGCATGATTTTTTGACACATGCATGTTGTGTGCACGATTTTTTGGCAATTTGTTGTGTTTCTAGACTTTCTTCTCATAATATGGATGCTGCTTATTTGTATACATATATACAAAACAGAAATTGCACAGTTAGAGCATTTGTTGTGTCATCTAAGCATTTTGGGATGTAGAATAGTTTAAGTTTATTTGATATACGTAGAAGGGTTATCTAGGTAAAATAAGTCGAAAATCCTCTGAAGAGATTTAAATGTAAGTTGCTTTTCTTTCGCATGAAGTTTGGGGACCTACAGAATCCGTGAGGAGGCGTGTTCAAATTGTCTACAGAGGTAGTTTCGACGCCAAAAAGATTGCCTACTTGAACTCGGATAAAATGCATAAGAGACTAAGGGTCCGTTTGGATGTGGAATAAGGATTGAGAGTATTAGTTATGAATGAGGATAAGATAGTTGGAGGTATTATGTAAAAACGGTGGGCCCACATTGATGTGATGGAGGGATTAAATAGTACTGAATTTGGATGAGGGATAAAATGGGGGATAAAGTTGTTTCGTAATTGAAATGAAAGAGATAGGGGATATTATCCGGGGGTATTATGTAATAACACTCCAGAACCTTCCCATAAATAATCCTCCTGCCGGGGGTATTAGAGGGTACAAGAGAATCCGGGACTTAGCTAATACCCCCGGCTAAATGTGTTCTCAAACCATGGCTTAACCATGGGCTCACAGTCTTTGGAGGGGGTATTACTAATACCCCTACGGTAGCCCCCATCCAAACAGGCCCTACGGCCATCTACAATGGTATAATTAAAAAATGATAATCAAAAGTTGACACATCAGCTTTTGATTATTCACTTAAGAGGTTGCTAAGTTTAACAATGTTGAACTTCACAATGGTCACTTCTAGTCCATAACCAAAATAAGGGTCCACTACAATTTCACTCTCTCTCTCCCTCTGTTTCCTGACATTCACTTCCCTCCATTTACGTTTTTTTTTTGGCAAAAATATATCGATTCCATGTCTTAATTTTGGAGAAAAATCGGTGACTTCCTCCCTCCTATTATGAATTTTTTGAGGGAAAAAAAAAAGAAACGGGAAAGAATAGTGAAATACTTTAATCCGGCGATGATGGGTTGAATTGTAGATAATCGAGAGATATGAGTTTCACTTTTTGAGAGAAATAAAGAAAAATAGTTTGTCGGTGAAGAGAAGAAGATATAGAGTAAACGAAGTAGAGAAGAAAAAAATACCAATTGAAATACGCGTGTATACAAATTTTGGAACTAATTAACTTATGTAATGTAGAGTCCACAAATTTTGATTATTGAAAAAGGTTGCTAATTTTGGTTATCCAAAACCCAAAATTTGATTATTTCTAAAGATATTGCTAAATTTGATTATATCATTGTGAGACATCTTTTGCATAATATTGTTAATTTTAAAAATAATTAATTTTTTATTATACCACTGTGGATGACCTAAGAGAGTAGATGTAGTTGTCTTTTAAAGTAGGCTACATCGTACATAAGGATATAACAAATAACGTTTTAGTTAGAATCTTTATAAATTTCAATTTTCCAAATTAAATTTCCGGAACACAAGTGCCCTAGGGCTTAGACAAACTACTCTGAGTATCTGTCTTTGAAGCGCCAACATTTGATTTGCACTGGCCTGACACTAGCCTAAGCCTAGAAGCTAAGCAATCGAGGATGGCATCCAGTATGAGATCTGAGGTTTTTACTGCATTGGTGGTAGGGCTGTAAACGAACCGAATCGAGCCGAACCCTGTTAAGTTTGGCTCGGGTTCGTTAAGGTATGAGTTCGGCTCGGGTTCGGCTCGAGTTCGATTCGAGCCTGAACAACTTGGCTCGAGTTCGGCTCGTTAAAATTTTTCAAGGCTCGGGTTCGGCTCGGTTGGGTTCGTTAAGATACTAGTCTGGCTCGAGTTCGGCTTGGATTCGGCTCGGGTTCGATTCGAACTTGAACATCTTGGCTCAAGTTTGGCTCGTTAAACTCAAATGAATCGAGCCGAGCCGAATCTAAGCTCGAATTGAGCTCGTCAAGACTCAGGTTTGATTCGAAACAGCTCATTAAACTCAAGCGAACCCAAACTCTCTCATTGATCGTATAGAATTTGGGAGAAAATAAGTATTGAATTATATATACAACCTTAAAATTTTTTACATTTACAAATAGACCCCTATTGAATTATTAATTAAATTTAAGTATAGGTTCGCGAACATAACCGAGCCGAATACCGTTAGGCTCAGGTTCGGCTCATTTACGAAACGAGCCTAGAATTGAGGTTCAGGTTCAGTTCGTTTAGCAGACGAATCGAACTCGAACGAGCTCTTACCGATCCGAGCCTCGAACAGTTCGCGAATGGCTCAGTTCATTTACAACCCTAATTGGTGGTGTCATGCAATATATTGAAATTTCTTAAATATAAAATTGATAACTTTTTTTTTTGATAATGTAGGGTATTTCGGGCCAGTTTGCGTGCACCTTGGATTAATTCCTATAGCCTCTCATACAGATGTTTCACACGTTTATACATGGGGGTAAAGTGGCTTCAAGAGTTGTTGGCAAGGAGAATCAAAAATTGATAAAACTTGATTGAAATGTATTCAATAAATTGAATTTAAGACTCAATCATCGTCTATTTCTTCCATGGGCTCTTCTATTCTAGTTTTAAGTATGCAATTAAGTACTCCCTCCGTCCCTTTTTAAATGTCCCGCTTCATAATTCCAACTTATTAAGAAAACATCATCATTACATATTTCACATCAACTTTTACCTCCATTTTCCCTATTTACCCTCTATCAAGACATCATCATTACACTTTTACTCATTAACTTTTCAAAATGAAATTTAATTTTAGAGGCAGAATAGAAAATGTACCAACTTTTACCCACTAACTTTACAAAATGGACACTTATTAAGGGACAACCCAAAATGAAATAATGGACTTTAAAAATGGGACGGATTGAGTATTTGGTATATTCTTTTTTTTTTTTGAACGGCAATTTTTTTTTATTAATCCGTGTGTTAGATTTTTTTTGGAGGATTTCAACCTAAAATCAATTGGCGTTAGGTGGAGTAATCTCTAGATTATATTAACCAAATTTGGGTGGTTTAGATGAGCGATATAGGACAAAGTCCAACACTTCCTCTCACGTATAGCCCAAATGCGTGAAGGCATGAATTGAGTTGACGGAGATTTGCTTCGGACGATTGAGAATTGACCATGAGAGGTTAGTGAGTTGGCCAAGTCTCTGTCGCCCGAAGCAAATCTCTTGGTTAGCTCAATTCGCACCTTCATGTGCATCCGCAGTGGCAGACCCAGGAATTTGACATAATGGGGGCACTAATTTTCTTTATAATCGTAATATATGAGTTACAGTTAAGCACATTCACACCAAAATAATTTTAGCATTCATAATAAAGTAACGATTTCAAAGTATATATGTATTTTAATAACCAGCTACTTGGGCAGCCTTGTGCACCTCAACTATATGTGTTAAAACAAAATTATCACATGTTCATCATCTAATTTTCAATTATTAATTCTACGAGTACAAGTTTTGGGGCCAAAAGTGTACAAATGCAATGTGCAGGTTCATATTGAGTACTACATAAATGATCGGAGACGTTGGGAGGGCGGGGGGAGACTCAAACACACACACTCTTGTTCTCAAAGCCAGCACTTTACCACCGTACCAAACATTGCTTACTTGCACATATTTCACACACACACACACACACACGTATATATATATATATATATATATATATATATATATATACAAAAATCGGGAAAAAAATCTTTTTTTAAAAAGGGCGTGGGGGCATGTAACCTCACGTGCCCTAAGGTGGGTCCACCTCTGTGCATCTGGGCTACACACGAGGGGGAGTGTTAGACTTTGTCCCATATCGCTCATCTAAGCCACCCAAGCTTGGTTAATATAGTTTAAAGGTTACTCCACCTATTGCTAATTGGTTTTAGGTTGGAAGTTGGAACCCTCCAAGAAATCTAACATGGTATCAGATCTAGGTCTTGGGTGGTCTCACCTCTCGTGGAAAAGTCTTTGTCGCCCGAAGCAAATCTCCTGGTCAGCTCAATTCGCACATTCACTTACATCTGGGCTGCACGTGAGGGGAAGTGTTATTGGAAATCCGGTCTTCAAAATGATGAATGTGATGGCGTCATCTCTTCAGAATCTGGAATGGTAGAAGCAATTCGAGTCGCGTTAAGAGAACGCTTTCCTAAAGACAGTATTTGCCCCCACAAGAAGGTGTGCAATGGGTTAGAACAAATTCACCTTCAAGATAAATCGAATCAGAACTCTAGGTTCTTCTGTTTGCGTTTGCACAAACGAAAACAGATAGAATATCCACTGAACAACTATAAAAGAACCAAGAACCGATATTCTATTTCTGCAGAATAACAGAATACCGTTATGCCTAAAATTCTAGGAAGAGAGTTTGTAAAGAGAAAACAATCCAATATGGAATTTTGGTGTGTTGAATGAATCAACCAATGGCCTATTTATAGACTTATAGGCACCCTTATGTGAAAGATTGTGTCTTTAGTAAACACACATTAGAAATAGTCATGTCTTTTAAAGAACCTAGTAAGGAAAGATCATGTCTATTGAAGACAATTAATTAAAAGGACACATGCCTCTTAGAAGGCACCCTTTCATGAAAATATTTAATTAGAAGGGTCATACTTCTTGGAGGCACACTCATATTTCACATCCTTTCCCAACAATCATATCTCTTCCTAATAAACACATCCCAAACTAACGGGTGTTATAACCATTCACATAAAGTCATAATTCTTGTGAAAAGGTATTGCAACCTTTCACAAAAACCTCTCTCAATACCTTTTCAAAAAATCCAAATCAAAATCCATTTTATTTTAAAATTTTCTAACAAGTGTTAGACTTTGTCCAACATCATTCATCTAAGCCACCCAAGCTTAGTTAATATAATTTAGAGGTTACTCCACCTATTGTCAATTAATTTTAGATTGGAACCCTCCAAAAAAATCTAATACCAAGAAAATCTAACACCTTGAAATTGTTAAGGGGTAATAAGGTGGATGTTTTTTTTTTTTTTTTTGAACAGCTTAATTACCCAAAATATTTGAACAACTAACCCAAAAATCGATCCAATGTATACAACCCAGGTTATAAATAAATTCTTGTGTGTGTATATATATAGTTGTGATTTCTAGAAACAGTAGAGATTTCTGAACACTTTTCTCAAAATTTCAGGAGCCGCCACTGCTGGAGATGCATGTCAAGCTAATTCGCCCGTGAGCTTGACATGGGTTGTACAACTTATTCGTGGTTTAAGCGGGGACCTGTATGGTCCAATTACCAACCAAAGAAATGTAAGTCTGTATTTTTATTATCTCAAAATTCTATAATTTAAATTGTCCTCCCATTTCTATCCCGTATTAGTAACTAGTGTTTGAAGGCACGGGTCGATGATTTTGTTATTCAATATGATTTCGAGTGACCTTAGTTTGGTGTGAACTTAGCTAGCAGAAACAAAATTTAACTTCACGCTATATTAACCAGTCGATTATAATACTGATAACATCCCAAAAACCTAACTGTGTTCACAAAATCCACCTTATAAGTTTGAAATAGGAAAACTTTTATTTTATCCATACAACCAAGCAACATCTAACTAGTCAACTCAAAATGAAAGAAGATTGAGGTGATTTCACTTCTATCTAATCAACTCGATATGAAAGAAGTTTGAGGTGGTTTCACTTTTATCGTAGCATGGCTTTAGACGTTACAAGATTGGCCACTTCCACCTGTAAAAATAAAAAATTATTATTTCAGCTCACACATACCATTTCAAGCACCAAGTATTTCAATAGAAACTGCTGCCATTGCATTTTTGGAGTTGCATCTACTAAAATTGACCTTTATACAGGGTATTCCTCAAGAGCGAAAACTAATGACCCATTAGTTAACAAAGAAGCAAAATAATTTGGTACTCTCCCAATTAATTTTTTCCCCAAAGATAGAGACATAAATGGAGTGTACCAGTATGCAATTATCAAGGAACCAAAAAGCAAACAACTCATGTATTGAAGCAAGGGTTTTCCCATCAAGACTGAATGCTGCTGCAATGGTTGACCTTGAAGGAGACACCAAAGGACAATATAGCTAATAAATGTCACAACGACTTGGCCTCAACCCTGAAATAATCCAAAGACACGCCTAGAACTCAACATATTCAAAATGAGATGAAAATTGGTAAATATAACACTAAAACCTGTGTGGAAATACCATGATAAAAGGCCACACTTTGCATCTCTTGTTGCTTTAGGTCATGACCCCGAAGTAATCCCCCAATTCTGTCTAGGCAAGCATTTTGTTCTTGGAGATACCTTTCTCCGTGCTAACCTGAGCGGTATCCAATAAGACCTTAGCAGTATGTTTCAATCTTTTAGAATGCCTATTACGAAACCTTCCCAATTGAATGCAAACCTATCAATGCTGAAGACTTGACCAAATTAGAGAGATGGATACTGGAAGGTAATATAATTAGCACAGATTTCGAAACCTCTAAATTGTTGAAGACTTGATCAGATTAGAGAGATGGATGCCGGAAGGTAATAGAAATACCACAGATTTCGAAACCTCTAAATCTACTATGAACCTGTAAAAGGGCAAAAAGGAGCATTAGTGAAACCTCTTAATAGAATTAATTTTCATTTTCCGAATAGACGTCAATCATGATCCATCGAACCAATTTCAGCAAATGAATTCAAGAAAAAACAAAAGACGATCTAAAACTAAGAGTTACTTAAGATTCAAAAAGTTGCTCACCCCGTGGAATTGTCTTGTAACAGATTCAAAGTGACACCAATTGCACTTTTTATTCAACTGACCTAGAAAAATAAATAAATAAATAAAATAGTTCCAAGATTAATTAGATAATGTTGTGGTGGATAATGCCACCCAATTTCTAAGCTAGTAACAATGTTGTGAGAGCAACCACATTAGCCTCACTAAAGTCAAATTATAGCTAAAATATCACTTTTTTTACTTTAACTAGTCACATTTTTCATATATATTTTATCAGGCTCTCTATTGTAAGTCTATTAATTTGATAGTTTCTGGACATGCTATATGTGTCCTCTCTAGGAGAGGTATGTCTTGCTCTGCAAGTTTAAGTCTCTGATCTCCAATGGAGGTAGAGTTTGTTTAGATCTTTCTCTCTCTTTTTCCCTCTCACCTGATCCCATACCCTCCCCTTATCTCTATCTCGCCTGTTTCCCCCTTTACCAACCCTATATCCCCCCTATCTCTCTTCTATCTTTCTCTCTCTTTAAGTATGTCAGACGATATTGCTTCTCCGGCAGGTGATCTCTCACTCCGTTTCAAGTCTTTTTTGATTACAAATGAGGAATCTAAAGAACTCACCATCCTCGGTGAGGACATCAAACTGAGCGAGGCGGAATGTCGACTGAGTCTTATTGGTAAGGTGGTTACTACGAAAGCAGTAAACTTGAATGGTTTGAAGAACACTATGGCACCGTTATGGGGCAATCCGTCATGTTTTAAAGTTGTGGAAGTTGGGGACAATTTTCCAGTTTGTTTTTGGCAAAGAAGATGAAATCTTTCGAGTGTTAGCCGGCAAGCCTTGGTTTTTCAATAACAGTTTCTTGATTCTTTCTCGATGGAGTCCGGAGATGAAATTACAACAGTTGGTGTTTCAACATTCGCCAATATGGGTTCAAATATGGGGTTTGCCCCTACAGTTTTACTCCCACGAGGTGGGAACAAAAATTGGGAATAGCATGGGAGAATTTCTTGACATCTCCATGCCTGGATCAGGTTGTAGAGAGGGGCGCCTCATGAAGATCCTCGTCAATATCAATATCACTACTCCTATTCGGAGGGGTATGAAATTGAAACTTGATGATGGAGACCCTTTTTGGGTGGAGTTCCAGTACGAAAAACTTCCCACTTTTTGTTGTTATTGTGGGTATCTCGGCCATGAACAGAGGAGTTGCATGCAACAAGCCAAGGATATGGAAAATGGAAAGTTTGTAGTAGAAACGCAGTGCGGGAACTAGCTGAGAGTGTCTCCGAGCAAGTCTTCCGGCTGGCGTAAATACAGGCCCGGTGGAAACCGGTGGCGTCCGAGCTCACCGGCTAAATCTGTTAATGGCAGGTCCCCTTCTCGAGGCGCCAATCTTGGGGAAGATACCAATCAACATTCAAATTCGGAACGGGATTTAGAAGTTAGAGATTTGGAAATCACGGGTTTTCAGGTACAGATTGGTGATACGGGCGAGAAGGACGCTTTCCAAGCGGGAAACTCAAAACAGTCTCTTCCTTCCAAAACGAATTCCGCAGCTAATGGTAACCTCAAGCCTAGAGCACTTGGGCCTTCTCTTGAACAAGAAGGGGCTAATAGGCCTAAATTTTGTTTAGACCCAATTACTCTAACTCTCGTATCCATAGAGCCCACTATCCCTTTACCCCACAAGCCTAACCTCACCAATTCTCAAAAGGCCACTATTATCCCTTTAGACCCACTTATTCCTACCAACACCAATACACATATTAGCCCACCTGTTCCTCATATTACCATCTCCACCGACACAAATTTTAACCCCCCCCCACCCAAACCACAAACATACCCACTCTCGACCCGAATCTCTTATGCCACTCAAATACCGCCCTACCCAAAAATCCCCAAATTGACAACCCTACCCAGCTTATTAGTTCACATGAATTCTTAGAGGGAGTCTTTAGCTCTGGACTAGCGCATTCTTCGCAGAAGAAAAGAGGAAGACCTGTTGGTAGTAAATCCAAGTCTGATAAACGACGGGGACAAATACATCAGAAAATTGGCTCTAAGTTGGTGAATGAGGTGAGCTCTTCCTCCGGCGCAACTGTTGGTGTTGGAAGCAAGAGACCCAGCAGCGTGGGTGACAACCAAAGCTCGGCTTGTGATGTTGATGAAGTATGTTCTCCTGCTAAGAAGCCTCGGCTTGGTAGGGGTAATTCAGAGGCAAGTCAGGATAGTGTTATGGACGAGGCACTTGCTACAGATACGATGGAGGACGCCAGCCAGAATTGGCCCCAAGGTGCCAAATGAAGCTACTATCGTGGAATTGTCGGGGTATTGGGAGGCCTCGGACATGCCATCAACTCAAAGCATTGGTCAAATTCCACTCTCCCGATTTTGTTTTTCTTTCCGAAACTAAAAATAAACCAAAAAAATAGATTCAGTTCGTAGAAGGATAAATATGAATAATGGTTTCTGGATTGACCCAATCGGCCTCTCGGGAGGATTGGGTTTTTTTTTTGGAACGATTCTGTTGCTTTCGAAGTTTTTAAGTATTGTAATTTTTTGTTGACTTTATGGTTAAAGGCTTAGATTCTCATTCATCTTGGCATTTACTGAATGTGTACCTTAGTCCAGAAGAGCATGTTCATTACCAACAGCTTCTTTACTTGTCTGATTACATTCGGGATCTTAATGCTGAAGTTGTTGTTTGGGGAGATTTCAATGATATTTTGTATCCGGAGGAAAAACGCGGAGGTTTACAGCGTAGTCGAGGAAGCTGTGGGCGTTTTCAAACTTTACTCAATAATTGTGGTTTGTTGGATTTGGGCTTTCGTGGCTATCCATTTACTTGGCGTAACAACCGCAGTGGAACTGATTTCATTGAATCTCGTTTGGACAGAGCATTGGTTTCCTCCTCCTGGAGTACCAAACATCACCAGGCTGTGGTGGAACATCTAGAATGTGTGGGATCCGATCATAAGGCTTTGCTTCTTTGCACTATGCCTAACACCAGGCGATATGTTACCCCGTTTCGTTTCGACGCCCGGTGGTTTGAATATGACGATGTTAAGCAAATTGTGCAGACTCAGTTGGGAAGATGACATTGTGGGGTCCCGGCTATTCTGTATTAGCCAAAAAATTAAGAAGTGCAGGTTGGCTCTGAAGTCCTGGAGGTCATCCCAAAATCTGAATTCTAGAAAGGAGATTGATGGCATTAAGGAGGATATTGGTAGACTGGAAGCACACGAGCGCGAATTTCACTTGAAAGAGATTGCAGGTCTGGAGGATAATTTGACCAAAGCATGGGAAAAGGAAGAATTGTATTGGAAGCAAAAGTCGCATCAGAAGTGGCTTCAGTTTGGAGATCGTAACACTTCCTTTTTTCATGCAAGCACGGTGGCAAGACACAGGCGTAATCACATTTCGGGGATTGAAAATTCAGCAGGGGTTTGGATTTCAGAGCAAAAGACAGTTCTAGCAGAGTTTCAAAGTTTCTTTGCTGGGCTGTTCACTTGTGAGGACAATCAACAAGATAATAGGGTTGTCCACCTTATCCCCAGGCGGGTCACGGCATCTGTGAATAGTTCTCTAATCAGAGCTTTTTCCACGGGAGAGATCAAAGCTGCCTTATTTGATATGCATCCCAACAAAGCGCCGGGATATGATGGAATGACTCCAGGTTTCTTTCAGAAGTACTGGGACATAGTGGGCTTGGATGTTTGTTGGGCTGTGCGGAGTTTTTTTCACGGTGGGAAGATGCTCGGAAGCTTGAATCGCACTAATATTGTATTAATTCCAAAGATTCCAACTCCCACCAAGGTTAGTCAGTTTCGGCCCATTAGTCTTTGTACCACAATTTACAAGGTCATTGCCAAAGTCTTGGCTAATCGTCTTTGTCAGTTTCTGCCCTCTATTATTTCAGAAAACCAAAGTGCTTTTGTAGAGGGTCGCCAGATAACAGATAATGTACTTATTGCGCATGAACTAACACACTACATTCGGCATAAACGATCTGGCACAAAAGGGGTGGCTGCATTTAAACTTGATATGACCAAGGCATACGATCGAGTGGATTGGCGTTATCTTGAGCAGGTAATGAGGCAGCTAGGTTTCCACGCCTTATGGATAGGAAAGGTCATGGAATGCGTAAAAATGGTATCCTTCTCTATAACCGTGAATGGGGAAGCTGGGGAGTCTTTTCACCCTAGTAGAGGTATTCGCCAAGGCTGCCCTTTATCACCTTATTTATTTCTATTGTGTGGTGAGGGATTTACAGCGCTTTGCAATGATTATGTAAGTAAAAAGCTTCTCTATGGCTTTCGTATTAATCGTCATTGCCCGGTTGTTTCCCATTTATTATTTGCGGATGATTCTGTTGTGTATTGTCAAGCAACGGAATGAGATTGTGCTGCTCTATATAATATTCTGGAGTTGTATGAAGCTGCTTCTGGTCAGAAAGTTAACAAAGACAAGTCATCGGTTTTTTTCAGTCCAAACATCTCATCTGAAGCTCGTCTTACATTAGCTAATCGTGTCGGGATCTCCATGGAAGCCAAAGAGGCTAAGTACTTAGGCCTCCCTGTCTTTCTTGGAAATTCCAAGCATGAGCTTTTCTCATATGTGAAAGACCGTACGATTAAACGGTTAAGATCATGGATAGATTCAAGGCCAAACTCAGCTGGTAGGGAAGTCTTAATCAAATCAGTTCTCTTGACAATTCCAAGCTATGCTATGTCCTGTTTCTGGTTGCCCAAACAGCTAATGAATCAAATCTCTGCCGAGATTGCAAAATTTTGGTGGGGTTCAAAAGAAGGGGAACGCAAAATTCACTGGATAAAATGGGATAAGCTGAGTCGGTGTAAAGGCAAAGGTGGACTGGGGTTTCGTGACTTGGAAGTTTTTAACAGGGTCTTGATAGCTAAACAAGGGTGGAAGTTGATTTCCGGTGAACCATCTCTCTTCAAACGAATTTTCAAGGGCAAATACTTTCCCAACACGACTTTCTTCAATGCAAATGTAAGCTGCCAGGCATCGTGGGCTTGGAGAAGCATTTGTTGGGCTAGAGAGTTACTCAATAAAGGTTGGAGGTGGCAGGTTTGTTCAGGAAAAGACATTCGAATTTGGGAGGACCCTTGGCTACCAAAACCACCAACTTTCAAGGTCAGCCCGAGTTCGGTAAGAAGTAGCACCATAACTTATGTTTCTGATCTTACTGACAATTCCACAAAGACTTGGAAGATGCAGCTGATCAAAGAAAGTTTCAATGAAGAAGAGGCAACTGTTATCCTTTCCTTACCTATTAGTACCACGCAAAGAAGGGATCGCAAAGTATGGCATTACTCCCCAAATGGTGTATTCACTGTAAAATCTGCTTATTGCTTGGAAAAAGAGAGCTTGATCAATGAGCTGGATATGCTTATTGCTTGGAAAAAGAGAGCTTGATCAATGAGCTGGATAATCACGGAGCTCAAACTAGTTCTGCTAATGTGATGGCATTGATTTGGAAGAAGTTATGGGGCTTGCCTATCCACCCAAAGATCAAATTTTTTGCTTGGAAGTGTTTCAATGAAGCTCTAGCAACCAACTCAGCCCTAACCGCTAGAGGAATCTATTTGTCATTTGTTGTTCCGATGTGATTTTGCTTCAAAAGTGTGGATTCTTTCACCTTTTTGTCTTAGACCTGAGGAGCTTGAAAATTGTAGACATATGTCTGACTGGTGGCATTGTATTTGCGATCGTATCCGTTTAGCTCATCTCCCCTTTTCAACATTGGGTCTTGGCCTTTCATATTGCTGGTGGATTTGGAAAACTCGAAACGATTTGTTGTTTAATGGTACAAGTTGGCCTGCGGAGGCAGTTAATGGAAAGGCACAAGAAGATTTTTTTGAGTTTCTAGAGGCTAATGTCAAGCCTTCCCCTACTCAAGTGGCTTCTTCAAATCCCGAGACTTTGGTTTGGAAGAGACCTGAGGAAGGCATGATAAAAATTAATGTTGATGCAGCGGTATCAAAGGCAACGAGCACTATTGGCACAGGAGCAATTGCTCGGAATGCGAACGGCTCCATTTTGGGAATCTTTATTAAGTCATATGAAGGTCTCACCTTTCCACGGCTTGCGGAGGCTATGGCAATTAGAAATGGAATGAATTTAGGTGTTGCTCTGAATGTAGGACGTGTTCTTATTGAATCGGATGCGGAATCGATTGTCCGAAGCTGTTCCATGTCAAAAAATCCACCCTCTGATATTGCAGTTTTAGTACAAGATTGTTTAGCTTTGAAGGATTCGTTTCAGTTGTGTGATTTTAATTTTGTCAAACGTGATTGTAATAGGGCTGCACATGCTTGTGCAAAGAAAGCCCTTTCTTGTAGTTTGTCCGGTTTGTGGACAACTACCTTGCCCCTTTGGGGCTCCTCTATCTCTGATGGTTAGGCGTTTTTCTGCCTTTCAGATTAATAAAATCTTCTCTCTTTTGTTAAAAAAAAAAACAATGTCGTAGTGGATAATGCTATGCAAGTGGCGAGACATGTTTGAGAACAAAATAGTTTTGACATTAATGCTATACAAAACAAAATTGAGCATTTGTTTCGGGTTCAATTAGGATCGGCTATTTGAATCCATGTTTTCCATTCCCCTCTACAAAGAGCTACATGTGCACAATGAAGCTATACTACCAAATATGCAATCAAATAGAGAAGAAAATTACGCAATATGCAATCACATAAAGAAGAAATGATTACCAAACGTGCAATGAAATGCACTTGTGTAATCATTCGCTGCACTTGCATTTTCATAATCAATTTGGATATTTTCAATTCAATGTTCCTCTATATAAAATCTAGCACAATTAGGAACCTCAAATTCACTTGCTCCAATTTTGTGCTCGATGTAATGTTGTTCTTTTTAGAGGGATTTACTTCTTACTTGTTGAAATGACCCACCTAAGAAAAGGTACTTACAAAAACCAAAATAAATAATAAGATGAAATCCGCAGCTTGCCAGATGCCTTCTTTCAAATAACTATAAATCCCACGAAAAGCATTTTAAGTACGAAATCATCTTTCATTAACCTGAATCTGGATAGAAAGCTATACCTGTAAGATTCTTCTGAAGCCATTTCAAATTTTTGGGGCTTACGTGCCTATCCCATGTTTGAATGCCATGGCTCCAAACGGATGCTGTAAACCTCCAATTCTAACCGCGCGAAAGCTCAATTCACCAGTGTTGTAAACCTCAAACTCCTTTTACGATATTCTCTTTCTACGTCATATCTCTATTGCCATAGTGTTACCAGCTGGACTGGTACTTCCAAAATGGAAAAAGACCCCAAAAATCAAAAATCAAAAAGACCACAGGAATTGAATTTTAAAAATTAGCCCGTACAAACCCCAAAAACCAAAAATCAATTTCAGTCGTCCATGAAATCTTACCTAAACTCTGCAATTTGTATGGGTTTCAGGAACTCTCAGGAATTCAGTATTTGTTTCAGGACCATTGAGATTACCATATATCTGAAATGAACTGATACGTAATTGGAACTCATTAATACAATTTTTCTATCTCACCAGTATAGTAAATAGTAAATATAACGAATACAAAAAATCGATACGTATCAATCGATACTTTATGTAACTGCCGATATTTAGACTTTTGGCTGAGGAAAAAAAAACTTTGGATTCCATGCATCTTGGAAATATTTTGGCCAAAGTGCTATTTTGATTACTCAAAAGAGAAAATGCTATATTTGAAGAAAAGCTGGTACAAAAATGCTATATCTACTTCATGTATATAGCATGGAAATTGACTCACACACCTTGAAATTAGAATAAATCAACTCATCTTTCGTGTACAACCTATGAAAAGAAAAATAAATGAGTAATAACACCCACACAAACTGAAAATTTGTTTGGCCTTCCCCTACACACACAAAAAATAATAATAATAATAATAAGAGAGAGTTAGGATGAATTAACAAACAAAAGTACTTAGAAAAAAATTAAACAAACTAACAAAACTAAAAAAAATGAAGTGATGCAGTACTAACCTTTTACCGGGGAGAGAGAGAGAGAGAGAGAGAGAGAGAGAGAGAGAGAGAGAGAGAGAGAGAGAGAGAGAGCAAATAGCAATAGAAAATAGCAAAAAAGAGAGAGTTAGGATGAATTAACAAACAAAAGTATATATATTACTTAGAAAAAAATAAACAAATATAGACACCCCAATTTGGCCTAATGATTATTTCAAGTCCCACCTTGGGGACCATCCCGATGATGATATGGATACAGTGATTGCTGATTGACTTCTCGTGAATCTTAGGACTTATAGTGAGAACTTCTAGCCACTTAAAGGACCCAATCCAGAGCCAAATAACCTTTCAGATAGAAATACCGAATCCTATGAGAATCTTTCTATCGGCCGTAACATTGATCTCATGGCCTCAGCATCATTTCTTCACCCGTGAAGCCTATTATCTGAAAATCTCCCTGAGAGATCGATCACTCGCCCGCCGGGTCTATCCCTCGGTCGTAACATCAATTCCTCGGCCTTTAATCGGCCGCCAGATTGTCTATTTTCCAGATTCTGGAACGTTCTGTCAATCGTTTGATCTGTTCACCAAAACCCTAGCAGCCAAATTCTGATGCGTTTAGGCTACACAAAGAGATTACCATGAGGAGTTAGAGTTGCCCTATAATTCCAATTTCAATCGTGCAATGTGATTGGTTGGAGCGATGTCATCCGGTGCCTACATAAAGGAGCCCTTACGGCTCCGAAAATACAACAAATTATACACCCAATCACTCCCAAAAGTCACAAAATTCTGCCATTTTACTCTCTCAACTCCCCACTACAAAAGCCCTAACCTTCCGAAGGTTGCCGCTAATCTGACGATCAAACCCCGAAATTGAAACCCTAAACCTAGGGTTTCGAGGAGCAAAATTAGTCAATCCCACTCAATCCGAAGCAATCAAGCAACTGAGGGATCAAGGTGGTGAGGCTCAGGGGCCTATGGTTTGATTTAATTTTCATCTATTGCTTTTAATTAGTTCTTTCTATTAACTGTTCGTATTCTGGTGTGAGGAAGAACATCGGCTGGGACATCGTTGCCACGGTCGATACATCAATCCAGAAGGATTCCTAGGCCATGACATCTATTCACCGGCCGAGGGATCCATCCTCTGGGACAGCCTGTTTGTTCTCTGCTAATTCTTGATGCATGCTTTCATTACTGTTCTGGCTCACCATATCAACTGTTTAAAGGCTAAAATCAGTTTATGTGTTTAGAATCAAATAAAGCAAGTACTAATCACGTGTTAGATGATTATGGGCTAGTCTCACAACTGGGCAAAGAGGAGTGCCTAACACCTTCCCCTTATTGTACCCTTGGCTCACATACCCGGAATCTCTATCTGTTTTTTCAAGTTTTTATAAACTAGGTGGCGACTCTATTTTGATGATGACCGCTATCATGTGGCGATATTCCTAGCCATGGGAATATCCACGATCTTGGTTTATGAAGTGGAACCAAATAAACACAATCAATCTATACGGCAATGCCCCGTTTGGGAGGTGTCTACAGTTTTGGTGACTTTGCTGGGGACTTGAGAGCCATAACCAGAAAATCCAACATAGAATTAATATTTGCTATATTTAATTCTTTTATCATATGCATCGAGCGGGCAACCTCATTGAGTTCACCTAATATTCTGGCATGTCACGGGCTATGTTAGGGGTTCTAGAAAACTCCACAGTCACTTGTACCTAGTGGTATATCAAAGCGGAGATCACTCGATTGCTGCCTATGATGGGCTAGTGAGAGGACTTGTACCCTTTGACAACGGAGCACCCTTGAGACTACCCAAACCTTACATGTATTAGAAAGCCATACAACTTATCAAAATAGGACAGGATCCCGCAAGCTAGGAATCTATTTGCATCTTTTACAGAAGTTCTTCCTCACACCTTGTATGTGTTGTTGTAACCACTCTTTCTGTGCATAAGGGTTAGGGCTTGAACTAGAGGCCCTAACCCTAAAGCTTTACAACCGAGCACTAATGGTGTTGCCTGCAAAGTATATTTTTGGTAAGTCAAAAGCAACACTGCTTGCTTAACACTTCCACTTTGCTTAAAGCACCACGTAGTATGGATTTCTAGAACAAAATCAAACACTGAAAAAAAAAAAAAACATAAGCCGCCCCATCGGCAATTGAACTGGGGTCTAGCAATCTCTGCCTTGCAAGGCTAAAGAAAAGGGGGAGTGTGATATAGTAGAGCAGGTTATGGATGATGAGTCAAGGATATTATGGATAGAACTGACAATACTTATTTCTCGATGGATAATTCAACATGACAAGTGTAGGACTTGATTCCTATTTCCAAATCGACCTAGCAACCCATCTTTCAAAATTCAAAATTTCAAGCATGCTTACTACAACGAGCCGGTAAGATTTAGGAGTTTTTCAATGTGCTAGCAGGTAATCATGTGGATCCCAATTACCTCAATCATATTTTGAGGAAGAGAAAGAAAAGAATAACAAGTTTTTCTTAACACTAAAAGTTGCGGAACATACAAATAACCGCTAGCACAACGGTGGACTCTGAGTCTACTCTTTGTTGTAGTCATCTGCTCAGCTTTTTCGGTCTATCTTATAGTGTGGATTGGCTTGGAAGTAGGGTCTTAAGTGTCATGCACTTTTTGTAAGCAACAAGTTTTAAGAATCATCCATATCAAAAATTGATGGCTGTCTATGGTATCCGATAAATTCATGCATGCACAAGTAGCTATGGTGCTATGTATATCATTTTGCTTGCCTTTCTCTAACCATGCAAAGGACTAAACCCAAAAGGAGTCCATCACTCTCATTTCCTCTCATAACACATTGCATAATCACATGTTGATATTAGGTAACATTTGGTTGGGCCACCACATCATACGTGGGGCAGTTTGCATATTAAGGATGATAGACGTGCTTGCACTGCATGGACAATTAGTCTTGGATGTCCCAACTTGAGCATGATTGGGTTTTTGTTTTTCCTAGATTTGGGGCTTGACCTTAGATGTGATGGTAACGGTTGACAAGAAATTTTTTCAGGAAAATCCTTCCTAGCTAGCTTTCGCCGCCACTTTTTTTGGCCCATGTTTTGCTTCTCTTGAAAAATTGAGTCTTGAATCTATTTTCTTGTGGGAGTTTTGAGCTTTGAATCTGTTTCCTTGTGGAATTTGCTTATCATGGTTTTTTGGCTAATGGCTGCACTCAACATGAAATGTTGATCTTGAATTTAAGTCTCTTTAGACATGAACTACGAATGGCCTGATTCTCTGTTGGGATACGTAGGCACCTTTTTGTCGGCCACAATTTTGAAAATGTTTCCTCTTGTGCTAGTCAGCTGCCATAGAATGCTCATGATAACATCAAACGTTGAAAATAATCCACAAGGGTTTTAAAGTAATCTTATGGCATCTTTTGAAACACATCATAAATCACTTGAATCATCAAAAGCACAAAATGAGCTTTTCAAATCTATGACCCACGTCATTTTTGTTGAGCTAAGAAGGAGTTGAAACATTTCTACACCCTCACAGAAATCATTGGTAAGTAAATCGTACTGTTGAAGATGAAGAGTATGAAAGGGGAGAAAGAAGAAAAGAGAGGAAAAACGAAGAGGAAAAAATGATGAGCTCGCTAGATTTAAAACCCGCAAGGGCGGTCTAGGCAAAAGTTAGAGTACAAACAAAGTGAGAAATCAACCATGTCTCCATGCATCCATTATGTGTCTCAGAGGATTGTCCTTAATCTTAGAAAATCCAATTGGTTAAACATCGCAGCCCCTAATCTCTTGGTAAGGATCTTTCCCACTTTGTCATGTGATTCAAAATGAAGGAGGCATTCATTTCATCTATCCAAACACTTATCCCTTGCTAGCCATGTTGAGCCTCTGAATAACTTCTTTGAAAAAGCCTGCTAGGCAGTCATCCCCCCATGCTGGGGCAAACAAAAATACAAGAAGAGACAAAGCAAAATCAATCAAATTGAAAACAAGTACCCCGCTGTATGAGGGGCATTTTGAAGAAAACATCTCTTCTAACTCAAAGAAAAAAACAAGGGGACCTTTTGAGGAAACAACTCTTTCATAACAAAATGGAACAAGAAGCGGTAAGAGTTGATGAGAATGATGAGATGGCTGCTAGCCTTTAAAACCCAAGCATGAGTAGAAAGTAGGTCTGAGCCATTATATCCTTTTCTTTCTTAAAGCCACAACCCTAGCCTACAATATGGTTCATAATAAAGTCCTCTTGGATTGATGCTTAACCTCCACAACCTCGCCTTCGAATAAGGTTGAGAAACCCCAAGCGTAGGGCTAGGTCGTCGATAGCATAATAACCGGAAAGACCGGGATCGTACCATAGGGAATTCGCAAGATAGCTTAATCGGATTGTAGGTTAAAATGGTAGAATGCAGCGTTCAAGACGGCCAACTTGGTGATGCTTTTAAACGGTGAAAATTGCCAAGGCAAAAGACTAGGAAAATGCTTAATTAACTTAAAAGAGGCAAGTCTAGGGATTTTCTAACCCTTGACAAAGGATGTTACCGGTTCTCAGTTTAACTCAGGCGAGAGTCACGACCGCATGCTCACGCCCGGAGAATTTAACTTTAATGACTACATTTAATGAAAGATGTGATTAAACGGAGGCGAACCAACTTGTTTTTAACATTTATCGAACACATAGGAGGCCACGAGTCCTCAATAAGCTGCTTGCCAAGACCGCTTGACTAAACGTCTTACCAAGGAGTTAACTCCCCTTGTTTAGACCAAAAATGCAAGTTAAGCTCTATTCCGAGAATCATGCTTTTAAACCCGGTGGTTTGAGAACCGAATAACGACCCTAGTCCTTGGGAAAGAGAATCCTGAGACTCAGCCTAACGACTACTCACACATACTTAAAGCATAGAAGAGAGTATAAAAACAAGACATGAAGTTTAACCGACGGAAACGAAAATAAACTTGAGATTAAGAAAGATCTAGTTTGTAGCTACAACATTAATACATGACAAAACAATAAACGGCAAAGACTTACTTGAGTTCCCAAGGAAAATCACTAAGAAAACTTAAAGGGACATTAATGGAGTTCTTCTAAGAAAGTAATGGACTAGATGATAAAGGAGGGAGAGAGAGATAACTATTTATACAAAAATGGCATTCTCTCTCCTCAAAAATATCAGAAAATATCCAAAAAGTGGAAACATGCCTCAAATGAAAAGTTGAAATCTATCAAAAAGCATGTCGGTGAGATATCCGTATCGATACTCCCTAACCGTATCGATACCGAGCAACCTTGCTCTAATTTCCAAGTTTCCCCGTAGAAGGACCGTATCGATACACTAGAAACCGTATCAATAAGCAGATAACCGTATCGATACACTGAAGCCTTCAAAACTCTCTGTTTCAATGAAGTATCGATACTCCAGAATCCGTATCGATACGGTTTCGTTATCTGGCAGATCAAGATCCTCAAGCCTTGTTTTGCCACCCGACGGCCCATAGCAGGCTCCGGCTTCCACGGTTCTTCATACTTAAACCCCGACGACTAACTCCTTCCAAGCCTCGCCTACTTGCTTGCCTTCAAGGGTTGTTTAAGACATCAAAACAAACCCTTTTATTCACGAGTTACCTGAAAAGCTCAACAAAATACCTTACGCGCAGAATGGCTAAAAACGACAAATAAGTAAAAAGCAAACGATATAAAACGAGACTAAAAGCACCAAATATCTTACAAAATTGGGTGCTTATCAATTGAAAAACACGACTTAGTAGCAAGGTCCTAGAAACTAGAGGCATCACTAATGTGGACTTAACACGAAGGACAAGAATCCTAGAGTCTACATCATCTTGGCAAATCACACAACATGGAGAGTTACGTGAGACAAGGGGCATGACTATGTCCCCCTTTATGCACTTCTCTTGAAGGTATCCAACCTCTTATGAGGGTCTCAGTAGGCGCTTATCGATCCAACTCAAGTTAGCCAAATCAAACTGGAAACAACAAACTCACTTAATTGACTAAGGGCATGGGTTTGTAAAATAGTTTTATCTTTTGACGATTGAATGGCATGCGTGTGGGACATATGAATGGAATGACATGACTTTGAAATCCTCGAGGAAAAGCTTTCACAGATGATTTTATCCTAAGCATTCTTAACACAACAAATACAAGCGCAATCACTTTTTGCAAATTTCTGAGGAAATAACATGGGTTTCTCATGAAGAGTGTAGCAATATGGTCTATTGACCAAACAATGTTTTTAGTAGTGCCGCAAGGGTATTGCGATCTTTCAAATCACCTAGCTAGTATAAGCAATAAGTCATTATCAGTCTCCCTAGGGCAAGGGGAAACATTTGATCAAATACGCAAAAGTTGAGATGTCCAGAATATATTGCGGATTTACACGCATATCAGTATCACCCTATCTTTTGCATTGATCTCTTGATTCTAGTATTTCATGTGTATATCATTATGGCCGCTTAATGGAAGTAGTTGTCTTGGTTGCATGAGCTAACTCCAAGTATGAGGTGTTCTTATGCTCAAGTAAGGCAGGTTCATCAAGGCATCATGGCCATCGTCTCTATGCAAGGAATAAAGGGCAACAAAAGGATGCACTGTAAAGTCTACCTCCCTGCCAACACACTTGGCCATCACAAAAAAAAGAAAGCTCAGCTTGAGGAGTGTCATATCCTGGGAGGACACCTCAACTCTTTTGTGGAATGTCAAGGGCATGCCAAGATCTCTACCAAACAGAAAGAGAAACATTGCACCCACATTCATTGCTATTTACATCGCATGTTTCTATGCTAGGGGCAATTAGATCGTTGTCATCATGCACAGTTGAGCTAGGATCAAGCATTCATGGCCTAAACAGGGGGCTTATGTTTCTTCTTAAATACTCAGATTAATATGCACATGTGTTGCGTTGCAATCTATGATACCCAAAACCATTCAAGCTCTTGAACTAGGGTTCTTTAAGTGTGGTGGTCATGCCCCTAGTAGTCAGCATAAAAGGACTTCGACCCGTGGTCGACTCCAAGCTTATTGCATGTTGTTTTCCTATCCATTGCTGTTTTCTAAACTATTCAAATGTGGATTGCATGATTCTCCTAGATTTCGGTCCTTGAAGATATTAGAACCAACCACATCAAGCTTTGTTCCTATGACTGATGGAGCCAAGTCAAAGAAGCTAGAAGATAGCCTCGTAACTAGTCCTGGGCAAACTGTACAATTGGCACCATGTCAGCAGCATTAAAGTGGCTTCACACTTCGCATCTCCATACCTCCTTGCTTCGCGCTTTCATCTCCCGCAGCTCTGCCTTCATAACTCAGAAGTCTTGCAGTGGCACCATGCACATGCCTTGTCGTATTCACGACCTTGTCGAGCTTCATGAACTCCGAGCAATTTTACACTCAAGCAGCCTCACGCTCAGTAGGTTCAATCTCAATAGTACAATGCCTACTTTAACTACCCCAAGCTCACATCTTGAAGATAAGCAGCCTCGCCACTTCCAGGCCAGTGAAACAATCCTGTGCCTCCCACTTAATGCAATGAGCAAATATTTATGCAATTTTGAGTCGACAGCCAACAAGAAAAAGCACCTATGTAAAGCTTATAATGGCCCAGTGCACATTTTGGAAGGAACCCCATTAGTTGGGGCGATGGAACTTTCCTTGACACCGAGTTGAAGAAGGCAATGAAAACCTCTAAAAGGAATAACGACCAACAAATTTTACCCAAAGCATTTAACATGTCTTATGGCATATAGTCAGAATTAGCCTTGGAAGCACTCCCAAGCATGTGGAAAGTAATCAAGGTTAGCCTTATGGGCATCCCAAGCATGTGGAATCTAGCCTTGAGGATACTCTCGAGCAAATGGAATGTGGCTGAATCTAGCCTTGGGGGCAACCCCGAACAAGTGGAATATAGCCTTGGAGGCAATCCCGAGCATATGGGATCTAGCCTTGGAGATGACTCCAAGCATATAGAATATACTGGTCTTGAGGACAATCTTGAGCATTTGGAAATTAACCTTGGGGGCATACCCAAGCACGAGGAATGATCAAACACCGGTGTTGAAGACGCATTCGGACTTTTTCGAAGCTCTCTCCATAGCAGCAAGCTCACAATTACTAGTCGCTTGATCATCGAGGATTATCAATCATTGAGCTCTTGCTCACAAAACCCAAGGATCCTTGATACTTTGAACTCAAGCTCCATACCCCAATTGCTGTACTCCGGAAGTACGACAGCCATCACATCCTGTGCTCCGTCAGCGGCTCTATGCCCGCCAACTCATTATTTCAAACTCCGCAACTCCATGCTTATTATCACTAAGCAATTTGGCACTCATCAAACTATGGTTCCGTGCTCTCCAAACTCAGCAAGCACCCCATGCTCATCATCTCGATAGCTCCACACTCAAGTCATTCAGCAGCTCTATGCTCACTGCTCAGCGGCTCTAGGCCCATAGACCCGCTATCTCAAGCTCTATAGCCATGTCACTTAGCAGCTTCAGCAGCTCCATGATTCATCCATCTAACTCTCAACAGCTCAGCAGTCCTATGCTCAAGTCATTATCTCAACAGGTCCGTATTCAATCCTCCGGCAGCCCTGAGCTCAAGTCACTATCAGTAGCTCTAAACTCACCCAGCATCCCCGAGTTCGTTATCTCAGCTATTCCATCTACGATTCCACCATCTTAGCAGCTTCACCACCTACCAGCAGCCCTACCAGCAGGCTTTACTGCTTCAAGCCCCTAGCTCACTACCCCAGCAGCTCCGTGCCTACTATCTCAGCCATTCAGCAACTCTGCATTCGCTCATCAACCAAGCCCCGAGCCCACCAGCACCATAGCAGTTCCGTACTTGCTACCATCAAGCTACTCAGCATCCCTACAGTCCACTATTAGCAACTCTATACTCATGATCAGGCTCTATGCTTACTACCATCAAGCTACCCATCGGCTCCACGCCTATAAGCTCACCATTTCAACATTCCCACCTCATCAGCTCTAAACTCACTCAAGTAGCTCTAAGCTCGCTCGGCAATCCCCACAGTTCTAAGCTAGCCATCTCAGCAGCTCTGCGCTCGTGAATTTACTATCAAGCAAGTCACTCAGCGGCTCCAAGCCTATTACTCAACGGCTCAATGCCCTATCACCACTATCATTATTTCAGTGGCTCCAAGCCCACTACTCAGCGCCTTTACGCCCATATTCACTACCCAGCAACTTCACATCCATCAACTATTTCAACGGCTCCAAGCCCATTATCTCAACGGCTGTATGCCCACTAATAAGCGGCTCTACGCCCACTACTCAGCGGCTCCAAGCCCGTTATCTCAACGGCTCTACGCCCACTACTCAGCAGCTCCAAGCCTGTTATCTTAGCGGCTCTACGCCCATTACTCAGCGGCTCCAAGCCCGGTATCTCAATGTCTCTATGCCCACTACTCAGCGGCTCTACGCCTACCACTTAGCGGCTCCAAGCCCATTATCTCAGTGGCTCTACACCCACTACTCAGCGACTCTACGCCCACCACTAACGACCCTGATTTTTGGTAAATAAAAATTTCGTTAAATATTTGAATTTTTATTTTTAATTACTTGGTTTCTTTTAAAATTTCTTTTTAATTCTAATAATCCATCATAATTAGATTTTAGTCCTTCAAAATTATATTTCTTTGCTAGAAATTCTAGTTGGCAAATAGGATTAGCTTCCAACTGAATAGTTGAAGAAACCGAACTACCAATTCACCTAGTTATAATTCCCTAACCCTAGATGGACCTTTTTGACCATCTTTGAGCATTGTGAACCTTTCCAACCCTAGACTAGAAAATCATTATATCTTCCAAGTGTACCTTCTTTTTTTTAAAAATTTTTTTTCTTCTCTTTCTTTACCCTTGGGTCAATAATTACTAGGAAATTTTTTTTCCCTTGGGTAATAAAAGTAAGTCAATTTCCTAGATTTTCTAAGTACTTATATATATAGGTATATGTACCTCATAGGTTATTTTAAGCATGCCAACTTAGATTTCTTATGCCAACTTAAGTTCTATATATATGTACCTTGTACTAGTGAAAGATGGAGAGATATGAGAGAGATTTGGAGAGCACATGATCTTCTTACATCCTTACAACCCAATCTTTGAACCATCCATTCTTTCTTCCATCAAATCTTCCTAAGTACTACATGACAACCTATTCTGGACTTTTTTTTGTTCTTTCTTCCAAGCAAGCCATTCCTAGTACAAGAATAGACTAAAAACCCTTTATAATAACCTAAGTTATGGCCTAAAGTAGAAAAGACAAGTCATGGAAGGCATGACAAGCTTGGAAGGATTCATTGGACAATAATTGCTAGGAAAATTATTATCCCTTGGATAATAGCAACTAGACTTGCCATTATGTATATATATATATATATATATATATATATATTTGACAAGTCAAGCTATAAAGGAATCTTGAACCAAAAGAAGCCATTAGTTTGCTTCCAAAAGAAGTAAACCTAGTCACATCAACCTTTCTTACTATCATTTTCCTCTAACCATTGGTTAATAAATGTTAGGGAGAATTTTACCCCATGGATAATGGAGACTAGGCTTACCAATGTATATATATACTTGACAAGACAAGTCATACCAAAGGAAGCCATCTTTTTGCTTCCAAAAGAAGCAACCTTAGCCTTGCCATGCATGCAAGCCTAAGACTTATAGCCTTAACCCTAAAAAGTCACTTTCCTAGATTCTCTAAATACACATATATGGTCATATATATATATATATATATATATATATTATACATAGTACGAGAGAGAGAGAGAGAGAGAGAGAGAGAGAGAGAGAGAGAGAGAGAGAGAGAGAGCCGTGAGGAGAGAGAGTGAGGGAGAGAGTGAGGTGTGTGATGGTGTTATGGACACTTACACAAGCTACTTCTTTAGCCCTTTCCACACTCAAGCCAAGTACTTCATGACAACCCATGACTAGATCACTACTTTAAGTATGATCCTAGCCTATTATTTTGTTCTTTCTTGCAAACAACCTTTCTTAGGACAAGACAAGGCCATACCTATCATAATTGCCCATTTATCCATTGGACAATAATTGCTAGGGAAATTTTATTCCTTGAGTAATAGCCAAGACTTTTGCTATAAATAGCACCCCATCCTTACCATTTAACTCACACCTTCCAACCTTTCAACTTCTCTCTCTAGAAATTCTTGAGTTCTTACTTTGTTCTTTTTTGTTCTTGGTGTGTTCTTGGTGTTCTTGAGTGTTTCTTGAAGTTCTTCTTGAAACTCATCCAAAGCCGCCACTAAACCACCACTCAACCACCATTCCGATCCAAAAAGTTTAAGTAGTTTGGTCAAGAACTAGTTTCGAGAGAAACCTTTCTCTTTCGAAGCTATCAGAAGCTCACCGTAGGAAGTTACTCCGTCCGACGTACTTACTTTTTCCGTAGCCGTACCTACCGCCAAGAAGAACGGTAGAATGATCTTACTCCTTAACTCAAAGTATAAAAGTAAAATTGTTTGATGCTTGTGTTGTGTGAAATGTATGTGACTATGTCGAATAACGTGATTTATTTTTCAGAAAAACATATGTTGTTTTGAATTTTCCCAAAAGGAAGAAAGAACAGATTTTCAAAATATAAACTTGATTGAAAGTATTTGTATTTAATCTTTAAGATGGTTATGAGCATGTATACATAATTACTTGAATTACTTGGTTTAATGTGTGACAAAGCATAAGTGGTTTCCACTCCAAGGGCGTCCGTACATGTGGCGTTATGCTTTAAGACATGATTTGAGCATGATTAGTAATATGGAGTTGGATGATCTTGCTAGTTTAGTTTCAAGATTACAATGAATGATTTATGATTACTTTTGTGAAAAGTCCTACCGCAGAGTCTATGCATGAAAACGAGACATGGAAATCGAGGAAGTTAGAAACATGACACCTAGGGTGTAGTTAATGAAAAGATGTGTTTTGATACCGCAATGTGGCCGGACGTGGTAGCCCATTGTGTGTAAGGATTTTGAAAACCGCAATGTGGTCGGACTTGGTAGCTCATTGTGTGGTGTGTGTTGCCATGGGACCAGACGTGGTAGTCTCATTGGAGGTAATTTAATGTTTGTGAAAACCGCAATGTGGCCGGACATGGTAGCCCATTGTGAAGATTGCCAATGGGGCCGGATGTGGTAGCTTCATTGGTAATGTGGCTTGGTTATCTGCTGTCACGACCCAAATCCTATGGGTAGCAATTTGTGACATGGCCAGTGATTTAAAAATCACCATAGGCCTAGATATCTCACTACAACAAAAAAAAATATTATCATTATTCTTTTTATTCAAAACTCTCAGGACCGTAAATTAAAAATAAAATATTATATTTAGAGCTATCTAGCGTGCTCACCGATTACAACTTTAAAATTACATAATTATGGCTTGCACACACAAACGCCACTCATTAACACATTATTTCCTTATTTAGCCACGACAACTGATATATTTCACACGTAACGGATAAGCCTTCTTTAACCCTGAATTCCTGAAAAGGTTTTATGAAACACAAAACCAATTCAGTAAATTACGATATACTAAGGCCACATATAAACATGAGATTAAGTAGGATAAAAAAAACATAGTATAATAATCCATCAGCTTGCAAAATCATAAGAGATAGAACAATCATATTCCAGTTGCAATCACCACAAGTGAGACAAAGAGGGATATATCAATCATCATCATAATCATCATATTATCATCTTAACCATCATAGTTTCACCTTGACCATCACCTTGGCCATCATCTAGGGCGGTGATCCGGTAGCCCGGGGAGCGACCCCAGCAAAACAATGGAATTGATATCAATCCAATGGATACCCGGCCGTATCCTTTCCACAATCCACAGGCGCCAATTCAAACATAGCTCATCAGAGCTCTTCGCCCAGATGTTACACCAATATCCATTAAACTTCCTTTTAAGAAAATCAATCCCATGTCTTTTTATAAAAATCTTTTTCTTTTCACAATTATACTTATATAATTTATTTTTTATTCAACATAAGATTTAATAAAACAATCACAAAGCAAGTTTTAGAAAAATAATATGTACCCAGAGTATATTCGTAACTCACCTTTTTGCATTCGAAATTTACCGTAAATCTAGAGAGGCGTAATGGTCCCTCTCGTTTTAATTCTTTTTTCCCTCCTCCCCTATTTTCCTTTCTTTCTTCTCCTTCCCTTCTTTCTCTCTTTTCTTCCTTTCTTTTCTTTGCTTGGTGGTTGGGTGCCGTGTGTGCAAGTGTGGTTTGTGTGGTGTGGTGTGTGGAGGGGAGGGGAGGGGAGCCTATTTATACTAGTAGGAAGAAGATTCTAGATCATATCTAAAGAATCAAATCAAATCTAATAATATCCAAATCAAATCTTATATAATCATAACCATATCTTATAAAATCAAATAATATCTAATTAAATCCAATATTATCTCACAAAATCTAGGAAATATCTAATAAAATCTATATCAAATCTGAGTGAATCCAAGTGTATCCATATCAAATCTTAATGAATCTAATAAAATCTAAGTGTATCTATGCCAAAATCTTAGTGAATCCAATAAAATTCAAGTGTATCTATTAGATATCTAGTCTAAAATAACCCCACAAGGTCTAATTTGATTCTTTCCGGATAATTCTTTGAACCTTACGGCTGTCCGCCTCGCAAGGACTCTTGCCTCACACTCCTGTGCTGTGATGAAGTTTGAAAGGTTATGGCGTTATCTGTAAAGTTTTATAAAAATTGACAGTTATATCGGAAAATACTCTACATTTATAAATTTTAAGTCACGAATTAATATATTCTCTAAATCTTAATGGTAAGTGATCCGTTAAATGTTAGCTCAGTTGGAGGGTGTCGGGGAGGTGTGATATTCGGGAAAAGAGAGATAGAAAGTTAAGAAAATTAGTGTGATTGCTCGGCCTTTGTTCTTAAAGAAGTATTCAAAATTTATCAAAAGTTAGGATATTTATTCCAAGAATGACTAGGGTGACAAAATTGCAAGAAAAATTTTGAATGTTTAAATTGGGTTATCACATCTGCGGAGAGGAGCCAATGCAAGTTTTGTGTGACAATGGGAACCCGGTGCGGCGGAACCATTGTGAGGATACTCGGGAGACTGGAACGGCGGAACCGAGGTTGGGTGTGTTAAAACGATTTTGAAAGTGTTGATTTGGTAAATGAAAGGTGAAACCAATGACACAGTCTACGAAATGACGCGTAGGAGAAACTCAGAAATCATGAACACCAACGATAGTTGAATAATGAATGTGGATGTGTCATTGTTAACTATTTCAGTTACATATGCATGTACTATGTGGAAATCGTTAATTTTGTGATCTACTACTTGTGAGTTAAGGGTTAGTGTGTATGGATTATTCTATTGAGCTCTCGTAGCTCATGGTGTTACCTTTGGTGACCCTGACATATTATACTGGTGGCGACTTTGGTATAATGTGTCAGACTTTGTAGATGATCAAGGTGAGCTGTACACCTTGGAGGCCTTTGGAGCTGAAGAGCTAGCTAGGATGGAGGAGCAGGCAGAGCTGTAGTTAGGAACCCTAGTTTCCCTCCCTTTTGTAATGAAAGTACTCTCATGGAGGTTATGATGTAATATGAGCCAAACTCTATTTAGATATTCAATAAAATTGTCTATTTAACGTTTCCAAAATTCGGGGCGTTACAGGCTCCAAGCCCATTATCTCAGTGGCTCTACGCCCACCACTTAGCGGCTCCAAACCCATTATCTCAGTGGCTCTACGCCCACCAATCAGCAGCTCTACGCCCACCACTTAGCGGCTCCAAGCCCATTATCTCAGCGGCTCTATGCCCACTACTTAGCGACTTCAAGCCCATTATCTCAGCAGCTCCACGCCCATATCCACTATCTTAGCGGCTCTACGCCCACTACTCAGCGGCTCCAAGCCCACTATCTCAATTGGCTCTACGCCATAACAATCCTCAACGGCTCTACGCCGCCTCCATCATCAAGATATCACATGTTCTCAAGCTCTATGCTTGAATGCTCAAAATCTAACATTTTGAATGCTCGAAACTCTTCGAATGCACAACCACTGTGTACTGGATGCTCAAGTTCTACACTTGAATGCTCAAGCTCTACGCTTGAATGCCCAACCACTGCGTACTGGATGCTCAAAGCCTGTACTTTGAATGCTTAGATTCTACCCTCCGAATGCTCGAGCTCTACGCTCTGAATGCTCAAGTCCAGAACTTGAAAGAAGCTCTACACTTAAATCAAACACACATGCACGGGCTTGTGCACATATTGCATCAATCACATCGAGTCTGTATAATCATCAGCATCATTATATCTGCTTGCATCTAACAATCAACATCATCACATATACATATTTTGCATCTTTCTCACTCATGAAATAGGTCAATCCTACAGTCAACCGGCTCTACACCTCGGTTTTATTGATCGGTCCAGCACCTCGATCCTTTGGCTCTACGCTAAAAATTTATGATGGGAAAGCTCCGTGTACAGACCTTCAGAATGCAACCGGCTCTATGCCTCAGTTCTATCTCTACAAACTCTAAGCTCCGACTCCTCAGGCTCTCGCCTTATGAATGCAACTGGCTTTATGCCTCAATTCCGTCAAGCTCCTCAAGCTCTCGACTGCAACCGGCTCCGTGCCTTGGTTCTATCACCTTAAGCTCTAAGCTATATTTCCTCAAGCTCTCGCCTCATGACTGCAACCGACTCCACGCCTCGGTTCCCTCATCTCAACGCTCCGTGCTCCAGTTACTGGCCTCGTGCCCCCATATCTCAAAATTGGCATCTTACTCGTCTCCAGAAAATGGCTTGGGTTCCACCCCATATCTCAAAACCGGTGTCCAATTCATCCCCAGCAGATGGTATGGATTCCACCCAATTATATCTATTCCATCAAGCTCATTCGCAAGGATAGGCTACTATACCGAGCTTCCTTCAATCAAAGTAAGGGTGATCAAGAAAAGCAAACGACTCACCCGCTGTGTATTGATCTACCCCAAAATACTAAGGACGCTCTTCGCAAAAATTTCCCCGGCAGCCCGCGCTCCTTCAACTATTCTTCGCCAAAATCCTGGCATTGCCCAGGTACGTTGCACTACGGCTTTTTAAGCCCGAAGGTATGTCTTCTGTTTCTAACTCTCCAAACTTTTTATTTTTCTTTATTGCCCTCCGAACTACGATTGGTCTGAATTTCTCTTATGGAATACGTAGGTAGCCTCCTAGCCCGACCATAACTAAAACCTTTTTCAAAAACCCTTGGAATAGTGGTTGGCCCAAATTGAGTTGCTTTTACAGTTTTGACTCTTACTTAAATATGTCTCGTGATCCGTCTAAGTTCAGTCAAAGAAGGGCATCTGTAGACACCCCAATTTGACCTAACGATTATTTTAAGTCCCACCTTGGGGACCAGCCCGATGGTGATATAGATACAGTGATTGCTGATTGACTTCTTGTGAACCTTAGGACTTATGGTGAGAACTTCTAGCCACTTAGAGGACCCAATCCAAAGCCAAATAACCTTTCAGACAGAAATACCGAATTCTATGAGAATCTTTCTATCGGCCGTAACATTGATCTCACGGCCTCAGCATCATTTCTTCACCCGTGAAGCCTATTATTTGAAAATCTCCGTGAGAGATCGATCACTCAGCCGCAACACCAATTCTTTGGCTACCAGATCCTTTAATCGGCCGCCAGATCGTCTATTTTCCAGATTTTGAAACATTCTATCAATCGTTTGATCCGTTCACCAAAATCCTAGCAGCCAAATTCCGATGCGTTCGGGCTACGCAAGGAGATTACCATGAGGAGTTAGAGTTGCCCTATAATTCCAATTTCAATCGTGCAATGTGATTGGTTGGAGCGATGTCATTTGGTGCCTATATAAAGGAGCCCTTAGGGCTCCGAAAATACAACACTTGATACACTCAATCACTCCCAAAAGCCACAAAATTTTGCCATTATACTCTCTGACTCCCCACTACAAAAGCCCTAACCTTCCGAAGGCAGCCGCTAATCTGATGATCAAACCCCGAAGTTCAAACCCTAAACCTAGGGTTTCGAGGAGCAAAATCAGTCAATCCCATTCAATCCAAAGCAATCAAGCAACTGAGGGATCAAGGTGGTGAGGCTCAGAGGCCTATGGTTTGATTTAATTTTCGTCTATTGCTTTTAATTAGTTCTTTCTATTAACTGTTCGTATTCTGGTGTGAGGAAGAATATCGGCTGGGACATCGTTCCCACAGCCGATACATCAATCTAGAAGGATTCCTTGGCCGTGACATCTATTCACCGGCCAAGGGATCCATCCTCTGGGACAGCCTGTTTGTTCTCTACTAATTCCTGGTGCATGCTTTCATTACTGTTCTGGCTCACCATATCAACTGTTTAAAGGCTAAAATCAGTTTATGTGTTCAGAATCAAATAAAGCAAGTACTAATCACGTGTTAGATGATTATGGGCCAGTCTCACGACTGAGCAAAGAGAGGTGCCTAACACCTTCCCCTTATTGTACCCTTGACTCCCGTACTCGGAATCTCTATCTGTTTTTCCTAGTTTTTATAAATTAAGTGGCGACTCTATTTTGATGATGATCGCTATCATGTGGCGATGTTCCTAGCTATGGGAATATCCATGATCTTGGTTTATGAAGTAGAACCAAACAAACACAATCAATCGATATGGTGATGCCCCGTTTGGGAGGTGTCTACAACAAACAAAAGTAAAAAAAAAATGAAGTGATACAGTACCAACCTTTTACTAGGGAGAGAGAGAGAGCACACGGCAAATAGCAATAGAAAATAGCATAAAAAATAGCAATAGAAAATAGTATAAAAAATAGCAACACAAATAATGGAAAGTTAGCTGTAATATAATAGGAAAGAAGAAAATCGTCTATATAGATGTGGTTTCCATTTAACATTGAAGAAATTTAAAAAAGAGTCATATGTATGGAAGATAAGAAGAATGCAAAATCATTACCAAAATTGAAAAAATCATTACTCAACCATTTATTCCAGAAAATGCAAAGTATTTACCAAAATACCAAAGTTGAATGAAGGATGGAGATTTGTACAGGAAAAATATGTGTTAAGCCAATGATCAAGATTTATGCAGAAAAAATGTGTAAACCACCACACCGTCGCGAATTGTAACTTTTTCAAAATAAAATTCAATTTACTGAACTGGATTGTCAGAGACGTTGTCCCAGTGTTGATGTAGTTTCAACTGGACTTGTCGTATGGCCCACTAAAGTCATACGTTTAGACCCAATAAATATTCCCTTTTCCTTGGGCTGTATTCATTTACTAGTTTCCAATCTTTTTTCATTTGAGAGTTTATTATCAGCGGATTGAAATTGGTACTCACTCCTTCGTCAAGCCAGCCCCAAACTTTGATGGATCACATTTTTTTTTGCTTCTAGTGACAATTTTTTTTTTGGTGAACGGGTGACTTTTTCACTCACAGTCCTCGTGTTCTCACATTTCCAACAAGTTACTATGCAAAATGTAGTAATACAGAAGTATTTTGAAACCTATTTTTACTGGAATAACAACTAATGCAAAATAATATGATATATATCAAAATAAAACCAAACCATTATGTATGAAGGACCATTATCTACGTACATGAGGGACATTTTCTTGGGTTTATAAATTCTAAATGGTTGGAAAATGCAGAAGCAATCTACAATTTTTTTTTGGAGAGATTCCCAATTTTGACAATTTTGGGAAAGGTTTGAGAATTGATTATGTGACAATGAATCAAATGCCAAACGCAAGGTTATTTGGTGCTATTAGATTAGGAGTATCAAGGGGTGTTTTCCACTAATGAAAAAGTTGTGCACAACAACTTATTCACCAAAAATCACAAATTGTTCGCACTAATGATTAAGTTGTTCATTAGTGTGAACAACATGTAAAATTGGCACAATTTATTCACCAAAAAAAATCAGTGTGAACACAATAGTGTGCCATGCGTCATCTGTTCCATAAATGACCTACAATAATCGAGAATCCTACAAAAATCAACCATGGCCACTGATGGCCACACGAGACCCACTCTAGGTCCCGCACGGATGATTTGAGCCTTTCACTAATTTTTTAAAAAAACCCTGAGTGGACTTGTGAAAAATCAGCTTTATTCAATATATGTAGGTGTTCGATCAAATCTTTTCATTTTTGAAAAATTGAAAAAAATGGAAAGATTGGAAGAAAAAAGGAAAGATTGGATCGAGCACGTAAACATATCGGATGGAGCTGATTTTTCGTAAGCCCAATTGATTTTTTATTTTAAAATTATTGAACGACTTGGATCATCCGTGTGTACACACGGTCTATGCGTGTGATCGGTTTCTGTAGTAGCTTCCTATATACAATAATAACCAATCTCAAAACTTTTGGGTCACCACGTGGCAAAACTCCAGAAGCACTAAATAATTGTCCAATGCCAAATATTTAGAGAAATGATAATGCCAAAACTATTTTTGTTAGTGCCAATCAATTCCTACTGGATGCATGCTAATGGGACGAGATACTTAAAGATTCATCCTCAACTTGTATTTGACGTAAGTTTTCATCCTACCCATTTTTTTGAGTTATGTTTTCATCCTCAAATTTTGATAAACCCAACTTTGCCCTTATTCCCCCATAAAGCATTATCCCCTAATTTTAGGAATTGGTTATTAGGGCGTAGAATTTAGGGACCGAAACATAACTTTTTTCATCCTAGGCAAGATTTTAGGAATTTCTAGAAATTGATTATTAGGGCATTGACTTTTGGGACCAAAACATAACGTTTTCATCCTGAACTTGAAGGTTGTCACTGTGATTTTGGGATATAAATCCCCAATTATACGCTTCCCATATCAAGTTACAAAAATTTTAAATTCCTCTTTCTTTCCTAGCCCATTCCATCGGCCTCCATCACCTAACCCGTCACCAATGGCCGCCTTCATTGTCGTCGCCTAACACCATGCTTCATCGCCTGACAGATTCATGATGGTGGTGCTGACAGGACATGTCATTTACAATGGTAGAGTATGTCAATTTTGGTTATTTATTTTTATTGTTTATTACTTTGGTGGTGGAACTGGGCCGACAACACACTAGCCACTGTGCAACGTGGCCTCAACTATGCCATGAGATTCAACACCAATTAATCTTTTGGTGCAACAGTCCAAGTTTAAAGTGGAGATGAAGGGCCAGGCGGCAAAATCCATCTGGACAGGGTTTGTTTTCGGCAGATCTCACCGGCGCAACAGAAGTTGGTTGTTTTTTGTTGTATTTGTTGCTTTCGGGTTTGAGACATTTGAGAACATGATTTATTTTTATGGTTAATGTGTTTCATGGTTTTTTGTTTGTTCTTTCGGTTTAAGGCATTTGAGAACATGGTGTATTTTGTGGCCTCAAATGTATTTCATTGTTTATTTTTTGTTTTTTCGGTTACAAATGTATTTCATGGTTAATTTGTTTACGATTTCATGATTTATTTTATTCATGGTTTATTAATAAAATCATGGTGTATTCCTAAAAAAACAAGGTGTATTCCATTTAGTTCATGAAATCATGTCTCGGATTTATATTTTTTAAGTAAATCATGGTGTATTCATTAAATCACAATTGTTTTGATTTGATTCAAGTTAAATATAAATCATAGTGTATTCATGAAAAAAATATTGTCGACTTGACTATCCACCATATTTTGAAAAATATATTTCATGGTAATTTTGCAGAAATAGTTCATGAAAAAATGAATTTTCGTGCAATTGGTCGAATCATATTCACGTAAATTTAAAATATAATAGGACCAATTTACAAAAATTTAAAAAATTCAAGAAATTATTGAGAGATAATGGTCTAAAATATATCCATGAAGGATTTGAAAATTGAGAATTCAAAATTCCTCCATTCTTATCCATTAATGATCCCATGATTTTACGTAACTGTAATTACTACAATCCCATTAATTTAGGAAGTAAATATACATACATATGAATATATTATTAAAAGGATAATATAGGTAATTCATTATCTGAAAGGATGAAAACATAATACCAAAAAGTGGATAGGATGGAAACTTACGTGACATAACTGATGATGATGAATATTTAAATACTCTAAATTAATATTGTAATGTAATGAATATTCTAACTTATAGCTTCCTTGTTCGTCTCCTAAGTACATAGAGATATATTTATTTATTTCTAATTTCTTTATAAAAGGCTTGTATCATGTGCAGTGTACAAAACTTATATGCACTGAAGTTTTAGCACTAAAAAAAATAATTTTGACATTATCACTATTTAATATTTATTGTGTAACAACCCGTACTCTCAACAATCCTATACGCTACCAAAGAAAGTACAACAAATAGTTTAAAGATGACTATAAATTAACCACGTACAACTTAAAAACTTGACCGGTAGAGGAGAATACCATGCAACTAAGGCCCCGATCCTGAAACCTTTTTAAAAAATAAGCAGCTTATTTCACATTTTCAAACTCAAAAATAATATAAATGAAAAATAATTTTTTAATTTTTTTCGCACCGTATTAAAGATCTTGATGAGATCTATTAAACAAGATCCATATTGGTAGGAAAATTATTTGCGTAAAGACATTATTTTTGAGTTTGAAATTGCCTTCTTAAAAAATAAGTACTTATTTTACGTTCCAGAACGGAGCCTAAAACTCACAATCTAAAAATTCCAAGAGTAACAACATATTGTATAAGATTGTCTCCTCTCTCTCTCTCTCTCAGAGCATCCACATTGTAATAAGCAAATTGGTATGGATAAGCAAACTTAACAACAATGCTAAAAAAACACATCACATTGTAATAAGCAAAGTTACAAGTCTTTTAGCAAGTAATCAAATTCCATCCATTCCATAACCAAACTTAACAACTTTTACCAATAACCAAAACTCAATAATCAAACCCAATAACCAAACTCAAAACTAAAAAACTAAAAAACACCCCACATTAGAATCGTCTCATCGAGACGAATAATTTGGTGTGGTCGGGTGCGTGATTAAAACTCGTTTGCAATTGGACATAGGTGCATTGCGTATTGTGGGGGGTTTTTTTTATAGGGATGCAAAAATAACCAATGTGGAGGAAAAGTTTGTTAAGTTTGATTATGAACTAAATGGATAATCAAATGCTGATGTGGCACATTTTGGTTATTGAATTTAATTATTCCCATTGCAGATGCCCCCACATCCACATCCACATCCACATCCTACTGGCTCTAATTTATGTAGTCTTTTCCTTTCTTTTTGTTTTTCTTTCTTGTCTCTTCCGCATAACACCTGCATACTTGTACATGCATAAAGTTTAATAGGCATATATTTTATATCAGAACGTATATTTATTATATCATAAAGTTTTTGCTTTTTAATAAATTGCATTTGTATATTGAAATGATTAGAGCCTAATGTAGTTAAAGTATACAAATCATTTTATTTTTTTCTTTAGATTACTCTAACTGTCACATGCTTATTTTTATTTATAAAAGAAATTGAGAAATATGAATATAAAATAACTAATTTTTTATCAAATCAAACCAAAATTATGAAGATTATGAATAAATATACACGAATAATTATCAATAATAATTAAATTCAGATATATACAAAATAAATTTTTTAAAAACTCAGGAGCTCGGAGGGCCGGGGCCGCTTAGTCTCTTCCTCTCACTTAGTTTTTTTTTTTTCCCCACTTTTATCAAATTCCAAGAATAAATTTTACACCTAACACGTCAGAGCATCCACAATGTAATAATCAAAATTGGATAATCAAAAATTGTCACATCATCTTTTGATTATCCATTTAGAGGTTGTTAAAGTTTAGCAATATTAAGTCCTACATTATTTACTTTTTGCCCATAATCAAAATGGGTTGGCAAAAATTTAAATCTAACGGTCAGTTTTTTTCTTCTTCTCAATCTAATGGTCTTTATTGAATGACATTCTAGTAAAATAAGTGAAAGTGAAGAGCATTTGTTAAGATTCATAAAATGATCAAATATTGTTAAATGCACAACCATTTGTTAAAGTGGAAAGTAAGTTTCACCTACCAATAAAGCATTTATTTTATGGAGAGTGAGTTTTACTTTCCTATGATGGGTGTATTAGATTGAGAAGATGTGGGGTCCAGTAAAAAAAAATTTGCTAATTTTGATTATCTAATGGCCAAAATTTGATAAGTTGCTAGGAGGTTACTAAATTTAGTTATTACAACGTAAGAGTATCAGCAGTGGAATAAGCAAATATAAATAATCAAAATATACCACATCAGATTTTGATTATCCATTTAGAGGTTGCTAAAATTAGCAATATCAAATTCCACATTGGTTATTTTTTGCCCATAATCAAAACCAATGGGCCTTCCAAACTTTTTCCCTTCATTTCACGCATATTTTAAAAAACGGTTTTTGAAGGGAAAAAAAAACAGTTTATGTAAGAAACAGTTAAAAAAAAATAGTTTTTCGAAACAAAAACAGTTTTTCAAAAAACACACACTTTGTTTACTTAAAAAATGTAAATACAATTTTGAAAGAATTGTATTTACAAAAATAGTTTTGAAATTTTAAAAACTATAAATACAGTTTAAAAAAAACAGATTTTGTGTAAAAAACAGTTTTCTATAAAAGAGTTTTGAAATTTCAAAAACAGTTTTTTGAAAAACACACTTTATTTACTTACATTTTTTAAAAATTTTGAATTTTTTTTTTGTAAAAAAAAAAAGTTTCTGAAAAAAACAGAAAAAAAAAATCTGAAAGTTACACAGTTTTTTAAAATTATTTTTTGAAAACATTGACGAGAGAGAGAGAGAATGGAAGAGAGAGAAAAAAAATTTGATGAGTTACACAGTTTTTCCAAAATTTGATGAGTTGTTAAAGAGGTTGCTAAATTTGGTTATTCTAATGTGAGCACTTTTTTATCCAACATTGCTAACTTTAACAATTATTTATTTTGCTTATTCCACTGTGAATGCTCTAAGCACTTTTTTAGCATATATTACTAACTTTAACAACCTTCTGGTTTTGATTATTACATTGTGATGCTCTCATGTTGAAACTTGAAAGGCAAATGTGCACATAGTGAAGGTCGAGGTGCCACAATCAATATCCAGCTGGCGATAAACACAGAAAAAAAAAAAAAAAACGAAAACGAAAACAGGGAAAAAGAAGGGCGACTTTTTTCTTCTCCTTTCCGATTTCCAGAACCACCTCAACCTCTCTCTCTCCCCTCCGATTTCGAATATTTGGAGCCTCCAAATCTGCAACTCAGTTACCATACCCCCTCCCTTTGTAAGCTCTCTCTGCACAATTTTGGCATGATTTTTATGAGTTCTCTCTCAACTTTCATCTTTTTTCCATACAAAAAAAAAAAAAAATTCCTGCAGTGGGCAATTTAGCTTTCTTCGTGATACGTTTCATTCCACGGCCTGACCATAGGGAATCACAAGTCCCTTTAATTACCTCAATTTCCACCATTGAAGTGATGAATTTTTCCTTAGGTTCTGTTTTGATTCGACGGTAAATTGTTCTCAACGGAATGTTGTGGGGAATAATTTTGAGAAAATTTATGTGAATTCACTAATTCATGGCGAGCTTCAAGTTTAAATCTCGTCAAATCTGAATGTATATCTTCCTTTTTTGCTGGATGTGAATTAAGGGTCAGTTTGGAATAGCCGTGGGATTCAAATGAAGTGCTTTGACATTTTTCCATGACTCACGAGTATCGCCGAATACGGCTTTGATAGTTAACCCAGGCACATATTGAGTTTGATAGCTCATTTACGATGGATTTCGAAATTGATACTTAACAATTGTGATATGAATGGTTGTAGTTCGACAATGATTGCAATGGGATACATTTTTTGCCTACTTCTAATCCATCTTCGACTTCAATTTTGCAAGTAGCATATTTCTAAACATTGTATGCTTTTGTTGGAATTGGTCCAATTGGACATGAAATCCCTTATTTAAGATTCCAATCTGTCCAAACAAAGCCTTAATTATTATATTTTGCTGTTGAAATAAAGAAGGTTAAGTTTCTGTTATTACATTTCGGCATTTACTGTAGTGATTTGGGCAGTCAATGAATTTAGAAGGTTATTCGCAGGGATTTTGACTTGTGATTGGAAGAACGTGTAGGATTGTAGATAATGGCGTGTCGGGGGTTTTGGGAATGCATATTGAAGCTTTTGAACTTCTTATTGACTCTTGTGGGTCTGGCCATGGTGGGTTATGGGATCTACTTGTTCGTGGAGTACGAAAAGTCATCTTCTTCTGATGATTCGACTGCAATTGCCCCCAGTAGCGGTGATATGATACAGCTTGGTCGCCCAATGCTCATGGCTGTTTCCCTGTCAAGCAGCATTCTTGATGACCTGCCAAAAGCCTGGTATGATGGTCTACCTTGAATCTGTTTGTGCCTTTTGGTTTATATACCCATTATTGGTGGGAGTACCTTATACCTGTTTTATGTATCATTAGAATTGGATTCAATATTGTCAGTACCTCACAACACACGATACTTATCTACCCATTATTTTGCCTTTTGGTTTATATGCCCATTATTGTTTGGATTGTTATCGATAAAATAGTGCAAGATAATTTCGTCCACAAGTGAAATACACGTTAAGATCATTTACCCTGTTATATAATCTTAACTTCCATTACCCTTTTAACACCCTGAATTAAAATATCAATACTGAAGAACCATTCAGTGCATTCACCATCAAACAAATGGCCCATGCAAAATTCAGTAGCTGTGAACAACTTAAAACTCTTGCACCAAATGCAATGATGTTCAAAGTCAATGCAAAACTCAGCGCACATACAGATATATGATACATATGCATAAATAAATTTCCAACACAATCCATCATGCCACACTATTGTCTGTTTTACTTGTGCTCTGAGGAACACTGCACACATAATTATAGCTTATATAGCATAGACTAAATACATAATTTGGAATTCTAAAACAACTCAAAAATTCATGAACCAGTAGTTGTAGTGCGATATATGTTCAAGTTAGCATCTAAGAATATATATGTAAGTAACTAACATGATGTACCTTTAAGTAACCAAAATGATGTACCTTTTCACCAACCACCCAAAGTTTACGCACTACGAATTAATGATCAAAATTTACCCACCTATGTTCTCTTATGTTGTAAGTATATCAACCGCTTAATTACTCACTATCACTTCCTCAGTAAGTGATCCCAACTTAAAAGCCCAACAACAGTTTACATAATTATTACCTTAGCTCTAATACCAATTTGTAACATCCCATCCATCAAATTCTCCTCTTGTTACACATTCTCCTTTAAACGGTATCCCCTCCCCCCTTTTAAGCTCTCATTTTCTCCCTCCCAGCCTAGTTATGAAGACTTGCTTCCTTCTCCTTCCCTATTAAGCTCTCATTTTCTTCCTCAACCCTCTCTGTGGCCTAGTTATGAAAACTCGCTACCTTCTCCCCCCTTCGCTTAACTTTCATTGTCTTGTTGTATTTTATCACCTTGTTACATTTGCTGGCTCATCCTAAGAACTTTGAAGGAGGAGTTCACACATGGCCATAACAATCCAAACAAGCTTGAAACCAACCCATGTGAAGACCACCTCCCACCGATGTCCCAAACCCGAGTCCATGATCTGCATAAAATTCTAGTATAATTGAATACTTTGTCCCTTTTGTAACATAGAATGTATATCCTATGATAATATATCATGTACCAAGGTTATGAATCCTGTACCATACCGGCTAAGAAGCACAGACACGTCTACACTCTACTGGCCTCACGTATCCATGTCCAACACGTGTCGGTCACGGACACGACACTCTCCGGACACATATTGAACATGTGTAAATACTTGTCCAACGTTTTTATTATATTTCTTTTACTTAAAGACACATTGTGGATACTCTAGGACATGTTGTCAACGACATTCATATGAAATCATAACATACCTCTATAATACAAATACACCTCACATTTGACATGTTCCCGATGTGTCTATGTCCTAATTTTCGGAGAAATGATGTGTCCGCATGTCGGTGTCGTGTTGTGTCCCTATTCTGTATCCATGTATGTGCTTCTTAGCGTACCAGTATTGTCAGTATTGTCCAAATCCGTTACCCTACACCTCTAATTCCGTTCCGCCTTAAATACTAGTCAGTACCAGATGGTACCACAGTACTTTTAAATTTATTTTATGCTTCAATTACCGGACATTCCGGTCGGTATTGGTAAATACCGGACGGTACCGGACTACTTTTTCTTTTTCTTTTTAATAAATGTGTTTATTGTACTAAATTTTTTTATGTAGGAAAATAACACTAATAACGATAAATCCTAAACAGTGACCGGTATTTCACCGGTATGTACCATACCAATAGGAAAACCAGTACTCTAGCCGGTACGGTATTCAGAACCTTGTCATGTACGTTTGTCTTTTTTAAAAATGGTTATCCTACTTCTGAATACTGGGGGACATTACTGTATCCCTCCCTTTTAAAAATTTTGTACTTGACTTTAACATGCTGTACAAGTGAATGTTGACTTATAATCATCTACCATTTAAAATTTTGTATTTGGACTTTAACATGCCGTACAAGCAAATGTTGACTTATAATCATCTACCATTATATTGATAATCTCTTTCCCTATACTTCAATCCATATGCTGATCAGTTCGGAAGTTTGCATATGCTCGCACTAAAAATAAATAACTTAGCCAACCAATACTCTTTTTGCACACCACATGTTCAATTGCTACATAGGTAATCATTCCAAGCCAAACGACCACCACTATGGCTACATGCTACACAGGCAACACGGCTATGTATACATGCAATTGACGTATCGAATGGGCCCAATCTGTAATACATCTCAGTTGATCGATAAAATAGCTCAAGTTCCATCCCAAGATATTTAAGTTGGTCCAAGTGAAGTACCCACAAAAATTAGCGGATCTGTTTCACAATCTTTAACTTCCATTTACCATTTAATACCATGAAATAAAATGTCTGTATTGAGACTACTCATGTCTCGTGTGTATAGGCAATAGACATATCCAGTTTGGGTAATCGTTTGGTTATGTATCCAACATGAGTTAGCTTATGTCAGATGACTTAAGTCTTCTGGAAGTGTTGCCATTGTCAATCATTGACAACGGCCTTTTGATATGTGTCATGTGCGTTCTAGGTGGCTACACTTGCTAGTTAATATGTTTTACTTGCTTTTTTGGCCAATACACAGAAACCATGGAATCTTTTTCGAGATTGATGGGAAATCAGGTTGATCATAGATGAGATGCTTATTATTTGGAATGTTTACTTAAGGTATCTGTATCATTTATGGTGTTCCCATGACTGGAATCTGTATCATTGAGAAAGCTTAAGCTGTAAGGAATGGCTCAAAGTTCCCAACTATGTTTGTGAAATACTCAATGTATCCAACAACACCCTATGTCACATACAACCGTATTGCATGATGAAACTCAACTCAAACATCCAAACTAGGACCAAGGAAAAAAAATGTCGATTTCAAATGAGGAACTAATGCAAACATAGTGACTGGACCCAAGACCTCCAATAAACCAAGGCTCAGATGCCATATTATACAACTGATAATCACAAAAGCTTAAGTTGCTTGAAAATGGGCTTAACTTGTTTTAAGATATCAAACATAGTCATTACTAAACTACTCGAGGGATTGTGCAATGTTCCATGATTTTCGCAGGTGGTTTGTGATATACACTGTTTCACATTGTGTTGGTGGTTGTTTTGGGTCTAAATGCATGTAAACACTGTACACTTTATAATTGTTTTAAGGATATTTTGAAATGATGGCTAATTTTCTTGTGGTCATGTCTCTGCAGGTTCATATATTTGTTTATTGGTGTTGGCGTGGTTCTCTTTGTGATATCTTGTTTTGGTTGTATTGGAGCAGCAACACGGAATGGATGCTGTCTGACTTGTGTATCCTAATCACTCATGCATTCCACATGTATTGGAATATGAACCACTATGACTGTCGTGCTGCAGTTTCTATGTGATTGGAGACCTACACGACAAGCATCAATAGGGACCTGATGACAGTGATGATCATTTTAATGTCTGACAAGATGACATGCCACCATCGATGTGCAGTTCATTGCCTGAAACCTTTTTTGTCTCTAATTTTTCTTTTAGCTACTCTATGATGCCATTTTACTGAATGCAAAATCGGTTATATGTGTCATGTTTGTCAAGCATGTGTGGGTTAGTTTGCTCCACTGATGGAAGTAATCTTACAGAAACCAATGCCTTGATTGGATGGCATTTTGAAAAAAAAATTCCAACTCAAAATTTTCATTACCCCTACTTCGAATCATTATTCTAATTTCTCTCTCCAATCATTATTCTCATTTTTCTCTCTATCTCTCTCCACTCATTACCCCTATCTCTAATTATTACCCTAATTTCTCTCTCCACTCATTACTCAAAAATCAAACTCAAAAATTTTTAAAACACCATCCAAACAAGGCATAAGGTTTACAAATTTTGACTGTTGCTGGTGAAATGGCGAATGCAAACGCAATTCCAGTTTCCTTGTTGTCGTCATATTTTTGTTGATGATGGTGATGGCAATTTGTATTTCTGATTCGTTAAGCATGCCTATTTTGTTGGTTCCTGCATAAAGTTTGATTGACTAGACTTGTGTATTGTGGGCTAACTTGAATGTGTACTGTACTGCCATTTTTTTGTTAATTATTTATTTCGGGTCATGATGCATGGATTCCTTGAGTCAACACAGTATGCAGTATTAGTGGTATTGCTGATCTTGGTAGAACTGGCATGTGCAGCCTTCATATTTTTTGACAAAAGCTGGAAAGATGTGAGTTACACTTGACTTCTGGATTTTGAGTTTTAAGTTGCTATACTGGTGTACCTGATTAGTTGTATATATTTTTTGGTTCAGGAAATACCAACAGATAAAACTGGAGACTTTGATGTGATATATGATTTTCTGGAAGACAACTGGGAAATTATCAAATGGGTTGCTCTGGGGATTGTTATTTTGGAGGTAAGCATCAGAAAAGTCTCTTGATTTTGAGGCTTAATATTTGCTTGTTCTTTCTTGTCTGTGGGTGGCATATGTCATAAAGTGAGACTATTGCCTCATCAGTTTGTGTTGTCAGTTGTGCACATCAAGCATCTGATCTTTCATTTCTCGTTGACTGAATCCATGTCATCATTTTCCTTGCTCTTTTTTTAAGCACCCTCAAATGGGATCAAATGACCTGCTTACATGCCTGCCTGCTGGTTGGTTTACATTGCACTTGGTCATACCATCTCAAAAACTTGCCTTCTCTTCTTATCTTTAAGTTGTTTGTAACCCTCTGCCATCAACATGTACATCATGATAACATGCCTAAGAGTCTTGTATCTATGTAATTACAAGTTCTTGTTGGTGCTAGAAAGATTTTAAATTGGAGCGGCAAAACAGTTCATTGTTCTACTTGGACATGGGTTGATCTTTACAGGGGTAGAACTGCGATTGAGATTAGTACCGTTTCTCATATGTTGTAATGTCGGATGATTGTTGATTATTTGCTGGTCCAATGGTTGTGGTGGCCTTGCTTCATTGGTTGCCAATTGCTATGATGTGTTCTGAAAACCTTAGTTAAGCTGTGTAGTTGTGAATTCCAAGTAATATTACAAATTTGTCTGAGAGCATGTGGCAGTCTAGAGCTGTCAGACGTTAGATGGTGTCTTAAAAAGTTTTCGTGGTGGTTCATGATGAGCATAATCTAGAGGCTATATCAGATGGGTTGAATGAGTAATTGCATACAGCAGTTATGAAATCAAACTACTGGGCACTGTTTTTGTAATTGCTACCGACTTTTAATCATTAATTACTTAATTTTACCTTTCATTATGGTTCACTACAGTTTGGTGGGTTTAAGTTTTTCACAGATCTATCTACTGAGTCCTTGTTACATACCTGAGGATTCTATCATTCTGAGTTCTAGCTAAACTGTAAGCTCCCCCCTCACCCCCACCAGAAAAAATAGACAAAGAGGAATAGAAGGGCCTGAAAGGGCGTGGGATAGTGAAATAACGTGGAACATTTCATCTAGACAAATCTTAGAATCGATGTACCTTTTATTGGTTGCAAGTCCTAAAAACTTGATTAGGAAGGACGCATGCTTTTTGTTAACCACTGACATGAACTTGGCTGAATGTATTGAATAGTAGCAGTACTAGCAGACTGTATGTCATAGCACACACAGTTGCTTATGTTCGTTTGGTTCGAATTAACCTGTTTTTCTACTGTTTTACCTCTGTTATTGCAGGCTCTTCTGTTCTTGTTAGCTCTTATTATAAGGGCTGTAAACAGACCAGCAGAATACGACAGTGATGATGAATACATAGGTGGCCCCAGGCAACAAAACCGACAACCATTGATCAACAGGCCTCCGGTTCCCGTTACGGGTGTCCCTGTTGCTGGTGCCCTTGATCAGCGCTCAAGCAGAAACGATGCTTGGAGTACACGCATGAGAGAAAAGGTGCAATTTCTCTCTGGTACAACTAGTTAGAAAAGACTGGGGAACTTGGGAGTAGAGTAAGGGCGTAAGGGCATTTGCCAAGTGTCGCAGAGCCTGTTGATTTTAAAAACTGCTCTAGACTATCCTAGTTTTTTCTGAACTGGTTGTTATCTGATTATTGCATTTTTCCTCCATCCCAGTTTATTAGGGAATTCTTGAAATCCTATATTAGTGGCGATTTTGATCCATTCTCAAGAATTTTATTTACCAACTACGGACCCACTTTTCATCATTGCCAAGATTCCTTCTTCCTCTCTTCAAAGTTTAGCCCCATATCTCTGCACGTTCTCCATTTCCACACTGCGCAACCAGATCTTAATTTCAGACTCGTGGCTTTGAGTGTGACCACAATCTGTACTGACAGTTCCACTCTATGTTTTAATTAGAAAATCATGCATCTCAATTCTCTGACCTTTTGGCCTGAGCACCATTCAGAAACCCATCGACTCAACTATATGGGTGTCCTCGTGCACATGGAGGAAAACAGGAATGCATGCTCAAGTCACGCATATATTTCTGTTGTGTATTGTTTTAGTTTTGCCTATGTTCGCTAATGGTTAGCTATGTATTAGGTCATACTTGAATTAGCAATGCACCTTTTGTGTATGATTCTCTCGTTTATCATCCTACAAGTATCTGCTTTGCCAAGTTGCATTTTTATCAGTGATTTCCTAATGATCATTCCTAATATTCTCCCGAGGCATCATACTAGGAGTATTTACTTCTGTAGTGGATATCATTCTACGATTCATTTCATGAATGCTTCTTTTTGCTTACACTTCTATACCTGGCTTTGTTTCTCCTGCATGTAAAAACCAGTACGGGCTTGATACATCCGAGTTTACGTACAATCCCTCTGAGTCAAACAGATACCCGCAAACAGCTGCACAGCCAGCAGAGGAGAGGGGTCGTTGCAACATCCTGTAATCAACATCACCATCATGTAATCAATGTCTCGGTTTTGCACAAATCTGGAATTGAGTTGGTTTCCGGGAACTAATGTTTTCGACTGTTGTGTGAACTTTGTTATTGACAATGTCTTGGGTTTTGTCGAAATTGTCTGTAAAACACAGTTCTCATGAGCTTTATTGATTGTTTCCCTTTTCATATGCATTATTACCATTTAGTATGTAAAAGCTTGTGCTAGTAATTGAATTAGATTTTGTGCCGAGGCATTCTTTTTGAGTAGTTGTGTAAGACACGTATAACTTAAATTATTCAATTCACAACCAAAAATTATTTTAACAACTTGTTGGTTTTTTTTTTTTTTTTTTTTATAACTTATCTTGTCGTTATTTATTTATTTTTTTGTCAAATGATAGAAGAGATTATTTTTACATCAAATATAAAGTACAACGTATAAATCAGGGACACTACATCAATTGTGAGAGTCTACAAGATAACTAATATAAGAAATAAGTCCATTATAGGGTAGAAACAAAGAAATAAAGAAAAAACCCTCTAAGGGAAGAATACTTATACGTAGATGGGGAGACTTAAACTCCTGACCTCCTAATTAGATACTCCGTACAAGAGTTTTGACCCACTAAGCTAACACCACTTAGTTTTGTCGGTTTGTTCAGTATCCAGAATTTGATCACTGCTGATTAATAAAATCTTGGAATGACGTAAGAGTTCGAAGTATTTGCATTGACTAATGTTGTGGTTGGAAATGGCTTTGTTGAAGGATTGCCCACTGGTGGTGACCTTTATGCAAACAAATTTTGAAGTGGGCGTCAATTTCACCAACTATTCAGTAGGGAAGAAATGTTTGAGATTTATTGGGCTGTAGTTATTTCCGTAATGTTAAAAAGCAGTACATGGATAATCTTATTCATGGAGCCAATGGGCTCTAGTCCAGTTGGCATCTAGTGGTCCTCTCTTCGTGGGAGATTAGGGTTCGAGTCCCATCATGGATGTTCGGAGTTCAGAGTTATGAATAGCTTCTGAAGCTCCTTGTTGACTTACTTATTTAATCTTCATTAACATCCGTTGATGTATAAAATATTAGATAAAAATAAATAATCTTATTCATGGTTGATTGGTTGGGGTGGCCTAGGTATGAGTCGTATGAACGACTTTATTACTAATTGATTCGTAAGAATATACTCCACACTCCACAGCATGATCTTTGCAACACGAAGAAGTATTAAAATGTCACTGGGGCATTCTCATGTGCTACCATTGCCCTTCCTCTCACCTAGGACTGTAAATGAAATGAGTTGTTCGTGAGCTGTTCAAGACTCGACTCGATAAAGGCTCATTTAAGTTTGATTCGTCTACTAAATTAACTAAACCCGAGCCTCAATTTTAGGTTCGTTTAATAAATGAGCCGAATATGAACCTAACAGTATTCGGCAGTATTCAGCTCAATTAGGCTCGCGAACTTGGAGTATATGTATGTTATGGAAATTTTATATATGTACATAATGCAAATTTCAGAACTCGTACAAGTATAAATGTTTACAATTACTAAAAAACTTATTTATGTATATTTTCTTTATCATTTTATATATGTATGAACGTACTTATGTACAGACTAAAAATTTTATTTGCAATTCTGGACCTGTATGAGAGTATAAATATATGATATTAGCTCGTTAAGACTTATGAACAAGCTCGAGTTCGACTCAAACTTAGGCAAGCTCCGATCGTTTGCAGCTTGTTGAATATTCATTGAGTTTGGCTCGAGTTTAGGTTTGCTAAAAAACTTAACGAACGAATTTGAACATTCTAATATTTGGCTCGATTCAGCTCGTTTATAGCCCTACTCTCACCACACATTTATGTGAGGCTAGACTAAATATATGGCTCCCACAAAAGGGCGGAGACACCTTAAGATAGAAGGAAATGGGGTCACTTGACCCCACTCGCTTTACTAGAATATTTTTTAGTTCGCACAAGAATTTTGTAATTTTGACCAACAATAAATCCTAAAAGTTGGCTCAATTTGATCAAGCATTTTCTTCTCTTTGAAAGTTGATAGCTTTACAAATGAGATAATCGTGCATCCATTTAGTAAAGCAAAATTACTTTTAGTAATCTATACTTACTTTTTAATTAACCTCTCAATTTAATTATGTCACGCCCTCGATTTTCAACATAAATAATAATCGTTTATAATAAATAAAATCATTACTGAAGTACCGATAATGCCCAAAAGACATAACTTTTCCCGTTCTCAAGTCACATTCAAAAGTTACAATTTTGGCTCGAAGCCCAAGTTTATACAAATGCCAAAATAATATTACAGTTTTCCTTAATCATTCTCCCGATTACTATTTTCATTTCAAAAGCAAATTTAATTCCTCCTTTATACCTTCGAGACAGTCAACAAGCACGAGATGCATGCCAAGCCAACTTCCATCCTTTTTACCTGAAAATGATAGGTTGAGCTACATTAGCCCAGTAGAAAAATCTATACTCAAGCTATATGTAAATGCGATGAAACATGCAATAAGAGAGAATGAGTTTCAATAAAAGGACATGAGATACAAGAGGGGTTACCAAAATGAACAGACGATTAGACTTCGGGATTTCGAACATCTTAGAGATAATCCTAACCATCAACACGTCGACTAGAAGCAGCTATAAAACTCACATCAACCAAACAAATAACAACAATAGTTCAACCATTTCATAACTTTTCGAATGAATGCCACAAACCATGTCCTCATTTCATACCATTCACCATAGAGCTTTATTTCATAAAACTTTCCTTTCTGATTTCCAAAACAATTTAGAGAAAACTCAAGACCATCATAGGTCAAGCTCCGTTGATTCGAGCTTGAATGCCGGAGTCCGTTGATTTGTGCCCAAATACCGGATCCGTTGATTCGCTCAAGAATACCGGAGGATTTTTAGTAAAAATCCTCTTTTCAAAATCCAAAATCCTTTCTTTAATAAAACCTTGATAGAATCAACCGTTCATTCTCTTTTTCGACAGCCATGATCCCAAGCAACAAACAATCCAAACTTCAACATAAACTTCTAAAATCAATCAAAATTCTCTTCATCCTGGAGAGACATTCAACTGTGTTACCACCCCATGCGTGACGGTGAATTCTCTCCACCTGGGTTTCTGCATTACCACACCTTGCGTTGCGGGCCCTCTAGAGTCCTCGCATTACCACACCTTGCTTTGCGGGCCCTTTATTCAAATTCTCAATTCAAGCATACACACATATAAAACATCGTTCAATGTACAAGCAGGCAATATCTCCCAAATTCACATTGTAATACAAACTCGTAAGCATGTCACATCATACATTGATAATTACCTTAAGTTCACATTATTTTTCTAAGTCTATCATGACGTCCTTCTCTACGTATCGAAACCACAATTGACTTCTCGACACACCACCCGCTAGATTCTAAACACTACAAGAAAAATGAAAATTAGTGACGAAAAAGTGGCGACGAAATTTAATTTTGTCACTAAATGAGTATATTTGGCGACGAAAAAATAAATTCGTCACTATTTTGATAACTTTCGTGACGAAATAATTTCGTCACCAATTATGTCTGTTTAGCGACGAAAAAAATATTTTCGTCACTAAAAGTACCCATTTGGCGATAAAATACATTTTTCATCGCCGAAAACTTAAAAAAGGTGACAAAATTATTTTTTGTCGCCAAAGATAATCATTTGGTGACAAAAAATATATTTCGTCGCCAAATGTGAGCAATTTAGAAACGAAATATTTTTTTCGTCACCAAATGCTTAACTTTGGTGACGAAAAATAATTTCGTCACTATTTTAACGCTTTCAGCGACAAAAAATATATTTCGTTGTCAAATAGGTACCTTTCGTGATGAAATTTATGAATTGCGCTTTGTCACTAAATGTATTTCGGACATAACTCTTTACTAAAATCTCCAATTGAGATAATTCAAATTGGGTTTGAACAATAACTCAATTGCCTACAACTTTCATGTTTATCAAAATTGCTAATTTTAATGTTTAAAGGTCTAAAATTACATTCGAAATATATTTTCATGTTAAACATATGTGTTATATATTAGATATTTCAAATATTTACTAAAAAGTGTGTGTAGTGCAGTTGGTTGGAACTTGCGCGAAAAACTCAAGGGACTCGAGTTCGAAACCCAGCAGGAGCAAGAAAGATGGATTTCTTTTCCCATATGAAAACATCTTACGCAACAAAAATTTTCGTCACCGATTTTTTATATTAGTGACAAAAAATTTCGTCACCAATGTGACCCATCGGTGACGAATTTTTTCGTCGTCAAAAAGCACAATAAGTGAGGAAAAAAATTTCGTCACCAATTATTCACTTTTTGGTGACGAAATATTTCGTAATCAAAAGGCACTATAGGTGACGAAAAATAGATTTCGTCACCAGGTAGAAATCCTCGACAACCTTTAGTCGACAAATTTTTTTTTGTCACCTATATTATTTGTGACGAAAAACATGCAATTTGTGACGATTTTCATTCGTCACCCAATTGAATTTTTCTTGTAGTGAAACGAGAATCTTATAGAACGAGTGCCAAAGGAATCTAGGGAACTTAACAAGACGAAGCGGGAGGATACGAGTCACAATACTACCCATAGGATCACTAGACAAGCTCACGTCTACTCACAACACACATCACTTTATCCCTTATAGCTCACGGTACTCCTATCAACCTTACGGTATATTCCCTAACCAACGTCGTCGATATTATGCTCTAATGAGTGCCAAGAAACAAGGTCGAACAATGGTTCATTACGACATAAGCAATCATGCTCAAGAGTTACTTAAACGTATTCTAATTATATAGGGAATCATAACACGGAACGAGAATAACCTTAGGAATAGTCACAGACATTTACAAACTGATACACCTCTACTCAAATGGTCATAACTTTCTGTGTACTTAGAGGTTTAAGGTGATTCCGGGTGGCAAATGAAAGCTGACCCCAAGACCTTCGAATCGATATAAAGTTTGCAAGAATCGGACCTTGGACGAGAAAGTTACGGCAGTTTGAAGTTGGGCTGAAACCCAAAAAGCGAGCAGAATTTTCCAGAGAGGGGAGGGATCGATCCTTCCTCTAATGGGGATCGATCCCCAAGGGCAAAATTCAGATCAAGTCCAGATTTGAATGAGGGATCGATCCCTCATGCTTGGGGATCGATCCCTAGGCGATTTTGGGCGATTTTCTACAGATTTCGACAGCTTTTCGAAGATACAATGGTTGACAATCTAAACTCGATTAAAGCATGAAATCAACTCATAAACACATAGAATGAGTAAGAAATCCCTACCTCGAAGTGTAAACACGAAGATCCATCCCAAACAAGCGAGCCCTAGCTTCGAAAGCTTGAACGAGTCGAAATACGCCTCTCCACGCTTAACCCACTGGGATACGAACTCAAAATCGCTAGAAGAAGGTGGATTGGAGGTTGATCTTTATGGGTTTCAAGTGATTGGTAGAGTTTTTGGATGAGAGAGAGAGAGAGAGAGAGAGAGAGAGAGAGAGAGAGAGAGAGAGAGAGAGAGAGAGAGAGAGAGAGAGAGAGAGAGATGGGTTTTCTATCCTCTACACACCCACACAATCCTTATATACTAACACACAATTCAATTTCACTCATACTCCCTCAATTTTATAATCCTGTCATTTGGGCCCCAAATCAAATAAACTCATAATTTTCTTCATTTATCCAATACTGCAGCATTTATAAAACCTTTAAACCATTTTCGTAAAATATGGGTCTCTACAAATTATTTCTTTTACTTAACAATTAGGACAAATTAAGCTGCATAGGATTCTAGTTTTTTATGCCACTGGCCAAAATTCTTGACTCCGCCTCTTCCTCCAAAATCAAATGAATATATGAGCTTGGGAGAGGTTCGAAGCACATGACGGTGTCCGAATGATTTCTACGAATAATTATTTAGGAATTATGCAATCAAGTCCAACTACCCTCCCCTCACTTTGTCAGTTATTTTACAAAACGGATAATCAAACCATTTTCAACATGTACATAAATTTTGCATATGTTTATCCATTTTCCCATAAAATGAATGAATTTTTTTTTTTTTTGATCAGACCATAAAATGAATGTTTGCGTGTTAAGTTTCTGCGACATGGTCTCGCAAGTCAAAGTGCTCAGAGCCCTTCTACGGGGACCAACTGTTAGGGAATCAATGGGATACTGATCAATTGTGGGACCCACTTTGAGGTCTCATGCAAATAATCTGAACTGATGATTAGTTTTTCAAATAATTTTTCGAGTATCTCTGTAATATTTCAGGTCATAGTTAAATGTTCTTGATCCAACGTTCACCTTTTGTTTTAAAATCTTGAATTCTAAATGAAACATTCAACATGTGGATCATGCACTTATATTTATCTAATTAAACTGAAATTTTACAGAGTTACTCATTGTTTAAAGAAAATAATCAAGGGTTTGAATAATTTGTGACTCTAAAATTGGCCTCACAATTAATCGGTTCCCCATTTTTTCCCTCACCATCGGTCCCCGTAGTGGTAGAGGTGCCAAATGGGCTGTGCCGGCACAGCACGACACGGGGCAGCACGGCACGTCACAGGCACGGTATTGGCCTGGCACGGTACGACACATCACGATTGTAGTGGGCCCGGGGCACGGCATGGGCACGGAAGTGGGCGGCACAGCACGGGCACGGCACGAAAGTTGGCCTGGCACAGCACAGCACGACATAGTCGTAGACGGACACGACACAGGCACGGGCACGAAAAGTGGACAGGCACGGCATGGCACGGCACGGCACGGTTCTAGCAAGCCACAGGCATGGGCACGACCCGAGCACGAAAGGGCACGGCACGAGGCACGGGAAAAAAAATTAAATAAGCCAAATGGCTTTTTTTTTTTAATTTTAAAAAAATTAAACAATTTGTATTCGGTAAAAAATATTTGTTTACCTTTTTTTAAAGGTAAACAACAAATATATTTAATTTAAAAAAAAAAAAGCAATTTATTAAAAAATTATTTTTTTACTTTTAAAAAACCATCAACTTTTATTCGGTAAAAATATTTGTTTTGTTTTTGTTAGTAAAATTAAATAGGCTTTGGACCTTTGGTTTGCAAATTTAACATTACAATACAAGATAACAAGTAAAATTAAAAAAACTTATCAAAATATTTATGGTGCAAGAGTAATTTAATATGAAAGGAAACGTGCAAAAGTCATATATTATTTATCCCAAATCTAACAAGAAATAAGAAAAAAAGTGTCAAACAAAAAAGAAAAAAAATATATAGTAGAAATAAGGGGAAAAAAATAAAATAAAGGTAAGCTGGACAGCCTGGACTAGGACTTGAACTCAGGTCCTTAGGTCCTTTTATATACAAACAAACCACTATCCCACCAATTAACTTGTTTTATGATTTTGAAAAATTAGTATATATTATGTAGCTCTATTATATAAAAACGAGGCCATCAAGCAGTAGCCACACAATCGCAACGCAATCACAACGATCAATACCATTCAATGCATTCATTTTGTTGTGCTTAGTGTTTTAATCATTGGATCCAATTTTTTCGTGCTTCAGATTTTGAGAGCTCTTTCATCGGCACGCTGATTCATTGTTTGATTGAATTGTATACAATGGTTGCATGTCTGACGCAAGATTAGTTATGCTTTAAGTCAATCCACACATGTTAGGGCAGACTAAAACGACACGACTTAAAACCACACGGCCCGGCCGGATCCGACATGACACGATTAAGTAAATGGGTTGGCACATCTTGACACGATTGAAAACTGCAAAACTGCACGGCACGACATGATTTAAGAATACTTGCCGGCACGACACGACACGATTTAAGAAAACGGACAGGCACGACATGACACGATTGAAAACGGCACGACACAACACGATTTAAGAAAATGGGCCGGCACGACACGACACGATTTCAGAAACGGGCCGGCACGACGCGACACGATTGGCAAATGGTACGGCACGGCACAACACGATTTAAGTAAACGGGCCGGCACGGCACGACACGATTGACAAACGGTATGACACGACACAACACGATTTAAGTAAATAAAGTAAACGGGCCGGCACGGCACGGCACGAAGCACGAAGTTAAATGGGCCGTGCCGTGCCATTTGACACCTCTATGTAGTGGTTTCCAAGTGCTAATCATACGAATTTTATTACTCCATAAGTTTCCAATTGTCCTTGTGCTTTTAGACAACATTTTTCAACTGCTATTTTCCAATCATCTTTCTCTCATTCCAATAACAGTAAGTCTGTCTACGCAGACAAATTGTGCACAGATTTTATTGTGGAGTCCATCATGGGTCTCATACAAACGATCCGAATCGTTCATTAAATGTAAAATATTTTTTAAAGGGCCACTGCGAAAAATTAGCTCAATATGAGTACTTGATCCAATCATCTAACTTTTCATGATTCAAAAATCTGAATGAAAAGTCAGATGATTAGATTGAGCGCCTATAGGTATCAGATTTAGCTGATTTTTCGCGGAGACCCTTGAGAAAAAATGTTTTACATTTAATGAACGGCTTGAATTGTTTGTGTGAGACCTGTTGTAGACTCCACAAAAAAATCTATGCACAATTTGTTCACTATTATCTGTGTGGTTAGCACTGTTGTTCCAATAATTCATCTTGCACCATTTCTAATAAAAAATTAAAAATGCTAATCCCAGCCCAACGAGTTGCGATTAGAGTTAAAAAGATAAGAAAAATTTATGTAAATAGTCCTCCTAGTTTCATTCGAGTTTTATTTTTGTCCTCCAAGTATCAATTACAACTCTTTTGATTTTCAAGTTTGGTTTTCGTACCAAATTTGTCCAATTGATAACGTCTGTCAGCTAAACTAGAAGAAATGAACTGCAACGTCCAAATTGCCATCAATTTAATTTTTTCCGTCCAGTTTGGTTGACAGAAGTTATCAATTGAGCTAATTTGGTACAAAAACCAAACTTGAAGGTCAAAAGAGTTGTAATTAATACTTGGAGGACGAAAATAAGACTCAAATGAAATTAGAAGGACTATTTCTATAAATTTTCCAAAAAATAATGTTTTAATACATTAAAAGTGTATAAAATATGTAAAAGTATTGTCACGTGTAAAACAAAGTAGCGAAACTTAATTTTTTTTTATTGTTTGATCCTTAAACACTGCCCAATGATCATCTGCAACATAATTAATTTTAAAATGAGAGGTGCTAACAACACGGATTTTGTGCATAAATGACGGTGTGGGCACACTACGGGTTTCATACAAATGATTCGAGCAGTTCATTAAATGTAAAATATTTTTTTAAAAGCCACCACGAGAATCAGCTCAATCCGATACTTATATGTGATCGATCCAATCATCGAACACTTATAAGTATTGGACCGGTTAGAGCTAAAGCAAGCTCTTGGTCTACTATCAAATTTTCTGCCCGGAATCGTCAGATTTGTGATACTTGGTTGTTGGACTCTAGTATTTTTGCACTTTACAATTCTGTGCATGTTGCCTAGTTTTCTTAGGCCGGCTGTAGGCTTTGTTGTTTTTGTTGTTTCTAGGGAATGCTCCTTCATTCTTTTATAGCTTTTTGCCCTTTTGGTAGTTTAATAAAATTTGCTTACCAAAAAAAAAAAAGTATCGGATCGTTTGTATAAGACTCGTAGTAGACTCCAACGTCATGATATGTGCACAATATCTATGCAGTTAGACTTTTCTGTTTTAAAATTTGGATGAAGCCTTCGACGCTCTTGCCAGTTTAAAAAGTTAAAAAGAAAACGAAAAAAAGGGAAATGGAGAGGAGTTTTTTTTTTGTAATTTGAAAGGTGATAGTCGTCAACATGTCAATATTTGAGGGCTTAATTGGTCGTTGAATATAATGGAGAAAAAGGGCGGGAGAAGATCAAATTATAGCCCATTCTCGAGTTGCAGACAGTGACAAGTTCAGTTAACACCACAATAGCTGTATTAGTATTGTTTCTTCATAATTTTCTGGCGTGAATGACTTGGTTTGACCATATGGCAAAGAGAGTTAGTTAAGGTGTTCGTAAATTAACTCAAACATCCTGACCGTCGGGAAGAAAATGTCTCCATACATACATACATATATACATATATATATATATATATACACACACACACTATTCTCCAATTGCTTTGCCCACACACCCCTCCATACGAGACGTTGGGAAAATCTTGGCCGTGGGAATGAAAGTCGGTTAGTGGATGTCACTTTCTATACTCCTTTGACCCCATTCTCCATATCTGTTTTCCCCTAACCTACTCTGCCTCTTTCTCCCTGTATGTACAAAAACCTAGTCGCTTTCTATATACATGTGGTCCAAAGGCGGAGCAGAAAGCGATTGCGATTTTTTCTTCTTTCCCTTCTTTTGTCTGAGAATTAGGTGGATTACTTTTCGTATTTGATTTTTTACATCTTGATTTAGTTTTGCCTCTATTAATTTGGTTATCGATTGTGACAATGACGATTTAAACGACGATGATAATAATATTTTCTGGTACTGTATTACATACTTGGCGACAATCAAAATACAATACCAAGTAAACAAAATAAGAAGCTAGTGTATAACCTTCCGCAGCCTCTCCCCTCATTGCTAATTGCTTGTGAGTTGAATGCTTTATGCCTTTAACAATGGGATGGAATCGTGTAAGGAGTAGAAAATATTAGAAGGTGAATGGCGTAATGTAATCGGCATTCAAAGGGGGAGGTCAGCGGGAGAAAGTTGACCAAGTCTAGAAGTTTAATTGAACAACGAGAATGCAACGGGTGGACTTTTGAACACACGACATGTGGCCGACACCACCTCCTCAGACAAGCTAGGGGCACTCGCGAAGGGGAGTGGCCTCCGCACCACCCCCACGAGATTGGAAGGGGCGCCTTGTCCCGTTATCTCTACAAGCTATCCAAACAGAAGGTTCTACAAGTTATCTAAACAGAAGGTAAGGCTCGGTGAGAAAAGAAGCGGTTGGTGCCACCCAAAAAAATGGAGAGATAATGCAAGAGGCCAATGATCAACTCATATGTTTACGTAGATGCTTGCGTGATGCGTCTGCTTTGGTCACGAGACATTACCTGCAAGGCCCCTGTAGTGGGCCGAAATATCCGAAGGTTCAAAGGGGTCAAAGGGGTGACACCACTGTGGACTCATCGTCCAGTTGTCTTAGTTCGTTCCTAGGTTAAGACATATCTTGACATTTCACATCACATGTTTCCCGAACGATGGGAGGGCCTCCAGGCATCCTTCCGAGCTTCCTATGTATAACCGAACGTTTAGATACAAACTTCGCTCGGGAAGTATTTCTATCGCTCGGTGAAGTCTTTCCACTCGGTAAACCTTCTGTTGTTCGTTGGAAGTTGTTTACGCTCGGTGGGACTGTGGGCATCTAGTAACGTGTTTATTCGGGATAGCGTTCGGACACCGCCTTTGTGGAGTCTTCTAGAAGCTTCTGATAATATGTGGGTTGTCTTTTCTAATAATTGAGGTGACATCTCTAATTGATGTGACTTGTCTGACATTGACAAATGCAGCATTGCAATCTCCAAGAAACGGCGTTCATTAAATGTTCCTGACATGTGACGTCATCCGAACGTGACAAAGCACGTGGGTTGCAGAACCAGCCTGTGCAGCACTCTACATTATTGCCTATAAATAGAAGAGTGCCCCTTCTAGGGAAAAAAATCTGATCTTTTCTCCCAACTACTCTCTTCTCTCCCCTAGCAAATTTCTTCCCAAACTTCTTTCTCTTCCACTTACTGACTTGTTTGTCGGAGCTTCTTCCTGGAGGAACACACCCCTCTGGTTCTGCAGGTACACAAGATCAGCTCAGCACTTCTGCAATACATAAAAGAGAGAAGAAGGTTCAAGAAGGTCACGGTGAAATCAGCCCCCCACAATTGGCGACTCCGCTGGGGAGAACTTACTTACCTTTTCCTAGCAAACAGTGGGCCTGATTCTATTCCAGATCGTGTTCTTTCCTCTTCTTCCTTCTTCTAAAAAAGAACAAATGGCTCAACGACTTCCACCTCCAGGCCCAGAGAACTTCACCCTCGGGTTGGCTGGGTACGGGTCTATCAATCTCGAACCAGGTCAAGCTGCCAGGACGGTTCCTCCAGTTTCTCGTCAACTCTCTTTCCCTCAAATTGAATTAGACATCGCCTTGGCGGAGCAAAAATGCCAGGCGGCGGTCATAGCCATGCTCCAGCAACGGCTAGAGGATCGGGATGGTGGCGTGGTTGCCACACCGACCCACGTCCATCATGCCGAACCAAGTCGACCGAAGAAAATCCATAAATGAAGCAGGAGATCACACCAAGAGCAAACAACCGAGTTAGCAACTTTCGAGCGTCGAACCGTCTTCGAACGCGATCCAAGGCCTCAGCCAACAAGCTCTTGTTTGTGCCTCGCAAGCCTAATTCGAGCTGAGAGTTCGAGATCCTCTGCTACAAGTTCGACAGCTGGTACCAATAGGGCAGGACGCAACACCCCCCACGACGAGATATGGAATCAAGAAAAGAGAAGCAGCCCATAAACTTGAATAACCCGCCTCGGCGCACGCACACGGGAGAATATCTCGAGCGATCCGAGCAATCCAATTCCGAACAACATTGTGAGAGAAGACATTCGATCAATTCTCAAGATCGTCGCCGAACAACAAGTAGGGATGGACTTTCCGAGCGTGGCAATACGCTTGTTTTATATGATCAATTCACGGGCCTAGTTATCATGTATCAGCCCTGTAACGCCTCGAATTTTGGGAACGTTAAAAGGATAATTTCATTGAAAATTAAATGGAGTATGGCTCAATATTACATCATAACCCTTAACAAAAGTACATTTATTCAAATAAGGGTGGGAACTAGGGTTCCTATCTATTGCTCTGCCTGTTCCTCCATCCTGGCCAGCTCCTCGGCTCCTCGGCTTCCAAGGTGTAGAGTTCACCCTGTTCGTCTATAAGATCTGACACATAATACCGGCGTCGCCACCAATATAATATGTCAGGGTCACCAAAGGTAACACCGTGAGCTACAAAAGCTCAATAGAACAACCCATACCCACTAACCCTTAACTTCCAAACAATCAATCATAAATTTAATGATTTCCACATAGTTCATACATATTTGACAAAATGGTTAACAATGAGACATCCACATTCATTATCCAAACTAACGTTGGTGTCCATTATTTTTCGAGTTTCTCCTACGCGACTCCTCGTAGACCATGTCACCATTTTCCATAATTCATAACCATATCAACATTTCCAAAATCGTTTTTTTAACACACCCAACCTCGGTTCCGCCGTGCCGGTCTCCTGAGTATCCTCACAATGGTTCCGCCGCGCCGGGTTCCCATTGGCACACAAAATTTGCATTGGCTCCTCTCCACGGATAACCAAGCTACTCACCCAACCTCGGTTCCGCCGCGCCGGGTTCCCATTGGCACACAAAACACACACCACACAATGGGCTACCACGTCTGGCCACATTGCGGTTTCCAAAACATTTCTCTTTTCCAAACACGCCTTTTTCATTAACCACAGCCTAGGTGTCATGTTTATAACTTTCTCGATTTTCGTGTCATGTTTTCATGCAACGACTCTGCGGTAGGACTTTTCACATACGAACTCATTTATTGAAATCTTGAAACTAAACTAGCAAGATCACCCAACTCTATATTACTAAGCATGCTCAAATCACAACTTAAAGCATAACGCCACATGTACGGACGCCTTTGGAGTGAAAATCACTTATGCTTTACAACAAGACAAGAAAGGCAAACAATTCATAACACATGCTCATAACCATCCTAAAGATCAAAATATGAATACTTCTATCAATGATAAAGTCTTATCTTTCGAAACTGTTCTTTCTTCCTTTGTGGGAAATTCAAAACAACACATGTTTATTAGAGAAAAAATTGATTATTCCAACATGTTCATACTACCATTAGCAAAATGAGTTTATTCATTATCATGCATTTCAAACATTTAAAAGTGATAGATAACCTTATCTACTTAAAAATATTTCATGTTATACTTTGAACTAAAGAGTAAAGACATTCTACTTTTCAATATTCGATTCTACGCTATATGTTGAGTTAGGGGACAAGGGATTCTACATATACTTAAAGATAGCGTATATGGGACTCTACCTTTCTTCTTGGCGGTAGTTGACGACTACGAAAGTAAGTTGGTGTTTAGGCGGAGTAACTTCTTATGGTGAGCTTCCGGGAGCTTCGAAAGAGAAGAATTTCTCTCGAAACTAGTTTGTGACTAAACTACTCTACTTTATGGATTGAAAAGGTGGTTTGGGGATGAGTTTCTTGAAGAACACAAGAAGAGCTTCAAGAACACAAGAAGAGCTTCAAGAACAAGGAAAACTAAGCAAGAACAAGTAAGAACACAAGCTTTCTTAGAGAGAGAAGTTGCTAGGTGAAGGTGTGAGTGAATGGCATGAGGGTGGTCCTATTTATAGCCAAAATTATGGCTCTCTCTCCTCCTCTCATGGCCGGCTCTCTCTCTCTCCACTCCTCCCATGGACTTGTCATTTCAAGTCCTTCAATCCATCCATAGTGAAAAGTCCTACCGCGGAGTCTATACATGAAAACGAGACATAAAAATCAAGAAAGTTAGAAACATGACGCCTAGTGTGTGTTAATGACAAGGCGTGTTCTGAAAAGGAGAAAAAGTTTTGAAACCCCAATGTGGCCGGACTTGCCCATTGTGGGAATGTGTGTGTGTGTTCCAATGGAAATCCGAAAAAGCGGAACCATTGTGAGGTTGTATGTGTTCCAATGGGAATCTGGAAAAGCAGAACCATTGTGAGGTTGTGTGTGTTCCAATCGGAATCCGAAAAAACGGAACCATTGTGAGGTTGTGTGTGTTCCAATGGAAATCCAGAAAAGCAGAACCATTGTGAGGTTGTGTGTGTTCCAATGGAAGTGTTCCAATGGAAATCCGGAAAAGCGGAACCATTGTGAGGTTGTGTGTGTTCCAATGGGAATCTGGAAAAGCAGAACCATTGTGATGTTGTGTGTGTTCCAATGGAAATCCAGATCAACGGAACCATTGTGAGGTTGTGTGCGTTCCTATGGGAACCCGGAGCAGCGGAACCATGGTGAGGAATGGCTTGGTTATTCGCGGAGAGGGGCCAATGCAATTGTGTGCCAATGGAAACCCGGGACGGCGGAACCATTGTGAGGATACTCGGGAGACCGGAACGGCGGAACATAGGTTGGGTGTGTTAAAAACGATTTTGAAAATGTGATATGGTTATGGAAATGTTGATAAAATGTTGACACGGTCTACGAGGAGTCGCGTAGGAGAAACCCAGAGAATCTTGGACACCAACGCTAGTTGAATAATGAATGTGGTTGTGTCGTTGTCTGTCAAATATGTTTGATCTATGTGAAAATCTTTGATTTTATGGTTTAATGTTTGTAAGTTAAGGGTTAGTGGGTATGGGTTACTCTATTGAGCTTTTGTTGCTCACGGTGTTACCTTTTGGTGACCCTGACATATTATATTGGTGGCGACGCCGGTATAATGTGTCAGACCTCATAGATTAACAGGGTGAGCTGTATGCATTGGAGGCCTTCGGAGCCGATGAGCTTGCTAGGATGGAAGAGCGGGTGGAGCAGTAGTTAAGAACCCTAGTTCCTTTCCTTGTGTAATGAAAGTACTCTTATGGAGGTTGTGATGTAATAAAGAGCCAGACTCTATTTTGAAGTTGCAATAAAATTGTCTATTTAGCGTACCTAAAAATTGGGGGCATTACACCCCTGTTTGGCCGCTCGGCTTAATCACCCTACTCGTGCAAGCCGGTTCTCGAGTGATAGATGTTGAATTTGTGGTGGTTTCCTCTCCTAGCCCTTACAACATCATACTCAGCCGAGCCTGGTTACATGGAATCAAGGGTGTCACCTCCACCCTCCACCAAGTCATAAAGTTTGTTGGTTGGAACGACCGACTGGAAAGCCTTCAAGGAGACCAAGTGTAATCAAAGAAATGCTACATCAGCACGGTGACGAACAAACAAAGTGTTTTGAAAGTGCAATGCGTTGAGATCGCTGATGTTGCAGTCCTGGAAGATAGTGGTCTGCCAGCCGAACAAAGATCATACGAAGAGCTTATACGGATGCCAATTACTGAGGACGGCGGGAGGTACTTTCTTATTGGCAGCTCCTTGGAGGAGACCGAGCGTATGGAGATGTTTGAATTCCTTAAAAAGAACATTGAAGTGTTTGCTTGGACTCCCCAGGAAATGCCAGGAGTGGATCCTTCGTTCGCCTCTCACTCCCTTAATGTTGATCAAAACTGAAAACCGGTGGTGCAAAAGGTCTGACGTTCGGCTGCTGTGCATATAGAAGCTGTAATGACAGAGGTAGACCAATTGCTAGAAGCAAGAGCAATTTGAGAGATTTTGTACCCAACCTGGCTCGCTAACCCTATTGTTGTACCGAAGAAGAATGGGAAGCTAAGGGTTTGCATCGACTATACGAACCTTAACGATGCTTGCCCGATGGATGGCTTTCTACTTCATCGGGTAGAGCAAATGGTGGATGCTACAGCAGGGTACGAGCGTCTGAGCTTTATGGACGCGTATCGGGGCTACCATCAGATTGCTCTGGCAGAAAAGGACTAGGAGAAGACGGCTTTCATCTCCCCTCGGGGAACATATTGTTATAATGTTGTTCCGTTCGGTTTAAAGAACGCCGGGGCTACTTTTCAACGGACCATAACAAAAATGTTTCCTGGGATGCTCGGCAAAATATTGGAGGCCTACATTGATGACATGGTATGTAAGAGTAAGTTTGCTCGGGATCATCTTCAGCATTTGGGCGAGGTCTTTGCCGTTCTGAAACAACATAAGCTTCGCTTAAACGCGGAGAAATATGCGTTCGGTCTTGGTTCCGAAAAATTCCTTGGTTATATGGTAAGCCGTCGAGGAATAGAAGCCGATCCAACGCAACTCATAGCAGTGCAAAATCTCCGAGCTCCAACTACAATCAAAGAAGTGCAATGACTCACGGGAACGGAGGCCGCGTTGAATTGTTTCATTCGGCGATCAGGCGACCTTTGCTGACCGTTCTTTCAAGCGATCAAGACTAGTCGATGACGGTTCGTGTGGACTGAGGAATGTGAGCAGGCTTTGCAGTCACTTAAGGAGTATCTTTCCCATGCACCACTCCTCGTTACACCCCTGCCCGAAGAAGATTTGTACCTCTATCTTGCTGTTTCGGATTATGCGACCAGCTCCGTTCTCGTTTGGAAAGAAGGGATGGAACGTTTGCCAATCTTTTACTCGAGCAAGACGATGACGGACTCTCAGACGAGGTATCTGCCTATGGAAAAGTTAGCATTGGCTCTTGTTTCAGCCAAAACGAGCCTTTTGCCTTACTTTCAATGCCATAGGATTGTGGTCCTCATTGAGTTTCCTCTCAAAGCTGTGCTTTGAAAGACGGACTCATCAAGCAGGATTTTGATGTTCTCTCATAACCTGGCCAATTACGACATCCAATTCGAGCCCCGAACTGCCATTAAGGGACAAGCTTTGGCTTACTTCTTTGCCGAACTTACTCTTGGGTTGCAAGATGAAGCCAACGCTTTGGCCATGGCCGTGGTGGAAGCTGGGATTGCCGATGAAGAGGCTTTTGTAGAGTGGAGTAATCCTCCCTCTGAATCCTCGCGTGCTTGGTATACCTTAGGAACAAAGAAGCCTAAGAAAGAATGGAAGCACTTTTTGGGGGATGCTTGGCGAATGACGGTCGATGGGGCTTCCAACGTTAACAGAGCAGGGGTTGGGATTATCCTCGTTTCACCAAGTGGAACCGCTCATGAGAGTGTGGTCTCCATAGGGTACCCAGCAACAAACAACGAAGCGGAGTATGAAGCTTTTATTGTTGGGTTGCAACTCGCTCTTCGGCTCGATGCAGATTCGGTTCATGTCTTTTGTGACTCCCGGCTGATTTTGGGACATTTGAATGATGACTACCAAGCCAAGGACGAGCATATGAATGCCTATGTAAGTCACGTTTTAGCGCTTTTTCAATAGTTCGACCGAGTGGAGGTGGAATGGATTGCTTGGGAACACAATGCTCATGTTGACGCCCTAGCAGGTCTTGCTTCAGTTTACAAGACCTCGAGCAGTCGCACCATTGTGTTTGATGAAGTCGAGTCTCCTAGTTTCGAGCCATCCGTTCGTCCGGTGGCGGTAATCACATTCTGTCCTAGCCAAATGGATCCAATAATTGCATATTTGAAGAATCAAGTTCTTCCACTGAACAAACGAGAGGCACACAAGATATGTTGCCGAGCAGCTAATTACTTTTTGGATTCCAATGATAATCTTTATCGATGAACCTTCACTGGGCCCGACTTATGAGTTATTCACGAAGATCAAATGGAAAGTGTTTTGGATGAGTTTCATTCGGGTAGTTGCGGGGCACACTCGGGAGGACAGATTATGGCCCAACGAGCACTAACACAGGGTTCTGGTGGTTAAAGATGGTCAAACAGTCGGAGGATTATGTGAAACGCTGTGTTCGGTGTCAACAGCAGGCGTCACTCATCCACCAGCCTGCCTTTCCTCTTAAAATGATCACTAGTCCATAGCCGTTCGCGGTTTGGGCTTTTGACATTGTTGGCAAAATGCCAAAGGCACCGGGAGGATTTGAGTACATGCTTACTGCCACTGACTTGTTCACTAAATGGGTCGAGGCTTCCCCATTGGTCAAGACTACTACTGGGAATGTGGAGCGTTTCATTTGGAAGCACATTATCTCTCGGTTTGTTGTACCTTATGCCATCCTTTCCGACAACGGCTCCCAATTTGTTGCAGCCGCCATCAAAACCTTTTACAGGAAGCGCCACATCACAATTCACAACTCCTCTGTGGCTTACCCTTAGGGAAATGGACAAGCCAAAGCTTCTAACAAGACTATCACTCGGGGGCTCAAGCGTCGTTTGGATCGAAAGCTCGGTAAATGGGTGCACGAGCTCCCTCATGTCTTATGGGCCTACTGTACTACTCCTCGGCGGTCTACCGGCCGCACTCCGTTCTCGATGGCCTATGGAATGGAAGCTGTTCTCCCCTTGTCCACCTTGATTCCTACGGCTCGCATGGAAAACTTCAACCCCGTGGATAACAATGCTCTTATTGGTGCCGAGTTAGACTTCACCGAAGAACTCCAAGATAACGCTAACCTTCGGCATGCGGCATACTAGCAGGAAGTCACTCGGGGCTACAACAAGAATGTTCGAGCTCGGCCGTTCAACATTGGCGATTTGGTTCTCCGAATGGTCACCGAGGCGGCAAAGCTCACCAAGCTCAAAGATCCCTATGAAGGTCCCTACCGAGTGATAGAGAAAATTGGCCATGGCGTTTATAAACTTGCAGAGATGGATGGAACACCGATCGCTAATCCTTGGAATGCCCAAAAACTTTGGAAGTTACATGGATAGCGTCCTCGTCATCCCACTTCTATTATTTTGCTTTATTTTTGTTTTTATTTTTATTTTTGTCAGGATGTAAGCTTTTGGGCATTTTGTAAATAGAAGTGTTTTTACTCTTTTCCTTTTTATTCCCTGTGGTGTTATTTTTGTTGGGCATTCTACCTAGCCTGGGTTCTTGCCTTCGGGCCTAGGCACTTCTACCCAATATGCCTTCGTTTGAGCTATTGGTTCAGTTTGTTCGTGCGAAATTCTCGTAGCCCTTGGCAACATATTTATTTGGCTGAAATTCTCGTAGCCCTCGGTATTCATTTCGTTCGGTATTTCATACATTCGGAAAACTTTAGAGACTTTGGTACTCGTGATTGACAATATTTATTCGGTACCCATTCATTTACCTTACTGGATTCCCATTTCTCCACTTTGACAATCCATTAAGGTAGGTGGCTTATACATGGGTACACTTGGATTTAAAACCGAACAAAAAGATTTGTGAAATTTTTGAAATTTTGTATGAGCAATCAAACTTGTAAGCCTACTTGGCACGTTTAGATTTAACAAACATTGGGCAATCCGAGCTCCATCACAAGACAAACATTAATAAAGAGGAATTAAATCGAGTACAAAGACTCTCTTAAAACTTCCATCATTCCTGAGGCATGGCTGTGGTAAATCGTTCGGTGCCATCCTCAAACCTGTATTAATTACAAACTATGGTGCGGCTAAGGCCAATTGTTCAGCGCTGATCGTTTCCACAATAATATTCAAAATTAGAACAAGCAAAAATAAGAACAAAACTTTAGTCTATTGAGCTTCGGGAGGAGCGTTGATGGGAGACTGAGCAGGGTTTTCCGATGAAACTTGAGCACTTGTGACCTCGAGAGGATCTACTGCTAGCTCAATGTCTTCGGCCCCCGCGTCATCAAGACCTCTGTTGTATCCGAGCATAAAGCTCTCCTTGTGTTGGCCCTCTTTCATTTCGGCCTGGACTTCCAGAATCTCATCTGTCATGTCCTCCTCGGCCTGGGCGTATCCCTTATCATAATGCTCCTTCAACTCCTTCTCCATCTCTTTTTTCATTTCCTCCCTTCCTTGAGCTCTCCCCTCAGTGAGTCTCTCGTCTTTTCCCTCAACCCGGGTACGCTCGGCAGAGTCTTGCAGCCCTTTGATTAGGTCATTCAGATTTGAAATATGAAGTTCTTGGCTTTGGCGCACAAGCTCGGACTGCTCCAAGCTCTTCTTGTACTCCTCGGCAACGTCTTGGTTATGCTCTATCGACTGCTTCAACTGCTTAGTCTTTTTGTCATGCTCGGAGAGATAACATTGAGCGCTCATGATCGACTGGGTGGCCTATGTACAAAACAAATTAAAATTATCTGAGGGTTGTACGTCAAGCAAGTAGGGAATTTATTGCAAGAATGGAAAGATTGGAGTTACCCTTCCAACGTTAAAGTAATATTCACTCAGAGCAGCTTTTAGAGAAGGGGGGCTTTGGATGTCCCTCGGTAAGGCAAGCCCGGACTGCAGAGTGAAAGCTAGAGAGGGATCCTCCTTTAAGCTGTCTGACTTCAGGATCTGCTTTTTGTCAGGAGTGATGAAGTTCGGCATCCATGGAATGTTGGCATCTGAGACTAACTCCTTCCTCTTCTCTCCCTCCTCTTTCTCCACCCCCTCGCTCCCTGAAAATTCAACACCCGAACCTCGACCCCTCGGGGTAATTCTTGGTCTCTTTCCTGTAGGAGCGTCCTTCGGGGATGAGGGAGCAGTTGGAGATCATTTTTAGGGGTGTTGGAACCTTTTAGCTCGGAATGGATCCCGAAGCCCCTGGAGCGCCGGATTTCCTCAGTTCGGCCTTTTCCCTCTCTTTTTCCTCCATCTTCTTCTGAAGAACGACTCTTATGCTTTGGGGAGGCATTTCTTCTTGTTCGGGCGACGTTTCTTCGATTGGAAGCCGTAAAATCCCTTGGAGTGGTTTGTCCTTGCTTGGTAGGAGTTCTTCTGGAAGTTTGATTTGACCTTCTAAAATCTGCTGCTCAGCCTCCTCGGTAGCCTTTTCTTGGATCCGACCTCCGTAGGTTGCTTCGTACCCAAGGATTGTTGGAGCATCTCTTTCTTCCCTCGGAATTGTTAGAAGTGCTGTTGCAAGCCCACAACCCTTTGATGCCCTCAGTAGGTCTTTATTTAGCTTCGGAGTATCTGCCGAGCAAATAGAGTTAAACAATCATGAAACAACAGTCATCTCTATTGTACAGTAATAGACAAAATTAAACAAAAATGATTTATGCTTACATGGATTTCCCCTTCGGGTAGCAACTTCGAATTGCCCGTACTCTAATTGAGGGAACTGAAAGTTACCCTGAACCTCTACGTAATCCGAGGCCCATTTCTCTGAATCATACATACCCTCGGGAATAATCTTTACCATATTCCTTCGGGAGCACATGTAATATCGAGAATATCTAACGTTCCGAGACATCATGTAATTTTCAAAAATGTGATGGCCTTCTAAAGGGAACATTTTTATCTCGGCTAACTTGATTACCGAGTGGATAATACGATAAAAATTGACGCTCAATTGACATGGTGTAAGCTCAAAAGTGTGAAGGATCTCTCTCAGGACCCTGTGCATAGGGAACCGAAGCCCACCTTCGGTAATCGCCATCAAAGGGACCGTGATGTGTTCATCACTAAACCTTATGTGGGGACCATGGTTTGGCGTTATAACGACGTCATCAGGTACGTCGTAGGTCTTTCGAAAGAGACTCATACCCGTTTCGTCCTTAAAGCAATCCCAATACGGGCAGGGATCTTTTCCTGCTCGGTCAGGGATCACGTCGGGGTCCAAGGGAACAATTTTTCTCCTCGTCCTCTGCGCTTGGGAGGATGAATCACCGACTGCTCTGACCTCCTCATCTACTCGGCTCGATGAAGCGACGAATGTCTCCCTCTCAGATTCGCCCTCGTTTGCTCCACCTCCGACCCCTTATTCTCCTTCCTCGTTCGAAACTTCTCCCCTATCTCCTGAGATTCCTCCTCGATCTTTATGATGTTGGGGTCAGGTCCCATCGTTCGAAGAGGAATTACCCTGGCGGGATAGTTGATTCCTGCGACTCCCTCGGCCGCACTTCCGCCCTCGCTGGTTCGGTAACTACGGGCGTGCTCTCTGATTATTTCGGCCAGTTGAGGATCAACTCAACCGAAGTTCGACGCACCGGTGTCCACCGATCGTATGACTCCCCCGACAAGGTCGATTTTGATGACTCCATACCTAAAACATTAGTGCAAGGGATAAGACCGTTAGCGAATTGCATGGTCGAAATTCTTAATGTGCCTATCGTTTGGTGTCCTACTGTTTTCGAGCATATCCTAACTATTTAGAACGACGATTTGTCATACTGGAATTCCGAGTGAGGGATTCTATGGTGCTTCGGCCAGATCATAAAGCTGCCGTCATGAAACTTATTTTTCTATCTTCCTTCAAAAGAACACAGACGAATGTTTGTTAGAGTTCGAAAGAACACGGGTTGAAGATGTATATGGGCTCGGAAGAACACATGAACATCTTCAACATGTTCTACAGTGTTCAGGCGACTGGAAAAGTCGAAACGGAAGAGAAAAACCCGATTTAGAGGGCTAAACGTGTACGAAAACAGCCAGAATGTGGAAAAAAAGTATCGAGAATCAAGAAATACCTGAAAATCAAGAAAAATCTGTGATCAAAGTCTTCAAATCTTCAGATTTTTGGTAATTTTCTGGTGTAGAGGGTGCCTGAGCAGCCGAGACGATTCAGAGATGGAGAGAAAAAGTGATTTTCTCTCTAATGCATCCTTCGCCTTTTATGCCTAGGGTGGAATTCGAAGTGGTGCCGAGCCCCCAACCATTGGATTTGAGCGGGAGATTGATGTGCCGTTCGATGATTGACATGTGGTGATTGTTGGGGTGCGCCGTACCATTACCCAATCACAAATTAACGTGTGGCGCAATTTGAAAATGGCGGTTACAGAAGCATTAAATGCAAATTTTTATCTCTGTGGGTTTGAAGGTCGGAATGAGGGAGTTGTTCGGAACCAATTGTTTTCTTCATCCTTTGTTCGGCCACTAGTTTTCAACTTCTCATTCTCAACCGAGCATGAAAAGCAGAAGTTGAGGGGCTATTGTAGTGGGCCGAAATATCCGAAGGTTCAAAGGGGTCAGAGGGGTGACACCACTGTGGACTCATCGTCCAGTTGTCTCAGTTCATTCCTAGGTTAAGACATATCTTGACATTTCACATCACATGTTTCCCGAACGATGGGAGGGCCTCCGGGCGTCCTTCCGAGCTTCCTATGTATAACCGAACGTTTAGATACTAACTTCGCTCGGGAAGTATTTTTATCGCTCGGTGAAGTCTTTCCACTTGGTAAACCTTCCATTGTTTGTTGGAAGTTGTTTACGCTCGGTGGGATTGTGGACATCTAGTAACGTGTTTATTCGGGATAGCGTTCGGACACCGCATTTGTGGAATCTTCTAGAAGCTTCTGATAATATGTGGGTTGTCTTTTCTAATAACCGAGGTGACATCTCTGATTGATGTGACTTGTTTGACATTGACAAACGCGGCTCTGCAATCTCCAAGAAGCGGCGTTCATTAAATGTTCCTGACATGTGACATCATCCGAACGTGACAAAGCACGTGGGTTGCAGAACCAGCCTGTGCAGCACTCTACATCATTGCCTATAAATAGAAGATTGCCCCTTCTAGGGAAAAAAATCTGATCTTTTCTCCCAACTACTCTCTTCTCTCCCCTAGCAAATTTCTTCCCAAACTTCTTTCTCCTCCACTTACTGACTTGTTCGTTGGAGCTTCTGCTTGCGACCTTAATGTGTGTTGCAATAAGAATACCCCAAGCGTAGGGTTAGGTCGGTTGAAAGCATAATAATACCCGGAAGACCAGGGTCGAATCCACAGGGAGCGCATCCATAACTTGATTCGGAGATTGGCTCGCGTAGAGAATTTTTGGCGTTAGGACTGCCAACCAAAGTTCGGCGTTGAGACGGCCAACTGAGCGATTTAGAAAGTGGCTACTTAACCTAACTACGGCTTTTTAGCTGGAGATTAAACTAAAGGCTAGGTTTAGGGATAACTAACACCCATAACGCAAGGATAAGTTCGAGTCTTCTCTTTTTAACGAATGCGTTAAACATGTCTAGGGTCCTTTTGGAGCATTTAGACAAACACAAGGAGGGACATAGCTCTAGGTATCAAATGTGGCAAGAAGATTAACCCTTGCCTACATTTGATCAAAGAGAGTAACACCTCAAAGTTTTGATACATAAAATCGGTCCTTGCCATGTTTAAGCTGGAAAACAGGGGTTTTTGAGAGGAGAACGAGCCACAACCCTGGTTACGGGATGTTAATCATCCCATAACCTAACCTTGCTACACTACTCACACATAATGAGAGGAGAAGTGAACTGGATTAGGATTCGGATGAGAGAACACGAAATCATGCTGAAAACAGAAATAACAACTAGACTAATAAGGATCTTGAAGGAACTTACAACATTAATGAAAGCAATCACCCTCCAAATCCCCCAATCAATGCTCAATTAATGAGGGAGAGAAGAGTTGGTGAGAAGAGGCGATAGAGAGAGAAAGAGCTGATGACCAAATAACATAACATAACCCTAAAAACGTGCAAATGGGTATTTATAGCACCCCTTTAAAGTTACAAAAGAAAAAGAAAAAGAAAATCAAAATTTGCAGAAACTGGGGACTCCTACCGGTAGGCATTGATCTCCTACCGGTAGAACAGCTTCGAGCAAAAGGGAGTTACTGAACAATTTGGTTTCCTACCGGTAGGCATTGATCTCCTACCGGTATAACTTGGATGGTGCAAATTTGTGACCTCTCTGGACAGGCGTTGAACCGGTAGAGAAGGCCCTCCTACCGGTAGGAATGGGATTATACCGGTAGGCATTGATCTCCTACCGGTAGAACTTCCTTTTCTACGAATCTTTATCAGCTTCTTCTGGGCTTCTCCGAACTCTCCGGGGCTTCGACACAGCTCCTTCGGACTCCGTTATTGCTCTATTTAGACTTCACGGGTCCCCGATTCACGGTGGGATAAGTTCACGGCGTACAATCCGCCTTATTAACGAAAAGAACCTGTATACACCAAAAACGCACCTTTCGTGCAATATCATTCAAAAACATAGAGTTATGCGCGCGCGCGTACCAAAAATGAGCGAGATAAGCCCGAATATAACCACAATTGTGGGCTTATCAGCTTCTTCCCGAAGGAACACCCCCCTTTGGTTCTGCAGGTACACAAGATCAGCTCAGTACTTCCGTAATACATAAAAGAGAGAAGAAGGTTCAAGAAGGTCACGTTGAAATCAGCCCTCCACAGCCCCTAGGCTTGGTTGCAATATTGGGACAACTAAACTAGTCATGACCTTCCCCATACAGAATAGAAGGAGGTCTAATGGCTTGGTGGCCGTAAAAGAGGAGATACTAGGCCGTGAAAGGGGAGATACTGGCACGCCCACGACCTGCGAGACCCTCGCGGGGGGTGATGTCAACCCAGTGGTCATGAGCTATGGAAGGGACCAGTAACAATATTTTACGGGACCACTCTGTGCCTGAGTATTGGTCCAGGTTACCTATAAATATAAGACATTATTTTCAGATTTCTCAAAAGAGGAGATTTGTTATTTGAGAAATTCTGTATGCATTAATTCCTAAAGAGACTGCACGGTCTGCACCATATTTCTGTAAGAATTCTGAGCAACCTCACCCACACAAAACAAAATGGCTTAAGAACTCTACTTCCTTGGTCTCTTATGTATTTTCCCGCCATCTCCTTCACCCTTCTAGGTCATTTCATTTGCTCTCCCAACCATTAATCATCCTCACCTCTCCAACACTCGTGTTCTCAAAAATATTGGGGCTCATATTTGACCCTCTCTTTTTCTTTCTTAATTACTCCATTTACCCTTCTCTTCTCTCAAAGTTCCAAATATTACTCTTTCTAAATTAGATACAAATTCCTTTCATATTCGCATATACTTGAATAAGAGCATCCGTAGTGGACTAATCAAAATTGAATAATCAAAAGTTGTCACATCACTTTTTGATTATCCATTTAAGAGGTTGTTAAGGTTAGTAATGTAGAGGTTCACAATGGTATAATCAAAATTCGATAACCAAAACTTGCCACATCACATTTTCAAACTACGAAAAGCTAAAAACTACTGTATTAATATAGAAAACGTTTTTTAAATAGTTTTCAAACTAATAAAAATTGTTTATTAGAAATACAAAACAATTTTTTGAAAAAAAAGTTTTCATTTTTTATGGAAAACTGTTTTTTTTTTTTTTGAAAAATACTATTTTGTGTAAAAATTATTTAAAAAAAACTATTTTTAAAGTAATTTTTTGACAATATGCTTGAGAGAGAGAGAGAGAGAGAGAGAGAGAGAGAGAGAGAAGATTTTTATGTAATGATGAGTGTACTTGATTGAAAAAATAAGGGGTCCACTAAATTTGATTATTGGCAAAAGGTTGTTAGTTTTGGTTTCCAAGGGCCAAAATTTAGTTAGTTGTTAAGAGATTGTTAAGTTTGGTTATTCTAATGTGAGCACTTTTTTGAGCAAAAATTGATAATCTTAGCAATATTTTGATTAGTCTACTAAAATGCTCCAAGTATTGAGCCTATGTGAGGTCCATGCCACTAAATACAAAACTTCACCTGAGTATAAAATAGGTCCTTTTAACTTTACAACAATGCTACATACACACAATATTTGCACAAATTCAACCACATCCCTCTCACATACATGTAGGGATGTGGTTGGATATGTGCAAATGTGATTTGTACCATTCATTTCTGTTAACTTTAACCATTTTCTGAAGTACCAAAAAAAAAAAAGAAGTTAACTTTATCCATTTTGTGCAAATGCTTTTTATGAACTACCCCAAAAAATGGATAGCACCTAAAATATTTCAAATAACTGTTGAAATTTATTTATGTGGCTCACATGCCACTTCAATCCTATTTATATTTTATAGTATTTATGTTCGTAACTAAAAATATGGGTATTAGATTTAAATAAAATATTGCCTAAATAATTGGTGACTATTCACGAAAAGGTTTGGTGACTTTTGTGAATAGATATGGTAACTATTCATGAATGGGTATAGTGATCATTCATGTATAAAGTTGCAACTATTAGTGAATAGGTATCTTATTACTTTTTTGATGGAAGAAAGTACGAAGGGTTGTGTCCATTGGGAAATGATCCCGATCTATCTATATAAAGGCATGTGATTACCATCAAGTTATATGTGTGGTAAACATTTATATAGATTAGATTGGAAATTCTATCCATTGCTCTCCGAAAATAATTAGTGAAAGTTTGTGTTTGTGGAATATATTGGTTCAAGTTCGAAACGATTTCCGGACTTCTCTAGACTTAAACACCATGGCAGAAGGTAAATAATTTTTTCGCTGCATATTTATTTTGATCTCCCACATAAGTTTATCATTTGGTATCAGAGCAACCCTTGTCATTCTGTTTAGTATGAATAAGGTTATGGTCGGAAACTTAAATCTGTCGGTTGGTAAATGGTGAATTTGCCGAAACATCCTCTGAAATTTCGAAATGTTTTTATAAGAAAAACACTTTTCTGTTTTAGTATTGATCTTGGACATCAGTGGGTTCGCCTAAAGTGTTGGGTGCATTTATTTTGTTTCCGTGAGTATATTCTGGCATGTTAGTCAGAGGATTTTACTATTGTGGTGGTTTGTCAAAATCTTTCGGTTACGGTTGTATTAAATCCTTTTGCCTAGTAATTTATTTGCTTAAACGGTGTCAACAGGAACATTAGTATTGAGACATCCGGTGCCTTCGATATTGTTGTCGGTTTTTCAATTGTCTTGATGTTGCCATTCACAACTTTTGCTGGAGTATTATAATTGTTTCCTAATTATTACGGAGTAGTAATCTGTTGTGTGTCTTCAATGGTCAATTGGGCAATTTCTAATTTGTGGGACTTGTTTGTTTCATGATATCAGTATTGTTTATGGCCATGAGAAGAGGAAGAGGGAAAAAAAAGAAAAAGGCAACCCATTTGCATCGCACCGTTTCAATTGTTTCATACTTTGTTTCGTTGTCGTGTGATTGGTACATGCGAGACTTTGTTCTTGCATGACTTCATTCTTATTGAATAATGCAATAATCACATATCAATAATTAGGATGCATGCCTTTGTTTTATGTGCGTGGATTGCATTTTAATAGTCTATGGCTATGGGCGTGTTATTACAGCATATCTATCAATATCTTATAGGAATGTATTTAAGATCCACAATCTTCCAAACCCCAAATCCTAATTTTTAAAATTTTTGACTTTTTAAAAATTAAAAAAATCCCACTACACGGTACACCTATCCCACCCCACATGCGAATAGGCCATAATTGAAACAGAAACAGAAAGACTACTCCCAAACGAGAAAAACAAACCACCCACGTCCATACTCCCACCTCATAAGCCACTTCCAACTTCCATGCCACATGTTGCCCATCCCAACTCCCATGCCACACATTGCACACTCAAAAGCCAAAAGTCAGTCTCATATAAAACCGAAATGTATACTGCCACTAGATCTTTTTTTCTCCACACTAAACCATGAGCTCTCTTCATGGTTAAAATTTGCAATCCTCTCCCTTCCAACGCACATTCAACCAGAATTTGCCTTACTCTAAGGTTAGTCTTCATTTGTAATTACTTGCTTACAACCGAATCGCATTTCATTTCTTAATGTTGTTTATACTATTTTTCCCAAGGTCTTGATTCCAGAAAGTCGCTACCTTCAATCAAGCCAAAGATTGGTTCAAGCTCGCCTCCTTTAGGTATGAAAATTTGACGGACCAATTACCAATTGCTTAAATATTGGTTTTCAAGCAAGTTGCTGTGTTCAATCAATTACGAGCATTGTACCGAACCACACTACTTTCCAATTTGCTACAAGAGTTAGTTTCACATATTATCCGTGTATGATTTGGGTCTACATGTTACTTATTATGCCATGTACATTGATAATAGAGGTAAGAAGGTGTATAGGGTGTTAACTAACCCTAACACAAGTAAGCTTTATTTATATTATGTGGTGACTAGTTACATAATATAAGTAACCAATGTGGGACTTAGTCCAACTCTATTCTAACACTCCCCTCAAGCTGGAGAATAAATATCACAAAATCCCAGCTTGTTACATAACAACTCTAAATGTGGTTTAAATAAAGGTTTGGTGAAGATATCTGCCAACTGAGCGCCTGTAGACACAAAAGGGGTAGTCAACACACCACTATCTATCTTCTCCCGAACAATATGACAATCTACCTCGATATGTTTGCTTCTCTCATGAAATACCGGATTTTAAGCGATATGTATTGCTGCTTGATTATCACAATGCATAGGAATAGGTAACTGTATGATAAATCCCAACTCTTCGAGCAAAGCTTTCAACCATACAACCTCACATGTAGTATGAGCCATGGCACGATAGTCTGCTTCAGCACTGGACCGAGCAACCACAGTTTGTTTCTTGCTCTTCCAGGTAACCAAATTTCCACCAACGAAAGTACAGTACCCAGTTGTGGACCGTCTATCAGATGGTGATCCCGCCCAATCAGCATCAGTAAAGGCCTCAACACGCAAATGAACATTTGAACGATAAAAGAGGCCGTGTCCAGGATAAGCCTTGAGATACTTCACAATACGAAGACCAGCTTCCCAATGTGGAAGACGAGGAGCTGACATGAACTAACTTACCATACTAACAGCAAATGAGATATCAGGCTGTGTACTGGTGAGATAATTCAGCTTGCTTATCAAGTGACGATAGTGGTCTGGATGAGGGAATATCTCCCCCTGATCAACACACAATTTGATGTTTGGATCCATATGGGTCTCTATAGGCTTTGCTCCCAATAAACTAGTTTCCTTTAGAATATCTCGTGCATACTTCCTTTGGGACAAACTGATCCCTTCCTTGGATCTTGCTACCTCAATATCCAAGAAATATCAAAGCTTACGCAAATCTTTGGTGTGAAACTGACGCTGTGAAAACTGTTTTAACTCATCAATACCTTTCTGATCATCCCCAGAATAATGTTATCATCCACATACACAATCAATACTACTTTCCCCTATTCTGACTGAATAGAGAAGACAGAATTCTGACTGAATAGAGAAGACAGAATGATCAGAATGGGAGCGATGCATACCAAACTGCAACACAACATCACTAAACCTGCCAAACTGTAGGGGTTCGATTTGGAGGGACCTTGACCTGAGTTAGTATTCCTCTTCTATTGCTCCGTTCACCTGTCTCTGAACCTGCAACAAGTCACTAGGGCTTGAATAGCCCAGTGACCCTCCGACGATCAAGTTAGATCTCAGAGGTGGATATAGATCTAGGGTTAGGGAAAGATGGCATACCTCTTTAGGTTAGAATCCCTTTGTATTTATAGACCTAGATTTGCTTGGCCTCCAAGCTAGCGCGTGAAGGATACGCTCGGGTAACCACCTCGGATGACATCACAGATGATGGATTGGATAAAACGGTTACGAAGCACATGGCCAGACCTGGCCTAGATGATCCTTTCTGCCACGTGTCGCTCTTGGTCCCCTCTTGCTATGCTACATTCTGCCAAGAGGCCTTAACGGAATGCATACTTCGGTAATTAACCGAAATGTCAACAGGAGACTTGATACCGAGCAAGTAAATAGAAGGATATACACTGGCCTGTGCCGATATGAGGCCTCGGTTAATGGTGGTCTGCTTAGATTACCGAGGCCATGACCGAAGCCCCCACAATAGCCCCTCAAGCCCCTGGAGCCTTGCTCCCCTGCTTCAGGGTCTTGACCTCATTATATGAAACATCAGGCCTTGATCCTTTCCTTAGAGAACTACCGGAGAGTACGCCTGATCGGTAGATACCGTTCCATCTGTGTCAGAGACAAGAGCCACGTGTCAGCAGCTGCCGTGGTCTCATCATAGACAGGCTGTCTCGGCACGTGCCGTGTCAGTTGATTGGTACGAAACGTCGCTTCGGTGACACGCGTCATTACGCCTATGGTCTGAATATCTGGCGCCTATCCTCGGCGCAGAGCCCTTGATGCTGGCCGTCCGATGGTAACACGTGTCAAAGATCTGACGGCTCGGCGCACGACGCTTCGTTTCCCGCGCGGCCTTCCACTTCTTCCGTTATAAATAGGAAAGACAGAGGTGAGACGGCCACTTTTCCTCCGCTTCTGAAGTCGAACTGCCGCCACCGTCTGTTTTCAGCTTTCAATCGAGATTTTGAGCGTTTTGGACGCGGATCTCGACACAAAACTCAGGTATGACGATCTTCAATCGTTGGTTTTCGTGTTTTGATCATTTTCTTCAAGTTTTCTTCCCTTTAGTCCACATTCCTCATGCGTTGCGGCTGTACCGCCGCTCGCCGCTGTTCGTCCCACAGCGGCGCTTGGCGTTTCCAGCGCTGTGCTCTTAGTTCTACCGAGGTCTAAATTCAAACCGAGGCCCATATTCTTCCCGAGGCCAATCTTCAACCCGAGGCCATAGAGACAATCACTGGCCTCGAAAACCTTTCTCGGGGGGAGGTCCCCAGAAATATACCGAGGAGCGATGACCATTTCGTCCCTGTTTACTAGGTCATGTTGCTTTTCCCTGGGCATATAGCTAACGGGTTTTTGCACACATCTTTTTTGCTAGGTAGGGGCGAATGGTTATTGAAGTCTCCTCGAATAGTACCAGTAACTCCACTTCTGTCGACCTTGAGGAAATCTTTGAGGAGTGTCGTGCCCAGGTCGTTTACCGAATCCCGTTGGACATCATTGAGCCTTCGGACCCTCTTAGAGCTTCACGCCCCGTTACAGCCTTCGCTCCTTGGGAGATGGAAATCCCTAGTACTTCGGGCCATGGACCGGGCCCATTCGCCGATGCCCCCGAGGAGGTTCGGGGACGAAGGAGGCCAATGAGGCCATGTCCCTATCTGAACCAATACTTTAATGGGACCCCGGCTGCTTTCGCCGAGTTCAGAAGGGTTTACAGCATCCCACCAGACGTAGAGGTCTGGCTGCTTCCTGACAACAATCCCAAGATCCTTCCTCACCGACCAGGGGAATTGATTTTTCCCTTGATGGCGATCACTGAGGGAGGGATTAGATTCCCCCTTCATCATATTGTCCGACGAGTTCTCCGGACCCTTTCTCTTACCTCCTCCCAGCTTACAGTAAACTCCAACCGAATCATCACAAGCATTATTGAGCTGAGGAGGCAGTTCAACTTGACCTTTGGGGTCGAGGAACTCTTCGGTGTATACCTCTTAGGGGTCAACTGAGAGTGCAACCGATACTACCTCTCGTGCAGGACAGGGTATGACACCTTCCTTGTCGATCGTCTCCCTGACTCCGAGGAGTGGGCAAACATTTACATCTCGGTGACCGACAACTTTATGTTCGGGCCCGGGGAGAATGCTGATACCACTACCAGGGTGCAATTCGGGACCGGGGCTCCTGGTTGGTAGAAATTACTCTTCGGTAGATACTTTGTATATTTTTGTTATGCCCTGCGTACTTATACTGATCCCTTGTTTTGGTTTTGCCTTGCAGGCGGGAGCTCGGACATTGGCTATCAATGACCGGTGCAAGGCGCAGGAAGAAAAGACCAAGAAGCTTGCTCGGGAGCTGGCTCGGAAGGAGGAAGACCTCAAATTGGCTCGGGAGACTTGCGAGCTCTACCTGGCGGACTTCCAACGGTGCGACAGGGAGAGGGTGGAGGCAGAGACCAGAGCCGCCAAGGCCGAGGAGGATGCCAACACACTGCGAGCCACCCGGGCCATGGAGGTTGACTTCGCGAAGAAAAGAGGCTACGATGAAGGTTGGGATGCAGCCGGAGTAGAGTATAAAAAGCAGGTTCGGGAGATTGAGGCTGAGCTGCACCGGGACCGTTTCTTGGACGGCCTTCAGTATGGCCATGAAGCCTTGGTGAGGAGGCTCAACCTCCCTGAAGACTCTGACCTCCGAAGACTTCCCGAGGCGCCTCCCGAAGAGCTTGTCCTTCCTGAGGAAGAGGAGGAGGTGGTGGAGCCTACGTCCGAGGACCATGGCCTCGGGAACCAAGCCGATCCAAATGCCCCTACGCCCGAGGACCAGCTCGACCACCTAGATCGCTTTTAGGATAATGACTTCCTTTTATTTTTGAGATTTCATCTTTAGATTCTGTAACTTTGACTAGACGGCTCCGGACATTTGGAGTTTGCTGTTCCAGGGTTTGTAAATGTTTGAAATCGAAACAGTAACTTTTTGTTTATGGATTGATGCTGAAACCCATAATGCTTTGTGAATGAATGCTCTCTTTTCTTGAATGTTATCTTTGAAATGCTTGTATGATTGGTTTACTCCTTGGGTTATGATGCTCCTGCTTCGGTGGGACTTAAAGTTTGTAGAAACAAGTTTAACCGAAGCGTTAACCGAAGAGTCTTGCCAAGCAAAAAAATATTTAATCAAGAAAAAATGATTTGATCCGAAGCCCCTGCTAGTAGGAGGGTCGGTAGGGACCGAATCAGAAGCAACTGTTTAATGAATTTTGGGTTTGCACGCCCCTGTTTGGTTAATGGAAATTAACCTAGCGAGTGAACGCGAGATGGTGGTACTGCTTGGGGACGTAAGCTGGAGTCGCGAAGGGATATGGCTTCTGCCATAGGTTCGGGACGCAGCGAGTCCGAGCAGTGAGAGACTCTTGGTGGGTCGGTATAAGGGGCTCGGGAGGAAGCCGAGTATTCCTTAAAGCGAGTGACCAGAAATGCAAATGACCGAAGAGGCCTTGGCGACTTGGTGGGAATTTTGTCCAAGGGTATCACCTATGGGAGGACAATATCCCTGAAGTCGGTATAAAATGGTCCGGGCAGGAACGGACCAAGTGTAAGTAATTTAAACAACAAAGGGTACGAATAGCGCAAAAAAGAATTCTCATTCAAACTTGCAGGAGTGCCGTCAATACATAAGCAAATTGCCTTTGAAACTTTAAAAGAAAATGCAACATACTAAAGATTAATTGGGCTTCGGTAACCAAGCACTATCCATAGAACTTCTTCAAGTTGTTTGCATTCCATGTTTTAGCAATGGGGGAACCATCCAACTTTTCCAACTTGTAGTTTCCTGATCCGAGGTGCTTGAGAACTCGGTAGGGGCCCTCCCAATTGGGCATTAGCTTTCGCTTTTTGGATTTTTCCTCCACTTTTTTCCATACGAGATCGTCAGGCTTGAATGACCTAAGGCGGACGCTTCGGTTGTAACCTTTTGCAACCTCCTGCTGGTACGACGCAAGCTTGATCCTTGCGTTGTCACGTTCCTCTTCGGCTAAGTCGAGGTCCGAAGCAATGCTGTTGTTGACCGACTCATCAAAATGCCAAGGAGAAGGGAGTGCGACCAGTGAATCGCCGAGGCGTAGTACGGTAGCCCCAGAGTACCCTGGGTAACTCTTCGGCCCACTTTCCCCGTCGTGACTCGAGTCGTTGCTTAAGTCCAGATGAAATTGCCTTGTTTGCAGCCTCGGCCTATCCGTTACCCTGGGGGTAAGCCGGAGTGGATGTGTCCCATTTGATACCGTATTCGTCAAGCAGAGCCCGGTACTTCTGCCCTGTAAACTGCTTTCCATTGTCTGTAATTATGGCGAACGGCACACCGAAGCAAGAGATGATGTTTCGCCATACGAAGCGAATGACGTTTGTTTCTTCAATGGTGACCAGGGGCTCGGCCTCGACCCATTTCGAGAAATAATCAGTTGCGGTTAAGAGGAACTTGAATCCACCCGGAGCGACTGGGAGCTTTCCAACGATATCCATGCCCCATTGGGAGAAGGGCCAGGGGCTGGTGAGAGGGCTAAGGTCCTGGGCTGGCTGATGGATAATGGGAGCGAACATCTGACACCTCTTGCAACGCTTGACGAACTCTTCAGAATCCTTCTTCATTGTCGGCCACCAATACCCCTGAGTGATGGCTCGGTGGGCGAGTGATCGTCCACTGGAGTGACAACCGCTGTCGCCGGCATGAAGCTCTTCGATGATGCCCGGAACTTGATGTGGGTGCGCAACCAATAAGTATGGCCCGGTAAATGATCTTCGGTAAAGCTTGCCGTTGGGATTGAGCCAGAAGAGAGCGGCTTTGTTTCGGAGTCGGTGAGCCTCCTTTTTGTCAGTGGGAAGGGAGTCATCCCTCAGGTAAAGGACAATTTTGTCCATCCAGCTCGGGCCAAGCTCTATGTTGAGTACTTCCTTTTGTAGATCTTCGAGCTCAAAACTGGGCTTGTCAATAGAATTGAAGGAAATGGAACGGTGTCCAGTACATGAGAATGCCGAAGCGAGCCCTACAAGGGCGTCGGCGTGGGCGTTCTGTTCCCTGGAGATATGCTCGACTCTGATTGCGTTGAAGCGTTTAATGAACTGGACTGCGGTGCTGAGGTAGGTACGCATGCGGCCATCCCGAGCTTCGTATTCTTCGGAGAGTTGGTTAACCACCAATTGGGAGTCACTGTAAACCACGAGCTCTTCGATGCCAATGGCTTCAGCAGTCTTGAGTCCCAAGATTAGTGCTTCATATTCGGCCTCGTTGTTAGAGGCTGGGAAGTTGATGGATAGCGAGCTTTCGTGCAGGACACCGGAGGGCGAGAGGAGAACAATTCCTGCACCTGCACCTTGGCTGTTGGAGGCGCCATCGACGTACATTTTCCAAACATCGCCGTGAAAAAGCTGCCAGGCTGTGCTAGGGTTGGCCTGGAGTACTGCCTCGGTGCTCGGGGTAGGCGTCGAAGCGGGTGTGTTGGGTGGCGTAAGCTCGGCGATGAAGTCGGCCAGCACCTGAGCTTTTATTGCTGTCCGAGGCTGAAAGTGGATTTCACAATTGGCAAGCTCAACGGCCCATTGTGAGATTCGGTTGGAGAGATCTGCCTTCCGGAGGAGGGACTTGAGAGGATATTCGGTAAGGACGATGATGCGATGTGACTGGAAGTAAGGAGCGAGCTTCCTGGACACTGAGATGGCAAGAACGAGCTTTTCTAGCGGTAGATAACGTGTCTCGGCGGGAGTCATTGTTTTACTGGAGTAGTAGATTGGCTGGTGTTCCCGATCCTCCTGGCGGACGAGGACCGAGCTTACAGCGTGCGGAGAGACAGCTAGGTAAAGGAACAAATCTTCTTGGTCCCGAGGGGTGACGAGGAGTGGAGCCATAGAAATATACTCTTTTAGTCATTGGAGGGCTCAGTCGCAGTTTTCTGTCCAATTGAAGCTCCGTCGGCTGCCTTTTAAAAGTGCGAAGAATGGCTGACATTTATCCGAAGAACGGCTTATAAACTGATTCAGGGTTGCGGCCATGCCGGTCAAACGCTGAACATCACGCTTGTTGTGGGGAGCCGAGAGTTGATTAATAGCGCGAATCTGGGAAGGATCGGCCTCAATACCGCGTCGGGAGATGAGGTGGCCAAGAAATTTGCAGGAGCTGACACCGAAGACGCACTTCTCGGAGTTGAGGCGGAGCTTGTGCCTCTTGAGTATTTCAAAGACTTCGGCGAGGTGAGCTAGATGATCGCCGGCGCGCAAACTTTTGACCACCATGTCGTCGATGTAAGCCAGCATACTGTCGCCTAGCAACCGTTCGAACATCTTGGTTATCATTCGCTGAAAGGTGGCCCCGGCATTTTTTAAACCGAAGGGCATAACAAGGTACCCGAAGATGCTGTGGGGGGTGATGAAGGCCGTGTTCTCGACATCGCCTTCGCTCATGGCACTGGTGATAGCCCCGGTAGGCATCCAAGAAGCTAAGTCACTCATGTCCGGAGGTGGCGTCGACGAGCTGGTCGATACGAGGGAGGGGAAAAAAGTCCTTTGGGCAGGCATCGTTGAGGTTTGAGTAATCGACGCATACCTGCCATTTGCCATTCTTTTTCTTGACTACGACGGTGTTGGCCAGCCACTTGGGATACTGGACTTCTCTGATTGCCCCTGCGTTTAGGAGTCGGTTGACTTCTTCAATAACAGCCTCGGAATGAACGGGAGAGGATCGTCGTGCCTTCTGTATGACCGGGCGTTTGGCTCGGTCTATGTTTAGCTCGTGGCAAATGAAAGAGGGATCGACCCCGGGCATCTCATATGGGGTCCAAGCGAACACTTCGATGTTCTTGTGAAGAAAAGCTACCGTGTCATTCCGATCAGTCTCAATAAGTGAGGAACTAACAAGGAAGAAACGGGAACCGTCCTCGGTTATTGGAATGGTGGACACGTCTTCTATGGTTTTGTCGTCGGGGGATCTACCGACATCCTCCAAAACTGGGGCCTCGGGGGCTTCAATGAGATTCACCCGGGAGGTCTGTTTGTTACTTCGGACGGCGTTGACGTAGCACTGCTTGGCCGCGGTCTGGTCTCCGTACAAGTCTTCCTGGTGCCCGTGAGTGCCAATGAAATGGACCACTTGGTGATAGGTGGAGGCAATCGCTTTAAGCTTATGCAGCCAGGTTCGCCCGACAATTGCGTTGTAAGGGCCAGAGACGTCAACAACCACAAATTCCATTTCAAGAGTTACCGAGCCGGCGCGGACAGAAAGAGTGATCATACCGATGGGCCAGACAGGAGCTCCGTTGAAGCCGATAAGGGGAACTTCGGAGGGACGGAGATCGGTGTCGGGAATCTTCAGATCCTTGAACAAAGAGTAGTACATGACTTCGGCTGAGCTGCCCTGGTCTACGAGGACGCGACGGACATTGAAAGTTCCGATGCGTAGCGTGACCACGAGGGCGTCGTTAGGGGAAGTTGGATGCGGTCGAGATCCTTCTCGGTAAATGTTATCGTCCATTTGGAACCGTCATCGGTTCTGGGGCGTTTTGGCTCGGGACCGACTAACATGACCTGCTTGGAGGAGGAGGCTTCATTCAACTCAGCCCAGGTGATGCGAGCGGCCTCAGGGTTTAAGGGACTGTGTATGACGTGGATCGTCTGGATTTCTTCCTCGGTGTTTGTTTCGGTCCGTTGTCCCCGAGCCGTCGTCTTCTCGTGATCGATGAAGTTGCCGAGGTGGCCACCCGCAACAAGCTGTTCCAAGTAGGCCTTGAAGGGCTTGCATGCTGTGGTGAAGTGACCCTGCTCATTGTGATAACTGCATCGGACGATGGGATTCTTGATTTTCCCATTTTCGGTTCCTAGCTTTTGATTTGGGAAGGAGAAAAAGGGCTGGTCCTTTACTTGATCGATGATCCGGTAGATGGGAATGGTGAAGACAGTTTTCTCGGCGTTGAAATCGCTTGGCTTCGGTCCCTGCCTCGGCGACTGCTTGATGGTGTTGACCTGTTTCTTCGGTGTTGGGACAGGTGCGGGAGCCGGTGTGGATACCGAGGTGTTTAACGTTTTTGAACTCGTAGGCTTCCCAATGCCTCTCTCTGCCTTTGATTCGATGAGCTGACACCAACCCTCAATTCGAGTCATAAGGTCCTTCTTGGAGTTTGGCTTATGGCGAGCGAGGTCGTCGTAAACTTGCTCGTCCTGGGAGGTGAGACCGAGCTTGAATCCTCGGGCAGAGATGACGCCGTCGCAACCCTCTATCTCATTGAATAGTTCCCAGTAACGGCCGGCGTACTGCCGAAGCGTTTCGTCGTTCCTCTTGCGGAGGGCTAAGAGGGAATTGATCTCCTTCTCGTGCTTGTTGCTAGTTACGAATCGGGCCATGAAGGCATCGCAGAGGGAATCGAACGAGGAAATTGACCGAGCCGGGAGTTGATTGAACCAGGTGAGGCCCAGGTTGCCGAGGCTTGCAGGAAACACTTTGCACAAGAAGGCGTCGTCCGAGGGTTCATTCCGAAGAAACAGAGACATGACAGTTTTATACTGAACCAGATGAGTGTACGCCTCGGTCTTGCCGTCATATTTGGCAAACTTGGGTTGGGTGTATCCCTTGGGGGGGGTAACCGAGTCGATCTCTCTCGTAAAGGGGGAGGTCGTGAGTCGTGTAAGCCGTGCGTCGCGATGAGGTCGGATCGAACGGTCGAGACCGTCTGGACCCTCGGTCGCTGTACGCTTCTTGGGGATGAGTTTGTCCAATCGTTCATATTCCTTTCTCTTTGGATCAATACTAACCGATTTCCTGGGAAAGCGCTCTTGGCGGTGATGTCGGTAGCTGTCCCGAGCGGAAGGCTCGAGGCGCTCGGTGATCGGGCTCCTGCTTTGTGCACCGCCGGGGTGCGAGACGATGGGACTTCTGGCTCCGGAGCCCTTCAGGCGCTCGCGGTATCCTCTGGTCTGGATCTCTACAAGGCCGTCATCTCCCCTGGCTGCCCTTGTGAGGCTAGGGGTAGATTCCCGGCCTGTCCTGCCCACTAGGACCGAGTGGGTGGAGGAGGCAGAGACGCTCCCGCCACCGAGCCTCTCAAAGGCCGATGGTCTCCTTCGAAGTTGCACAGGGGAGCGGGAACGGTCTCTGTGCGATGTGTCTTTTAGGGCTCGTGTGTCCGCCGCTCTTGGTGACTCGAGACGATCCTTGACTGAGGGGCGGGGTCTGTGCCCTAGCAGGTGACTGCCTTCGTGACTGTGAGGGGAGGTGTGACGGTCCTTTCTTCCACCGCGACTCCCAGAGGAATGAGACGGGGAGATTTGGAGGAGGTGATTAATCTCCGCCAACTCGTCTCGGACGTGTCTGTCGCGGTCCATCACCGTCGTGAGGTCGTCGATTTTCCGCTCAAGATGGCAGATGTAGGAGTGGAGCTCGGAGGATGGGCCTGGGTCTGGAATTGAAGCTCCGGCGCCAACTCCAACGAATACATGGGTCTTTCCAAGGGCGGTTGCTCCGCCGGAAGCTAGGCTGTGGTCCACGAGGGAACCGAGCCCATGGGCGGTACCACCGTGATGCGTGTCGTTGATCTCGACCATGTTCGATTCAGGAACTCTGAATGGAGCAGAGAAAGGGGAAGAGGTGAAAGTTGAAAAGGTGGCTAGGTCCCCAGCGGAGTCGCCAATTGTAGGGGTTCGATTTGGAGGGACCTTGACCTAAGTTAGTATTCCTCTTCTGTTGCTCCGTTCACCTGTCTCTGAACCTGCAACAAGTCACTAGGGCTTGAATAGCCCAGTGACCCTCCGACGATCAAGTTAGATCTCAGAGGTGGATATAGATCTAGGGTTAGGGAAAGATGGCATACCTCTTTAGGTTAGAATCCCTTTGTATTTATAGACCTAGATTTGCTTGGCCTCCAAGCTAGCGCGTGAAGGATACGCTCGGGTAACCGCCTCGGATGACATCACAGATGATGAATTGGATAAAATGGTTACGAAGCACATGGCCGGACCTGGCCTAGATGATCCTTTCCGCCACGTGTCGCTCTTGGTCCCCTCTTGCTATGCTTCATTCTGCTAAGAGGCCTTAACGGAATGCACACTTCGGTAATTAACCGAAATGTCAACAGGACACTTGATACCGAGCAAGTAAATAGAAGGATATACACTGGCCCGTGCAGATATGAGGCCTCGGTTAATGGTGGTCCGGTTAGATTACCGAGGCCATGACCGAAGCCCCCACACAAACCAAGCTCAAGGTGACTGCTTAAGATCATAGAGAGCTTTGCGAAGGTGACACACCTGAGAACCCTCCCCTTGAGCAACAAACCTGGGAGGTTGCTCCATATAGACCTCCTCGAGCAGGTCACCGTGTAGAAATGCATTCTTGACATCCAACTGAAACAAGGGCCAACCAAGATTGGCGGCCAAAGAGATAAGAATGCAAACGGAGTTAATCTTGGCCACCGGAGAGAAAGTCTCGGCATAATCAACTCCATACGTCTGTGTATAGCCTTTGGCCACAAGACGGGCCTTGTTCCATTCTACGGTGCCATCTGGATGATACTTGACGGTAAAGACCCACCGACAGCCAACGGTAGACTTTCCTGGTGGAAGAGAAACCAACTCCCAAGTGCCATTGTCATGAAGAGCAGACATCTCAGCCTCCATAGCTGTCTGCCACTCAGAAACAGATAAGGCCTCCTGAACAGTGTTAGGAACAAAAATGGACGAAACAGAAGTAGTAAAAGCACGAAGTGACGGAGACAGATGATTATATGAAACAAACTAAGCAATAGGATGAATAGTGCAAGACTGAATACCTTTGCGAAGAGCAATAGGAAGACCAGGTGATGGGGGGTGGTGGTGGTGGGGAAACAAGATCTTGGAACGGAGGAGGCATGACGGTAGGCATTGGTGGGGTTGTTAATTGTTTCTGTTGACGAACATATACCTACAAGGGTGGCACAGGAATAGGAGGAACATCTATAGGAATAACATACTCAGACTCAGAAAGGACATATTCAGACTCAGGAGTTCTCGAAAAGAAAGGCAATGACTTATTAAAGGTGACATCAGCACACACAAAGTGACGACGAAGAGAGGGTGAGTAACACTTGTACCTTTTCTGAGTGCGCGAATAACCGAGAAACACACACCGGATCGAGCGAGGGTCAAGTTTGTCCCGGTCAGGATCTAGTGCATGAACATAGCATGTGCACCCGAATACTCGAGAGGATAATGAGTGAAGAGGACGACTAGGAAATAAAATCTTGTGAGGTATCTGACCACCAAGAACAGTGGAGGGCATACGGTTAATCAAGTAACAAGCTGTAAGAACAACATCACTCCAGTAAGACTTAGGGACCTGCATCTGGATTAACATGGCACACATAACTTCAGATAAGTGTCGGATCTTGCGTTCGGCAACACCATTTTGTTGTGGAGTTCGAGCGCAAGAAGACTGGCGAATTATCCCATGATCATCAAAAAAATGAGAAAGAGCATTATGAAAATATTCACGTGCATTATCGGAACGAAATATACAAATGCACGTATCAAACTGAGTCTTTATATCTGTATAAAATGACTTAAAAATAGAAGACAACTCTGATCTCGTTTTCATAAGATAAAGATATATAACACGAGAGAAATCATCGACAAAAATAACATAATATTGAAAACCAGCTAAAGTGGAAACATGTATAGGACCCCATATATCCGAATGTACTAACTGGAAAGGATGCGATACCGACGCTCAACCCTAGGATAAAAAGACACTCGACGGTGTTTACTAAACTCACAGACTTCACATTACAAGTCCTTAGCATTACTATATGATGGCACCAGACGCTTGAGATTCTGAAGAGAGGGATGGCCCAGATGACAATGTTGTTGATAAAGAGAAACAGATGACTGAAGAGCAACAGACACAGGGCAAATGTCATCGGTAAAGTAATATAGGCCGCCACATTCAGTACCCCCACCAATCTTCCTCCCCGTCTTGAGATCTTGAAACACACAACCATGAGAAGAAAAAGTGATGGAACAGTTTAAAAATTTCGTAAGTTTACTAATAGACATAAGATTAAATGGAAAACTGGGATTATGGAAGACAGAGTCCAAAGTAAAAGATGGAGTAACAGAAACGGAACCCAAATCAGTAATTTCAGAGGTAGAACCATCAGCTAAGGTAACACGAGATGGTGTACAAATAGATCGACGACTAGAGAAAATAGTAGATGTACCAGTCATATAATCAGAAGCACCAGAATCCATAACCCAAGGAGTGGGAGAACGAGAAGAGGCACACAAGCAACGGAGGAACCGGTCTGAGCAAGCATAGCAGTAGAGGATGAAGTCTGATTTGACACAAGGCGTTGATACTCTTCTGCAGAAATAGTCACCACAGGGTCGGCAAGGTGAGGAAGAGACTCAACATCCTCAAAAATAGCAGCTTGATGAGCCTAAGGGAACCCATGGAGATCATAGCAAGTCTCCACGGTATGATTGGTCCCCCCACAATGAGTACACGATCGGGAATCACGCCCATGACCACAGGCACGGGCACCTCCCTTTGACATGCGACGACCAAAACCACTAATACCAGAACCACGAGCACCCACACCAGAATCCCGACTACCAAAACCATGGCCAGAACCATGTCCACTAAACCCAGAGTCATGACCACGACCGCTAAACCCAAAGTCATGGCCGTGACCACGACCAAGGCTAAATGATGTACTAGAAATAGTGGAAGCCAATGTTGAACGATCAGGAGGTGGTGCAGACATAGAGACAGATGACTAGTGAAGGCGACTAAATACCTCGCCGAGAGAGGGTAGATCACGAGACCCTAATAAATGATTACGAATAGGACCATATGTGTATGATGCACCTGATATAAACCGAGCAACCTGCATACGCTAACGCTGGCGCTGCATGACCTGAACATCAGAGGAAATCGGCTCACATGGATTAAGCTCCTCACAGATACCACAGAACTTAGCATAATAAGACTCCAAAGACAAGTCACCCTGTGAGATAGAAAAGAAGGATTGATGAAGATCATATGTGCGACGGAGATTCTTAACACCCGAATACATCTCCTGAGCCTGTGTCCATACTTGTTTGGCCGTAGATAAGAAAACCAACTTGCTAGCAATATGTTCTTCCATACTATTCCATAAATCAGACCGAATATTAGCATCCTCAGATACCTATGCCTCATACGTGGTAGCAGTTGCCGCAGGGGGACCGTCTGTCAAATAATGATAAAGTTTCTGACCAACATAATAAACCTCGACTGCTCTAGCCCAAACAACATAATTCTTACCATTCAAAGGGGTGAAGGTAATAGACAACCTCTCACGAAACCGAGAAGAACCAAACAAACTTCCATCAATAGTAGAGCTAGAAGTAGAACTAGATCCAGACTTTGACTCAGCCATTTCACCAAATAAACTTCCACCAATAAGAACCAGTAAAAGCAACTAGGAAGAGCAACAACTACCAACTAGAGACAAAATATAATAGTCAAACAGTACCACCATCAATAGTTGAACTAAACTCACTATAGAATAGTCACCATGCCAACTACACTCCACACGTTATATGAGCCTGATGATAGACAGTTACTAGCGTGAGAGAGAGAGAGATCTGAACAGCACAAACATCACCGGAGATCTGAACAAATCTGAACAGCACAAAATCAGAGACCTAGAGGACAGATCTGAACAACCACAGTCCAAAAAATCGCGCATTGAGTCTGAAACTACAAGAAACGAGGTTTGTCGGCGCTGGAAAATGCTCGCCGGAGGTCAGGAATACTTTCCGGAGGTCGGCGAAGTTAGGAGTGGGTTATTCGAAGGTGGGCTATCACTGGGCATGTGATTCGAAGGGTTCTAGAGTGCAAACGAGCACTGAGCATGTGATTTCGGTAGTCGAAGAGGGGTGGATTGCTGTCGGCAAGAGGTATATGGTGGTTTGTGGTGGTCGAAAATGGTAACTAGGGTTTCGGCTTTGAGGGTTTCAAACAGATGGAAAGATATGGAGGATGGGTTCTGAACGGAAGAAGGTTTGGTGGGTTTCGGTTGATGTACAGTGGATTTCGTGGGTTTTGGTTAGGGTTTCCGGCGGCTATGGTGGTGATTTAAAGTAATGCTCTGATACCATGATAATAGAGGTAAGAAAGTGTATAGGGTGTTAACTAACCCTAACACAAGTAAGCTTTATTTATATTACATGGTGACTAGTTACATAATATAAGTAACCAATGTGAGACTTCGTCCAACTCTATTCTAACATACATATACGTGTATGTTTATCTCGCCCATGCATGTTGAACTAGCGTCATTCCCGTTCGATGCATGAGACAAACATAATTTTTTGTGCGAGTTTGATATCATATAGGAATGTGTGTGAGCTTCTAAACCCTCCAAACTTCCTTCCCTAATTTCCTAGATTTTTCACTTTTTAAAAAAATAAAAAAAGCCCACGTTAAAACCTATAACTTTATACCCACATCCCAATTTTCCTTTTCCTTTTCCAATTATTTTTGTTTACAAAACTTCATATGGAACCAGTTCCTTTAACTTTCCCTTTCACACACCTCCCAATTTCTTTGTCCTTTTCTAATTATTTTTGTTTACAAAAAACCACATGTAACCACTTCCTTAACTTCCCCTTTTGCACACCCACGTCCCCACTTTCTTTGATTTTTTTTCTTTTCCTAGCCCCATGTTCCCTTCGTGCTGTTACCACCAAATCCATGTACAACAGGTCTGAGCAATCCTAATATTAATTCTTCCCCCAGTGATGGTTTCCATGATTCATATTTGTTCATGGAATTTTAAGTAGCAAGTTCGGCTCGGTTAGTTACGAGAATTGCTCAAAGGTTGATCTTCCTCTCCAAAGTCCTACACATTTATGAGAATTTGATCATGATATTGTGAGATTTTGTTAATCCTCTATGTGCGAATTCTTTTGGCAGGTTTAAGGTTTTGACAATTGAAAGCAATTCGGATCTCGCACCGCTCAATTCTGCTAACCACTAGGTATAATTTCCTCTCTACTTCATATACTTGTCTTTCAATTTATTTACTTTTGGCATCCGGACAGCTTTTTTCCCACATTTTCATAGTATTTTTCTTACATTATTCACACTTTCTGAAAGTAGGAATATAGAGTAGGAATAGTTTCTGTTTGTAGGAATATAGAATAGGAATAATCAAGTGTCCATGGTCCATTGTGCATTTTCAAAATCTGAGTATTTTACTAAGACACCAATTTGAAGAACCAAATCGCACGCAATGAGCTGTTTCAAACTTTAGTTCATGGTGTGTTCTGCTATTGGTGTGTTTTGCCGTGTTTTGCATCTTACTAGAAATATGCGTCTTACAACACAAGATATCCCTGATCAAACACGTCAAGAGTTATGTGATTTTACAGAGTGGATAAAATTAATCGGTGAAGGAAAAATACAGGGAACCTCATTTTCTGAAGGTCAAGAGCCTAATTGGAATCAAATTCTGTAAAGATTCCTCGTAAGAAATGGTGAAAGAAGCTTACACATGTTATTGTGTTCAACCCGTTCTTTGTTTGTTGTGAATGAAGGAATTTGTTCTTTATTAACTTTGAATTTGGTCATTTGAAATGCTTGACCAATATAGGAAGCTATTTCTTTTAAGCTTTCCCACCTAAAATGCATTTTCGTTATGAATTTTTTTCCTTTTCATGCATGATTGCTATCAGTAATTGTGTTTAATGTTCACATGCTACCATTATATTTTTTCATAAACTAGAGTTCAATCTGTTCTATGCACGGGAAAAACTAATCTGTTCTAGCGTTGTGCCCGTTCTTACCTACTTTTTTTAATTGTCCCGTGCATCGAACGGGTACAACGTTAGAACGAGTTAGTTTTGCCCATGCATAGAACGGGTTGAATGCTAATTTATTTAACGCTTATGTATTTTGGTCGGCATTTCCATATGTGATGTTAAGTCTTATTGTGTACCATTATATTTTTGGTTGATGCATTTGAAGGTGATTTAAACGTTGTAATATTTTGAGATTAGCCATAGCAACTTGAAATATTTTGATGTTCCATATGAAGTATAGTCACGTGCAAAATATTTATTGGACTATGATTGCACTAAATGGTATCAACCATTAAGCATGGATTGATAAAATTGATTATTTTTACCCACATGGAAATAATTAATTTGATTGATTTGTTTGGGAAAAATGGTAAATTCAACATCAAAACAGAAAAATTTCCCTGTATCTTCAGATTATGAATTTTACTTTGAGGTTCGATATTTGCTAGTTTTATTGTTGTAATTTAAGAAGATTCAATGCATATTGCAACCTTTGCCCACAGGGAGGTTGGGATTTACTTCTTTCAATTAAAGATTAGCTTAAACAGTTGAAGTTAATTCACAGAAATAATAACTCAGTTTTGCAAGGAGGTTCATATTTTTGTGATTTAAGTTGAGTAAAATAAACATTTGGAAGTCGAGAATAAACTTTTCCTACAAGTATGAAAAATTTGTTTTCATTATTTAGAGTACGGAGCGGTTCCGGGGACCCCTTAAAAAAACCTCTAAAAAATCCCCCCCAAGTTCCTGATTGAATTTTGATGATCCGAGCTGCTCAATGTAATCAGAACGTAATTTTAAGAGTACCCTTAAGAAATTAGCAAAAAAAAGACCAAAAAGAGCTTCATCCGAACAGTTTTTTATTGAACTTTATTGAACGGTTTAATAAAAAAACTGTTCAAATCAAGCCCTTCCTGGTTTTTTTTTTTGCCAATTTCTCGCGGGCACCCCTAAAATCATATTCTGAACATATTGAGTGGCTCAGATCATCAAAATTTGATCGGGAACTATGAGATTAAGATTTGGGGGATTTTTTTAGAGATTTTTTTAAGGGTCCCCGGAACCGCCCCGTTTAGATTATTATCTTATTCATAAAGTATTGCGTAAATTCATGCGTGATGCACCTCTACCCACAGGAAGGTTAGAATTTACAAAATATCAAGAGTCTTGTTTATTGTAGCCATTCATGTTGTTTTTAAAGTTACTTCTTGTATTCCACTACTAGTTGTGGAAATTTTATTGATTGCCTGAGAAGTACTCTAGTCTGGGATGCATGGATCATGATTTTGCGCTATGTGGATAAAGCATCACACCCACATGAAGTTCATGCGCTAGATAAAAGTTTGAACATTAATAGCGGGAGAATTAGTCTTTCATGTTTAATGTTCAAAGTAAGAGTATTTAGAGTTCCATATATGCCGTTAACGGTTAACATTTATCCGAAAATCCAATAAAGTTTTGGCTAGCATCCAAAAGAATTTGCAAAAAGACAGCCTTTTGTTTATAAGTAGAGACAAAGATATGATCCTTAAAGTTGGAGCAAAAGCCTTTTTTTTGGACTATATGGATATTGGCTAAGGATTTACTGGATCAATATCTAAGTAAACATGATATAGAAAGCTACAGATAAAGATTGTGAGATATTTATAAAGAACCAAGAGCTATATATACATGCATGCTAATCAAGAGTAATTGACTGAGGTTAAGCTATAATTCTCTTGCCACGGTGTTGACATGCAATTTAAAGTGATGTTTTAATATGAATGGCAGAATTAGTGGGAGTTATGAAACTAGTCTAGCATGCAATATGGGTCTCAAGTTGTCAATATTATGTTGAGATAATTATTAAGTTTACTTTGGCTACAGTTTTATTCTCTAAGATAAAGATGAAAGCCTAATAAAGAATATCAACATAAAGTACCTCATTAGGGAAGAGAAAAAGTTCATAAACACAATTCATGACCATTGTTCATAAAGTATTGAGGTAGTTATTGCTGGCCAAAAGTTTATGTCATGTAATGAATACATGGCTTTTAGCTCATTTTGTATTTGTTTTCTCTCATATTGATGCTCAATTAACGTTTTGCCACACTATAAGTGTTCTTAGAGAATAAAGACGTACATGTGCACATAAGGTATGAAGCACGCATACAGTTATCCGTTGGGATAAATAAAGCGGACCCTAAGTGACTATTAGTTAGTCATGATTTACAGGTGATATCACATTCACATAAAGTGTTGAGAGATTTGTCCATTGTAATACATGGAAGGAAATGCTTGCTTAAATAGCATAACCGCCATGATTCGTGTTCAATCTTTCTACTATAGACCGTTATTTGGACAGTTGTTGTATGGTCATATACAATACTTAGTATCTTTACCCAACAGTTTTTTGGTTGATTTGTCATGTGAGCCAAGTGGGAGAATGTTGAAATTTATTTATGTGGCTCACATGCCACATCAATCATATTTATATTTTATAGTATTTATGTTCGTAACTAAAAATATGGGTATTAGATTTAAATAAAATATTACCTAAATAATTGGTGACTATTCATGAAAAAGTTTGGTGACTTTTGTGAATATATATGATGACTATTCATGAATGGGTTTAGTGACCATTCATGTATAAAGTTGCAACTATTAATGAATAGGTGCCTTATTACTTCTTTGATGGAAGAAAGTACGAAGGGTTGTGTCCATGGGAAAAAGGTCTCAATCTATCTATATAAAGGCATGTGATTACCATCAAGTTACATGTGTGGTAAACATTTATATAGATTAGATTGGAAATTCTATCGACTCTCCGAAAATAATTAGTGAGAGTTTGTGTTTGTGGAACATATTGGTTCAAGTTCGAAACGATTTTCGGACTTCTCTAAACTTAAACACCATGGCAGAAGGTAAATAATTTTTCCGCTGCGTATTTATTTTGATCTCCCAAGTAGGTTTATCAATGACTCTTTCAAGGTACCTGTTTTGACCGGCTCCAGCTACCATGCCCCAAAGTGGTATTGGGGCATCATGCCCCCTTTTTATTTTTGACCCTTGGATCTCATCTTTTAATCACAGCCCTAGGATCCATTACACTCTCTCTCCTACCCACCAATTTCTCTCTCATGTTAACCTACTACCACCGATTAAAAAAAAATTGAACACACCCAATTTATTTTGGTAGCCTTCTTCTGTCACGCCACACCTCTCTCCTCCTCCTCCATAGTAGCTCTTCTACAGCATCTCCTCCACATAGTGGGTCGCCAGAGAAGAAGGGGACCGAGGGAGTTGTTGTGTGCAGGGGCGGAACCCAAAGGAAGAAAGGCTAGACAGCCTTTGTGCTTTAGTGATCTTCGGAGTGGACGGAGCCAGAGGCCGGCGATCTTGATTTTTTCCATTTAGCCCGGAGCAGTTCAGTCCGAGGCCGTGTGAGTCAGTCCATGGCTTTGGCTTTCCGTCCGATTCCGACACTTCGATCTCAGCACAGTGCGACGAGTTGAAGACCCCGATCTAGGAGAAGCTCGGAGAATCAATGAATTGTAACGGTGGCCTTGTTATTGTGGTGGTGGGGGCACACTAATTACACCCAGAGCCATACCATTTTATGTAAACAAATATGACAGATTTATTAATGTTTTGTAGTGAGGATAAGCCGCCTCATGTGATTATTCTTTAATGAGAAACTTCTTTAAGGTTTTTGGACTGTGTTTAGTGTGCAAATATGTCATAATTTGTAGATACCCATCTGATTGTTCATTAGTTTGTGTACGAGAAACATAAATGAATGGATGCAATTTTTAATGCTATTACATCTTGCGATAACCAGTCCATAGACTTGACTTTGTTCCTAAATTTTGGTTTTATATGTTAAATGTTGCCGAAGTTCAATTCAAAAGAGAGTAGAATCGGGTTGGTTTTGGACTTGATCGTTTTTTAGAAGAACATGCTTACCACAGGCATTTGAAAATTTGTTACTTAGCAACTTGAGTCTAGAGGTACTTACCATATCAATAAACATACTTACCATAAAATAGTGGATATGTTTACTTAAAATTAAACATACTTACCACATACTTTGGAAAATTTGTTACTTAGTAATTGAAGTCTGGAGGTACTTATCAAGTCAATGAACATACTTACCACGAACATTGGAGAAATTATTGCTTATGAAAGACTCGACACAAACCTATTACTTAGCATCCTAAGTAGCAGCGATGATCAACCTTATATAACAATTTGATTCCACAAAATAGACGTCTTTCTCAGTTCGCATACCTTACTGCGACAAAGGACACAATTACATAGGCGCATCATCATCGCTACGTCCACGCATCATTATCGCTAGCGTCATCGCTAATGTCTATCACTACATTCTTCCTTTTGAAGCTGTCATCTTGCTCTCTGAATCTGGTCAAATATGACCATAATTAGTGGTAAGTGTTTTCATATATAGTGATATAAAATGCAACATTACAGTCTGTGGTCTAACATTAAAGGTAATCATGGAGATAATTCTAAATATGGTTAAATACGACCATAGTATGTGGTAAGTATTTCCATATATCATGGTAAGTATTTTCATATATTTTGAATCTGGTCAACACATTATTGTCATTGTTATATAAACAAACCAAAAATATAATCATTGATCTTTTGCTCAAACAAACCAAAAACCGTGGTATGTTCACATTAGGTAACTCAGTTTTTATTACTCTCCGCATGGCCTTATCTTCATCTGTCATTATCGATATTGACACATTAGGTATTTGTCATCTGTCAGAGGCTATTCATAGCCTCGAACCTTAAACTCCATCCCTCGTGGGACTCGAACACTGGCCTCCATGGAGGGGGACAAGAACCTACCACTAGGGCTAAGTATGTAGTCAGTAGATCCTTTCAGAAGGGTAAGTAGTCTCAAAAATCGTGGTATCATCGCATCAAGAGATAATAACCGAAATTTTATTGTTTCGAAACAGGATTTGGAATCGGTTATGGGACGTGGGAACATAACTAATGCTGGCTATCATTTTCAAGTTTGGTGAACTCGTTATTTAATTCAAGATGTTGAGTTATCAAACTAATTAGTTTTTTTTTTTTTTTTGTTGAATTGAACAAGCCAATTTTATTAACTATAATGAGTTTATTGGATCTAAGATGTGTTAAAAACGTCGTTTCTTAGAACAAACCGATTATCGTCATTTTCATCATCATTGCTAGTATCATCACTAATGTCTATCATTACATTCTTTCCTTTCGAACGAACGTTGTCATCCATCTCTCCAAATCTGGTCAACTACGACCACAATCAGTGGCAAGTGTTTTCTTATATAGTGGTATAAAATGCAATACATTATGGTCAACGTAATCTAAACTAACAAAAAAGGTAATCATTGAGATAAATTCAGATTATGGTCAAATACGACCATAGTTTGTGGTAAGTAATTTCATATATTGTAGTAATCGATTGATATACTTTATGGTAATTGTTATTTATACAAACCAAAAACGTAAGCATTGATATTTTGTGGCAAGTGTATCCTTTTCAAAAGGTAAGTACTAGTATAAACCGTGGTATGTACACATCATGAAGTAATAGTCGAGTATTATGGTGGTAACAATGATCAGGTAGTGTGGTATGCATAGCCTTATTTTGTGGTAAGTATGACATTAATGACGGGTAGGTATACATTTTTCTGACATAACTAATGCACCATAATAAGGGTAGTTAATAAGCTAACTACCACAACAAAATTTGATGTCACTTAGTTCTACTTTATTTGTATTACCTTGTAACTAAAGCATCATACCTAATGATTAATGAAACTAAATGATTTATTGAATGTGGCATTAGGGATCAATAGTTAGTGGTTCCTCTTACATTAGCCAATTGTATTAGTCAGTCACTCATTGATCGCGATCAACACTATAGTTCACTACTACATCTACTAATGACTTCGATCACTATCAACCTACATTAACCAACACATTTTAGCCAATTATTAATGCTCAATCATCACTATAGCATTAGTACAATTGGCCAATGACTCGGCTACTATAGTCAATCATCACTCATTGAATATGATCAATTAATTAAGCTCTTAGTCAAATGACTCGGACTACTATAGCCGATTATAGTGATTAATCGTTACCCTACCACTAATTGAATAGTCTAATGTCATATTATAACTACTAATCGTTATAATATCACGTCAATCGATTACATAAATTATTTTAAATAAATTTATTTAAATAAAATTTAGAGATTATTACAATTATATGGTTTATATTTTTAATTTTTAAAAAAATTGTTATAGGAAACATATATACAAAAAGTAAAAATTTAATGAAATATATTAACAACATTAATGGCAAGTTATGCAAAACAATAATTGAATAATTATTTTCACAATAATATTTGTTAAATAAATAATTATAAATAATTTAATGAAATATATTATAAAATGATTATAAAATAAAGGAAATTTTTTGGCTTAAATAATTAGTTTCAAAAAATTGTTACAAAAGATTGGTTTACAAATTAAATATTATTTATTTTTTCACCAAATATTTGGTAGTATATTACACAAATGATTAGAAAAGGTAAAAAATGTAGGGGAAATAGAACAAAAAGTGTTGTCAATTTATAAATTTTTAATAATTAAAAAAAATTCTGCAAAAAGGTTCATTTTCCCGCCCAAAAAAAATATTTTCCCGCCAAACCGGCTACTTGGAGAACTGGTTAGAGAGAGAAAGGGTAAAAACGTTGAAGTGTAGTCTTTTGTTGTGGTAAGTATACAATATTTTGTGGTAAGTGTCAGCATAAACTATGGTAAGTAGAGTTAGTGTTCATAGTAAATATAATAACGTTTTATTTGAAAAAAAAGGCAAAGCCACCATAATTTTTGGGAGTGATCTAAAGGCTGAGATTCACCCAAAACCTGATCTAAAGGCCTATATTAAATAGGAACATCATGCCCCAATACCACGTTGAGGCATCATAGAAAAATTGGTTTTGACCACTAGGCGAAACTTTTAGAGTTTAACCATTTTGTGCAATTTTTCATTGGAGGGTGAAAAATGCATCTAGACTGTCCGCGGTCCAGCCGACTGACTCCAGTCATTCTGTTCCAAAAACAGCAAAAGTGGGAGATCCTACCTTCCTCGCACCTTTCCCATTCCGTTCCATCACTGCAATATTATTCTATTTCTATGGCTGTGGCTGAAGCTCATCCCCATCTCAACCCCAAAACAAAGCACTTTATACACACTAGTAGCTTCTCATTACCCACATATAGTGCTGTGGACCCCCCCTCTGTTGAATCACTTCGTGGGTCATTTCTCTCTCTCTCTCTCTCTCTCTCTCTCCGTTCTAAAATTTACTGATGCGTATGCATGCATATACCGACCTACCAATTGGTCTACAGCTGTTCCTTCTGAATATCTTGTCTGTTTTTTGACTTACCAATCACCCAATTGACCTAGGCTTATGATCACGTATTGTCTATCTGTTATTGTTTATTTTTGTCATGTCAGATTGGTGGCAGTTTATGAGGTGGGTCGTTTTTTAAATTCTTGGCTGTGATGGTATGATCTACTACATTAGTTTTTAGGACTACATTAGTTATTAGGCGGTGCCTTCCGTATGAAATTCCATGTTTGGCTTCGACTTTATGGCCTAAATTTCTAATATTCATGCATTCATTTGACTTGGGAGCGGCAGCCTAAGTGCAATTGGCGGGTCATTTGAGTCTTCAGGAGCTAAAATTAGGTCATTCATAGGTAATGTTAATCTGCCAATAAGCAGCTGGGAAAGTTAACACTGATAGGTTAGCAAAGTTACCACAATGGAAAGGGCTACTATTTGGTAGGTAGGGACAAAAAGGGGCCATGTGGGTTGCAGAGTGTGGTGGTATTTACGATCCTAATTTCCTAGATAATATGTATAGGGGTTTTGTCATGTGTATATATAAGTTCTTGCCACCCTCCAATTGCAAGGCTATTTGGTGAGTTATACTCAAGGATACGTATCATTTTTATCATAGTTAGACTCATGCAATTTGCTGTTGGATTTGCATGTGTTTTTCTATTTAATAAAATTTCTTTGAGCTGTCGGTGTCGATGGCTCATTTACCCACCAACCTAGTTGAAAGTTATGCTTGTAGCAGCGATGGATTTAGAAGAATAAGGATTAGTCATAGCTGAAAGTGATATTCCAATAAATATAATAAAGAACTCTTTGTTGGGTACTTACCCAAAAAAAAAACTCTTTGTTGGTTTTATTTGCATTTTCAACCATACCATGTGCTTGTATTTACATGAAAAAAAGGGTGAGGTGGGAGGACCATTGAGTCCTTGTTTTGCAACTTGAGGTTGTGGATGCTTGTCTGATAAGACTGACCATTTTTTTTTTGTCCTTTCTATTTGGTCCTAGTACGAATCTCTTTGTATTGGGTATCCAACAAGTCTGTTGTCACACCACCTTCTATTGCAATGCCCCTATTGACCTCTTATTTAGCATACTAAGATTAGCTGCAGAATACATGCTTGTTTGACCGCTTGCATTCTTGATATTCGTGCTTCCGAGCTTCTGTTGCCTATTTTCGAATACAGGACGATGAAAACTAGGAGTGGAAAGCGCTCTGAGGTATTCTTGGATGTGGTCTACTAACTTTTTTCTCTTATTCTAAAGTTCTGTGTGGTTTTTAGTAACTGTTTTTCATGGAAATTTTAGCAGCCCTTTTGGCCTTCTATAGTGATGAAGAAATGGCTAAATATCAAACCCAAAATGCATGATTTCAGCGAAGATGAAGTTGACACCGAAACTGAGAGTGAGGATGATGGTATGGACTTCACCAAATTAACTTTGACAATTCGTTCTTGCACTTTCTTTGCTTGATCAGTTTCTGTTTTGCATCTATCCAGCTTGTTCTCTTAAAGACGAAAGAGTGCACGTGGGTGAGGATCATGCCTGCAGAATACAGGGGAGCCAATCTGCATGCGCAAGTCAAACTTCAAGTAATACATGCTTTCCATTTAAGTGATTCATTTTGCAAATGATACGAGTCTAAAGGATATAGTGCATTTTTTGCTATTGCTTCGATCTTGTTCTTTGTTTTTGTCTGCTTCAACCTTTTGGTTTAATTGAACTGAGGCTAAATTGTCATTTCCTTTATTGATATTTGCTGTAGTGTTTGATCTTGGTGGTTGATTTGGTATAATTGCTTATTGTTGAGCTTCATTGGTTCATCTTCAAGCAGAAGCTGTTATTGATAGCATTGGAGCCTGCAAATCTTGAATATTATAGTTTTCTGTAATCAGCTCAACTGAAAATGAAAAATATTAATCTGTCACCCTAACGAAAACTGAAGGTCAAATCTTAAACTTTTTTCTGGCCAGGAACACCTTTGAAGGGCGATAAGTTGGGACACAGGCGAGGAAAATCAGAAACTCTGCGTCGTCAGTATATCAACACAAAGGATGTGAGGTTTGATCCATAACAATTTAATCTGGCTTGTGCTTCTTTAGTAAATAAGCCCAAAATTTTCTCATTGACTACCTGTTTTTTAATAGGCTGAATATAGGCACCTGGAATGTGGCTGGAAGGCTTCCATATGACAATCTCGAGCTTGATGAGTGGCTTTGCGTGAATGAGCCAGCTGATATTTACATCCTTGGGTGTGTCCTAAACCATGTCTCTTAGATTGTTCAAGTTATTTTCATACTCTTGTTATAGTTTTCTTGGTGTGTCCTAAACCATCACTGGTAGTTGAAGGAAAAACGACAAAGAAGAAGTTGAAATATTGACACCACCACCATATACTTCTTAGTCACAACATATAAACAGATTACTATTTGCTGACAAGGTACTTTTAAATTTTGCCATTCATCTCAAATTACTAAGGTTTGGGTGATCGGGTGGCTTTTGGTTTCGTGTGTGTGATTGGGTCATTGGGCAGGCAGGTGGGCCTTTTTTGTGTGTGTGGTGTTTTTTGTTATGGAGGGGGGGGGGGGGGTGGGGGGGAGGGAATGATCTGTTTTAATGTTGTGTTTAACCATCAGATGGGAATTGATGTAGCCAACTGCCTTCCATACGTATTTCAGTTTTGGAGTTAGGAACTGAATGCAAAGTTGTGTTTCATTTCCCTTGGTGTACCGCCTGTGAACTGAGTAATTATACAATAGTTTGTTTTGTGTCCCCTGAACTTCAAGAATTCCCTTCGACATGATTCTACTACCTACTTCATTAATCACAATAATGATAACTCCAAATTTGACGACTAGTGATCCATTAAATAGGTCGACGATAAATCGAAATTATGACTGAATGGTTCATTATGTTTTATTGTTTACTGAAGTTGATCCTACTCATCCTCTAGAAAGATGGTTTTCTGTAGTCTGGACATAGTTTTTGCATAGCAATAGCCCATATACATCTTGAAAGTTGAATTTTTTTTAGGGACCCGTCAAGTGGTGGTCTTCATGGTTCAGTAAGAAAGATGATACAAATACATTGTAGAAGCAACATGGCTTATGGTCAAAAGTTTGAACTTCCTTAAGCTTTCAAAGGATGTCAAATCTGATATACTGAACTATGTAAGTGTAATCGAGGGTTTTTTGTGGCCTTTGCATTGGCAGACCCAAAAGTCCTTTAATCTCCGTTTATGCCTTTTCCTCTTCGGAGAAGTGCTCATGTAGTACTGCAGATGTACTGGTGCATTGGTCATGTTTCTGTGGTTTTATTTACCTGGGTAGTTACCCCTAGCACCTCAATTGGTACGGGTCTCGGACATATGTTGTGTAATTACTGTTATGTATAATTTTCTTGTTTTAGACCAAGTCCGTCAGATGTTGGTTTCTTTCAGAACAAATATCAGACTGTTATGACAATATCATTCGCCTAGATATTTTCAAGATGCTTTTCAATTTATTCTGACCTGTTACAGTTTCCAAGAGGTGGTTCCCCTAAATGCTGGGAATGTACTTGGAGCAGAGACTAGAAGGCCAATTCTGAAATGGGAATCAATTATCCGTAGGACATTGAACCAATCTTCGGAACCTGAGAGCATGGACAGATGTTACAGTGCACCAACTTCTCCTGTATTGGGGAGTTCTGCGGCTGATTTTCTCTCTGACGAGATTGATGATCCTTCATCTGAGATATTGGGTGAGGTGGATATAGACACAGCTAATTATAGTGAATCCAACATGCACAAAGTGAATGGAATTGCCAGTATGGGAAACAAACTACGTTTGAAGAGAATATATGGCATTGATGGTGATAGTAGGTTAGACTGGCCTGAACAACCTTTGGACGCAACATCTCAAGTTCTTTCTTCCTGTTTTAAACTACGGAGAGTATTCAGCAGTTCTGGGAGGGTTGGCTCTGATTGGATGGAGAATTCTCCCTTACATGTTGCGTCCAATGGAATGAAAAGGTCGCATTGTAGCTCTGGAAACCTTGGGTTGATGTGGATGGATAGAAAAGATAGACTGGATAATCTTGATTCTGTCTCGGATGTCTCCAACCAATTTTCTGAAGAGGAAGAAGACGATTTATTTCCGGAAGCACCAGAGATGCTAAATGAACGAGAACTTTTGAAAGACGGATTAAAGTCGTATCGTAGGTATGTTCGAATAGTGAGCAAGCAAATGGTTGGGATATATGTATCAGTTTGGGTGCGCAGAAGGTTGAGGAGACACATAGATAACTTGAAAGTTTCTCCTGTTGGAGTTGGCCTTATGGGATACATGGGTAATAAGGTATGGCTTTCTATTATTGCTGAGAGAACTTGAATCTGTAGGGTGGCAAAAATAATATGAGAATTGATTTCTTACTCACTGCTGGCTACATATGGAAAACTAAAATTGAAATGAGGAACTGAAATTTGAGAACCTCTACTCTTTATTTTCCATTTCGTGCTTTCATTGCAACCACTGGTCCTGGTGAATGCTGAATAGGTTGTGCTGCATCACTCTGTCACTGCTTTCACTAGCAACATCTAAAAATTGGAAGTTTGGTTACTTTGCAATTTGTTAAACAATGTATTGCTCTGCATATTTTGATGTGTTTCTGTTTGATTGGCTACCTATACCTGATTGACCTAAGTATCGTAATTTATGCACTCACTAGACATATTTGACTTCTGTTATGCTGGATTTTAAACTGAGATGTGATATCTCTGGTCCAGGGTTCCGTTTCTGTTAGCATGTCTCTTTTTCAAACGAGGCTTTGCTTTGTCTGTTCTCATTTGACCTCTGGCCAAAAGGATGGAGATGAACAGAGGCGCAACTCTGATGTGCAAGAGATATTAAGACGTACTAATTTCTCATCCGTCATTGATGTAGATCAATCGCAGACAATTCCTTCTCATGAGTAAGCATACTCAACTTTGATATTGTTAAACCATCCAACTCAAAACCACTTGGCAATGAGTGGAGAGACCGTCCAGGCTCATATACCTATTTTTGGAGGTTATATTTAACCAATGTGGGACAAGCTCTAACACTCCCCCACACGTGCGACCCCTGACTCGCACGTGATGAGTTAAACAATGATTCAACACATACGACAACAATCAACTATGAACAACAAACAATGGGGGACCAACCATCAACAATCCGAAAATCTACCTCTTATATCATGTTAAAGCATTCAACTCAAAACCAATTGACAATGAGTGAAGTGGCTGCCCAGGCTCATACTATTTTTGAAGGTTATATTTAACCAATGTGGGACAAGCTCTGTCAGATATGATATAATTCGCTTCGATGCTGGTTTCTATATATTTAAGTTCATTTATTAAATGGAAATAAAGAAGTTGCCAGTTGGTGATTCGGATTGTTATTTTCGTAAAGGTTTGAACCGTTTATATACGACTTGTAGTTTGCTCTTCCAGAGCTGTCGCTACAAACAGTTGCCATTGTGGAGATTTGAAGCAGTACTAACTTTAAATCACTAACAGTTGCTATTTTGGAAAAAGGTATAGGAGAACATTGTACTCTTCATTCCAAGGCAAAATGGAAGTAATGTCCTTATTTTGGAAATGGTCCCAACTAGGCTGCTTTTCTTTTGTTATTATTATTATTTTTCAAAACTATATCGATTCACGATGTCAAGCGCAAGGATGACATAGACGTGTTGGTTTTGTACTCCGACACAAGATATTTGTGTCCAGATTTCTAGAATTGCATTTGTGTAGCACCCTAAATTTCCCAAGCTGGGTCCCGAATGTACCCAGATGATGATAACAGAAGCAATGCCCAAAAATGCTCTTGAATCGATCACTGGCTATTCGAATTTGAAATACCCTTTTCCTAACCTGTGTTTACCCACCTGTAAAACACTTTATGGTCGAAGTCATGATTTTTGCAAATTTGAGGACCTCTGATCAATTTTAATGTTTTATCTTAGAAAAAAAATGTTTGATGCCCATGCATGCCCAGAATACAAGTCTCTTGGACCCGTCTGGGCCATACTTTGGTTTTTAAATCAAGAATGGTCTGATGAATTAAGACTTGCTTGAAAACATAAAACCGGAGTTGGCTTAGGCCTTGGCCGAGCTCAAGAAGCCCCAAAAGCCCAATTAGACAAGCCCAGAGTTGTTACCGTATTCCCAGACATTGCATCCGCAAAGGTGACCAAATTTTTTCAAACTTGCAGCTGCATGGTTAATTCTGAAACCTGACAGAATTATGGTAATCATGCATTTGATTTGCGAGCATTTGGATCCAATTTTTGTACATTTTTTTTATTCTGGGGGGAATTCTAAGAACCCTATAGTTTCCTCTTGCCTATAAATAGGAGTGCCGCCTCTTGGGAATGGGGATCCAAGCTCTAGATGTCGTTACCCTGTCACATCTTCGTATCATCTCACATTTAACCACGAAACCAAAGCCCATCTACCTCTGATCTTCAGATTATCTTAGTTTGAATTCTTCCAGTTGGTGATCAAAGAAGGCTTTCCAAGGCGAAATAGCACAAAAACCGCTCCATTCGCTTGAGGGGAAATATGGGAAACAACTGGGTTTCTTTTTTTCTCGCTAACCTCGTAGTTTTGGCAGTCTCTATCATTCTTCTTTTCATTTTCTAAGTTGTTTAGTTTAGTTGTACGTTCATTTTGCATGTTTGCTCCCCCTTTTGCCTGTTCCCCTTCCTAGTTGTTAGCTTATGAAAAAACCATTTCCAAACCCCACGAATGATCGCTAGAGGCTCACCTTAAGGTTAGGTGGGATGGGCCTAACACCTAATTCCTCTCCCATAAACAGCTCCCTACTCTTGAGCTATGATTTTGTTCGTGAAAGGGGTGTCCTTGTTTGATTGGTTAGCCTAAGCCAAGTGGTGACTCCAAAGAGTATTAGCATTTGGATTTGTGATTTTTGCAATTTGCCCACAAATAGAATTAGATACGATGATGCACACACAAAACACTATTCTTTAGTGGCCAGAGAATAGCACTACAATGGGACTGATCAAGGTTTTACTCCGTCAGGTGCTCTATGTAAGATCTGAAAATTAACAAGAAGATGGAGATATATCCAACCTATATTGTTATCCTCTGTTAGCCAACCACAGATGTATTTTTATTTATTGTTGATCAGCAAACAACAAATTTAATTATGTTTTGTGCCATTGTATTTTGGAGATCTATGTGGGACATTAATTTGTAATTGAATGTTTCTTTAAACAGCCAGATATTCTGGTTTGGGGATTTGAATTACCGTCTCAATATGTTGGACGCAGAGGTAAGGAACCTTGTGGACAAGAAACAATGGGACGAACTTCTGCACAGTGACCAGGTGAGTGACACTATTTGGCCTGATTATGGTTAAACGGTTAATTCTTTTCTTAAGCAATAACCTTATTAATTTTTTTTTTTTAACACGGAAGGGTAAGAGAGTAATTCTACCTACCACCTCCACTAGGCAATTGCTAACTAGGGAGGGGTATGAGGACCCTCTTAAACACACACACAGTTAACCCAAACTCCTGATGTGGGAGCCAGCCCAGATCACAGGCCCAAGAGCCTTACCCGCATACTGGCAGGAAGCAATAGCCTTATTAAAGAATCGGAATATTAGGCACTGGGTTTTTGAGATTGTTGAAAGAGCAAAATATTCGACACTACATTCTATACTCCACATTTTTCCATTTGGAAACAAGGATATAACTACTATGAGATTTAATTTTCACAGCTTATGATAATTAAATTGACAAGGTCATGGCTCTTTTGTTCAAGATCAAATTCATTAGTGGATTTGAAGTGTTCTGGCTTCTCGTCATAGTTGAAAAGCCCAGCCCACACTATTCCTTAAAACCCAAGTGTTTAAGAAGAGGGAAACTAGGGCCTTATAACCAGCACAGATGGCGCATGTCCAGGCAATGTGGGACAAATTCCAACACATCCTCCTGGACCACAACGCATGGCAACCGGACAATGGTCCACCAAACAAAGGCCCAACCAAGTTGAAAAGCCCAGCCCACACTACTCCTTAAAACCCAGGTGTTAAGAAGAGGGAAACTGAGGCCTTATAACCAGCACAAATGGGGCATGTCCAGGCGATGTGGGACACATTCCAATAGTCATGACTTATTGTTATCGAGGTTGATCAATAGAGTTCAATACTATCTTTAATTGTTATGAGGTTGATAAATGTTAATATGAAACTATGGCAGCTAAGCAAAGAACTCCGAAGTGGGCGTGTGTTCGAGGGATGGAAAGAGGGTCCCATAACCTTCCCACCCACTTACAAGTATGAATTCAACTCAGACAGATACGTAGGTGAAAATCCAAAAGAAGGGGAGAAGAGGAGGTCCCCAGCGTGGTAAGTTCCATTTTCTTGGAATTCATGAGTTTAGAATATTGGAACTGAGTGAAAGAGGTTGAAATTGGGGAAATGACATGTATCATACATAGTCTAAGTTACTTCGCAACAATGTGATGGACAATCTGTGGACTTTTGTTTTCCCCTGGTAAACAGAGCAATCTATGGACTTTGGAGCAAGTATGAAAGTCTTTATCCAACTTTTTGGGAGTGCTGTGTTACTACTTATGCGCTTGGGTATTTTGTGCAGGTGCGATCGAATACTATGGCTGGGGAAAGGCATAAAGCAGCTTTCTTATATGAGAGCAGAGATAGGATTGTCGGACCATAGACCTGTCAGTTCGGTTTTCTTGGTTGAAGTTGAAGTTTTTAACCGTAGGAAGCTCCAAAGGGCTCTCAATTTCACAACTGCTGCAGTTCATCCCGAGGTTTTGCCTTGATGAACAGGGGGGATTAGAACTTTAGCAGATGGGCAGGTACTTAGCCATTGTAACGAATAGAGTCTTACAAACCTTAATGATTCTTGGTGTCATTGCCTTGAATATGATAAAACTACACGAAACAATACATGTAAATGACCTTGATTTCAGTTTTACATGTGGTCTAAGGTGAGGGAAACATGCTATGAATTTTCAGAGAGGAATCTGTTAGAAATCGTTGATCCAAACACAACTTTTGGATCACGAGTCATTCTTTTGTTTTTGGGTTGAATTTTTTTGTGAACTTTTCTTTTCAAGCAGGACATATACTTCAACCATGGGAATGCCGAATGCAAGCTTTTTATTGAAGGGAGACAGTTTTAAAGAAAAGACTACTGTAGTTTACAAATACAGAGACTAGCAGATGTGAAATAATCCTGGGAATTCCCATATGCTCAGGACCTTAGCAAGGAAACCAACAAAGGTGAACTGTACTAATTACCCAGAAGGAATTCATTTATGGAAGTTGTGAGTTCAAAATAGAATCTGTCATATACTAATATATACGATCTCAACAGTGACCTTAAACTGTTAGGGATGAAGGTATATGTAGCAATATAGTGAACCCTGTACTAACTCGGCTTTCATTTTTTTTTTTTTTTCTTTCTGTTTGAATCATAAGGACCTTGGGTGTGTACATAGTAGATCTCTCTTCTTCTTTTTTACCTTCTATTTGTTGCTCTATTTCAATCTGTTCATTTTTGTTTTGTCATTTATTCTGTCTTTCTGCTTTCTTATTAGAATGACAAACTTCATCACTTCCTCAATGCAAAATCTTATTAAAAAAATATTCTTCAATGTACTGCTCTGTCCGTCCCGTAATCATAATCCATTATGAAAAGATGTGAAACTTTCGGATAAAAAAATAGAAGTAGTTACATGCATAATTTTTGAATTTCTTCATACCAATTCAAAGAACTAATTTTTCATGCCGATTTGAAAGTATTTTATTTATGGATTCCAAAAATTACACATCTTTTCATGATCGTTTAATTTTTTTGGACGGACATTACATGACCACAAACTCACATGACTAGACGAATTTTCCGTACGGGAATAACAATGGTTCTTAATATTCCCCCCAAAACTTCGAACATTTTAGAATATTCCCCCCTTGGTTACCTAAAGGAGGATTGGCTTGTTTTCAGCGTGTAAGGGACGAACCAGTTTGGTTGGAGGTCCAAAAATGCCCTTGTATGTCTACAGTGGGTGTTTTGGTAGATGCGCATGCTGCGAATGGTGGCTCAGCGGATCTGGGTATGCAGATTGGAGTGATTTTCATTTTACTTTAATAGGTTTTTTGACTTTTCAAATTTTTCTTCCATATCCTTTTTCGCTTCGTTGAGTTTTTGGTTTTGGTTGTTTGTGTGTAGGTGCTTTGGTAAAGTCATGCATCGATTTGGTTTGCCTTCCCCAAACAGAATCTGTTTGTTTGAATCTACAGACACCCGAATTATAATCTCCTGCGGATTCGATGAGGTGTGCTTTATATTTTTCACCTGTTTTTGTTCCTTGCTCTGTTCGTGATTCAGAGCTTCTGCACCTACTCTGACCAGAATGAAAAAGTGGCACGAGTTGGCGAATTGAATGAGGTTGCATGAGCAGGGGTGGAGATTCTGGAGAAGATCGAAATCAGAATTGAGTTAGCATGAGTTGGCAGGGGGAATGTCCAACAAATCCCGGAAGAAATCTTTCATTGATCTATGAAGTGTACATACCAAATCTTATATTGATCTTTATGACATCATTTGGATCTTGTGGGCACACGCCCCTAAAAATTCGGTTTTATAATCGGGTGCGCCCCTTTTTGGAAAGCGCAGCAAAACGCTTCGATTCAGAGTCGCCACTCGGGTTTTGCGGTAACCCACCCAAGGAACCGAACTTGAAACGTTTGCTACGTTGTTTGATTAAGGCGTAGACTGGTCCGTCGTCACCTTTGATATTTGAGGTTCAGGAGCCAGGTTACGAGAGGGGAAGAGTTTTAAGGAACCCATCTCGCTCAATCCGAAAATCTATCTCTACTCGGCATTTTGTAAAACATTTGATTCTCTCTTATAATCATTTTTTAGCCATTTAGGGCGGGGGAACAGCTAAAGGAGATTAAAACTGTAACATGTTGGCAGGATGTGATAAAATGACATGCTTGCTTTATTGAAACAAATAATATAGATTGAAAACAAACAAATAATATAGATTGAAAACAGGCTCTTGTGGGAGTTTAAATAGATTAGAACACCCTGACATGGAGTGGCATAAGCAGGAAGAAACCAGCATGCACTGATCAAGTCACTGCATGTTGATCCTACCTGCACACGCTACTACCAGACACGCGTGTGCCGGTAAGCTCAAGCCCACAGTTCTTATTTTCAATCATTTGGGCTCTGGAAATGACCAGTGCACACTCAGGACAAACCAAGCAGTTCTAATATAAAAATATATACAATAATAAACAGTTTGAATGGGCTCAGAGGCCAAGAAAATAATAAAGCACCCCATAAACAGTGTGGGGATAAAATAGAGGCCGGAGCCTAGTTGCCATGCAATGGCCAGCCACTGGATTGGCGCACGCAGGTAGTAGACTACCGTACGCCAGTTATAATCTCTTGTCTAGTGCTTGACTTTGCACATTCTGGGTTCTAAGACATGTTCAGAAAGACCCTAGAGGCATTCTAAAGTAGCAGATATGAATATTTGAGAAAGTAAGATTAGCAAACTTAACTAGGGAAAGCAGTAAACTGGTTTTAACATGCTTAAAGGTGATAAAATGAAAAAAAATACAGAAAACAGTTAGACACTGATTGCCATGCCAGTACTGCATGTACGGCCATTACTGGCGTACGCGTACTTTGAACTGGTGTGCGCCAGTTCTAGCCATGCACGGTTTTGAAACCATGCTAGCTTTAGGGCCAGGACTGGTATTGATTACCAACCTTGACCCTGCCAGCCCCCCTCAGGGGCCAGAACAGAGTACTATCAATGGTGGTATACCTTTGGTTTTGAGTTTGGAAGGTGCTTGAGCTTTGAACTTGGAGGTTGGATGGAGAATGTATATGGATGGATGAATGTAGTGGTGTATGGTGGTTGTGTGTCAGAGGGTGAAGAACAAGTGTTGAGTTCTTAAATGCCATTGTATCTCTTTAGTTTGCAAAGATGAGTACAAAGTGTATAGCCAAAAGTTGTAACCTTGTAACCCTTTGAAAGACCAATGAAGGGGGTATTTATAGGAGATGAAGGAGAGACAGGGGTTATCACCAGTCAAAGGGACTGGTAGCTTTGCCTCAAAGGCTTCCCTCTCATTGGATGAGAAGGAAAAGGTGTTGGGATGGGTGTAAGAGATGTCCCCTGGCGAAGACTGCTTTTTCGATGGATTGGAAGGTTCCCATGTGTTGTACACCCCTAATCATGGCTTCTGCATGCTGAATAAAGCAAGTTTGACTAGCGTACGCGAGTTCTAAATTAGCATACGCGGGTCAACGGGAAGGGTTGACTAGCGTACGCAAGTAGTAGACCTGCGTGCTCAGGTCTAAACTACAGCTTTGACCGATGACTGACACGTGACAAATGGACCGGTGCACGCTAGTTTTGGACCGGCGTATGCAGGTAAGGTTTTGGCTGAGGTTTTGGGTTAAGTTCAGAGGATTTTAATGGGGTTTAAACACTCAAAGCTCAAACACACTAACATTCCCGGGGGGTTCTTGATCTATTTCATCATCGGGGAATCAAATACTGAAAGTAAACTAATATGAAAAGTCCAAAATAGGGTGTCTACAGTAGCCCTCTTTAACGGTATGTGGAGCACCATTGAGTTGGTACAGGTAACGTCAAAGATTTCTAGACACCCCTCTAGGCTATCCAAAACAAAGCATACTAGCAAAGTAGACTTTAAACTTAAGGAACCTGACTAATGGATTGAATTGAACGGGTGGGCTGTTGCTGGAGATGGATGTAGAATTGGACGAGCAAATCACCGCTTGTTGGTTGAATTGGACAGAACAAGTTGCCGTTGCAGAGTTGGACGGGACAGGTTGTCATTGTTGGGGATCAAAACTATCCTCAGCACACAATTTCCAACAATCACGGGTAGGTTGTGTCAGGTAGGTTAAATTCCATCCATTGGGAATTAGAGCCAATCTCCTTATCAAAGACCATATGAGACAGGGCAATAAGGCTGCTGGAAGATGCGCTTGAAGCTAGAATGGAGTAGAGGTATCTGTTCAGGGCAGGCCGAGGCAGACTCTCTCGAGGAACAACTTAGTTGCGGATGGGCAGACTGTCGAACAATATTCTAATTGTCGTTGATAGATTGAGCCGGACGATATTCTTATCGCTGTTGAGGGAGTGAACGCAAACGATATTCTGATCGCCATTGAGTTGGACAGAACCGGCGGATCATGCTTCAGGATGAACGTGCCGTTTGTGGATTAGACAGGACCGACAGTCGTTGAAGAGAACGGGCGGACCATTGTTGAGTTGGGACGGTGGGTCATTTTTGAGGATGACGTGGACCATCGTTGAGTTGGACGGTGGGTCATTTTTGAGGATGACGTGGACCATCGTTGAGTTGGACGGTGGGTCATCATTGAGGATGACGCGACCATCGTTGAGTTGGACGGCGGGTCATCATTGAGGATGATGCGGACCATCATTGAGTTGGACTGTGGGTCATCATTGAAGATGACGCGGACCATCGTTGAATTGGACGGTGGGTCATCATTGAGGATGACGCGGACCATCGTTGGCTTGGACGGTAGGTCATTATTGAGGATGACGCGGACCATCGTTGAGGTGGACGGGCGGACCGTTGTAGGATGTGAATGTGGACAATATTTTGATCGTCGTTGATGGATTGAGATGTACGACATGGCTGATCGTCGTTGATTTGATTTGAAAGGGACGATATGGCTGATCGCCATTGATTGATTTGAAAGGGACGACATGGCTGATTGTCGTTGATTTGATTTGAAAGGGACAAGGACGATATGGCTGGTCGTCATTGATTGATTTGAAAGGGACGACATGGCTGATCGTCGTTGATTGATTTGAAAGGGACGACATGGCTGATCGTCATTGACGGATTAAAATGGACGATATGGCTGATCGTCGTTGACGAATTGAAACGGACAAGGACGATATTTTGATCGTTGTTGAGTTGGACAAGACCGGCGGATCATGCTTTAGGATGAACATGCCATTTAAGGAATTGGACAGGACCAGCTGTCATTAATGGAGACGGGCAGATCATTCTTCAGGATGAACGTGCCGTCGGTGAACTTGATTTGGGTAGCACAAGCCATTGCTGCTTTGAATTATATTATGATCCCCAAAACGTGCTTCAGGCGCTAGCGGAGTGGGACAGTGAGGCTATGTGTTTGACATTTACCTTGGAGAAATGGATAGGGAGAACAGCATGTGGCACCGCAACCACATCCCTCCCCCCCCCCCCCCCCCCCCCCCCCCCCTCCTTAAAATTGCACTATCCCAGAGCAAAGGCTCTGGCTCCAGTTCTAGTAGTGACTAGATCCTAGGTATGAACCCCCAAAATCCTAGTTACTTTCTGCTTTCGATGTTGGATAGGCGTGCTTTGGCACTTGATAAACTTTTCCTATTTTCAACATCTGATAATGATACGTACTAAATTGAATGCACAAATTGAAAATGCAGATGCAAGCTAAGGGTGGCTCCTAAGAGGACTTGCGAGCCAAAATAGAGGGGCGTTGAGTGGGTCGGCGTGTCCTAGCTTGACATTTAGTAGGAGAAGCAATGAGCCTGTGTGCTCCTTTTGACTTTTGGGTGGATGTGCCCTATAGATTTGCTTTTGCTTAGCCCTAGGTCGACGTGCCCTTGCCATCCACGAGATTCCACTGCTTGTGGATTACAGATGTTAGGGTAGCAACGTAAAAATTGCATTTTTCAGTTTATTGGCTCTCTTTTGACAATGCCTAAGAGAACGCATAAACCATCTGCTAATATCTAATTTGCATTGACAAGCAAACTGAGTTGACACACGCACATGTATAGACTTTGCCTAGCTCGAATGAGAAAGGAAGAAGAGCCCCGAATATGTTACGGACTCCTAGACATATGGAAAATAATGAAATTTTGGACATTAATAGGCCAACACTTGAAATTTCCCTAGATAGGTGTAACTGACACTTGTAAAAGGTCAAAAAGATGTATAACGACCCGTACAAATTGATGAAATCGGGAAAAGCATCCCAACACGAGAAGTAGACATAAAGACTTAAAAAATGCCGCAAAGATGGACAAGGACGCAAATGATGACTCGTATAGGCCTGGACTGAAACTGACACCCCACATAGTCACATTAGGTCCATATGAGCTATATGGTATGACAAAACTTGGCAAAAGCCCTTGGAATGCGTTTCGAGGTGCTTTGAACTTGAAATGTGCCCCCGAGGGTCCAAAATCTTCATTTAGGCGTGATGGCTGCCTACTGCTGCCTGCTACAGGAATTGAAGAAACGCATGCAGGTTTGAGACCAACACGCATTACGTTGAACAAACGTGCATGAATCTCAAACTAGCGCGCGTGACTGCAAAGCTGTTGCAGCTGTTCAAAACTAGACTTCGCTGAACTTAGAAAACTATGAGCCATTAGGCCTCGTAAGCATTTCGTTCTATTTTTTATGCTTCAAAATATTTTAAGGCTCTATGCTCAGCTTTGAAATTGAAATAGTAGTTTGAAATAAGATTGAAAGACGAAAGGTTTTCCCTTTTCTGATTCTCCAACGAAACTTGTCTTGTTTTCGACCCTTCTCGACCTTTGGTGTGTACCAAAATGTCAACCATGGACCCAATTGATAGATTATGATCGAGTCTCGAGAAAAGAGACTGCCTACGTATCCCATTCTAGGAATTAAGTCAAAACGTAGTTCAGGCCAAGGTTCACTCGAGTGTTTTACCTCACCTTTTACGATCTAACTTTTGCCTAGAACCACCCATTCGGGTCTTCGGTCTAGCAAGCTTTCAAATATTTGCCTATTTACTTTTGCCTAGACCGCCTTTATAGGTTTTTTGTAACGACCCTGAATTTTGGTCAGTAAAAATTTCGTTAAATATTTGAATTTTATTTAAATTACTTATTTTCTCTTTGAGTGGCTATATGATTTCTTGATTTTCGTCGTAGTTAGATTTTTGTCTCGACTAGAAACCCTACTTGACCAATCGAATTAGATTCCAACCGACTACTTGGAGGAACCGAGCAACCAACTCACCTAGTTTCGAGATGAACCTTTTGGAACTTTTGAACCTTTTGCTTTTACCCATTGGTCCATAATGGTTAGGGTAATTTTTATCCATTGGACAATAGGCTTTCCTTTAAAATATTTTGATAAGTATAAGGATATAGTATTTTAATGGGTTTATAAACACATGTGCAAAGTACATTTATTTTTTGTTTATTGGGGATTCTTCCACCCCTCCATTATCCATTGGATAATAATCACAAAGGTAATTTTCGTCCATTGGATAATAAATTTTTTATTATAAAAGTACATGTAGTCTTTCAAAAATCTTATTTTAAAATAAAAAGTACTTGTACTCCTTTTATCCATTGGTTATTAACTGCAAGAGGAATTATTATCCATTGGGTAATAACCGCTAGGGAAGTTAGTAACCCTTGGGTAATAAAGTCTTTTGACCAAATAAAGTACCGATGTGACTAGGAAACCTTCCAATAAAATTGATTTGACTAGTCAACCTTTTTCAACCCTAGAAATTACTTATTTATTTTCTTTTGTTAATTTGGTTTTATTCTTTGTCCTTTGGACAATAAAAGTTAGGGAAACTATTATCTATTGGATAATAGAAACCCAATTCTTTATATTAAAAGGGTTTAATGAAAGATTGGAACAAAGTACTATAATCTTTTGGAAGTAGACTTTTATAATTACTTTAAAAGTACTTTTTGAATATTTTACTATAAAAGTTTCCTAGTAGCTAAAATCCATTGGACAATAAATGTTAGGGGATTTATTATCCATTGGGTAAAGGAGTTATTCTTTCAACTAGTCATTTTTCCTAATTTCCCATGTGTTGAAGTACCAATATTTTATTTGGTAAAATACTTAGTAGCCTTAAAACCTAAGTTTTCCTAAGTAATCTTTTATTATTTTGTATTGGGGTTTTGTACCCAATTGGATTAATTTATTGGGGAGTTGATCTTCCTAGAGTACACTAGTTATTTATTTAAAGGGGCATGTGCCTAATTGGATTTCTTTAATGGGTATTTGATTTTGGAAATCTTGTACTTTGTACCTTTCTTATTCTTTCTTGCATTTGTATATATATATATGCATGTGTGTGTGTGTACTTGAGAGAGAGAGAGAGAGAGAGAGAGAGAGAGAGAGAATGCCGAGAGAGAGAGAGAGACCCGAGAGAGAGAGAGAGAAAGAGAGAGAGAGAGAGAGAGGAGGAAGGAGAGAAGAAGGTTGGTTGTACCATGCTTGATCTTTCCTTGATCTTTCTTCATCCTTGGAGAATCTTTCTCCTAACCAAACATAACTCTCCATTGTACTTATGATTTGTTTAGTACCCAAATCTTGTACCCCTTGTCTCCTTTCCTTGCAACAAATCTCCCCTAGTCCAATCCAAGGACTAAACCTAGCCTTGCAAGCTACCTTATTAGGCCTAAGTCTATTTTGCCTAATGACAACATATGATGGACCTTTATGACACAATCCTAGCCTTTTTTAGCCTTAGACCTTGACTACAAGCTAAACCTAGATTATAATTACCTAGATTCACCTAAAAAGCCTAAGATCTTTGTTGATTACATAGCCTTACACCTAAGATTTGGATTGGACAAGGCATGGCTTGACATGTGAGGTGATTTGATGACTTAATGGAGCAAATCCATGGAGGATTTAGAGAGAGAGAGGGCCGGCCATAGAGAGAGGGGAAGAGCCAAGAATTTTGCCTATAAATAGCACCCCATGTTTGCCATTCAACTCACACCTTCACCTAGCAACTTCTCTCTCTAGAAAAATTGTGTTCTTTCTTTGTTCTTTCTTTTGTTCTTCATGTTCTTGAGTAGTTCTTGAGTTCTTCAAGAAACTCAACCTAGACCGCCACTAAACCGCCACCCGACCACCCTCTCGATCCAAAAGTAGTAGTAGTAATAGTCAAGTAGAAGTTTCGAGAGAAACCTTTCTCTTTCGAAGCTACCGGAGACCACCGTAGGAAGTTACTCCGCCCGACCACCGACGTACTTTCCGTAGCCGACTAACCTTCCATAGCCGACTACCGCCAAGAAGTAAGGTAGAGTCCCTTGTCCACTAACTCAACGTATAAGTAGAACCCCTTGACCCTAACTCTACGTATAGAACCGTATGATTAGAAAGTAAGGAAATCTTTACTTACTCCCTATGTATTTACTTACTCAAGTATAAAGTAGGTTATCTTTATTTACGTACTTATCGTTTGATTAGAAGTATTCGTATTTTGATCTTTAAGATAGTTATGAGTATGCGTATATGAGTTGCTTGTATTACTTGTGGTATGTGATAAAGCATAAGTGATTTCACTCCAAAGACGTCCGTACATGTGGCGTTGTGCTTTGAATAAAGCATAAGTGATACACTCCAAAGGCGTCCGTACATGCGGCGTTATGCTATAAGTAGTGATTGAGCGTGATAAAGTAATATAGAATTGGATGATCTCATTAGGATGATTCATGCTTATGTTTGTCCTACCGCGGAGTCTTTGCATGTAAACGAGACACGAGAACCGAGAAAGTAGAAACATGACATCTAGGGTGTGATTTAAGGAAATGTTTTTCGAAGAAGGAAATATTTTTGAAACAACATAATGACCGGTTTTGGGTGGCATTATGTGAGTTGTGTGCGTGCGTAAAAGAAACATTTGAAAAGGGTGAAATGTTTTGAAAACCGCGATGTGGCCGGACTTGGTAGCCCATTGCGTGGATTGTGAAAACCATAATGTGGCCGGACATGGCAGCCCATTGTGTGATGTGTGTTTTTTGTGTGCGTTCCCATGGGAATCCGGAGTGGCGGAACCATGGTGAGGTATAGCTTGGTTATCCGCGGTATGGAGCCAATGCAAATATTTTTGTGTGCCAATGGGAACCCGGCGCGGCGGAACCATTGTGAGGATACTTGGGAACCCGGCGCGGCGGAACCAAGGTTGGGTGTGTAGCTTGGTTATCCGCGGTACGGAGCCAATGCAAATATTTTTGTGTGCCAATGGGAACCCGGCGCGGCGGAACCATTGTGAGGATACTTGGGAACCCGGCGCGGCGGAACCAAGGTTGGGTGTGTAGCTTGGTTATCCGCGGTACGGAGCCAATGCAAACGATTTAAAAAAGATTGGGTGTGCAAACAAATGAATTTGAAAGATTGTTTTGTAAATAAAATTTGTTGACACAGTCTACGATGAGTCACGTAGGAGAAACACGAAACTCTTGGACACCAACGATAGATGATTAATGAATGTGGATGTGTCATTGATTAACTGTGTATATACTTATCATGTGGAAATTGATGATGTATTATAGCTTTGTTTATAAGTTATGGATTAGCGGGTATGGGATTACTCTGCTGAGCTTTGTAGCTCACGGTGTTGCCTTTTGGTGACCCTGACATATTATATCGGTGGTGACGCTGGTATAATGTGTCAGATCTTATAGATGATCAAGATAAACAGTACACCTTGGAGGCTTTTGGAGCTGAGGAGCTGACTAGGATGGAGAAGAAGGAGGAGCTGTAGTTAGGAACCTTAGAACCTCCTTCATTTGTGTAAATGTTGAACTCTTGTGAGAGTATTTGTTGTAATAAGAGCCAGACTCCATTTGATGTTATCAATAAAATGTCCTTTTAACGTACCCAAAATTCGGGGCGTTACATTTTTGGTCTAGCAGGCTGCTCTTAACTTTTGTTTGGAATTGCCCACTCTTGTGGTTGTCAGCCCAACGAGCTTCTCTCAAGGAAAATTTATTTTTGATTTGATCCAGGTTGACCAAAGGTATTGAATTTTGTTGCCGTCGAGGTCGATGATCTTTGACCGCAGCCCCAGATAAAATGGCTTTGATAACGCAGGGTCCAGAATGCTTCGGTTGGAAATGCCTCGCTCTGGGCCATTTTTAGACTTTCTAATTTGTGCTTGGTGGAATGCCGCTGCTATTGCTTTGAACATAGTATAAGGCCCGGAGCCTTTTGAGCTTCTGCTTTCTGGCTTGGCATTTGGTAGCAGGGGATTTGATGCTTTGTTATCTTAGGAGCGGCGCCTAGCGTGTACTTTGTGAGACCATGCCAAGCCACCGATGAACTCTTCGAGCCTGTCTGATCGGGTGCAATGCTCCTTTGGAAATAGCGTTGAACCAATTTGAACCATTCGGGGGTCTACTTCATCTTTCAAGTTTATTTGAAACCACTTCTTCTTTTAATAGGCTAAGCATGCCTTTCGTCTTCCCTTTCGACGAGGGAACATATTTCCTTGGGGATGTTTCCATCGAAATCTATCCCTTCATCGTCAAGGTCGACACAATTTTTGTAAAAGCCAGTGAAGTACTTAGAAGCAAGATAGTTCATATCATAAAAAAGGCCCATCGGGGTTGCCAAGTGCAGCAAAAGACTTGAATTGAAAATAGAGGCTACAACATGGAGGGCCAAGAGGCACAAACTCTGACAGAGCTAGACTTAGATAATTTGACAAACACCATGTCTGACTCAGATTCAAGAGTGTCAACGCAAAATAGATGTGATTTGAAAATGCAACTTTTAGTTACCCTTGGCTTTCTCACGAAGAGGTGGGATCTAGAGGATAACTGGCCCAAGCAATAGCACTTCAGCTTCCTCAGCTTCTTCGACCAATCCCACTTGAGAGAACTCCTTGAATAGCAGCTCCAAGCTCTCATGATTGAAGGACCTCAGCCAGTTCGTCTTCTCCTTTTTGATTGATTAAGCTTCCTCTTGAATTCCTCCTTTGCAGGCTCCTCATCACTGTCAATCAAGGTGTTGGCAACGAAGACCTCAATTGCACCTACGGCCATCAGGTTAACCTTGGGTTCAGACGGGGTTGATACGATTGGTTTGGGTTGATTTTCTGGGATAATGTAAAGAGTTGGGTTGAATATGGTGGAGGTAGGTTTGATTTGAGTGAAAATGAGGGATATCTGGCTAACATGGGGGTTGGAATTGTGTTGAGGCATGGAGCTGGAGATGACACTGGGCTTTGATGGGAGTGGGGCTGGAATGGTGCCCTTACAGATGAGATCCTGAATGGCATGTTGGAGGCGGTAGCAGGCATTGGTGGAATGGCCAGGCATTTGATGGTAGGTGCAGAAGTGGTTGGGGTCGTGGCTGATAGGGAGAACCTTAAGCAATGGAGGTGGGGTTAGAGGCCTGATGGAACCAGCATCGAGGATCTTCTCGTAAACTGAGGCCAAAGGTGCCGAGAAGCATGAGAAAGTCCTTGGCTGGTTCCAATGACTGGATTGAGGGTTCAAGGTAGAACCTTTTTTGCTTGTTTTGCAGCTTCACAACACTGTACTATCAACAGGATGCACTCTTTTGCCTTGGAGGCTGATTTCATTGTTGTGCATATCTTCCCTTTTGGGATAGGCTTTGGACAGGGAATCAACATCTTCCTTTGGGTGGACTCCAACCTTATGGAAATTGGCCAGACTGTTGAACATGTCTTTCGTGCATAGGTTGATTCCAACCGCAGAAGTGTGGCAGGCTTGTGGAGGTTCTTTGAAGTAACACGTTGACAGTATATGGGGGTTAGATGCAAATAATCTTACCCTGCGGGTACCTGTCTTAGTTTGAATAGTTCTAATGCTTTGTACATAAAGAGGCTGGTTTTGGTTTAAGGGGGTTCCTCAGACTAAAGCCAAGATATACTTCTCGATGCCCGCGTATTCTAGTGCAACGGTCGAGCGGCAAAATGACTCATCAATGTCCAAGGTTGTTGGGCATTCGAGGACCCCAGGCTCCAATAAACTGTCAGTTACCCAAAACACCTCAACGGGGCTAGCCAACATCGATGCACATGAAGAATGCCAAAAAATTGATTAATGAGAAAGAATCGCAACGTTTGCAAAAATGCCTTTTAAAATGTGGCTAACTTTTATTAATCGATACTTGGAGAAAACTACTCAAGTGAACAATCGGAAAAGCCCAAGTTTGGATTGGTCGGATGCGGAGATCTTGTTAAGTCACCATTCCGTTCTTCAATAGTGCGGAGCGTACTGTTTCGACAGACTTTTGAAGGATTGTTCTTGAGAGTATTAATTTCCAAGTATAGACTAATGCAATAAGTCCCTAGCAAAGTCACCACTGTGGGCACACGCCCTTAAAAATCTGGTTTTATAATCGGGTGCGCCCCTTTTTGGAAAGTGCGGCGAAATGCTTTGATTTAGAGTTGCCACTCAAGTTTTACGGTAAACCACCCACGGAACTGAACTTGAAACGTTTGCTATGTAATTTGATTAAGGCATAGACTGGTCCATCGTCACTTTCAATATTTGAGGTTCGGGAGCTAGGTTACGAGAGGGGAAGGGTTTTAAGGCACCCATCTTGCCCAATCCGAAGATCAAGTTCTACTCGGCATTTTGTAAAACATTTGATTCTCTCTTTTAATCATTTTTAGCCATTTAGGGTGGGGGAACAGTTAAAGGAGATTAAAACTTTAACATGTTGGCAGGATGTGATAAAATGGCATGCATGCTTTATTGAAACAAATAGTATAGATTGAAAATAGGCCCCTGTGGGAGTTTAAACAGACTAGAACACCCTAACCTGGAGTGGCATGAGCAGGAAGAAACCAGCATGCACTGATTAAGTCACTCCATGTTGATCCCACCTGCGCACGATACTACCAGACATGTGTGCGCCAGTAAGCTCAAGCCCACTGTAGACACTCCAATCTGGGCTTCCAGATTAGTTTACTTACGGTATTTGATTCCCCGATGATGAAACGGATCAAGAACACCTCGGGAATGTCGAGTGTTTGAGCTTTGAGTGTTTGACACCCTTTTGAACCGAACCCAATCCTAGGCCACTTCAAAAGCAAAAAACCCTACTGGCACACGCTGATTTGAAGCTTGAGCGCGTAGATCAACTTGACAGGTGTTGGTCAATGGTCAAAGTTTGACCGTTGACCAATGCGTGAGTAGGTGGTACACGTGCGCGACAGTATGACACCAGCGCGCGCTGGTCAAATTGCCAGGTGGTGGTCAACAGTAAAAATTTGACCGTTGACCCTCGCGCCAGGGTGCAACTCTCGCGCGCCAGACTGATTCCCGCGCGTGCCAAACTGACTCCATCGCACGCCGGAGCGTAATGCCTATTCCCACCAACTGTTCTTGAGGTGGAAACTTGGCCACCAATGCAACCTTAGCCAGCCTCGTGGACTGGCTGAATCCCTTTCTTTGCAGCCCATATCTACCTCCCTCTCCCCCTATATATACCCCCATGGTTCATCCATTTAAAGGATTCAAGTTTTTCAAAGGGTTACAAAAATTCAAAAGAGTAAGCAAACAAGCTCTAGTGCTTTTCATCCAATTTCACATTCCTTAAAATACTCAAACAAACGTCACAATCAAGCCTTCAAACATCAAAGCTCAAAAAAGTTTCAAACTCAATCTAGGTATAGCATACCTAATATTTTCTGTTCTAGTCCCTGAGGGGGCCTGGCAGGGCCTAGGCTGGTAATCAATACCAGTCCTGGTCTTAAAGCTGGCAGGGTTTTAAAAACCGTTGAGGTAGGAACCAGCGAGCGACGGTCCCAGTCTCGCGCGCGACACTCTGTGGCCGTGCACGCAGGACCGTGTGGGGATTGGTTTCCCACTATTTTTTGTCTTTTTTTTTTATTTATATAGATCACTCTGCAAGCATGATAAAAACCAGTTTATTACTTTCCTTAGATCAAACTGCTAATTCGTAGTTAATTTGCATTTCTGCTGTTATGGAGTACCCCTGGGATCATTATGGACTTTGTCCCAGAACCCAAAAATATGTAAACCAAACACTGGTTAAAAGGCTCAAACACTCGCGCGCCAGAGCGCCTCCGACCATTGAGTGGCCTTGCACGGGTAACTTGGCCTTAGGCCGTTATTTTGTCCCCACACTGTTTATGGGGTGTTTTGTTAATTTGTAGGGCTTTTAGCCTTTAAACTGCTTAGAACTGTGTATATTAACTGCTTATAACTACTTGGATTGTCCTGGGTGTGTACTGGTCCTTCCAGAGCCTAGAGGGTTTGAGAATAAGAGCTGTGGGTTTGAGCTCACTGTCGTGTGTGTGTCTTGGAGTCTCGCGCGCAGGAGTGAATAGCATGGAGTGACTTGTTCGGTGCATGCTGGTTTCTTCCTGCGCATGTCACTCCAAAACAGTAGCCTTCCAATCTATTTAAACTCCCACAGTAGTCTGTATTCATCCTATACTAACTGCTTTTCGCATCCATGCTATTTTCAATCACATTCTACAAACTGTTACAGCTTTAATCCCCATTAAACTGTTCCCGCCCCAAATTGGCTAAAGAATTGATTAATCAAATAAAATCGCAAACGTTTTCGCAAATGCCTAAATAGAGACCGATCTCCGGATTGGGCGAGGGGGGTGCCTTAAAACCCATCCCCTCTCGTAACCTGGCTCCCAAACCCAGATATGGTTATGGCGGACTGGTGCCTTCACCTTTTTCAAAAAATCAAACAGTGCAGCGAGCGTTTCAAGTTCAGTTTCTTGGGTGTCGGATCTTGAAACCCAAGTGGCGACTCTGAATTGAGCGCTCGTCTACCAAAAAAGTGCGCTCATCGATCCGCCTTTTTTTTAGGGCACGCTGCCCACAATGGCGACTCTTTTGGGGAACAAATCAATATTGATCTATACTTAGATTTTAATACGCTTGAGAACAATCCCACAAAAGTCTGTCAAAATAGTGAGCTTCGCGCTGCTAAAGAAAGGATTGGTGATTTAACAGGACCTCGGGTCCGGCCATCCTGACTGGGGCTTTTCCGATTGTTCTCTCACGTAGTTTCTTCTAAGCATTGGTTAATAAAGAGAGGCAAATTTGAAACGGCATTTGCGAATTTGCGATTCTGTTCCATTAATCAAATTCTTTAGCATCTTCATATGCATTGATGTGGGATAAGCCTCGTTGGATCGTTTTGGCAATCCGGCAAGGTTTACCGGAGCCCGGGGACCCCGAATGACCAACAACCTTTGATGATGATGAGTCATTCTACCGTTTGACTATTGCTCTGCGATTACGCGGGCAGCGGAAGGTATATCTTGGCTCTAGTCCGAGGAACCTGTTACAAGCCAAAACCAGCCTTTGCATATACAAAGCATTAGAACTCTCCAAACTAGGACAGGTACCTACAGGGTAAGATCTACTTGCATCTAACCCCATATATTGTCTACGTGTTACTGATTTTCCTATCGCATGCACTGTACATACATACTGTTTTGCGTAGGAGCATGTTTAGGGCGGCTTCTAGGTTGTCTCTCTTTTGAGCCTGTCTTATGCTTATTAGGACGCTGCCATGGCCCGATGAAGAGTCATGCATCTCGATGGTGCATCTTATCAATTTTCAAAGTCCTTAGATCAACAAGACTTTGGGAAATGAAGACTTGTAAAGTCCTTGTCTAAATACCCGATCGAGGTTTCAAACAGAAAATGAGGAACAACGAAGAGAATGTTGTGATGCTTGTACCACCTTGGTTATCGTGCGCAGTACGTACACCGTTTAGGCTATGGCGCTGTGTTGCCTACGCCGCCCCGATTCCGGTATCACGTCATCTACACTGAGTTGTTTTGACTCCAAAGTTGAAACTGCGAGAACAGAATAGTCAAAGGCTTAGACTATTTTGACATCTCTTAGTATTAGTCGATCTATTCAAAGGATACACCCTCGAAAAGATTTCCGAGGATTTTGGTAGCATTCGAACATCATGAGACAGACTCGTCTGTAATTGTAGAGTCTACGAGGACACCGACAACGACAATGTGTACATTGCATTATTCTTGTACATAGCTTGCTGCAGGAACGTCACTGAGCTTTCGATTGCTTTACTGTCTAGTTTGGAACCATTGCACCGAACAAGAGGGTACCGAAGGAAGAGCCAAATCTACTTGGGAACGTCTTCAGAATCCAATTCAAAGATTTGTCTGGCTAGATTCCCTGTCAGTCGCAACGGAGGCTTCTCCAGGTTCACTGTTGGCCGCCCTATAGTCGGGTTCGCCATCGATTTTGCAAAAAGCCACACCGCCGGCTTCCCCATCCTCAGTTTCTTCATCAAGCTCCTATGAAAAACCTATCATGGCAGATTAGCCGCAACCGCTCACTCTGGAAACCATGCTCATGAACCTCCAGAATAGTATCACTGCTATGCAGCAAAGTGCCACTCAGATAGATGCTAATATCACCCGCCTGAATGACTTTATCAACACTCGTCTTCCACCAGCACCAGTGCTTAAAGAGGAAGGTGAGGATGATGAGGATGTTCATGCAGAACCTGTCTTTGTCGGGGATCCAAATCATGCAAGGGGTCTCGTTGTTCAGCCCACTCCTACAGAGGCTCGTGCGCCTGCTCCAAACCCGAACCTTGCTGCTGTTACGCCTGTTCAAAACCCTGACATAGCCATTCTTATGGCCAAGATGGCTAGGCTGGAAGAAGCTGTCTCAAAATCTGAGAAGATCAGCGTAGGAGGAATTGACTTGGTTAAGTTCGGCGGGAGCGGTGATCCCAAAACTCATCTCTTTGGCTATCATATTGCAATGAAGCTGCTAGGTGTGGAAAATGAGGCTATGTCACAGCTATTACCACAGACTCTCTCTGGGCTCGCCTTTCAATGGTTTCTGTCTCTTGACATCTCCAAAAGAAGAACTTGGGAAGACATAGGAGCTGCCTTTGTCTCGCAGTACAGCTACAACTCGCAGCTCAAGATGACTACTCGTGAATTGGAGTCCACCAAAATGGAAGCAAATGAGTCCTTTGGGGATTTTGTTAAGAGGTGGAGAGCCAAAGCCGCATTAATGACTGATCGCCCAAGCGAGAGGGATCAACTCCGCATCATCTCACGCAATCTTCAGCCTGACTATGCCAAGCACCTTGTGCTGGTTCAAGCATCTGCCAACTTTGAGACTTTCTTCGAGTCTGGCCTAACCATTGAGGATGCACTGCAGAGTGGAATTCTGCCTAGGGGAAAGTCCTCCTTACAAAAAGCTAAGCTGAAGGCTTACTCTCGAAACAGTAGTGCACTATTTGGCGGTAGCAATTACGCCAATGTGACTATAGACAGGGACAATGCTGTTGCTTCCCCAAATCATATAGCCGACATCAATCAGGTTCAAAAGGCCCAAAGCTTTCGGGCCTGAACCCAACCTCGAAATTTCTCTATCTTCGATGCACCTCTGTCCGCAGTGATGAAAAAACTTGTCAAGTCTGGGCATCTCAAACCTTGACTCCAACTCCCCTGCCAAAAGTCCTACCTTCTGGTTACAAGCCTCACCTCTTCTATGTTTTCCACCAAATGCCTGGCCATCCTACTGACGCGTGTTATCATCTTCGACATGAGATTCAAGATCTCATTGACAATGGCGCGGTTCAAATTCCACCAAAACCCAACGTCATTTCCAACTCCCTACCTCAACATAACTCTGACCCTCTGGTTGGTCAGATATCTATCACTTCCACTCAAATCAACTTGAGCTCCACTATATTCAACCTTAACAACTATATTGTCCCAGATAGCCAACCCAAACCAATCGTATCCATCCCGTTCGAACCGGAGATTGACATGATGGCTGTAGGTTGGGCAATTGAGGTCTTCACTGCCGACGCCTGGATTGACAGTAATGAGGAGCTTACAGAGGAGTGGACTGACGGGTTGAGGTCCATTGTTCATGGGAGCACCGAGTAGGTTTGGTTGAAGAAGCTGAGGAAGCCGAAGTGCTGTTGCTTGGGCCTAATATCCTCTAGATCCCACCTCTCTGTGAGGAAACTAAGGGTAACTATAAGAGTTGCATTTTCAAATTGTGTCTATTTTGCATTGACACTTTTGAGTCTGAGTCTGACTCAGTGTTTGTCAAATTGTCTAAGTCTAGCTCTGAGTCGGAGGTTGTGCGTCTTGGCCCTCTATGTCGTAGCTTATACTCGAGCCTTTTGCTGTACTTGGCAACCCTTAGAGCTTTGTTTTGAATGCATTATCTTGCTTCTAAGTACTTCACTGGCTTTTACATAAACTGTGTCAACCCTAACGACGACTCGATAGATTTCGATGGGATCATCCCCAAGGAAATGTGTTCCCTCGCCGAAAGGGAAGTCGAAAGGCATGCTCAGCCTATTAATTGAAATTGTAGTTTTCAATAAACTTGAAAGATGAGGTAGACCTCCTAATGGTTCAAATTGGTTCAACATTGGCCCTAGAGGAGCATTGTGCCTGGTCAAACAGGATCGAAGAGTTCATCGACGTCTTGATATGGTCTCACAACGACACACCCAACGTTGATCCCAAGATAAAAGAACATCAAATCCCCCTGCTACCGGATGCCAAGCCAAAAAGTAGAAGCTCAGAAGGTCCAGCGCCACATACCATGTTCAAGTCTGCAGGAACAGTGTTCCGCCAAGTTCAAGTTAGAAAGTTCAAAATTGCCCTGGAGCATGGAGTTTCAGCCAAAGCACTTTGGATCCTGTGCTATCAAAGCCACTTTATCTAGGGCTGTGGCCATTTCATCGACCTTGACAGCAACAATTCAACACATTGGTCAGCATGGATCAATTCAAAAGCCTTTTCCCCGATAGAAGCTCGTTGGGCTGAAAACCCCAAAGGTGGGCAGTTCCAAGTAAAAGTTAGAGCAGCCTGCTAGACCGAGAACCTATGAAGGAGGTCTAGGCAAAAGTAAAGGCAATAGTCAAAGCTCGCTAGACTGAAGACCTGAGAAGGCGGTTCTAGGCAAAAGTTAGAGCATAAAAGGTGAGGTAAAACATACGAGTGAACCTTAGCCTGAACTACGTTTTGACCTGATTCCCCAAAATGGGATGCGTAGGCAGTCTCTCTTCGAGACTCAGTCATAATCTATCAATTTGATCTAAGGCTTTGGTGCATCACCGTGGTCGAGAAGAAGACAAGCTTCATCTGTGCATAAAGAAGGGGGAAAGCCCTTTGTCTTTCAATTTTGTTTCAAACTACTACTTCAATTTCAAAGCTAAGCAAAAGCCTTAAAAGATTTTAAGCATAAAAAACAGAACGAAATGCTAGCGAGGCCTAACGGCTCACAGTTTGTTCTAAGTTTAGCAAAGTCTAGTTTGAGCAGCTGCAACAGCTTTGCAGGCACACAAACTCATTCAATATGATGCGCGTTGGTCTCAAACCTGCGCGCACTGCTTCAATTCAAGCAACAATCAATAGCAGTCAGCTACTGCCTTCGAGTCCTGTTCAAGGGGCTTTTGCCAAGTTTTGTCATGCCGTGCAAGTCATATGGACCTAATGTGACTGCACGGAGGTGTCGGTTTCAGTTCGGGCCTATATGAGTCATCATTTGCGTCTCTTGTCCGTCTTTGTGACATTCTTCCAGTTTTTCAATCTTTTTTCTTGTCGAGATGCTTTTCTCGGTTCTGTTTGTTTGTACAGGTTATTGTACAACTATTTGACCTTACGCAAGCGTTAGTTTCACCTGTCAAAAGGATATTTGAGTTTAGGCTTGTAAATGCCTAAAATTTCATTATTTTCCATGTGTCTAAGGGTCCACGTGGTATCCTGGGGCTCTTTTCTCCCTTTTCGTTTGAGCTAGGCGAGTCTGTACATATATGTGTGTCTGTGTGTTGACTCAGCTCACTTGTCAATACAAAATAGATATTCGCGGATGGTTTACATGTTAATAAACTGGAAAATGCAATTTTTACATTGCTACCCTAGTATGCATAGGGTTGACTATTCCCCCTAAGCTAGCTCTCGCTTTCTTCCTCAAAAGCAAATCAACAATTCTAGCGATGATCGACCTTTTGAATGAATTAAGCCAGAAGCTAGGGGAAGTAAATTATACGGATTGAAATAAGACTCCATAATAACGGAAGCTTTAATTCGTAAAGTATCTGTCGAGTCCATCGTAACTGGATTTGAGACTCTCGTTCTATGCGTGAGCACTCCACTTGCGGAAAATCTCATATTGTTTTTCTTCTTATTTCATTGAGTAAGAATGTGGTGACCCTATTTAGGGAGTGCAATAGAGAACTTGAGATCCGATGCGAACAATCAATCGAAGGCCAAGCAAAGCATCTATGGGGCTCATCCACCCAAGCATCGAAGAAAAGGCGCGCAGGCCCAATGCCGTCACTATATCAATTGGGCATGCCGGCCCACTCAATGTCTCTTTGTCTGGGTGCGCATCTCAGAAGCAAAAGGCAGTAAAGTACTAGGGCTCAGTGATAGTCCTTAAGCATCGTTGTCCTCATAGGAGCCGCCCTTAGCTAGGGTCTGCATTTTCAGTTTGTGTATGCATATAGCATACATCTTTGCATATTGTGTATATCAACAGTTGAAAATAGGAAGGTGGCCAGTTGGTGCCCGAATGGTTACTATCAAGTCTTTGTTTCCCAAAGGATGCGATGCAATCTCCTGTGGTTTTGTTTTGTTTGTTTAGCGGAGGCAATAGAAATCTCCCTTATCTCGGTTCGTAAACCAAAGGATGCGATCCTGTGGAGCCGAAAGTTGTTTGGTCACGAAGGAGTTAGAAGTCTCCTTCATCTCTGTTTGTTTGCCACAATGACAGCCAGTCCTGTCAAATTTCTCAACGACTTGATCATTCTGCACACTGATCTACCCGTCTCCATCAATGACAGCCAGTCCTGTCAAATTTCCCAATGGCTTGATCATTCTGCACACTGATCTGCCCGTCTCCATCAACGACAGCCGGTCCTGTCTCACTTCCAATGGCTTGATCATTTTGTATAGTGATCCGCCCTTTCAAATCAACGACAGCCGATCCTATCCCACTTCCAACGGCTCGATCATTTTCTATAGTGATTCGCCCTTTCAAATCAACGACAGCCGGTCCTATCCAATTTTCAATGGCTCGATCACTTTGTATAATGATCCACCCATCCAAATCAACGATAGCCGGTCCTGTCCAATTTTTAATGGCTCGATCACTTTGTATAGTGATCCACCCATCCAAATCAACCACAGCCGGTCTTGTCCAATTTTCAATGGCTCGATCACGTTGTATAGTGATCCGCCTGTTAAAATCAACAATAGCCGGTCCTGTCCAATTTTCAATGGCTCGATCATTTTGTATAGTGATCCGCTATATCATCAACGATGGTCAGCCATATCGTCTGTTTCGTCCATTCATTCCACAACGACGATCAACATATCGTTCGATGGTCCACCCATCCGCAACTATTTGTTCCCCAGCAAAGGTTGCCTCGGGCTGCCTCAAATGACTACATCTACTTCAGTCTAGCTTCAAGTGCATCTTCCAGTAGCCTTATTGCTCTGTCTCGGATGATCTTTGATAAGGAGATTGGCTCTGATTCCCAACAGATGGACTTTAACCTGCCTGACACGACCTACCCGTGTTTGTTGGAATGCTTTGTGCCGAAGATAGCTTGATCCACAGCAATGACGTCCTGTCTCGTCCAAATCTACAACGACAGCATGTCCTGTCCAAATTCAATCAACAAGCGGCGATTCACTCGTCCACTTCTAGTTCCATCCCCGGCAATGGACCGCCCGTCCATTCCACCAATTAGGTTCTTTAAGTTTACAAGTATACTTTGCTAGTATGCTTTGTTCTGGATTGCCTTGAGGGGTGTCTAGAAATCTTTGACGTTACTTGTACCAAGACGATGGTGCTTCAAGTGCCGTCAAAGAGGGGCTACTGTACACACCCCAATCTGGGCTTCCAGATTAGTTTACTTACGGTATTTGATTCCCCGATGATGAAACGGATCAAGAACACCTCGGGAATGTCGAGTGTTTGAGCTTTGAGTGTTTGTCACCCTTTTGAACCTAACCCAATCCTAGGCCACTTCAAAAGCCAAAAACCCTACTGGCACACGTTGATCTGAAGCCTGCGCACATAGATAACCTTGATAGGTGTTGGTCAATGGTCAAAGCTTGACCGTTGACCAACGCATGAGTAGGTGGTACACGCACGCGATAGTATGACACCAGCGTGCGCTGGTCAAACTGCCAGGTGGTGGTCAATGGTCAAAGTTTGACCGTTGACCCTGGCGCCAGGGCACAACCCTTGCAAGCCAGACTGACTCCCGCGGGCGCCAAATTGACTCCATTGTGCAATGCCTATTCCCACCAACTTTTCTTGAGGTGGAAACTTGGCCACCAATGCGACCTTAGCCAGCCTCGTGGACTGGCTGAATCCCTCTCTTTGCAGCCCATATCTACCTCCCTCTCCCCCTATATATACCCCCATGGTTCATCCATTTAAAGGGTTCAAGTTTTTCAAAGGGTTACAAAAATTCAAAAGAGTAAGCACACAAGCTCTAGTGCTTTTCATCCAATTTCACATTCCTCAAAATACTCAAACAAACACCCCAATCAAGCCTTCAAGCATCAAAACTCAAACACGTTTCAAACTAAATCTAGGTATAACATACCTACTATTTTCTGTTCTGGTCCCTGAGGGGGGCTGGCAGGGCCTTGGCTGGTAATCAATACCAGTCCTGGTCCTAAAGCTGGTAGGGTTTTAAAAGCCTTTGTTGTTGGAACCAGCGCGCGACGGTCCCAGTCTCGCGTTCGACACTCCGTGGTCGTGCACGGAGGACCGCTTGGGATTTGGTTTTCTACTATTTTATGTCTTTTTTTGTTTATATAAATCAATCTGCAAGCATGATAAAAACCAATTTATTACTTTCCTTAGATCAAACTGCTAGTTTGTAGTTAATTTGCATTTTTGTTGTTATGGAGTACCCTTGGAATCATTCTGGATTTGTCCCAGAACCCAGAAATATGTAAACCAAACACTGGTTGAAAGGCTTGAACACTCGCGCACCAGGGCACAAGCCTCGCGCGCCGGAGCACCACCATCGCGTGCTAGAGCACCTCCGATCAGTGAGTGGCCTTGCTCGGGTAACTTGGCCTTAGGCCGTTATTTTGTCCCCACATTGTTTATGGGGTGTTTTGTTAATTTGTAGGGTTTTTAGCCTTTAAACTACTCAGAATTGTGTATATTAACTGTTTATAACTCCTTGGATTGTCCTGGGTGTGTACTGGTCCTTTCGGAGTCTAGAGGGTTTGAGAATAAGAGCTGTGGGTTTGAGCTCACTATCGCGCGCGTGTCTTGGAGTCTCGCGCGCAGGAGTGAACAACATGCAGTGACTTGTTCGATGCATGTTGGTTTCTTCCTGCGCAACGTCACTCCAAAACAGTAGCCTTCCAGTCTGTTTAAACTCCCACAACAGTCTGTTTTCATCCTATACTAACTGCTTTTCGCATCCATGCTATTTTCAATCGCATCTAGCAAACTGTTACAGCTTTAATCCCCATTAAACTGTTTCCGCCCCTAATTGGCTAAAGAATTGATTAATCAAACAGAATCGCAAACGTTTTCGCAAATGCCTAAGTAGAGACCGATCTTCGGATTGGGCGAGAGGGGTGCCTTCAAACCCTTTCCCTCTCATAACCTGGCTCCCGAACCTAGATATGGTCATGGTGGATTGGTGCCTTCACCTTTTTCAAAAAATCAAATAGTGCAACGAGCATTTCAAGTTTGGTTCCTTGGGTGTCGGACCTTCAAACCCAAGTGGCGACTCTGAATTGAGCGCTCGTGTGCCAAAAAAACGCGCTCATCGATCCGCCTCTTTTTTTCAGGGCACGCTGCCTACACCCACAGTTCTTATTTTCAATCATTTGAGCTCTGGAAAGGACCAGTGCACACCCAGGACAAACCAAGCAGTTCTAATATACAAATATATACAATAATAAACAGTTTGAATGGGCTCAAAGGCCAAGAAAATAATAGAGCATCCCATAAACTGTGTGGGGATAAAATAGAGGCCGGAGCCTAGTTGCCATGCAATGGCCAGCCGCTGGACTGAACTGGACTGGCGCACGTGGGTAGTAGACTACCGTATGCCAGTTATAGTCTCTTGTCTAGTGCTTGGCTTTGCACTTTCTGGGTTCTGAGGCATGTTCAGAAAGACCCTAGAGGCATTCTAAAGTAGCAAATATGGATATTTGAGAAAGTAAGATTAACAAACTTAACTAGGGAAAGCAGTAAACTGGTTTTAACAAGATTAAAGGTGATAAAAAGAAAAGGAAGACAGAAAATAGTTAGACACTGATCCCCATGCCAGTACTGCATATACAACCATTACTGGCGTACGCGTACTTTGAACTGGCGTGCGCCAGTTCTAGCCATGCACGGTTTTGAAACCTTGCTAGCTTTAGGGCCAGGACTGGTATTGATTACTAACCTAAACTCTGCCAGCCCCCCTCAGGGGCCAGAACAAAGTACTATCAAAGGTGTTAAACCTTTGGTTTTGAGTTTGGAAGGTGCTTGAGCTGTGAACTTAGAGGTTGGATGGAGAATGTATATGGATGGATGAATGTAGTGGTGTATGGTAGTTGTGTGTTAGAGGGTGAAGAACAAGTGTTAAGTTGAATGCCTTTGTATCTCTTTAGTTTGCAAAGATAAGTACAAAGTGTATTGCCAAAAGTTGTAACCTTGTAACCCTTTGAAAGGACAATGAAGGGGGGTATTTATAGGAGATGAGGGAGAGAGAGGGGTTATTACCAGTCAAAGGGGCTGGTAGCTTTGCCTCAAAGGCTTCCCTCTCATTGGATGAGAGGGAAAAGGTGATGGGATGGGTGTAAGAGATGTCACCTGGCAAAGATTTCTTTTTCGATGGATTGGAAGGTTCCCATGTGTTGTAGACCCCTAACCATGGCTTCTGCATGTTGAATAAAGCAAGTTTTACCAGAGGTTTGACTAGCGTACGCAAGTAGTAGACTTGCGTACTATGGTCTAAACTACAGCTTTGACCGATGACTGACACGTGGCAAATGGACTGGCGCACGCCGGTTTTGGACCGGCGTATGTAGGTAAGGTTTTGGCTTAGGCTTTTTGGCTTAAGTTCAAAGGAATTTAATGGGGTTTAAACACTCAAAGCTCAAACACACTAACATTCCCGGGGTGTTCTTGATCTATTTTATCATCGGGGAATCAAATACCATAAGTAAACTAATCTGAAAAGTCCAAAATAGGGTCTCTACAGATCTGTATACACCCCAATTTAAACCTCTTGAAATTCCTTAATTTGTGGCTTCAGGGACCCCTCGATGATGAATTTGGATTAAAACAAGACTCGGTTAAATTTGGACATTGTTTCTTGAGCTTTCATATATCAAAACAATTTGTTGAAAATAAGTCCTAAGCACTCAAGATCACTCCTGAGCGCTCAGGACCATTTTCAAAAACCCAGATGATGCTCACTTCCGAGCGCTTAGGAGTGACTGTCTCGAGTGCTTCGGACCATTTCTGAGCGCTCAGGACCACTATGTTGCCCAATGCATACTTGAGCTTTCAGCTTTTTCAGAATTGCATAATTATATTCGTTTATACCTGAGGTCATGAAATAGGACACCCCATCAGAAGTCTGCTGAAGACTAATGATGTTATTTTCCCCCCTACAATATTTTTCATTTTATTTTTGATTTAATTTTCAAAATTCAAACTTATTTTCTTCTCCCCCTATATAAATAGCTCTATGCTGCATTAAGAGGGACCATGAAATCTCTCTCTAACCCCTTTATTTTCATAAAGCAAACATCACTCTTCAAAATCATCCTCAAGCATTTCCAAAAAATCCAAAAAATATCAAATACATCAAGAAAATTTGAGGAAGTTGGGGATCACATCCGGTTCTGACTTCTTGCATTTTTCCACTATTCGCTATCCATCCAAATCATCCAAGAAGCAAGGTTCTAATTCAAATCAAGAAGGTAGAAATTCTTCTACTTTTCAACCAAGGGGTTGTCATCTTTCTAAGGGAGGTCACTCAGCCCACTCCAGTTCCTCAAACTAGATGTGTGGTTGAGTGGCCTTAGTGTAAAAATAAGGGCAAAAGGGTCATAAAATAGATTTTCAACTTGCTCTAGGACACTCCCGAGCGCTCAGGACTGATTTCATCCCTATTTCTCATGTTTCTGGTGAATATGCAAGGAAAATGAAATTTCTTTTCACAATGGATTCACTTTGATATGTTGACATAAATAATTTATTTTCTGAGGATGGAGGTACATCTTCTCCAACTTTTTATTCAAGGACAAATATCTTCAACCATTTTCAGAGTACCTCATCTTCAGAAAACAAATTGAAACAACATGCCAAGATGTGTTAGCTTTCTGTTCAAAACAAAACTTGTGGTGCAGCACTCCTGAGCGCTTAGGACTAGTTTTGAGCACTCAAAAGTGACAACATTGTAACAAATCTCATTTTCTCTTGCATATTCCCTTTTCAATGCAACTTTAAGCACTGGGTATGCACTGGTCTTTCTAGAGCCCAATTAGTTTTATTTTTAGTTGCAAGGAAGTAAGGTTTGGATGGTTAAAACCAGTTCTTAGCTATATAAACCCTTTGCTGAGCAATGGTGCATAATAGTAGTTGTGTTGCTGTTTCAAGTACTATTTTGTATCTGTTCTAACTAAAACTTGCTGGGTGGCTCAGCAGAGCTCTTGAGCACTCAGGAGTGCAGTCCTGAGCATTCAGGAGTGATTTCAGTAACAGTTCTTTCATTTGCTGATTGTTTTCTATTTTATATCATTCCATCATTATACACTCTACACCAGCACCAACATACACCTCTGTAGACACCTCCTAAACGGGGCATCACCATACAGATTGATCGTCGTTGGTTGCTTGTTTGGTTGTTTGCTTCATAAACCAAGATCGTGGACATTCCCATGGGTAGGAACATCGCCACACGATAGCGGTTATCATCAAAACAGAGTCGCCACCTATTTTATGAAAACTAGGAAAAACAGATAGAGGTTCCGGGTATGAGAGCCAAAAGTACAATGAGGGGAAGGTGTTAGGCACCACTCTTTGCCCAGTCGTGAGACTGGCCCATAATTGTTCGACATATGATTAATGCTTACTTTATTTGATTCTAAAACATAGTCTATTTTTAGCTTTTAACAGTTGATAAGGTGAGCCAGTACGATGATTGAAAGCATGCATAAAAATAAGCAGAAAAAAATGTCCCAGTAATAAATTCCTCGGCTGGTGAATTGATGTCACGGCTGAGGAATCTTACTGGATTGATGTATCAGCTAAAGGATTGATGTCCTGAGCGATGTTCTTCCTCACACCAGAACAAATACCTAACGAAGAATCAAAATATTATGATTAATGCATCAAAATGTAAAAGAGATCAAACCATAGGCCCCTGGGCCTCACTACCTTGATCCCTCAGTTGCTTTATCGCTTCGGATTAGGGGGGATTGACTGATTTGCTTCTCGAAAACCCTAGGGTTAGGGTTTGTACTTCGGGATTTGATTGTCGGATCGCGGCTGCCTTCGGGAGGTTAAGGCTTTTGTAGAGGGGATATGAGAGAGTATATTGGTAGGGTTTCGTGGCTAGAGAGGGTGTATGAACCTATTAATTTTGGAACCCTCAGGGCCCTTTATGTAGGCAATTGGTAACTCACTCCGGCCAATCAAATGGTGTGAATCAATAAGGAATTCTAGGGCAATAAGATCTCTAGACGAATTTGCTTTCGTAGCCCGAACGCATTAGAGAATGGCTGCTAGGGTTTTGTGGAAATGGCAGAATTTTTGTGGAGAGTAGTTGAAGGATCGCAGAGCTACCGAGGAAATTTTTGCGGGGAGCATCTTTAGTATTTGGGGGTAGATCAATACACAACAGGTGAGTCGTTTGGTTTTTTTGATCATCCCTACTTTGACTGAGGGGAGCTTGGTAGAATAGCCTATCCTTGCGAATGAGCTTGATGGAATAGATGTAATTGGGTGGAATCCAAACAATCTTCTGGAGACAATCGGACGCCGGTTTTGAGATATGGGGTGGAATCCAAGCTATCTTCTGGAGACAAGTTGGACATCGATTTTTGAGATATAGGGGGCACAAGGCCAGTAACTAGAGCGCAGAGCTTGAGATTAGAAAACTGAGGCATGAAGCCAGTTGTAATCATAAGGCGAGAGCTTGAGGAGTCAGAGTTTTGGGCTTGAGGTGATAGAACCGAGGCGCGGAGCCTGTATCAATCATATGGCGAGAGCCTTGGATGTTGGAGCTTGGAGCTTGATAGAACCGAGGCGTAGAGCTAGTTGCAGTCTGAAGGACTGTGCGGAGCTTTCCCATCATAAATTTTGGTGTAGAGCTAGAGGATCGAGGTACTAGACCGATCAATAAAACCGAGGCGCGGAGCCAATTGATTGCAGGATTTACCTGTTTCATGATTGAGAAGAGAGATGCAAAATATAGTATGTATATGATAGTGATGGTTAGATATGATAATGGATATGGTGATGTAATTGATGCAGACTCGACGTGAACAATGCAATATGTGCACGGGCCCGTGCATGTGTATTTGTTTTTAAGCATAGAGCTTCTTCCAAGTTCTAGACTTGAGCATTCAGAGCATAGACCTCGAGCATTCAGAGGGTAGAATCCGAGCATTCAAAGTATAGGCTTTGAGCATCCAGTACGTAGTGGTTGGGCATTCAAGCGTAGAGCTTGAGCATTCAAGTGTAGAACTTGAGCAACCAGTACACAGTGGTTGGGCATTCGAAGAGCTTCGAGCATTCAAAATGTTGGATTTTGAGAATTCAAGCGTATAGCTTGAGAACATATGATATCTTGTTGATTGGTTACGGCGTGGAGCCAGTTGAGATATGGGCATAGAGCCACTTGTGTTAGTGAGTATGGAGTGATTGCTGGCGTAGAGCCGCTGAATTGGTGAGTATGGGCGTAGAGTTGCTGAGATGGTGAATATGGGCATAGAGCCATTAAGTAAATGAAAAGCTGCTGTTGAAACGATTAGCTTGGAGCTGCTGAGTAATAGTGAGTATGGGCATAAAGCCGGTGGGTGAATGAGATGGCAAGCGCGAGGTTGCTGAATACGAGGCTACAGAGCTCGAGGTGTAGAACTTGTTGGAATGGCAGTGAGCATGGGCGTAGAGCTGCTGAATAACTTGATCATGGAGCTGCTGATAGCGAGCATAGAGCTACTAGGAGGTAGTGAAACTGTTAAGAAGGTGGAAGGAGTACGGTGCTGTTGAGTAACTTGGGCATTGAGCTGCTGAGCTATTGGACAGGTGAACATGGAGTTGTCGAGTGACTTGATAGTAGTGGGTACTGCTAAGGAGTTATTGAGATGGTGAGTATAGAGCTTGCTGAAGGATTTGAGTAATGAGCACGTGGTGCTGCTGAGCTGCTAAGATGTTGAGATGACGAACTCGAGGCTACTGGGCGAGCTTAGAGCTGCTGATGGTGGAGTGTAGGGATGCGATAGCCATAGCACTTCCGGAGTACAATGATCAGAGACATCAGAAATCCTTTGATCAGGTAAGAAAGCTTGTGGAGAATTCCAAAATGGGCTTGATACCGGTGCTCGAGATTCCATATGCTCGAGGATCCCCTAAGGCTGGTTCTGATCACGTTGCATTTACTCAGGAGTACCCTAAGGCTATTTCCGTCATCCTTTGTCATTTATTCTGTTGGTCGAGGAACCAGAATTCCATAAGGGCTTGAATTGGTGCATTGAGCGAAATCTGATGCTACTGTGTGAGAGATTGACTAGAGGGCCAGAAGATCGATCTTGCGGCTGAATAATTGATGTCTCGGTCGAAGGATCAATGTCTCAGCCGTGTAATCGCTTGGTTTTTAGAGCTTTATAAATGGCCGCGACCTCAGCATTTTATTTTCCTTTCTCTCTCTTCTTTTCATTCTCTCTGCATCCGGGAACTCCTTTAGTTTATTAATCAGGCCCCAGTGATGGGAATATGCCGGCGTGGCTGGTGTGCGCGGAGGGATGCCGTGCCGTTCTTGGTCCTGTCTTAATGCTTGATTAGGGACCCTCACGTGGGGGGCTTGCTTCCGTGATGTGGAACTCCTGGGGTGGCGCTTGTACGCAGTATGATGATTTTTCTGGGCCATGTGGCGATTCTTTTGAGCCATGTGATGTCTCTTCTGCACCGCAGTACTTCTCTGGTATACGTCACCCCAGGGGTGTCCTCTTCTTTTTTGCAGCTGGTCTCTGGTGTTCAGACCACAAGCTTTTTCTTCTCTTTCTTTTCTTGTTTTTTTTGATTTTCTTCCTGCATAGGTTAGTCCGACAGGAAACTGATGTATAGTTTTTAGGAAACGTGGGATGATCCACCTTGCGATGTAAAAAGCTTTTGTTATATGAAACAAAATCTTTTGCCTGATATGTGACTGTGTATGCTGCATTTGTGTTGTTTTGTTTAGTATGAAATTCGTATTTCAATGAACTGGACAAAATTGTGAAATTTCTCTATAAAACAGTCATTCTGGCAGCTGAGCCATCGATTAGGTGGCTGAGGGATCGATTCGTTTTCTTTGGGGATGACTTTAAGTCAACCTTGATTTTTCACAGGCCAAGGATTAGATCCTACGGCCGCCATATCGAAGTGCCGGTCGAGAGACCGACTTGATTAATACGGATTTAGAATCTGATTCTGATTCAAACTAGGACTCAACCTAGCCTATAAGTACGCGTTCTACGAACCCGATGGTTTTGTCAGCAGCAGTTTCTTACATATGGCACAACCGGTTCTTGACCAGTGGTTGAATTCCTTTAATGGCCTCGACCATCTACACTTTAAATCCTTTGGCATGGATTTCCTCTTATCCTTTCGTTAAATTCTGGTGAATTTTGGTTTTCTTCGTGCGGCCACTAGCTTGTGGGATCCTGTTCTTCATGTTTTTCGATTCAAAAGGGAAGAGTTGTGTCCTACCATCGAGGAGTTTGCATCCATCATGGGTCATTCGAATAGAGAAGGTCTCATTATCCCTCACCCCCGGTTAATCGTGGCGACCTTTTGAAGGCTCTGTTCCAAGTTCAGAAACACAAAGTCAGATTCTTCATGGTGAATGGAAGGTTGGAAACTCTGTAGCTTATTCAGTGTTTTTGTGTAGCTAAAGCTCATCGCCAGATTCCTCGATGGAAGGCGTGCTTTCACGCGCTGTGTGCCTGTCTTCTCCACTATCACTTGCTTGGCCCCTCCTCTGGCCATGCTTATTCTATGCTGCTTGATTTTGCCCAACAGATTGGAAACCGTGTAGGTTTTGCTGGTTTAGTGTTGGCAGAGACCTTGATAGGTCTTGATGCAGTGAAGGGTAATCCAACAGCCCAGTTCTCAGGCAGTCCTTTGTTACTACAGGTTCGCTCTTTACTTGTTTATTGTCAAGTTATCTTTCCTCTCATCACTCTTTTGTTTTGACTCACGTGTTCTTACAACTCGCAATTTTCCCTTGTTTTCTATAGGTATGGCTTTATGAGATGCTTAGGGTATGGGATGCGCCATAGCGACTTCCTTATAATTCAGATCATTGCACGGAGCGTCGTGTAACCATACAGTTTGCAACTGAGGCTGCTTGGAAGGCATGGATGGAGACTCGCAAGGGCGATCGGATCCAATGGATTTGCCCCTGGTATGGCATTGGAAGCATGACTATGAGTACCATGAGCCATTTTGGTGTTGCGGTGATTGGTATCACTCGAGTTACTATGTACTTTCCTGCTCGCTTTCAAAGATAGGTCGGGGCTGAACAGGCTAAGGTGCTCGGTGATCCTGAGTATGCTGTTTCCAAGGCCCATGACGCCAACATTCGTCGCAATGTGCTTTGTCTATGGCCGAATCGGGTGATGCAAGATATCGTTGAGAAGTTCACTGACAAGCTATCTGGTTCGTATAAGAGTTGATTGGAGAAAAACCTTTTGGAAGACAAAAGTGCAAAGAGAAGGAAGACCTAGAGATTGATGCATTGCTTATGCTGTAAAAGATGTTCTTTGTTTGATTCTAGCTTTCATTAGATCGAGAATTGTTGAAGCTTGGCCTTTCCCTTTTTCCTTAAAACATTGCTTGCTTTATTATTAAAAAAAGAAGAAGAAAGAAGTCTTTGTCATGGTTTGATAGTATGCTTTTAGGATAGACCTAGAAATTCAGAAGTGATAGTGATAGTAGTGGCTGAATCTCAATCTAGAGACTGCCTACGTATCCCATGGAGGGAATCAGGCCATAAACGTAGTTCCTAAAAGATTTATTTATTTATTTTTGGTTTTTTGTTTTGGCAAGGGTTCACTCGGGTATTTTCCTCTCCTTTTGTGCTCTTGATTTTGCCTAAACCGCCCTTGCGGGTTTTCAGTTTAGCGAGCTCTTTATTTATGCCTTAGTTTTTGCCTAAGCTGCTCTTGCGGGTTTTCAACCTAGCAGGCTGCTCTAATTTTTGCTTGGGTCCACCCACCCTTGTGGTTTTCGGCCGAACGAGCGTCTATCAGGGGTAATACTTTCTCAGCTTGTCGATATTGATTGGTGTTGTGAATTCCATCCCATCCAAGTCTGCATTGTATGCTGCTCCTCCAGATAGTATGCGTTTAATGAAGTGGGGTCCTCCCCAGTTTGGTTTAAACTTGCCTTTAGGGTCTGAAATGTGGCGACAGATTGCTTTGAGTACCATATCTCCCACCTTGATGTCCCTTGGCTTCACCTTTTTGTTGAATGCTCGTGCAATGCGGTGTTGATACCTTTGTACATGGTATAGCGCCCTCAGCCTTCTTTCATCCAGTAATGCTAGCTCATCGTAGCAGTTCTGAACCCAATCCTCTTCGATCATTTCAGTCTTAGCCAAAACCCTTAGTGAGGGTAGTTCTAGTTTGACAGGCAAGACAGCTTCCATCTCATAGACTAGGGAATGAGGGGTAGCTCCAGTTGAAGTCCTTTCAGTTGTTCGATAACCCCATAGTGCTAGGGGTAGCATTTCTGGCCAATCTGTGTAGATGTCGGTAGTCTTCTACAGAATCCTTTTAATGTTTTTGTTTACGGCCTCAACTGCTCCATTGGTTTGAGACCGATATGTAGATGATCGATGATTCTGTATGCCAAATTCAGCAAAAAGCTTCTTCGTTGCCCCTTTGAAGTGGGTTCCGTTATCACAGATGAACTCATGAGGTACACCGTACCGATAGATGATATTGGTGTGGATGAACTTGGCTACATGAGTAGTTTTGAGGGTAGCATAAGAAGCTGCTTCTACCCACTTGGTGAAGCAGTCAACGGCCACTAGGATGAACTGGTGCTTGTATTTCCCCTTCAGACTTATACTCCCAATGACGTCTATTCCCCAGGTGAAGAATGGCCAAGGGTATGTCATGCTATATAATTCCATAGGAGGAATGCGCAAGTCGATCAGCGTGAGTTTGACACTTATAGCATCGGCAAACATAGTTAGCACAGTCGGCCTCCATCCTCCATCGTAGTCCAGTAATATCCTTGACGTAGGATTTTCTTTGCCATTGTTGCCCCACTCATGTGCAGCCCACAAATTCCTTCGTGTATTTCCTTCATCACCCTTTGTCTTTCTTCTGTTGTGACACAAAGTTGATCGGGGCCTAGGTTTGCTTTTCGATACAGTACTCCACCACAAACTACGAATCTGGTGGCGAACTTTCGTAGAGCCATCTTATCCTTTGAGATAGCTTCGGAGGAATACTTTCCCTCTTCCAAGAATTTCTTCACGTTCTCATACCATGGTTTGCCATCATCCTCATCTTCCTCAGCGAAAGTGCACTCACATGCTGGCTTGACTTTTTGCTCCATCATTAGAAGCCGCATTGTGAACCCTTGGGGTATTTCAACCATAGAGGCCAATGTTGCTAGTGCATCTGCGAACCTATTGCTCACTCGTGGAGTGTGTGTGAAGATAACAGAGTCAAATTGCGGAAATAGAGCTTCTAGCACAGAGTGGTACAGTTTTAGCATGTCTTCTTTAACCTTCCAGTCTCCTCTTGCTTGGGACACCACTAGATTCGAATCTCCAATGACTTCTACCCTTTTTGCCCCTAGTTCAAGGGCTGCCTCCATTCCAGCTTTGCAAGCTTCGTACTCAGCTTGGTTGTTGGTGACTTCAAACCTTGGTTTATATGACAGAGGAATATAAGAGTCATTTGGGGAAACTAGCAATACCCCTATGCCATATCCACATTGGTTTGATGCTCCATCGAAATAAAGTTGCCAGGTGTCATCTAGGAGAAATAAGATGTCCTCGTCTGGGAACATGAAGTCTTCTGCCTCGACCTTTGTCACAGGATGATCTGCCAAGAATTTTGTCACAGTTCTTCCTTTCATTAATTTCCTTGTCATGTACTTGAGGTCAAACTTTGCTAGCAACAACAACCATCTAGCCAGCTTTCCAGTAAGTGTTGGCTTCTCGAAAAGATATTTGATTAGGTCTAAACGAGTAACTAGGACTACCAGATGTGCTAATAGGTATTGCCTTAGTTTCTTTGTGGCCCATACTAGCCCGCAGCAGGAATTGTCCAAGGGAGTGTACCTTGTTTCATAGTCCATCATCTTTTTGCTAAGGTAGTATATGGCACAATCTACTTTGGCATCGTTTTCTTGTGCTAGCATACATCCCATGGATGTGTCCAATGGGTGGTGATAACACAGGTGGATTCTGAAGGTATTCTTTGATTGCTTGAAATGCTTGTTGGCAGTCTTGGCTCCACTCAAAATCTGTATCTTTCTTCAAAGGCTTGAAGAGAGGTTCGCAAGTGGCTATGAATTTGGAGATGAACCTACTGATGAACTGCACTTTTCCCAAACAGCTGTTTACTTCCTTCTCTGTCTTTGGTGGTGATATCTCCATGATAGCTTGTATCTTGGAAGGGTCTACTTCGATTCCCTTTTGAGTGATAAGAAATCCAAGCATCTTTCAAGCGGTCACCCCGAAAGTGCATATTTGAGGATTAAGATGTAGCTTGTATTGCCTAATCCTCTCAAAGAACTTTTGAAGTGCTTCATAGTGTCCTTCCCTTTCCTTTGATTTGACTATCATATCATCAACGTATACCTCCACTTCTTTGTGCATCATGTCTTGCAGTAGTGTTGTTGCCATCCTTTGATAAGTGGCTCCAGCGTTCTTCAACCCGAATGGCATCACTCGGTAGCAGTAGGTTCCCTATGGCGTGGTGAAGGTGGTCTTCTCTCTATCTTCGAGAGACAACAAAATCTGATTATACCCAGAAAACCCATCCATAAAAGATAGCAATGCATGTCCTGCGGTGTTGTCCACTAGTTCGTCTATGTGTAGTAATGGAAAGTCATCCTTCGGAGTAGCCTTGTTGAGATTTCTGAAATCTACACAAACCCTGATTCCCTTAGTCTTCTTTGGTACTGGAACGATGTTAGCTACCCACTGAGGATATTCGGTGACTATGAGAAAACCAGCGTTGATTTGCTTAGTGACTTCTTCTTTTATCTTTGAGACCCAATCATGGTGCATACGCCTCAGCTTTGGTTTAACTGGTTTTGCATCAGGATGGAGGGGAATTTTGTGCTGAACAATTTCGGGGTCTATTCCAGGCATGTCCTCATAAGACCAGACAAAAACATCTTTGTATTCTTTTAGCAAAAGGATCAGTTTTTCATTCATTTGAGAAGATAGTGTTGCACCAATTTTAACCAATTTGGGCTCGTTTTCAGAACCTACGTTTGCTGTGATTATTTCCTCAAAAAAAGGTTTGGTGTGCCTCTCTTCTTCTCTCTTAATGAATTCTAGAATTTCTTCCTCAAAAATTGGATTGTCAGAATCCACACAATTAATCATAGGCAAAGCGAAATACTCTAAATCTTCCTTCTCATTGCTAAAATTGTCAAGAGACATTTCAAAGTCTAATTCAAAATAAATATCATGCCTTGGTGCTTTGACCAGATTTTCCTTACTAGACTCAATTGTTTGAAAACATGAAAAGCTAGACTTAGACTAGGTTGACTCAAAGTCGGAATCAGAATCGGAACTAAGATCGGAGTTAGAGTTTTTTACTTTGTATTTTAGAGTGTGTTCCACGGTCCAATTTGGGTAAGCCTCTTTTGCAGCATCCACAATCAGCTCAGAGCAATCTTTTTCCTCACCAAGGTTGATCATCAGCACTTCAATGTCATCTTCATTCGCACTTTCATTATTGTCACCCTGCAAGTCTTGGAGGGCCATTTGGTTTGCCACTGTTGTTGCCTTTTCTAGTTGAGCTTCGATTTCTGCTTCATCGCTGTTGTCGGCTTTTCGCGTGCAACCAAAAGCCAACAAATCTCCACCGGTTGCCAAACCTATCTGTGACGAGGTGGATCACCCTTATTTCATTGTTGGTAACCCCCTCATCAAATAGTAGGTTTAGTGATATTTCGTCTAGTGGATCATTGTCAACAGACTCTTCTTCTTTTGCTTCTTCAACTTCGAGGTTGTCGACCTCGTCTATTGGTCATAAAACTAGATTGGGACCCTGTGAAGCCCTTTTTCTTCAATTATGTCCTCTATCTCTTCATCGTCGATTATTCTTGTGAACATGATATGGTTATCCTTAGAGATAATCACTATAGGCTTTGGTTGATTCACAGAAGTGATGTACTTGGAAGGGTCAATAATCTGGGCAACAGGATGGAATGGGCCAGACAGCTTGGTGACAATTTGAAGGTGCAAATCCAACATGAACAATGATGCAACTATTTTCACCTGAAAATTTTTCCTTTAGTTAGATTGGTTTAGCTTACCCCATTTTTTCTTGATTTCAAAAGTTCCCAAGGTTTAACCTGCAAAAGAGAACTTTACAACTGTAGGGAGGTATTCCCGAACAGATACATCTAGTTGCCGAACACGTGGTGTATAAGAACACATGGGAAAATGAGCATGACTGATCGCCGGTCAGTGCTTTGAACAGCGATAAGGGCCAATGACATGAGAAGTCATGGGTATAAACTGACTGCTCGGCGGATAGAAACATTCCGATTACCTTGGACCAAGTTACATGTGAAGTAGCTGGTCCAAGTAGACTGTTCGGTTATGATAGAGCCAAACAGATGAAGTAAGAACCAAACACGTGATACGAGGGATCACGGGTTGAAAGCAATACAATGCAATTGATATCCGAATAAATGGTACGCGGGACCATAGTTTGAATATAGGCAGAACAGTCATCTTGCTAGATAATGGACCAAAAACATGAGAAGTGATTGGTCCAGATAGTCTGTTCGGCGATGAGACAGCCGAACAAAGAAAGGAATCCAATCAGATATTGGAGTAAAGGGAACATTCTGGAAGGGTCCAAAAATAGTGGTATTCCATTAAGGGATGAGATCCCAAGAATATAGGATCTGAGAAAGATACCCAACGAGTATGAGATGTTCGGCTCTTTATGGAAAAGAATCCAAGAAGGACTCTTTTTTAATAAACTGATAAAGGAAACGAGAATCCTTGATGTGCTGGGTTTCCTATACGAGTTGGGAATCCTATGGCAACAGGAATGCTTGGGTAACAAGCATACGAAAATCTATAAATATGAGGTAAACCTAGAGGCAAAAGGTACGCAATACTTTGCATTCTTGCTTTCCTACTGATAATTAGGGTTTGACTGCTAGTACGTGATACTAACTTTGGCATTGGAGGGCCTTTGCCACGAGAGGCAAAGGTGCGCTCACCCCCTGTCTATTTTGCAGATCAGGGTTATTAGGGTTCCGGTGAAGAGGCACGAGAAAGCCGTTGCAGTCCAATTGATCCGAAGCACCAATTGTTTTCATCCCCCTACAACAACATACATATGCACAATGGGTGTGAGGAAGAACTCTTTCAAACAAATGCAAGTAGGTTCCTAGCTTGTAGGTTCTTGTCTTATTTTGATATGTTCTATGGCTTCCTAACATATGAAAGGTTTGGGTGGTCTCAAGGGTGCTCCGTTGTCAAAGGGCACCAGTCCTCTTACTAGCCCATCATAGGTGGCAATCGGGTGATTCCCTTTTTGATATACTCCTAGGTAGAAGTGACCGTGGAGTTTGCTGGAGCCCCTAACATAGCCCGTGACATCCTGGGATATTAGGTGAACTCAACAAGGTTGCCTGCTCGATGCATATGATAAATGAATTAAATAAAGCATGTATTAGTCTTATGTCGAACTTTCTAGCTATAGCTCTCGAGTCCCCAGCAGAGTCGCCAAAAACCGTAGACACCTCCCAAACGGGGCATCGCCATACAGAATTATCGTCGTTGGTTGCTTGTTTGGTTGTTTGCTTCATAAACCAAGATTGTAGATATTCCCATGGCTAGGAACATCGCCGCACGATAGTGGTTATCATCAAAACAAAGTTGCCACCTAGTTTATGAAAACAAAGAAAAACAAATAGAGATTCCGGGTACGGGAGCCAAAAGTACAATGAGGGGAAGGTGTTAGGCACCCCTCTTATCCTAGTCGTGAGACTAGCCCATAATTGTTTGACATATGATTAATGCTTTCTTTCTTTGATTCTAACACATAGTCTATTTTTAGCTTTTAATAGTTGATAAGGTGAGCCAGTACGATGATTGAAAGCATGCATCAAAATAAATAGAAAACAAATATGTCCTAGTAAATAGATCCCTCGGTTGGTGAATTAATGTCACGGCCGAGAAATCTTACTAGATTGATGTATCGGCCAAAGGATTGATGTCCTGACCGATGTTCTTCCTCACACCAGAATAGATACTTAACAAAGAATCAAAATATTATGATTAATGCACAAAAACGTAAAAGAGATCAAACCATAGGCCCCTGGGCCTCACCACCTTGATCCCTTAGTTGCTTTATCACTTCGGATTAGGGGGGATTGACTGATTTGCTTCTCAAAAGCCCTAGGGTTAGGGTTTGTACTTCGGGATTTGATCGTCGGATCGCGGCTGCCTTCGGGAGGTTAGGGATTTTATAGAGAGGATATGAGAGAGTATATTGGCAGGGTTTCGTGGCCAGAGAGGGTGTATGAACCTATTAATTTTGGAACCCTAAGGGCCCTTTATATAGGCAATCGGTGACTCACTCCGGCCAATCAAATGGTGTGAATCAATAAGGAATTCTAGGGTAATAAGATCTCTAGATGAATCTACTTTTGTAGCCCGAAAGCATCAGAGAAAAACTGCTAGGGTTTTGGGGATCGGATCAAACGTATGACAGAACATTCCAGAATCTGGAAAATAGACGATCTAGTGGCCAGTTAAAGGATCTGGCGGCCGAAGGAAAGATTAGGCGGCCGAAGAATCAATCTGGCTGCCGAGGAATCGATCTCTCAGGGAGATTTTCAAGCAACATGTTTCATGGGTGAAAGAATGATGTTGAGGCCGTGAGATCAATGTTACGGCCGAAAGATAGATTTTCCTAGGATACTGTATTTCTATCTAAAAGGCTATTTGGCTCTGGATTGGGTCCTCTAAGTGGCTAAAAGTACTCACCATAAGTCCATGGGTTCACGAGAAGTCAATCAGCAATCACTGTATCCATTCATCATCGAGATGGTTCCCAAGGTGGGACTTGAAATAATCGTTAGGCCAAATTGGGGTGTCTACAGATGCCCCTCTTTGACTGAATTTAGATGGATCGCGAGACATGTTTAAGTAAAAGTGAAAGCCGTAAAAGCAACTCAATTTGGTCGAACCACTATTCCATGCATTTTTTGAAAAAGGTTTTAGTTATGGTCGAGCCGTGAGGCTGCCTACGTATTCCGTAAGGGAAATTCAGACCAACCGTAGTTTGGGGGGCAATAAAAATAAAAATTTGGATGGTTGAGAATAGAAGATGTACCTTTAGGCTTTAAAAGCCGTAGTGCAACGTACCTTGGCAATGCCAGGATTTTGGAAGAGAGTAGTTGAAGGAGCGCGGGGCTGCCGGGGAAGTTTTTGCGGAGAGCATCCTTAGTATTTTAGGGTAGATCAATACACAGTGGGTGAGTCGTTTACTTTTCTTAATCATCCTTACTTTGACTGAGGAGAGCTCGGTAGAGTAGCCTATCCTTGCGAATGAGCTTGATGGAATAGATGTAATTGGGTTGAATCCAAACCATTTTTTGGAGACAATCGGACGCTGGTTTTGAGATTTTCGGACCTGGTTTTGAGATTTAGGGGCACAAGGCCAGTAACTCGAGCGCGGAGCTTGAGATGAGAAAACCGAGGCATGGAGCCGGTTGTAAGCATGGAGCGAGAGCCTGAGGATTCAGAGCTGTGAACTTGAGGTGATTGAACCGAGGCGCGGAGCCAGTATCAATCATATGGCAAGAGCTTTTGGAGCTTGGAGCTTTGAAGTGATGGAACTGAGGCACAGAACCGGTTGAGAGCTTGGAGCTTGATATGATGGAACCGAGGCATAGAGCCGGTTGCAGTCTGAAGATCTATGCACGGAGCTTTCCCATCATAAATTTTGGCATAGACCCAGAGGATCGAGTCACTGGATCGATCAATAAAACCGAGGCGTAGAGCCGGTTGATTGCAGGATTGACCTATTTCATGAGTGAGAGAGAGATGCAAAACATGGATATGTGTATGATGATGATGTTTAAATGTGATGATAAACAAATATGATAATGGTGATGCAGACTCGATGATGACAATGGTGATGTAATTGATGCTTATGTGCACGGGCCCATGAGTGTGTGTTTGCTTTAAGCATAGAGCTTCTTTCAAGTTCTGGACTCGAGCATTCAGAGCGTAGAGCTCGAGCATTCGGAGAGTAGAATTCGAGCATTCAAAGGGCAAGCTTTGAGCATCCAATATGCAGTGGTTGGGCATTCAAACGTAGAGCTCGCATTCAAGTTTAGAGCTTGAGAACAGATGATATTTTGTTGGTTGGTACGGCGTAAAGCCGGTTGAGATAGTAGGCGTAGAGCCGCTGAGTAGTGGGCGAAGAGCCGCTGAATGAGTGAAGCTGCTGAGATGATGAAGTTGGGGTTGTTAGGCAAGCTTAGACCTGTTGAATGAGCTTAGAGCTGCTGAGATGGTGAGCTTAAGGTCGTTGGATGAGCATAGAGCTGCAAATGGTGCAGTGTAGGGATGCGATAGCTATAGCACTTCCGGAGTACAATGATCAGAGACATCAGAGATCCTTTGATCAGGTGAGAGAGCTTGTGAAGAATTCCAAAATGGGCTTGATACCGGTGCTCGAGATTCCATATGCTCGGGGATGCCCCCAAGGCTGGTTCTGATCACATTGCATTTACTCAGGAGTACCCCAAAGGCTATTTTCATCATCCTCTGTTATTTATTCTATTGGTCGAGGACCCAGAATTCCATAAGGGCTTGAATTGGTGCATCGAGCGAAATCTGATGCTGCTGTGAGAGATTGATTAGAGGGCCAGAAGATCGATCTTGCGGCCAAGTAATTGATGTCTCGGCCGAAGGATCGAAGTCTTGGCCGTGTAATCGCTTGGTTTCCAGAGCTTTATAAAAGGCCGCGACCTTGGCGTTTTATTTTCATTTCTCTCCTTTCTCTCTCTTCTCTTCATTCTCTCCGCATCCGAGAACTCCTTCGGTTTCTTCGTCGAGCCCGAGTGACAGGGATATGCCGGTGTGGCTGGCATGCGCGAAGGGATGCTGCTCCGTTCTTGGTCCTGTCTTGATGCTTGATTAGGGACCCTCGCATGGGGGGCTTACTTCTATGACGTGGAACTTCTGGGGTGGCGCTTGTATGCGGTATGATGATTTTTCTGGGACATGTGGTGATTCTTTTAAGCCATGTGATGTCTCTTCTGCACCGCAGTACTTCTCTGGTATACGTCACCCCTGGGTTGTCCTCTTCTTTTTTGCAGCTGGTCTCTGGTGTTCGGACCACCAGGGGATTTGGCATCCTCTTCTCCTTTTTGTTTTTTTCTCTAATTTTCTTCCTGCATAGGTTAGTCCGACAATAAACTGATGTATAGTTTTTAGGAAACGTGGGATGATCCACCTTGTGATGTAAAAAGCTTTTGTTATATGAAACAAAATCTTTTGCTTTGATATGTGATTGTGTATGCTACATTTGTGTTTTGTTTAGTATGAAATTTGTATTTCAATGAACTGGACAAAACCATGAAACTTCTCTGTAAAACAATCTTTCTGGCGGCCGAGCCATCGATTAGGTGGCCGAGGGATCGATTCGTTTTCTTTGGGGTTGACTTTGAGTCAACCTTGATTTTTCACGAGCCAAGGAATAGATCCTACAGCTGCCATATCGAAGTGCCGGTCAAGAGACTGACTTGATTAATATGGATTTAGAATCTAATTCCGATTCGAACTAGGACTCCACCTAGCCTATAATTACGCATTCTACGAACCCGATGGTTTCGTCAGCAGTAGTTTCTTACATATGGCACAACCGGTTCTTGATCAGTAGTTGAATTCCTTTAAAGGCCTCGACCATCTACTCTTTAAGTCCTTTGGCATGGATTTCCTCTTCTCCCTTCGCCAAATTCCGGTGAATTTTACTTTTCTTCATGTAGCCACCTGCTTGTGGGATCCTGTTCTTCATGTTTTTCGATTCAGAAGGGAAGAGTTGTATCCTACCATCGAGGAGTTTGCAGCCATTATGGGTCATTCGGATAGAGAAGGTCTCGTTACCCCTAGCCCTCTATTTAATCGTGGCGACCTTTTGAAGGCTCTATTCCAAGTTCAGAAACACAAAGTCAATTTCTTCATGGTGAATGGAAAGTTGGAAACTCTGCAACTTATTCAGCGTTTTGGTGTAGCTGAAGGTCATCGCCAGATTCCTCAACAGAAGGTATGCTTTCACACGCTGTGTGTCTGTCTTCTCCACTATTACTTGCTTGGCCCCTCCTCTGGCCATGCTGATTCTATGTTGCTTGATTTCGCCCAACAGATTGGAAACTATGTAGGTTTTGCTGGTTTAGTGTTGGGAGAGACCTTGATAGGTCTTGATGCAATGAAGGGTAATCCAACAACCCAGTTCTCAGGCAGTCCTTTGTTACTACAAGTTCGCTCTTTACTTGTTTATTGTCAAGTTATCTTTTAGCTCATCACTCTTTTGTTTTGACTCACGTGTTCTCACAACTTCGCAATTTCCCTTGTTTTCTATAGGTATGGCTTTATGAGAAGCTGAGGGTATGGGATGCGCCAGAGCGACTTCCCTATAGTGCAGATCATTGCACGAAGCATCGTGTAACCAGACAGTTTCCAACTGAGGCTGCGTGGATGGAGACTCGCAAGGGCGATCGGATCCAATGGGTTGGCCCCTAGTATGGTATTGGAAGCATGACTATGAGTACCATGAGCCATTTTGGTGTTGCAGTGATTGGTATCACTCGAGTTACCTTCTATTTTCCTGCTCACTTTCAAAGACAGTTCGGGGCTTAACACGCTAAGGTGTTGGGTGATCCTGAGTATGTTGTTTCCAAGGCCATTGATGCCAACCAATCTTCGTCGCAATGTGCTTTGTCTATGGGTGAATCGGGTGATGCAAGATATTGTTGAGAACTTTGCTGACAAGCTATCTGGTTTGTATAAGCGTTGGTTGGAGAAAAACCTTTTGGAAGACCAAAGTGTAAAGAGAAGGAAGACCTAGAGATTGATGCATTGCTTATGCTGTAAAAAATGTTCTTTGTTCGATTCTAGCTTTCATTAGATCAAGAATTGTTGAAGCTTGCCTTTCCTCTTTTCTTTTTTTTTTTTTCCTTAAAACATTGGTTGCTTTATTATTATTTTTAAAAATAAGTAAGAAGTCTTTGCCATGGTTTGATAGTATGCTTTTAGGATAGACCTAGAAATTCGGAAGTGATAGTGATAGTAGTGGCCGAATCTCAATCTAGAGACTGCCTCCATATCCGATGAAGAGAATCAAGCCATAAACGTAGTTCCAAAAAGATTTATTTATTTATTTTTGTTTTGGCAAGGGTTCACTCAGGTGTTTTCTTCTCCTTTTGTGCTCTTGATTTTGCCTAAACCGCCCTTGCAGGTTTTCAGTTTAGTGAGCTCTTTATTTATGCCTTAGTTTTTTCCTAAGCCGCCGCCCTTGCGGGTTTTCGACCTAGCAGGCTTCTCTAATTTTTGCTTAGGTCCGCCCACCCTTGTGATTTTCGACCCAACGAGCGTCTCTGAGGGGTAATACTTCCTCAGCTTGTCTATATTGATTGGTGTTGCGAATTACATCCCATCCAAGTCTGCAATGTATGCTGCTCCTCCAGATAGTATGCGTTTGATGAAGTAGGGTCCTCCCCAGTTTGGTTTAAACTTGCCTCTCGGGTCTAAAATGTGGCGATGGATTACTTTGAGTACCATATCTCCCACCTTGATGTCCCTTGGCTTCACCTTTTTGTTGAATGCTCGTGTAATGCGGCGTTGATACCCTTGTACATGATATAACGCCCTCAGCCTTCTTTCATCCAGTAATGCTAGCTCATCGTAGCGGTTCTGAACCCAATTCTTTTCAATCATTTCAATCTCAGCCAAAACCCTTAATGAGGGTAGTTCCAGTTTGATAGGCAAGACAGCTTTTATCCCATAGACTAGGGAATATGGGGTAGCCCCAGTTGAAGTCCTTTTAGTTGTTCGATAACCCCATAGTGCTAGGGGTAGCAATTCTGGCCAGTCTATGTAGATGTCGGTAGTCTTCCGCAGAATCCTTTCGATGTTTTTGTTTGCGGCCTCAACTTCTCCATTGGTTTAAGGCCGATATGTAGATGATCGATGATTCTTTATGCCAAATTCAGTGAAAAGCTTATTCGTTGCCCCTTTGAAGTGAGATCCGTTATCGCAGATGAACTCATGAGGTACACCATACCGATAGATGATGTTGGTGTGGATGAACTTGGCTACATGAATAACTTTGAGGGTAGCATATGAAGCTGCTTCTACCAACTTGGTGAAGTAGTCAATGGCCACTAGGACAAACTGGGGCTTGTATTTCCCTTTCGGACTTATACTCCCAATGACGTCTATTCCCCAGGTGGAGAATGGCCAAGGGGATGTCATGCTATATAATTCTGTAGGAGGAATGCGCAAGCGATCAGCATGAGTTTGGCACTAATAGCATTGGCGAACATAGTTAGCACAGTCGCCCTCCATCGTAGTCCAGTAATATCCTTGACGTAGGATCTTCTTTGCCATTGTTGCCCCACTCATGTGCAGCCCACAAATTCCTTCGTGTATTTCCTTCATCACCCTTTGGCTTTCTTCTGTTGTGACACAAAGTTGATCGAGGCCTAGGTTTGCTTTTCGATATAGTGCTCCACCACAAACTACGAATCGGGCGGCAAACTTTCGTAGAGCCATCTTATCCTTTGAGGTAGCTTCGAAGGAATACTCTCCCTCTTCCAAGAATTTCTTCACGTCCTCATACCATGGTTTTCCATCATCCTCACCTTCCTCAGTGAAAGTGCACTCACATGTTGGCTTGACCTTTTGCTCGACCATTAGCGGCCGCATTGTGAACCCCATGGGTATCTCGACCATAGAGGCCAATGTTGCTAGTGCATCTGCGAACCTATTGCTCACTCGTAGAGTGTGTGTGAAGACAACAGAGTCGAATTGAGGAATTAGAGCTTCTAGCACAGAGTGGTACAGTTTTAGCATGTCTTCTTTAACCTTCCAGTCTCCTCTTGCTTGGGACACCACTAGGTTCGAATCTCCAATGACTTCTCCCCTCTTTGCCCCTAATTATAGGGCTGTCTCCATTCCAACTATGCAAGCTTCATACTCAGCTTGGTTGTTGGTGACTTCAAACCTCAACTTATATGACAAAGGAATATGAGAGTCGTTTGGGGAAACTAGCAATACCCCTATGCCATATCCACATTGGTTTGATGCTCCATCGAAATAAAGCTGCCAGGTGTCGTCTAGGAGAAATAAGATGTCTTCGTCTGGGAGCATGAAGTCTTCTGCCTCGGCCTCTATCACATGATGATCTGCCAAGAATTCTGCCACAGCTCTTCCTTTCACTGATTTCCTTGTCATGTACTTGAGGTCAAACTCTGCTAGCAACAACAACCATCTAGCCAGCTTTCCAATAAGTGCTAGCTTCTCGAAAAGATATTTGATTGGATCTAAACGAGAAACCAGGACTATTGGATGTGCTAATAGGTAATACCTTAGTTTCTTTGTGGCCCATACTAGCCCCCAGCAAGTTTTCTCCAAGGGAGTGTACCTTGTTTCATAGTCCATCATCTTTTTGCTAAGGTAGTATATGGCGCACTCTACTTTGGCATCGTTTTCTTGAGCTAGCATACATCCCATGGATGTGTCTGTTATTGAGACATACAGAATCAATGTTTTTCTAGGGATGGGTGGTGATAACACAGGTGGATCCTGAAGGTATTCTTTGATTGCTTGAAATGCTTGTTGGCAGTCTTGGCTCCACTCGAAATCTGTATCGTTCTTCAAAAGCTTGAAGAGAGGTTCGCGGGTGGTTGTGAGTTTGGAGATGAACCTGCTAATGAACTGTACTTTTCCAAGAAAGCTCCTTACTTCCTTCTCTGTCTTTGGTGGTGATATCACCATGATATCCTGTGTCTTGGAAGGGTCTACTTCGATTCCTCTTTGAGTGATAAGAAATCCTAGCATCTTTCCAGCGATCACCCCAAAAGTGCAGTTTTGAGGATTAAGACGTAGCTTGTATTGCCAAATCCTCTCAAAGAACTTTTGAAGTGCTTCATAGTGTCCTTCCCTTTCCTTTTATTTGACTACCATATCATCAACATATACTTCCACTTCTTTGTGCATCATGTCTTGCAGTAGTGTTGTTGCCATCCTTTGGTATATGGCTCCAGCGTTCTTCAACCCATATCGCATCATTTGGTAGCAGTAGGTTCCCCATGGCGTGGTGAAGGTGGTCTTCTCTCTATCTTTAGGAGAAATCAGAATATGATTATACCTAGAAAACCCATCCATAAAAGATAGCAATGCATGTCCTGCGGTGTTTGTCCACTAGTTCGTCTATGCGCGGTAATGGAAAGTCATCCTTCGGACTAGGCTTGTTGAGATTTCGGAAATCTACATAGACCCTGATTCTCCCAGTCTTCTTTGGTACTGGAACGATGTTAGCCACCCACTGAGGATATTCAGTGACTATGAGAAAACCAGCATTGATTTGCTTAGTGACTTCTTCTTTTATCTTTAAGACCCAATCAGGGCGCATACGACTCAGCTTTTGTTTAACTGGTTTTGCATCAGGATGGAGGGGAATTTTGTGCTGAACAATTTCGGGGTCTATTCCAGGCATGTCCTTGTAAGACTAGGCAAAAACATCTTTGTATTCTTTTAGCAAAAGGGTTAGTTTTTTATTCTCTTGAGAAGATAGTGTTACACCAATTTAAACCAATTTGGGCTTGTTTTCAGAGCCTACGTTTGCTGTAATTATTTCCTCAAAAAAAGGTTTGGCATGCCTCTCTTCTTCTTTCTCGATGAATTCTAGAATTTCTTCCTCAAAAAAGGATTGTCAGAATCCACACAATTAATCATAGGCAAAGCGAAATACTCTAAATCTTCCTTTTCATTGCTAAAATTGTTAAGAGACATTTCAGAGTCAAATTCAAAATAAATATCATGCCTTGGTGTTTTGACAAGGTTTTCCTTGCTAGACTCGGTTGTTTGAAAAGATGAAAAGCAAGACTCAAACTGGGTTGACTCGGAGTCGAAATCAGAATCAGAACTAAGATTGGAGTCAGCATTTTTTACTTTGTATTTTAGGGTGTGTTCTACGGTCCAATTTGGGTAAGCCCCTTTTGCAGCATCCACAATCAGCTCAGAGCAATCTTTTTCCTCACCAAGGTTGATCATCGGCACTTCACTGTCATCTTGATTCACACTTTCATTATTGGCACCTTGCAAGTCTTGGAGGGCCATTTGGTTTGCCACTGTTGTTGCTTCTTCTAGTTGAGCTTCGATTTCTGCTTCATCGTTGTTGTCGGCTTTTTGCGTGCCAACAAATCCCCACCAGTTGTCAAACCTATCTGTGATGGGGTGGATCCCTTATTTCATTGCTGGTAACCCACTCGTCAAAGAGTAGGTTTAGTGATATTTTGTTAGTGGATCATTGTCAACAGACTCTTCTTCTTTTGCTTGTTCAACTTCCAGGCTGTCGACCTCATCTATTGGCTAGTAGTCATCAGTAGGTGCATATGGGTCATAGAAATAGATTGGGACCCTGTAAAGCCCTTCTTCTTCAATTATGTCCTCTATCTCTTCATCGTTGATTATCCTTGTGAACATGATGTGGTTGTCCTTAGAGATAATCACTGTAGGATTTGGTTGATCCACATAAGTGATGTACTTGGAAGGGTCAAGAATCTGGGCAGTAGGATGGAATGGGCATGACAGCTTGGTGACAGTTTGAAAGGGCGAATCGAACATGAACAGTGATGCAGCCATTTTCACCTAAATTTTTTCCTTTAGTTAGGTTGATTTAGCTTACCCCTTTCTTCTTGATTTCAAAAGTCCCTAAGGTTTAACCTGCAAAAGAGAACTTTACAACATACACATGTACAATGGGTGTGAGGAAGAACTTTTACAAACAAATGCAAGTAGGTTCCTAGGCTGCAGGTTCCTGTCGTATTTTGACATGTTCTATGGCTTTCTAACACATGAAAGGTTTGGGTGGTCTCAAGGGTGCTCCGTTGTCAAAAGGGCACCAATCCTTTCACTAGCCCATCATAGGCGGTAATCGGGTGATTCCTTTGTTGATATACCACTAGGTACAAGTGATTGTGGAGTTTGCTGGAACCCCTAACATAGCCCTTGACATGCCGGGATATTAGGTGAACTCAACGAGGTTGCCTGCTCGATGCAAATGATAAAAGGATTAGATAAAGCAAGTGTAAATCCTATGTCAAATTTTTTGGTTATGGCTCTCAAGTCCCTAGCAGTGTAACGCCCCGAATTTTGGGTACGTTAAGAAGACAATTTATTGATAAAATCTGTAACGCCCTGAATTTTGGGTATGTTAAAAGGACATTTTATTCATAAAATCAAATGGAGTCTGGCTCATTATTACAACAAAACTCCTACAAGAGTTCAATATTTACAAAAATGAAGGGGGTTCTACGGTTCCTAACTACAGCTCCTCAGCTTCTCCATTCTTGCCAGCTCCTCAGCTCCAAAGCCTCCACGGTGACCTGCTTACCCTGATTAACTACAAAGACTGACACATTATACCAGCGTCACCACCGATATAATATGTCAGGGTCACCAAAAGGCAACACCGTGAGCTACAAAGCTCAGCAGAGTAATCCCATACCCGCTAACCCATAACTTAAAACAACAGGAAATAATAACACATCGATTTCCACATGATACATATAGACGCAGCTTAACAATGACACATCCACATTCGTTAATCAACTATCGTTGGTGTCCAAGATTTCAGAGTTTCTCCTACGTGACTCATCGTAGACCGTGTCAACAATTTCATTTACAAAACAGTCTTTCAAAAATCATTTGCATTGGCTCCGTACCGCGGATAACCAAGCTACACACCCAACCTTTTAAAATCATTTGCATTGGCTCCGTACCGCGGATAACCAAGCATACACACCCAACCTTTTAAAATCATTTGCATTGGCTCCGTACCGCGGATAACCAAGCATGCACACCCAACCTTGGTTCCGCCGCGCCGGGTTCCCAAGTATCCTCACAATGGTTCCGCCGCACCGGATTCCCATTGGCACACAAAAATATTTGCATTGGCTCCGTACCGCGGATAACCAAGCTACACACCCAACTTTGGTTCCGCCGCGCCGGGTTCCCAAGTATCCTCACAATGGTTCCGCCGCGCCGGGTTTCCATTGGCACACAAAAATATTTGCATTGGCTCCGTACCGCGGATAACAAAGCATACACACCCAACCTTGGTTCCGTCGCGCCGGGTTCCCAAGTATCCTCACAATGGTTCTGCCGTGCCAGGTTCCCATTGGCACACAACCTCACAATGTTTCCGTTTTTCCCGGATCCCATTGGAACACACACAAAACACACACCACACAATGGGCTACCACGTCCGGCCTCATTGCGGTTTCCAAAATATTTCAAAACCTTTTTAAAACACTTATTTTACACACGCACACAACTCACATAATGCCACCCAAAATCGGTCATTATGTAGTTTCAAAATATTTCCTTCCTCGAAAAACGTTTCCTTTCATTAATCACACCCTAGGTGTCATGTTTCTACTTTCTCGGTTCTCGTGTCTCGTTTACATTCAAAGACTCCGCGGTAGGACATGAATCTTTCTAACAAGATCATCCAATTCTATATTACTTTAACACGCTCAATCACTACTTATAGCATAACGCCACATATACGGACGCCTTTGGAGTGTATCACTTATGCTTTATTCAAAGCACAACGCCACATGTACGGACGTCTTTGGAGTGAAATCACTTATGCTTTATCACATACCACAAGTAATACAAGCAATCATATACGCATACTCATAACTATCTTAAAGATCAAAGTACGAATACTTCTAATCAAATGATAAGTACGTAAATAAAGATAACCTACTTTATATCATACGGTTCTATACGTGGAGTTAGGGTCAAGGGGTTCTACCATACTTCTTGGCGGTAGTCGGCTACGGAAGGTTAGTCGGCTACGGAAAGTACGTCGGTGGTCGGACGGAGTAACTTCCTACGGTAGTCTCCGGTAGCTTCGAAAGAGAAAGGTTTCTCTCAAAACTTCTACTTGACTAACACTACTCTACTTTATGGATCGAGGGGTGGTCGAGTGGCGGTCTAGTGGCGGCTTTAGGATGAGTTTCTTGAAGAACTCAAGAACTACTCAAGAACATGAAGAACAAAAAGAAAGAACAAAGAAAGAACACAATTTTTCTAGAGAGAGAAGTTGCTAGGTGAAGGTGTGAGTTCAATGCTTGGAATGGGGTCCTATTTATAGGAAAAATCTTGGCTCCTTCTCCCTCTCTAATGGCCGGCCCTCTCTCTCTCTAAATCCTCCATGGATTTGCTCCATCAACTCACATCAAAGCATGTCAAGTTTGATTGAAAGCTTGATAGGTTAGGGTATTAGGCTTGCATGGCTAAGAATTGTACCAAAGATTGGATTTTGGGAGATTTGTTGGTAACAAGGAGACAAGGGTACAAGATTTGGTCATAAAACAAATATGGGAGTACAAATGGGGAGTTAAGTTTGGTTAGGGGAAAGATTCTCCCATGGACTTGAAAGATGTAGGAAGATATGAAAGATCAAGAAAGTACAATCCCATCTTCTTCTCTCCTTCCTCCTCTCTCTCTCTCTCTCTCTCTTTCTCTCTCTCTCTCTCTCTCGGGTTCTCTCTCTCCCTCTCTCTCTCTCTCTCTCCCTAGTACACACACACACACACACACACACACACACATATATATATATATATATATATATATATATATATACATAAACAAAATAAAAAGTACCAAGTACAAGATTTTCCAAATCAAAATCCTATTAAAGAAATCTAATAAGGCACATGTCACTTTAAATAAATAAACTAGGGTACTTTGTAATCTAGGTAGATCACACCTCCCATTAAACAAATCCAATTGGGTACAAAACCCCAATACAAAATAATAAAGGAGTACTTTGGAAAATCTTAGGCCGTAAAGGCTACTAAGGCTAATAAGTACTTTCAAATTAAAACATGGGTACTTCATCACATGGGTTTTTAAGAAAAAGACTAGTTAAAAGAATAACTCTTTTACCCAATGGATAATAAATCCCCTAACTTTTATTATCCAATGGACAATAGCTACAAGGAAACTTTTATAGTAAAATAATCAAGGAGTACTTTTAAGCATGTGACAAAAGCCCTATATTAAATATAGGTGTGGTACCAAGTACCCCAATTAAATAAAAAGGCTAGGATTCTCCCCATTTAAATAATAATAAAGTACAAGTCAAATCAACTTTATTGGAAGGTTCCCTTGTCACATCGGTACTTTATTTGGTCAAAAGACTTTATTACCCAATGGTTACTAACTTCCCTAACGGTTATTGCCCAATGGATAATAGTTTCCCTTGCGGTTAATAACCATTGGACAAAAGAGTACAAGTACCTTTTATTAAAATAAAATTTTGAAAAGACTACATGTACTTTTTATAGTAAAAAGTTTATTATCCAATGGACAAAAATTACCCTTGTGGTTAACAACTAATGGATAATGGAGGGGTGGGAGAATCCCCAATAAACAAAGAATAAATGTACTTTGCACAAGTTTTTATAAACCACTAAAATACTATATCTTGTACTTTACCAAAATTTTTAAATAGGAAGCCTATTGTCCAATGGATAAAGATTACCCTAACCATTATGGACCAATGGGTAAAGGCAAAAGGTTCAAAAGGTCCAACTAGTAACTAGGTAAGTCGATTGCTTGGTTCCTCCAAGTAGTCGGTTGGAAATTAACTAGATTGGTCACGTAGGGTTTCTAGTCGAGACCAAAATCTAACTATAACGAAATTTACAAGAAAACATATAGCCACTCAAAAGAAAATAAGTAAATTAAATAAAATTCAAATTTTTAACAAAATTTTTATAGACCAAAATTCAGGGTCGTTACAAGCAGAGTCGCCAAAAACTGTAGACACCTCCCAAATAAGGCATCGCCATACAGATTGATCATTGTTTGTTTGGTTGGTTGGTTGTTTGCTTCATAAACCAAGATCGTGGATATTCCCATGGCTAGGAACATCGCCATACGATAGCGGTTATCATCAAAATAGAGTCGCCACCTAGTTTATAAAAACTAGGAAAAACAAGTAGAGATTCAGGGTACGGGAGCCAAGAGTACAATAAGGGGAAGGTGTTAGGCACCCCTCTTTGCCCAGTCGTAAGACTGGCCCATATTTGTTCGACATGTGACTAATTCTTGCTTTATTTAATTCTAAACAAGTAATCTGTTTAATTAGCCTTTACATAGTTATTGGTGAGCCGAGATAGTAATTGAAAGCATGCATCAGAAAAGTAGGATAAAACAAATCTGTCCCAGGGAGATGGATCCTGCGGCCGGTGAATAGATGTCACGACCGAGGGATCCTCCTGGTTTGATGTACCAGCCGATGGATCGAAGACCTAACCGATGTTCTTCCTCACACCAAACTAAACTACTAACAGAGAGTTAAAGTACAACGATTAGCATGCATAAACTAAAAATAAAATAAACCAAAGGCCCTTGGGCCTCGCCGCCTTGATCCCTCAGTGGCTTGATTGCATCGGATTGAAGGAGATTGACTGATTTGCTTCTCGAAAAACCCAAGGGTTAGGGTTTGAACTTCGGGGTTTGGATCATCGGATTGCGGCTGCCTTCAATAGGTTAGGGCTTTTGTATAGGGGATATGAGAGAGTATATTTGCAGAGTTTTATGGCTAGAGTGGGTGTATGAACCTATTAATTTTAGAACCCTAAGGACCTCTTTATATAAGCAATTGGTGACTCACTCTAGCCAATCAAATGGCGTGAATCAATAAGGAATTCTAGGGCAATAAGATCTCTAGACGAATTTGCTTTTGTAGCCCGAACGCATCGGAGAAATGTTGCTCAGGTTTTGCTGATCGGATCAAACGTATGACAGAACATTCCAGAATCTAGAAAATAGACGATCTGGCGGCCGAAGGATAGTTATGGCAGCTGAAGAATCGATCTGGCTGTCGAGGAATCAATCTCTCATGGAGATTTTCAAGCAACATGTTTCACGGGTGAAAGAATGATGTTGAGGCTGTGAGATCAATGTTACGGCCGAAAGATAGATTTTCCTAGGATACTATATTTTTGTCTGAAAGGCTATTTGGCTTTGGATTGGGTCCTCTAAGTGGCTAACAGTACTTACCATAAGTCCATGGGTTCACGAGAAGTCAATCAACAATCACTGTATCCATTCATCATCGGGATAGTCCCCATAGTGTGACTTGAAATAATCGTTAGGTTCCACTAAGTTACTCAGCGGCTCTACGCCCACAAGTTCAGTGGCTCTATGCCCACTATCTCAACTGGCTCTATGCCGCAACATCCAACATGACATATTTTGTTCTCAAGCTCTATTCTTGAATGCTCAAAGTCCAACACTTTGAATGCTTGAAGCTCTTCGAATGCCCAACCACTGTGTACTGGATGTTTAAGTTCTACACTTGAATGCCCAAGCCCTGCGTTTGAATGCCCAAACACTGTGTACTAGATGCTCAAAGCCTGTACTTTGAATGCTCGGACTCTACCCTCCGAATGCTTGAGCTCTACGTTCTGAATGCTCAAGTCTAGAACTTGAAAGAAGCTCTATTCTTAAAACAAACACACATGCACGGGCCCATGCACATAAGCATCAATTGCATCACCATTGTCATCTCGAGTTTGCATCACCATTATCATTATGTCTAACCATCATCATCATATACATGTTCTGCATCTCTCTCACGCAACAAGTCATTCCTGCATACAACTGGCTCTACGCCTTAGTTCCATCACTTTATGCTCTAAGCTCTGACCCTCAAGCTTTTGCCTTATGAATGTAACCGGCTCCATGCCTCGGTTCTCTCACTTCAAGCTCCATCCACTGGCCTCGCGCCACCGTATCTCAAACCAGTGTTCGATTGTCTCCCGAAGATGGTTTGGATTCCACCCAATAACATCAATTCCATAAAGCTCATTCACAAGGATAGGCTACGCAACCGAGCTCCCCTCAGTCAAAGTAAGGATGATCATGAAAAACAATCGACTCACCCACTGTGTATTGATCTACCCTAAAATGCTGAGGATGTTCTCCGCAAAATTTCTCCAGCAGCTTTGCACTCCTTCAACTACATTCTGCCAAAAATCTTGGCATAGCTCAGGCACATCGCTCGAAGGCTTGGTATGGCCCGACGGCAAATTTCTGCTCTAAAGCTTCGCGCTATTGTTTTTGGTTGCCCTGAACTACGATTGGTCTGAATTTCCCTTGTGGAATATATAGGTAGCCTCCCGCCCCGACCATAACTAAAATCCTTTTTCAAAAACCCTTGGAATAGTGGTTCGACCAAATTGAGTTGTTTTACGGCTTTGATTCTCACTTGACACACATCGCGGCCTGTCCAAGTTCAATCAAAGAGGGGCATCTGTAGACACCCCAATTTGGCGTAATGATTATTTCAAGTCCCACCTTGGGGACCATACTGATGATGAATAGGATATGTGGTTGTTGTGGTTGACTTCATGAAAGCCTTAAGAACTTTGTGGAACTCTTAATGGATTAAGGAACACTTTTGGAACAGGTGATAGGAGTGCCAAATGACACTTAGAGTGGATGGAAATGTGTTGACACGTGTTTTAGCCTTGGTAGCATCGTCGATCTTCAATTAAGTCTACTTTCAGCCCATTTTTCATAAATTAAAAGTCCTTATTTTTGTGGTTGGATTCCACCATCTTGTAGTACTTTCAAAACCCTCTTTATTGATATATAATAAGCCTTAAACCAATTTGAAATGAGGAAGATACAAGAATTTTACCAAAACAATCCATTTTCTGACCCACTAAGGGTAAAATCATCATATCTTTTGACGTATTAAATATGTTTGATCCAAAATACTTGGGTTAGAAAGTAGACTCAACAAGCTTTCCAATAGTTTAAAGAACACGCAAAACCGAGTTCGGGAGTGTCCAGAGCGAGCCTGCAAAGTTTGACCTTTTGCTGGAAAATCCTTTCCGCGGCCGCAAAATCATTTGGGTGGCCGGCAGATCGATGTTTTCCATATTTTGGAATGTTCAATAGCTTTTCAATCCGTTTGCCCAAACCCTAGCAGCGATGAACCATTACTTCGGGGCTACGAATGCACTTACCATAGAGGTCTTGAAGCCCTAAACTTCCTTATCTATTGGGTTAATCTCGTCCGTTTGATTGGTCCTTCGAAACCCTATAAATAGGGGTTCTCTAGAGCTCCGAAATACACATCTCTCCACTCCATGATCCACCCCCAAACTCTACAGAAATCATCTCCTATCAATCCTCCACAAAAGTCCTAACCTCCCATGAGTAGCCGCATCCGAGAGTGAAACCCCCCAAAGAACTCACTTTGTTTTAGGGTTTTGTGAAGTTGACCACCACAATCAACCACTATTATCTGCAATCGATCATAATTCGAGCAATCAATCTCTAAGGTCAAGGTGGTGAGGCCCAGGGGCCTATGGTTTGATTCTATTTCTATTTTTCTGCTTTAAATCATAGTTTTTCTGCTGTTTGTTCGTATTCTAGTGTGAGGAAGAACACTGGCCGAGACTTTGTTTCATCAGCCGGTACATTAATCCAGCAGGATCCCATGGTCGTGACATTCATTCACTGGCCGCGGAATCCATTCGCTGGGACATTCTGTTGTTTTGTTTATTCTGATGCATGAGATTTACTTACTTGTCCTGGCTCACCATATTAACTATTTAAAGGCTTAAATAACCGGTTTCTTTGTATGAAATTAAATAAAGCAGATATTGGTCTTATGTTGAATGATTATGGGTCGGTCTCATGACTAGGTGAAGAGGGGTGCCTAACACCTTCCCCTTATCATACTTTTGGCTCCTGTACCTGGAATCTCTACCTGTTTTTCCTAAGTTTTTAAAAATTAGGTGGCGACTCTATTTTGATGATAATTGCTACTGTATGGTGATGTTCTTAGCCATGGGAATGTCCACGATCTTGGTTTATGAAGTGGAATTAGCAAAGAGGATATCTGTATGGTGATGCCCCGCTTGGGAGGTGTCTACAGCTGCCTCTGAAAGTCCTTGTGTAACCAGCATGAACTGCATCCAATCCCATCAAAATTTCAGCAAGAACCAATGGTGCCACATCTTTGCGAGCCGCAATTTGGGCTGCAACTCCCACCCGTAAAGAGCTTGGCTCGCAACAGAAGGTACCAACAGGAAAGCCACCAAAAGACAAATGCAGCAGGCTGTCATGCGACAACCTTGATACTTGAAATCTGTCAAGTCCCGGCTGGCTGAACATTTCTAACAAACGCAAGATCCTGACAGCACCATCCTAAATAAGAAAATTAGCAACATTGCCGCTAACACCCAACTTGGTTTTGAGGAGTTTCTTCATGCTTTCACGTATCATCGAGACAATGGGTTCCTCTAAATCATGACTCCCAAGATAAGCAAGAAATTCTTCTACTGTTACGCCCCGCCCCGCAAAACGACACCCATTGTGGGCCCGAGTCGGCGCGGCCACGTGGCATTCCCAAACGCCAACCAAACAATCACTTAACAACAGATCTTAACTCAGAATAAACCAGCGGAAGACTTAACATTAATATTATTAAAAGAGTCGACGTTATACCCATAACTTTACATACTTGGCAAACTAAAGTGCAAAACATCCTTTACAAAACGAGTCGATTATATATACAAGACAACTCACTACCACCGACACATTCAACATCCTCAAAGCCAACCCCAAAACGCCGACCAGTAGTGGACCATCCTACAAACCCTGCTATCTGGCAATCCAAAAGAAAACCAGGAGTGTGTAAGATATAGAATAAATCCAATAAAACTCAACATAAACAACTAACTGAACAACTACAATTTATGTTCACAACACATGCAGTGACACGTCTGCCACATCCCATGTACCCAAGGTATTGTGTCCCGCACACCAAGCTCCCATTCACCGTAAATAGAATGGCACGGCCCACGACAAGGTGTGACTCACTCCACAAACCTTATACGGGTACAATCAACATACACCAATCATGTACGCTAGTAACTAAACCAACCATAGCATGATGCACAACCAACATGTTAACATCTTATTGAAGATATAAGATATCAAACACACTCACCTGTGAGTCGACCGAAGTATGCCAACTTACGGTTTTGGCACTTCCCGATTACTCAGCTCGTTACCTAACCACACGCTTAACCGTATTAGTAATAAGTTCAACGAACGATCAACACAAGAATAATAAGCTCATAAGGAACTAAACAATGGTCAAAGAATAACACACATGAAGTTTAAACACAACACTCCCAAAATAACAAGACATCCTACAACCAGCCTGTCTTTAAAAGACTGTAGCATTTTATAGGATTAAAGTTGGGTCATGAAACCACCACCATTAGAAAGTAGACTTTCAGTACACCAATATCGATATAGAGTTTGTCCCAAATAGATTTCGGATGACAAAGTTATGACCGTCTGAAGATGCACGATTAGAAACACAAATCTGCAGTTTCTGCAGATCAGCCAAGTTCGAACCAAAAGCTGTATTTACCTATGAAATTTCAAGGTACAAGCCCTACATGTTCTGAAAGGTACAAGAGTCTAGTTTCCAAATCACAAACCGGTTCGCAAATCCGATACACGTGCTAAAAGATATGCCTATTTTTCCAAGATGTGTCGATGCAGAAAATACGAAATTCAGCAGAACTGTCTGTGATCGAAAGATCACTAAAAATCGTACACTTAATATTTTTCGATGATTCTTGCGCCAAAACATCACTAATTGATCAGTGTTTAAGACTCATGAGAACCCATAGCCAGTAAGTACATTTAACTATGACAACATTGATGAATAACATAGCGCCAAAACCTGCCCAGATTTCCAGAGTTAACAAACCATTAACTTCAGAACCCAAACTGAGTTTTCCTAGAAGTAACTAAGGCACAAACCATAAATATTCAGAAAGGTATGTAAGTCTAGTTTTAGAATCAAGAAACGGTGCATAAAACCGACAACCGAGCAAGAAGTTATGCCCATTTTTCCAACACGTGTCTGTGCTGTCTGCACAGACGCGAATCAGACACCAGTTCAGTCCACGAATTTTGTAGACCAGAACACTTCGAGTTATTTTCTAAAAATTTAACACGATGCAATAGACTTACAAATGAACCTTCAGGATTTGTTTCAAGAATTTAAAAGATTTCTAGTTACCTTGAATAAATTCGTCAAAAACAGGACAGATTCAACTTGGTTCAACACAGTTATGCATATTCATAACGTACACGAATTTTCTGAATTAAAAACCCAATTCCAACCTCTAAAACCCTCTCCCATGGATTCAATCCAACTCTAACTAGATGCCAAGTAGGGAATTGAACAACAAAATCATATATTCAAGTAAAGAAGATCATGAATTACCTTACAAAGTCTCCAATTCAACTTAGCTCTCACTTCCCCTTTCTCTTCTCCTTCTTCCACCCTCTCTCTCTCTCTCTCTCTCTCTCTCTCTCTCTCTAATGTAGAATACAGAACCAGTCCATCTGGGTTTGTTTTTTTTCTCTCATTTTCTTTTATGACTCACACACACACACGGCACACATGCACAATACTTTTAAAAAAAATGCACTTTGCCTCTTTAAGTTACTAAAGTATAACTTTAAAGCACCTCAAAGATAAAAGGATGTTACATCTACTATCGGGCAAAGCTCTTGAATGCCAAACCTAAAGATATGCACCTCGGGATCCGAAAAATGCACCACCGCATGCAGTAAGTTGGGTCGAATAGCAACTTCTTGGAGATGCTTCAGAGCGTAAAGGCGATGGCCTTAGAAGTTCAACCAGTCAAGGCCGTCAAGATTGTCCAGCCAGGGGTGGAGCAGAGCTTGGTTAAGGAAGACCATGGGGAGAGTGGGTTTTGAAAGAAGAAAACAACTTGAAATTTGCAAGAAGGTGTGAATGGTTTGCCAAAGCAAGGCTTGGTATTTATAGGGGCCTGGGGGAGGCATCACATTACTTCATCAGCCTTGAAATACATCACATGCTACATTTTCAAAATAGTTCTTTTATTTTTCAAAGATTCAAACTTTGAAAATGTAAAGAATACCTTGAAAAAGCCCAAGTTTTGCCTTGGAAAACCATTACCTCCTAGGGAACAGATGAAGTAAAGCCACAAGACATCTGAGAAGCATGCATGCTAGAGAAAACAACATGGGGAAGCCAATGTTTTTTTGGGAATCGGCATAGGCTTGTAGCTAGCAGCAGACCTGAGCGCTCAGGAGTGCACTCCCGGGCGCTCAGAAGTGCTGCTGATTTTTGGCAGCTGTTTTGAAGAAGCCTTTGCTCCTGAAATGTGGCATTGGCATTGGCATGGCTTCAATGACCAAGGCTAGTTCCAGCTAGCATAGGGGGGAATACAACACTGTTCAAGTCTAGTTTCTTCACAGATCCAAGCATTTTTCATAAAATCTCCCGGATTCTAAAAATTTTCATTCCCCGGGATATGTCAAATATTGCCCCAGGGGCATTTTGGTAATTTGGTTGAGTCACGTAAGTCATAATACATTGTAGTAACTATATGGTGCAATCAGTTGTAAATAGAAAGGCCTAATTATGATTTCACCGTTTTGAATGTTCAAAGTTCCTCATTTTCGCACTCGACCGCTATAAATTCTGCATTGAGGGCATTTTCATCACTTTGTTCATGTTATTTGCATTATGTTCAAGGCAATCTTGTAAAGTCATTGTTTGTCTTAAAGGAAACGGTATAAATTTGCGTATCCTTTTAATTCTTTTCAAGCTAGCCGGTAATAGTATCCGAAGCATTCTCGATGTAACACAAGAATTTGATACAATTTACTAAACGAGAAAAGTGCAATTTCCATAAATCAAAAGCGTTGCTTACATTGATCAAAAGAGGGGCACACTTGCCCAAATGCTAACTACTAGGGCACGGAAGCCCAAACAAAACCAAGACACGCAAGCCTGGAGGCTACAACTACTCATGGCACGTAGGCCCACGTGTAAGCTAGCAAAGTAAAAGCAAACTTAGCCGTGTCGCGATTTCTTTTGTGGTGGACCTTGCCCCTCAAAGCTCTCACTATCACTGCCATCGTCGTTATCATCGCTGTCTCCGTCAGGGGAGCCGGGCAAACCAGAATCAGTATCTGAGTCTGAAGCTCCCAAGCCTTGTGACTCAGAGGACTCCTCTGGTTCTCCTGTCTCCTTCGACTCCTCTGACTCTTCAGGCACAGGCTGCCCTTAGACCCCTCGCCTTGGTCGCAGCTCGAATTGACTGCCCTTTACATGTGAAACTCCGAAAGTTAGAGGTCTAGTGGTTGCCTAGGACTGTGCCTGGGTCGTGCGTCGTGTCTGCACCTGCATATCATGAATGTATTTCAATAATAGGCAAGCTTTCAAACAAAGTGAAAAATGGAAGCATGCATTCAAAGTTATACATGTGATGGCTCCACGGCTGGTTCTGCAGCTGGCTCGGGGGCAAGGCAAGTCTGCAGCATTTTCCCTTTGCCTCAATCCCGCAAAAGTTTGCACATCCCCACCATCTCCATGATGGCCGACTCAACCCATTCTCGCGATATCTAAAAGATTATATTAAAATTAGAAAGCATGTTTTAAGGCATTAAAGTCAAATTTCTGCGTGTCGAGTCAAATTTACCTAAGCCGGAAGGTTCATTGCCCGGCAAGGGAGGTGAAGGATATCCACAAACGCCCGTGCGCCTGTGCGATCTCGAACACTTATCTCCCACAAGTCTGGCATCTGTGCTGCCTCCAGAACCCTTGTGCTCTCCCTCCCTCTACCTTGAGAACCAGTACCTCAGCCTTGAGCCCTTTGAGAGTGGCCACTACGGCCGCGCTCTCCTCCAACCTCTCCTCTAGCTTCAGGTACCACTACTATCCGGGCGTTGGCCTACGCGTCTCTGTAGTTCCTCCTCTACACCCAAACTTGTCGCCAGGTACCTATCCCTGTAAGCCTCATAGTCTAGTGTGCGCCGCAGGTACCTCTCCAAGTCAGTGTGTGGCACTGTGAACAGCTCAAGCTTTGCGCGAGTGTAAGTCTCTGTCCTTTGTGCTCGAGGTGGGAGTGGCCCCGGTACCACGAACGCCGGGAACTCTAATGACTGCCGAGTCACATGGTCCCCCAGGTACCACTGCCAACCAAGGGGACACTCCAGCAAAACCCTACACCTCGTCACCTCTCGACTCCTTGGGCGGAAGTCAGCCTCCATCCTGTCCCAACGGTGCCAGTAAACCTGCATTCAACGCTTTTGTGTTAATAGCTGAATTGAATATGTGTTAAGAATAAGAAAAAAAATGCATGATTCTTACCGAAACTCCCGTCAATCTATCCAACCATCGTCGAAAGGTCATCACCTCTCCTCTCCGCACCTTTGTCCTCCTACATTGCAAACAGGTAATAAAGGCATGATTTTAAGTAGAAAGCAAAATTGTACCTCGACAACTCTCCAATACTCGCCGACGGTATTGCCAACTCCTCTCGAGGAGGCTCCAAGGAAGCAGTAGAGCATGCACAGCGTAGGATCTCCCCAGTCATACCATCCCGCCTGCCTTAAGTACACTAGGCCTGCCTGGTAGCTGAGGTGCACTCGAGTCCGCCTATTTGGGAACAAAGAAACCCCGAACAAGTATAGCAAGTAAGCCCTGGCCATCTTGGCCGGTTCTTCATTGCTTGCTGGCTCATGATCCCAGTATGTGGTAAGCTGGCCATACGTCGCCAATCCTCCGCTATGAAAGTTCTGGCCATCTTGGCCGCTTCTTCATCGCTTGCTGGCTCATGGTCCCAGTATGTGGTAAACTAGCCATACGTCGCCAATCGTCGCCCAAGAAACCATCTCAAGACTGCGCCGTCCAGCACCAGACTCGAATCAATTGGAATGGGTTCTCCTCCAACCCTGAGGCCCATAAGCGCTGCAAAGTCGAGGGGCGTCACCGTCATCTCCCCAAATGGGAGGTGGAAGGTATTGGTGTTATCCCACCACCTCTCTATCAAGACCGTCAGCACGACATGATCTACCCGAACCATCGTCAATAGCTGAATGAATTGTCTAAAGCCTGCCTCCTCCATCAGTGTGCGTATGTTCTGGGGCAGCGCCTTGAAGTGCGTTAGTGAACTAGCGGAACCTCCATTTCCATATACGTTGATGGTGTGTTGTTTCAAGCAAAGTAATAGAATAGCGTTAGAATAGCATGAAAAGCAATAAGCACGATTTGTAATCAAAAGCGTTACTAAAGTTTTACCGTCGTCCAGCCCAAAGAAATGTGGCCGCCCCGGTCTCTCAAGAGCAGGTTCCCTGGGTAGTCAGCGCTAGCCAGGACATAGCCAACCATCTCCACCGGCTCAAAGAAGTGTAGCTGTTGAGCGTAAGTTGCAAGAGAAAAGGCGGGGCACATACTCTTCAGAAAGCCCTGCACCTCCTAAACCGCTGTGACCCGATCCTCCACCACCTCTTCCAGCTCGGGTACTCACTCTGGCACCCTCGTGTCCTCGGCACCCTGGCTCAGCAGAGCCCCCGATAGCGTGGCCACAGCCCTCGCCTCCAGGGACCTGGCACCTCTCAGTATGTCTGTAGCATTGGGATCAACTCCAAAGGCTTTGAAGATATCCCGTGGATCGGCCCTCTCAAAAAAATCCCCCTCGACTAGGGGAACCGGCTGTGAGGCTCCTATCCCACTTTGGCCGCTCCTCAGTATCATAGAGAACAATCTCAAGATCGGCGTTGTTGCAAAATGGCCAGCCATCGCAACTCTGCTGTCGGCCGCGACTTCCCTGCTGCCGGTGGCCTCCTCCTCCGCAGCCGTGAGCAGATCCTCCATCGTAGGGGAGTGAGGGTGGTTCCCCTCACTCGTAGCACCGCCGCGAGGCACCTCAGCGCCTCCGCATGCATCCCTCGTCGCTGCCGCGTCGCCCATAGTAGCCCTCACACTGTCTGCCGCCGTCTCGCTTCCACCGCTGCTCGCTGCCACTGTCGAGCCTTCTTCTTCCTCCCTTGAACCCATATTTCTCTGAATCTCCCAGCAAACCGCAACCCACCATAGCACGGTCGAGATCTCCAATTCAATCCGTCTTGAGCAAGAGAGAGTGGGTCGAGTGAGAGAGAGAACTGATAGTGTGCAGACACCCCAATCTAGTTTCCTAATTGTTTTACTTTGTTTTTCGGTTTCTTATTTCCCCGATGATGAATCAGATCAAAAACGGTCTTGAGAGTGAAATGGTTTGAGCTTGGAGTGAGTGGAACCCATCCTAAACCCAAAAAAAAACCCCTAAATCAAAACCCTAACTTCAGGTTTGATCATCGCGCGACCTATTGGATCCCTCGCGCGATGCTTCATCTGCCAGGTGTTGGTCAAAGTCAAAGCCTTGACTTTTGACCATCGCGGGGCTGGTTTCACCATCGCGCTACGGAATCACTTCATCGCGCGATGGTCAATGCCTGTCACTTTCACCTTTTTCCAGCTGGATTTTGTGATGATCAGGGGGCCACTGTCCTGAGGAACCCCGTTTTCGTCGACTGAACAGTGTCCTCCAGGTGCATGGGTTGCACCACCCTCACAACCACTCCCATCACCTTGTTGGCCTCTTCCTCCACCAAGGGAGGCTGACCAGCCTTGTTGGCTGGTTGCTAGGCCAAGCCTTTCACCCACCATACATCTCCTCTTGCCCTATAAGTACCCCCCATGGTTCTTCTTCCAAAAGGTTACCAATTCTCAAGTAAAAGAGACTCTACAAGCCCTAGCACACTTGATATCTCCTCACTCCAACTACATCCATACACTCATTTTCCAAGCTACACCACCTTGTTCAATCCAATTTCAAAACACTCAAGCAAAGGTATAATGCCCTACTGTTTATTGTTTTGATCCCTGGGGGGGGGCTGTCAAGACCAAGACTGGTAATCTATACCAGTCCTGGTCCTAAAGTCAGCAAGGTTACAAGAAACCGTGCACTTGCACTCCCACGCGCGATGGACTCAGACACGCGCGCGACGGTTCCTGTCATCGCGCGATGGTCCTCGTGGGGATGGGATGCTAGTTTATTTTCTATTTTATCAGTGTTATGAATAACTATGAAGCATGACTTAAATTGATTCACTATTTTGCATGATAAAATTTGTAGTTTATCTAAGAACTCTTATTCATTAGCTTGAGAATGCCCCTGGGTTGCTTCTGAACATGTCTCAGAGCCCAGGCGTGCAAAGCAATTCCTGGAAGTCCAGCCACGACACTCGCGCGATGCACTGACTCCATCGGGCGATGGTCAACATGTTTCCAGCAGTTGCCCTTGCACGGGCAACTTGGTCTAAAGGCCTTTGTTTTGGTACCCCCTCTATTTTGGGGTTGTATTTTATTCCTGTTATCCTTGTTTGTAATAATTATTTACTTTCAGCACATATAAAATGCCTGGTTTGACCCTGGGTGTGCACTGGTCCTTCCAGAGCCCAGAAGGGGATAAGATTCAACCTGTTGGTGAGACATCAACACTCGTGCGATGGAATGGGAGTGTCGCGTGATGGTTGACTTGCATGTACGAAGTCCATGCATGCAAGTTGGCCGTTGTTCGCGGCAATTTCAAACCAAGGCACTGTTTTGATATCCAGCCGTAGTTTCGAATTTTATCTCATATATTTTTGTTCAAATATTTCATCCATCCATGTTGTTCTCATATCACATCCTGCAAAGGTGTTACAGTTTTAAATCCCCTATTAACTGTTCCCCGCCCTAACTGGCTAAAAATTGTTTAATAAAAGAAGAATCACAAATATTTTCGCAAAATGCATAAGTAGAGACCGATCTCTGGATTGGGTGAAAGGGATGCCTTAAAACCCTTCCCCTTTCGTAACTTGGCTGCTGAACCCAGATATGGTTATGACGGACTGGTTCCTTAAACTTTTTCAAATCAAATAGCGCGGCAGGTGCTTCGAAATACGGTTCCTTGGGTGTTGGACCTTCAAAACCCAAGTGGTGACTCTATATTTTTGCGAGCGCTTGCCGTCCGCGTACACGCTCCCTCGATTTCCAGGCCCTCGCGTTTGGAAATCCAAAAATTTCCAAAGGGCATGCTGCCCACAGTGGCGACTCTACTGGGGAAAATCAAACCAATATTAATCTATGCTTAAAAGTTTAATACGCTTATGAACAATCCTTTAAAAGTCTGTCAAAATGGTGAGCTTCGCGTTGCCGAAGGTCAAAATGGTGGTTTAACAAGACCTTATGTCCGGCCAATCCAATCTGGGACTTTTCCGATTGATCACTTCTGTAATTTCCTTTTAAAATGGACTAAATAAAGTGAGCCAAATTTGAAAAGGCATTTTGCGATCTTGAGATTCTTCTTTTCTTAAAATCAATTTTCAGCGTTCTTCAGTTGCATCGATGTGGGATAAGCCTCATTGGATCATTTTGGCAATCCGGCACGGTTTACCGGAGCTCGGGGACCTCGAATGTCCAACAACCTTCGACGATGATGAGTCATTCTACCATTTGACTGTTCCTCTGCGATTACGCAGGCAGTGGGAGGTATGTCTTGGCTCTAGTCCGAGGAACCCGTTACAAGCCAAAACCAGCCTTTGCATATACAAAGCACTAGCACTCTTCAAACTAGGACAGGAACCCACAGGGTAAGATTTACTTGCATCTAACCCCCATATACTGTCTTCGTGTTACTGCTTTCCCTATCGCATGCACTGTCCATACATACCGTTTGCGTAGGAGCATGTTTAGGGCGGCTTCTAGGTTCTCAATTCTTCGAGTCTGTCTTAAAATGTTAGGACACTGCTTCGGACCCTATGAAGAGTCATGCATCTCGACGGTGCATGTTATCAATTTTCAAAGTCCTTAGATTAACAAAACTTTTGGAAATCAAGACTTTTTAAGTCCTTGTCTATATACCCAATCGTGGTTTCAAACAAAAAACAAGGAACAACGGAGAGAATGCCGTGATACTCGTACCACCTTGGTTATTGTGCGCAGCATGTACACCATTTAGGCTATGGCACTGTGTCGCCTATGCCGCCCCGATTCCGGTATCACGTCATCTACACCGAGTTGTTCTAAGTTCAAAGTTGAAATTTCGAGAATGAAATAGTCAAAGGCTTAGGTTATTCTAACATCTCTTAGTGTTCGTCGATCTATTCAAAGGATACACGCTCGAAAGGATTTTCGAGGATTCTCGTAGTGTTCGAACATTTTGTGGGCATGCGTGCCCTTCGGAATTTTCGGATTCCGAGACGCAGTGGGCCCGGGTCGAGGGAGCGCTTTTTTAGCTGGACGTCAAGCGCTCGCAAAATACAGAGTCGCCACTCGGGTTTTGAAGGTCCGACACCCAAGGAACCGTATTTCGAAGCACTTGCCGTGCTGATTGATTTGAAAAAATTTAAGGAACCAGTCCATCATAACCATATCTGGGTTCGGGAGCCAGGTTACGAGAGGGGAAGGGTTTTATGGCACCCCTCTCGCCCAATCCGGAGATCGGTCTCTACTTAGGCATTTGCGAAAATATTTGTTTGCGATTCTGTTTGATTAATCAATTTTTAGCCAATTAGGGTGGGGGAACAGTTAATTGGGGATTAAAACTGTAACAGTTGCAGGATGTGATAGATATGGCATGGGTTAGTGAGATGACAAGTAATAAATGGAATAAAGTTCGAAACATCGATCATACATCAAGACTATGCTGTGTGTGATTTTGGCACGAACAAACAGCCAGCTTGCATGCGTGAGTTCATCTGCATGCAAGCAAACCGTCGCGCGACAGAACCATACACTCGCGCGAGTGTTGATGCCCTACCAATGTTTTGAATTTCACCCCCTTCTGGGCTCTGGAAGGACCAGTGCTCACCCAGGTGCAAACCAAGCAGTTTATAAGTACTTGAAAGTAAACAATATTACAACAGGCAGATGGAAATATTGTGAAAACACGACCCCTAAACAGTGGGGGTATCTAAACAAAGGCCAAGGCCAAGCTGCTCATGCAAGGGCAGTCCCTGGAAAACCCAGAACCATCGCGCGACAGAGTGATACAGGCGCGCGATTGTTTAGACTGGACTTCCAGGAATTGCTTTGCATACTCAGGGCTCTGAGACATATTCAAGAGCATCCCAAGAGCATTCCAAACCAAGAGGAGTTATAAACTAAGCTAAACAATGATTTTTAACATGCAAAAGCAGTGAGCTAAAACCTTTTAAAAGACTTGAAAATGACTATGAACACAACAAGAAACTTAAAGACCAGCATCCCTTCCCCACGTGGTCCAATCTCACGCAAACAAAACTGTCGCGCGAGCCTATGGGACCATCGCGCGAGGGTATTCCTGGTAACGACTCTTGAAACCTTGCCAGCTTTAGGGCCAGAACTGGTATCGATTACCAGCCTTGACCCTGCCAGCCCCCCTCTGGGGTTCGAACAGTGAGCAGAAAGATATTATACCTTTGCTTGAGTGTCTTGGAGATGGCTTGAATGAGGTGGTGAGGCTTGGAAGATGATTATGTGGGAGTGTGTGTGGTATGGGATATTTGTGCTTGAGCTTTGCTTCTTCTTTCTTAGAGAGAATTTTGTAACCCTTTGCAATGAAGCATGGGGGGGGGGGGTGTATTTATAGAAGAAAGGGTTGGTTGGTGGCTAGCCAAGGCCTGGTAACCAGCCAACAAGGCTGGTTAGAATCACTTGGTGGAGAAGTGGGGTGGCAAAGGTGATGGGAGAATGGGGGGTGAGGTGGTGCAAGGGGAGCCCCCCAGAACGCTGTTCAGCCGACGAAAACGGGGTCACATAGGCCTGTAGCCCCCTGACCACCACGCAATCCGGGTGAAAACGACAGGTGTTGACCATCGCGCGAGATAGTGAGACCATCGCGCGAGGGTCCATTCAACCCCGCGAGGGTCAATGGTCAAAGCTTTGACTTTGACCACCACCTGGCAAATGGACCATCGCGCGAGGATCCCAGTGTGTCGCGCGACTGTCAAACCCAAGGTCCAGGTTCTGATTCAAGGGTTTCAGGGCTAAGGATGGGTTCCTCACATGCCAAACTCAAGCCATTCCAAGTTCTCGAGACTGCTTTCGACCTGATTCATCATCGAGGAATCAAGAAACCGAAGAATAAAGTAAAACGATCGGGAAATCAGATTGGGGTGTCTACAGTAGTCCCTCTTTGACGGCACGCGGAGCACCATTGGCTGGTACGGGTAACGTCAAAGATTCCTAGACACCCATCCAATTAACCCAAAAGCCGATTAAACAAAAAGTGCAAGCGAGTATATACAAATACCGTGCACCAACGGATCGGTGAGCAGATTGATTGCTGATCCGAATTTGGACGGATAGATCGTCGTTGATTCGAAATTGGACGGATAGATCGTCGCTGATTGATAATTGGACGGATGGATCGTCGCTGATTTGATAGTGGGACGGATGAATCGTCGCTGATTTGATAATTGGACGGATGGATCGTCGTTGATTGATAATCGGACGGATGGATCGTCGTTGATTGAAATTGGACGAATGGATCGTTGTTGATTTGATAATTGGACGGATGGATCGTCGTTGATTGATAATCGGACGGATGGATCGTCGTTGATTGAAATGGGACGGATGGATCGTCGTTGATTGATAATCGGATGGATGGATCGTCGCTGATTGAAATGGGACGGATGGATCGTCGCTGATTGATAATCGGACGGATGGATCGTCGCTGACTTGATAATTGGACGGATGGATCGTCGTTGATTGATAATCGGACGGATGGATCGTCGCTGATTGAAATTGGACGGATGGATCGTCGCTGATTGATAATCGGACGGATGGATCGTCGCTGACTTGATAATTGGACGGATGGATCGTCGTTGATTGATAATCGGACGGATGGATCGTTGTTGATTGATAATCGGATGGATGGATCGTCGTTGACTTGATAATTGGACGGATGGATCGTCGTTGATTGATAATCGGACAGATGGATCGTAGCTGATTGAAATTGGACGGATGGATCGTCGCTGATTGATAATCGGACGGATGGATCGTCGCTGACTTGATAATTGGACGGATGGATCGTCGTTGATTGATAATCGGACGGATGGATCGTCGTTGATTTGATAATTTGGACTGTACACGGGCAGACCACTGCCGGGGATATAAACGCGCCTCGGATTTTAAAAATGATCAACTCACAATAAACCTCAAAATTGTTGCAGCGCCTAAGTGAGAACCTATGGGCTCTTAAGGATGGATAAGCATGATTGGGCCTGTCCAGAAGCTGCATTGGACCTGGAGGCCCAACCAAACCATCGCGCGACATAGTCACTCCGTCGCGCGAGGGTTACCTGTTTAGGCCTGGGTCTGTTAAGAGCCCAGACCCGGCCCGGACCTGTTTTCTTCCATACAATCGACGGGGATGTTCGAAAATCGCTCACAGCAGTTTCGAACTCCCTCCAACACTATTCTCTCTCAAACTCTCCCTCTCCCACCCTTGATTTCGTCCAAAAACCGAGTAGACCCACGTGCGTATCATCATCCATGGCTGACCACGGCAATGGTGGCGGTAGAGGAGAAGTTGTTGATCGTCCAGGGGGCGAGGGAGGACGAATGGTGGTCGAAACAGAGGATTGGCCGCCAACGGGAGCCGTTGTAGACACCGGTGCAAAGGTAACGGGCGGCGGCGATGGCAAACAGGGCCACGAGCAGGAGGTGGGTGGAGGCGTTGAGCATCGCGCGACGGTGGCGGAGGGTCGCGCGACAGAGGGGGTCGAGGCCGCGAGTACTGGAATCGAGCAACTGGACCCGAGTTTGGCCGTGAGTGGTTCTGTGGTGGTTGGTAGTGGTTCTGGCAGAGATGCCGGCAGTAGTGGCGCTGGTGGTGACGGCGTTAGTGGTGATGGCACCTGGCCAAGTGAGACCCTGCCGAGGGACCCGGCGAAGGGCAAAGGCATGGCGGCCGAGGAGGAGGAGGCCACGGAGGTTCCTGAGGAGGAGGTATTGTTTCGGCCGGGGGCCACGTCATCGGGCCACAGGCCGATCACGAGACAGGATCTTGCGGAGTTCCTGAGTGACGAGAGATTAGCCCGGCTTCTGGAAGAGGATCCCATGATTGGGGCTGCTGTGTTGGAGGCTCGAGAGGAGCGAGAGCGGGAGATAGCCGCTTCAGAGGCTATGGCGAGGGCCGAGAGGGCGAGGGCCGCTGAGGAGGAGGTTTTGAGGGATGCGGAGGCCGAGGAGCGAGTTGGAGCGAGGGGGCTGGGACCCAGAGTGACAGCAGTGTCAGAGGCAGAGGGTTTGACTCGTGCTCCATTTTCAGCAGAGGAATACAGGCCACCGGTTCCACACTTGTTCGTACCATCGGGTCTTGCGGCATACAGGCCACGGCAAGCGGAGTATGACCCCGAGCTTGTTCTGAGAGACCCTGATACCCATATTTCGAGCAGCTGGGCTGAGGTAAATTTCTGAAAGTCCTTCATTTCCTTTTGTGATTGCAAATTCAATACAATGCATGTGCTTAAATACCGAGGAACGTAGAGTAATCCTTTGAAGTAGATTCGAATAGTGACACTATAGTTTCACGTTGAATGCCATGCAGGAGACATAATAACTTGAACCAACCATGTACTGCCAAGTTGTATTGATTACCTAGAACTTGAGAATGAAAGCTTTACATGCTGATATATCCCCTGTTGTTTGTTTCTGTGTCTAATGCAGGAGAGAGCGAGACAGAGAGACATCCGGGGTTTTGGGGGCGCCTGTAGCTCCTTGGCGTTGTACCAGGGTTTGCCGGAGAGGGTGAGGCAGTTGGTGGATATGGCAGGCTTCGGGGAGTTCATACAGACCCTGACTCCGGCCAGAAATGACCATGCGGTCTTGGTTGCGCTTGCAGAGAGGTGGAGGGATACCACCAACACCTTCCACCTGCCGCTCGGGGAGATGACAGTGACGCCCACGGACTTTGCAGCGATCACTGGTTTGAGGGTCGGAGGCGACCCCATCCCGTTTGACTCGGGCATTCAGGAGGACGAGGCGGCCCTGGAGTGGTTCTTGGGAGAGGTGCCCAAGGTTGAGGAGGGGATGGCGAGATATGGCCAGTTCACGAGATACTTTGCAAAGGAGGTGGCGACGGAGCAAGTGGCGGAGCAAGAGGCGGAGCAAATGGCCCGGGCGTACTTGCTGTATCTTTTTGGTGCTACCCTGTATCCGAACAGGCGTAGCAAGGTCCACCTATCGTACTTGCCCGCACTGAGGGATCTGAGGACGGCCTCGCGCTTTGACTGGGGAGGAGCTGTGCTTGGTGCAGCTTATGGCTTCATGGGGGACTTGTCGAGGACTGAGATGAGCACTGCCGGATACTGGCGGATTTGGGAGGTATGATCATAATAGAAAAAAGTGCATTTCCATTATATACTCATCTGTTTGAACACATAAACTGCTCAAGAATATTCCTGCATTGTACTAATGATTTGAACTTTTGACAACTGTGCAGCTCTGGGCCTATGAAGTTTTGAACATGTGCCGTCCAGTGACCAAGAGCCTGGACTTGGGGATCCTCCCACGTGCTCACATCTGGAGCAAGAAGAATATGGGAGAGAAGAGAGGGAGAGGTGACTTGAACGGCTTCAGGATATACCTAGACGAGCTCCGACCCTCACAGGTATGACATGACTTTATCAAAATAGAAATATGCATCCCTTTTATTGCTTTAATGCTGTCGCTGACCGACATTTGCATTGCTTGCTCGTGCAGGTAGAGTGGGATCCTTGGAGAGTGGCAGAGTCAGAGCCTGAGTACTTGGCCAGGAGCAGGGCCGTGACGGCGAGCAGAGTGCTGCTGGAGTCGGCTTTTGGTTGGCAGTGGTACTTAGGTCACCGAGTGACACGCCAATCACTTGGCCATGCAGGGTTCCAGGTGCCCGGGCCGCTTCCACCACGGGCCTCACACACAGGGGAGTACACGTTGGCCGAGCTAGAGATCTTCACGCGGCCTGACACCGACTTGACACGCTACCTGCGTCCCGGCATGGACTATGCAGTCTACCAGAGGGAGCGTTTGGCGGGGCCATTGAGAGTACGAGAGTTCAGGGAGGTCCGGAGTCAGGCCCGTGGAGCTGCTGAGGAGAGGAGAGCCATCACTGTGAGGCAGAGCAGTGGTGAGAGTCGCGCGAGGCGGGGTCCGAGTGGACCTGTGAGGGGTGGGCCACCAGAGTTGACATGGCATATAGCTGTGGTGGATTCTCAGGGCAATCCGGCCGAGCTACACCTAGTTCCTACCAGGGTTGAGCCAGCGCCTGTCACCGTGCCGGTAAGACATTGTATCCTTCATTATTGTACTTCCATAAAATCTTGAAACATTGTTCCATTGCTCATATTCAAATTATTCTTGCAGGTGCCCAATGAGTGGGCGAACGAGGCCGTTCGGCGTATGCTTGCACTGGAGAACGTGATAAGGCGGGCAGCAAGTGGCCTGCCTTTGGATTTGCGCTACCCACCACCGGCAGCTCAGAGATCTCAGGTATATACCCCAGAAAAACGATACATTCTTGCATTCGATACTTGACGTATGCATGCTTTGCTCGATACATAGTATACTTTAATTGCCGTCAACTTCGAAATTGATTGTACCTGCTTGCAAACATACAACACATAGAATGTATACTAAATGTGCAAAATTTTACAATGCAGACACAGGGACGGGCGGCTCCTAGGAGAAAAAGCGCGAGAGAGCCTCCACAAAAGAAGCTAGCAACTAGGACTCCTGCTCCTCCACCTACTACTAGACCACAGACGCGGGGCGTACAGCCACCCGTTGCGAGTGAGGAGGCGGCCCGAGAGGCCGTGGCGCGCGCCGAGGAGAGGTATCAACTGAAGATGCGCCAAAGGCCCTCGCCAGACGAGCCGGTCCGCAAGAAGCGGCTGATCCTGCCCGAGGATTCTGAGGAGGAAGAGGAAGAGGAGGGAGAAGAAGAAGAAGAAGACGAGGAGGCGCTTGACAGCAGCGGCTCAGACGACTCGGCTGACGATCCTGGTTTTAGACAGGATCCTAGAGAGAACGACGACGACGGAGATGGCGATTGGTTCGGAGAGGAGTGAGGGCTACTAAGAAGCCTCATTTCTCTTTCCACATCTTGGATTTTTGCTTTTGGGCCTGCGCGCCCGCGTAGATAGATGGAAGGCCGGAGTGCCTTAGCTGATACTTGATACATGTTTTCGAGGCCTGTGTGCTTTTTTGCTTTGATGGGCGAGTGTGCCCGCGTTGACGTGATGACTTTTGACTGGCCGAAGCGCCGCATGCACAGTAGTCTCTCTTTACTTTGACATGGATAGATTATGGTTTAGCTTTAAAATATGCATTTTCAGTTTATTTTACTCTTGCAATGAACTTAGAATAAATAAACGCTTGCCACTAATACCATGCTTGTATTGATAATGTACCGAGACTGTTCACAAATGCCCACATACGTACAGACAGAACTAATCTCAGAGAAAAATGAAAACGTACCCCAGGATACGGTCAGGATACGAGGGAATGGAATATTGGACATTTATAAGCCAAAACCCAAAATATTCTAACTTGGATAAAAAGGACACTTCCGTGAGGTCACGTATATACAAAATGACCTACGAGAGCCGACGGATTCGAGAAACAACTCCCGAAATGCAAAATTGCCCAAAAACCTTACGAAGGACACAAAAGGGACACGAGATGGGAAAACATGACTCTATTATGTCTCGGACTGAAACCGACACCTCCGTACAGTCACATTAGGTCACCATGACCCATACGGCCTGAGAGAAAAGGACACGACCCTCGGGATCGAGTTTCGAACTCCCGCAATGCTCATTTGGCCTTGAAACGAGCCACCGAGGGTTCAAAAACCTCGTTAAACGCAATATCTCAAATCCGATGCTTGGATATGGTTGCATATGCTCATAGTGACTTGCTGGAACCATAAAAGTTGTAAAAGTACCCTTGGAATAGGAAGCGACCAAAATTGGACAGTAGCTGGTGCAATCTGTCAAAATGCAGGCTGAACCATCGCGCGAGGGAGCGAGCATGTCGTGCGATGGAGTGGATGTTTCTCACTCGCGCGATGGAATGAGACCATCCCGCGATGGTTGGGCTGTGCCAGGCCACCTTCATTTGACCATCTCAGATTTTTAGGACGACCAAGCCTCGTCATCACCCTTTAACTGCTCAGAGTACTTCAGGGGGGGGCAATGCAGAGATGCCTTTACTTTGGAGAAGAGAATGCCACGTTGCATGGATGTTTGCACTGGGAAAGGACGACACTCCATGCATTCTGCCTATAAAGAGGCCAATGCTTTGCTGATGAAAGGCATTCCTCCCACAATTTGAGAATCCCACGATAAGCAGAATGGCAAATAATCTCCCGGCCTTGATTAGCCCATGGCTTTCGGCCTTTGTTGCTGGAGATTGGCTGTCATTCCGGTTTCACGGGTTGGCCGCATTCCGTTTCCTCCGCAATGTGAGGGTCCGTCCTGAGTTTCTGAGGGCAGCCCTACAATTTTGGGACCCAGAGGTTCACGTGTTCAGGTTTGGGGTTAACGAGCTGTGCCCAACCGTGGAGGAATTCCAAGCATACCTCCAAGGAGTCGCCTCGAGCGTGATTGTCGTGCCGCCTTATAGGAAAAGCATGCCGAAGCTCTTACAGTCAAGTCTTGATATTACTAGAGGAGCGGCCGAAAGTTTGCTAACTTGAGGGCAAATCAACATTATGTGCCTAATGGAGTGGTATGGGCCAGAAGGGGACGTAGAGAATATAGCCGTGCAGGCTCGACGTCGATTTGCCCTGGCAATCGGCGTGCTGGCTGCCTATTTGCTGGTATCTCCAAATGGGCAAGTCAACCCCATGCTGGTGAGCGTTGCAGCTCAAATAGGCGCCCGGAGAAATGTGGTACCACTGGTTCTGGTAGAGACACTCATAGGTTTGGATTTGGTTTCTTCCGGCCAAACAGACGTGTTTGGCGGTAGTCCACTACTATTGCAGGTTAACTTAGTTCTCACTCAGCTCACCTTTTTCGGGCTTTCGCACGTTCTGTTTTTACCTCATCTCTCAGCTAAGGCTATATCGAAGCTCCTCACTTGTCTTTTCTCTCGAGCTTTATGTAACTTCTCACTTGTTTTTCCATTCATGCAGCTCTGGCTATCTGACAAGTTGAGATTGCTTACCGCACCGGAAGCAAATTTGCCTCATTTGCCTGGCCGAATGCATCAGCGGGGTATGATCTATCCGAAAATGTCCGTGCATCAATGGTGCGCATTTATGAGAGAAATGCTGCCGAACGAGATCACATGGCGGCATGAAGCCTTAAATATTCCAGACATGGCCCTGAGTTCTGCAGGTTTTGAGAGGGTAGTGATAGCTGGACTGACCGCTTTCACGTTCTACATCCCCGGACGCATCCTTCGTCAGCTAGGTATGAGCCAAGGATTCCACCGAGCTGGGACTGAAGATTTCCAAGTCCTTGCCTTCACTGCCCGGAATCTGAGAGGATATGAGCACAACTGGGGCCTGCGACAACTCGGAGGAGCTGACCCAGACTTCAGTACGGAACTTACGCACCGATATCAAACATGGCTAAGAAGGGAAATCACAAGCAGGCAAAACAACAATTGACTTCTGACGAACCCTGATGATCTAGAATAAACCGTGAGCCTGTTAAGGCCTCGAGCACTTTATTCTGTTTTTATGCTTTACTCTTTTTAAGACTGCTCAGCCTGTGTAATAGAAGTTATAATTTGAATAAAAATGAAAATTCGAGAGTTTTCCCCTTTTGATCCAAGTGTTGAACCGCCGTGTCACCCAAGTATCAAGTCAACTTCTGGTGACGGGAAACCGTGGATCAAGTTGATGGATTGTGACCGAATCTCACAGAGAAATTGCCTACGTATCCCTTTTCAGGGAATCAGGTCAGCACGTAGTTCAGGCTAAGGTTCACTCGAGTATTTTAGCTCTCCTTTTACGCTCTAACTTTTGCCTAGTGCTGCCACTTCGGGTTTTCAGCCTAGCGAGCTTTGATTGATGCCTATTTATTTTTGCCTAAACCGCCTTCTCAGGTTTTCGGTCTAGCAGGCTTGCTCTAATTTTTGCTTGGAACCGCCCACCCTTGTGGTTTTCGGCCCAACGAGCTTCTCTCAGGGATAGTATCGTTTGAGTTGATCCAGGTTAACTAGAGAACTGAATTCGTTGCCGTCGAGATCGATGAGCTGAGCCGCTCCCCCAGAAAGGATGGTCTTGATGATGTAAGGTCCGGAACGCCTGGGTCGAAACTTGCCACGGGGGTCAAAGACTGGCGCCCGAATCTCTTTTGTGACCATGTCTCCTTTGACCAAGTCTCTAGACTTCACCTTTTTGTTGAATGCCCGGGCGATTCTTCGCTGATACCCCTGAACATGATACAAAGCCCAGAGCCTCCTCTCATCAAAAAGCATGAGTTCAACAAATCTCCCACTGAGCCATTCAGATTCCGAGAGTTCCGATTCCACCATGATTCTCAAAGATGGCACCTCAAGCTCTATAGGGAGAACTGCTTCCATCCCGTAGACCAAGGAATAGGGGGTTGCCCCCGTTGATGTTCGAATCGACGTTCGATAACCCCAAAGTGCTAAAGGCAGTTGCTCGTGCCAGTCCCTGGCGGACTCTGCAGACTTCTTGATGATTGTCTCGACATTTTTGTTGGCCGCTTCGACTGCTCCGTTCGTTTGGGGACGATAAACTGTTGAATGATGGACCTGGATCTTGAATTCTTCGAAAAGCTCCAGGACCCTGCCTTTGAAATGACTCCCGTTGTCTGACACAAACGCTTGCGGAACTCCATATCGGTAGATGATGTTTTTCCTGATGAAGTGAGCGACTTGAACCGCGGTTAGGGTTTTATAAGATTCGGCCTCCACCCATTTGGTAAAATAATCTATCGCCACGAGGATGAATCTATGGCCATTTGATGCAGACGGTCTAACCATGCCGATGACGTCGATGCCCCATACAGAGAAAGGCCAAGGCGAAGCCATGCCAAATAGGTTAGAGGGTGGAACATGCATTAGATTAGCATGAATTTGGCATTTGTGACATCGCCGCACATAATCCACACACTGAGATTCCATAGTAGACCAGAAATAGACTTGGCGCAAGATTTTCCTAGCCAGCATGACGCCACTCATGTGAGGGCCACAGACCCCCTCGTGGATCTCTTCCATGATTCTGACAGCCTCGGTCCCGTTGACACAGAGCTTGTGCATTCCGCAATGAGACCTCCTATATAACTTTCCCCCACAAATGATGTACTGGGCGGCTATCCTCCGCAATGCAGTCTGATCCTTTTTGGAGGCCTCGGCCGGATACGAACCACTCTCGATGAAGTTCCATATGTCATGGTACCAGGGTAGGCCATCATCAACATCATTGATGGCGTTGACGTATTGATAAGCGGGGCGGTCCCGTTGTTCGATTAAGACTGGGTGAAGTTTGACTCCCAAAGGTAATTCGACCATGGAAGCCAAGGTCGCGAGCGCATCGGCAAACCGGTTCTTCAAACGAGTGACGTGGGTGAAAGTCACTTTGTTAAAGCGAGGAATTAGCCCCTCCAGATCCTGATGATAAGGTTTCAGCCCCTCTTCACGCACCTTCCAGTCCCCATTGGCTTGAGATACAACGAGATTGGAGTCCCCGACGACTTCGAGTCGTTCAACGCCGAGCGTGAGTGCAGCCTCCATACACTACAAGAAAAATTGCATTGGGTGACGAATGAAAATCGTCGCAAATTGTATATTTTTCGTCACAAATAATATAGGTGACGAAAAAAAATTTGTCGACTAAAGGTTGTCGAGGATTCCTATCTGGTGACGAAATCTATTTTTCGTCACCTATAGTGCCTTTTGGTGACGAAAAATTTCGTCACGGAAAAATGACTTGGTGACGAAATTTTCTTCGTCACCTATTGTGCTTTTTTGATGACAAAAAATTTCGTCACAAATTATTCCCTTTGGCTCGTCAAAGGTGACCCATCGGTGACGAAATTTTTCGTCATGAAAGACATTCTTATATGTGAAAAAAATCTCAATTTCTTGCTTCTGCGGGGTTTTGAACCCGAGTCTCTAAGTTTTGCACGCAAGCTTTAACCAATTACACCACACAAACTTTTCAACATATGTTTGAAATATCTAATATATAACACATACATTGAATATTAAAATATATTTTGAACGCCATTTTGAACTATTAAACATTAAAATTAGCAATTTTAATAAACATGAAAGTCGTAGCTCTTTATGTTATTGTTCAAACCCAATTTAGATTATCTCAATCGAAGTTCTGAGCAAAGAGGTATGCCTGAAGTATACTTGGTGACAAAGCGTAATTCATAAATTTCGTCACCAAAGGATAAATTTTTCGTCACTGAAAACGTAAAAAGAAGACGAAAATATTTTTCGTCGCCAAATTGGTTCATTTGGCGACAAAATATTTTTTCCGTCACCGAATAGTTATCTTTGGCGACAAAAAATAATTTTGTTTCCTTTTTTACTCTTTTGGCGATGAAATTCGTCGCCAAATAGGAGCCTTTGGTGACAAAAATATCTTTTTCGTCGCTAAATAGTTATAATTGGTGACAAAATAATTTCGTCAAGGAAGTTATCAAAACAGTGACGAATTTATTTTTTTGTCGCCAAATATACTCATTTAGCGACGAAATTAAATTTTGTCGCCACTTTTTCGTCACTAAACATACTTTTTCTTGTAGTGATACCCACGATACAGGCCTTATATTCAGCTTGGTTGTTTGTAACATCGAAGTTGAGTTTGAATGCAAGCGGAATATGAGAACCATCGGGGGCGACTAGCAAGACCCCGATCCCAAATCCTTTCTGATTGGCCGCCCCATCGAAGTAAAGAGTCCAAACGTCTTCGACAACTGTTAGAACTTCCTCATCTGGGAACACGAAATCTGCATCTTCCGGTCCATCCATAGGGTGATCAGCCAAAAACTCAGCAATGGCTCGTCCCTTCACCGACTTTCTCGTGACGTATTCGAGATCGAATTCTGCCAAGAGGAGCAACCAACGTGCTAACTTGCCAGTGAGGGCTGGTTTCTCAAATAGATACTTGAGTGGATCCATTCGAGAAATCAACTTCACTGGGTAAGCCAGCATGTAGTGTCTCAACTTCTTAGAGGCCCAAACCAAAGCCCAACACGTTTTTTCCAAGGCGGTGTAGCGCTCTTCAGACCCAACCATTTTCTTACTTAAGTAGTAAACGGCCTTCTCAACTCCCTGGTCACCCTCTTGAGCTAGCAAGCATCCCATGGATGTAGAACTCACGGATAGGTATAGAATCAAGGGCTTTCCGGGCACTGGTGGCATCAAGACAGGCGGGTTTTGCAGATAGCTCTGAATGGACATGAAGGCCGCCTGACATCTATCCGACCATACAAATGGGGTGTCTTTCTTGAGTAGACGAAACATCGGCTCGCAAGTTAAGGTTAACTTGGCGATGAATCTGCTGATGAACTGAACCTTTCCCAAAAAGCTCCGCACTCCCTTTTCAGTCTCTGGTGGCTTCATTTCAAGCACTGCTTTGATCTTTGATGGATCAACCTCAATCCCACGTGAAGTGATCATGAAACCAAGCATCTTGCCAGCCGTGACCCCAAAGGTGCATTTCTGTGGATTGAGACGCATGCGAAACTTTCGGAGCCTCTCGAAAAACTTCCTTAATACGGGAACATGCCCTTCCCGAGTTTTTGACTTAGCAATCATGTCGTCCACGAAGACCTCAACTTCTTTGTGCATCATGTCATGCAGAATGGTCGTAGCGGCTCTCTGGTAGGTAGGACCAGCATTTTTCAAACCAAACGGCATGACCAAGTAACAATAAGTCACCCATTCAGTAATGAAAGTCGTTTTCTCACGGTCTTCTGGTGCCATAAGAATCTGGTTATATCCGGAGAAACCATCCATGAATGAAAGCAGGGCATGGCCCGCCGTATTGTCAACCAGTACATCGATATGTGGCAGGGGAAAATCGTCCTTGGGGCTTGCCTTGTTCAAATCCCTGAAATCCACGCACACTCGAATTTGTCCATTCTTTTTAGGAACTGAAACAATGTTGGCAACCCATGTGGGGTATTGAGAAACCATGAGAAAACCGGCGTCGATCTGCTTAGTGACCTCTTCCTTGATCCTCTGCACCCAATCTGGCCTCATTCGCCTCAATTTCTGCTTCACAGGCTTGGCATTTGGCAGTAAGGGGATTCAATGCTCCACTATTTCTGGGTCAATGCCGGGCATGTCTTGATGAGACCACGCAAAGATGTCATTGAATTCTGAGAGCAGCTCTTTGAAATCGTGATGTTCCTCTGGAGATAAAGTGGAGCCCACCTGAACCATTCGGGGATCATTCTCGTCTTTCAAGTTTATTAAGACTATTTCTTCTTTTAACGGCTGAGCATGCCTTTTGTCTTCCCTTTCGATGAGGGCACGGATTTCCTTGGGAATGTCCCCATCGAAATCTATCCCTTCATCGTCGGAGTCGACACAGTTTATATAAAGATCATTCAAGTAGTCAGAAAAGGATTCCTTCATTTCATAAGACCCTGCAGGGTCGCCAAGTACAAGGGAATCAAACTCGAAGTAAAAGCCATGACGTGGAGGGCCAAGAGGCACAAACTCCGACTCAGAGCTAGACTTAGACTCAGACGACTCAACAGACTCAGTGTCAAACTCTGATACATCATCAATGCAAGTAAGGCGTGGTTTGAAAATGCAATTTTTAAGGCTACCCTTTGCTTCTGTGATGAGGGAGAAGGGATCCTTAAGGTCGTCGGAACCGAGCATGAACACCTCGGCCTCTTCAGCTTCCTTGGCCAAACCCACCTGGGAGAACTCATAAAACAGCTGCTCCAAGCTCCCTTGATCAAAAGACATCAGCCAATTAGTCTTCGGCTTAGGCTGGCTAAGTTTCCTTTTGAACTCCGCCCTTGCTGGTTCTTCATCACTAGAGGACCAAGTGTCATCAGCGAAAACCTCGAACCCTGGCAGCAATTCCCCAGTGACTGAGTCGATAAAAGGCTCAGGCTGCCCGGTGTAGACGTCATTCCCCACTTCGCGCACAAAGTAGCTGTCGGGTTCACCATAGAGAGATCGAGGTTTTCCCGTGCATTTCCTTCTTTTGGCATATCCTTGGTAGAGGAGGAGTACCCCAAACCAAAGCGGCCCTCGCAGGAAGGAAAGGCAGGGAACTCCGGGATCCCTTGTTGGTGAATCCCAAGACCAAGACCAGGTAGATAGGACATCCTCCTCATGATATCTAAAGCAACAGAGCTTATGATGAAGTCCCCATCCACGTTGATAGCCAAAACCGAACCAGAAGTGTCGAAAGAGAAACCCCTGAGATCAACGTCTTCGTCGCCATGCGCAATCCCCAAAATAGGTGTGCCATCTTCCTTAAGCGGGCGAATGCCCGAGTCCCCGCAGGTAGTCAAAGTTCCGGTAGGGAGTCCCAACATAACCTTTTGGTGAAGAGTAGATGGTACAGCCATGATGTCAGATCGGTGAAGCCATGGCCTTCCTAGCAGGAGATTAAAGGTGGCCGGGATATCAACCACATGAAACTCGACGTCCATCTCAAAACCCTCAGCATCAAGCTTGAGCAGAAGCGTGCCTTCGACCACGCGACGAGTGCTGTCGTATGCCTTAACAGCCAGATTGGAAGGTGCAAAGTCCTTCTTGGCTAGCCCCAAATGGTAAGCCACTCGCAACGGGCAAGCATTGATTGCCGATCCGTTGTCGATCAGAACAGTTGGAATCCAGAGTCCCTTACATTTAACAGTGATGTGCAAAGGGCGATTGTGATCAACTCCTTCGATCGGTAGATCCTTGTCAGTGAAGACCACGGTGTGCTTAGAAGTAGGCGGGAGAATTATAGATATCATTGCTTCAGGCGTGACATCCGGTTGGATCTCAAGGCGAGAGAGAGTATGGCAGAACTTCTGACGATGCTCGCGGGAGGAACAGATTAGTCCCCAGAGTGATATAGCGGCAGGGATTCGCTCCAACTGCCTCTGAATCATGTCACCATTCGGGGAGCTAGGAGGTACCTCAAACGGTGCAGACCTTGAGAATGCAGAAGGTTCGTTCCTTTTGTTAGAAGAGTTGGACGAGCTCCCGGCTTGCAGATTGGAAGGCTGAAAAATTCGTCCACTCCTCGTAACGTTGAGAACGTTCTCTAGAGAGGGTATCACTTGAAGGTCTTGACTGTCATTCCAAAGATCACCAGGGACTTCCCCCAATTTGCGTTTTCCTTTGTCAGAAGGCGGTGGGGCTATAGGTGCTTCCATGCCTAGATCGAGGTCTTCAGCTAAATCGTTCCACAGCAGCGACTCCCAAAAATCTAGATCCTTAACAGCTACAGCCTCCTCAATGGGCTCCGTGTTAGCAATAAATGGGACGTCCCAGAGTCCCCCATCGGCAAGAGAGCGGTTGACAGTCCAAACCTCGGACCCAACTTGGATATTAACCACATCATCAACGTCCCAGAGGTCAGCCGGCGGAATAAGGTCTGTAACCATAATGCTGCGATCTTCCCCGGTCAGATAAGGCGGTGCAGGGTGCGAGAGTTCCTCGCTAACGATGTAGAATGTAGGGTCGTACTCAGTGCTAGTTATAGAGTCAACCAGCCTGTCAAGAGTAGAAGGGAGAAAGCATTCCCCCAAGACACGAGTTTCCTCCTGAACGAGACTCTCTTCTAGGAATTGAATCTCATGATTGGGCAGAGCGTAACCTTGTAGAGGATTGAGGTCAAACTCTAATGGAAACTGCCACGCGGGCTCGGGATCCCAATAGTACTCCTCCTCAGGCAAAACGGGTTCAGGCTGTTGAAATAACATGTTCAAGGAGAATCCATCCAAAGGGTCAAGCATGTCTGCCTCATAATTAGCCATCCAAGCGTCATACCAAGCATGGTTAAATGGGACATATTCAGGGTTCTGGGGGAAGCCGTCAAATTCTAGCTCTGTCCATTCATTGATTATGGGGGCTGCATAGTCATCATTATCGGCAATAGCCCACCCCACCGCTTGTATATCAACCTGCCGTTCCGGTAGAAGAGGGACGGCAGGCCTAAAACGGCTTATCAAATTCGGAGAGGAGTTTGGATCCGTCACATCAAAATACGGGCTGTCCAAGGAAGAAGCAGAGTTGAGCTGCACGGAAGGGATGGACTGGTGAAACAGGTCGCTGATGGAGGCGTTGAACACAAAAGCTCCATTTTGCAGGCGTGCGAGAGGCACATTGGGATTGGACGACTGTCCTTCTTCAAGATGGATGTAGAAGATCTCGGCTTCGGGCTGAGAAGGCATGGGCACGACCGGCTTGGGCTGGTCTGTTGAGGTTATATGGTCAGTGGGGTTGAATATAGTGGAGCTAGGGTTGATATAAGTGGAGCTGATGGATATTTGGTTGATACGGGGAGTAGTATTGTGCTTTGGCAGGGAGTTGGAAAGGATGTTTGGTTTTTGGGTTGGAGGAGGCCGAGCGTGGAGAGTCCCTTCATCTATAAGATCCTGAATCGCATGTCGGAGACGGAAACAGGAGTCCGTAAGATGTCCAGCCCCTTGGTGGTAGGCACAATAAAGATTGGCTTTGAAGTTAGGTGAAGGGTTCTTAGGCAGAGGAGTTGGGTCAAGGGGTTTCAGATGCCCTGACTGGATTAACTTCTCCATGACAGATGACAGTGGAGCTTCAAACGCGGAGAAACTGCGGGGCTGACTGCGGGGCCGGTTATTTTGAGGGGTTTGCACCTGGTTAATCTCAACGATGCGATTGGTTGCATTGGAAGAGGAGGCGTTATTGCCGCTGGTTGCCGTGTTGGAAGATGTCCCACTGCCAAACAACGCATTGGTGTTTCCTGAGTAGACCCGGGGCTTTGGTTTCGAAGGGTTAGAGGACTCCCCTCTGGACAGAATCCCACTTTGTAGCGCATCCTCGATGGCCATCCCAGATTCGAAGAAAGTATCAAAGTTTGAGGAGGCCTGGACAAGAACCAAATGCCTAGCATAATCAGGCTGAAGATTGCGAGAGATGATTCGGAGCTGATCTCTCTCACTCGGGCGATCGGTCATCTGAGCAGCCTTCGTCCTCCATCTTTTGACAAAATCCGCGAAGGATTCCTTAGCTTCCATTTTCGTGGACTCAAGCTCTCGGGTTGTCATTTTGAGCTGGGAGTTGTAACTATACTGCGAAATAAACGCAGCACCGATGTCCTCCCACGTCCTCCTTTTAGCGATGTCAAGCGACAAAAACCAGTGAAAAGTGGGTCCCGAGAGAGTCTGAGGGAACAGCTGGGACATGGCCTCGGGTTCAACAGCCAAGAGTTTCATGGCGGCATGGTAGCCATAGAGATGAGTCTTCGGGTCGCCACTCCCATCAAACTTGGCGAGATCAGGCATTTTGAACTTATCGGGGAGCTTAGCATTGGGATACAAGCAGAGGCGATCTAAGTCAATTCCCCCGGCGCTGATCTTTTCGGACTTGGACACAGATTCCTCCAGCTTGACAATCTTTGCCATGAGAGTAGTCATGTTAGGATCCAGAACGGGTCTTGCCACAGCGAGATTCAGATTCGCTGCCTTCGGGTGAGCCTCTCTCGGGTTGGGCTGAATTATGATCCGCCCTGCATGGTTAGGATCTTCAACAAAGATTGGTTCCACATGGTCGTCCTCATCAACCTCGCCTCCCACTTCTGCAGCTGGCGGAAGACGAGTGTTGATAAGGTCATTGAGCCTAGTGAGATTCGCATCAGTCTGAGCACCCCTTTGCTGCATGGTGGCGATGCTGTTCTGGATGTTCATGAGTATGGTTTCGAGACTCAGCGGTTGCGGATGATCTGCCATAATGGAGGTTCCGAATGAACTTGACGAGGACGGGGAGGTTGGTGACGCCGGAGATTCAATTTCCTGGAGAACTGACGGTGATCTTGATCGTAAAGCGGCCAACAGGGAAACGGAGAGTCTTCCGTTGTGACTGACTGATCTTGCAACCTGACTAGCCTTTGAACGGAATTCTGATGCAGACGTTCCCAAGTGGGTTTGGCTTTCTGCCTCGATACTTTCCTTGGCGGCGCAATGGTTCAGAATTCTACTTTGCTTTGCTGTAAGAAAAGGTTTGATAAGGGCCCTACAGCAATGTTACTCTAAACAAAAGACTAAAAGTGATAATGCAACCATCGTCGTTGGTGTCGCCCTTAGACTCTAAGACTACAGACGAGTCTGTCTCATGATGTTCGGACGCTGCCAAAATCCTCGGATTTCTTTTCGAAAGTGTATCCTCGTTCGAATCGAATAATACTAAGAGATGTCAAAAATAGTCTAAGCCTTTGACTTTTCCGTTCTTGAAGTTTCAACTTTGAACTTGGAATAACTCGGGGTGGATGACGTGATACCTTAACCGGGGCGGCGTAGGCGACACAGTGCCATAGCTTGAGCGGTGTACGTGCTGTGCACGATAACCAGGGTGGTGTGAGCATCACGGCATTCACTTCGTCGTTCCTTATTTTCTGTTTGAAACTTCAATTGGGATATAGACAAGGACTTAGAGAGTTTTGATTTCCCAAAGTCTTGCTGATCCTAGGACTTTTGAAAATCTGATAATGCGCACCGCAAAGATGCATGACTCTTCATCGGGCCTAGGAGCGTCCTAATAAACATAAGACAGACTCGAAAGAGGGACAACCTAGAAGCCGCCCTAAACATGCCCCTACGCAAAACGGTATGTATGTACAGTGCATGCGATAGGGAAAGCAGTAACACATAGACAGTATATGGGGGTTAGATGCAAGTAGATCTTACCCTGCAGGTACCTGTCCTAGTTTGGAGAGTTCTAGTGCTTTGTACATGAAAAAGGCCGGTTTTGGCCTGTAACGGGTTCCTCAGACTAGAGCCAAGATATACCTCCCGCTGCCCGCGTAACCGCAGAGCGACAGTCAAACGGTAGAATGACTCATCATCGTCGAAGGTTGTTGGTCATTCAGGGTCCCCGAGCTCCGGTAAACCGTGCCGGATTGCCAAAACGATCCAACGAGGCTGATCCCACATCGATGCAAATGAGAATGCTAAAAGGTTTAATTATTGAAACAGAATTGCAAATTCACAAATGCCCTTTTCAAATTCGGCTCACTTTACTTAGTCAATGCTTAGAAGAAACTACACAAGAGAACAATCGGAAAAGTCCCAGATTGGATTGGCCGGACACGAGGTCCCGTTAAATCACCACTCCAACCTTCGGCAGCGCGAAGCTCACCGTTTTGACAAACTTTTGTGGGATTGTTCTTCAAGTGTATTAAAATCTAAACATAGACCAATATTGGTTCGATCCCCAGCAGAGTCGCCACTGTGGGCATGCGTGCCCTTCGGAATTTTCGGATTCCGAGACGCAGTGGGCCCGGGTCGAGGGAGCGCTTTTTTAGCTGGACGTCAAGCGCTCGTAAAATACAGAGTCGCCACTCGGGTTTTGAAGGTCCGACACCCAAGGAACCGTATTTCGAAGCACTTGCCGCGCTAATTGATTTGAAAAAGTTTAAGGAACCAGTCCGTCATAACCATATCTGGGTTCGGGAGCCAGGTTACGAGAGGGGAAGGGTTTTATGGCACCCCTATCGCCCAATCCGGAGATCGGTCTCTACTTAGGCATTTGCGAAAATATTTGTTTGCGATTCTGTTTGATTAATCAATTTTTAGCCAATTAGGATGGGGGAACAGTTAATCGGGGATTAAAACTGTAACAGTTTGCAGGATTTGATAGATATGGCATGGGTTAGTGAGATGACAAGTAATAAATGGAATAAAGTTCGAAACATCGATCATACATCAAGACTGTGCTGTGTATGATTTTGGCACGAACAAACAGCCAGCTTGCATGCGTGAGCTCATCTGCATGCAAGCAAACCGTCGCGCTACAACCATACACTAGCGTGCGTGTTGATGCCCTACCAATGTTTTGAATTTCACCCCCTTCTGGGCTCTGGAAGGACCAGTGCTCACCCAGGTGCAAACCAAGCAGTTTATAAGTACTTGAAAGTAAACAATATTACAACAGGCAGATGGAAATATTGTGAAAACACGACCCCTAAACAGTGGGGGTATCTAAACAAAGGCCAAGGCCAAGCTGCTCCTGCAAGGGCAGTCCCTGGAAAACCCAGAACCATCGCGCGACAGAGTGATACAGGCGCGCGATTGTTTAGACTGGACTTCCAGGAATTGCTTTGCATACTCAGGGCTCTGAGACATATTCAAGAGCATCCCAAGAGCATTCCAAACCAAGAGGAGTTATAAACTAAGCTAAACAATGATTTTTAACATGCAAAAGCAGTGAGCTAAAACCTTTTAAAAGACTTTAATATGACTATGAACACAACAAGAAACTTAAAGACCAGCATTCCTTCCCCACGTGGTCCAATCTCATGCAGACAAAACTGTCGCGCGAGCCTATGGGACCATTGCGCGAGGGTATTCCTGGTAACGGCTCTTGAAACCTTGCCAGCTTTAGGGCCAGAACTGGTATCGATTACCAGCCTTGACCCTGCCAGCCCCCCTCTGGGGTTCGAACAGTGAGCAGAAAGATATTATACCTTTGCTTGAGTGTCTTGGAGATGGCTTGAATGAGGTGGTGAGGCTTGGAAGATGATTATGTGGGAGTGTGTGTGGTATGGGATATTTGTGCTTGAGCTTTGCTTCTTCTTTCTTAGAGAGAATTTTGTAACCCTTTGCAATGAAGCATGGGGGGGGGGGGGTGTATTTATAGAAGAAAGGGTTGGTTGGTGGCTAGCCAAGGCCTTATAACCAGCCAACAAGGCTGGTTAGAATCACTTGGTGGAGAAGTGGGGTGGCAAAGGTGATGGGAGAATGGGGGGTGAGGTGGTGCAAGGGGAGCCCCCCAGAACGCTGTTCAGCCGACGAAAACGGGGTCACATAGGCCTGTAGCCCCCTGACCACCACGCAATCCGGGTGAAAACGACAGGTGTTGACCATCGCGCGAGATAGTGAGACCATCGCGCGAGGGTCCATCCAACCCCGCGAGGGTCAATGGTCAAAGCTTTGACTTTGACCACCACCTGGCAAATGGACCATCGCACGAGGATCCCAGTGTGTCGCGCGACTGTCAAACCCAAGGTCCAGGTTCTGATTCAAGGATTTCAAGGCTAAGGATGGGTTCCTCACATGCCAAACTCAAGCCATTCCAAGTTCTCGAGACTGTTTTCGACCTGATTCATCATCAGGGAATCAAGAAACCGAAGAACAAAGTAAAACGATCGGGAAGTCAGATTGGGGTGTCTACACATTTCAAGACAGACTTCTTTTCTAGATCTAAAAGTCTAGGACGACATTGACGACGGTGATTGTGCTTTCGCTTTAGTCTTTTATTTAGATTAAGTTATTGCAGGACCCCTATTGAGCCTTTTCTTACTTTACTGCAAGCAAAGTTCTGAATCATTGCACCACCACGGAGAGTATCGAAACAGAGAGGCAAACCCACTTGGGAACATCTACATCAGAATCCGGTTTAAAGGCTAGTTAGGTTACAATCCCAGTCAGTCGCAACGGAAGACTCTCCGCGTTCTCTATTGGCTACTCTTCAGTCAGGCTCGTCTTCAGTTGTCTAGGAAGTTAAACCCCCGACATCGCCAACTCCTTCATCTTCATCAAGTTCCTCTGAAACACTGGTCATGGCAGATCAACCCCAACCACTCATTGTGGAAGCAATGTTCATAAGCCTTCAGAATAGTATTGCCACCATGCAACAGAGGGCTGCTCAGGCAGATGCCAATGTTACTCGTTTGAATGACCTCTTTAACACTCGTCTTCCGCCAGCAGCAGAAGTGGGAGGCGAGGTTGATAAGGATGTTCATGCAGAACCCATCTTTGTCGAGGACCCGAATCATGCAAGACAGCTCATAGTTCAGCCCAATCCAAGAGAAGTTCGCCCAATAGCCGCAAACCTGAACCCTGCTGTCCTTAGGCCTGCTCAAAATCCTGATTTGGCTGCTCTTATGGCCAAGATCACCAAGCTGGAGGAATCTGTCTCTAAATTTGAAAGGATCAGTGCCGGGGGAATCGACTTGGACCTTCTATGTTTGTATCCCAATGCCAAGCTTCCCGACAAGTTCAAAATGCCAGACCTAGCCAAGTTTGACGGCAGTGGTGACCCTAAGACTCACCTCTATAGTTATCACGCTGCTATGAAGCTCTTGTCAGTCGAGCCCGAATCCATGTCGCAATTGTTCCCTCAGACTCTCTCTGGTCCGGCTTTCCATTGGTTCTTGTTGGTTGACATAGCCAAGAGGAGGACTTGGGAAGATATTGCTGCTGCGTTTATTTCACAATACAGTTATAACTCCCTGCTGAAAATGATGACACGAGAACTTGAATCCACCAAGATGATAGCCAAAGAGTCCTTCGCGGACTTTGTTAAGAGGTGGAGAGCCAAAGCTGCTCTAATGACTTATCGTCTGAGCGAGAGGGATCAACTTCGCATCATTTCCCGCAATCTTCAGCCAGATTATGCTAAGCATTTGGTTCTTGTTCAAGCGTCGACAAACTTTGAAACCTTTTTCGACTCTGGCCTGGGCATCGAGGATGCGCTGCAAAGTGGTATTCTATCAAAAGGAGAATCCTCTAACCCTCCGAAATCAAAACCTCGGGCATACTCTGGCAATGCCAATGCACTGTTTGGGGGTGGGACTTTCTCCAACGCAGCAACCAGTGGCACCAATGCCTCCTCCAACACTACCAATCACATTGCCGACATCAATCAAGTGCAGACTCCACAGAACAACCGTCCTCGTAACCAACCCCGCAGTTTCTCCCCATTCGAGGCTCCATTGTCCTCTGTTATGGAAAAGTTGATCAAGTCAGGTCATCTGAAGCCCCTTGATCCGACTCCTCTACCCAAAAATCCTTTACCCAATTTCAAAGCCAATCTCTACTGTGCCTATCACCAAGGGGCTGGTCATCTTATAGATTCCTGCTTTCACCTTTGTCATGCGATTCAGGATCTTATAGATGAAGGGACCCTTCAGGCTCCACCTCCACCATCTCAAAAACCAAACATCCTTTCCAATTCCATGCCAAAGCACAATGCTGCTCCACATATCAACCTCATATCCTCCAGCTTCACTCAAATCGACCCTTGCTCCAACATATTCAACCCCACTGACCATATAATCCCAGTAAACCAACCCAAACCTGTCGTAACCATGCCTTTGGAGTTAGAAGTAGAACTCATGTTCATTGGTGAACTTTCTCGTCCTAATCCAAGTCTTCAACTCCTCCAAACAGGCTTCGATCTCTTCAACGACATCATTGGTGATCTCCATGATGACCTTATTCAACCTATACGACTTGGTCCTACCTCGACTCATCGTGATCCTATCCCGGTCATAACGGATCCTAGTTCTTCTCGGAACTTTGAAAGCCAATTCAGGGCTGCACTACCGACATACTTTGAGCGAGAGCCTGAGCTCAGCATGCAGGCCGTGGGTTTGTCTATAGCCGACGGTGATGATTATGCCACTCCTTTAGTCCAATAGTGGAACCAACTTGAGTTAGAAGGCTTCACATTACACCCCGAGTATCTCCCGCTCCCTCAGCATGACCAGGCTTGGGACGAAGAATGGCAGGTCGGACACAACCAGGCGATGCTCGATCCGTTGGATGGCATTTCCTTGTATATGTTATTCCAACAACCCGAACCTTTGCTTCCCGAAGAGGAGTACTATTGGGATCTTGAACCCACTTGGTAATTTCCGTTGGATTTCGACACTAATCCTCTTCAAGGCTACGCTTTACTAGATTACATGACTCACTTTGTTGAGGACGATTTCGTTCAAGAAGAACCCCGTGTCTTAGGGGAATGCTTTCTCCCTTCTACCATTGACTGGCTCGGCAACTCGGTATCTGATGTCGAGCAGGACCCCACTTTCTACATCGTTGATGAAGGACTTCCACACCCTACAGTTCCTTTTCCAACTAGGGAAGACTGCAGTATCATGGTCACGGACCTTATCCCGCCAGCCGATCTTTGGGATGTCGATGATATAGTCAATATCCAAGTTGGGGCAGAGGTTTGGACTGTCAATCGTTCCTTAGCCGATGGCGGACTTTGGGATGTTCCTTTCATCGCCAACTCAGAACCTGTTGCAGAGGTCGCAGCGGTCAAGGATTTGGACTTTTGGGACACACTTTAGGTAAAGGACTTGGCTGAGGATTTGGGTTTAGACTTGGAAGTGCCTACGATGGCATCAGCGACCGACAAAGGGAAACGCAAATTGGGTGAAGTCCCTGCTGACCTCTGGGATATTGATCAAGACCCTCAGGTCGTGCCCTCTTTGGGAAACGTTCACAATGTTACGAGGAGTGGACGGATATTTCAGCCTGCTAATCTGCAGGCTGGAAGCTCGTCCAACCCTTCTAACCAAAAGAACGAGCCCTCTACCTTCCCAAGGTCTACACCGCTTGAGGTACCTACTGGCACCTTGGATACGGACATGATTCAGAAACAACTTGAGCGGATTCCCGCTGCTATATCGATCTGGGCACTGATTTGTTCTTCTCATAAGCATCGAGAGAAACTTTGCCACACTCTTTCCCGTCTTGAGATTCCAGCTGATATCACTCCCGAAGCGATGATATCTCTCATCCTCCCACCTACTTCCAAACACACCGTGATCTTCACCGATAAGGACCTGCCGGTTGAAGGGGTCGATCACAATCGCACCTTGCACATCACTGTCAAATGCCGAGGGCTCTGGGTTCCAACTGTTCTCATCAACAACGGTTCCGCAATCAATGTTTGCCCTTTAAGGGTGGCTTACCGTCTGGGGTTGACTAAAAAGGACTTTTCACCTTCCAATCTGGCTGTTAAGGCATACAACAGCACTCATCGTGTGGTCGAGGGTACGCTGATGCTCAAGTTCGATGCTGAGGGCTTTGAAATGGATGTTGAATTCTATGTTGTTGACATCCCTACCACTTTCAACCTTCTGCTTAGTAGACCGTGGCTCCATAGGTCTGACATCATGGTTGTGCCATCTACTCTTCATCAAAAAGTCATGCTAGGACTTCCTACTGGCACGTTAATGATTTGCGGGGACTCGGGCATTCGCCTGCTCAAGGAGGATGGTACTCCAGTTTTGGAAATTATGCACGGTGAAGAGGACATGGATCTCGGAGGTTTCTCCTTCGACACATCTGGCTCTATTTTGGCCATCAACGTGGATGGGGACTTCATCATAAGCTCTGTTGCTTTGGATATCATGAGAAGGATGTCCTATCTACCTGGGCTGGGCGTAGGAATTCACCAACAAGGGATCCCGAAATTCCCTACCTTTCTTTCCTGTGAGGGCCACTTTGGTTCGGGATACATCGCCTTAGCCAATGATGCCAAAAGAAGGAAATGTGCGGGAAAACCTCGAACCCTCTATGGTGATCCCGACAGCTACTTCGTCTGCGAGAAGGGAAATACTATTTACATAGGGCAGGCTGAGCCCTTTATCGACACAAAGACTGGGGAGCTGCTACCGGGTTTTGAGATTTTTGCTAACGACACTTGGTCGGATAGCGATGAGGAGCCAGCAAGGATAGAATTCAAGAAGAAGCTCAACCAGCCGAAGGTCAAGACTGATTGGCTGGGATCTTTCAATTAGGAAAGCTTGGAGCACCTGTTTCATGAGTTCTCCCAAGTTAGTTTGGCCGAGGAAGCTGAAGAAGCCGAAGTGCTCATGCTCGGGCCCGATGCCCTCGAGGATCCCACCTCTCTTATTACAGAAGCCAAGGGTAGCCTTAAAAATTTCATTTTCAAACCGCGCTTAACTTGCATTTATGATGTGTCTGAGTCTGAGTCTAACACGGAGTCTTCTGAGTCTAGCTTTGAGTCGGAGTTTGTGCCTCTTAGCCCTCCACGTCATAGCTTTTATTTTGAGTTTGACTATGCTGTACTTGGTAACCCTGAGGGGCCTTTTAGAATGAAAGAATCCACTTCTGACTACTTTGATGATTTATACATAAACTGTGTCGACCCAAACAATGAAGGGATAGATTTTGATGGGGATATTCCCAAGGAAGTCTGTGCCTTCATCGAAAGGTAAGATCAAAGGCATGCTCGGCCGTTAAAAGAAGAAGTAGTTTCTTTAAATTTCAAAGATGAAAACGATCCCCGAATGGTTCAAGTGGGCTCCACTTTGTCCCCAGAGGAATACCAGGACTTCAAAGAACTGCTCACAGAGTTCAGTGATATTTTTGCAAGGTCTCATCAAGACATGCCCGGCATTGACGCAGAGATAGTGGAGCATCGAATTCCTCTACTTCCAAATGCTAAACCCGTAAAACAGAAACTAAGGCGGATGAGGCCGGATTGGGTGCAGAAGATCAAGGATGAGGTCACTAAGCAGATCGACGCTGGCTTTCTTATGGTTTCTCAATACCCCACTTGGGTCTCCAACATTGTGCCAGTTCCTTTGAAGAATGGACAAATTCGGGTATGCGTCGATTTCAGGGATTTGAATCGGGCGAGCCCTAAAGATGATTTTCCCTTGCCGCATATTGACATGCTCGTCGACAACACGGCGGGACACGCCATGCTCTCGTTTATGGATGGTTTCTCGGGTTATAATCAGATTCTCATGGCACAAGAAGACCGTGAGAAGACAACATTCATCACTGAATGGGGGACTTACTGCTATTTGGTCATGCCGTTTGGTTTGAAGAATGCCGGTCCTACTTATCAACGCGCTGCTATGACCATTTTACACGACATGATGCATAAAGAAGTTGAGGTTTATGTAGATGACATGATTGCCAAGTCGAAAACTCGTGAAGGGCATGTCCCTGTTCTTCGAAAGTTCTTCGAACGACTCCGTAAGTATAGAATGCGTCTTAATCCGTAGAAGTGTACTTTTGGAGTTACGGCTGGTAAAATGCTTGGCTTTCTGATCACTACTTGTGGGATTGAGGTTGACCCGTCATAGATTGAGGCTGTACTTGAAATGAAGCCACCAGAATCTGAAAAGGGAGTTCGGAGCTTTTGGGGGAAGGTTCAGTTCATCAGCAAATTCATCGCCAAGTTAACTTTGACTTGCGAGCCGATGTTTAGTCTTCTAAAGAAGAACACTTCGTTTGTATGGACAAACAAGTGTCAAGCGGCTTTCACGACCATTCAGAATTACTTGCAGAATCCTCTGGTCCTCATGCCGCCGATTCCCGGGAAGCCTTTGATACTTTATTTATCTGTGAATCCTTCGTCTATGGGGTGTTTACTAGCGTAAGAAGGAGATAAGGGTGTCGAAAGGGCCATTTATTACTTAAGTAAAAAGATGGTCGGATGTGAAGAACGCTACACAGCTCTGGAAAAGACATGTTGGGCTCTTGTTTGGGCTTCTAAGAAGTTGAGACACTACATGCTGGCCTATCCAGTGAAATTGATTTCTCGAATAGATCCTCTCAAGTATCTGTTTGAGAAGCCATCACGTACTGGTAAGTTAGCACGTTGGTTGCTCTTGTTGGCAGAGTTTGACCTTGAGTATGTTACGAGGAAATCCGTCAAGGGACGAGCAGTCGCGGAATTTTTGGCTGATCACCCTGTCGATGGACCAGAGGACTCAAATTTCATGTTCCCAGATGAGGAAGTGTTAACAGTTGTCGAGGATGTGTGGACACTCTACTTTGATGGAGCAGCCAACCAGAAGGGATATAGGATCGGAGTACTTTTGATTACACCTGATGGCTCTCATATTCCGCTTGCATTCAAGCTCAATTTCGATGTCACAAATAACCAAGCTGAGTATGAGGCCTGTATTATTGGTATGGAGGCCGCTCTTACCCTCGGTGTGGAAAAACTCGAGGTCATTGGTGATTCCAATCTTGTTGTATCTCAAGCTAACGGGGACTGGAAAGTTCGTGAAGAAAAGTTGAAACTTTATCATCAAGACTTGTAGGATCTCATTCCTCGTTTTAATAAGGTTACTTTTACTCATATTCCCCGCTTGAAGAATCAATTTGCTGATGCTTTGGCAACCTTGGCTTCTATGGTTGAACTTCCTTTAGGTGTCAAACTCCGCCCCATTCTCATTGAACAGCGGGACTGTCCTACCTATCAGTATGTCAACGTCGTCGATGATGTAGATGATGGCCCACCCTGGTACCACGACATATGGAATTTTGTTGAAAATGGGGAGTATCCGACTGAAGCTTCTAAGAAGGATCAACTCGCGTTACCAAGGATAGCTGCCCAGTACATCCTTTGTGGAGGGAAGTTATACAAGAGATCCCATTGTGGGATGCACAAACTCTGTGTCAATGGCTCTGAAGTCGCAAGGATTATGGAGGAAGTTCATGAAGGAGTCTGCGGTCCTCATATGAGTGGTGTCATGCTTGCTAGGAAAATCCTACGATAGGGTTACTTCTGGTCCATGATGGAATCTCAATGTGTGGATTATGTACGGCGTTGTCATAAGTGCCAAATCCATGCCAACCTAATGCATGTTCCCCCTTCTAACCTTTTTGCCATGACTTCTCATTGGCCTTTCTTTGTGTGGGGCATTGATGTCATAGGCATGATCAGACCGTCTGCTTCGAACGGTCACAGGTTCATTTTGGTGGCGATAGATTACTTTACCAAGTGGGTGGAAGCCGAATCCTACAAAACCCTAACTACAGTTCAGGTTGCCCATTTTATCAAGAAGAACATCATCTATCAATACGGTGTACCTCAAGCGTTCATGTCAAATAATGGGACTCATTTCAAAGGCAGGGTTTTGGAGTTGTTCGAAGAGTTCGGAATCCAAGTCCATCATTCGACTGTTTATCGTCCTCAAACGAATGGAGCTATTGAAGCGGCAAATAAGAATATTGAGACGATTATCAAAAAGTCTGTTGAGTTTGCCCGTGACTGGCATGAGCAACTACCTTTAGCACTTTGGGGGTATCAGACGTCAAATCGAACATCGACAGGGGGGACACCCTATTCTTTAGTTTCCGGGATGGTGGCAGTACTCCCTATCGAGCTTGAGGTGCCATCATTGAGAATCATGGTAGAGTGCAGACTCACGGAATCTGAATGGCTCAGCGGGAGGTTTGTTGAACTCATGATTTTCGATGAGAGGAGACTCCGGGCCTTATACCATGTTCAGGGGTATCAGCGAAGGATCGCACGGGCTTTCAACAAGAAAGTGAAGTCTAGGGACTTGGTTGAAGGAGACATGGTTACAAAGGAGATTCGGGCGCCTGTATTCGATCCCCGTGGCAAGTTTCGTCCGAAGAGTTCAGGGCCTTACATTATCAAGACCATCCTTTCTGGGGGAGCAGCTCAACTTATAGACCTCGACGGCAACGAGTTCTCCACTTTGGTGAACCTGGATCAACTCAAGCGTTACTACCCCTGAGAGAAGTTCGTTGGGCCGAAAACCACAAGGGTGGGCGGTTCCAAGCAAAAATTAGAGCAAGCCTACTGGATCGAAAACCTGAGAAGGCAGTTCAGGCAAAAATAAATGGGCAATATTCAAAAGCTCGCTAGGCTGAAAACCCAAAGTGGCGGCACTAGGCAAAAGTTAGAGCGTAAAAAGAAAGTAAAAAATACTCGAGCGAACCTAAGCTTGAACTACGTTTTGACCTGATTCCTTGAAAGAGGATACGTAGGCAGTCTCTTTGTGAGATTCAGTCACATTCCATCAATTTGATCCGTGGTTTCCCATTTTGGAATTTTCTTAAACATTCAAAGCGGCATGATGCTCAACATTTGGATCAAGGGGAGAAAGTTTTAAATCTTTCGATTTTATTCAAACTACTAGTTCTATTACACAACTGGGAAAAACCTTTAAAACAGTTAAGCATAAAAATAGAAAAAAATGCTAGAGGCCTTAATAGGCTCACAGTTTATTCTAGATCATTAGAGTTTGTCGGGAGTCAGTCGTCACTTTGTCTTCTTGCGATTTCCCTTCTTAGCCACGCTGTGTATCAGTGCATGAGCTCTGTACTGAAATCTGGTTCTGCTCTGCCAAGTTGCCGCAGGCCCCAATTGTGCTCATATCCGGCCAAGTTCCGTGCAGTGAATGCAGGAATGTTGAAAGTTTCAATTCCGGCTCGGTGCGGTCCTTGACTTATCCCTAGCTGACGGAGAATGCGACCGAGAATGTAGAATGTGAAAGCGGTCAGCCCGGCTATCACCATCCTATCGAAACCTGCAGAATTAAGAGCCATGTCTGGAATGTTCAGGGCCTCATGCCTCCAAATGATCTCATTCGATAGCATTTCCTTCATGAACGTGTGCCACTGGTTCACGGACATCTCCGGATAGATCATCCCGCGCTGATGCATTCGACCAGGCAGATGAGGCTAGTTTGCCTCCGGTGCCGTGAGCAATTCCAATTTGTCTAATAGCCATAGCTATATGAGTGGGTGAAAAGACAAGTAAGGAGCCATATAAAACTTGAGCGAGAAAACAAGTGCGGAGCCTCGATATAACCTAAGCCGAGAGATGAGGTAAAAGGTAAAGGTGCGAAAACTGGAAAAAGGTGAGTTGAGTGAGAATTTACCTACAGCAGGAGCGGACTACCGCCGAATACGTTTGTTTGCCCAGTAGAAACCAAATCCAAGCCCATGAGTGTCTCTCCTAGAACCAGCGGCACCACATTCCTTCGAGTACCCATTTGAGCGGCAACGCTCACCAGCGAGGGGTTGACTCGCCCATTCGGAGATACTAGTAAGTAAGCGGCTAGCACACTGATCGTCAGGGCAAATCAGCGTCGAGCCTGCAAGGCGGTGTCCTTTGTGTTCCCTTCAGGCCCATACCACTCCATCAGGCGTATGATGTTGATTTGCCCCTCAGTTAACAGACTTTCGGCTGCTCCCCTCGAAATGTCGAGACATGATTGCAAAAATTTTGGCATGCTCTTCCTGTAAGGTGGTACGACAATCACGCTCAAACCAAACCCCATGAGATATGCTTAGAATTCTTCCATAGTTGGGCATAGCTCGTTGTCCCTGAACCTAAAAACATGAATCTCTGGATCCCAGAACTGTAAGGCTGCCATCAGAATTTCGGGGCGGACCCTCACGTTTCAGAGAAAACAAAAAGTGGCAAGCCCATGAAATCAAAATGATAGCCAATCTCCGGCTACAAAGGCCATTAGCCACATGCTGATCAAAAATTGGAAGGTTATTTGCCATTATAGTGGTGTTGAAAGTGCTAGCTCTGGGGGGATGTGCCTCACATTTGCAGGGGGGTACTCTTTTATAGCCAAGGCTTGGTGAAATATCTTCATTTTCCAAGGCACATGTCCAAGCAAGGTGGCATTGCCTCCTTCAATGCAAGGGCGCATGTAACGACCCTGAATTTTGGTCTATAAAAAATTTCGTTAAAAATTTGAATTTTATTTAATTTACTTATTTTCTTTTGAGTGACTATATGTTTTCTTGTAAAATTCGTTGTAGTTAGATTTTGGTCTCAACTAGAAACCCTACTTGGCCAATTTGGTTAATTTCCAACCGACTACTTGGAGGAACCAAGCAACCGACTTACCTAGTTACTAGATGAACCTTTTGAACCTTTTGCCTTTGCCCATTGGTCCATGATGGTTAGGGTAATCTTTGTCCATTGGACAATAGGCCCCCCATTTAAATATTTTGGTAAAGTACAAAATATAGTATTTTAATGGTTTATAAAACATGTGCTAGTACTTGTATGCTTTATTTATTGGGGATTCTTCCACCCCTCCATTATCCATTGGTTAATAACCACAAGGGTAATTTTTGTCCATTGGATAATAAACTTTTTATAAAAAGTACATGTAGTCTTTTCAAAATTTTATTTTAAAGGTACTTGTACTCTTTTAACCAATGGTTATTAACCGCAAGGGAAACTATTATCCATTGGGTAATAACCGTTAGAAAAGTTAGTGACCATTGGATAATAGAGACTTTTGACCAAATAAAGTACCGATGTGACAAGGAAACTTTCCAATAAAGTTGATTTGACTTGTACTTTATTATTATTTTAATGGGGAGAATCCTAGCATTTTTATTTAATTGGGGTACTTGGTACCACACCCATATTTAATATAGGGCTTTTGTCACATACTTTAAAAAGTACTCCTCGATTATTTTAATATAAAAGTTTCCTTGTAGCTATTGTCCATTGGACAATAAAAGTTAGGGGATTTATTATCCATTGGGTAAAAGCCCAAATCTTTTTCCTAAGTACTCCTATATTATTTTATATTGGGGTTTTGTACCCAATTGGATTAATTTATTGGGGAGTTGATCTTCCTAGATTACAAAGTACCCTAGTTTATTTATTTAAAGGGGCATGTGCCTAATTGTATTTCTTTATTGGGATTTTAGATTTTGTGAATCTTGTACTTTCTTATTCTTTCTAATATATATATATATGTGTGTGTGTGTGTGTGTGTGTGTGTGTACTTGAGAGAGAGAGAGAGAGAGAGGGAGAGAGAATGCCGAGAGAGAGAGAGAGGACCCGAGAGAGAGAGAGAGAGAGAGAGAGAGAGGAGGAAGGAAGAAGGAAGTAGACTTGTACCTACCTTGATCTTCCATGATCTTTCTTCATCTTTCAAGTCCATGGAGAATCTTTTTCCTAACCAAATATAACTCCCATTTGTACTTCTAGGATTTGTTCAAAACAAATCTTGTACCCCTTGTCTCCTATCCTTCCAACAAATCTCCCATAGTTCAATCCAAGGACTAAACTAGCCTTGCAAGCTACCATATTAGGCCTTAGTCTTTTTATGCCTAATGACAACCTATGATGGACCTTTATGACATAATCCTAGCTTTTATTAGCCTTAGACCTTGACTACAAGCTAAACCTAGGTTATGACTACCTAAAAAGCCTAAGATCTTAGTTGATTACATAGCCTTACACCTAAGATTTAGATTGGACAAGCTATGACTTGGTTGAAAGGTTGATTTGATGACTTGATGGAGCAAAATCCATGGGAGATATAGAGAGAGAGAGGGCCGGCCATAGAGAGAGGGGGGGAGCCAAGGTTTTGCCTATAAATAGCACCCCATGTTTCTCATTCAACTCACACCTTCAAGCTTTGCTCTTCCTTCTCTCTAGAATTCTTTGTTTCTTTCTTTGTTCTTGTTAGTTCTTCCTTTGTTCTTGAGTGTTCTTGTGTTCTTCGAGAAACTCAACCTAAGCCGCCACTAAACCGCCACTCGACCACCCTCTCGATCCAAAAGTAGTAGTAGTGTTAGTCAAGTAGAAGTTTCGAGAGAAACCTTTCTCTTTCGAAGCTACCGGAAACCACCGTAGGAAGTTACTCCGTCCGACCACCGACGTACTTTCCGTAGCCGACTACTGCCAAGAAGTAAGGTAGAGTCCCTCGTCCACTAACTCAACGTATAACGTAGAACTGTATGTTGGAAAGTATAATGTAGAACCCCTTGACCCTAACTCTATGTATAGAACCGTATGATATAAAGTAGGTTATCTTTACTTACGTACTTATCTTGATTAGAAGTATTCGTATTTTAATCTTTAAAGATGATTATGAGTATGCATATATGAATTGCTTGTATTGCTTGTGGTATGTGATAAAGCATAAGTGATTTCACTCCAAAGACGTCCGTACATGTGGCGTTGTGCTTTGAATAAAGCATAAGTGATACACTCCAAAGGCGTCCGTACATGTGGCGTTATGCTATAAGTAGTAATTGAGCGTGATGAGTAATATAGAATTGGATGATCTTGTTAGGATGATTCTTGCTTACGTTTGTCTTACCGCGGAGTCTTTGTATGTAAACGAGACACGAGAACCGAGAAAGTAGAAACATGACACCTAGGGTATGGTTAATTAAAAGAAATGTTTTCCGAGGAAGGAAATATTTTGAAACTACATAATGACCGATTTTGGGAGACATTATGTGAGTCGTGTGTAAAAGAAACGTTTGAAAAGGATGAACTGTTTTGAAAACCGCAACGTGGCCAGACATGGTAGCCCGTTGTGTGTATGAAAACTCGTAATGTGGCCGGACATGGTAGCCCATTGCGTGGATTGTGAAAACCACAATGTGGCCGGACGTGGTAGCCCATTGTGTGGTGTGTGTTTTGTGTGTGTTCCAATGGGATCCGGGAAAAACGGAACCATTGTGAGGTTGTGTGCCAATGGGAACCCGGCGCGGCGGAACCATTGTGAGGATACTCGGGAACCCGGCGCGGCGGAACCGAGGTAGGGTGTGTGTAGCTTGGTTATCCGCGGTACGGAGCCAATGCAAATATTTTTGTGTGCCAATGGGAACCCGGCGCGGCGGAACCATTGTGAGGATACTTGGGAACCCGGCGCGGCGGAACCAAGGTTGGGTGTGTAGCTTGGTTATCCGCGGTACGGAGCCAATGCAAACGATTTTGTAAAGTGTGTGGCTTGGTTATCCGCGGTATGGAGCCAATGCTAATGATTTTAAAAAGGTTGGGTGTGTATGCTTGGTTATCCGCGGTACGGAGCCAATGCAAATATTTTTGTGTGCCAATGGGAACCCGGCGCGGCGGAACCATTGTGAGGATACTCGGGAACCCGGCGCGGCGGAACCGAGGTAGGGTGTGTGTAGCTTGGTTATCCGCGGTACGGAGCCAATGCAAATATTTTTGTGTGCCAATGGGAACCCGGCGCGGCGGAACCATTGTGAGGATACTTGGGAACCCGGCGCGGCGGAACCAAGGTTGGGTGTGTAGCTTGGTTATCCGCGGTACGGAGCCAATGCAAATGATTTTGTAAAGTGTGTGGCTTGGTTATCCGCGGTACGGAGTCAATGTTAATGATTTTATAAAGGTTGGGTGTGTAGCTTGGTTATCCGCGGTACGGAGCCAATGCAAATGTTTTTGTGTTAAACAAATGGTTTTTGAAAGGTTGTTTTGTAAATGAAAATGTTGACACGGTCTACGAAGAGTCGCGTAGGAGAAACACGAAACTCTTGGACACCAACGATAGTTGATTAACGAATGTGGATGTGTCATTGATCAACTGTGTATATACTTATCATGTGGAAATCGATGTGTTATTATTTCCAGTTGTTTTAAGTTATGGGTTAGCGGGTATGGGATTACTCTGCTGAGCTTTGTAGCTCACGGTGTTGCCTTTTGGTGACCCTGACATATTATATGGGTGGCGACACCGGTATAATGTGTCAGATTTTGTAGATAATCAGGATAAGCAGTTCACCGTGGAGGCTTTTGGAGCTGAGGAGCTGGCAAGAATGGAGGAGCTGAGGAGCTGTAGTTAGGAACCGTAGAACCCCCTTCGTTTTTGTAAATATTGAACTCTTGTAGGAGTATTTGTTGTAATAAGAGCCAGACTCCATTTGATTTTATGAATAAAATGTCCTTTTAACGTACCCAAAATTCAGGGCGTTACAGATTTTATCAATAAAATTGTCTTCTTAACGTACCCAAAATTTGGGGCGTTACAGCGCACATGTGAACTGCCCCAGAGGTATCCTGGACGGCCAAGGATAGTGACAAGGCTTTCAACGTCTTAGAGTCAATATGGGTCAAACAAAGATGGCTTAGCAGCAAATTATCATCGCGCAACAGACTCATTTCATCGCGCGATCCTTCTTCCATCACGCGATTGTTCCAGTCCGTCGCGCGATGGTTTAGCCTGCAATTTGACAGTTTGCAGCAGCTACTGATCAATTTTGGTCACTTTTCGTTTTAAGGGGTAGTTTGTAGTTTTGATGACTCCAGCAAGTCACTATTGGTATATGTTACTCTGTCCAAGTGTCGGATTCAGAGTATCGCATTTAGCGAAGATTTTGGACCCTTGGTGGCCCATTTCAAGGTCAAATTGGGATTTCGGGTGGTTGAAATTCGTTTCAAAGGCATTCGCCCCATTCTCTCATGCCATATAGGTCATATGAGCCTAATATGACTGTATGGAGGTGTCGGTTCTAGTCCGGGACATATTCGAGTCATGTTTTGCATCTTGTGTCCATTTTTGTGTCTTTTTTAGCACTTTTTGGTCTAAACTTTGCTCCGGGATGTATTTTTCAGTTCTGTTGATTTGTACGAGACATGTTGTACATATTTGACCTCATAGAAGTATCGGTTTTATCAAAATTGAAGTATTTTGAGTTTTGGTTTGTCGTTACCCAAAATTTCATTCTATTTTTCGTATCCTCGTATCTTGGTCGTGTCTTAGGGTGTGTCCTTGATTTTTCTTCTGAGGTAGTCACATTTGTACATGTTCAGGTGTCTGTAAGCAGTCTCAGCATGTCATCAATGCAAGTTTGGTATTAGTGGCGCATTTTATCTCCTCTAATCTATTGCAAGAGTAAATAAGCCATGAAAATGCAAATTTTATTGCAAAACTATGATTCTATCCATGTCAAGATGAAGAAAACTACTGCATGTCTGGCACTTCGGCCGATCAAAATCATCATATCAGCTTGGGCACACCCGCCCGCGAATCAAAAAGGAACGCAAGCCTCAAAATAGCTATCAAATGTCAGCTGGGGCCTATTAGCCCAGCATCTACCTATCTACTTGGGCACGCAGGCCCAAAAGCAAAAGTCAAAAGTACAGGAAGTAAATGAGGCTTTGTAGTAGCCCTCAATCCTCTTAGAGCCAATCTACGTCGCCGTCGCCGTCGTCTATCTCTCTAGGATCTTGCTTGAATCTGGGATCATCTGCAGTGTCATCAGAGCCGCTGCTGTCGGACGACCCCTCTTCCTCCTCTTCCCCTTCTTCTTCTTCTTCCTCCTCTTCGTCCTCCTCCTCAGAGACCTCAGCAGGATTAGTCACTTCTTACGGACTGGCTCGTCCTGTGAGGGCTTCTGGCGCATCTTGATTTGGTACCGCTCCTCTGCGCGTGCCACAGCCTCTCCTCACTCGCGGCGGTCAGCTGTGAGCCTCTCGTCTGTCACCTAGTAGTGACCGGAGGAGTCGGAGCCCTCTCTGCCAATTTCCCCTGTGGGAGGCTCTCTGGCGCTTTTTCTCCTAGGAGCCGCCTGTCTTTGTGCCTGCATCGTAATTTTTGTGCATTAGTATACATATTGCATATCGTATGTTTGAAAGCAGGTATGATCAATTTCAAATCAATGGCTATCAAAGCATAATATGTGTCAAGCAAAGGGATGCATATATCAAGTATCGAAAGCAGGAATGTATCATTTTCTGAAAGGTATACCTGAGATCTCTGAGCCGTCGATGATGGAGTTGGCGCTGGATAGCTCAAGTCCAATGGCAAACCACTTGCCGCTCTTCTTACTGCGTTCTACAGTGCAAGCATACGACGAACAGCTTCGTTCGCCCACTCAGTTGGTACCTGTAATAGTGAATTGGGAGTCATCAGGATAATTCAGCAACAATCCAATTCTAGTAACATGCAATGAAAGGAAACAACAATGTCTTACTGTACTGGAACAGTAATTGGCATAGGCTCAACTCTGGCAGAGGCTAGGTGTAGCTCGGTTGGATTGCCTTGGGAGTCTACCACTGCTATCTTCCACAACAGCTCTGGTGGCCCACCTTTCACTGGTCTGCTCAAGCCTCATCTCACACTGCCTTCGCCACCGCTCTGTCTCTCTCCTGCAGCCCTCCTCTCCTCAGCAGCTCCATGAGCCTGACTCCGAACATCTCTAAACTCCCGAGCTCTCAATGGCCCTGCCAAACGCTCCCTCTGGTATGTCGCATAGTCCATGTTAGGACGTAAGTGGCGTGTTAGGTCTGTGTCAGGTCGTGTAAATGTTTCTAGCTCAGCCAGTGTGTACTCCCCTGTGTGTGAGGCCCGTGGTGGAAGTGGCCCCGGCACCTGGAACTCAGTGAAGCCGAGCGACTAGCGTGTCACCTGATCTCCCAAGTACCACTGCCAACCAAAGGCTGACTCCAGCAACACTCTGCTAGCCGTCACAACCCTGCTCCTAGCCAAGTACTCGGGCTCTAGCCCTGCCACCCTCCAAGGATCCCACTCGATCTACACACAGGATAGGGAAACAATGCAAGAATAGATCAGCGACAGCATTAAAGCAATACAAAGAGATGTCTACTTCATTCAGTCAAGTTTTGTGCTTATACTTGTGAGGGTCGGAGCTCGTCTAGGTATATCCGGAAGCCGTTCAGATCGCCTCTCCCTTTCTTCTCTCCCATGTTCTTCTTGCTCCAGATGTGAGCACGCGGGAGAATCCCCAAGTCCAAGCTTTTAGATGCTGGGTGGCACATGTTTAAAACCTGTATGCCCAGAGCTGCATGGTTCACAAAAAAAAAAATCAAATCATCAATGCATACAATAATACAATCAAGCAGACTATGTAATCAAATGGATATAAGTGTAATCTAAAATTATGCTTTAGTCTATGGAAATCATACCTCCCAGATTCTCCAATATCCAGCAGTGCTCATCTCCGTCCTCGACGAGTCGCCCAAGAAACCATAGGCCGCACCCAATGCCGCTCCGCCCCAATCAAAGCGCGAGGTTGTCCTCAAATCTCTCAGTGCAGGCAATCATGACGAGTGAACTTTACTGCACCGATTCGGGTACAAGGTCGTGCCAAAGACGTATAACAGGTACGCCCGGGCCATCTACTCCGCTTCCTGCTCAGTTGTCACCTTCTTCTTAAGGTATTTGGTGAACTGCCCGTACCTTGCCATCCCTTCTTCAATCTTGGGCGCTTCTCCCAAGAACCACTCCAGAGCCACTGGGTCTTCGTGAATGCCCGAGTCAAACGAGATAGGCTTGCCCCCAACTCTCAAGCCGGTAATCGCTGCAAAGTCAGCAGGTGTCACTGTCATCTCCCCTGGAGGTAAGTGAAAGGTGTTGGTAGTGTCCCTCCACCTCTCTGCAAGTGCTACTAGGACGCCATGGTCATTTCTGACCGGGGTAAGGGTCTGTATGAACTCACTGAAGCCTGCCTCGTCTATTAACTGCCTCACCCCGGTGGGCAAACCTTGGTATAACGCCAAAGAGCTGCATGCACCTCCGAAACCACGGATATCCCTCTGCCTCGCTCTAGCCTGTTTCAGAGACAAAGACAAGCAACAAGAGGGTATGTCAGTATGCAAGGCTCTCGTTCTCAAGTTCTAGGTAATCAATGTAACTTGGCAACGGATGGTTGGTTCAAGTTATTATGTTACATGCATGGCATTTGAGGTGAAGATTATGATATCATGATTTGGTCTTTTCTTTCGAGGATTATTATGCGTGTTTCGACATTCAAGTACAAGCAGGCAAGTTCAGATTAGAAACTACAAATGGGGGGTTTTTGGAAGTTTACCTCTGTCCAGCTACTTGAAATGTGGGTCTCGGGATCTCTTAGTACGAGCTCAGGGTTGTACTCCGTCCGCCGTGGCCTATATGCCGCAAAGCCCAATGGCACAAACAAGTGTGGTGTGGGTGGCACGTACCTCTCTGCTGTGAAAGGGACATAAGTCAGTCCCTCCGCCTCTGCCACTGCCATCACTCTGGGCCCGTACACTCTAGCTCCAGTCCTCTCCTCGGCCTCCATGCCTCTCAAGACCTCCTCCTCCTCGGCTCTCTCTCTCGGCCCTCGCCGAGGCCTCCGAGGCTGCTATCACTCTCTCTCGCTCCTCTCGGGCTTCCAAAACAGGAGCCCCTATCGCAGGGTTATCCTCCAAAAGTTGGGCAAGTTGTTCGTCACGCAGGAGCTCTGCGACATCCTGTTTCGTGATCGGCCTGTGGCCCGACGATGTCGCCGCTGGCCGGAAGAGTACATCCTCCTCTCTATACACAAACGGAACCCCCGGGGCCTCTTCCTCCTCAGCCGCCACACCCTTGCCTCTCGCCGGGTCCCTCGGCGGAGACCCACTCGGCCCAACACCATCACCACCAGCACTACTGCCGCCGATACCTCCAGAACCACCACCCATCACTACCGAGCCACTCACGGCTAGGCTCGGGTCTAATGGCTCAATCTCAGGCCCCTCGGCCCCAGCCTCCTCCGTTGCGCGATGCTCGTGGCCGCCACCAACCTTCTGCATGCGGCCTTGATCGCCATCGCCACCGCCTGCTCTCACTGCACCTACGTCTGTGACAACCCCCGCTGGTTGTTGCTCTGCTATTTCGACCTCCATGGGTCTTCCCTCATCCTCCGGACGATCAACTATCTCCCCACTGCCATTGCCCTCTTCTGCCATGGTTGCTACTGTGCGTGGGTTCCTTGGTTTCGTGAAAAAATTGAAGGTTTGTGGGATTGGGAGAGTTTGAGAGGAGTTTGAGGTTTGAGAAAAGTTTTGAACCGACTGAAACTGTTTCTATAACGTCCCTGGGAAGTTTAAAGGCGTGGAACAGGTGTGGGCCGGGTCTGGGCTATTTCTAGACCCAAGCCCTAACAGGAAACCCTCGCGCGACGGAGTGGCTCTGTCGCGCGATGTTCTGGTTGGGCCTCAAGGCCCAATCCAGCCTCTGGACAGGCTCAATCATGTTACGAAGGCCCATGGTTTATTGTTATGGCTCCGCAGCAATTTTTGATGGTGGTCATGAATTACATGATCTTCAAAGCCGGAGCCTTTTTGTATCCCCAGCGGTAGTCTACTTGCGCACACAGCCAATTTCAATCAGCGATGATCTATCCGTCCAACTATCAAATCAATGACGATCCATCCGTCCGATTTTCAATCAACGACGATCTATCCGTCCAACTATCAAATCTGCGACGATCCATCCGTCCGATTTTCAATCAATGACGATCTATCCGTCCAACTATCAAATCTGCGACGATCCATCCGTCCGATTTTAATTCTGCGACAATCCATTCGTCCAACTATCAAATCTGCGACAATCCATCCGTCCGATTTTCAATCTGCGACGATCCATCCGTCCAACTATCAAATCTGCGACGATCCATCCGTTCGATTTCAATCAACGATGATCTATCCGTCCAACTATCAAATCTGCGATGATCCATCCGTCCGATTTGCAATCTGCAATGATCCATCCGTCCAGTTTCAATCTGTGACGATCCATCCGTCCATCTCATTTATTCCCCAGGGGAGTTTATTCAATGATTGATCCGCTCTCCGATCCATTAGTGCACGGTATTTGTATATACTCGTTTGCATTTTCCATTTTATCGGCTTTTCGGTAAATTGGAGGGGTGTCTAGAAATCTTTGATGTTACCCATACCAGTCGATGGTGCTCTGCGTGCCGTCAAAGAGGGACTACTATAAACACCCCAATCTGGTTTTCCAATTATTTTACTTTGTTTTTCGGTTTCTTGTTTCCCCGATGATGAATCAGATCAAGAACAGTCTTGAAAGTGAAATGGTTTGAGCTTGGAGTGAGTGGAACCCATCCTAAACCCCAAAAAAAACCCCTAAATCAAAACCCTGACTTCAGGTTTAATCATCGTGCGACCTATTGGATCCCTCGCTCGATGCTTCATCTGCCAAGTGTTGGTCAAAGTCAAAGCCTTGACTTTTGACCATCGCGGGGCTGGTTTCACCATCGCGCGACGGAGTCACGTCATCGCACGATGGTCAATGCCTATCACTTTCACCTTTTTCCAGCTGGATTTTGTGATGATCAGGGGGCCACTGTCCTGAGGAACCCCGTTTTCGTCGACTGAACAGTGTTCTGCAGGTGCATGGGTTGCACCACCCTCACAACCACTCCCATCACCTTGTTGGCCTCTTCCTCCACCAAGGGAGGCTAACTAGCCTTGTTGGTTGGTTGCTAGGCCAAGCCTTTCACCCACCATACATCTCCTCTTGCCCTATAAGTACCCCACATGGTTCTTTTTCCAAAATGTTACCAATTCTTAAGCAAAAGAGTCTCCACAAGCCCTAGCACACTTGATATCTCCTCACTCCAACCACATCCATACACTCATTTTCCTAGTTACACCACCTTATTCAATCCATTTTCAAAACACTCAAGCAAAGGTATAATGCCCTACTGTTTATTGTTTTTATCCCCGAGGGGGGGGGGGGGGGGCTGTCAAGACCAAGGCTGGTGATCTATACCAGTCATGGTCCTAAAGTCAGCAAGGTTACAAGAAACCATGCACTGGCACTCCCACACGCGATGGACCCAAACACGCGCGTGACGGTTCCTGTCATCGCGCGATGGTCCTCGTGGGGATGGGATGCTAGTTTATTTTCTATTTTATCAGTGTGATGAATAACTGTGAAGCATGACTTAAATTGATTCATTGTTTTGCATGATAAAATTTGTAGTTTAACTAAGAACTCTTATTCATTAGCTTGGGAATGCCCCTGGGTTGCTTCTAAACATGTCTCAGAGCCCAGGCGTGCAAAGCAATTCCTGGAAGTCCAGTCACGACACTCGCGCGATGCACTGACTCCATTGCGCGAGGGTCGGCCTGTGTTCCAGCAGTTGCCCTTACATGGGCAACTTGGTCTAAAGGCCTCTGTTTTGGTACCCCCTCTATTTTGGGGTTGTATTTTATTCCTGTTATCCCTGTTTTTAATAATTATTTACTTTCAATACATATAAAATGCCTGGTTTGACCCTGGATGTGCACTGGTCCTTCCAGAGCCCAGAAGGGGATAAGATTCAACCTGCTGGTGAGACATCAACACTCGCACGATGGAATGGGAGTGTCGCGCGATGGTTGACTTGCATGTATGAAGTTCCATGCATGCAAGTTGATCGTTGTTCGCGGCAATTTCAAACCAAGGCACTGTTTTGATATCCAGTCGCAGTTTCGAATTTTATCTCATATATTTTTGTTCAAATATTTCATCCATCCATGTTGTTCTCATATCACATCCTGCAAAGGTGTTACAGTTTTAAATCCCCTATTAACTGTTCCCCTGCCCTAACTGGCTAAAAATTGTTTAATAAAAGAAGAATTGCAAATATTTTTGCAAAATGCTTAAGTACAGACCAATCTCTGGATTAGGCAAGAGGGGTCCCTTAAAACCCTTCCCCTCTTGTAACCTGGCTCCCGAGCCCAGATATGGTTATGATGAACTGGTTCCTTAAACTTTTTCATATCAAATAGCGCGACAGGTGCTTCAAAATACGGTTCCTTGGGTGTCAGACCTTCAAAACCCACCTAGCGACTCTGTATTTCTGTGAGCGCTTGCCGTCCGCGTACGCGCTCCTTCAATTTCTGGGCCCTCGCGTTTGGAAATTCGAAAATTTCCAAAGGCCATGCTGCCCACATAGTGTGAGAGGGGAGGTTTGACAAAGAGAATTGCCTGAGATTCGCCTGAGATGATGTCATGTCCTAACTCCGATACGGTCACGTGATCGGCTGGTGACAGAATCACCAAGGGCTCCAACACTTTTACCATTCAGAGCATACTCAATAACATATAAAGAGAAACATTAGAAAGGTCTCAGAAGCATCCGCAGGCCGCATGATTGTGCCTCAGCTGCCCGTTCGAAATCTCTTTCTTAGCTTTCGGAGTTTTCAAAAATTTCAAGTTATTTTTCAAACAATTTCAAGCGATCTAGCAAGATCTGTAATCGCTAAGGCGAGGTGCCCGGTGATTTTATTGTTTCGAATCTTGCCCTCGTAGAGAATAGCCTTTTCTATCGCAATCAACTCCTAAGAATCGTGTGTGGTTAACCTTTCTGAAGCAAAGCATTTGGTGATCGGTGTTACTTCAAAAATTATTGCTTACAACGGCATGTCACGAATATATTGTGTTGTCAAGATTTTGTCTACCATTTCTCTTGCATGCATGTTTGCATTCACCCCAAAGAACTACACTATTCTGATCCCTGCATAAAAGGGTACGTAGGCAGTCTGAAAGGACTCGACCTCATTTTATTTTCTCTCTCAAATACTCATGCATCTTTCGCTCACATTTGATTTTGAATTCAGGGCTCAGTATGGCTCGAATTGGGCTGTCTCAAATCTTTGGACGTCACTTGTATCCAGACATGATGCCAAGTGTCGCCAAAGAATGACAATTGTAGACACCCCAATTTGAACCTCTTGAAATTCCTTAATTTGGGGCTTTAGGTGTCATGCCCTTGATTTTTAACATAAATATAAATATCTTTTTCATAGCTAAAACTTTCACAATTATATACATCATATCCCAAAATGATTTTCACCCATGGCACATCAGCCCAATCACATATAATTACAAAGAATGAAAGGGGATTAGAGGAGTTAAATAGTTTACAATTATCCATTTGACATAACAACTAAAATAGAGTTTCAATTACATCTTCTAAAGAGTTTTGCAAAAATATCAACTGCAACTTCCCCATGTCAGCTTTTGAAAGATTTCCAATATATGCATACACAACAATCCATGCTACTGTTCTGGATTTACACTTGAAAATGAAGGGTTGAGCGAACATGCGCCCAATAGGAAAATCTCTACAAACTTTATATGCAAATGAGAAGATTTGAACATAAAAGAATGAATTATGAGATAATGAAAGAGAATGCAACTAACGTAACTTCACGAAGGAAACTCAAGACTCAAGGGGCACTTCACTTGTCATTAATCAATCTATTAGCATTATTTTATGTGCCCTTATTAATCAAACTCCATCTTGCATGCTTCTACATTAAATGACTTACATTCCGGGTCTTAAGGACCCCGTACATCTCCCGTTGATCTCTAATATGAGCTCAAGTAGCTCTACCTCCATTAACATACCGAATAGTGAGCTTAAGGAATTTTCCAGGTCTTAGGGCCCCATATACCCACAATACATTTTCTGGTGCTCGTGACCCCGTACATCCATTTTACATTCCGGGTGCTCATGACATCAGATTCAAGTTCTGGGTACTCGTGACCCCTTACATCCGATTTCGATTCATTTGTATTGCATTTCGCCATAAGTGTTTCTAATGCTCTAATTGCATGATTGTAGGTAAAGAGAGATTGATATTAAGTAAACGGTCCACATACCAATTCATATTTCCATTTTTGTTTCCAAACTCGTTATCTCAACTCACTCCTCGTACTACATGGCATCAAGTGTCAAGTTATCGTACTTTGTTATGATTCATCTACCCTTCAATTTAACAATCAACCTTATCAACACTCGTACGATTTTACGAGTTCACATCGTCTATTTTAACATCTCATAGTATCATTGATAGTTGAACGAACACACAATTAAAGCATTAGGACGATAATTCATTTCGTATGATATTCGTGTCTGACGCAACGAGAGACAACGAATGAGGATGACCAAGGAATCATTGGAGTGCAAACAACTATGTTTGAAAGTGGTTTAGAATAGCTAGAAGTGAATTAGAAATGAGTTGGAAAGGCTCGAAAACCAAGGCAATGAAGTTGGAGTATAATACAACAAAACTTTTTTTAAGCCAAGGGTATTGATACCTTGAAGAATAGTATCAATACCACAGTGCTATCTGGGTTTTTAACACAATGGTATCGATACCTTCTTACGAAGGTAAGAAGGTATCGATACCAACTCGTTTTGAGCAGACTTTCTGCAGATTTTCTCTCGAATCAAATCCAACTTAAAACAACGATCCAAGGCATGAATGATGTACAAAATCAACTCAAGAACATATAAAGAGTGAGAGAAATCCTTGCCTCGAGGGTTAAAGCCAAAATCGAGAGATCACCCAAACCCTAGAACTTCAAACTCCGAACTGAGCCAAATACGAGTCGCCAAGCTCCTACCCACGCGATTCATCCTCCAATACGCGCAAGGATATGGAAGATTGGAAGGTGTATTATATGGGTTTTGTGTTAGTTTGATGGAATTTGAGTGAGAGAGAGATATAGAGAGAGCCGAGAGAGGGGTGAGAGGTTGGGGGAGAGAGAGATATTTGGGAAAGTGATTTTCCCCCCTCTCCCAAATATGTGACACACACATACATATATAGCATATATTACACACACACACCACTCAGGTACCATGCTCTAACATAATGACCCTAAATCAATATTCTCAACCAATTTCATCCTTTTTGCCACGTATAAAACATTTTAATAAATTTATGGAAGATTGGAAGGTGTATTATATGGGTTTTGTGTTAGTTTGATGGAATTTGAGTGAGAGAGAGATATAGAGAGAGCCGAGAGAGGGGTGAGAGGTTGGGGGAGAGAGAGATATTTAGGAAAGTGATTTTCCCCCCTCTCCCAAATATGTGACACACACATACATATATAGCATATATTACACACACACACCACTCAGGTACCATGCTCTAACATAATGACCCTAAATCAATATTCTCAACCAATTTCATCCTTTTTGCCACGTATAAAACATTTTAATAAATTTATGGGTCTCTACATCCTACCCTCCTTAAAGAAATTTTGTCTCAAAATTTGATAAACCAAATCTCCTCAAGTCATTCAACACATAGATACACATGGTCACTATAACAAACGCTATGCAACAATTCAATAATCACAAGTATCTACGTCATGCTCCCTGTAGGGGGATGAAAACAATTGGTACTTCGAATCAACTGGATCGCAACGGCTTATTCGTGCCTCTTCACCGGAACCCTAACTCGTCGTCTGAACCCTAATCTGCAAAATAGACAAGGGGTGAGTGCACCTCTGCCTCTCGTGGCAAAGGCCCTCCGATGCCTTTGTTAGTTTCACGTACTAGCAATTAAACCCTAATTATCAGTAGGAAAGCAATAGGAATACAGTGTATTGCGTACCTTTTGCCTCTAGGTTTACCTCATATTTATATACTTTCGTATGCTTGTTACCCAAGCATCCTTGTTGCCATAGGATTCCTAACTCGTATAGGAAACCCAGGATATCAAGGAGTCTCGTTTCCTTTATCAGTTTATGGAAAAGAGTCCTTTTAGGATTCTTTTCCTTTAAGAGCCGAACATCCCATACTCGTTGGGTATCTTTCTCAGATCCTATATTCTTGGGATCTTTATCCCTTTATGGGACATGACTACTCTGGAATCTTCTAGAGTATTCCCTCTGCTCCTACTCTCCATTGGAGTTCTTTCTTTTGTTTGGCCATCTCGTTGCCGAACAGACGGCTTGGACCATTGACTTCTCATGTCACTAGTCCATCTTGCCGAACATTTGTCTAGCATGATGACTATCCTGCCTATATTCAAACTATGGTCCCACATACCATTTGCATTTCTTTTTAACTTGTGATCCTTTGTATCACATGCTTAGTTCTTTGCTATATCTGTTTGGCTGTTTATAACCGACCAGTCCGTTTTGGACCATCTACTTCTCATGTAACTTGGCCCTTAGTTTGCCGACCAAACTGCATGGATCAATGACTTCTCATATCATTGGTCCATATTGATGTTCACTATATTGCCCGGCGGTAAGTCCTGTCATACTTACCACGTGCTCCCGAATATCATGTGTTCGGCATCTAAATGTATGTGTTCGGGAATACCTCCCTACAATTGCTCCCCAGCTTCATCTATTTACCACTGTTCGGGGGCAATATATAATGCTTAGAAACAGAATTTTATTTAGACCAGACTCTTCTGATCCCGTGCAGTCATATTTTCAATATTTCATTGATGCCTTTTGGCACCTCTGTCATTATACCATTTCGGGGTGAATGACTCCACGTGGCACGTTTCGTATGCCTAGCATTACTTTCGAACTGACGTTCTATGTAACGGCGTCAGAACGGTTTCTGCTTTCCGTTACTTTAACCTGCAACGGCGTGAGAGGAGACGTTTCGTCTCCGTCTCTTACCCTTAAACCCCTGAAAGGGGCTCTTTTTGGGTTTTTACCCAAAACTTAAACGCGCTCATTCTCTCTCTAGAAACCAGGCGAAAGCATCCCGCTATCCGCCATCGCCGCCACCTGCAAATCCGATTACTTTCCAGGAAATCGTCACAACATCTTTGTAAGATCCTCATTCCTACTCCATTTCTTCTGTTTAGGTTTCTATCTGAGATCTCCATTCTCAGTTTCGTGGGTCACTTTCTAGGGTTTCAGTCGCCCCCATTTCCATTTTTAAGTTTTTTCTTCGAATATATCCATGGCGGATGACAACGAAAACCCTCCTAGACCCAGTAAGTTTAGGAGACTTTGCGAAACCTCAACTGCCATGACGGCATTTAGGTCTGAGTATAGCATTCCTGATAATGTTGGGCTCGAACTCGCCCCCTTAGGAGCAGATAGGGACGGTGGCTCTTAGGATAGAATGTGTATCCCAATTGTGGCCATTGTCGAAGGTGGAGTCCGATTTCCTCTTCACCCATTACTCCGCCAGATCCTAAACTGGTATCGTCTGACTCCCATGCAAGTGTCGACAAACGTCTTTAGGCTGATAATGGGTGTAATAGCTTTAAATAGGATTCTGGGGACCCAGTTAGGAATTTGGGATATTCAGTGGTGGTACAGTATTGTACTAAACCCTGAATACAATACCTACTATTTCAAAGTTTGAAGGGCGGAAAAGCGTCTCGTGCTCAACCTGCCAGACTCCGCTCGGGATCATGAGATTGATTTTCTCTATGTCACTGGAGCCTTTGAGCCACTAGGAGAGGATGGCCAAGTGCTAGGGCTCCATTGCCCCCACATATGGGGTTATCCACGTATGCTCTTGCTTTTTATCTTTTGCAATTTCTTCATTTACTGCTTTCCCGTAGCTTTCCATGTGCCTAATTTTGGTTTTATAACTCCAATCTTGCAACTGAGAACGTTAACAAACGTCCTAGACGTGAGCCGAGCTACGTCCGAACAGAGGATATAAACAGGATCCTAAAATACAAAGGAGAACCAGGTACCCGAACAGCTGGTCGGGGTCGAGACGCTGATATACTGCTGGGATACGATCCTTCGTACAGAGGGGTCATCGACAAAAGACTTGCCCACCCTAGCACTAGTGCTGCGTCTACATCCACGGCTCCCCAACCACACAATTCAAGGCTTCAATCTGGTGTCACTCTTGCCGGTCAGTCAGGCGAAATTGCTATTCCTGACGGTATACCTCAGACACGGGTGGTACTCAGAAGATCCGGTCGTAGGCAAGTTATTGCCGAACAACAACCCGTTCCTCCCCAAATTACCAGTCAGTCGTCCTCATCCGGATATTCTCGATCACCTCCAACCTCAGGTACGATGACGCGCCAACCCATTAACCTCAGTTCTTTACTTACTGTCTCCTCACAAGGACGTGGTGCTACCAATAGGGTAGCATCAACTGGCGCCCCTCCCCCACGTTCACGTCGCAATAGGGGGGGATCTGCTAGATCGTCATCATCTCCTCGGGAACAAGATAGTCCCGTTGAGGCTACCGATGCTCATTGGGACAAACGTCCCAGGAGTGAAGAAACTGGAGACGCCCTTACCCAAACCACCACTTTAGTCCAACAACCCCCTTCTTCGAGTACTCCAGTGCTTCCCGAAAGCTGGACCCCCAATCTCGTTAGGGGCGATCGGCTTGTTCACATTGGGGACAGTGCCAACTCTTCGGAAACAGCACTCGCCCTTGCCCAAGGTCTACTGCTTCCTATAGACATGCAGAATGAATCTGAGGCTGCACCTGATCGGCTTGTCTCCACTGGACTCGTCAGTGGTATCAAGGTAATGTGACTTTAATCTTTTCGTATAAGTCTTTATGTATATTTCGTATACCACATATAATATATTGTTACACCTGTCACTGACCAACTCGGTGGTTTCGTCAATTTATTCAAAAAATGGTCACACTGGGCCAGAAGTGGCAGGATGTAGATAACGAAAGGATCTCACTACTGAACAACAACACAAGACTGCTTCGGACAGTTGCTCGTTTGGAAAGAGAGAGGGACAAAGCCAAAGCTGATTTTGAAGGAGCTAAAGGCAAGCTGGAGATTGCTGAGGAGGGCCTCAATCAGGCATTGTTGGAGATCGATAACACCAAAAAAGCCTCCTATGAAGAAGGGTACCAGAAGGGTTTTGACGCCACAACAACAAGCTACGTCGAATAGATGCCAGCTATACAGGATCAGATCTGGATTGCATGCTGGGAGGCATGTCTGACCAAGGTAGGGGTTGCTGAGGATTCACCCCTCTGGGTTGAGAATGATCTGCCGAGCACCCTTGCTCCGAACATTCAGGAACCAGCAGAACATCCGGAGGATGACATCGAACAGCAAATTGAGGAATTTGCTAATGCTGAAGAAGACACACCCACGGGCGTGCACCCTGCTCAATCTCCTGCTCGGGCCTCGACCCTTGAGCCCATAAACTTGGAAGAGAATGTAGTTGAAGATGGTGCTGATACTGAGATCAACACTAACACTCCAGAGGTCCAGAATGTGGACTAAGCTGGTAAGTATATAAACTGTTGCCGGTCCTGCGTGACCATAAGCGTATTTTGGCCCTGTGAGGCATCAGTACAATCAAATACTTTGTTTAACACAGGTATTCGGCCCTTCGTGGCATAACCTTATGTTTTGCTCGGCTTCCATGTTTGCTGCATCTGTTCGTATGCAATTTCAATCTAAGTATTTCATACTGTTTAAGCATCATTTGTTTGCATAAGTATTTCGTACTTTTAGCAAATCTTTCACACATGAGTTCCTGTTCTGAATTTTAAGTTTCACGTACTTAAAAGCGTTCCACCTTGAATGGTTCTCATACATCACGTGTTCTTAAGTTTCATGTACTTTAAACAAGGCATATAAGTGTGCTCATACTTAATCACACAAGTGTTTCATACTTGTGTTTAAGTGTCACGTACTTAACTGTTTAAAAATCACACAAGTGTTTCATACTTGTGTTTAAGTGTCACGTACTTAATTTTGTTAAGTTTCTCGTACTTTAAAAATCCATACAAGTGTTTCATACTTGTTAAGTATCACGTACTTATACAAAAACGCCTAAGTATCACGTACTTAAAGTTTTGAAAATCTTACAAGTGTTTCATACTTGTGTTTCAGTTTCACGTACTGAATACAAGTGTTTCATACTTGTGTTTCAGTTTCACGTACTGAACTGTATACCCTGCTCCCCAATACGAATGAGGGAAACTAATCTCGTAGTTCGTATTTAAAACAAATACCAATATTCTAAATTATTAGAACATAACAATTATACTAAAAAGTGATGTTATTCATAATCGGTAAAACTCAAGAGGGTGTTTATTCGTACCCCTTGCAACTAAAATATAGAACAAGCGAATTATATTCGTAATTCCCACACAATCACGTAGTGCAAATCTAATACAGAACTGAATGCTTCTTTTAAACAAAGAACTTTCGTAGATTATGAACATTCCAAGGCCTCGGAATTGGATTACCATCCAAATCTACCAATCTATAGGCCCCTATGCCTACAATCTCAGTCACTCGATACGGACCTTCCCAATTTGCCCCCAACTTGCCTTCGTTAGCCACCTTGGTGTTGCCGAGCACTTTTCGTAGCACAAGGTCCCCAACACCAAATTCTCGAGGGTGAACATGCTTGTTGTAGCTTTTCATCAGCTGTTCTTGGTAAGAAGCAAGATGTACCAAGGCTTTTTCTCTCCTCTCCTCGGCAAGGTCAAGCTCGATTTGAAGGGCCCTGTCATTGCCTCCACTTTCAACCAAAACGGTCCTGTTGGTCGGCAGGCCCACCTCCAGAGGTATGACAGCCTCTGTTCCATAGGCCAATGAATAGGGGGTCTCTCCCGTAGACCTCCTAGGCGTTGTTCGATGAGCCCACAGAACCAATGGTAACTCGTCAGGCCATTTTCCCTTAGCTTTGTCCAGTCTTTTCTTGATTCCATCAAGGATAGTTTTATTAGACGCCTCTGCTTGTCCATTACTCTGAGGGTAGGCTGGGGTGGAATAATAATTTCTTATTCCATACTGGGCACAAAAAGCCTTGAATTTCTTCTGGAATTGGGATATCCATTGTCTGTGATCAATGAATAAGGGACCCCAAAGCGAGTGATGATGCTTTTCCACACGAACCTTTCTATCATAGGCTCAGTGATTTTGGCCAGTGGTTCTGCCTCAATCCACTTTGTAAAATAATCAGTTGCTACAAGCAGGAATTTTCGATTCCCAGTTGCTTTGTGCAATGGACCCACGATATCCATCCCCCATTGAGCAAAAGGCCAGGGACTTGTCAAAGGCACCAGATCTTCGGCGGGTGTTCGAATCATTGGTGAGAACTTTTGACACTTCTCACAAATCTTTACATACACCTTTGCATCTTCTTGCATGTGTGGCCACCAGTAGCCTTGAGTAATTGCTCGGTGGGCAATAGACCTGCCTCCAGCATGGCTCCCACATGTTCCCTCGTGGATTTCATGAAGGAACTTTTGTACCATCTCAGGATGTACACATAGTAAATATGGGCCTGTAAAGGATTTCCTGTACAATTTTCCCTCTGGGGACAGCCAAAACCGAGCAGATTTGACCCTTATCTTGTGGGCCTCCTTTTTGTCAGAAGGGAGTATCTCGTCTCGTAAGAACTCCATGATTGGGTCCATCCAACTTGGTCCTTGGTTCACGTCCAAAACCAAGTCTATACTCCTCCCAATGCTCGGCTCATTTAGATATTCAACTGCCACCCTTCTTTTGAACTCAGTTGGTACAGCTGCAGCCAACCAAGCTAAGGAATCCGCATGAGCATTCTGTCCTGAACTTATTTGCTCAATATATACCCTCTCGAAGGTATCAAGCAAGTCCTTGGCTGCCTGCACGTAGGCCACCATCTTTTCATTTCGAGTCTCGTACTCGCCGGACAGCTGATTCACAACAAGCTGGGAATCACAATACACCCTGACCCGTTCTGCTTTAAGGGTCTTTGCACTTCTTAATCCAGCCAAGAGTGCCTCATATTCAGCCACATTATTCGATGCACTGAATCCAAGCCGAACAGATAGTTCAATCAGAACTCCTTGGGGAGGAAAAAGGACAACCCCAATTCCAGAACCAGTATTACACACTGATCCGTCAACGAATAGCTTCCACTCCGTGGGATCCTGTTCGGCTGCAGGTTGATCCCTCATGGAAGATGTCTCTGTCACTTGTTCCTTTCTCGTAGGAGGTAGGGGAGCCACAGTGGGTGAAAATTCTGCCACAAAATCTGCCAACACTTGGCCTTTGATTGCTGTGCGTGGCTGATATTCGAGATCATACTGGCTTAACTCCACGGACCATGTCGAGATCCTTCCCGAAAAGTCTGCCTTTCGGAGCAGTGATTTTAATGGATACTCAGTATATATTATAACTTTATGGCTTTGGAAGTAATGTGGCAATTTCCTTGTGGCTGTCCTAAGTGCCAGGACAAGTTTTTCTAAAGGCAGATATCTCGTCTTTGCATCCAACAATGTCTTGCTAACATAATAAATAGGGATTTGCTCGATCCCCAAATCCCTCAATAGAACTGCACTTACTGCATGCTCGGAAACAGCTAAGTACAGAATTAAAGACTCACCAAGCTGAGGAGTTGACAACAGTGGTGGCTCGGCCAGGTACTTCTTGAGGTCCTGGAAAGCTTGCTCACATTCTGCTCCCCATTCAAATCCTTCCCTCTTTTTCAATAGCTGAAAAAAGGGTCTGCACTTGTCGCTTGACCTGCTGATGAATCTGTTAAGTGCTGCTGCCATTCCAGTCAGCCTCTGGACTTCCTTGGTAGTTTTGGGACTCTGTAGCCTCTGTAAGGCATCAATCTGATAGGGATTTGCCTCTATCCCTCTCATAGTTACCAAATGGCCCAGGAATTTTCCTGAACCAACTCCAAACGCACACTTCGAGGCGTTGAGTTTTAGTTTATACTTCCTCAGGATTTCGAACACTTCTTTTAAGTCAGTAATATGCCCTCCTTTTTCTCGACTCTTTACCACCATATCATCTATGTAAACTTCCAAAGTCTTCCCAATGAGCTTCTTGAACATAATGGTTGCAAGTCTTTGGTATGTAGCCCCAGCATTCCTCAGCCCAAACGGCATGACACTGTAACAGTATAACCCTCGTGGTGTGATGAACGAAGTCTTCTCTTGATCAGGTTCAAACATAGCAATCTGATGATATCCTCGATATGAATCGAGAAAACTCATTCGCTCGTAACCAGAGGTTGCATCAACCAGTTGGTCAATCCTGGGTAAAGGAAAACTGTCCTTAGGACACGCTTTGTTCAGGTCTGTGAAGTCCACGTAGACACGCCACTTACCATTCTTCTTCTTTACCACAACAGTGTTGGATAACCACTCTGGGTAATAGACTTCACGTATTGCCTTGGCCTCCAGTAATCGATCGACCTCCTCAATCACTGCATCTACATGCTGCACGGCTGCCCTTCGTTTTTTCTGAATGATCGGCTTGTGCTGAGGGTCAATGTTTAAATGGTGACAGATCACATCTGCATCCACTCCAGGCATTTCCTCTGGCACCCATGCAAAAACATCAATATACTCCTTTAGAAATCTTATCGACTCAGCCTTTTCGTTTGCTGGTAGTGATTCCCCAATTAAAAAATATCTTTCAGGATCAGTCTCGTTGATCTGAATCTTTTCCAATCCTTCAATCACTTTTTCAGCCGGGCTTCTTCCAACATCCTCGATGGTTGGTTGATCTGGTACTTCTAATGTATGAACATGGAGGGCCTTTGGAGCTGTTTTGATGATAGAAATCAAACATTGTTGTGCCACCTTCTGGTTGCCTTTAAGGACTTCAATCCCATTTGAACCTGGGAATTTCACCATCTGGTGATAAGTTGAGGAGACTGCTCTCATTTTGTGCAACCACGTCCTCCCTATAATCGCGTTATAGGAAGATGGGACATCGACCACCAAAAAGTCTGTTCTCAACACCACTGATCAAGCCCAAACAGGTAACGTTACCTTTCCAAGGGGCCAGACTGCTCCTGCACCGAACCCAATAAGAGGTGTTGTTGACTGTTCTAAATCTGATTGGGCCAGGCCCAGCTTTTTGAATGCATCATAGTACAATACCTTTGTACAACTCCCCGAGTCCACTAGAATTCTCTTGATGTCATATTCCCCAACTCGTAGGGTTACGACCAACGCATCGTTGTGGGGTATTTAGACCTCCCCCAAGTCATCATCACTGAATGCCAAGCTCTCATTGCATACATCAGTCTCTCGCCCTCTCTTGTTTCCCAATCGCATCACGTGCTGATCGTGTTTGACCTGTCTTTGCAACAGCCTCACCTCACTCCTCGTATAAGGTGCAGCCAACCCATGTATCATATGGATCACGCCTTTAGGGATTTGCTCGTAACCTAGCTCCATAGCCTTCCCTTTCTCTTTAGGGTCCTCCTGGATAAACTCCTTGAGATAGCCCCGAGAGACCAAATCATCAAGGTGCCTCTTGAATATCTCACAGTCCTCGGTCATATGGCCCCAATCTTTGTGATAACTGCAGTGCTGATTCGTAGCACGTTTTGCATCTTTGTCTCCACCTAGACTTTGGGGCCATTTAAAATATGGCTGATTCTTTATTCGATAAAGAATCCTGTAAATTGGCTCCTTCCAAACCGTAGTGATAGAAAAGAAGGACATGGGGTCAGGAGCTTGCTTGTCCTTATATGGCTCTTTCTTAGCCTGCCCGTACTCCCTTCTGTCTTTGTAAGTCTTGGGCTCTGGCTTATCCACTTTTTTGGCAGGTGCCTTTGGCTGTTCGGCAACTGTCCTGCCATCCTCACGGAGTATGTCATCCTCCATTCTGGCATGTTGCTCTATTCATTCCATCAATTTAGCCAAAGTGGCTACTGGATGTTTATTCAATGATCGGCGCAGCTCTCCCCGAACAGGCAAACCAGTCTTGAAGGTAGCAATCGCATACTCCTCACTGCAACTTTCAATTTCGTTGAAAGTTTCCCAGTACTTCTTTGCATAATCTCTAATTTGCTCGTTCTCCTCCTGTTTCATGGTGGAAAGACTCTCAAATGTCTTTGGGGCCTTTCTGCTCGTCAAGAACCGAGCAGTGAATTCCTCGGCCAACTGCCTCCATCCTCGTATGGATCGTGGGGCCAACTTATGAAACCAGGATAAAGCCACCTTGCCAAGACTGGAGGGAAACATCTTGCACAAGATGGAATCATCCCCTTCATGCATAAACATGGCCTGTTGATAATGCTGTATGTGAGCCACGGGATCCGTATTTGTCTCATAAAGTACGAACGCTCCGTGCTTCACTCTGCTCGGCAATCTTGCTTCTTGTAGCCTTTTTGTAAAGGGGGAGGCTGCAATATTACTCAGGGCCTTGCGCGCTGCTTCTCGTGCAGTTACTGTCCCATCCTCTTTCTCCTTTGACTTGTGGGCCGAAGCCTTGACCCAATCAGCATCAGGTCTCTCGTACCTGTCTCGATGATGCTTTCTTGTGTCCTCTTCCTCGGGGGTAGAACTTCGGTCTCTGCTCCTCCTTTTTCGTGAAGAAGTCCTTCTCTCTGGTGTTCGGCTTCTACTTTTTCTTCCCCTTTTTCGTGGAGACGCCTCATGACGCCCTATAACAGGACTTCTGCTCCTGCTTCTGCTCCTTCTTCCTCGTGAAGGAGCCTTTCTGTATTGTACCACAGCATACCTACTGCCTCTAGAATTTCTTCGAGACAGTCCAGAATCCTCCGGATGCTCTCTAATTCTTTCCAATTCTCTGATCTCATGCTCTCGTTTTTTAATCAGACGAGCATACTCCTCGACTTCTTGCCTCTTCCTATCAAGAACGTCGTTGCTATGGTGCACACTCCTGGAGTGCGCGATCGATTCATCCCTTTGATGGGATTTACTCCTTCTCGTGGATCTTGAAGCCGTCTCTCCATCTCCTCTATTTTTGGAGTTATGATGCATGGTAAGGGGGCGGTCCTTACTCGTGTTCCTCCTGTGCCCACCCTGGGGCTTTCTCGGAGCCCCAGGTGGTGATTTGTCCCTTCCTCCTTCTGACACATCCTTTGGTTCATGCGGTGTTGCTGGAGTTACTTCCACCATGGTCGTATTTCAAAAGGGAATTCTTTCGTTTCCCACAGACGGTGCCAATTGTAGGGGGATGAAAACAATTGGTACTTCGAATCAACTGGATCGCAACGGCTTATTCGTGCCTCTTCACCGGAACCCTAACTCGTCGTCTGAACCCTAATCTGCAAAATAGACAGGGGTTGAGTGCACCTCTGCCTCTCGTGGCAAAGGCCCTCCGATGCCTTTGTTAGTATCACGTACTAGCAATTAAACCCTAATTATCAGTAGGAAAGCAATAGGAATACAGTGTATTGCGTACCTTTTGCCTCTAGGTTTACCTCATATTTATATACTTTCGTATGCTTGTTACCCAAGCATCCTTGTTGCCATAGGATTCCTAACTCGTATAGGAAACCCAGGATATCAAGGAGTCTCGTTTCCTTTATCAGTTTATGGAAAAGAGTCCTTTTAGGATTCTTTTCCTTTAAGAGCCGAACATCCCATACTCGTTGGGTATCTTTCTCAAATCCTATATTCTTGGGATCTTTATCCCTTTATGGGACATGACTACTCTGGAATCTTCTAGAGTATTCCCTCTGCTCCTACTCTCGATTGGAGTTCTTTCTTTTGTTCGGCCATCTCGTTGCCGAACAGACGGCTTGGACCATTGACTTCTCATGTCACTGGTCCATCTTGCCGAACATTTGTCTAGCATGATGACTATCCTGCCTATATTCAAACTATGGTCCCACATACCATTTGCATTTCTTTTTAACTCGTGATCCTTCGTATCACGTGCTTGGTTCTTTGCTATATCTGTTCGGCTGTTTATAACCGACCAGTCCGTTTTGGACCATCTACTTCTCATGTAACTTGGCCCTTAGTTTGCCGACCAAACTGCATGGATCAATGACTTCTCATATCATTGGTCCATATTGATGTTCACTATATTGCCCGGCGGTAAGTCCTGTCATACTTACCACGTGCTCCCGAATATCACGTGTTCGACATCTAAATGTATGTGTTCGGGAATACCTCCCTACACTCCCATCCATCAACTTAAAACAAAAGCGGACATTGGATACATCGATTTCTAACTTGAGCTTGGACCTCTCTAACACATGTACTGGATTTGTCTCGTAATCCTTAATACCTATGGATGGAGCGCATCACATATATCCAAAAATTTACGGCGGCAATACCAAGTGGAAAGCAATTTATAAGCTTCCTTTTTATTTGTGACATCCCTACATACGGTCATCTATCTCATCATAAAGATTCAGCCCCTAACTGTAACCCGATAGTCCAATTAACTTCCCGAGATTTCCATCTAGAAGGTGCCGTGATCAATCGCCTCTTCCAACTGGATTTCATTGGTTGTCGCCTAGGTATCCGAAAGACACGCACCATATCTGATACATAACCTATCTTTCTAGCAATATAAGCTTCCCCCTTTTTTTGCTCCAAACAAGACAAACCTCAATGCGGCAACATTTTACGAAATACGTGGGTTCTCCCACTTTGAGTGACAATGGGTGACGACAATGGTCAACACAATCCTTCGGTTATCTTAAACGAAATAAGTGAGCTCCAAAACTCAAACACCGATCAAGAACTCAAAGAATGGGGACGAGGCATCTGGAATTCAAAGTATACATGAAATCTTTAAAATCGCTAGGCAACAAACTCAACGTATCAATTCTGAGATAATACGAGGAACTTGGAGATAACCGATCATAACCTTCCTATTGCTCTACAAGCCAAATGAGTCTGTGAATGACTTCTTGCAAATGACAGATTTCAATACTGAGGACCAACACATAGTAACAAGATAAGCCACTACGTAAACAAACTGATGCAAGATCGATAATTTGTCCAATACCAAGGCTAAGCAAAGCTTCTAACAAATTGGAATTGAGCAACATAGAATGAATTTCGTGCCTCCAGAGTTGAGGAATTACAACAAAGACTACAAATCTGAACGCTGTAGAGACCAACTACAACAAATGAATTTGAATTGAACAACTATAAATCAATATCATTTAATACATTACTGTAAGACTTGGCTCCAATAAGTGAGTGCTTTGGCACAAGAACTTGAATAGAATAGCAATTTCCAATGAATAGACTAGTAGTTGCAACGATGGAATCCAGACCAACCAATGAATATGGATGAGCAAACCGATATGAAGCAAAAGTAAGTTCAAATCACGTAACTTCAAGGTTGAGGAGTCACGACAAACTATGATGCCAAAGTAGGCAAAAATGGCAAGTTCGTACCTTATGGCACCAGTGAACTTGTATAACATGGAATATGTGAAATTTTTAAAGCGGCCACGAACTCAATGCACCAACTCATAACAAACCCAAGGATCTAGGAAAGGTAACTTCAATTTCCCTACTATTCAAGGATAGATCCAAAATTGACAAACAGATGCACAACCAACTTAGTCCAATATCAGATGGTGTAATACGCTTAATAAGCCAGAACGAAACAATATAGGACAAACCATGTACTTCTGAAGCTGAGGACTATGTCAGATTTTTAGCACCCCAAAAGAGTCACAACCGCAACAAGATTTAATTTGATGGCACATGGAAGATGCAGTGTCATTAAAGATGCCACTATCAACTTGGCTTTAATAGATTAAAGCCACCACCACAGAGATCAAGTGAATAGCAACTGCAAACTAAGAAATTTGTAACCATAGCAAAGGAATCCCAAATTGACTAGCGAGATTTTATACCATGAATAGTAACATAAGGAGTAGAACAAGAGTGTGAGACGAGAAATATTCATTGATTTCGAAGCAGGTATGTCAAAATCAATAGTAGATACGCCATATGAGATCTCATAACAAGGATCCGCATAGCATAGAGTAGCACCAGAAATGATCGGGTGGTAATTGATGTAGATGTCAAAATCTATTCAAGCCAATGAACAAACGACCTCATGGATAACTAGGTCAGATACAAATTTCAATCAAGGTTCAACTAGACCATAGAGAAAAGGGCGGTAAAAGAAAAACTCGGATGGAGACACGCTCGACATATAGCAAATAATCACTGGTGTAACCGATCTTTTCTCAAGACAAGACCAAACCTCGCCTCACGCGAAACACTAAGGTCAAAGACAAAATGACAACCTGAAATGACCAGCTCATAGTCTCGGCAAATACTATCTGGAGGGGTTACTCAACAAACACAAATGGTCTAGGAATCCTCGGTGTTCAAATTCAAGTCAAAGGAAATTTGCAAATCATGGAAATATGATATGTTCTCAAATCGGAAGAATCCTAGCAAAGGATTAAACAAGAGAGAAGAAATTACCCCACACATCTGGTGTCTCTAGAGCTTGAGAAATGGTAGGACTCGCTCATCGCTCAACGCATGACCCCTAACCCGAAGTAGACTAGAACTGTGAATGATGTCGAACAAAACTCTACCCTAGTCTCACTGAACTAGGCCCACTATGCTCTCCTACTTTCTGAGGGCATCTTCTTGCAAGATGATCAGGTGCACCACAAATGAAACATGCCTTCTATTGTTGTGTACACTAAGCACAAAAGTGACCCGGTTGACCACACCGATGACACACAATTTGTGGTTTGACAGAAACTCCATGACTTCCCGATGAAGTAGGTGGACCAAAACTCTGCTGAACTTGAAATGATTGAGGTGGTTCCCATTGTCTCTTCCTCCATTGGCTCCCAGAACTCCCCGAAGGCAAACTTGCACTAGTGGTCGGTTGCTTAGGTTCCCACACTTCCACATCTCCCTATGCACCCACTGGATTCTCAACACTCCTTGCACGTTCGATAATATCAGAAAACCTTCCAATGCATTGGCTTACCACTAACAACTTAATGGATGGGTGTAATCCTTTCTCAAAACTCCCACACTTCCTTTCCTCTGATGCCACTAATTCTGGCGCAAAATGGGACAAAGACTAAAATTCCGTAGCATATTCAGAGACAGCCATATTACCTCGTTCTAATTTCTCAAAATGTTCTCTAAGTTGCTCGCGACATGTTTCTGGAAAGTATTGATTCTCGAAGAGTTCTTCAAACTCAACCCAAGTTAGTTTCTCTACATGTGGTTCATTTGTTTGATTAATCACCCTTGCCACTCTCCTAGCATCTCTTCTTGCTCCTAAAACCAATTCCCACCACTCATTCGCCTCGCCAATAAGTTGAATGGCCATAATACTCACTCGTAGATCATCTTCAGCAATTCTAAGAGTGTTAAAGATTTTACGAACTTCTGCAAGCCAATGGTCGGCCACAAGAGGATCGCTACTCTCCCCATCGAACTCTGGTGGATTCATACGGCGGAACGCCCTCATCGCTTCCATGGCACGGTCATTCGCATTAGCCCAAAGTGCTGAATTCAAAAGATTCGACTCTGCAAGTGCCACTACAATTTGCCTAGCAAGGTTACTCTCACGTCTCGGGGGCATCGTGCTATAAGAATTGAAAACATAAAACAATCAATGACAACAAATATCAACAACAACAACCATGGCAGCCATCATGAGATCAAACCTCCAACTTCCCCAACATGAGTCGACAACACCATAACGATCTACGTTATTTGTAAATGCAATGTCATGCTGATGTACTGAGTCATTCATGCAAGCACCCATGTCATGTAAAAACTTTTGCTATGATTTTGAACCCATGAGACTAAAGTCTCGCCACGGTCTCAAGGTATTCAAACCTAGACACTTTGATACCAAGTTGTCACGCCCTCGATTTTCAACATAAATATAAATATCTTTTTCATAACTAAAACTTTCACAATTATATACATCATAGCCCAAAATGATTTTCACCCATGGCACATCAGCCCAATCACATATAATTACAAAGAATGAAAAGGGATTAGAGGAGTTAAATAGTTTCCAATTATCCGTTTGACATAATAACTAAAAATAGAGTTACAATTACATCTTCAAAAGAGTTTCACAAAAATATCAACTGCAACTTCCCCATGTTAGCTTTTGAAAGATTTCCAATATATGCATACACAACACTCCATGCATTTAAACACCCCAATTTGACCTAACGATTATTTCAAGTCCCACCTTGGGGACCATCCCAATGATGAATGGATACAATGATTGATGATTGACTTCTCGTAAACCTGTGGACTTTTGGTGAGTACTTTTAGCCACTTAGAGGACCCAATTAAGAGCCATATAGCCTTTCAGATAGAAATACAGATCCTAGGAGAATCCATCTGTCGGTCATAAGATCTATCCCACGGCCTCAACTTCATTCTTTCACCCGTAAAACATGTTGTTTGAAAGTCACCCTGAGAGATTGATTTCTCAGCCGACAGGTCCATCCCTTGGCCGCAATATCCATTCCTTGGTTGCGAAAACTATCGTTTGGCCGCCAGATCGTCTTTTTTCCAGATTCTGGAATGTTCTGTCAATCGTTTGATCTGTGCCCAAAACCCTAGCAGCCAAATTCCAATGCGTTTGGGCTACGTAAGGAGACTATGAAAAGAGATCTTTTTGTTATATACTTCCCATTCAAATCGTGCATTATGATTGGTTGGAGTGTGTCACCCTATGCCTATATAAAGGGGCCTTTGGATCCAAAATTAGACATCAGAATCAACCCTCTTTGGCCACAAAATTATGCAGAAACACTCTCTCATATCTCCCCTACAAAAGCCCTAATATCCCGAAGGCAGTCGCAATCTGAAAAATCAAACCCCCAAAGCACCAACCCTAACCCTAGGGTTTTTGTGAGAAGCAAATCAGTCAATCACCCCCAATCTGAAGCAATCAAGCAACTGAGGGATCAAGGTGGTGAGGCCCAGGGGCCTATGGTTTGATCTTTTTCATGCTTTTATACATTAATCGTAGCATTTTGATTTTTTGTTAATCATTTAGCCTGGTGTGAGGAAGAACATCGGCTAGGACATTGATCCCTCGGCCAATATATCAATCCAGTGGGATCCCTCGACTGTCACATCTATTCACCGGCCGAGAGATCCATTCTCTGGGATAGCCTGTTTGTTTTCTACTTATTTTGATGCATGCTTCAATTATCGTTCTAGCTCACCTTATCAACTGCTAAAGGCTAAAATCAATTTGCATGTTTAGAATTAAATCAAGCAAGTACTAACCATATGTTGAACGATTATGGGCCAGTCTTACAACTAGGCAAAGAGAGGTGCCTAACACCTTCCCCTTATTATACTCTTGGCTCCCGTACCCAGAATCTCTATCTTTTTCTAGTTTTTATAAACTAGGTAGCGACTCTATTTTGATGATAACCGTTATCGTGTGGCGATGTTCCTAGCCATGGGAATATCCACGATCTTAGTTTATGAAGTGGAACCAAACAAATTTGATCAATCTGTACGGCGATGCCCCGTTTGGGAGGTGTCTACAATGCTACTATTCCAAATTTACACTTGAAAATGAAAGGTTGAGTAAACACGTGCCAAGTAGAAAAATCTCTACAAACTTTATATGCAAATGAGAAGATTTGAACATAAAAGAATGAAGTCTGAGACAACGAAAGAGAATGCAACTAATGTAACTTCATGAAGGGAACTCAAGACTCAAGGGGCACTTCACTTGTCACTAATCAATCTATTAGCATTCTTTTATGTGTCCTTGTTAATCAAACTCCATCTTGCACGCTTCTACATCAAATGACTTACATTCCGGGTCTTAAGGACCCCGTACATCTCCCGTTGATCTCCAATATGAGCTCAAGTAGCTCTACCTCCATTAACATACCGAATAGTGAGCTTAAGAACTTTTTCGGGTCTTAGGGCATATACCCACAAAATATTTCCGGGTACTCGTGACCCCATACATCCATTTTACATTCATGGTGCTCATGACCCCATATGTACATCCATTTTACATTCATGGTGCTCATGACCCCGTACATCAGATTCAAGTTCTCAGTACTCATGACCCCGAACATCCGATTTAGATTCATTTGTATTGCATTTCGCCATAAGTGTTTCTAATGTTCTAATTGCATGATTCTAGGTAAAGAGAGATTGATCTTAAGTAAACGGTCCACATACCAATTCATATTTTCATTTTTTATTTCAAACTCGTTATCTTAACTAACTCCTCATACTACATGGCATCAAGTGTCAAGTTATCGTACTTCGTTATGATTCATCTACCCTTCAATTTAACAATCAACCTTATCAACATACGTATGGTTTTACAAGTTCACATTGTCTATTTTAACATCTCATAGTATCATTGATAGTTGAACGAACGCACAATTAAGGCATTAGGACGATAATTCATTTCATTTGATACTCGTGTCCAACGCAACGAGAGCCAACAAATGAGGATGACCAAGGAATCATTAGAGTGCGAACAACTATGTTTGGAAGTGGTTTAGAATAGCTAGAAATGAGTTAGAAATGAGTTGGAAAGGCTCAGAAACCAACGCATTGAAGTTGGAGCATAATACAACAAAACTGTTTTTAAGCTAAGCGTATTGATAGGTATCGATACCTATGAGTTCCAGATGGAAGGGTATCGATACCTTGAAGAATGGTATCGATACCAGAGTTCTATCTGGGTTTTTAACACAATGGTATCGTTTCGAGTAGATTTTCTGTAGAATCAAACCTACCTCAAAACAACGATCCAATGCATGAATCATGTACAAAATCAACTCAATAACATATAAAGAGTGAGAGAAATCCCTACCTCGAGGGTGAAAGCCGAAATCGAAAGATCACCCAAGCCCTAGAACTTTAAACTTCGAACCGAGCCAAATACGAGTCGCCAAACTCCTACCCACGCGATTCAACCTCCAATACATGCAAGGATGGAAGATTGGAAGGTGTATTGTATGGGTTTTGTGTTGGTTTGATGGAATTTGAGTGAGAGAGAGATATAGAGAGAGAGCCGAGAAAGGGGTGAGAGGTCGGGAGAGAGAGATATTTGGGAAAGCAATTTTTCCCCCTCTCCCAAATACACGACACACATACATATATAGCATATATAACACACACCCCCCTGAGGTACCATGCTCTAACATATTGACCCCAAATCAATATTCTCAACCTACTTCATCCTTTTTGCCTCGTATAAAACATTTTAATAAATTTATGGGTCTCTACATTAGGGCCGCCCGATGACGAATTTGGATTATCGTTTAAATTTGGACCTTGTTTCTTGAGCTTTCAAAAATCAAAACAATTTGCTGAAAATAAGTCCTGAGCACTCAAGACCACTCCTGAGCACCCAGGACCATATATGGGCTCCCCGACCGATACGCTCGAGAGTCGCCACTTGGATTTTTTGAGATGGATGATCCGAAAAACCGAGGGTTTGTTTTGAAAACAAGGCTTTTTGCCTAGCGAAAACGTTGAGACTTTGGGTTCAGGAGCCACGTTACGAATGGGGAAGGTTTTGTTGAAAAGCACCCCATTTGCCTGGTAAAAACCGGTCTTGACTTAACATTTTCAAAGGGGAAAAACTTTGAATATCATTTGGAAAACTAAACTCTTAGAAAACAAATAAGGGAAAGGGACATGGGATTAAATGTATCACTTTGGCGTGCCCATGGTGCTTATTGTGCAGTAGATGGCAAATGAATGATGTGCCGAAATGAAATGATGGTATAACAACAGTCTGCCTCAATCACAAACTACACCGCACGATGTACCAAGATACCTCACTTGGTTTGCTGGTACACCATGATGTACCTCTTCACTGACAGCCCACTACAATTACTTAGATTCTCGCACGGTACAACTGACTACATCGTATGTTGTTCCTCAAAACATCGTATGGTGTAGCTTCAGGCATATTTCAGAAAAGTTACATAATTTTAAAAATGAAGCAAACCATTGATCCAAATAGCTTTCTTTATATCATTTCTTTTGATTTTTTCATAAATCAGTTTGTAAACCCTTTTTAATGCACTAGATCATTGAGGATCATAAAAACTTGTTTAGAAAATAAAGACATGATTTTTAGACGAAACTTCATTCTGAAATGTACCTGCGACGATCTTTCACTAACATTAGTATAGCCAACAGGGGACAGATATGATCAAGACAAATAACACAAAAAAAATGATGAATAACATAACACCGTACGTCGGATCCCATTACATCGTGTAGTGTATCAGAACACCATACAGAGTAGTGTTTCCAGTACAGTTACTGGTTTTTGTTTTGTTTTGCTTCTGAAAATGGTTTTTAAGTCAACACTTAACACAAACAGGTTAAGTGTGACTGCAGAAAGCTCCCCTCAAGGCTAAGACTGGGCTTAGCCCAAGGAAACTTGCTTTTATACCTTTGGCTTTGAGCTTGGATGAGTATAAGTTTGGAGCTTTCGGGTGGTGGAGTTCCAAAGCTAGTGGTGTACTAAGCTTTGAAGGGGAAGAAGAATGGAATTTTTGTAGAGAGAGAAAGAATGTCAAGAGAATGTTAGAGTAACTTTCTCAAGACTTGGAGGGGTGTAACGCCCCGAATTTTGGGTACGTTAAATAAAACATTTTATTATAAAAATGAAGTGAGTCTGGCTCATTATTACATCAAAAACCTTACAAAAGTACTTTTATTCAAATAACGGAGGGAACTAGGGTTCCTATCTACTGCTCTGCTTCTTCCTCCATCCTGGCTAGCTTCTCGGCTCCGAAAGCCTCCAAGGTGCACATCTCACCCTGTTCATCTATGAGGTCTGACACATTATACCGGCGTCACCACCAATATAATATGTCAGGGTCACCAAAAGGTAACACCGTGAGCTACAACGCTCAATAGGAAATCTTACCCACCAACCTTAAACTTATAAACAGTAGATCATATACAATAACACTAGCAATCACACATCCACATTCGTTAATCAACTATCGTTGGTGTCCAAGATTTTTCGTGTTTTTCCTACGCAACTCGTCATAGACTGTGTCAACATTTTCATTTACAAATCAACCTTTCAAAAACCATTTGTTTAACACACCCAACCTCGGTTCCACCGTTCCGGGTTCCCGAGTATCCTCACAATGGTTCCGCCGCACCGGGTTCCCATTGGCACACAATTGCATTGCCTCCGTACCGCGGATAACCAAGCCATACCTCACCATGGTTCCACTGCTCCAGTTTCCCATGCGAACACACACAACCTCACAATGGTTCCGCTTTCCCGGATTCCCATTGGAACACACACAACCTCACAATGGTTCCGCTTTTCCGGATCTCCATTGGAACACACACAACCTCACAATGGTTCCGCTTTTCCGGATCTCCATTGGAACAAACACACCCTCACAATGGTTCCGCTTTTCCGGATTCCCATTGGAACACACACAACCTCACAATGGTTCCGCTTTCCCGGATCTCCATTGGAACACACACAACCTCACAATGGTTCTGCTTTTTCGGATCTCCATTGGAACACACACAACCTCACAATGGTTCCGCTTTTCCTGATCTCCATTGGAACACACACAACCTCACAACCTCACAATGGTTCCGCTTTTCCGGATTCCCATTGGAACACACACAACCTCACAATGGTTCCGCTTTCCCGGATCTCCATTGGAACACACACAACCTCACAATGGTTCCGCTTTTTCGGATCTCCATTGGAACACACACAACCTCACAATGCTTCCACTTTTTCGGATCTCCATTGGAACACACACAAAACACACACCACACAATGGGCTACCACATCCGGCCACATTGCAGTTTCCAAAAACATTTCCCCCTTTTCATTAATCACACCCTAGGTGTCATGTTTCTACCTTTCTCGATTTTAGTGTCTCATTTTCATGCAAGACTCCACGGTAAGACTTTCCACATAAACAATCATACAACATCTATTGTAATCTTGAAACTAAACTAACAAGATCATCCAACTCTATATTATCTAGCATGCTCAAATCATAAGATGACGAGTTCAACATACTCCCCATCCTTTTCATCATTTCAAGAAAACACCTTTCAAGTATTTCATGCAATTCTAACATTATAGGTGACAGATAACCTTATATACTCGAGACAGATAACCTTATATACTAACAGTCAACAGATAACCTTATATACTCAAGAAAGGATGATCAAAGTTACTTCTAAATGACGTTCTTTTCTCCAACATACGATTTTATAAAATACATAGAGTTGATGGACTAGGATTCCTACCTTACTTCTTGGCGGTAGTCGGCTACGGAGAATCGGTCGTCGGTTTTGTGATTCGGCGCCGTAACGGCGCCGGATTGCTTCGAAAGGAAGAGAGATGATCTTTTCTCTTCCTAGAAACAACTTGCTAACTAAACTAAGCTACTTTAGAGATCTAGAGGTGGTTTTGGAAGTGGTTTTGTGGTTTCTCTCAAGAACTCTCAAGAAACTCAAGAAAACGAGAACTTTAGAACTAAGAACACTTGGAATTTCTAGAGAGAAGTTGGAGCAATGAGAGAAGGTGTGAGTTTAAGCTTGGAATGGCTTGCTATTTATAGGCCAAGGCTCCCCCTCTCCCTCTCTCAACTGAAATCTCTCTCTCTCTCTTTCTCTCTCTATATCTCATTTTTTTTATTCAAGAAATCAAGCTTTCTTGGAAGGTCAAAGTCTAGTCCTAGGCTTGCATGGCTAGGTTTAGTCCTTTGGATTGGTTTGGAAGATTTTGTGTAAAAGAAAAATAGTTTGTACAAGATTTGGTGATCAAAAGAGTACAATAGGACATTGGAAAAATAAATTTATTTAAGAAAATATATCATCTTAGATTTGAAAGGATGTAAGAAGATCATGGTGAGGACAATCAATCTCTTTTCTTCTTCCTTGTAGGACAAGTTTAGGTTATTCTAAAGGGTTTCTAGTCTTGTCTAGTTCATAGAAGACTAGTTAATAAATGAAAGAGTAAGGAAAAATCTAGATTGGATTGTACCAAGATTGTTTGAGAAATTGACCAAAGAGATTGACTAGATTGAGTGAGCAACACAAGCACACACCTCACTCTCTCCCTCTCTCTCCTCTCTCGATCTTCTCTCCCCTCTCGGCCTCCTCTCTGTCTCTCCCTCTCTCTCTCTCTCTCTCTCTCTTGCATTAGTACATATATATATATATATATATATATATTATATGTACAAGAGAACATAAAATAATAGGTACTTTTGTACTTGTGTCAAAGAGTTTTTAAAAGGCTAAGATTTTCCCTTTAAACTAATCAATTAGCACATGTGTACTTAGCAATATAAATATTTATCCAAGTACATATATTTATATACGTAGGTACTTATGAGATCTAGGAAGATCATCTTCCCATTAATTTAAACCAATTGGGTACAAAACCCCAATATAAAATAATATTAGTGTACCTAGGAAATCTTAGGTCTTTAAATCCAAAAGTACATAATATAATATAGGTACAAACATCACATGGTGATTTAGAAAAGACTAGTTTATTAAAACCCTCATACTTATTTGAAAGACCAACCTATTACCCAATGGATAATAAATCCCCTAACTTTTATTGTCCAATGGACAATAGTAACTAGGGAACTTTTATATTAAATTAACCAAAGTCCTTTAAAGCATGTGAACAAATGCCCTATATTTAAATATAGGGGTGGTACCAAGTACCCCAATTAAATAAAAGGCTAGGATTCTCCCCATTAGAATAATAATAAAGTACAAGTACTAGTTTAGTCAATAAAATACTTAAGACATCTAGGGTTTAGATATACCCCAATATTTTAATGCATAAAATCACATGAGAAATCCATACTTGATTTATTTAATTAAAACTTTGTACCTTGTTGGAAGATTGGGCTATTACCCAATGGATAATAGTTTCCCTTGCGGGTAAGAACCAATGGATAAAAGAAGTACAAGTACTTTTGTACTTAAAATAAGGTTTTGAAAAGACTACATGTACTTTAGTCAAATATTATAATGAAAAGCTTATTGTCCAATGGACAAAAATTACCCTAACCATTATGGACCAAAGGGTAAAGGCAAAAGTTTCAAAAGGTCCAAAAGGTTCATCTAGTAACTAGGTGAGTTGGTTGCTCGGTTCCTCCAAGTAGTCGGTTAGAAGCTAACTAAATTGGTCAAGTAGGGTTTCTAGTCGAGAGTTAACCAATGACCAAAATCTAACTACGACGAATTTTAACAAGAAATCATATAGCCACTCAAGAGAAAATAAGTAATTCAAATAAAATTCAAATATTTAACAAAATTTTTACTGACCAAAAATCAGGGTTGTTACAATCTATCCCCCTTAAAACAATTTTGTCCCCGAAATTGGAGCGCGACTACAGATTAGACTTGGTTGCTAAACCGATCTTGGATTCATTGTCTATCCCCCTTAAAATAGGAAACGAGTCCTTCCTAGGGTATATGCTGTCACTACCTTCTGATGGCAGTTTATGACCGCTCAATGTGCTGATCGCCTAGTCCATCCACAAGATTACGTCAAAATTCGCCATGCCGATCATTCTAAGATCGCAGATCAGGCGCAAGTTGACTACCTCTAGTTCGCACCTTTTTACACTAGACTAGCAGCTATACTCCCCCCAAACGGTGATGTTACTTCCATACCCGTACTTAGGGGTTCTGTTTCTAGTGCTGATGCAGTTACGCAGGCAGTAAATACAACGGAATGCGATGCACCAGAGTCTAACAAGGCTTGTACGCAGATACTATAATAGTAGCGTACCTTGGATCACGGAGGGATCCTGCTCTTGTTTCTCAGTCTGCAGTGCAAAGATACGCCCTCCAGTGCCTTGCTGGAATCCCATGGGCTGCTGTTCCTTGCTCTGCCCAGTGCCTTGCTGGAATCCCATGGGCTGCTGTTCCTTGCTCTGCCCATTCTGCTGCTGTGATAGGCCCTCAAAGTTTTGCTTCACAAAACCGGCTTGTCCAGCTTGCTGAGCTTTCTGATTCCCAAAGTTCCCATTCCTCCTCTTTTGAGGCTGCGGGCAGTTGCGCCTAATGTGGCCCATAGCATGACAGTTGTAACACTGAACTGTTGCTATGTCTTGACCACCTCTCTGTGGTTCATCACGCCTTGGCGTAGCAGTCTTCCAAGGTTGGTTGTTTTGAGACGGGTTAGAGGATTCGGTGGAGTAGGGTCCACGGTTGCCATTGGATGGTTGGGTTCGGATTGGTCCACCGGCGTTGCCTGTTGCCTTCCTCCATCGAGTTTTGAAGTCAGCCTCCTCGCTTTCCAGGCGGAGAGCACACTGGACCACACAATTATAGGTGGTAAAAGCTTGTGCCACTACGACCCTTCGAGCGGTAGTCAGCCCCCACTCGAATCTTCTTGCCTTCTTGTCTTTGGTAGCTACAGCGGTTGGGGCGTAACGGGATAGCTCTTCAAATTTGGCCGCGTACTGGGTCACGGTCATCGTCCCTTGTTTCAGGTTCATAAATTCCTGCTCCTTGGTTAGGCGAAGGGGTGTAGGGAAGTATTTGTCGAGGAATAGGGTTTCAAACTCGGCAAATGTCATGGTGGCTATGGCATGGGTGGCCTCCATTAACTCCCACGAGTAACGGGCTTCTCCCTTCAGCTGGTAAGTGGTTAAGGCCACACGGTCTCCGTTTCGGGTAATCTCCAAGGTGTCCAGGATCACCTTGGTTTCTTTCAGCCAGGCTTCAGCCACGGTGGGGTTGGTATCTCCATTGAAAGTCAGGGGTCGACGTTTGCAGAACTCATTCATTGCTCGAGTTCGGGTCATAGGCTCGTTGTCGTGGTTCTGGTTTTGGCGGTTAGCGTTCAAGGCGGTTACGAGTGCTTGCATGGTTTGGGCTAGGTCGGGGTTCGCGCTAGAGGGTCTTCCATTATCATGTCCTAGTCCATTGCGTCGATTCGCCATCTACGAATAGAAATCGAAAGGGGGAGATTTTAGTCTACTTAAACAATTTTCTTTTTGCAAATGGCGTTTCTTTCAAAAGTCAAAAGTAGTTTATCGAATAGTATGCAACAGTACTCTCTTAATAAAAGCAAGCTTTTCACAAATAAGCATAGAGTTCCACTATAATGGCAAGTAGGGACACATACGTGAATAGAGATCAAGCACATAATAGAATAAGTAGTAACTGAAATAAGCCCTTTATTAACATGAGTACAGATTAGGAGATTCTTAAACAGATAGGAGTGATCCTAGTTTTCGACATCCTATATCCCGAAGGATTACAATCGGCCTAAGATATGCCTAATTGGCGTCGTTGGTTTTGGGTCTCGCCCATCCTCGAGATTCTCTACCATCTTTCGTTGTAAGCTTGGTGCAACCGACGTTCGTACTCCTTTATGACTGCGGCGAGTGCGACGGCCACGACGAGAGTCCAGTACCAGAAGGTGTTGAGGCGGTTATTTACGGCAAACCACCGTGGCATGCTTATTATGAGCACCGCACAAAATATGATGAGGGCGAAGAGTTGCAACCATAGGGTTTGGATTGTTATGAGGATTTTGGCTTGCTCGATTTCTCCGAACAAGGCGTCTTCCGGAAATCCTCGTCGTCGGGTTGCCATGGCTCAGCTCAGTTTGATAGGATAGGATTTGGAGGGGTTATGATGGTGAGAGGGATGAAGAAATGGAAGTGGTGGTGGGGTATATAAAGGGGCGGAAAAAGGTGGGTGGAGGAGGGAAAAGGTTTGAAGTTTAAAGTTTGAAATTTGAATTGTTTTTGGAGGTTAAAATTTAAAATTTGAAGTTTAGGGGGGAGTGTGGTTTGCCGGCCTAATGGGGCTATGCTCGGCACTCACTCGGTGCTAGGCTCCCACTCTCGTCCCTTAAAATATTTATCCAAGAACGACTCATCAACGAACTAATAATTAAAATTTGCTCAATTAGTAACGTTTTTAGGCAAAGGTTTAATACCAAAAATGTTTTCGAGTTTCTAAGTTCCACTTCCGATCCTTGATTTAAGTCATCATCCAATTGTTCGGGAATTCCCAGCTCGGCCGTACTGCCAATTTCCGTGCCGTACTGCCAATTTCCGTGCCTTGCTTCAATCCGAAGATTGTTTTGACAGAATTCCACCCAATTTGGGATGATAAACTTAAACTCAATTCACGTTTGTGCAACGGTCAAACTATCTTATGGTCTACCCATTCTACCCATGGCCGAGGGTTGAACCTAAAGCTCTGATACCAAGTTGTAACGCCCCGAATTTTGGGTACGTTAAATAAAATATTTTATTATAAAAATGAAGTGAGTCTGGCTCATTATTACATCAAAACCTTACAAAAGTACTTTTATTCAAATAACGGAGGGAACTAGGGTTCCTATCTACTGCTCCGCTTCTTCCTCCATCCTGGCTAGTGTAACGACCCTGAATTTTGGTGAATAAAAATTTCGTTAAATATTTGAATTTTATTTAAATTACTTATTTTCTCTTGAGTGTTATATGATTTCTTGTTAATATTCGTCGTAGTTAGATTTTGGTCCTTGGTTAAACTCTTGACTAGAAAAACCTACATGACCAATTTAGTTAATTTCCAACCGACTACTTGGAGGAACCAAGCAACCGACTTACCTAGTTACTAGATGAACCTTTTGGACCTTTTGAAACTCTTGAACCTTTGTCTTTACCCATTGGTTCATAATGGTTAGGGTAATTTTTTGTCCATTGGATAATAAACTTTTTATTATAAAAGTACATGTAGTCTTTCAAAATCTTATTTTAAAAAAAATAAATGGTACTTGTACTCTTTTGTCCAATGGTTATTAACCGCAAGGGAAACTATTATCCATTGGGTAATGACCGTTAGGGAAGTTAGTGACCCTTGGATAATAGAGTCTTTTGACCAAATAAAGTACCGATGTGACTAGGGAACCTTCCAATAAAGTTGATGTGACTAGTCAAACTTTTCAACCCTAGAAAATTACTTATTTATTTCTTTTTATTAATTTGGTTTTATTCTTTGTCCATTGGACAATAAAAGTTAGGGGAACTATTATCCATTGGATAATAGAAACCCAATTCTTTATATTAAAAGGGTTTAATGAAAGATTTGAGCAAAGTACTTGAATAGACTTTTATAATTATTTTGAAAAGTACTTTTGATTATTTTTTCTAATAAAAGTACCCAAGTAACCTTGGACCATTGGACAATAACCGTTAGGGTAATCTTTACCCATTGGACAAAAGCCTTTCCTTTATTTTATTTGGTAAGTACATTTATATATAAGCATGTGTAATAATAAAAAGAACATGTAGTCTTTTTCAAAGACTTAGTTTAATATTTAAAGTACTCTTACCTTATTATCCTTTGGTTATTAACCGTTAGGGATTTTACTATCCATTGGGTAAAGGGTTTATTCTTTCAACAAGTACATGGGTTCATTAAAACTAATATTTTCTTAAACCCCATGTGATGATGTACCAATATTGAAAGTACCCATATTTTATTATGTAGCCTTTAAAGCCTAAGATTTTTCTAAATACCTTTTTATTATTTTGTATTGGGGTTTTGTACCAAATTGGATTTGTTTAATGGGAGGTGTGATCTACCTAGATTTCAAAGTACCCTAGTTTATTAAGTTAAAGGGGCATGTGCCTAATTGGATTTTTGTTTATTGGTTTTTAGATTTGAAAGAATTTTGTACCTTTGTACCTTTCTTATTCTTTCTTGCTTTTATATATATATATATATATATATATATATATATATATGTGTGTGTGTGTGTGTGTGTATGTACCTTTGCAAGAGAGAGAGAGAGAGAGAGAGAGAGAGAGGAGAGAGAGGCCGAGAGAGGGAGAGAGGAGAGAGAGGCCGAGAGAGAGGGAGAGGAGAGAGAGAGAGGGAGAGATTTTGTTGTACTTTCTTGACCTTCCATGATCCTTCCTTGATCTTTCTCCAATCCTTGGAGAATCTTTTCCCTAACCAAACTTAACTCCCCATTTGTACTTCCATATTTGTTTTATGACCAAATCTTGTACCATTGTCTCCTTCTTTCCAAACAAATCTCCCAAAGATCAATCCTTGGTACAATCTAGCCATGCAAGCCTACCATTTAGCCTAACCTAGCCATGCAAACCTAGGGTTTAGCCTTTGATCTTCCATAAGTGCATGCCATGTGTCAAAATTTGAGGTAGAGAGAGAGAAGGGGGGGGGGCCGGCCATGAGAGGGAGGGAGAGCCCAAGAGTTTGCCTATAAATAGCAAGCCATCCCATGCCTTTGAACTCACACCTTCACCTAGCAACTTCTCTCTCTAGAAAAATTGTGTCCTTTCTTGTTCTTTCTTTTGTTCTTCATGTTCTTGAGTAGTTCTTGAGTTCTTCAAGAAACTCATCCTAAGCCGCCACTAGACCCCCACTCGACCACCCTCTCGATCCAAAAGTAGTAGTAGTAATAGTCAAGTAGAAGTTTCGAGAGAAACCTTTCTCTTTCGAAGCTACCGGAGACCGCCGTAGGAAGTTACTCCGCCCGACCACCGACGTACTTTCCGTAGCCGACTAACCTTCCATAGCCGACTACCGCCAAGAAGTAAGGTAGAATACCTCTACTCACTTCCCTAAGTATAAAGTAGGTTATCTTTATTTACGTACTTATCATTTGTTTAGAAGTATTCGTATTTTGATCTTTAAGATAGTTATGAGTATGCGTATATGAGTTGCTTGTATTACTTGTGGTATGTGATAAAGCATAAGTGATTTCACTCCAAAGACGTCCGTACATGTGGCGTTGTGCTTTGAATAAAGCATAAGTGATACACTCCAAAGGCGTCCGTATATGTGGCGTTATGCTATAAGTAGTGATTGAGCGTGTTAAAGTAATATAGAATTGGATGATCTTGTTAGAAAGATTCATGTCCTACCGCGGAGTCTTTGAATGTAAACGAGACACGAGAACCGAGAAAGTAGAAACATGACACCTAGGGTGTGATTAATGAAAGGAAACGTTTTCCGAGGAAGGAAATATTTTGAAACAACATAATGACCAGTTTTGGGTGGCATTATGTGAGTTGTGTGCGTGCGTAAAAGAAACATTTGAAAAGGTTGAAATGTTTTGGAAACCGCGATGTGGCCGGACGTGGTAGCCCATCGTGTGGATTTTGAAAACCGCAACGTGGCCAGACTTGGTAGCCCGTTGTGTGTATGAAAACTCGTAATGTGGCCGGACTTGGTAGCCCATTGCGTGGATTGTGAAAACCACAATGTGGCCGGACGTGGTAGCCCATTGTGTGGTGTGTGTTTTGTGTGTGTTCCAATGGGAATCCGGGAAAAGCGGAACCATTGTGAGGTTGTGTGTGTTCCAATGGGAATCCGGAAAAAGCGGAACCATTGTGAGGTTGTGTGTGTTCCAATGGAGATCCGGAATAGCGGAACCATTGTGAGGTTGTGTGTGTTCCAATGGAGATCTGGAATAGCGGAACCATTGTGAGGTTGTGTGCGTTCCCATGGGAACCCGGACCGGCGGAACCATGGTGAGGTATGGCTTGGTTATCCGCGGAGAGGAGCCAATGCAATTGTGTGCCAATGGGAACCCGGCGCGGCGGAACCATTGTGAGGATACTCGGGAGACCGGCGCGGCGGAACCGAGGTTGGGTGTGTTAAAAACAAATTTTGGAAACCGCAATGTGGCCGGACGTGGTAGCCCATTGTGTGGAGTGTGTTTTGTGTGTGTTCCAATGGGATCCGGGAAAAACGGAACCATTGTGAGGTTGGGTGTGTAGCTTGGTTATCCGCGGTATGGAGCCAATGCAATATTGTGTGAGTTAAACAAATGATTTTTGAAAGATTGTTTTGTAAGTGAAAATGTTGACACGGTCTACGATGAGTCGCGTAGGAGAAACTCTGAAATCTTGGACACCAACGATAGTTGATTAACGAATGTGGATGTGTCATTGTTAAGCTGCGTATATATGTATCATGTGGAAATCGATGTGTTATTATTTCCTGTTGTTTTAAGTTATGGGTTAGTGGGTATGGGATTACTCTGCTGAGCTTTGTAGCTCACGGTGTTGCCTTTTTGGTGACCCTGACATATTATATCGGTGGCGACGCTGGTATAATGTGTCAGATTTTGTAGATGATCAGGGTAAGCAGATCACCGTGGAGGCTTTTGAAGCTGAGGAGCTGGCAAGAATGGAGAAGAAGGAGGAGCTGTAGTTAGGAACCTTAGAACCCCCTTCATTTGTGTAAATATTGAACTCTTGTGAGAGTATTTGTTGTAATAAGAGCTAGACTCCATTTGATGTTATCAATAAAATGACCTTTTAACGTACCCAAAATTCGGGGCGTTATAGCTAGCTTCTCGGCTCCGAAAGCCTCCAAGGTGTACATCTCACCCTGTTCATCTATGAGGTCTGACACATTATACCGGCGTCACCACCAATATAATATGTCAGGGTCACCAAAAGGTAACACCGTGAGCTACAACGCTCAATAGGAAATCTTACCCACCAACCTTAAACTTATAAACAGTAGATCATATACAATAACACTAGCAATCACACATCCACATTTGTTAATCAACTATCGTTGGTGTCCAAGATTTTTCGTGTTTTTCCTACGCAACTCGTCGTAGACTGTGTCAACATTTTCATTTACAAATCAACCTTTCAAAAACCATTTGTTTAACACACCCAACCTCGGTTCCGCCGTTCCGGGTTCCCGAGTATCCTCACAATGGTTCCGCCGCACCGGGTTCCCATTGGCACACAATTGCATTGCCTCCGTACCGCGGATAACCAAGCCATATCACACCATGGTTCCGCTGCTCCGGTTTCCCATGGGAACGCACACAACCTCACAATGGTTCCGTTATTCTGGATTCCTATTGGAACACACACAACTTCACAATGGTTCCGCTTTCCCGGATTCCCATTGGAACACACACAACCTCACAATGGTTCCGCTTTTCCGGATCTCCATTGGAACACACACAACCTCACAATGGTTCCGCATTTCTGGATCTCCATTGGAACACACACAACCTCACAATGGTTCCGCTTTTCCGAATCTCCATTGGAACACACACAACTTCACAATGGTTCCGCATTTCCGGATCTCCATTGGAACACACACAACCTCACAACCTCACAATGGTTCCGCTTTCCCGGATTCCCATTGGAACACACACAACCTCACAATGGTTCCACTTTTCCGGATCTCCATTGGAACACACACAACCTCACAATGGTTCCGCTTTTTCGGATCTCCATTGGAACACACACAAAACACACACCACACAATGGGCTACCACGTCCGGCCGCATTGCATTTTCCAAAAACATTTCACCCTTTTCAAACACGCCTTTTCATTAATCACACCCTAGGTGTCATGTTTCTACCTTTCTCGATTTTAGTGTCTCATTTTCATGCAAGACTCCGCGGTAAGACTTTCCACATAAACAATCATACAACATCCATTGTAATCTTGAAACTAAACTAACAAGATCATCAAACTCTATATTATCTAGAATGCTCAAATCATAAGATGACGAGTTCAACATACTCCCCATCCTTTTCATCATTTCGAGAAAACACCTTTCAAGTATTTCATGCAATTCTAACATTATAGGTGACAGATAACCTTATATACTCGTGACAGATAACCTTATATACTAACAGTCAACAGATAACCTTATATATTCAAGAAAGGATGATCAAAGTTACTTCTAAATGACGTTCTATTCTCCAACATACGATTTTATAAAATACATAGGGTTGATGGACTAGGATTCCTACCTTACTTCTTGGCGGTAGTCGGCTACGGAGAATCGGTCGTCGGTTTTGTGATTCGGCGGCGTAACGGCGCCGGATTGCTTCGAAAGGAAGAGAGATGATCTTTTCTCTTCCTAGAAATAACTTGCTAACTAAATTAAGCTACTTTAGAGATCTAGAGGTGGTTTTGGAAGTGGTTTTGTGGTTTCTCTCAAGAACTCTCAAGAAACTCAAGAAAACGAGGACTTTAGAACTAAGAACACTTGGAATTTCTAGAGAGAAGTTGGAGCAATGAGAGAAGGTGTGAGTTTAAGCTTGGAATGGCTTGCTATTTATAGGCCAAGGCTCCCCCTCTCCCTCTCTCAACCGAAATCTCTCTCTCTCTCTCTATATCTCATTTGTTTTATTCAAGAAATCAAGCTTTCTTGGATGATCAAAGTCTAGTCCTAGGCTTGCATGGCTAGGTTTAGTCCTTTGGATTGGTTTGGAAGATTTTGTGTAAAAGAAAAATAGTTTGTACAAGATTTGGTGATCAAAAGAGTACAATAGGACATTGGAAAAATAAATTTACTTAAGAAAATATATCATCTTAGATTTGAAAGGATGTAAGAAGATCATGGTGAGGACAATCAATCTCTTTTCTTCTTCCTTGTAGGACAAGTTTAGGTTATTCTAAAGGGTTTCTAGTCTTGTCTAGTTCATAGAAGACTAGTTAATAAATGAAAGAGTAAGGAAAAATCTAGATTGGATTGTACCAAGATTGTTTGAGAAATTGACCAAAGAGATTGACTAGATTGAGTGAGCAACACAAGCACACACCTCACTCTCTCACTCTCTCTCCTCTCTCGGTCCTCTCTCTCTCTCCCCCCTCTCGGCCTCCTCTCTGTCTCTCCCTCTCTCTCTATCTCTCTCTTGCATTAGTACACATATATATATATATATATTATATATGTACAAGAGAACATAAAATAATAGGTACTTTTGTACTTGTGTCAAAGAGTTTTTAAAAGGCTAAGATTTTCCCTTTAAACTAATCAATTAGCACATGTGTACTTAACAATATAAATATTCATCCAAGTACATATATTTATATACATAGGTACTTATGAGATCTAGGAAGATCATCTTCCCATTAATTTAAACCAATTGGGTACAAAACCCCAATATAAAATAATATTAGTGTACCTAGGAAATCTTAGGTCTTTAAGTCCAAAAGTACATAATATAATATAGGTACAAACATCACATGGTGATTTAGAAAAGTCTAGTTTATTAAAACCCTTGTACTTAGTTGAAAGACCAACCTATTACCCAATGGATAATAAATCCCCTAACTTTTATTGTCCAATGGACAATAGTAACTAGGGAACTTTTATATTAAATTAACCAAAGTCCTTTAAAGCATGTGAACAAATGCCCTATATTTAAATATAGGGGTGGTACCAAGTATCCCAATTAAATAAAAGGCTAGGATTCTCCCCATTAGAATAATAATAAAGTACAAGTACTAGTTTAGTCAATAAAATACTAGGAAATCTAGGGTTTAGATATACCCCAATATTTTAATGCATAAAATCACATGGGAAATCCATACTTGATTTATTTAATTAAAACTTTGTACCTTGTTGGAAGATTGGGCTATTACCCAATGGATAATAGTTTCCCTTGCGGGTAAGAACCAATGGATAAAAGAAGTACAAGTACTTTTGTACTTAAAATAAGGTTTTGAAAAGACTACATGTACTTTAGTCAAATATTATAATGAAAAGCTTATTGTCCAATGGACAAAAATTACCCTAACCATTATGGACCAAAGGGTAAAGGCAAAAGTTTCAAAAGGTTCAAAAGGTCCAAAAGGTTCATCTAGTAACTAGGTGAGTTGGTTGCTATGTTCCTCCAAGTAGTCGGTTAGAAACTAACTAAATTGGTCAAGTAGGGTTTCTAGTCGAGAGTTAACCAATGACCAAAATCTAACTACGACGAATTTTAACAAGAAATCATATAGCCACTCAAGAGAAAATAAGTAATTCAAATAAAATTCAAATATTTAACAAAATTTTTACTGACCAAAAATCAGGGTTGTTACAAGGGGTACCTTTCATCTAAAATGAGGGGTGTATTTATAAGCAAAAGCCAAGGAATATCAATGCAAACGGGGGAGGTGGTTTCTAGGCTGGCTAGAAGTTATATTCCCTGCTAAGCCGTTTTTCAGTTATGGCTCCGACAAGCGTGGTCGACAACTTTTTGTTCCAATCAAAACTTTTCCTAGAAACACCATGCGATATACCTCCAGACCACGTGCGGTGTAGTAAAATTTGCTACACCGTACGATTTAGTCAGTACTTTGTGCGGTGTCCCAGGTCCAGTTCTGGGCTTTGGGAGTCCACATTCAAGCTCTTAAAGGTATTGTTCCTTTATTTCATCATCGTTGAATTTAGAGAACCTTTGAGGTCTGGTTTGGGGTTTCTACCGTAGTTCCTCTTTAACGGAACTTGAACACCATTGATTGGTATGAGTGACGCTTAAAGAATAGACATCTCAATCCATTGCTCCAAAGTCTTTAAATGGAAACCAAAATGCATGCAAATAGCAATGGTGGACGTGCTCGTGGAGCTGCCTACATACCCCGTTTGTCGAGATCAGACCAACGTAGTTCAATTGGGACAATGCATGCATGATAATGCAAGCAAATACGCCATGAACACCTCCATTCAACATGCAAGCAAGTACAGAAGCAATACATGCAGCTAGTTGGTGCAAAAAAGGCGATAACACGTGCGGTCGTCAAGTGGACCGTTAGTGTAAAGAGCGGGTAACACGTTTGGTCGTCAAATAGACCATTAGTGTAAAGAGCGGGTAACACGTTTGGTCGTCAAGTAGACCATTAGTGTACAAAAAATGGGTAACACGTTTGGTCGTCAAGTAGACCATTAGTGCAAAGTGTGAATTTATTAATTAAAAGGCACGCTACTTAGAGTGAAGAGATGGCATGCTAACTGAGAGCAGAGAGATAGGACACTACTGAGAATGGAAAGATGAGACATTACTTAGAGTGGAGAGACGACACACTACTGCCGATCACAAAGGAGTCTCAAGCGACGGGATGCTCGTAGAGCACGATATGGGACAGAGTCCCGGAGGGCGAGAGATGGAGTCCCGTAGGACAAGACACAAGATGCTCGTAGAGCACGATGGAGTCCCAGAGGATGAGAGACAAAGTCTCGGAGGATGAGAGGCGAGATGCTCGTAGAGCGCAAGCTTGAAGAGCGTGATAGACAATGAAGTCCCAAGAAACGAGATGCTCATAGAGCACGAGGGTGATAAACAATGGAGTCCTGAGAGACAAGATATTCGTGGGGATGATTGAGAAGCATTATGTCGGTTAGACCATATGTAACGACCCGGATTTTTGACCCAATTTTTTTAATACAAATTTATATTGTTAAATTCCTAATTCAATAATTAATTAGATTGAATAATTAAAATATATTATTATGTGTACAATTGATATTATTTGCACTATTGTATAAGATATGTATTTAAACTTTAGATATACAGGGAATCAGTGATTCATATTCATCTCTTATCTTTCCTATCTAAACCCTAAGTAGAACTCTATTCAAACTAACTCTCCACTTCTCTCTCTCATCCTATACATAAAAGCGTCCAGATACATTCTTACCATTTACATACATGCGTCCACATACATTTGAATTGAAAACCCCCCAAATGTGGCACTTGTCCCCCATCTTTTTATCATTATCAGTATCACTCTTCTTCCTCATTCCACCACTTCTACACTTATCCTCTCACCTTCTCACTACCTTATTCTCTCTCATTATACATACCCACATAAATCCAAAAATTGAACACCAGTATATTATTTCACTCCCAATTCTATTATTGAGTCTAGAAGAGAGAGAGAGAGAAAGAGAGAGAGAGAGAGAGAGAGAGAGAGAGTTGTGGCCATAGGTGTGTGCACACCCTGAGTTTCGTGGGCACACCGCTGCTGCGGGCCCTATCAGAGTGCCGCCGGACGCTGCCCCGAGATTTCAAAACCACCATGGCGATCTACGGACACCGTACAACACTTATCTGAACTTAGAATCGCATTTGAGGTAGTTTTCCGGAAACCCGAAACCTTTATCTGCATTTTAACGGAGTTACTTAGATTTAAAGTTTATTGAAGATGATGACCTGCTGTTAAATTGTCAATTTATTTTTAGCCCTATTTATATTAAAATTTAGTTCGGTTGTGCTAGAATGATTAGTGTTATACCCTGTGAAAATTTATGATCGTTTAACAAGTGTTTGATTGTGAAATTATTATTGATGATGCATTATTGATTTGTATTGAGTGAACGTTTACGTGTTTAATAAATTATTGGGGTAGATAAATGTTTATGAAATATTCACAAGAATATTTTACTAGTAAAAATTTATTTAGATTGTAAACAAGAAATATTTTAGATTATATATTAGTTAATCTTTAACTTTAATAAATATTAACTAGAATAGCCTCTCATAATTTTGTTGTTATAAAAAATCTCATATTAATATTTAATATAGTTAGTAAATACTAAATTTTGCAATAAGTATTTTTTTTTTCAATAAAAAAAAATAGTTTGTAAAATCTATAAATAGTATGAGAGTTAAAGAAAATGTTTAAATAGTAGAAATGTTTTATAAAATTTCTAAATGAGAGAAATAGACTTAATTTTAAGTGTAGTAATTAATTGTTTGACTGAATATTATTTTGTTACTCGTATGATTAATTCGATGACATGATTAATTTTATCGCATGGTTATGTGTTGTTAGTACTTTTAGTTGAAATGTTGAACCGTGTGATATTTTGTCGTGGCTGTAGATTGGACAAATAGGTTCCCGGGGTGGTTACGAGTAGTGAATCATGTAGACGATGATAAGTAAATGGAAAATGATAAAGTGTTGAAAGTGTGAGTACTGTGTGGATTGTGAATTGAGCCATGGCGATGGCAAGGGTAACCTATAGGGCCCTGTGTTGAAATGGGTTACCTGAGGGGCCCGGTGTTGTGACGCTAACGTATGATATGTCATGGGAAGTTTCTCTTCGAGGAAGAGAATGGGTCCCATGAGACGGTTATAGTTAGTGAGACGTTAATGTATGATACGTCATGGGAAGTTTCTCTTGGAGAAAGAGAATGGGTCCCATGAGACGGTTATAGTTAGCGTGGGGTAGTGGATGTCCAACCCTAATGTACGATACGTCATGGGATGACTCGATCCTCCTGTTATGGTCTTAAGTGAGAACATACTCGGTACATAACTTAGATGCGCTCACCTAGGACCCTGGTGCAGGACAAGCAAGAGGAAGGGTGGACCCATGAGACGATTGTAGTTAGTGGATGTGGGAGGAAAGGATCTCGCGGAGAGAATCCTTAGATTACATGTAAGATGATGGATAGTAAAGAAAAAGACGATGTGTTATTATTTTGTACCTTCGGTGTATTATGAATTATTATATTGTTGATCTGCATATTGTGGTATTGGGTTTTAGGATTTCTATTTAGTGAATTATCACTCAGGATACGTTTGTATCCTGGCAAATCGTTTGCTTCGGCGTTCAATTTGCCAGAGTGTGCAGGATTCCACAGTGGAGCAGTTGATACAGGTGGGACCCCTGAAACGGAGTCTGGGCCAACATTGCTTGGAATTTCGTGTCAAAACTAGAGTCGCTCTGGAGTTGCTTTTGTTAAATAAATGTACATAGATTTTTGTATTATTTTGAAATTGTAATTTTTGTATAAGGATAAATAAGGGCCTAATAGTTTGTAAAATTCAGTGTATTTTAGGGTTAATGCTTCCGAAATCCCTTGAGAAATCGGGGCGTTACACCATAGCCCGAGAAACTAAGAGGCTTTAGGTTGGTAAGATCGTAGCCTGAGAAACTAAGAGGCTTTTAGGTCGGTTAGACCGTAGCTCGAGAGACAAAGAGTCTTTAGGTCGGTTAGACCATAGCCCGAGAAACAAAGAGGCTTTAGGTTGGTAAGACCATAACCCGAGAAACGATGAAGCTTTAGGTTGGTTACACCGTAGCCCGAGAGACAAAAAGGCTTTAGGTCGGTTAGACCGTAGCCCAAGAAATTAAGAGGCTTTAGGTTGGTAATACTGTAGCCTCAGAAACTACGAGGCTTTTAGGTCTGTTAGACCATAGCCTGAGAGACGAAGAGGCTTTAGGTCGGTTAGACCGTAGCCGAAGAAACTAAGAGGCTTTAGGTTGGTAATACTGTAGCCCGAGAAACTAAGAGGCTTTTAGGTCAGTTAGACCGTAGCCTGAGAGACGAAGAGGCTTTAGGTAGGTTAGACCATAACCCGAGAAATTAAGAGGCTTTAGGTTGGTAAGACCATAGGCTGAGAAACTAAGAGGCTTTTAGGTTGATTAGACTGTAGCCCGAAAGACGAAAAGGCTTTAGGTCGGTAAGACCGTAGCCCGAGAAACTAAAAGGCTTTTAGGTCGTTTAGACCGTAGCCTAAGAGAAGATGAAGCTTTAGACCAGTTAGACCGTAGCCCGAGAAACTAAGAGGCTTTAGGTTGGTAAGACTGCAGCCTGAGAAACTAAGAGGCTTTTTGGTCGGTTAGACCGTATCCCGAGAGACGAAGAGGCTTTCGATCTGTAAGACCGTAGCTTGAGAAACTAAGAGGCTTTTAGGTCGTTTAGACTGTAGCCCGAGGGACGATGAAGCTTTAGGCCGGTAAGACTATAACGTGAGAGATGAAGAGGCTTTAGGTTGGTTGGACCATAGCCCGAGAGACGAAGATGCTTTAGGTCGGTAAGACCGTAGCCAGAGAAACTAAGAGGCTTTTAGGTCGGTTAAATCGTAGCCCTAGAGACGAAGAGGCTTTAGGTCGGTAAGACCGTAGCCTTAGAAACTAAGAGGCTTTTAGGTCGGTAAGACCGTGGCCCAAGAAACGAAGAGGCTGTAGGTTGGTTAGACCGTAGCCCGAGAAACTAAGAGGCTTTAAATTGGTAAGACCGTAGCCCAAGAAACTAAGAGGCTTTTAGGTTGGTGAGACAGTAGCCAGAGAGACGAAGAGGCTTTAGGTTGGTTAGACCATTGCCTGAGAAACTAAGAGGCTTTTAGGTCGGTTTGACCATAGCCCGAGAGACGAAGAGGCTATAGGTCGGTTAGACCATAGCCCGAGAAACTAAGAGGCTTTTAGGTCGTTTAAACCGTAGCCCGAGAGACGATGAAGCTTTAGGCCGGTTAGACCGTAACCTGAAAGACAAAAAAAACTAAGGTCTTGTTGATTGTCACTCGATAGACAATAGACAAAGAAGCTTAGGTCCTTTTGACTGTCGCTCGACTAACTTAGAAGCTTTGGTCCTTTTGACCGTAGCTCGATAGACAAAGAGGCTTAGGTCCTTTTGACCGTCTTAGGTCCTTTTGACCGTCGCTTCGATAAACGAAGAAGCTTAGGTCCTTTTGACTGTTGCTTCGATAAACGAAGAAGCTTAGGTCCTTTTTACCGTCACTCAATCGACAAAGAAGCTTAAATCCTTTTGATCGTCGCCCAATTGAATGAGAAGCTTAGATCCTTTTGACCATCGCCTGATTGATTGAGAAGCTTAGATCGGTTAGACCGAAGCTTGGTTGACTGAGAAGCTTAGGTCTTTTTGACCATCGCTCGGTTAGAAGCTTAGATCTTTTTGACCATTGCTCGATTAAATGAGAAGCTTAGGTCTTTTGGATCGTCGCTCGAGAGACTAAGAAGCATTAGGCCTTTTGGACCATAGCTTGGTTGAATGAGAAGCTTTAGTCTTTTATACCATCGCTCGAGAGATTAAGAAGCATTAGGTCTATTAGACCGTAGCTTTGGGAGACTAAGAAGTGTAGCTTGAGAGACTAAGAAGCGTTAGGTCTTTTGGACTGTAGCTTGGTTGAATGAGAAGCTTAGGTCTTTTGGACCGTCACTCGAGAGACTAAGAAGCATTAGTTCTTTTGGACCATAGCTTGGTTGATTGACTCTTAGGCAACATTCGAGATTCGCAATTTGGCACTTGACGACGGTGTGGACAATATTCCTTTTTTTCTTTTTTTGAAAAAATAAGGGACACATTTGAGTGCCCTTTTTGCTTTACTATCTTTGACAAGTGGGCTGGTATCTTGGATTTTGGGCTAGCTAGAAGTCGCCTATAGTGAGGGCTTGAATTTGAGTTGGAGTTTGTTTTTGGTTGGAGCTTAGATTTGAGCTGGAGTTTGTTTTTGGTCGGAGTTTGGATTCTGAGCAGGATTTTGCCTTTGGTCAAGACTCGAGCTTCGGGCTAGAACTTGCCTTTGGTCAAGGCTTGAGCTTTGGGCTGAAGTTTGTGCTCGAGTCTTGAAGTTGGGCATATGCTTGCCTCGATAGATGACATTGAGCTATTGTGCCCCAGTGAGTGACGAACCCCAGTTCTGATGGTTTTGGTAACCAGTTGACCATGCACGCAATTCGGGCTATGGTTTCGCTTGGGTATTAACACTCTCCTTTTGCGCTCTAAAGTTTGCCTAGTACCGCCCTTTTGGGTTTTCGGTCTAGCGAGCCCTTTTGATTACCTGCCTTAACTTTTGCCTAGGCTGCACTTGCGGATTTTCGACCTAGCAGGCTTTTGCTCTAATTTTTGCTTGGGTCTGCCCGCCCTTGCGGTTTTTAGCCTAATGAGCTTCTCTCATGGGTGGTATTCTTCCATGTGTTGAAATGGCTTCCACAAGTCGAGAATTAACAAGATCGAGATGACTCTTTTGGCTTTTGGCAAAAGGGGTGGATTTTGACAAGACTACGCTGATGCAAACGAGGGAGGAAAAAATGAAGCGACTTTCATTCAAATCTTTTGATTTTGTTTTGTTAAAACACGAGAGTTTTTATCATGAACCATGCCTTAGGTTACTGATGATGGCCCGTGGATCAAAAATGCCCCAGTTTGGATTTTTGCTTTGAGCAATGCTTTGACTTTTCTCCATGTATTGATTTTTGATCATGCCTCTTAACGCCTAGGGTTCTTGCTATCAAGTTGCGCTTTCCAATCTGAAAGAACTTTTTGGGTTGTAATGTGGGCCATGGTTTGGACTTAACAAAGAAAGGACAATTGGCTCAAAAATTTCACTTTCTTTTGGGTTTTCAAAGCTAGCAGCTATCTTTGAACTTTTTGTACCCCTTTGCTTCGGTAGGCATTTTCTCTTGATTTCTCATTTGCTTTCTCATGCCTTCAATGCCTTTCAATGTGTTTGACACTTTCATCCTGTTGATGCTTTGAATCTCGATGTGTTTGGCACTTTCACTCTTTTGATGCTTTGAATTTCAATGTTTCTTCTGGCACTTTTATTTTTCATTTCACCTCGATGCGGGGGATAGCTGGTTGGCTGAGGTTCAAAGAATTTGATTGGGGCTCAAAAGGGGCTATCAAAAGATATATCTTTATGCGTAGGATGAAAGAAATGATGGCCTTTCTTCATTTTGGATTGCACAACCTAACAGCTGAATCCTAGATGCTCCATTGAGAGGCTTTTGTTTGCATGCTCTAACTTTTGCCTAGGTCAGATTTTGAAGTTTTGACCTAGGAAGCCTTTTCAGAGTCACGAAATTGCTTCTTAGAATGTATATGGCATCGGGAAGTAGTCCCTTGAAATTCTTCTTCTTGCCTGAGGTGAGGGTTCAATCAAAAATCATCTCGTGTTTTGAAGTGATTATCATGATTTTCAACTGATGGTGGAAAAGAATTTCGAAACCCTGAGTTTATTACAAATATGCGACGTTCAAAAGATAGTGACCGAACCACTAGGGGTTGACTCAAAAGACCGTGATCGAACCTTGGGATTGACTTGAATGCTCGTGATCAGGCCTCATGATGAGGCTGCCTACGTATCCTGTAAAGGAATCAGGTCACAAAGTAGTTCAAGCATACGAAACTGACACATATATTTTTATTTTGACTCTTACAGACTTAAAATTGAGAACACATAGACACAACGGTGAAAGCATGAAAGACTCGAGGTACAGATTGACACAAACACAGAGATGGTCGTTAAAGGACAAGGACTCGAAGCTTGAAAACTCCTAGACTCGTGGAAGGTCGGACCGTTGCATGGCTCTTGATGATTCACTCTTCTCTACTGAAAAAGGCAGAGGTTGATACAAGGATTGCATTTGGGCATGATGTCTGGCTGTGGAGGAGGGATAATTTTGTCATCGATGAGGTCTTGAATCTCGTGGTGGAGACGATTGCATTCATAGGTAACATGACCGGGTATTTGATGGAAGGTGCAGAAGGCATTTGGGTTGTGATTTGCCGAGAGCTTTAGAGGTAGAGGAGTTCGAGGGAGTGGCTTGATGAGGCCAGTTTTGAGGAGCTTTTTATAAACCAGGGATTGAGGTTTAGAGAAATGGAAGAAGGCCCTTGGTTTGGTTCCGCGACTGAGTTGAGGGTTCACGGTGGTGCCCGAGGTGCCCCTAACGAAAGCTTTGCTTGCCTTCCAACCATATAGTGTTCTGCTATCACCGGGATACACCCTTTTCCTTCGGGGTTGTTCTTATCTATCTCTGATGAGACAATATGCAAGTCCTTTCTTTCAGCACTAGTTTCGGAAAAGGGTCCATTATCTTCCTCGAGTGAGCCCTACCATCAAGAATTTCAGCCAAGTCCTTGAATATTTCTGAGAGTTTCACTTTTGAGCAAAGTTTGTCAACCTATCAGCCCCTGGGTTCCTAACATCATTATTCAGGCCCAGATTTGGATTCGGGATTACGGAGGTGAGAAGGTTAACCAGTCCTTGGACCAGAGTTAGCATCTTGTCCATTTTCTAACTCATTTCTTCCACAGTCTTTTTCAGCTCATTTTTCCCTGCTATTGATGTGGTCAGAGAAGGTAGTGTGGTTTTGTGTAGGATGGGTGGCCCAATACTAACAGTAAAGCAAAAAGTGAATTTTAGATGAGTCCCTAGTCGTGTTTCTAAAAAAGAAAGAACATGCCATGTACATGTCGTTGATCTAGGTGTTGTCCTAAGGTCTAGCTTGGCTTGGTCTCACTTAAGGCACTACATAGATGGTTTTCAACAATCCTAGGTAAGTCATTTACTCTGCAGTGATAGACCCAGTGCCTTTATCACGACCATCCAAGACAAAGCAATAAGATTGTTGTAACCTAGATACCTGTGTTCTTAAGGCTAGCCCAGACCGGGGGCTGTTTGGGCATGGCGAATGCCGGAGGTCTTGCAAACTCAATGGATTTAAGGTCTCCTAGACCGTCCTAAGGGACCTACTGTGGTTCAAATCTCACTTAAAACGTGACACATATGACTTCCGACGATCCAGGTAGGTCATGTAAGGTAGGTTAAATCCCATTCGCTCAGGATCAGAGCCAATCACCTTATCTTGACCATCCGTGACAGAGCAATATGACTGCCAGAATCTAGATACTAATGTTCCTTAAGGCTAGACTGAACCAGGGGAGCCGTATGGGCACAGTAAACACCGGAGGTATCGTAAACTCCATGGATTTAAAGTCTCCTAGACTAACAGTGCAATCCTTAAAGATTGCCTCGATCCTTAGGATTTCTTTAAACAGTGTATCCTTCAGGAATGACAAGACTTGGGAGATGGCAAAATAAATTATGTCCCTAACATTTTTCGTTCAAAGTTTCGATTTTGGTTTTAGAAACCGTTTGGCGTAAATGACGTGATACCATAATCGAGGCAGCGTAAGTGACATGGCGCCGTCAACCTGAGTAGTGTAAGTGACTTGGCACCGTAACCTGGGTGGTGTGAGCATCACGGCATTGTAGTTTACTTGTTTTCTTAATCTCCATTGAATTCTTGATTGAAAAATGTATTGACGACTTAACAAATTTTGATATCCCCAAGGCTTTATCGTTTCAAGGATTAATTGATTTAGACAATGTTCATGTAATCAAATGCACGACTCTTCATCGGGACTTAACAATCTTTTTGGACCACAGGGGGAAGGAGAGAAGGGCAAAGGACGAGGTGGGAGTGAGTGCGCGTCCCGGAAGACAAGTAGACGAGTGCCAAGTGGACGGACCATACAAGGGCAATGCAATACGATGATATGATATGGCACGTGAGTACGAAAATGCTTTAAGTAAGGAGGATATAACACATAGTTCTAACAGATGGGTCCCTGTCTTAACCTTGGAAAGGTCTATGCACACATGTTGTCATTGTTATCACCGTCCTAACTTCCTACAAACCTTCCTCAGCTCCAAATCTCACTTAAGGTGAGATTGTACCAAGGGTTTTAGCAACCATGGGTAAGTCATGTCATGCAGGTTAAATTTCTAATGCTTCGGAATCACAGCCAATCTCCTTATCTTGACCATCCGAGACAAAGCAATAAGGTTGTCAGAACCTAGATATAAGCACATCCTAAGGCTAGATCCAGACCAGAGGGGCCGTTCGTGTAAAGACCCGTAAATTCTTTATTTAATTTTAATGTTTGTAACTCAGAAAAAAGGGTAGAAAATGACGTGAATGTGAATGTGGAGGTTAAATGTGCAAGAGTTTGAAAAATAAGGGTGTTAGTGTTATATAGTGCATGTGTGTGCTAGGGGATTTATTTCCCATTTCCTCCTCTCTCTATCTCTCGGTCTCTCACTCTCTCTCGGTTCTCTCCATCTCTCTCACTCCCACACCCAAGAACTTATCTCCAAACTCAAAATCCACAACAATCAACCTCAACACCATCTTCTACTTGCGTATTCGGGCTCGTATCGCCTTGGATATAGCTCGGTTTGATGTATTTTAGCTCGGTTTGGATTCTAGAAGATAGGGCTTGCTCAATCTCTTCGGTTTCGGCTTGGATACTTGAGGTAGAGAATTCTACCTCTCTTTATATGTTATTTGAGTGCTCTTGTTTCATCTTTGAGCTTGTATTGGTTGTTATTGAGATTGGATCGAAATCTGAAAATCTTGTCAAAATCGCCAAAAAACGTACTTCCCCATCCGGTAGGAACTTTTCACCTACCGATAGGACAAGTGAGAAATTCTTCATAACCAGCTCAAACGTACTGCAACAGCTCAAAATCTTCATTCCCTACCGGTAGGCCAAGTACAAAGCGTTTCCTAGAAAAAATGTTGGCCTTTCTGTTTCCAGTTTCTACCGGTAGGAACTGGAACCTACCTGTAGGTAAAGTGCTAAATTCTTTATCTTCTACCGATAGGACTCATTCACCTACCGGTAGGCACAGTGTCTATGAGTTGGTTTTCCTACATTTTCCCAAATCACTTTTTAGAGCTTCCCATCGACTCTAATGGGTTTGTATATGCATTCTTTCAAGTGTTTTGAAGAGTATTACTTGTTTCACACTAGAGCGGTATCCGATCGACTTGAATGAATTCATTGAGTTAAGAAATGAGAAATGTAAGTTATAGCATGTTGAAATACGAACGATACACATGAGTATGTGAATTACGTGCGAACACTCGGGGCCCATCGACGGGTGGGTGCCTAGCAAGGGATATCGGAATCCCATAATTGGTCCGGTAGGAGCTAATGCTCGTATTGAACACTCAAGGCCTAACCTACAAGGTGGGCGCTTGGCAGGGGATATCGGGATATCCCATAATTGGCCCGACAGGAGCTTCAGCTCAAACACATAAAGGATAAAAGATGTTGTGACACGAATAGAATGAACAAGACTTAAGAGTATGTCGAGAAGAAAGATTGGTGATAATTGGACACTTTGATCGTGATAAGTTATGCTTACATCCGTTGTCGTTTGATTTCTATCATTTGTTAATCCATATTGCTCATTTGCATATAGCGTCTGCGTAGACTTTTCTACTGGGCTAGTGTAGCTCAAACCTTACATCATTTTCAGGTGCTTACCCGGATCCATAGCTTGCACGCTTGGAATGCTTGGAGTGTGGACATACCTTTTTGAAAGCTAACCAAAGGAGTTACTTATTCATCTTTGTAAATTTCTTTTTGAAAGATGTATTTGTAACTTAAGTTATAATTCTTTTGACTATGGAATATTTCTAACTCTTAACTCCCTTGACACTTGATAAATTCTTCACTCCCTTGACACTTGATACTTATGTCAATTTGGGGCCGTTGAGCCAACGATGTAATATTTTGGGAACTATTGGACTTTGAAATGCAATTACGGAAATGAAAATGTTGAGCTCTTTTGGGTATCGTACAGATTAATGTGAGGATTCTTATTACGAAAATCATCGATATTTATGCTGAAAATAGAGGGCATGACAACTTGGTATCAGAGCATAGGTTTAGAACACCTAGAGACCGTGGGGAGGCATTTCATCTCATGGGTTCAAAACGTCGTGTCCTTGTAACATAACTTATGCATGCTTGTATGACTAACATAACGTCATGTTCCAGGACCGAGAGTCGCCACCCGGATTTTTTGAGATGGATGATTTGAGAAATCGATGGTTTGTTTTGAAAAGAAGGCTTTTGGCCTAGCAAAAACGTTGAGACTCTGGGTTCGGGAGTCACGTTACGAATGGGGAAGATTTTGTTGAAAAAGCACCCCATTTGCCTGGTAAAAACCGGTCTCTACTTAACCTTTTTAAAGGGGAAAAGCTTCAAATATCATTTGGAAAACTAAACTCTTAGAAAACAAATAAGGGAAAGGGACATGGGATTAAATGTATCACTTTGATGTGACCGTGGTGCTTATTGTGCAGTAGATGGCAAATGAATGATGTGCAGAATTAAAATGATAGTATAACAATAGTCTGCCTCAATTACAAACAACAACGAACGGTGTACTAAGATACCTCGCACGGTTTGATGGTACACCGCACGGTGTACCTTTTCACTAATAGCCCACTAGTGTTACTCATAATCTCGAACGGTATAACTGACTACATCGTACGGTGTAGCTTCAGGCATGTTTCAGAAGAGCTACATATTTTTTAAAATGAAGCAAACCATTGATCCAAATAGCTTTCTTTATATCATTTCTATTGATTTTTCCATAAATCAGTTTATAAACCCTTTTTGATGCACTTGATCATTGAGAATGATCATAAAAACTTATTTTAGAAAATAAAGACATGGTTTTTAGACGAAGCTTCATTCTGAAATGTACCTGCAATGATCTCTCAATAACATTAGTGTAGCCAACAGTGGAAAGATATGATCAAGACAAATAACACAAATGAATGATGAGCAGCATAACACCCTACATCGGATCCCATTACATCATGCAGTGTATCAGAACTCCGCACGGTGTAGTGTTTCCAGTACAGTTACTGGTTTTTGTTTTATTTTGCTTCTGAAAATGGTTTTTAAGTCAACACTTAACACAAACAGGTTAAGTGTGACTGCAATAAGCTCTCCTCAGGGCAGAATGGGCTTAGCCCAAGGAAACTCTCTTTCATACCTTCGGCTTTGAGCTTGGATGAGTACAAGTTTGGAGCTTTGGGGTGATGGAATTCCAATGCTAGTGGTGTACTAAGCTTTGAAAGGGAAGAAGAATGTAATTTTTTTAGAGAGAGAGAATGTCAAGAGAATGTTAGAGTAACTTTCTTAAGACTTGGAGGGGTACCTTTCATCTAAAATGACGGGTGTATTTATAGGCAAAAGCCAAGGAATATCATTGCAAATGGGGGAGGTGGCTTTTAGGCCAGCTAGAAGTTATATTCCCTGCTAAGCTATTTTTCAATTATGGCTCCAACAAGCGTGGCCGACAACTTTATGAGCCAGTTAGAACTTTTCCTAGAAACACCGTGCGGTATACCCCAAGACCATGTGCGGTGTAGTAAAATTTGCTACACCGTACGGTTTTGTTAGTATCCTGTGTGGTGTTCCAGGTCCAATTATGGGCTTTGGCTGGCTTTTTGGTCTTTAAGAGTCCACATTCAAGCTATCAAAGGTATCGTTCCTTTATTTCATCATCGGGGAATTTAAAGAACCTTTGAGGTCTGGATTGGGGTGTCTACACCATTTTCAAAACCCAAATGATGCTCACTTCTGAGCGCTCAAGAGTGACTGTCTCGAGCTCTCCGGACCATTTTTGAGCGCTCAGGACCAATGTGTTGCCCAATGCATGCTTGAGCTTTCTGCTTTTTCTGAATTGCATAATTATATTCGTTCAAGCCTGAGGTCTTGCAACAGGACACCCCATCAAAGTTTGCTGAAGACTAATAATGTTATTTTTCCCCCTAAAATATTTTTCATTTTATTTTTGACTTAATTTTCAAAATTCAAACTTAATTTCTTCTCCCCTTATATAAACAACTCTATGCTGCATTAGGAGGGATAGCGAAATCTCTCTCTAACCCCTTTATTTTCATAAAGCAAACATCACTCTTCAAAATCATCCTCAAGCATTTCCAAAAAAATCTAAAAAATATCAAATACATCAAGAAAAATTGAGGAAGTTGGGGATCACATCTGGTTCTGACTTCTTGCATTTTTCCACTCTTTGCCATCCATCCAAATCATCCAAGAAGCAAGGTTCTAATTCAAATCAAGAAGGTAGAAATTCTTCTACTTTCAACCAAGGGGCTGTCATCCTTTTGAGGGAGGTCACTCAGCCCACTCCAGTTTCTCATACTGAATGTGTGGTTGAGTGGCTTTACTGTAAAAATAAAGGAAAAAAAGGTCATAAAATAGATTTTCAACTTGCTCTGGGACACTCCTGAGCACTAAGGACCTCTTCTGAGCGCTCAGGACTGATTTTACCCCTATTTCTCATGTTTCTGGTGAATATGCAAGGAAAATGAAATTTCTTTTCATAATGGATTCACTTTGATATGTTGACATAAGTAATTTATGTTCTGAGGATGGAGGTACATCTTCTCCAACTTTTTGTCCAAGGACAAATATCTTCAACCATTTTCAGAGTAACTCATCTTCAGAAAACAACATGCCAAGATGTGTTAGCTTTCTATTCAAAATAAAACATGTGGTGCAACACTTCTTCCAGAGCCCAGTTAGTTTTATTTTTAGTTGCAAGGAAACAAGGTTTGGATGGTTAGGATCAATTCTTAGCTGTTTAAACCCTTTGTTGAGCACTGGTGCATAATAGTAGTTGTGTTGTTGTTTCAAGTACCATTTTGTATTTGTTCTAACCAAAATTTGCAGGGTGGCTTAGCAGAGCTCCTGAGCGCTCGGGAGTGATTTCAATAACAACTCTTCATTTGCTGATTGTTTTCCATTTTGTATCTTTCCATCATTATACACTCTACACCAGAACCTGTATACACCTCCATATTTGATATACCTGTGGATACTTGCTAGCTATTTAATGAAACAAAATATTTTTGATGAAAATCCCACAAATTTCAAGTAGAGACCGATCTCGTATCGGGCGAGAGGGGTGCCGTAAAACCCTTCCCCTCTCGTAATGTGGCTTCCAAACTCAAATGATCTCTGGTTTTCAATCTCAAACTTCATTTCTTTGAATAAAACGGTTTCTTGGGTGGTGAACCATAAATTTGGGTGGCGACTCTTCAAATTTTCAAATCAAAACATATTTTTTGGGCCGCCCCGATCCACCCGAGGCTGTGGTAGCCCACATGATCATTTCGTCAATTCACGTTCTTTCTTCCCCTATTTTGGTGCACACCTATGCTGAGAAGCCTAGCATTTAGAGGCCATAGCCTCATTGATTTGAGAAGGACCTGCCAATTTGCAGAGGCACCAAAAAAAAAACTCGTAGAAAGGAAGAGTTGCATGAGTTGTCATGGGTTGGCATTGACAGAATAGAATCAAATCTTGAATGAAATTTGCGATTGATAACTTCGTCAGGTCTATACTCTTGGTATGTACTGTTTGCTATTGCCTTTGCACAGTGGGGTTGGGCAAAAAGAAAAAATGGTTGTGGTATGCGCCTTACATCCTGAATTGAGGCATCACGCTAGAAAAACATTTGAGGCTTAGGGATCCATCTATAGATGCAACTAATTCGCCATCAGAGTTATAGAATACCAGTCCGATAGTGGATCCTTGGGTTCATCGTTTTGTAACAAGAGGTAGGTTGTTGCTCCTTTAATTTCGATTTCTTTTAGAGAATAAATTCTTTACACCGCCGGTGTAAACATTTGTTTCCTCCAAATCAATTGCATTGCGCCACGTCGCCATGTTTTATTAATTGTGACCACTGTTTTGACACGTGTCGCGATGCAATTGATTTGGAGGAAACCAATATTTACACCGGCGGTGTAAAGAATTTATTCTCTTTATTTTAACCTGGTATTCATGCTGCTGTCATTGCTCCTACAGCCCAGCTTTGGGTTTTACATGATTCCATGTTGTTGCCTTCGAGGTTTTACATGGTTCCATGTTGTTGGGGATCTTCAGTGGATGTTTTGTGGAAACCTATTTTATTTTTCCCATACCTCCAAATCGAAAATAAGATTTGTTTTTTAAATTCGCTATGACATATAATGAACCTTGGCTTGTTTGTACAGTTTCTAGCCAAAGTTGAAAGGAAAGATACCAAAGATGGCAGAACAACAAACTTCTAACAACAACCAACCACCGTGCATCATTATACGTACTCCAATACTACCTGGGAAAGAAATACATAGTAAATCAGCAGCTCGTGAAGGCGTGAACAGCGGTGCTAACTGGGGTGTTTTGCAACAACTTAAGCAAGAAGTGTGTGCTTTGATGCATAGATTTAAAGCATCAAGGGATACAATTTAGGTGCTCGATCAAATTCTCGCAGAGAAACCAAAATTGCCATTGATGAAGTATATCGGTGAGCAAATTGAAAAGTACATGGCAATTAAAAAGTGTATTGGAAGAAGAGTATATGGCAATTGAGAGTGCAGTAGAAGATGAACCGGTGCAAGAGACAACCCAGATCCCAGAGAAATTGAATGGTCACTGAATAAATAATGACATGCATATTATATGGAATTGATGCGTGTTTACGTTTGGCCTGGTTGTGCTATTTGTGTGGGAGTTGTGTGTTCTTAACTAATTGGAATGGTGGTTAGGAAATCTATGTTGTTGATGGTTTGCAATTGTTGATGCCCTATTGATTGGGCTTGGGTGTAAAATTATCCAGATTAATTAGAGTTGTTTTGAAAAGATTTTGGGTTTGAAGGGACAAAGAGGGAAATATGCTTTCGAATACATTTAATCTCAGCTTCAAAATTATTTGCAGATATTTTTGGTCCCTGCCATCTTCATGTGGTGGTTAGGCTTTCAACAAGGTGAAATGTGTGAAATAACATGCAACATGAACTTAGTTAGTCCACTAAATTATTGGGCTCAAAAAATGTTGTGATTAGGAATGTTGCTAAACTGGGTGTAACATGCGAAGAACAATATGAAGATAGGCATAACCAGCAGTTTAGCATGGCCTTAAAATTTTAAAGGCTTTAAGGGCTTGAAAGTTTAACCAAGTTACAAGGCAAATTAATTGTTTACGACCTGCTACGCATGAAAGATAAGGTAGAAACAAAACGAGACAAACATGACTGAAAAACCCCAAAAATAGAAATCAATGTAGGGGGATGAAAACAATTGATGCTTTCTGATCAACTGGATTACAACGGCTTTCTCGTGCCTCTTCACCGGAACCCTAATTCGTCGTCGGAACCCTAATCTGCAAAATAGACAGGGGGTGAGCGCACCTCTGCCTCTCGTGGCAAAGGCCCTCCGATGCCAAAGTTAGTATCACGTACTAGCAGTTAAACCCTAATTATCAGTAGGAAAGCAAGAATGCAAAGTATTGCGTACCTTTTACCTCTAGGCTTACTCTGTTTATATAGACATTCGGATGCTTGGCGCCCAAGCATCCCTATTGCCATAGGATTCTCAACTCGTATAGGAAACCCAATACATCAAGGATTCTTGTTTCCTTTATCAGTTTATTAGAAAAGAGTCCTTTTAGGATTCTTTTTCCTTTACTGGTCGGACATCCCATTCTCATTGGGTATCTTTCCCAGATCCTATATTCCTGGGATCTTATTCCTTAACGGAATACCATTGTTTCTGGATTCTTCCAGAATGTTCCCCATGTTCCAACAATTGATTGGAGTTCTTTCCTTGTTCGGCGATCTCGTTGCCGAACAGACTCCCTGGACCAAGGACTTCACATGTAACTTGGTCCAAACGTAATCAGAATGTCTCTTATCTGCCGAACAGTTAGTTTACACCACTGACTTCTCATGTCATTGGCCTTTGATTAGCCGAACAGACTACATGGACCAATGATTTCCCATATAATTGGTCCATATTGCTGTTTCACCAAACTGCTCGGCGGTAAGTCCTATCGTACTTACCACGTGCTTCCAAACATCTCGTGTTCGGCAACTAAATGTATGTGCTCGGGAATACCTCCCTACAATTGCTCCCCAGCTTCATCTATTTACCACTGTTCGGGGGCAATATATGATGCTTAGAAACAGAATTTTATTTAGACCAGACTCTTCTGATCCCGTGCAGTCATAATTTCAATATGTCATTGATGCCTTTTGGCGCCTCTGTAATTATACCATTTCGGGGTACGGGGTAATGACTCCACGTGGCACGTTTCGTATGCCTATCATTAATTTCGAACTGACGTTCTTTGAAACGGCGTCAGAACAAACTCTGCTTTCCGTTACTTTATCCTGTAACGGCGTAAGAGGAGACGTTTCGTCTCCATTTCTCACCCTTAAACCCCAGAAAAGGGCTCATTTTGGGTTTCTCACCCAAAACTTCAAACTTGCTCCTTCTCTCTCTAGAAACCAGGTAAAAACATCCCGCCATCCGCCATCGCTGCCGTCTGCAAATTCGATTGCATTCCAGGGAATCGTCACAGTATTCTCGTAAGATTCTCGTTCTCACTCCCTTTCTTCTTCTTAGGTTTCCATCTGAGATCTCATTCTCAGATTTGTGGGTCGTTTCTAGGGTTTCAATTCGTACCCATTTCCAGCTTTTCTTCTTTTCTGAATAAACTCATGGCGGATGACAACCCTCATAGACCCAGTAAGTTTAGGAAGCTTTGTGATACCCCTGCTGCCATGGCGGCATTTAGAGAAAAATATAACGTCCCTGAGAATGTAGGTTTTGAACTCGCCCCTTTAGGTGCAGACAGGGATGGCGGTTCATGGGATAGGATGTGTATCCCAATTGTAGCCATTGTCGAAGGTGGGGTTCGTTTTCCCCTCCACCCACTACTCCGCCAGATTTTAAGCTGGTACCGTCTTACACCCATGCAAGTTTCAACCAATGTTTTCAGACTGATAATGGGGACTATAGCCCTAAATGGGATTCTAGAGACCAATTTAGGAATCTGGGACATCTAGTAGTGGTATAGTATAGTACTAAACCTCGAGTACAATACTTACTACTTCAAAGTTAGGAGGGCAGAGAAGCGCTTCGTGCTCAATCTGCCAGATTCTGCTCGTGACCACGAGATCGACTTCCTCTATGTGACTGGAGCATTCGAGCCTTTAGGGGAAGATGGCCAAGTGCTGGGGCTCCATTGCCCCCACATATGGGGCTATCCACGTATGCTTTTGCTTTTATCTTTTGTAATTTCTTCATTTACTATTTTCTCAAAGCTTTTCTATATGTCTAACTTTGGTTTTTCAATTCGGATCTCGCAGCTGAAAACGCTAACCATCGTCCCAGACGTGTACCGAGCAATATCCGAACAGAGGATATTAACAAAGTCCTAAAATTTACAGGCGTGCCTAGTACCCGAACAGCTGGTCGGGGTCGTGACGCTGACGTACTTCTGGGATATAACCCCGCGTACAGAGGTGTCATTGATAGGAGGCTTGCTCACCCCAGCACCAGTGCCGCCTCTACATCAACTGCTCCTCAGCCTAGGAGCACAAGGGCTAATGCTGGAGTAACTGTAGCTGGTCAACTGGGTGAAATCCCTATTTCTGAAGGAGTTCCGTTCCCTCGAGTTAGAGTTCGAAGATCCTCTCGGAGACAGGTCATTCCTCTTCAATCCGAACAGCCAGTATTGAATCTTGACACCAGCCAATCGTCCTATTCAGGTTACTCTCAATCTTCTCCTAACTCAAGCACCATGACACGTCAGCCTTTAAACCTCAGCTCCCTCCTCACCGTCTCTTCTCGGGGACGGGGATCTGGTCGGGTAGCTTCCACAGGGAACGCTCCTCCTGTACCCCGTCGTAACAGAGGAGGTTCGACCCGCTCCACTTCATCTCGTGAAGTGGATACTACCGTAGAGGCCAGTGATGCTCACAGAGACAAACGGCCTAGATCAGAAGACCCAACTGGTACTGCTTCTCAAGCAGATACTGAAACACATCACCATGTTTCACCAATTACCCAAGCACTTCCTCAAACATGGACTCCTCCATTCACTAGAGGAGACCGTCCCGTTCACGTCGGGGACAGTGCTAGTTCGTCAGAAACAGCACTTGCTTTGGCTCAAGGGTTGCTACTCCCTGTTGACTTACAGAAAGAGTCTTCGTCTCCCCCTGATCGGCTTGTGTCCACTAGTCTCGTCAGTGGAATCAAGGTAACAAAAACTTCTCTTTTCGTTTTAAAGCCCCATCTTTGTAATATTTAAGAGAAAAGTTACTCACGTTTTGGTATTGCTATAGTTTATCCAAAAAATGGTCGTACTGGGCCAAAAATTCCAGGAAGCTGAAGCCGAGAGGATCAGGCTTTTAAATGACAACACCAGGCTGATCCGAACAGTCACAAGATTAGAGAGGGAGAGAGATAAAGCTAAAGCTAATTTGTCCGAGACAAAGGGCAAGCTTGAGACCACGGAGGAGAGCCTTCATCAAGTTTTGGCCGAGATGGACAACACCAAAAAGGCATCCTTTGAAGATGGTTATCAGAAGGGTTTTGACGCCACAACAACAAGTTACGTCGAACAGATGCCTGATATTCAAGATCAAATCTGGATCGCATGCTGGGAGGCATGTTTGACAAAGGCTGGAATTGCTGATGATTCTCCTCTATGGGTTGAGAATGACTTGCCAAGCACTCGTCTTCAAAACATTCAAGATCCAGCCGAACATCCAGAGGACAATATTGAACAGCAGATTGAAGAATATGCCAATGTTGATGAAGAGACACCCACCGATGGGCACCCTGTTCAATCTCCTGCTCGGGTTTCAACCCTGGAGCCCATTATTTTGGAGGAGAATGCAACAGATGGTGATGCTCCAACGGAGGAACCTGACAGAACACTTGTGGATGTCCAGAACCTGGATTGAAAGAGTAGCAGGTAGTTTTTTGTTTGATTTAAATCACCTGGCTGGTCCTTCATGACCATAGCTTCTTTACCCTGCGTGGTACCAGTACTATCAATACTTTATTTTAAAACAGGTATTTGGCCCTCTGTGGCATAACTTCAGATATTTGCTCGGCTCCCCTCGTGTTGGAGTATCTGTTTGGATGCAATCTAAATATTTCGTATTTCGATCATCATTTGTTTGCATAAGTGTTTCGTACTTCTTAGCAAATGTTACAAACATAATTGCTTGTACTGATTCTAAGTTTCTCGTACTTAAAATCATTTGGTTCTCAGTGTCTCTTACTGTATACAAGTTTATTTCATACTTGTATTTTTCACGTAAATACATACAAGTGTATTCATACTAGTTAAGTGTCTCGTACTGAAAATATGTTAAGTGTCACGTACTTAAAATTGTTGCAACAGACTGTTTACAAACAATCATACAGGTGTTAAGTTTCACGTACTTAACCAATTTTAAGTTTCACGTACTTGAATAAGTGTGGCTTAACATATACTCGTTATGCTTTAAGCCAAGCCAATAAACTTTTACAAGTGTCTCGTACTGTAAATTTCATACAAGTGTTTTCATACATGTATTTGTTTAAGTTTTCACGTACTTAAAGGATCATACTTGCGTTTAAGTTTCATGTACTTAAACAAGGCATACGTACACGTTTAAGTTTCACGTACTTAAACAAGGCATACGTACACGTTTAAGTTTCACGTATTTAAATATATACCCTGCTCCCCAATACGAATGAGGGAAACTAATCTCGTAGTTCATATTTTTTGAACAAATACCAAGAACACAGTATGTATACTAAAAAATGATTTGATTTGCAAAACTCAAGAGGGCGTTATTCGTACCCCTTTGTAACTAAAATAATCAAAAACTAGAACAAGGGAATTATATTCGTAATTCCCACACAATCACGTAGTGCAAATCTAAGACAGATTTTAATACTTCTAAACAAAGAACTTTCGTAGATTATGAACATTCCAAGGCCTTGGGATTGGATCACCATCCAAATCTGCCAATCTATAGGCTCCTATGCCTACAATCTCAGTTACTCTATACGGGCCTTCCCAGTTGGCCCCCAGCTTGCCTTCGTTGGCCACCTTGGTGTTGCCGAGCACTTTTCGTAGCACGAGGTCCCCAACACCAAATTCTCGAGGATGAACATGCTTGTTGTAGCTTTTCATCAGCTGTTCTTGGTAAGAAGCAAGATGTACCAAGGCTTTTTCTCTCCTCTCCTCGGCGAGGTCAAGCTCGAAGGGCCCTGTCATTGCCTCCACTTTCAACCAAAACGGTCCTGTTGGTCGGCAGACCCACCTCCAAAGGTATGACAGCCTCTATTCCATAGGCCAATGTATAAGGGGTCTCTCCCGTAGACCTCTTAGGCGTTGTTCAGTGAGCCCACAGAACTAATGGTAACTCGTCAGGCCACTTTCCCTTAGCTTTGTCCAGTCTTTTCTTGATTCCATCAAGGATAGTTTTATTAGACGCCTCTGCTTGCCCATTACTCTGAGGGTAGGCTTGGGTGGAATATTAATTTCTTATTCCATACTGTGCACAAAAAGCCTTGAATTTCTTCTGAAATTGGGATCCGTTGTCTGTGATCAATGAATAAGGGACCCCAAAGCGAGTGATGATGCTTTTCCACACAAACCTTTCTATCATAGGTTCAGTGATTTTGGCCAGTGGTTCTGTCTCAATCCACTTTGTAAAATAGTCAGTTGCTACAAGCAGGAATTTTCGATTCCCAGTTGCTTTGTGCAATAGACCCACGATATCCATCCCCCATTGAGCAAAAGGCCAGGGACTTGTCAAAGGCACCAGATCTTCGGCGGGTGTTCGAATCATTGGTGAGAATTTTTGACACTTATCACAAATCTTCACATACACCTTTGCATCTTCTTGCATGTGTGGCCACCAGTATCCTTGAGTAATTGCTCGGTGGGGAATTGATCTGCCTCCAGCATGGCTCCCACATGTTCCCTCGTGGATTTCATGAAGGAACTTTTGTACCATCTCAGGATGTACACATAGTAAATATGGGCCTGTAAAGGATTTCCTGTATAACTTACCCTCTGGAGACAGCCAAAACCTGGCAGATTTAACCCTTATCTTGTGGGCCTCCTTTTTGTCAAAAGGGAGTATCTCGTCTCGTAAGAACTCCATGATTGGGTCCATCCAACTTGGTCCTTGGTTCACGTCCAAGACTAAGTCTTCACTCCTCCCAATGCTCGGCTTATTCAGATATTCGACTGACACCTTTCTTTTGAACTCGGTTGGTACAGCTCCAGCCAACCAAGCTAAAGAATCTGCATGAGCATTCTGTCCAGAACTAATTTGCTCGATATATACCCTCTCGAAGGTATCAAGCAAGTCCTTGGCTATCTGCACGTAAGCCAACATCTTTTCATTTCGAGTTTCATACTCGCCGGACAGCTGATTTACCACAAGCTGGGAATCACAATACACCCTAACCCATTCTGCTTTAAGGGTTTTTGCACTCCTCAATCCAGCCAGGAGTGCCTCATATTCAGCTACATTATTCGTTGCACTGAATCCAAGCCGAACAGATAGTTCAATCAGAGCTCCTTGAGGAGGAAACAGGACTACCCCAATTCCAGAACCAGTATTACATGTTGATCCGTCAACGAATAGCTTCCACTCCGTGGGATCCTGTTCGGCTGAAGGTTGATCCTTCATGGATGATGTCTCAGTCACCTGTTCCTTTCTCGTAGGAGGTAGGGGAGCCACAGTGGGTGAAAATTCTGCCACAAAATCAGCCAACGCTTGGCCTTTGATTGCTGTGTGTGGTTGATATTCGAGATCGTACTGGCTTAACTCCACGGACCATGTCGAGATCCTTCCCGAAAAGTCTGCCTTTCGTAGCAATGATTTTAATGGAAACTCAGTATAAACCACAACCTTATGGCTGTGGAAGTAGTGTGGCAATTTTCTTGTGGCTGTCCTAAGTGCCGGGACAAGTTTTTCTAAAGGCAGATATCTCATCTCTGCATCCAACAATGTCTTGCTAACATAATAAATAGGGATTTGTTCGATCCCCAAATCCCTCAGCAGGACTGCACTTACTGCATGCTCGGAAACAGCTAAGTACAGAATTAAAGACTCACCTGGCTGTGGAGTTGACAACAGTGGGGGTTCGGCCAGGTACTTCTTCAGGTCCTGGAAAGCTTGCTCACATTCTGCTCCCCATTCAAATCCCTCCCTCTTTTTCAGCAATTGAAAAAAGGGTCTGCACTTATCACTTGACCTGCTGATGAATCTGTTAAGTGCTGCTGCCATTCCAGTCAGCCTCTGGACTTCTTTGGTAGTTTTGGGACTCTGTAGTCTTTGTAGGGCATCAATCTGATCGGGGTTTGCCTCTATCCCTCTCATGGTTACAAAATGGCCCAGGAACTTTCCTGAACCAACTCCAAACGCACACTTCGAGGCGTTGAGTTTTAGTTTATACTTCCTTAAGATTTCGAACACTTCTTTTAAGTCAATAATATGCCCTCCTTTTTCTCTACTCTTTACCATCATATCATCTATGTAAACTTCCAAAGTTTTTCCAATGAGCTTCTTGAACATAATGGTTGCAAGTCTTTGGTATGTTGCCCCTGCATTCTTCAGCCTAAACGGCATAACACTGTAGCAATACAACCCTCGAGGTGTGATAAACGAAGTCTTCTCTTGATCAGGTTCAAACATAGCAATCTGATGATATCCTCGATATGCATCGAGAAAACTCATTCGCTCATATCCAGAGGTTGCACCAACCAATTGGTCAATCCTGGGCAAAGGAAAACTATCCTTAGGGCACGCTTTGTTTAGGTCTGTGAAGTCCACACAGACACGCCACTTCCCATTCTTTTTCTTCACCACAACGATGTTGGATAACCATTCTGGGTAATAGACTTCACGTATTGCTTTGGCCTCCAATAAACGATCGACCTCCTCAATCACGGCATCTATATGCTGCACGGATGCCCTTCGTTTTTTCTGAATGATCGGCTTGTGCTGAGGGTCAATGTTTAAATGGAGACAGATCACATCTGCATCCACCTCAGGCATTTCCTCTGGCACCCATGCAAAAACATCAATATACTCTTTCAGAAATCTTATCGATTCAGCCTTTTCGTCTGTCGGTAGTGATTCTCCAATTAGAAAATATCTTTCAGGATCAGTCTCGTTGATCTGAATCTTCTCCAATCCTTCAACCACTTTTTCAGCCGGACTTCTTCCAACATCCTCGATAGTTGGTTGATCAGGTATTTCTAATGTATGAACATGGTGGACCTTTGGGGCAGTTTTGATAATGGAAATCAAACACTGTTGTGCCACCTTCTGGTTGCCTTTAAGTACCTCAATCCCATTTGAACCTAGGAATTTCACCATCTGGTGATAAGTCTAGGAGACTGCTCTCATCTTGTGCAACCATGTCCTCCCTATAATCGCGTTATAGGAAGAAGGAACATCGACCACCAGGAAATCTGTTCTCAACACCACTGACCCAGCCCGAACAGGTAACGTTACCTTCCCTAGGGGCCAGACTGCTCCTGCACCGAACCCAATGAGAGGTGTTGTAGACTGTTCTAAGTCTGTTTGGGCCAGTCCCAGCTTCTTGAATGCATCATAGTACAATACCTCTGTACAGCTCCCCAAGTCCACTAGAATTCTCTCGATGTCATACTCTCCAACTCGTAGGGTTACGACCAATGCATCGTTGTGGGGTATTTGGACCTCCCCCAAGTCATCGTCAGTGAATGCTATGCTCTCGTTGCACACATCATTCTCTCGTCCTCTCTTATTTCCCAAACGCATCACATGCTGATCGTGTCTGACTTGCCTTTGCAACAACCTCACCTCATTCCTCGTATAAGGTGTGGCCAACCCATGTATCATATGGATTATTCCTTTAGGGTTTTGCTCGTAACCCAGCTCCATAGCCTTCCCTTTCTCCTTAGGATCCTCTTGGATAAATTCCTTGAGATAGCCCCGAGAGACCAAATCATCAAGGTGCCTTTTGTATATCTCACAATCCTCGGTCATGTGGCCCTAATCTTTGTGGTAACTGCAGTGCTGATTCGTAGCACATTTTGCATCCTTGTCTCCGCCTAGACTCGGGGGCCACTTGAAATATGGCTGATTCTTTATTCGATAAAGAATCCTGTATATTGGTTCCTTCCAAACTGTAGTGATAGAAAAGAAAGCTTTTGGGTCAGGAGCTTACTTATCTTTGTACGGCTCTTTCTTAGCCTGCCCATATTCCCTTCTCTCTCTATAAGTCTTGGGCTCTGGCTTATCCACCTTTTTGGCAGGTGCCTTTGGCTGTTCGGCAATCGTCCTGCCATCCTCACGGAGTATGTCATCCTCCATTCTAGCATGTTGCTCTATCCGTTCCATCAATTTAGCCACGGTGGCTACCGGATGTTTATTCAGTGAGCGGCGCAGCTCTCCCCGAACAAGCAAACCAGTCTTGAAGGTTGCAATTGCGTACTCCTCACTGCAACTTTCAATCTCGTTGAAAGTCTCCCAGTACTTCTTTGCATAATCCCTGATCTGCTCGTTCTCCTCCTGTTTCATGGTGGAAAGACTCTCAAAGGTCTTAGGGGCCTTTCTGCTAGTCAAGAACCGAGCAGTGAATTCCTCGGCCAACTGCCGCCATCCTCGTATGGATCGCGGGCCCAGTTTATGAAACCAGGCTAAAGCCACCTTACCAAGGCTGGAGGGAAACATCTTGCATAAGATGGCATCATCTCCCTCGTGCATGAACATAGCCTGCTGGTAATGCTGGATGTGGGCTACGGGATCCGTATTTGTCTCGTAAAGTACGAACGTATCGTGCTTCACTCTGCTCGGCAACCTAGCCTCTTGTAGCCTCTTTGCAAAAGGGGAGGCTGCAATATTACTTAATGCCTTACGTGCTGCTTCACGTGCAGTCACTGTCCCATCCTCGAACTCCTTGGATTTGTGAGCCGCAGCTTTGGCCCAATCAGCATCAGGTCTCTCATACTTGTCTCGATGATGTTTCCTTGTTCCCTCCTCTTCGGGGGTGGAACTTCTGTCTCTGCTTCTCCCTTTTTGTGAAGAAGCCCTTCTCTCTTCTGTTCGGCTTTTACTTCTTCTTTCCCTTTTTCGTGGAGAAGCCTCATAACGCCCTATGACATGACTTCTGCTTCTTCTTCTTCGTGAATGGGTCTGCTTATGGACTACCAGCGTCCTTCCATCTCTTTGGGAATGCCTACGAGAGAGTCCAGAATCTTTTAGGTGCTCTCGTACCCGCTGCAACTCCTGTATCTCATACTCTCGTTTTTTAATTAAACGAGCATACTCCTCGATTTCCCTTCTCTTCTTATCAAGGACATCGTCATCATCATGTATGCTCTTTGAACGGGTAACTGACTCTTCTCTTCGATGAGACCTACTCCTTCTCGTGGAGCCAGTAGCAGTTTTGTCTCTTTTTTCTTTGGAGCTACCTCTGTCATGTCTACCAGTGGGCTTTCTCGGAGCGCCTGGTGGCGATTTATCTCTTCCCCCACCCAACTGGTCCTTCGGACTAAATGGAGTAGCTGGATCTTCTTCCATCGTACTTATTTTTCAAAAGGGAACTGGTTCGATTCCCACAGACGGCGCCAATTGTAGGGGGATGAAAACAATTGATGCTTTCTGATCAACTGGATTGCAACGGCTTTCTCGTGCCTCTTCACCGGAACCCTAATTCGTCGTCGGAACCCTAATCTGCAAAATAGACAGGGGGTGAGCGCACCTCTGCCTCTCGTGGCAAAGGCCCTCCGATGCCAAAGTTAGTATCACGTACTAGCAGTTAAACCCTAATTATCAGTAGGAAAGCAAGAATGCAAAGTATTGCGTACCTTTTACCTCTAGGCTTACTCTGTTTATATAGACATTCGGATGCTTGGTGCCCAAGCATCCCTATTGCCATAGGATTCCCAACTCGTATAGGAAACCCAATACATTAAGGATTCTCGTTTCCTTTATCAGTTTATTAGAAAAGAGTCCTTTTAGGATTCTTTTTCCTTTACTGGTCGGACATCCCATTCTCATTGGGTATCTTTCCCAGATCCTATATTCCTGGGATCTTATTCCTTAACGGAATACCATTGTTTCTGGATTCTTCCAGAATGTTCCCCATGTTCCAACAATTGATTGGAGTTCTTTCCTTGTTCGGTGATCTCGTTGCCGAACAGACTCCCTGGACCAAGGACTTCACATGTAGCTTGGTCCAAACGTAATCAGAATGTCTCTTATCTGCCGAACAGTTAGTTTACACCACTGACTTCTCATGTCATTGGCCTTTGATTAGCCGAACAGACTACATGGACCAATGATTTCCCATATAATTGGTCCATATTGCTGTTTCACCGAACTGCTCGGCGGTAAGTCCTATCGTACTTACCACGTGCTTCCAAACATCTCGTGTTCGGCAACTAAATGTATGTGCTCGGGAATACCTCCCTACAACCAAAATAGGGGGTTCCGTATTTTACTATTGATGATTACCATGCCTGTATCATTCTATCTCCTGCATCATTTTATCTCCTTCAGGGGAAATCTTTCCGTCATTGATTTCCGTACTCTTTTATAATTGCATGCCATTTTTATTGAGGGGTTAGGTTTCGAACAATATGAAATGTGTGAAATAACGTGCAAACACGAGCTTGGTTATTCCAATAAACTATTGGACTCAATGAACATTGTGATCATGGGTGCTGCTAGACTGGGTGTACCAAACAAAGAACAAGGTGAAAATAAGCATAAGCAGGAAGAGAACATGGACATAAAATTTAAGGGCTAGGAAGTTTAAACAAGTTACAAGGCAAGTTAATTGTTTCCAAACTACAACGCGTGAAGGATAAGGCAAAAGCAAACTTCAGCAACATGGCTGAAAAATCCGTAAAAGAAAAAATCAGAATAGGGGGTTTCCCAATTTTACTATTGTTGATTACCGTGCCTTGTCAACCCTGTATCGTTCCATCTCCTTGCATAGAAATCGTTCCGCCATTGATTTTCATGCTCCTTGATGATTTGCTGTGAATACGACAACCAAAATGAGTATCCATTTCCATAAAGTACTCAGGTTTATGCTTAGCCCGAACCACGGTGGTATTCTTATAGTATCGCACAGAGCAATATGAAATTGAAAAATAACATCCATAGGGTTTGGAAAAAACATATGCATCTCCGCTCATTCCGTCGCTCTAGCCCGAAACTTTGACGGGAAAGCTTGGTGCACGTGTACCACTGTCTGATTTGTAAGGATTGGATTTGGAGTGGTTTTGAGAAAATTAGGATAGAGGGAGAGGCAGAAATCGGGGGGATGGAGGGAAGTAAATTGTGTGTTTTAATCTATCAATATCCTAAGGGAATGTAGTTGGACATCTCAAAGTCTCCAGACCCCCAATCTTTAATTCTTAGATTTTCCACTTTCTTTAAAAACAAAAACAAAAAACCCACCATCTTATTTGTCTCACACTTCCTATATCATCCAAAAAAAAAAAAAAAACCCCATTTTTTTTTGTTTTTCCATTTAAAAAAAAAACAAAAAACAACTGCCCTCGCCCCTTTCACTTCTCCAATTTGGCTGAAAACAGCCAACCCACGTTCACAGCTCCTCTCTCTCTCTCTCTCTCTCTCTCTCTCTCCATTCCTCAACCGCCACCACTCCGCGCCTCTCTCCCACACCCCCACCCCCACCCCCACCCCCACCCCCACCCCTCACTCTCTCATGGCCTATGAATACCCCATCTTCACTCCTCCCTCTATCTTTCACAGATTTGCTCCGCCACCAACCGTCGTCCTGCCCCCGTTCTTGAAAGAACAGTCCCATCCCCCGCCCTTGACAAAAAGGTAGGACTACTCCTCCTTCACTCTTTTACTCTCTCTTTTTTGTATTTCTCCATCTAAAATCCTCTTTTTCATCTATTGTTTTTCAGAGGCAAGGTTCAGAAAAGGCGAGGAGTCAATTGTTGATTACGAGCCTTCAGGGGTTTCTTGAATTCAACCACGTAAGTTGATTTCCTCTGTGTTTTTTTACACTTAAAATATTCAGAGGCGGTTGGATTCTATTTTTTTGCCAAAAACCTTGGCGAAAATGTTTGTTTTCCAGAGGGTGAAAGAGTTTTCCAGGTGCGATCCGGGTATAAGGTCGTACAACTGTTTGTGGAACGCGTTCGTTGTGGGTAACCAGTGGGACAGGTCGGAGGTTTTTTTTAAGCACTAGGAGAAAATGGGTGTGTCCCAATTTGGAGACTGACAATGTCTTGGTTAAGATTTCGTGCAAGAAGTTGCGATTCAGTGAGGTGAGGGAGTTGTTGGAGTGGGGACTGAAGCCCGATGTTGTTAGCTACGGTACAGTGATTAACGGGCTCACGAAGAGTGGGGATTTGTCGGGTGCGTTGAAGGTGTTCGACGAAATGTCTGAGAGAGGGGTGAGTCTTGATGTGAGGAGTTATAACATTTTGATTGATGGGTTTTTCAAGAAATGCCTATCTTCTTTGCTTATTGTAGGTCATAGAGACAACTTGAATAAATTGACCATAGCTATCGCATGAAGTTTTAAAAAAAAACTTTGGTTACAATTGACTGTCTTTTTCGTAGGAATATTATATGATTGTGGAAGTCGATCTGATATGGTTTGCCCACTTGGGGTTTTCCAGCTTACTTCTTTCTATGCACAGAACGGGTTGAACACTAATATCTAGATCTTAATTAAACCAATAAAGTCATTTAAATAAAAGATATTTAACCCATTCTAGGATAAACACAATTACTATCAAACAATAAAATAGTGGGAAAACCATATCAGATCAACTTTTACCCATTCAACGGATAGAACGGGTAACGGACAATAATAAATTGCCCATTAGCGTTAGGCAGGTTGATATATGCATAGAACAATTACTTTTTATGGGTAATTGCCCATTCATAAACCATTCACATTAACATATAATACCAACTAATAAGTATGCATAAACCACTTATTAGTTGGTTTATAAATCACATTATAGCTAGGTTAGTTTTTGCACTCTTTATGTTCTCTGTACTCGCCGACATGAAAGCAAAATTTGTAGGGCCTTTTACTGTTTGCTTCAATCTTAATGGTTTTTTGCATGCACGTCTATGAAAAACATGAGGCTAAAAATGGTGGCTAAAGGCATATGGAAATAAGATGTTTTTTCCTCCTGCTTTTCTAATGTTCCAGTGCTTCCCAACTTAAGTGTGTTCATATCTGCCTGACATACATCTTAGGAAACACTTCATGAATCACAACATCATGCTATTCGAAGTGATAGACTAGTTTAGTCTTTGAACTGAACAATTTTCAGCCCAACCATTGGAAGGTAATCACTAATCATTGGTGACAAGGGTCCAATTTTCTATACTTTTCTGCGTTTCCATTTCATCTGTTTTTTGTTTACCTTATATGCTTGATGGAAAACGTATTGGCACTCCATAGGCTTACTATTGATTTGCTTTCCTTTTTAACTTTGGTCTAGATTTGTTTTTAGGAACGAGCAACAAGAGAAAAAATGACAAAAGGTAATAATAGAGATTCCTTTTAGGAAAAACTGTTCGTACATACCCATTTAGTTAAAAATTTAAGTCCAATATAATACTGCTGTAACAAATGATTAAATTTTCTTATGTCTTGCTTTTCGAGGTGAAGTGAAGATTGGAATTTATATGAATATGAGAGTACTTTGTTTTATTTTAGGTGTTCATTTTATATGAGTATGCGAGAATTGTTCATTGTCGTACCAAGAGTTGTTTCTTTAATTGTTATAGTAAAGTTTGAATCCAGTTGGAACTTTTTATAGTTAAAAATTTATAGGCTGGAATTTATATATTCAGGATGGATGTGGTGTATGATGGAGACATAAACGAACAAAGAATTAAAGCCAAAATGGCTCGACTCATGCGCAGGAGAAGATTAATGACTCAACGTAACGACCCATTAATGAATCAACGTTTCTTAGAAATTGAGAGAGAGGCGCGATGTTTGGGAAGTGCATACTTGCGTCTAAGACGATTGCGGCGTGCGCCCTCTCTGGTCCGGAACGACCGCAATAGTGCGAATGCTCATGTCATCTCCATTGGAGGACAATCTGTCAATATTCCACTACCAACATCGAATGAGCCAAATCGATCCAACTGGTAGGAACCTTTCCCGCAATTAAATATTGCTAATCTTTTTTAAACAGTCTTTCCTTTCAACCAAAAAATGTGTTTTTTTGTTACTTAATGCATAGAAGCTACCATGGAAAATTTGAATGGAGATCAACCAACTGATCAAAACATAATGCTTCCCGTCGGCCATCCAAATATCAGTTAGTCTTACAGTTTTTCGTACCAATCGTCAATTGTTACAATTTTGATTTTTTATAAACTGAATTTCAGAGAGAGCAAGTAATGAATTTTAAGGCCAAGAATGAATCTACTAAAATCAATCGAATTGTTATATACTGTATTAACAATTAAACATGTATATACATCTATACATTACCATGCTAATAGCCACTGTTTTATCTATCACACAATTGATTTACGAAATCTTATTGAACATGTATATACATCTATGCTGCTCGTCTTTTTTTGTTATTATGTAGGAATGTGTCATAGAAAAATAGTATTTCAACTTTGGAAAAATAGTCAACAAGAGTGCTATGACTGATGAAGCGACAAATGTATAACAGGTAATAAGTAAATTTATTTATTCGATATTGTGTGGCTTTTTATTGCATTAAAAGAAAACTGTTTAGGAAATTTTGTAAGTAACACTATATTCTTCATCGAATGACAGGTTTCGACTTCACAATCTACGCGGATAGTAAAGATAGACATCTATTGTTCAAAATGGATGTTTTCCGTGAGAGCTAACACAATTGATTTACGAAATCTTATTGAAGAGTTCGTAGGTATTAGATCGTGGCAAAATCGGTGGCGGCAGCGACGTTAGCTAAACAATGGCAATTAGTTTCTAAATAGTTTCTTTAAACACTTTTTAAGTTGCAAGGACATTATCTATTAGCTTTATCATTTTATGTATGATTGTTAGCAATAATTGTGTTTAATGTTCACATACTACGATCATATTTTCATAAACTAGCGTTCAACCCGTTCTATGCACGGGCAAAACCAACTCATTCTAGCGTTGTGCCCGTTCGAACCTACTTTTATTAATTGTCATGTGCATCGAACGGGCACAACGCTAGAATGAGTTGGTTTTGTCCGTGCATAGAACGGGTTGAATGCTAGTTTATAGAGAGGAGAGGAAGTGTGAGGAAGAAGGACGAGAGTTTAAAATTTGAAATCATTTAAAATTGAGAATGGGAGGAGAATTTCTACTAAACACTGGACACCAAGTCTCAACCCTTAAAGAAAAGGAGGATCATGTGTAAATTTGGTGTTTCAAATCCACAGGTTAGAGC